>NC_045426.1:646564845-647910845 GCF_902635505.1 Sarcophilus harrisii
AAATTACTCACGTGTGCAAAAATGTTTGTAGCAGTTCTTTTTGTAGTGTCAAGGACCTGGAAATTGAGTGGATGATAGGGAATGGCTGAATAAGTCATAGTATAGTATTATGATATTATTATTCTACAAGAAATTATGAGCAGGCTGATTTCATATAAGTCTGGAAGACTTATATGAACTAATGCTGAGTGAAGTGAGCAGAATTAGAACATTGTACACAATACCAGCAAGGTTGTCTGATGATCATTTAAGATAATCTTAGCTCTTCTCAGCAACAATTCAGTAGATCCAAGAAACTTTAGTAGACTTGGGATGGGAAATGCCATCCACATCTAGAGAAAGAATTATGGAGATTGAATACAGACAGGAGCATACTATTTTCACCTTTTTTTCTTTCTCATGTCTTTTTTCCTTTATTCTGATTTTTCCTGCACAATATGAAAATAGAGAAATATGTTTAAAATGATTGTACATGTATAACCTATATCAGATTGCTTGCTATCTTGGGGAGGGAGAGAGAGAAAAAATTGGAACTCAAAATCATACAAAAATGAATATTAAAGATTAGATTTACATGTAATTGGAAAAATAAAATACTATTGAATTTTTAAAAAGATCTCTGCTTTAGGAGACCACCACCAATGTCCCTGTGTTGTTTTTATGGCAGAATATGGGTAAGTTACCCAAGACGGGCACTGATCTATATTTTTGGAAGAAGTATCATTGTTTTATCTAAACTTTAACCCTTTCATCTCAGGTATTACCACCCTAAAGCCCTGGCTACCTTGATTGAGTAATATGTCATAGAGCTAAAGTCTAGAGGACCTTAAATATGCTTCACTTTATTTCTCATTCATCTTCTCACCAGATTCCTGGCTATCCAGGAATTCTCGTCCCACCTTCCTTTTTAATTCTCAGTTTTGGAATCATAAGTAAATTGATATTGCTACTGCTACAGGAAGGGGGGCAGGCATGAGGTCATGGGGGCCTACATCAAGGTGTCAGAGGAAAGGGGAGAGATAGATATATAGGAGAGATGTTGCAGAGGTGAAATCGACAGGCTTTGGCAACACCTTAGATATGGGAGGTGAGGGAGAATAAAGAACTGAGGATGATTCCTAGGTTGAGAATCTAAGGAACTAGAAGGTTGTAATAGGGAAAACAGGAGGGGAGGAGGGTTTGGCAGGAGAAGTAATGAATTTTGTTTTGTACATGTTTAGTATAAAAAGTCTTCTGTACATCCAGTTTGTTCCTCTATATGTGTTGTTTCTCTTTATTAGAATGTAAATTCCTTGAGCAAAGAGATTGCCTTTAATTCAATATTTATATCTCCAATACTTAGCACACTTTTTGGCACACGGTATGATAGTCAATCAATAAACATCTATTAGATCTTCTATGTGTCAGGCACTGTGTTAAGTGTTGGGTATACAAAGTAAAGCAAAAGACAGTCCTTAACTAAGAAACTCACAATCTAATTGTACTTACTAACTCTAAGTGCTTAATAAATATTTTTAAAAATTCATCATTAAAGTGTTGCTGTTACTAAAAATAAAAATAACAAGAGTTGGAAACAATTGAAATCTTCTCAGAGCAGATATATAGCTCCAGGGATGTTTTTGGACCTGATACAGAAGTACTTGCATGTTGAGAGGAGTTGGGAAGACATATCCTCTTACAACATAAGAGATTTTTCCAGTTTCCACTAAGGCAGCTTGTTACTTTACTTTTTTAATTTAAAAAACTTTTAAAAATTTAAAAAATTCTAAGTTTTAAATGAGCTTCTTGGGAAGGAAAATTTATTATTCATATGTTCCATTTCAAAATATGACTGCTACCTCAGTGTTCATGGAGATCTTGTAGCAGAAAGAAAATTCATCATCAGAGACATTAATTAGAACTGGAAGAGCCTGGGATTCCCTTCTCTGAAAAATCCAATGAATTCAGTTCTCAAACTGAGCCTCTCTATGATGTTGTTATCTCTGGTAATTCACAGAATTACCATGAAGTGGGGTTGGGTATAGGGATAAGGAATCTGGAGGTAGGGATTATCTGGGAAACAGGGAAGCCAAATCTTGAGGCTCTGAATTCTAGTCTGCTTGGAGGCCTTAAAAGTTGGAGTGACAAGTCAAAGGAGGTCCAAATTGGGCTTGAATATCAAGATCCCATGACCCTTGACACAAACCTCTAAGCTGACAAACTTTAATATATGTTGTGCTTTGAGAGCTCTAGTGCAACCCACTCTTGAGAATCTCCCTTGAGAAAAAATTAGTATAAGGGAATAAATACAGCTATACAGGGAAAAGTCACTTAGAAAAGCAGACTCCCCTGAAATGTAGTGCAATGTCACAAAGAAATCCCATTTGGTTTTCATATTTGTCAAATTGTCTTCATAGTCTAGTTAGCAGTAAAAGAGCTGGTTAAGAAATATCAGTGTACTTTGGACATATTGTCATCTGTCATGACACTGGGCATCCACTTTCTCCCTTGTGATGTGTGAGGTGTTCAGAAGGATTAGCACCTCTAGTGTGAGAGACTGCTTATCCACTTTTGTCATCTAGCTGATTCACCTAACTCTCACCTGCGGCTTCAAAAAGCTCTAATAGCATGTGAAGCACCCACACCTGGTAAATCTTGGCAGCTGGGCTCAACCAGATTGAAGGTAACCAAGAGGCTCAAACCCTTCAGTGAGTTAGGATAGTGTCTGCCTCGAGTTTATGAAGACTTCCACAGTGGAATGGACAGATGAGAACATTTTGTTCCAATGGCCACGAAGGTGACTGAAACCAGTGCTGTGGAATGCTTATAGCTTGATCAGACACTGAAGCTGCCAAGGTCATGTACTGCATCTCTGACCATCATCAATCATCTTAACTTTTGTCTTGCCACTGGACTGCAATGGCACAGGAAGAGAAAGTGAGGCTGACAACTTTGTGCAGCTCTGCCTCATTTAAATCCAATTCCTAGTCAAGTTAAAACATTATCCAATTGTGCTGTCATTGGTCCTCTTAAAAAACAAAGGACAAACAATACTTTCTTTCTACTTCTTGCTTAGGGCTCAATAATCATATTAATATTACCAAATTAACATTGTTTCTGGAAAGGCTGTGCCAATTGACTGCCCTATGAGTGAATTTACCTCACAATTGCTGAATCTTCAGATATTCTCTTTCCTAGATACCATTCTCATGTAATTGTTATATGTAATAGAAAGTAAATTAAGGGAAACTCCTTGAGGGCAGAGATTTTGCAGCTGCCTGGCAGTCCTTAATAAATTCCTCCCTCCCTCCTTTCCTTCCTTCCCTCCCTTCCTTTCTCCTTCTTTTCTTTCCTCCCTCCCTTCCTTCCCTCCTTCCTCATTCCTTCCTCCCTTCCCTCTCTTCCTTCCTCCCTTTCTTTTCTGCCTTCTCCCTCCTTCTTTCCCTCCTTTGATCTCCAATGGAAGAAAGTTTTAAATAACTTTTCATTCAGTGTTCTCATATTCCTCATGACCTGACCTTTTTTTGCTAGTGATACCAAAATCCTCGACTCCTGCCTATCATCTCCTCACATATTCAAACAGTTTTTGGATCTTGTTGATTTTATCTCACAAGATCTTTTTCAGTCATCCCCTTCTCTTCTCTCTGTTCCAGAATTTTCCCTGGTTTATCACTGCACATAGGATAAAGTCCAGACTTCTCAGTGAGATTATTCAAGGTCTTTCCCCAGTTTCCTTTGCTAACTTCAATTCCCCCTTTCTTCTTCCATTTCATCTGTGAAATCTCACAAAGGGACATGGAAATGGTGTCTTGAAGCCATCCTGACTTCTCTGTGGAGTTTGCATTCCCACACACACACTTTCATTTCTCTTTTCTCTTTGTAATGGGGAGGGCAGTATCTATTTCTCTCCAAATATATAATTGCCTCTGTCCTATGCTTTTCCCCCAGAAAATTCATACTATTGACTTCTAGGGGACAATGAGAAAATGAGAAGACCTGTGGTCAGAGGGCTAGTGAAGGTCAGTGGGGCAGCATGGGCAGAAAGGTTTCATGGTCTGTGTGAACATTCTTCAGGAATGTTTCAGTTGATCTCATTTTCCCTTTAGCTTAGGACTGACCTGTGGGCATACAGTTTCCAGATTTGGCTTCCTTCATTTGCAGGTAATGTCACATAGGAGACATGAGATGGATTTGCCATGTTTAGTTAGGGATATGGGGAGGTTCTTTCCTTTCCTTCCATTAAATGAATGATAATGAGTAAGTCTTACAGCACTGAGTTCCGGGTTGGGTCTACCCTAGCTCCGTGTAAAGATGTTACCCATCCATTTTCCCCCAGTCCTGCCTGGCCTAGCCTTGTGTCATTATTACCTCCATCCCTACCCTCACCCCAATCATGGGAGGGAATGGAGAGCAAAGTGACCTTCCCAAAGCAGGCCCTGAACTTCATTCTTCTATAAGAAATTAAGGCAGATCCCCTCACGTGTACACAAATAGCTTCAAACACAGAAAATGTCAAAGTTCCTGTTTATTGAGCCAGAAAGAAAAGCAATAAATAAAAAAGAAGTAGATTCATGCAGTCAATCCCTAGGTAGATGCCCTAGGCAGGATGAGACAGGGGCTGGTGGGGAGATGGAGACAGAGACAGAGAGAGACAGAGGCTCTAATCTATATCTAAATCCATAGATCCTTGCATAGATATAGAGAGAGCAAGAGAGGCACCCAGAATTACCAAGAAAGAAACAGACAGAGCTATAGAGAGACAGGGACAGACACAGACATATAGAAAGAGATTGAAATAGAAACAGGCAGACCAAAAGAGAGATTGAAATAGAGACATAGAGATAGACAGATTGAGAGAAAAAAAGACAGGTTGAAATAGGAAGACAGCAACAGAGAGAGGCTCCCCTCTCCCCAGAAGCACCCCCCCTAGATGGGGTCCTAGGGGCCTCCAGCTGTGCTGATGACATGGAAGAGAGTGACATTATAGAGCACTTGGTGGCCATTGTTCCAGGTGTAGAGGGCACGTTCACGAGGGTTATAGTCCAGCATGGAGATGTGGGAATACTGGTTGTGGAAGGGTACGTCCGTGTACTCGTAGCTCGATGTGTTGGTGAAGTAGGCGAAGTAGACCTTGGCCCCGGCCAGATGCGAATTGGTCACGTAGAGCACGCCACAGATCATGAAGGCCTCTCCGGCGCTGCGCTTGGGGTAGCCCGTGTCCCACGACCGCATGACTTCGAGGGTATGAGGGTCCAGCCGGCTCACCACGATGTTGCCCGCGTTCTGGTTGGTGGTATAGACAGCCCACAGGCCACTCTCGTCCACCATGAGGTCCATGTCCGAGAAGCCGCCCCAGGAGTAGGGGAAGGTGTTGTTGTAGCCGGCCCCAGGCAGGCTGCGCTGGACTAGCACGGAGCGTGACCGGAAATGGTATTTCACCACCACATTGCTCTGGTACTTGTTGTAGAAGAGGGAGCCATTGTAGACCACATGGCCGGTGCCCGCCCATGGTTGAGGCAGCAGATGCTGAATGAAGTTCTGCCCCTTCACAAAGTCACCCAAAGTGCGGAATTCAAGTACTCTCCGTCCCTTGTAGTAGCCATCCATGTACCACACCTGGAGGGGCAGCCACCAGTCAGCTGGGGTATCCACTGCTCCTTCCCCTTCCCAAATCATAGTAGCCCCCAAGGTAAACCAGCAATTCCTGTCACCCAGACACTAATCACTGGGGATGGACATCGATGACCAGGGTTTACCTGAGGGGAATAGTCATTTGGATGGGGCCATTGGTCACCACTAGAGAGGCCACTGGTAACCATCAAGCACTACCCACCCACAAGTCCAGTGGTTACTTAGACTCAAGTGACTCAATCAGGCTCTGGAGAAGCAGTAGTTACTACAAGGGTCATTCCAAGAACTTCAATTTCTCTTCCTTCTCCCCCCCCCCCCCCAGGTATTTGGGATTAAGTGAGTTGCCCAGAGTCTCACAGCCAGGAAGTGTTAAGTGTCTGAGGCCAGATTTGAACTCAGGTCCTCCTGACTCCAGGGCTGGTGCTCTCTCTATTGAGCCATCTAGCTGCCCCCTCTCTTCCTCTTAACATTCTCATTACCCCTATTTTCAACTAACCATGACTTGGCCTGGCTCATCCTCATTGCAGCATATACCTCATATCTTTAAGGAAGTCTTTCCTTATTATAAACCACCTGACTCCATGGCTTTCTGACCATTTGTTTCTTTTTTGCAGGTAAAAGCAAGAGTGATCCTTTTGGTCAGTGGGGAAATGCTATCTTTTATCATCATCCCAATCCTTGGAAACTTTAAAGCTATGGAAAGGGGTCCATTCAACAAACAATTTTAAAGTTTTGGTGTGAATAAAATCTGCTATTTAGCCCTGGGAATGTTAGGATAGACTTGACTCAGATTCTCCTCTCCAGAAGCTTAAAATCTAATGGTGGGGAGGTGACCCTTTAGACAAGTACATAGATAACTATGATACAAAGGGAATGTGAAAAACTGGGGGAAAAGGAGAAATACAGGCCAAGAGAGAGAAGATGGGAATCTGAGCACTTGGTCGAATAGGAGGGATGAAGGTAAGGAAGGAATCAAAGATGACTCAGAGGATTGCAGCATGTTGGTGCCATCAACAGAGATAGATAAACTAAAAGTAGGGGAAGATGAGGAAGAGAGTGGGATCACTTGCAGCTGAGGGGAGGGAATAGCCAGGAAGACTTTTTAGAGGAGACGGCCTGTGTGACTGAATTTCTTTCAGCAGAGATAAATGGTATGAGCGTGGATGTGGGTGGAAGAGTCCATTCCAGGAATAAGGGATGCTGTTAGCAAATGCAGAGAGATGGGAGAGGAGGGGGCAAGAATGGAAGACAGAAGGTAGTCTAGTTCTGATGCATCACAGACTACAGGGGAGCAGAGTGAAATGAAGATGGAAGCATAGGCTGCAGCCAGATTCTGGAAAACTTTGAATGCTAGGTTCAGGAATTTTATTTTATTTGGTAAATAACTGGGAGGTATCAAAGATTTTTGAGCAGAGTAATGACATCCATAGCTGTGTGTTAGAAAGATTACTCAAGCTGCATGTGGTGGGTGAAAAGGGAAAGGAGACTGAGGAAAAACTGGACACAGGAAGGAATAGCCTCAACAAGAAGAGATAAAGACTTTAAACTACAGCTGGATCAGCAGGAGTGGCAAGAAGCAGATAGATGAGAAAGCTGCAATGGAAAAAAGCATTAGAGTTAGAAGGGATCTCAGAGGTTATTGAACCTAGTTTTATAGATGAAGAAATTTAAGACCAGGGAGGTTGGACTTGTCCAAAGCCTTACAAACAGTAAACATTAGAGGCAGAACTGGAATCCATATCCTTTGACCCCAGAGCATCATGGGACTATTTTCCCTGAACAACATTGAATCAATAGAATTTGGTGACAGATTGAATAGGGAGTTGGGGGTGGAGGGAGCCCTAAAGAGTGAGAAAGCTGCAAAATTCATAGGTGATTTCATGACTTCAAACCTAGGTGACTATGTATGGCCACATCATTAATAGAGAATGTGAAGTTAGGGAGAAAGGAGTTTAATTTTAGATGTATTGAATTTGAAGGATGAGAGGAATATCAATATGGAGATATCCAGCAGACAGCTGGAAAAATTGGACTAGTCCTTAGGAGAAGTTAGAGATAGAGCTACAGCTTGAAAGCCATCAGAATGGAGGTGATCACTAAAGCCAAGGCAATGGGTACCATAGCATTATAGATTTAGAGCTGGCACAGTCCAGAGTCCAGTGAATCCAGGAGTTCCAAACATTTTTCTGATGTCATGGTAGCCAATCTGGTGGAGCCAATGAACCCCTTTTGAGAACAGTTTTTAAATACATAAAATAAACAAAAAGAATTACTGCACCAACTATATTAAAATACTAATTTTAAAAATGTCATGAACCATAGATTTAGAGCTGGCACAATCCAGAATCTAGTGAATTCAGGAGTCCTTAACTATTTTTGGTGTCATGATAGTCAGTCTGGTGGAGCCAATGAACCCCTTTTGAGAACAGTGTTTTTAAATATATCAAATAAAGGATTACCAACTATATTGAAATACTAATTAAAAAAAAATGGACCACAGGTTGAGAAATAAAATCCAATCTTTTTGTTTTTCAGTAGAGAAAACTGAGGACCTGCCAGGCTAAATGACTAACTTGCCCCAAATCATAGCCAATAAATGGCTATGTGAGTGAGTGAGATCACTTAGGGAGAAGGGGAAAGGGTCCAGCCTATATTGAAGAGATGCAGTGAAGACGAGAAGATGGAGAGGGAAGCAGAGAAATAGGAAGATAACTGAGAGATATAGAAAGTGTGATTAGAGGAATAGAGATTACCAGGCAGAAGGGGGCGGCCAGCAGTGTCACACTCTGCAAGGAGGTCAAGAAGGAGGAGTTTGCTAAGAAAACCCCATGAGGTTTGGTGATTAAGAGGTGACTGATAGTGCTGGAGAGAACTGCTACACAGGAGATTGAAGAGAGACCAAATGGTTCTGAGGACTGCCTCAGGGGTACCTGAAGTCAATTATAAGAGAAAACTAAAAGGGGTAGGAGATGATAGGTGGATTATATCTTCCCCTTCAAATCAAATAAGGACACCCCCCCTGAAGAGGGAGACCATTTATTCCCCCTCTTTCTTAGACCAGAGAATTAAGGACACATTTGCCACTCAGATCTGGGATTCTGCACTGCTGGGCTGTGTCTCCATAGAATATCAGGGGCTTTCTAAGGCCGACTGGGTCAGGGAATGGCACTTACACGACTGTCTGCACTTGGGGCCATGGTGTCTGTCATCCAGGATCCAAAACGGGAGCCCATAGCCCGGATGGTGATGGGGTTACTGACTCCGGTGAGCTTGCCACAGCCTAGGGGAAGGAGAAGGTGTGAGGAATGAAGGGACTGGGAGATTCCATCGGAGGCATATTTGGGAAGAAGGGCTGATGTTCTTTAGATCAGAATGGACCTACAGTTGGGGGCTAGAGGAAGGGGACTGGACCACATTGGGGTACACTAACTTCTGCAGTATGGAATTGGAGGTGAGGTACAGGGTCAGAGGCTGGGGGTCAGTACAGCACACCCGGCTCCTGCAGCGTGGAACCAGTGGAGGAGCAGGGGCCCCATTTGGGGTCCAGACATACCCAGCTTCTGTGCACAGGCGTGGAGCCGGGCCTCAAGCACCAGCACGCGTTGCTGCAGCTCCTCGTAGTCAAAGGCGCCCATCTCCTCCTGGATGGCGGCTAAGCTTGCTGATAGGTTCCTCACCTCCTCCCTCAGGCGCACAATTGTCCTTGTGTCTGCCTTGTACTGCTCCAGGACAGAGCTCAGCGGTAGCAGCTCAGTCATTCTGTCTTTCAGCTCCTGTTGAGTGGGTCCTGTCACCTAACCCCATGCCATCCAACCTCTCCCCATAACCCAGACCTTTCGCTCCTTTTATATTTCCACCACTCAGCGCTGACACACAATGGGCACTTAGTGTTTATTGATTGATTGATCCAGATATACCCCCTGACCAACCTCAAGTTGAACCAGTCACACTGCCAGCCCAATTCCCAGCCCTTGCCTTTGAGTCTGGGCTCCTACCTGGAAACTCTTGGCCGACAAGCTGCGGGCGCCATCAGCTGCCCGGAGCCTTGAGTCCAAGCTTCGCATCAGGGACTCTGTATTCCTCACATACTGTAGGTCCCGAAATGTCCGTAACTCAAGGACTTCCATGGACTGGGAAACATTCTGGACCTGGGAATAGGAGCAAGTAGAAAGGCATTTACTCTTAGGGTAAGATCAGTGTCTCTCTTTTGTCTGTCAGACCACCAAATAATTTTTTTCAGCCACCTAACCCCAGCCGGGTCAGGTATGAGCCAAATGGTTGGTGCTTCTCTTTGACTCTGACTCCTCTCCCCAGAGCTGGAACACCGCCAAGGTAGCAAGTATCTTCCTTTAACAATAACGCCTCCCTCAAGCTAGCCCATCTCTGAGACAGCCAGGGCCTCCTGCTGACCTTCCCCCCTTCTAGAATCAGGATGCCCCTGAAGCTCTTCTTCTGACCTCTTGTTAGAGCTCCAGAATACTTCTGAATGAGGCAGCAGGATGCCATGGAAAGCTGGATTTGGAATGAGGGAGCCCCGAGTTTAAGTTCAGCCTCTAATGTTTATTAACTTTGTAAACATAATTCACCTCACTAAAACTCAACTTCCTCATCTATCAAATGACTACAAAGTAATACTTTTATTATTTACAGCACACCTTGCAGTGTTGGGAGTCTCAAATGGGAAAATATATGTATAATGTTTTGACAATTTTAAAGGGTGATACGGAAATCAATTATTATTTATCTGGCCACCGAACCTGCTGATTTTTCTCCCCAGGAGCTCAACACAATCAAACTAGTTGGAGCTTTGATTTGTCTCTTTTCCCAAAAAAGAATGGCTTCTTGACTACTGATCCCTCTTGCTGGAGCAAAGATGTCCTAACTGGGAGGTATTAGAATCATTGAACTTGCTTCAATGGGTCTCAAAAGGGACTCAGTCATCAAGATCACATATCCAAAATTGGATTTATGGCCAAAGGACATATAGTCTAAATTCAACCCCTTCAACTTACAGATGAAGAAACTGAGACTTGGACGTAAGTGAGTTGTCTGAATAGGAAGTAAATATCAAAATGAGATTTGAATGCAGGACAGATGCAGTGTTGTTGTTGTTGTTGTTGTTTTCCCACTGAATCAACAATGACAGGGTAGAGCCAGAGAACTAAGGCTTTAAGGTCTAGGTGGGCGTGAATCTATCTTTTTTTTCACACAGCTAGTAAATGTTAAGTGTCTGAGGCCAGATGTGAATTCAGGTCCTCCTAATTTTAGGGCCAGAGCTCTACCCACTGAGCCATCTAGCTGCCCCTGTGTATGATTCTGTTTTGAGGGCCCTGAACACTCTCTTTGGGAATCTTCATCCTCAGTCTTAGAAAACCGAGTGAGCTTCAGTTTTTCTATTTGTAAAATCAAAAAGTCAGATTAGCTGATCACTGAAGTTCTTTCTGTTCCTAAAGTTTTTTAAGTCTACAAATCTTAAAACCAGAGCCCAGTGAGGTAATGCGATTTCTTAGAATTCAAGAGACTAAATATAGATTGAATAAAACTAGATTCCTCAGGCTGATGAGTAGAAGGTCCATGAGAGCTTATTGAACAGTCGTATTTGTGTGTTTGTGGTTGTGTAAGGGAGACACAAGTAAAGTTCTAAGAAAACATATTGGTCAAGTTGGAATCTCCTCCTTTCTGCCCTCCTCCCCTTCCATGTACCTTCTCCATGAGCTGCCTCAGCTCCCTGCTTCGGCCATCACGGGAACAGCTGTTCTGCACAGGGATGACAGCTGTACACACACACTTGCCGTCCGGAGCTTGGGCTGAAGTGTAGAGCTGCCAGCCATCCTCTGGACTTTGGAACAACGTCTGCAGAAGAAGAAGAAAACTTAGGGGATAGTCATGCCCCCTTTTGCTGCAGAGAAAAGAGAAGGAGGTAGAATAGTGAAGCTGTCAAAAGCTCTGAAGGACTGGTCTCCATGATGTCTGTCTTGCCAACTGATTCCTGGTCCCCATTTCTGCAAGAATCTGCAAGAAAGGGGTCCCTCTTGTTCAGCTTTCTTTAGATATCTAGCTTCTAGATTAGCTTCTGCTATTAAGTTCTCCACCCTTGATTGCTTATATTTTCTGAGTCCTGGGCCTTTCCTACTATAAGCAGGGAAGAACCAACACTGGACGCTGAGAAGGTAGGGTTGCCTTTCCCTTTGTCCTTACTCAAGCCCAAGCCCTCAGTTTCAGAGAGATATATTTGTGTGTGTGTGTGTGTGTGTGTGTGTGTGTGTGTGTGTGTGTGTGAGAGAGAGAGAGAGAGAGAGAGAGAGAGAGACAGAGAGAGAGAGAGACAGAGAGAGAGGAGAGAGAGACAGACAGAGAGACGAGAGACAGAGACAGAGAGGCAGAGAGACAGAGATAGATAGAAAAAAGAGAAAGTAACATTCCTAATCAAAGCCTTACATCCAGAGAGTAAAAGGAAGAGATCTAACATGGCATTCAAAGTCTCTTATAATACAGATCTACTTTCTAGAATCATGGCCCCAGACCATAGGCCCTCTGGTTATTACACAGTCCTGTCTGGAATGTCCTCCAGAGTCCCATTAAGTATCTGGTCCAACCCATGCCTAAAGAGAAATACTCTCTAAATCCCTGCTCACAGGTGGCTGAGAGCCTTTATTTGAACAACTCCAGTTCCCCAGAAAGAGGAATCCATTACCTCCTAAGGCAGTCCCAATTCTTCTTTTAGATGCTCTCACCATTAGGAAGTTTGCCTTACTTCTTCAACGTTTCAGTATTTTACTGAACCTCCATCTTCTTTCTCTGCATCTTGAATCCCTTGCTCAGAATTCTGCCCTCTGGGGCAAAGTAACCCAAGTTTAATCCCTGTTTCATATGGCAACCCTTCAAATCCTTGTACTAGTTGTCATGTTCCTTCTTGATCTACAGGCTAAACACCTGCAGATCCTATCACTGATCCTCATCTGTCATAGGACCCAGGCCCTTTACCATCTTATTCATGCCCTTCTCTCATCTGTCAATGTCTTCCTAAAAAGGTGGAGGCTAGAATGGGACACAGCACTCATGTAGTTGTGATCAGGAAACTGGTAGGGAGCCTATTCCCTTTCAGGGCAGACATTATATGCTTATTAAAAATAGGAGATTACTTCCTTTCAGGGCAGACATTCTATGCTTATTAAAGCATCCAAAATACATTTGACTACCAGGTCACACTCTTACCTAATATGGAGCTTTTAGTTCCCCATAGTCCTATGCTTCTTTTGGGAAAAGACTGGTGTCTCCCAATGCCTCCTTCACCTTAGATTTTTCCCAAGTGGCTTTGGAAGCCTGATATAGAACTTGTTATTAATGTGATATACTGAAAAGTGCATTGGATTTAGGACTGGCAACATCCAAATTTCACTCCTGTTTAAGATAATAGCAAACATGTCTATAGCATTTTAGGGTTTACAAAGTGTTTTACAAATATTATCTCATTTGATCCTCAAAACAAGCCAGGGATGCTATTATTGTTCCTATTTTACAGATGAGGAAACTTGTGCTGATAGGGGTTAAGCGAGTTAATTGTTCAGGATACCACAACTAGAGTCTGAGGCTGGATTTGAATGCAGGTCTTCCTGATGCCAGGTCCAGTGGCAGCTACAGGTGACTCTGGACCTAAAGTCAAGAATACCCAAATGTGTTAACACTGGCTGTGTTAGTCTGAGTCCTTCACTTTTCTGTCTGGTTCAGTTTCCTCCTCTGTAAAATGATTTTTTAAAAATCTATGTCATTTCATGGGATTGGTGTGAGGATCAAAAGATATAATATATAAAGCACTTATGCAAACACTGAAGTACTATGTTAATGTTAATGTGAATAACCCTATTCAATTTACGTTCATCAGGTTTGACCCATTGGTCTAACTAGAAGATCTTCATATTAGTTCTATGAACTTTTTTTTTAATGTGATAACTGTATTTCAATATATTTGGTTTCTTCTGTAACCCTCTGCATTTTATTTTATGAATTTAAAAACTTTTTTCTGAGAGAGTTCCTAGGTATTAACAAAAGGTTTAAATTTTTTAAAATCTCTCTAGATCCAAATTCTATTTGTCCTTTAAGATCTAGTCCAATAACCACTTTCTTCTAGAGGCTTCCCATCAGTCACTACAGCCCACAATGACTGTCTATTCTTTGAACTCTATAATCCTAAAGGTTCACACCCCTCATCTGTCCCAGATCATGCCCAGCCTTCTGTTCATCTAATTCCACAGATATTTATGGATGCTTGATGTGAGGAGGCAGATGGATCAGACATGGCCCTACCTGGAGGGGGCCCCTCTAGTAGGAGATAGAAAACTACCACAAGGCAGAATGGATCAGAGTGTGAGAAAGGTGGACCTAGGGAGGAAGGGATACAGCGAGAGAGAAAAAACACAGACACCCAGCTCCAGAGAAGGGACACACATGTACATCCAAAAAGAGGCAAACACAGATATGGACATGGAGGAATACAGAGACACAGACACCCAGCTCCAGAGAAGGGAGTGAACATGTACATGGAAACAGACATTCAGACACACAGTCACGGAGGGAGAGAGAGAGGAAGACAGTTTAAGACACAGAGGCAGACAAACATATAGCAGAAGATAGACCCCAGGCACACAAACCCAGAGGGCAGACCCAAAATCATGACCCGGGGCAGGTAAACAAGATCAAGCCTCTCAATTCCTAGCCAGTGCAGATATGGGCCTGGTGGGCTCTACTGGCCCCCAGCTATGCCAGCCTAATTTCTGGAATTTGGGTCTTACTGCAAATGCTGTATTAGCTCTATGGCAAATGTTCCCATAATGGGAAGGGTCACCAAATCATAGCCTCTCTGGGATGGGCCATCCAAGGCTGTCCAATACACCTCATATCTGGAAAAGAATACCGTCCATGATGCACCTGACAAGTGATCAATCAGCTTTTGTTTGAAGACCTCCAGAAGTGAGGAGCTCATTACTTCTGGACTCAGCCCATTCTGCTTTTGGATGGCTCTAATTATTAGGAAGCTTCCCTTACATAAAATCTAAATTTGTGTCTTTTTTACCCTGTACCCACTGTTCCTAGGTCTTCCCTCTGGGACTGAGTAGAAAAAGACTAATTCCTTTTACACACGACAGCCCTTCACATAATTGAAAAGAGCTAGCAGATTTCCTCTACATATCTTCTCCAAGATAACCCTCTTTCCTTCCCCGCCCCCCCCCCCCCCCGTTTCTGCAACTAGTTCAACTATGGCAAGAACTCAATGCTCCTTATCATCCTTTGTGCCAGGGTGACTAATCAGCCTTTCTGGGGCTGGAGTTGGTAAAGCTGGATTTCCACAGATTAAAGTTTTCTTCTAGCAAATCTGCAGCAGGTAGGGACCTGGTCAGGAAGTCAGGTTCCCTTGTCAGGGAAGACCCCAGGGGCTATTCAATGCTTCCAGTGATGGTCTCAGATGGGATTCCCCCAAATTCATTCTAGCCAGGGCTCAGACCTATTATAAACAGAAGCTCCAGCAGAGGGGGAGAAAACAAATCCTTTTCAAGGGATTTATTCTGCTCACGACTATCAGTGCAGATCCCTCTACCTCCCTCCCACGCTGCCTCCCTCCCACGCTGCCTCCTTCCCACACTCTCTCCACTCCAAAGAGGACCAGGGGAACTAGAGCGATTAACATTGAGCTTCCCTGTGCCCTGGGAAGGGGAGGCAGGGAGAAGAAGGGAAGAAGAAGAGAAGGGAAAAAGGGGGAAAAGAAGAAGAGGGAGACAATAAGGGAAAGGGAGAAGGGGAAAAGGGATGGAGAAATGAAGAGAGGAGGAAGAAGGGAAGGGCGATTAAGGAGAAATGGAAGAGGGAGACCCTCCGATTCTCAGCTTAGGAATAAGCTGCAGTCCAATTATTAGAATCTTAGAACCACAAATGGCTAGAGGAACAAGAACTCCCAAAGGCCATTTTAGTCCATCCTCATCAGTTTACATATAGAAAAGCTATAGCCCAGAGAGGGAAAGGATTTTGTCAAAGGTCACACAGCACATCAAATACTACCTCCTCCATGACATCTTTCTTTAGCCAGAAAAGTTCACTATCTCCTCCAAATGTTCATAGATATCTGGTTTACCTTACTCTTTAGACCTTCTTGGAACAGCTAGATGGCACAGTGGATAGAGCACTGGCCCTGGGGTCAGGAGGACCTCCAGCCCCAGATACTTAGTAGCTGTGTGATTCTAAGCAAGGCACTTAACCTATTGCCTTTGGGGAGAAAAAAGAATCTCTTCTCATACTGCTTTTATTTGTATTTCATCTCCTAAAGGCCCTGAGTTCTGTAATAGTAGGAATTAGGACTTCCTCCCTCCCATCTCTCTCTCAAACATAGCCCAGCATCAGACCCTGAGGAGCTCCAGTGTTTGCTGAATGACTGCACAAAAGGAGACCTTACATTTGTTTAAGGAAAACACCAAGCTATCATCTTCAGAGGAAATCTCAACCCTTTCTCCTTCTCTCCTTTTTTTCCTTTTCTGAAAGTTCAAGGCTCCAAAATTACAATGAACTTTTCTTCCTGCCTTTTTTTCCACTGTGAGATGAACTTTTTTAGTTCCCTTTGAAGCAAACAATTGCTTTTTCCAATTAACAGCTAAAATAGTCAATGGCAAAAATAAAGGCAGAATTTAAATGGCAAGGATGAAAGGCTTTCTTTTCTGTCTTGAAACAGATCCATGCATCCCCTGTACCCTGCATCTCTCAGGGACCCTCCATCAGTTTCCTCACTGGCAAATATGATTTATTAAACATTTATGCAAAGCAATAGAGCCTGTATTATAGAGTGATAGATGCCTGTAGGTGCCTGAGGCTACTCTCTAAAGCAAAGCCAGCTAGAGAGCAACCCCATTTGAAGAAAGCAGAGAGGTTGAGGAAGCCTCAGGGTTGGCCATTTCAGGCCAAAACCAACTTACCAGTGTTTAGGGAGGCTTGAGGACCTGATTTTGAATCCTATCTCCTTACTTACTACCTGTATGATCTTGGAGAAATTATTTAATTCTCTGGGCCTCAGTTTCCCCTGTAAAATAAAAGAGTCAAATGAGTTGGGGGAGAGGGGTCCCTTCTTTCTCTTAATTATGTAATTAGTTTTGGTGGAGTGTAGAAGTACTCCATGGAGCCCACCACTCTGGTGAAGTGGCCATGCTTCTCCCATCATCATTTTAGGCAAGGACTTCCCAAGTACTTCCATTGACACAACATCACTTAAGCAGCCTAATCAATCCCCCTTGTGATTTTTGGATCATCTGATTCTCTTAGTAGAAAAGATGAATCTGCTCTCTATAATGCCTCTTTCCATCTCCCATTTTGGCTAAAACGGCTCATCTCTATTCAATCTACATCATTTCAACAAGTCTTTACCAAGTACCTCCTAAAAGTTGGATAATGGACTCGAATGAGACAAAATAAAAACAGAAATACAGTCCCTCATTCTCATGTGGCTTATAATTTGATACAGGAAGACCATGGAGACACATAGATTTAGTGGTTGTAAGGTACCTCAGAGATCATGAGGTCCAACTCTTATCATTTCCTAGATGAGATGGCCCAGGGAAGGACCATGTTCACATAGGTAGAATTCAAAACTACATTTTCTGATCCCAAGTCCAGCTATTTTTCTACTATACTATATTGATGATGTCATAATCATCTAAAACCTGGTTAGTAAACACTATCAATTTATATATATATATATATATATACATATATGTATGTATGTATCTATACATATAGGTATATAAATATATGTATATATAAATATGCAATCCATGTGTGTATATAAATATATATATATATATATATATGTATTTATCTATATAAAATTGGGAGCTCCTGGAAAGCAATATCATCTGAAGGGAATCCTTCTGCCTGTTCCAAGTGCTCTTGGGGATAAAGTAAAGCTTAGGGAAGACAGGTCCCTCCTTCTGTGATAACTCACAGGAAAATAAGCACCTTTCTCTCATCTTTTAATTAGCCAAGGATGTTTAGAATCAGCGTGGCTGGGCATTCATGGTGAGCATAGATCAACCTCTCCTCCAAAGGAACTAGCCTCCCTTAGAGACTCACAAGTTCTCTTTGGCAGCTCAGGAAAAATGATTTCCTGCTCACATCACACATATCTCCCTGCAGCTATCGATAATTTTCCTATCTGTCTCCTTAGTTGGTTTTCAGTTCCTGGAAATCATCCTAAGATAATGGTCACTGATGCTCCCTTCTTTGTCCCACCTTGTTCATCTCCAACCCTCTGGGCGCTCCCATTAGGGAGAGCCACATTTCCATCTCTGCCTGCTGAAATCTTACTTGTCCCTGAAGGATCAGCTCCAATGTCAACTCCTTAAATGAAGCCTTTTCCAGTTCTCCTCAAGGGACCTTCTCTTATAGTTTTGATTCTTCAGAGATCACCTAGTCCACTGCCTCCTTTAAAAATGTGGAAACTGAGGCAAAAAGGAAGTGACCTCAGCCAGATAGCTAATGAATGCCAGAATGGGTTTCAAACACAAATCTAATTCCAAATTCTCACTTTGTCCACTATTTCCCCCCACCCCCATGCTGCCTCCTGCCTCAGGGGGCTCTTTGCCTTTTTACGACTTCTCATTATGTCTTGCACCAGTTATGTCTGCTTTATGGCTCCCGCTAGACCCCGAGGTCCCTGATGCTACAGACTGTGTGTCACTCAGCACAGAACAGGGCACACAGATGGTCTTGGTAAGTGTGTGTCAAACTGATGTGCTTTCTTGGAGAGAACAAACTGCCACTGGTGGAAGGAATAATGACCCCACCACCCTGCCCATTACAGGGGAAATGCAGGCTGATAGGGGAGCTGAAAGGGCCTTTTAAAAAAAGACTCATTCTTCCAGTCTAGCAGGAAAATATGAAAGACAGCCCCCTGGTCTCCCATTGGCTTCAGCTCTTCTGAGTCGGGAGTGATGGCTTTGGAGGGGTGGGCAGGACAGGATGTGTGTCTGCTGACCGACTGACTAGCCTTTTCATGCATCCCAATAGATTGGAAATGGACCTATTTTCAGAGAACATAAGAAGGGATGAGCAGCTAGGAAGGGACCCCGATGAGAGGGCAGGAAAAGGGTATTGGGGAAGACCCCCAAAGTGGCCTCTGAATATGTACCATTCCAAGCACGGCAGGGATTGTGGAGCTAGGCAAAATCCTCATCAGACAGGGCTGGCATGAAATGGGAGTCCTTAGAGTGGGGGAAGGGCGGCAGGAGGAGAAGCAGGAGGGAGGGGGACCTTCAGAGCAGGACACTGAGAACACAGCTTGGCTATAAAACTCTCCTCACATCTGTTTTCCATTCTGTTCTCCCTTCCGTCCTTGTCCTTTACCCTGAAAGGACAGATTAAGCTTTGGGCTGAGGCTGGGCCCTAAATGGGTGGTCAGTGGACAGGCCTAAGGGGTGGAGTCAGGTTAGAAGTCTTATCCTAAACCTCATGGAATAGTTTGCTCCTGCTCACATACCCCTTTAATGAAAACAGAAGACACTTTCCAACCCATCCTCATTCAATGAAGAACAGAGAAACGATTCCAGGTCTTAAAAGTCAGGGAACCTAGATGATATTCCTGCTTCTATCCTGTTTCATGTCATTCTAAGAAAATCATTTTACTTTCCTGAGTCTCAGTTTCTTCATCTGTAAAATGGACTTATCCCTCTGTAAAATGGGCTTGTTATGAAGAGCAAGTAAGAAAATGGATGTGAAGGCACTTGGAAAAGTCTGGCTTATAACTGATTTTAAACCTATAAAGTCATTCTGCTCAGAAAGATTTTTGTCCAGGTCAGCGGTTCATCTAGACCTTTCCCTCCATACCCTGATAGGGAAACACTCCCTTTTGCCAAAAGTTAAACAAATGTAAAGTCCTTCCTTCAGGGAGAGAGTTTACCGTTCATCTCAAGCCCAGACACTTTCTTTGGGCCCCAGTGGGTCAGCTTTCCGGGTCTTCTCCCAGCACTGCAATGTTTTTCCCACTTCAGTGAAAGGCACCTTAATTAGAGAATCAGAAACCGGATAGGAAGAAGCTTCAGCAACAGGGAATTCTGCAGTAGAACACCCCACCCCCTTATCTGTCTGGCTGCCCTGATGAACAGGGGCAGCAGTGGGAAACAGCTATATTGATACAGAGAAAAATAAAAGCTTGATTTCTCCGTCCCTTCAGAGAATGGAATATGAGCAGCCTTTCACGAGTAGGCAACTCTCAGCCCCACAGAGCACACTCATCTGGCTCCTGCACCTTACATTTTATAGCTAGGAATCATGTTTCCCCTTAATGAGGCAGGTCACACTGGTGCCTTCCTTGACAGAACATTAGTTTTTCTTTTCTTCCCCGACTGGGTGCTGGCACCAGGAGTCAAGCCTCAAGCTAGAGCTGGGGGAGCAGCCTTGACAAGAAAGGGAAGCTGGCAAGATGGCAGCCCAAAGGGAGTTTCACAAAGCCCACTTCCCCGCTGCAGGAATGGGTGCCCATTTAATCTCTTTGCTGAAGTTGTCAGAAGTAAAAATGAGCTGTTCTGACGCTTGCAGACACTTCCCTCAACTCACTGGAATTCAATTTCTGGAGAGAGCATAAATTTGCAACAGTAAGAGCCATGGCTGAGCAGAGAATATTGGCTGGGGATGGATTCCTGAAATCAATCTGATGTGTGGAATGGGCACAATGCGGGGAATTCATCTTCTATGGCTGAGACATTTTATACCAAGGCACTCGCTTCTGCCCAGGGTGCACAAAATGGTGGCTACGTTCTGCAATGCCCAGAGCTAGGAGGCAGAATTGTAACCAAGGAGGGAAGCAGAATAATTCTTTTGCATTTCGCTTACCCCGTTGAGGGAGGTCTGGAGATGAGTAGGTACGTATTTGTAGGGGTGAATGGGTTGAAATGGGGGCACAGCCCACAAGTGACTGGAAAAGCAGCAGCAAGAACTAATCAGTTAGGTAGTATGAATAACACATCTCACTCCCCTGGCCCCTGGGGGATCTAGCCTCAGCCCTCACCATCTGCTCTCACCAGCTTCAGCTAGGTTCCACTTGGTCCTATAATGCCCAGCGGATGGGAAAGTAAATAGGGCCGTCTGTCTTATGTACCAAAGACCTGAGCGCTCTTTATAGCCCCCAAATATTACACTGTTTCCTACAGTTTTGAAAGATACAGAGAAGGAAAAGAGAAAATATGTATTACCCGATAAAGGTCATTCTTTGTCCCCTCCTAGATTTGATGAGGGAGCTAGAACTGGGATTCTGACTAGCAGGGCTGGGGATGATCAGTGGGGATGTTGTCGCATTAGCAGGGCTGGTGATTTGTCAATTAGTACTGGCCAATTGAAGGAAAATCGATTGGGTAAAAGCTGATCACTGGCCCGCTCTTTCTCTCTCTCAGCTGGGCTCCTGCTGGACATTCCAAGGCTATTAGTTGGTGCATTCATCAAAGTGAAAGAGACAGTGGTTTGTTCCCGCCATCCGCACCAGTGCCGGGAACACGGCCAGGACGGCCCTAACGGAATTGACCATCCAGGTGCAGCCTGGAGAGGCCTTCAATCAGCGGGTATTGTGGCTGAGCCTCAGGGGCGGGCTGGCACCTGCGCTGCTGAAAAGGACAGGAAGTGGAGAATGTGGCCCAGAACCCACCCTCCTTCAGCACCTGCGCCTCCCTCTCCCTCCTGGGAGCCAGGCTGGTGTGGTCAGATACCAACAGTAAAAGGCTGGTTTCTGGCTATCTCCCATTTCTTTTTTTCCTCCTCCTGAACCCCAGAACCATCTCTGGCTGGTAAGTCTCTCCATCCTGACTCCCCACTTTGGGCAGAAGTGAACAGGGCCACAAGTCCCTGGCCCAGTGATTGAAATTCTGCTAAAGTCATGGATCCTTGGGCCTAACTGGCAGGTAAGGACTCAATCACATTTGTAAATCCCCAGGAAAGGTTTGGCCAGGAGCTGAGCATGCAGGGAAGGAGCATGAGCTCCTCTGTGGGCTTTGTTCCCTCCTCAATTAAGATAAAAGGGATCTCAGCTGTCAGAGGACACAGGCCAGTTGGCCCTGCCCCCAGCCAGGGCACTGGAGGAAAAGCTTGTCTATCTCCCAGCTCCCCTGTGTCAGACATTTGCACAGTGCTAGGCGTGCTTGTTAGCCCAACCTTTCCTGAGCATCTCTGCCAAGGATCAGTAGGAAAGTGGGAAAACAGAAAGTCCAGCAGAAGAAAGTATCTTTCATTCTCCTTTGCTGAGACTGGTCTCAAGAGACACAAAAAACAGATTGGAGCAAACATGGTGGATCAGTGCCTTGGCTGATTTTTTCCCTAACAATGCAGCAGATTTGTGGGCCCCCCCCAAACCTGTTTCTAAGATTGACTCATTCCTGAGAAAATAAAAGGAAATCCTTCCATCCCCATTCCATTGTGGAAGGAAATATGGATGCTGACCAGCCTGATGGAATTTGAGCATCCTCGATGGAGGAGGCAAAAATGGAGGGGGGATTGGGGAAAGAAGGTGAGACCATCAAGACAATGAGTGAAAGCACCGCTGATATAACCAGCCTGGGCTGGAGTCCCAGCCCAGTCAGGGGTGGCTGGGACTGAGAGGAGCGGGTGTGAGGAAGAAACCACGTCAGCCACAGATCCCTGTTATTTATAGACAGATCCTGGTTCATAAATTCCAAATTGTTTTTTTTTTTGTCTCCCTCACTGCGAGACCCCTATAAATATTCATGATTTTTCTGCCTTGGAATATTTAGGGAGTTGGAGGGAGCAGTGGGGAGGGCTGCTGTGAGAGAGAAGAAAGAAAGCTCAGTGGAGGGAAGCCAGTTCTGACTCCTCTGGCCTGGCCTGGGAGATTGGGGATGTTGGGTTTGGGGAAAGGAGAGGAAAGGGCTATCATCTCAGCTTCCCAGCCCCTAGTAGAGCTCTTGGGAGAGGGAGGCTAATCAGTCAATAAATAGAGACATTGCCATCTATTAGTATTCTCCCCTAGTCGTCTGTGGAAAAATACACAACTCTTGGAGACAGAGAGGGCGAGTGCTCGCTCCCTACCTCAGCTCCAGCTCCCACTCAGCAGCTCTAGAGCACCTTAGGCTCCTGGGAGAGGAGGGGGCCCCGTCAGACCTAGCCAAAGTGCTGGATGAGTCAGGCTCAGTGCCAGAATCTGGAGGCAGAGTCTATGTCACAGGCCTCAGTCAGCCTGGAGGGTAAAGAATGTGTATATGGGAAAAAACACTCAATCTGGTGTGTGTGTGTGTCTGTGTGTGTGTGTGTGTGTGTGTGTGAGAGAGAGAGAGAGAGAGAGAGAGAGAGAGAGAGAGAATGTGTGTGTGAGAGAGAGAAAAGAGACAGAGAAACAGAGGCAGAGAGAAACAGAGACATATACAGAGAGAAACTAAGAGAGACAGAGAGACAGACAGAGACAGAGACAGAGAGACAGAGATGGAGAGATAGAGATGAAGAGACAGAGACACACAGAGACAGAGAAAGAGAATGTGTGTGAGAGAGAGAGAGAGAGAGAGAGAGAGAAAGAGAATGGGTGAGAGAGACAGAGGCAGATAGAAACAGAGACATATACAGAGAGAAACTAAGAGAGAGAGAGAAAGAGAGATAGAGAGAGAGAGAGAGAGAGAGAGAGAGAGAATGTGTGTGTGTGAGAGAGAAAGAGAGAGAGAGACAGAGGCAGAGAGAAACAGAGACATATACAGAGAGAAACTAAGAGAGACAGAGAGACAGACAGAGACAGAGACAGAGAGACAGAGATGGAGAGATAGAGATGAAGAGACAGAGACAACAGAGACAGAGAAAGAGAATGTGTGAGAGAGAGAGAGAGAAAAGAGAGAGTGGGTGAGAGAGACAGAGGCAGACAGAAACAGAGACATATACAGAGAGAAACTAAGAGAGAGAGAGAGAGAGAGAGAGAGAGAGAGAGAGAGAGAGAGTCTCTGAGAGAGAGACAGACAGACAGAGAAAGAGAGAGACAGAGAGACAGAGACAGACAGAGAGAGAGACAGAGACAGACAGACAGAGAGACAGAGACAGAGAGACAGAGACAGACAGACAAAGACAGAGACAGAGAGGGACAGAGAGACAGAGAGAGACAGAGACAGAGAGGGACAGAGAGACAGACAGAGAGAAACAGACATATACAAAGAGAAACTAAGATAGACAGACAGACAGACAGAGACAGAGAGAAAGAGAGAGAGAGAGAGGTTTGTTTCCTTGTAACTGAGAATTTCAGTTCGAGTGGGTCTGTAGCTCAGCAGATGACTCTAATCTCAGCTTAGTCACGATCTCCATGCCCAAGCTTGTACCACCTTTTATGTTCCTGCTGGCCAGCTTCTTAGGGCAAATTACCAGCATATTCTGGCCTTAAGGAATATATTCTTCATCCACTTTTGGAACTTTAGCACATTGCCTCCACCTAACTTTTCCAAGTTAAATCTCCATCTCTATCACCTGCAAGAACCTCCATCTGCCCTCATTTCCTAGAAACTGCCATAGCCCCAGGGAAGCCCTCTCAAGGCTGCAAGAACTGCTCCTGTTCTGGGCTCTCTCATTGCCACAAGGAGATAGGCTTCCTTAACTTCCAGGACATTCCTGACTAAAACAGGGGATTACAAAGGCAATCTTTTTATTCCTTGACCATGACTTTGGCATAGCCAAAGTATCCCCCTCCCATCTTCTAGAACCCCTCGTGGGCCCAATGACAGCTTGTTCATTTCTTGGACCCAGCACATACTCTTAGGAAAGGCAGCTTGATGAGTACAGCTCTGGATCTGGAGTCAGGGAGATTTGGAACTGGATCCCATCTCAGCTACTGCTGTGGGCTCTAGGCAACTAGAGCCTAGATCAATAACTTGATCTCAGTTTTCAAAGCTTAAAGCTTAGTAATCAGTAAAAGAGTGATAATAGCACCTACCTCCCAGGAAAATAGTGAAGATCCAGTAAACTAATGTATGAAAACCACTTTATATAAATCATTATTGCTGTAACCCATCAAAATCCCATGGAAAGCCTTATTACCAGTTAAGACTCTGCACAATGGCCTTAGGTCTCTCGTCTTCTCCTTGAACTTGTCATGGTCCCAGAGGCAACTTGTTTAGTTCCTGAAACCTATCACAACTCCAAGGATATTCTCCTCTTCCAAATCTTGTCTCGACCCCAGAAATGGCTTCCTCAACTCCTCAAATTCTGTTGTGACTCTGAGAATGGCTTTCTCATCTCCCTGACACTGTCATCATCTCTGGAATGTCATTTTCACATTCAAAGCAGTTCACAACCTCAAGGATGACCTCTCTACTCCCTAGGCTGTCCTAAAGTGGACATATCAGGATGGCTTCTCAACTCCCAGAATCTATCATGGTGCAGATGACCTTTTTTTCCTCATTTCTTAGCTTTTGTCAAAGTCTAAGTCTCTCATGGCCCTAAAGTACTCTTATTCTAGGTTAAGAAAAAGAATTCAACATAAGGTCTGTAATTTTTTAAAAAAATAAACATACATACATTTATATTTATAAATATCATTGGTTTCCTTTGTAATCATTGGTTTCCTTAGGTATTCTGACTTAGTACCTAAAAACATTATTCTTAGAAGGGTCCCTAGACTTCACCAGATTGCTAAAGGGATCCATGACATAAAATGGGTTAATACCACCTGGTCTCAAACAAAGGGATCCATGACATAAAATGGTTTAATACCACCTGATCCCAAACCTATTACAGTCTTGAAGGTGAGAAACCTTCACTTTCCAGAGGACAAAAAAACCCCAAATCTTGAATAATGTCAATGGACTTTCAATTCAGTTTAAGAGATTGGTCTTCTCAACTCCTTGACCTTGTTATGACCCAGAAGACAGCCCTTTCCTCCCAGATCTCAGGGTATTTTTTCCAACTTTCCTGAACACTCATTTTTTACAAAGCTTCCCCACTCAAACTATTTCAGTCTTTCTGACTGGTTTCCAAGGTTCAGAACTGATGCAAATGCCATTAGTGGTCCAGAATTGAGAAGGAGGAAGGGGTTTGATTTTTTTCAAGGCCATTATCTCAAATTCATTAAAGTGGATTTTATGGCTTTCTCACGGATTATTAGGGGAGTTTATTGATGGACCATTTCAGACAGCATTAATCTTCAGGAGTTACAGAATTTATCGGAACAATTCATCACAGCTTTTTACAATAAAGAAACCAAAGTTAAGATTTTTTGCCATATCAAAGATTTTCCTCCCACCCCATCTCCTTCCCCAAACATGACTCCAAGGAGTGGAGGCCATTATATATCACTGCTTGTGAAGAAACATTTTTCTAAGGACAACATTCATCTACTATTCACAAAACAGGCTTCTCAGAGAATTGATATGGTGACCCATGCACAGAGGTGCTTCTAAGGAGCTGTGAGTTACTCCTCTCTACCACATATGCTCTAAGCTTGAATCCAATATGTCTTTGTATCTCTGGGTGAAAGAATGTGTTATAGACTTTTAGGGAGATATTTTGTATCAACTACTTTTACTATACTACCTTAATAAATACCTCTTTCTAAAAGCTAAATTAAGTCTGGCTGACTGATTTATAACAAACATAGAAACATAGAAGAAGCACTCTGATTGGGGGCTTCTGAGCTATATAGCATTGGAAAGAGAGTCCATTGAGTTCTGAAGGGACCTTAGTCATTAGGACATATGGAAATTCGGATAGTAAATGTGTTACACATGGCATTATTTCAGAATCCTGAACTAGTTCATAATGTTAGACTATCCTCCTCAGAATATTCTCCACTTTATCAATGTTCTTCCTAAAATATGGTACATAGAATTGTAAACTAATTTACATATACTCTGATTACAGCAGAATATGATGAGACCTTTATCTCCTGTTCCTAAATACTATATTTTTGTCTTGATGTAGCTCAAGCTTGAACTTGTGGTTTACTAAAACTTCCAGTTCTATTTCAGATGAACTGCTGTCTAGTCTTATTTTCCTTCATTTTTCACTAGTAAAATTGGTTTGATGAAACCAAGTATAAGGCTTCACATTTTTCCCTCTTCATTTCATATAGATCTAACCCTGGCAAGAACTTTTTGGAGGCATCCTTCCCAGATTTGTATCATCTGAAAATATGATAAACATGTCTATCATACTCTAGCCAAGTCATTGATTAAAAATGTTAAACAGCACAGTTCCAAAAACACCTTCCTGAGTCATTCCACAGGAGACCTCCTTCCACGATGACATTGAATCAATGATCAATGATTGTTAGATACAGTCATTCAATCAGTTCTGCACTCTCTTGACCTTATCATTTGGTAATATCACAGAGAGGGGAAAAATGTTCAACTTGGACTCAAGATCTAGTTGTGAATCTTGCCTCTTCTGCCTACTTAACTGTGTGATCCAGGACTAACTTCCCTAAGTCTCAGTTTCCTTATCCTTAGAATAGAATAAATAGAATGAAATTAAGTAGGAATCTAGGTGGTAAAGTGGATAGAGTTCTGGTTCCAGGGTCAGGAAGACCTGAATTCAAATCTAGGCTTCAAACATTTCCTAGTTGTGTGACCCTGGGCAAATTATTTAACCTTGGTCTCCTTCAGTTTTCTCAACTGTAAAATGGGCATATGAATAGCACTTACTCCCACTGTTGTAATAAGGATCTAATGAGATATTTGTAAGGTATTTAGCACACAATGCCTGGCACATAGTTGTTGTGTTTAGTTGTGCCCAACTCTCCATGGAATTTTTTTTTAGCAAAGATACTGGAGTGATTTGTCATTTCCTTCTCCAGCTCATTTTATAGATGAAGAAACTGGGGCAAAATAGATTTAAGTCACTTGCCCAGGTCACGCAGCTACTGAATATCTGAGACCAGATTTGAACTCAGGAAGAATCTTCCTGACCCTAGGTGTGACACTCTATCCATTGTCCTACCTAGCTGTCTAACCAGCTGGCACATAGTAGGTACTTTATAAATTCGAATTCCCCTCTTATTCCCTAATATTGTCTGGTCTACATCCTTCGATGTTGATCACAGAAGAACATATGAGACAGTATCAAAATGTTCTGCTAAAAGTTAGTTAATTATATTTATAGCATTCCCTTGATATTCTGGTCTAGTAACCTTGTCCAAAAAAAAAAAAAAAAAAAGGAATCAATGTTAGTCTGGCATGATTTGCTCTTGATGATACCATGCTGACTCTCTATGATCACCACTTCCTTTTATAGATGATCACTAAAGAGTCCTTTAACAAGACACTCTAGAATTTTTTCAGGAATTGATATTAAGCTCATTGGATTATAGCTTGCAGCTTTCATTCTCTTCTTTCAAAAAAAATGAGGGAGAAATACTTCTCATATTCTCCAAAATCTTTCAGACATCACAAAGCAGTTCAGTAATCACATCGTCTATTGGTTTCAGTATTCTAGAATGTTGTTCACCTAAGACAGGTAACTTGAACTTATCAAGGGTAGCTGTATGATTACCATTTCTCTGCTTAAAGAGGGAGATATAAATTCACAGCTCATTGGATTTCAACCCTCTCTTAGTCCTTTTTGTTCTGCCTTTTACAATCAGAGCTCATTCTCTTTTCCAAAAGAAACAGAAGCAAAACAAGAGTTGAATTGTTCTGCTTTCTCTTTATAGTCTATTATCATCATTTCAACCATTCCAAGAAGCAATCCCATTTTGTATTTGATCCTCCTCTTTTTCCCCTAATATAACTAAAAAAAACCTCACAAAACAAAACATCCTTAACAATCCTTGCTGTTGTCCTTAAATTCTCTCACCAATTTCTCATTCTGAATTTAATACTCTTCATATATCAATCTAAAAGAATTAGGACACATTTTAAATTTTATCCTATTATCTGTCTTTCTTCCATTATCTGTATGTGCCTTTTTGAAAACCTAAGTTGGTCAATGAATTCCCTGTGCATCCACATTAGTTGCTCTAGATAGCTTTTTCTTTCATCAGAGCTTGTTTTCTTTATGTTTTTGCATTTCTTTCTTGAGATTGACCTGTTCCTCCTGGATTGACTTCACAGTAGACTTTTGGTTAATGGGATTCCACTTATCCTCTTCCTGAAGATTTTGAAATCAATTCTCTCTAAATCTAGTATATCAGACTATACTCTGCTTTCGTTTCCTCCATTACAAATTCCAAGATTGAGGGCTGTCTTCTCTCAAATTTCCCATCATTTCTAGCTTATCAATCACTTTCTCTTGATCTGGTGAGAATTAGACAGAATAGGAGTTTTTTGTTTTTTTTTTTTTTTTTTTTTTGTCAGCTCCTCCATTGTTCCTCAAGGATGGAATAAAGGATGCAAGTCAAGAAGTAATTAACTTTCCACCTTGAGCTGAAAGAATGTTCTAGCAGAAGTTGAGATAATTGAGGTATTTCCCTTCACTTCTATAGCATGTCTACGTTCCAGGCTTATCATATGTTTCCAAAACTCCTTTTGTCATTTAGAGTTATTCCATGCTGCCACCTACCCCAGTCTTGCCTTTGACTTATTTTATTCCTTTTGAATACAGCATATCCTTCTAAAGCCATGTTCCCATCATAAGTCTAAGCTCACCAAATCTCAGGGATATCTTATGAGGTCCAATCTGCCTTTTTGTTCTCTATGCTTTGTGTATTTGTACATCAAGCGGGTAGAAGAGTGAGAGATCCAAGCAGTATATTCCAAGGCAGCAACTGAAAAAGACCCTTCATATCCCTATATACAGGCACTTTTTCTAAAATCACAGGATCCCGGAATTGGAAGGAACTTTTAAGAATCATTTAGGTAGTTCCTCAACCAGAATCTCCTCTACGACATTACCAGTGGTCAGTCACAATTCTGCCTGAACATACTTGATGACCAGAAACTCCCTTTCCAAGGTAGCCCATTTGGGCTCTACTTTTTAGGAAGAATTTTATTTTTGGTCCCTTGGACCAAATTCTAAATATCTCTTCCTTGGTTGATTATTTATTCTGCGTACAGTTTTTGCCATGTAGTCTCTCCCAGTAGATTGTGAATTCCTTGGGGACAGGTATTTATCCTTTGCCTTTCTTTGTATTCTTAACACAGTGCCCAGGACATGATAGGTGCTTAAGAAATATTTAATGTATGACTGGGATATCCTCAATTATTATTCATTATTCTCCTCAACAACTATTCATTAATTTCTAGTTCTACCCTTTTAAGCAAACACTACTGAAACCTCTCTTCCACATGACACCTTTCAAATACAGAATGACAGCTCTCATGGCCCCCTAAGTCTTCTTTTCTCCTTACCCATCAGGCCCAATTCTTTTAGCTGATCTTTGCAATGCTTTATCTCTTTTCTTTTCACTAATTTGGGGGTGGTGGCAGTGCACAAACATAGCAGTGAATGTGGGTGGCTTAAGCCTGAGGGGACCCTCATGATTTTTCATAGGCTTTATGAACCAATTCTCCCCTGCCAACCTCATGCCATTCTTTCCACTCTGGCAGGCTTATACTTCCCAGATTTTAGAAAGGGAAGAAAATAGACATGATAAAATAAAATGCTATGGCAACCTCAGGAACCCCTACCCCAGACACATGGACTTTCCTGTCTTGTGAGATGGATGGCTCTAAGAACAAAGGACAAACAGAGAGGATAACAATCAGGGAGGAGGGTGGATGGGGAAACCATGAACAGTTCCAGCAAGGACATTTAGTTGATAAGAGTGCAACATCACTCCTAGTCGTTTGCATTTAACTGTATTCCTTTCCTTGATGTTCCCAAGTTACAGAGTGGTGATAGTCATTGGGCTATTGCAGCCATACCTTTAAGTTGTAAGAACCCTTGAGGCTTCCTGCCTTAGCAAACTCAAGGGACAGGTCCCTACAACCTTTGGTTGAACTATGGTGGAGATATGTTCATAGTCAGTCAGTCAGTGATGGAAATGGAATCTCCTAAAATGCTTACATTGGACTCAGGCTTCTCTAAGTCACTACCAAAAGATGTTCTTGTTGTAAATAAAAGTATTTGAAATTCCATTCCAACATTTGTTTACTCATATACAGTTCTATGATGGTGCTGAAGACACTGAAATAAGCACTTTCTCTCACTTTAAATCATGAACTGAAGTTTATTAGTCACTTTCCTGACACCCTGTAGATATATCCTTAGAGGGAAGCTTATGCCCAGAAGCACCTTAGGATATGACCCAGACCTGAGGCCTGGGACCAATCACCAATTTTGGAGACAATCAGATTATAGACCTAGAATAACTCTAAATTCTCATGTGACCAGAGATCTATAGTGATTCATCCAATCACTATATTAGATAAGGTTACAAGATATCTTTTCTAGATTTCCTCTCTTTAGGCAAGAGTAAATACTGAGAAACCTGGAAGAGCTGTTTGTATCTATGGAGAAGAGGCAAGAGGATTGGGAAGAATCTATCCAACTTTAGAACTGAGGGGAGGATTGTGTACCTGGACAGCATGTGGGGATAAGTAGCAGAGCAAGATTAAAGGAGACCCAAGAATTATTTGGTAGCTGGATCATGCATTTCCCTCCTGATGGTGGTGGGTAGCTAAAGAGAGGAGGAGCTCTTTACTGACTGGGTTTTATGGGAAGACAATAAAAAGTGTCACAAAAGCCAGGGAAGAGAGTATGTGGGACAAGATGTGGGTCAACAAAAGGTCACAAAGAAAAGTTCATTAGATTGAGCAGTTAAAACTTTGTTGGTAACCTTAAAGAGAATATTTTCAATGGTATGATGGGATGAGAGATAAATGGTTGGAGAAGAAATAGAGATAACAAGCGTAGATGGCTTCCCAGCCCCAGGTAAAACCCTTAATTCCATCCCTCTAATCCTTAATCACTCTAGTCTAGTCATAGACTGAGCCTTGATTGCTCACCCCAGACTAACACCCAATTCCAATCCCAGATTGTGACCTCAACTCCACCAGTAATTTCTCTTTCTCTTGGGGATCATGTGGCTCAATGCAGAAGACTCGTTTCAGACTCAGGAGGTACTAGGGACCCTACTCATCCATCAGGAAGCTTCAGGACCTAGGACAGGGAGAATCATGGTCAATAATAATAATAGCTTTTATGTACACAGCTCTCCAAGGTTTCCATAGTTATTTCCAATAATACTAGAGGGTCTTTGTATGTTTTTACTATTTCATGTAATTAGTATTAGAGTGCCAACATGGCAAATTAGATTAAATAGAAGTCTGACCTCACAGGCAAGGAGACAGTTTCAAGTTCCTTCTCTGATTTGTACCAATTGTATAACCCTGGTTAAGTCAGTTCATCTCTGTGTGTTCCAAGCAATTCTTTAAGGCTAATAGTTGCACAGTAGATAAAGGAGATAAAGGAGATTTCTCATGAGGAGCAACCCATGCTGATAAGATCATAGTTCTGATTTTTAAAAAATTATCTACTGTACATTTATAAAACACATACCCCTGTATTATATATGATTTAGATATAACTCATATATATCTATAACATATATATACATACATATATATATATATATATATATTTTACATTATTTATTTTGTGTGGCAAATGGGATTAAGTGATTTGGAGTCGCACAACCAGGAAGTGTGGCCAGATTTGAACTCAGATCCTTCTGGGCCTGTGCTCTATCCATTATGCCATCTATCTGCTATATAATTTATATATAATTTAATACATATCCCTGCATTATATATCTCTGTATATGTATGTGTGTTTGTATACCTATATATAATGCATACTCCTGTATTGTATATCCCTGTTTGTATATAAAATTACATATCCTGGTTTTTACATAAATATAAATTTATATAAATAAAAATTAAATTTACATAAAATATAAATCATTTTTATCTATACATATCCCTGTATCTTATATTACATATAAATTATATATGTGATATATGAATTATGTGAGATACATAAATCATTATATATTATATATACATTATATAATACAGGAAATATGTATTTTATAGACAGATAATTTATATGTCTTTATATATTTAAAGATTCTCCACAGATAAGAAAGCTCAAAGACAGGAAATTACTTACCTAAGATCTCCCTGATATTAAGTGTCAAAATCAAGATTTAGGACTTCTTGAGTTCTTGTCACTATACCTTAAAACATCCATCCCACAAAGTCCCAATTGGACCTGCTCCCATTGTTTGACTTTGATAAAGACTTTGAAAAATGACACCTACATTTCTTAGTGGTACAGCATATGCCACAGTTACAGGCCCAAGAGGTGGAAGGTTACAGCCAAGTGGGTCAGAGTGACCTCTATTTAGAAATGTCAGTGGTCATCTAGACCAACCTGTTCATTTTACAGATGAAAAAATTAATAAGGGAGTGACTTGCATAGTAGTAAGTGGCAATTTGGGACTTGAATGCAAGATATATCTGAGAGTTAAGTATTCTTTCTCCTGCACTCAACTGCCCTCAATTAACCCTGGAACTTTCCTAGCTCTAATACCATACTCTAACCCTGGGGAGAGGGAGAGGGTTATAAAGAATGAGTATTTCTATGAAGAGGAGGGGAACCCTTCCCATCTCATTGCATATCCTGATCCATTAATATGCGTAAATTTGCTCACATATGGCCTAACAAAACTTGATGTGTAGCAGACAGCTTACCTTTGCTGCAGGTTTCACATACTTGTGGACCGCCAATCAACTTCCCTTTGGCCAACTTTGATACTCACACACTTGCTCATCTGCCTGCTTTCCACTGGGGTTAAGCACAGGGTCTGAACTAAAGTGCTCAGGAGACAATGGATTCAAGGTGGGGAGGAGGCAGGGAGGGTAGCCAATTTAATGGAATCATTCTAATTGCAATATCTTTATAAGTACCTTTTTTATTGGAAAACAAAATCTGCACATAGGAATTAACAGCATCAATTTATCTCATGCCTCCAAAGTCACATAGACTGACCAAGAAGTAAACTGCTTTAGAAGAGGTACTTTGCTACATTAATGATGCTCTCTGAGGTCCCTTTTCAACCGGTTTTGTAACTGTGATAAAGCTACAAAGATATATATATATATATACATATATATATATATATATATATATATATAGAGAGAGAGAGAGAGAGAGAGAGAGAGAGAGAGAGAGAGAGAGAGAGAGAGAGAGAAAGAGAGGGAGGGAGGGAGGGAGAGAGAGAGAGAGAGAGAGAGAGAGAGAGAGGGAGAGAACCATAGAGACACATAATACAGGGAGGCACTGAGAGAAAGGGTCACAAACAGATTAGAGACAAATACCCCAAATAGATAGCTCAGAATATACAAGCTGAGTCATGGACTGGACTCCAGGGCCCTAAAGTGGAAGGGTGAGCAAGCAGATGTGCAGATCTTTATGCTATTTCCCTCTCTCTACTTTCTTAGGCCAAACTACTCTGAGGGTCAGCAGCATCAGCACGTGGTCTGACTGAGCCTCCCTGAGACTATTCTTTTCTTGTTGCACCCCTCCCCACTTTCTCCCTGCAATCAGCTCCCTTTTCAGGATGAGCTTGCCCAGCTGCAACCTTACCAGATGTTCCCATCTTGGAGTTGGAGCTTGGCCTGCTGGGTCCTAAAGGGACACCTGAATGGGCAGGATAGGAAAAGGCAGGATTATGGAAATTGGAAGCACCACATCCCACTTCTCCCTATCTGATCCAGGCCACAGGCATTTGCAACTCCACCCTCTACCAACTATCATAGGCCTAAACCTTTCTCTTGATGTCCCTCCTATCCTTGAATCCAAGATGACATCCTGAGTTGAAACAATAATGATCCATTATTTACATAGTGCTTTAAAGTTCAAAAAGTGCTTTACAGACAGTATCTAATTTGATCTTTGCAACAGCCCTGTAAGACAGATGATTTATGTAATTTATGAGGAAACTGAAGCTGAGAGAGCTCAAATAACTTGCCTGGATTGTACAGCTAGTAAATTTATTAATCAGTAAAGGATATGTAAAAAACAAAGCTATAAAAAGAAATTTATAAATCAGTAAAAGATTTGAACTCAGCTCTTTTTAACTCCAAATCTACTGCTTTACACAATACAATAAGCTGCCTTTCAACTCAACATGCATGAAGAAATAAGATGGAAGGGACCATAGAAGTTATCTGCTTCATCCAAGGCAAGACCATGGAATCCCCTCTATAACTAACCTGTCCCTGGAGGTCATCAAACCTCTGACTGGATGCTTCCTTCTACTTTAGGGTGTTCCCTTCTTAGGCTTGTTTCATTACTGAATAGTTCTAATTATTGGGAAATGTTTTTCTATATGGAAGAGAAATTTATCCCCTTGAAAAATTTATCCATTGTTTCTCATTTTGTCCTTTGGAACCAAGTAGAACAAAACTAATGCCATATTTGAAGATAACTAAAGCATCCTCCTCTGAAGTCTTCTCTTTTCTAAACTAAACATCTCCAATTCCTTTGACCCCTTCTGACATAGTGTCCAGTCCCCTTAGCATCTTTGCTGCCCAGATCATTGATATCCTTCCTAAAATGTGGTACCCAGAACAGAACACAACATTCCTGATGTACTCTGAACAGGGCAGAGAACAGTGGGGCTCTGACTGTCATCATTCAGGACACTAGGCTTCTGGAAATGCAAAGAACTGAATATAGCCTAAGATTGAAATAGCTTTTTTGCTGCCATACCACAATGTTGGCTCATACTGAACTTGCAGTCTATTAAAATTCCCAGGTCTTTTTCACACCAAATGGTGTCTTGCCATGCTTCCCCACCCCTGTACTTGTGCAGTTGGCTTTCTGAAGCCAAATATGAGATTTTACATTTGTGCCTATTGCATTTCATCTTCTTTGATCCAGTCTAGCGTGTTCTTTTGGATCCTAATTACATCATTCAACATGCTAAAAATCCCTCTAGGATTTGTGTCACCTGTAAGTGTTATTAGCATGCCATTTAGGCTTTCATCCAAACCATTGATAAATGCATTAGAGGGGAGAGAGAGACAGAGGCAGAAACAGAGAGACAGAGGAAAAGAGATAAAAGATACAGAGGGAGAAAGCAAATGACAAAGAGGAATGGAAACAGATAGGCAGATAGATCCAGAGACAGAATCAAAGCCACAGAGAGGGTCACACAGATATAGAAAGATTCAGAGACAGGCAGATTGAGAGAGAGAGAGAGAGATAGACAGACAGATAGAAATGAGAAACAGAGGGGGAGAGATAGACTTACATATGCATGAAGACACAGAATCAAAAAAACCCCAGAAAGACAGAAAGAAAAACACCGAAAGATTCAGACAGACAGATTGAGAAAGAGACATAGAGACAAAAATAAGAGAGAGACACACACAGAGAGGGAGACAGAGAGAGACAGAAAGAGGAGAGAGAGAGAGAGAGAGAGAGAGAGAGAGAGAGAGAGAAAGAGAGAATGAGAATGAGAATCTAAAGCCACAGAAAGGGACAGACTTATAGATGCAAGAAGACAGAATCAGAAAGATACAGAAAGACTCAGAGACAGACAGATTGAAAAAGAGACATAGAGACAGACAGACAGACAGACAGACAGACATAGAGACAGAGGAGGAAAGGAGAAAGCAAATGACAAGAGGAACAGAACAGGTAGGTAGACAGATCCAGAAACAGAATCAAAGCTACAGAGAGGGTCACACTTACAGATACAGAAAGATTCAGAGACAGGTAGATTGAGAGAGAGAGACAGATAGACAGACAGACAGATAGAAATAAGAGAGAGGGAGAGAGAGACTTACAGATGCAAGACACAGAATCAAAAAAACCCAGAAAGAAAAACACAGAAACATTCAGACAGACAGATTGAGAGACATAGAGACAAAAACAAGAGAGAGACACACACAGAGAGGGAGAGAGAGAGAGAGACAGAGAGACAGAGAGACAGAGAGAGAGAGAGAGAGAGAGAGAGAGAGAGAGACAGACAGACAGACAGACAGAGAGAGAGAGACTCTAAAGCCACAGAAAGGGACAAACTTATAGATGCAAGAAGACAGAATCAGAAAAATACAGAAAGACTCAGAGACAGATTGAAAAAGAGACAGAGACAGAGAGAGAGACAGACAGACATAGAGACAGAGGAGGGAAGGAGAAAGCAAATGACAAGAGGAACAGAAACAGGCAGGCAGACAGATCCAGAGACAGAATCAAAGCCACAGAAAGGGACAAACTTACAGATGCAAGAAGACACAGAATCAGAAAGATCCAGAAAGACAGAAAAACACAAAAAGATTCAGAGACAGAGAGACAAAGGGATATATATAAAGAGAGAGAGAGAGAGAGAGAGAGAGAGAGAGAGAGAGAGAGAGAGAGAGAGAGAGATTTCTTGGCTTTCAGGCTAATTTCCCTTATTAGGGAGACAAAACATTTATTAAACATTCCTGTGTGGCAGGCATTATGCTGAGTGTTGAGGATACAAATTCAAACAAGCAAGATAGTTCCTGCCCTCAAGAAATTTTTATTCTAATGAAGGAAGTCAGCACATAAGGTGAGTCTGGAAAGGGGTTGGTTACTTATGAGGCAGCATGATGTGAAGATTGTTGGGAAGTAGCAAGAAGACCTGGTTCCAAGAGACATAATGTAAAAACTCAAATATTAGAATCAGGAGACCCATGGCTGGAATATAAAGGTATATTGGGAAGAGGAGGTATACAGAAAGATGAGGATGATAGCTGGAGTGTAGATAGCGTGGTGAGGAGATGCTCTGGGAGTGACAATCTCATCTTTTTGGCTCTATACTCCTCCTCCTTTCTGAGCTTCAGATCCACATTTCCAACTGTCCCAGTACACTCCACATGGACATCCCACTGGCACTTCAAACTCAACAGATTTTTATCTTAAAATTTGGTCCTCTTCCTGGTGTCAATATTTTTGGCAGTGAAAACACCATCTCCTAACTTCCCATACTAAAAACCAACCTCAACTCCTCCCAGCCCCAGTAAAAACAAAACAAAATAAAAGTGTAGGACTATCTTTGACTCTTTTTTCTCTTTTGTCCAATCAATTGCCAGAATTTATTGATTATCTTTGTAACAATTCTTGCAATCATCTCTTCCTTTCAGTTTCCACTGCCACCATTCTAGTACACAGATCCTTATATACCACATGCTTAGACTATTACAATAGCATCATAAAAAGTCTTCCTGCCTCTATTCTATCACCTTTAATCTGTCCTTCATAATATTCCAATAATAGTCTGTCTTACACATAGATCTGATGAGTGAAATTCAAACTCTTTTGTGGGCATTCCCATTTCCCTACAATTGGATGCCAAATTACTTTTCTAATCTTATTTCATATAACTTTTGTCTATATACTCTGTGCTCCAGACAAACTGGCCAACTTTCTGTTGCCTAAAAATCTGATGTTCCCTTCTGTCTGTGCCTTTGCTTTTCTTTTTATCCTCAGAATTAACACAGTGGCTGGCATATAGAAGGCATTTAATAAAGGTCTATTGATTGATCTGAGTGTTCCCTATATTGGCAGTTTCCTCTTCCCTCTCCCTCTTTACCTATTGAATTCCTATCCCTCCTTTAAAATACAGCTCAAATGTTATCTGTTCCAAAATTTTTCCCTAATTTTCCATTCACTAAAGATGTACCTCTTACCTCTTATAGATCTCATATGGCACCTGGTTTGACAATCTCTGATGCATTCATCATTCAGTATCATATAATGCTGTGTATTAGAGTGAGTCAACATGAATTTGTTAAGCATTTATTATGTGCTAGGCACTTTGCTAAGCGCTGGGGATACAAAAAAAGTTCCAAAATAGTCCCTACCCTCAAGGAACTTATTTATATTCTGATGAGAGAAGCAACAACTAAATAAAATGTACCTACATGATATACATGAATAGACAGAAGATAATCTCAGAGAGAAAGCACTAGTATTAGGTTCAAAGAGAGCCAGGAAAAGATTTCCTGAAGAAGATGGAATTTGAGCTCAGTCCTGAAGAAATCGAGGGAAGCTAAGAGGAGGAGGAAGAATATTCCAGTCATTGGAGTGGAAACTCTATGAGGGCAAGGCAGAGAAGAAAGAAAAAGAAACACACAGAAATAGACAGAGATACAGAGACAGAGACACAGAGACAGTTTCAGAAAGAGACAGAAACAGAGGGAGACAGAAGGAGAGACACACAGAGAGAGTGATGGGGAGGGAGGAAAAGAAGTAAAGAGAAAGGGGAAAATTAGAGTGAGGAGAACAGAGACAAGCAGAGGGGCAAAGAGGGAGAAATATGGCAGGGGGAGACAGATAGAGAAAACAGACTCAGAGAAAGCACAGAAACAGGGAGAAAAAGGCAGTTAAGGAGATGCAGAGAAGACATGGAAAGACAATATCTGAAAGGAAGATATAGAGATAAGCAGAGAGCTAGAGAATGAGAGTCAATGAACGAGAAAAACAGAGAGAAGGGAGAAGATAGAAAAGTGATAGAGAAGGAAAAAGATAAGTAGAAAAGAAAAGAGAGGAAGAGAAGGGAGGCAGAAAGAGAAAGAAGAGAAATAATAGTGTTGGAAATAGTGATACAGAGGAAAGATGGAAAGGGAGAGACACACACCCAGGAAGACAAAGAAAAAGTGAGTTAGACATAAATATACTTGATATAATTATTGAGATACAGGTACTGAAATCAGCTAACACTAGATTTTTGCCTTTTATTTTAACTTTGCACTACACTTTGCACTACCTCAGTGTCAACTGAATGCAAGAGGACAACAGTGCTATCTTTCAAGCCTGGGCTCTTTTGGATGGAGGGACATACAGATAAAAAGAAATAGAGAGCCAAAGACACATACAAAGACACAGATATATTGTGACATACATAAAGAGAGACATAAAATCCAGAGACACAGAGATAGAGAAGATACACACACAGACATATACAGAAAGAAAATCGAATACATATGGATAAGCTACATGACACACAATAACATATAGCAACACACACACATATACACACATACAGAGCCTGACACACAGAGATACAGAAGGAGATTAGAGATATAGAGGGAGATATAGAGATACAAAGGGAGATATAGAGATATAGAGTTAAGGGGAATAATAGTTCACATTTATAGAGTACTTTAAGATCCAGAAAGTACTTTATGAACATAAAATATATTTGTCTCATAACAAACCTGCTAGGCAATTACTGCTACAGGTATCCCTGTTTTATAGATGAAGAAATTGACGAATAACTTGTCCATTGTAAGTGCAGGAGGCAGGATTCAAATAATCCTTTCTAACTCCAGACTCAGTATGTGATACTATGCTGAGTCTCTGATGCGCAAATATAGAGAAAGCAAGGGGATACAGAGAGGTAGACACAAACTGATAAAGACAGAGAAATTCAGGCACACAGAGAGATACATGCAAAGACATAGCTACTGGAAGATACACACAAATAAATAAATAGATATGGAGAGATACTAGCATACACAGAAATACAGAGATAGAGAAGGACAGAGAGCAAGAGTACTTCTGGGGAAAGCCACAGGGGAAGGAATGCAAAAGGCTATCATGAGGACCCAATTCATTCCAAGCCCACATTCTCATGGCACTAAGGCAGCTGTAAATCCACACAGGATCTATAAAAAAATAAATCTTTTGACCAATGGAGTAATCAGAGCTTGTAATATACACGGATTAATCAGAGTGGGAGCTAACTTGTTAAGCTATTTCCTCAGATGTCTAACTTGGATGATAGTCTTTTCTTTTTCCCTAAAGATATTGCCTCTTGGCCTTCCACAAAACCATCTCTTTGCTTTTCCCCCTGAAACCAGAAATTCTGAAGTTCTTTTATCTCAAACAGACAATAGGAAAAGAGGTAGGGAGCTGTCTCAGAGTGTAATGAAGTCCCTTGGTCACTGGCCATGGTGCTGAATTCTCTTGGGAGGTTTTTTTTTGGGGGGGCAGCATTATTTTCAACAACACTACAGAGTTTATTATTCATTTAATTCATATTTATTTCAGTGTAAACAAGGGCAAATGGATTTGGGAGAAGCCTGGAATAGGCAGCTATTTTCTCTGTGGGGAAAAACTGGTGGGGGTGGGGGTGTAGTGCTGGGGAGGTATCTAATATAGTGTGATATAACTAATGTCATTTTAGACTACATCAATAAATGCCTAGTACTCAGAACAAGACAAATATAGAACCACACTGAATCCTAGATGTAAAGGGACTTCAGAAGTCACTCAACTCCTATCCCTACTAGAAGAATGACTTGTTATGTTCATTGTTGTTGCTCACAATCAAGTCCAACTCTTCATGATCATAGCACAACAATACTGTCCATGGAGTTTTCTTGGCAAGATACAGGAGTGGTTTGCCATTTCCTTCTCCAGTGGAGATTAAGTTGCTTGCCCAGAATCACACAGTTGGATTTAAAGCTGGCTTGAACTCATCTTCTTGACTCTGGCTGAGCCACCTCAATGCCTCATATATCTTTCGATAATCTCCCTGACAGATATTCACCCAGCCTTTGATGAATAGGGACAATTGGTTCTATCACTGTTTGGACAGTTCCAATTAGAAAATTCTTCCTATATTGAGAGAAAATCTAACTTGCCATAACTCATTTTAAAAGTACTTACTATATGTATAATGCACAGTAGTATGCACCAGGGATGCAAAAAAATGAAACGAGATTTTGTCATCAAGGAGCTTACTTCTGTACTGGAGGAAAGGAAAGGTGGTAGATAGAATAAAACCAATATCTCTTTCACAACTCTTTAGATATTTGAAAGCAGTAATATATCTAACCCCCATCTTATCAGTCTTATCTCTCCCGTAGTTCCTTCAATGGATCCTCATATAAAATGATCTTCACCCCCCCCCTAAAATACTGGTTGCCTGTCTGTTTAGGCTCCAGTTTGTCAAAATACTTTCTATTTTATCCTTCTAGTCACCCCTTTTCCACACCTTAGACCTTGAAAAGATTCCAAACTAATAAACCTCAGGAGGTTCAACGGGCTCCCTGAAGAAAGGGGCAGACTGTACTCTGAAGTAATCCTTGTTTAGTCTTAAAAAATCCAATCCAGCAAACATTGATTAAGCACTATGTTCAGAACCCAGTGTTCAATGCCAGAGAAAGACTTTTAAAAATATAGTCCCTGTGTGTTATGAATTAAGACTAGAAAGACAGGTTGTGGAAGCTTTTTGGTGTCTGGCTATGTAATTTGTATTTTATTCTTTAGACACTGGGGAACAGGAACTGGAATTTTGAGCAATAGAAGGAAAAATTAGACATGTGGTATCACTATGTGATTTGGGCAAACTCTTTCCTTTTCCTGAGCCTCAATTTCTCCACTTCTAAGATCTCTTTCATTTCTGACAGTCTATGAATCTGAGGCATCATTTCTGAATCATGTCTCCTCATAAATCCCTCCCTCCCCTATTTCTCTCCTTGAGTTAAGCATATTCTTATTTGGAAACATATGATCATACCTGAAGGCCTAGACTTTGGTTCCAAATCTGCCATGTGTTTTAGGCAGGCACTTAATCATCCTCAGGAAGAGCTCTCAAAATGACCCAAATGCACATATACTTTAACATATTTAACATGTATTGGTCTACCTGCCATCTGGGGGAGGGGATGGGGGGAAGGAGGGGAAAAGTTGGAACAGAAGATTGCAAAAGATTGCAAAGATCAATGCTGAAAGATTACCCATGCATATTATCTTGTAAATAAAAAGCTATAATAAAAAATAATTTTTAAAAATGTCCCATATGCTGATTACATTTCCTCATCCTCTTCTTTCTCCTTCCATTTCAAGGAGGTGAGGTAAACTCTACTTGTAAAAGCTATTATGGGTTGGGGGCAATTTCTATCTCACTGTTAGAAGCTAGGACACATTCTCTTTTCCCTAAACCCTGGAAATATAGGGGTGGGGAGTTTTAGAGCAGTCTACTGAGGACAGAGAGGAGAAGTAGAGATACAGGAAAGAATGCACTTTTGGGGAGTAGAGGTGTGATACTCAATAGGCTGATCACTGTCATACTCTCCAGCGGAAAGCACTTTCCTGCACTTTTATCTGGGGTTGGGGTCAGTGAGGGTTGGTTCTGTCACTATTAATCTTATTTTTGGCTTCATTTCCCCTGGAGCTGTGGGCAGTCCTGATGCTTTGCCAGTAAAGTGGGGGGAGGCAATCCCAGCCACCTCTGGAGGTGGCATCATGCCCAGCCCCAGTGCAGCTCCCTCTCTGGGCCAACTTGTTATGGGAATAAATATTCAGCACATGGTGAGATACTTAATGAAGGGGAAGGAAGAGACTTGGGGGAGGGGGGAGTGTGCAAAGGCAGAAACCCAGAGAGCTATACTGTCAGATATGCACAGCAATACCCAGACTGTAAAGTAGACACGGCAACACCATCCAGGACAAAGTAAGACAGGCAGTGTCACAGAGAGTCGTATGGTTACACAGTAACTGAAGACCGCAAAGGAAAAAACACAGGCTTGCACATGAGACAACTAGACACAGTAACAGACCCAGCAACGACACACCGAGACACCCAGCAGCACAGACGCCAAAGCTTGAAGCTTGTAAATTCCTGTATCCGCAGCTCACCCGGTTCCCTCAAGAATCGGACTGCCTAGCACACTCAACTGAGGCTTTTACATTCAAATGATAACCGGGTGTCGGGGGGCAGTCTCCAGGCCCTCCACCCATCCAGTCCTCTGGAGGACATCAGTTTTCCCGCCTGGGGTTGGGAGGCAGGGTGAAGGAGCCGGTGCCCGAAGGCGGGGGAGGAGTGGAAAGAGGGGGGTGCACGATGTGAGGTTATACCGCCTCTCAGACAGCAGACAGATAAATCTGCCACTGGCGTCTACGCTAGAGATAAGAAATTGGGTTTTCCCAGAGAGAAGGCAGGCGGCGGGGCGCCGCCGAAGTTCGACACCCCGAGCCCAGCCGGACCCTGGTGCCCACCACGCCCCCCACCCCGAGGTCACTCACGATCCTCTCGGAGGTGCCCGCGCGGGACACGGTCCCGTTGAGCCCCACGAGCGAGGGCAGCGTCTGCGACATCCAGTTGGTGACCATGGCCATGGTGCTGAGCACAGCCCCGATCTTCAGCAGCGGCACCGACATGGCTCCGCGGCCGTGGCCGTGGCCGCATCCCCTGCCCGGGCCGGCTTGGCCCCCGCCGCCCCCGGCTCCCGCGGCCCCTGCCTGCCCGCCCCCGCGCCTGGGTCTGCTTGTCCGCGGGTCTCGCGGACTGCGGGCCCGAGACGAGGGCGTATGGGGACGATCGAGCACCTAGGGCTGCGGCTCTCTGCTCTGGCTCTCCCGCTTCGCTTATAAACCCCGCTATACCCGCCCCCCTCCTAGGAGCGCCTCAGCCGGCACTTCCAACCGGCCTGACGTCACTGCTCCTGGGCTCCGCCCCCGCGGGACTCTCCACCCGGGACTCCGCCCCGTCGTGACGCAACAAGTCACGCCCATTTGTGTTCCCGCCCCCGCTGGGGGGGGACCCCCGGCTTTCCACTTCAGTGACCCGAGCCAAAGAGAGGAAACTTCAGCCTGGGGTATTCCGGGGACCTCAGCGGCCACGCCTCCAAGTCCTAAGGGAGGACCCATCCAGAGCTCAAAGCGGGTCGCCTCAGGTTCCCCGACCGCAACCGCAGTAGCTGGAATGGTCAGGAGATCATTTCCCGAGGCCTCTAAAGTAGGGATCAAGCTTCAGAGACTTGAGATCCGTCCCAGACTAAGGAGAGAGATCTGGAGGGTGTAAGAGCTCCCTCAGAGGCTCTCTAGTGTCTCTGTAGGGGAGAGAGAGCATGAGCCTCTCTGGGCCAAATTCAGTACAGACTGAAAAAGAATTTTAGAATGAGGGAGGGCATTATATAGAGTGAGTGCAATATACAGAAGATACAGGGACAGGGAAAGAATTACGGAGATACCCCCTTGCAGAGGATGTAAGACATAGACTGTATGCAAGACAAACCCAATTCCAATTTAAATAAGAAAAATGAGATGTAGGGAAAAGGAGTCATAGTGATAAAAATAGATCCATCCCAGTTCTATCCCACCCCCAAAATGAATAAGTGTAATTTTATAAACAAATTTCTGTTCATTTTGTTTGTTCTGTCTCCTCCCTCAGACTGGGATTCCCAAGGGCAAACAATCTGTCTCTTCCCTCTGTGTCATTTTCCCAATCTCATTGCCTGCCCCCTCCACCAACCTTGGCAAAGCTACAGGCAGTAGATGAAGCTCTATATATTAGAACTGGAAGGAACCTTTCATTTCCAGTCTCCTTAACTTCTCTGATCCTCTCCTTCCTTCCGGGTCAGGGAAATTAAGTGGCCCTCCTACTTGTGAAAGGTAAACCATTTGCCCATATGCTCTTGATCCCATCTTCTCCCACTTTCTTCAAGATCTCATTCCTGTAGTTATATTCCCTCTCTTATGGATCTTCAATTTCTATCTTTCTACTGGCTCCTTCCTTTCTGCCTAAAAACATGTTCAGCTCTTTCTTATATTTCCTTTGACCTCGATGCCTCCTCAAGCTATTATTTTATCTCTCTTTGCTGCCACATCACCCACACACTTTTCAGCCATTTGAATTCTGGCTTCTATTCCCACCACTGTAATGAAACAGCTCTCCAATGTCACCTGCAACCTTCCATCTAATGCCCCTTTTAAAAGTCCTTTCTCTTTTACTTCTCTATGGCATTTGACACACAATTGACACACAATTGACCACCTCCTGCTTCTTTATACCCTCACCTCTCATGTAACATAGCTCTTTCTTGAGTCTTTGTCTATCTCCCTAATCACATATTCTTTTTCTGTTCCTCACTCTTAGAGCTGAAAGAGATCTGAGGTTGTCCATTTAACAGGTGTAAGTAGGAATACCCTCTATATATAATATCTCTGCCAAGTGGTCATACAGTTTCTGCTAAAAGACTTCCAATGAAGGAAAACTGGGATCTGTAGGCTGCCCATTCTATTTTTGGATGGCTGTAATTCTTAGGAAGCTTTTCCTTCTATCAAACTGAAATCTGTGTTTTGCAACTTTCACCATTCCACCAATGTTGTGGTCATTGGGGACAAGCAGACTAAATTAAATTCCTCTCCCCCTACACACACCAGTTCCCCCTACTCTTTAAATGTGAGAATCCCATCAAGGTTCTGTCATCAGCCCTCTTTTCTCTATAAAACCTTTCTCTCAGAGAGATCATCTAATCCTGTCATGACTCCCTCCTTGAAGCCCTGTCATCTAGATTGGTGAATGAAAACTTATCTGGTCCACTCTAGCTGAGCCTAGATGTCAAACCAGGCTTTGCTTCTATATCCCATTTAGCCATCTGGATACCCCAGGCTTCTTTGTCATTTCCCTTCTCCCCAACCCCAGCTCTCATTGAACTTCATTTTTCATCTTATTCTGGGCACGATAATCATATCAAATATACTCCTACTTCTGGAAAGTCCATGCAAATCACTGCCCTATGGACCAACTCACCATCCCATCACTCCATAGAACAAAACTCCTTTTCCTGTCCACAACTCCCCTATATGAGTTGACTTCCCCTATTAGACTGTATGTTATATGAGGGCAGGGTCTGCCTTACTTTTAAAATCTGGATCCCCAGAGCTTACCACAAAGTCTGGGACATAGTCAAAAGACAATAAACATTTATTGAGGACTTACTATGTGCCAGGCACAAGTAAATTAAGCACTGCAGATACAGAAAGAGAGTCCCTGCCCTCAAGGAGCTCACAATTTAAAGGGGAGAGACAATCAGCAAACAACAAACTATATATACAAGCTACATATAGGATAAATGAGAAATAAGTAACAATGGAAAGGAACTAGAATTAAGAAGGGTTGAGAAAGGCTTCCTGTAGAAGAAAGAATTGTAGTTGAGACTTAAAGCAAGCCAGGAAAATCAATAGGTGGCGCTGAGGAGAGAGAACATTCCAAGCACAGGAGATAGCCACAGAAAATGCTTTTAGTGGAAAGACAAGGGATAAAGGAAAGGAATAGACCTATGATTTGACAGATATAGGAGACTCCAAATGAGGAAACTCCCTTTTCCAAAACTAGCCAATTCATTCTCTCTCTCTCTAAGAGAGAGAGAGAAAGAGAGAGAGAGAGAGAGAGAGAGAGAGAGAGAGAGAGAGAGAGAGTCTACTCCATGATTGACACATGGTAAGTGCTTAATAAATGTCTTCATTCATTCATTTGTAACCTACATACATAAGTAAATATGGCCAGCTCTGATGATACCTCTGCACTGCCATTCTGAATTTCCAGTTGCTCTATTCTCTTGGATTTTCTGCTAAATCCTCAAAGTTTCCTTCAAAATTTCTTCTCATTCATATCCCACCCCCTATAACCAAGTAGAGAAAAGGAAAAAGTGCCCTGTTCTCCCTTTTTACCAGTTTTCCTAGTAGTTATATGGAATTTACTATCTTTTCCACTAAATTAGTCTTTCTGTTAGCTTTTCTTTTTCTGTTGATGCACCTAGTACCTTTCCTGTCTACAAGACCTTATATTTCAGTTGCTTTTTACTCATCTATCTCCTTCAATACTACATCCAATTAATGAGCAAATCCTATTGATTTATCAATACAATATCTCTTGCATCTGTCTAATGCTTTACTCACATTGCTATTAACCTAGTTCAAGCTCTCATCACCACTGTCCTGGACACTAGTCTCCTAACTGTATCTGGACCTTCTTTAATTTTTTTCTCATGCTATTAAAATAATCTCCTAAACACATAGTTTTAATTATATCATTCCCTGGCTCAGAAATTTTCAGTGGTACCTCATTGTATTCGGGATAAAATATAAGTTCCTTGATCTTTCAAAAAAGGCCTTCCCCAATCTAGCTCCACAAAGCTGTCCTTTCACAAATTGCTATCCTTTCTCTTGTGGCTTCCTTTTATGTAGCTCCCTGACTGCATCTCTTTGCTGGGTAGTTGACTCAGCTAGGGTGCCTGGGACCTGTCCCTCTCTGAAACTCAACTTCAGACAGCCAGTGCTAATTCTCTTGACTTCCAAAGCTCCTCTGGTCTTGGGCCTTGACTGGGCACGCTCCCTGCTGCATTTGTTATCTCCCATTAGATAAAAAGTTGTGAGGGGAAAAGGTACTCTTTCCATCCAGAGAATAATATCCTCTCAGGGGTTGAGGTCTTCCAAAGTAGGCTTTCTTCTCAACTGCCATTCTTTAGAGCTGTCTCCTGCCTCAACTAACTAGTTTAGCATCATACTGAATGTCCTTTCTATAGCCAATGGAGATAAGTAGTATCACTTCAAAAAGTTATGACTAATGTTGGGAGAGGAATCCTTTCCCCCAAGATTAAGAATGATTCTCAAAGGCGAGGTTCTTCTTCAATAGTCATAGTTGATTCTCTTCTTCATTTCTAGAAGTCACGCTCCTCAGAACTGTCTTCAGTCTGAAATAGTTCCTTAGAGGATAAAGGGCAACTGAGGTCAAGGCAGATCCTTAAGCTATTCAATGACTCTCTTCCCTCTTTAAGCATGACTGAAGAACTTTATCACATCTTATAAATGGCCAATAAAATAGACATTTCTTTGCACTTCAAAATTTTTTGCACCTTAAAGTCTGGGCTGTCCTTTTTTTTCTTTAACCAGCCCCTTTCCTTATAGAATTTTGTCAGCTGGGCTGGGAACCAAGAATGGAATAAACTGATTAGGAACACTAAGATCAGCCCCACCCCAAAACATAATAAAGACAGTAATGTTCCTATGCCCCCTTGATTTATACCCTAGGTATAGCTTTGTCTCTGTTTTTGTCCCAATCTGTGGAAAAGAGCAGAAGTTTTAGAATTGAAAAACAAGGAGAACTTGAATCCTATAGCACCTGGAAGTTTTGCAGGAATAGCAGCCTCTATAAGGATGATGATTAAGTATAGTCTGCTATTTAGCAGAGATTCATACTGTCAGGCAGAGATATCCAACAGATAGGCAAAAAAATAGAAAATTAAGTTGTTGGGGTTTTTTTTAAGATAAAAGTCTGAGGGCATTAGCTAAAAAAAGCCTCTGAAACAAAGTATCACTTGCTGGAGATGGAGGAACTTAGGGTTAAAACTCTGAAAAGAACAAGACAAAACATTCTCAGCTACTCATCATTTCTGACCTTTCCATCAATATGCTGATCCTATGGCTGAATATAAAGATTGCTGTTTTTGTTTTAAAGAGCTGTTGAATGCTTTGGAGTTTTCAAGCAAAACGAGTATGGCAGAACCCATTCTTCTCTTGAGGAAGGGAAAATGCATGGCCAATGATTTTGGTTGAGTCCAGGAGCTGAAAGAAGAGAAGTTTCATAACCAAATGTATAGTCAAGTTGTAAGTTGTACTAGTTGTCTGTGGGAACAGCATCTGTCACTGACAATAATTCTGGAAGAGACTATATACATCCAGCAGAGACTAGAAGTAGTGTCATGATGACATCACTGGTAACAGAAGCCCAAAGTGTCAAAATCATGAATTTCTTCTCCACATATGCATCCTGGCCACACATCTTCCCTAGTTCTGTGTCCTTCTACAGTATAACATAACAACATAACAACACATGGTCCTTACATGTGTTCCCTGAATCTCACCTGAATCTACCTGATTATCACATGCATATCTACTCTTCCCACGATGGTATGTTTTTGTGAGAAAATGCTCACCAAATTTAAGGGAGAAATATTTCAGTATTTTTTTTTACTTTATCATCTCACTAAATGTCTGTATCTTGAATTGTATTTTTGGCTATTAAAGGCAAACACATCAGTGGGGCTTATGAGCATAGGTTTTAAATGAATAAGGACCTTCAACCTGAGATAGCCTTGTGAAGTGGAGTGTGTCCACAGGGGCTTCATGTGAGAATGCTCAACCTGCAATTTTTTTTCAGTGTGTTTGAGGTTTTTAGTTGAAGGTTATATTCCTTTTAGTTGAATAATAGTAAGGTTTTTTTAAATTTTTGTTTTTGCTAAAAAATTTTCTCTTAAGTCCCATTTCAAAATGTTTTTTATTTCTTCATTGGAATTGTTTCTTTTAGATCTTTCACATCTAAATACCAGATCTTTCAGATCAGAAGAGATTTTCATATCCTCCTCTTGGGACTTTCTTCCTCATGACTGGTTCACTGGATACTATGGAATTCCCCAAACATTGTGCTTTTGAATCTCTTTGATAATAATGCATTATGCCTCTTGCCTACAGTAGTGTTACATTTCTGTTAATCACTAGGGCTTGAAGTTAATAGTAGTATCAAGATTTTGATCTGTATTTGGCATTGCTTAATTGTATTTGGCATTGAATTAACTGATATTCTGCTTTTTCTTATTTGAATTGTTGGTGTACACTTTTCAGTTGTTGGTGTTACATGTATACATGTGTTTATTGGCATGACCGCTTTTATTACTATATGATACTGCACATTTATATGATATTGCAATCCTCATTATTTATTTGCTGAATAAAACTTTAAAAGATTTGAGAACATGGAAGCCAAAATTAAAGAAAAGCATAGTGAAAAAGTAGATTTAAAATTTGAAGAAGACTTTTGATTTGAGGAGCTATCTCTGAATATAGAAATAAGGACATTAAATAAACATTGAAAGGAGATATACATTAAATAAACATTGAAGGGAGGTATAAAAGATTTTGGGGAAATATGAAGTGACTACTCACAATTGCAATTAGGGAGATCCTACTCAATCTTTTTTTTCCTGAAAATTGCCCCAAACTGTTAATCATTCAAAAATTCCTGATGATAGATCACAGAAGTAGCCTGCAAATAGATCACTGCCATCTTTTAAAATATTTTCTTAGATAGCCTGAAATTATAATGGGCATATAAAGTTTGTCATTGAATGAACTGTAATGCTTAATAGTGTGTGAGCAGACTACTGTACACACAAATGGTGCTGGGTCTGACCCACTATTATCAATTTGACTTCATTATATTTCCTAGTCATTTTCTTACCAATCACTTAGCAAACCAATGTGTACTTTTTGCTTCCCATCCCAATTCTGAGTTCATAATCATGGTAATATACTACCATAGTTATTGGCAAGGGTATCCCATTCTACTCTTCTATGTTTTCCCATCACTACTATAATCTTCCAAACTATAATACTCAAGCTATCACTCTTCTTCTCTCTCCCTCTCCCTCTCCCTCTTCTCTCTCTCATCTGTGTTTTACATTCTACTAGTAACTACCATTGCAAAATAGTGTTGCTGAGCCTCAGTATGTGGGTCACAGTGTCTCAGCTAAGGATTCACATTCAACTAGAGAAGATAAAAGTGATCCTCAATTGGCCACATTCAAAAAAATCTTTGAGATTTAAGGGCTTTTCTAAGATTTGGTGGTTGTTATTACTAATTTATAAAGCACTATTCTGCTATTGCCATTCAATGATTATGTGATTGAGGAGAATTATTAGCAGAAGGGCATGGAAGGTCAGTTTCTTTTGAACTCTTTGAAATTCTTCTTAAATTGTTAGGTTGTCGAATATGTATAAATTTTTAAAGATATGGCCTGCTGCCTTATATATGCATCACCATTAACCTATGCAAACCCAGAAAAGTCCTTTGTTCAGCAACTAGATGCTAGAATGGCAGAATTAAGAACGGTTCTAAACCAAAAGAGTGACTGTTATCAGAAACTAATGGCCTTTGCCAACCGAGGACATAGTGACAATGAGACTTGTTATCCTATACTCAAATTAGAATTCTCAGCTCTGAAGTGGGATGTCACTGAGAAATTCAAAGATCATAGATATGGTGCTAAAGTTCAAGTGTGGATAGACAATAATTCATACTTCTTCATTTTGAGCCGCACCAAGTTGGAAACTGCTGTGAGATACAGGTAGCATCATTAGCCAGCTATTAGTTGAATATATCTGCCAGGGAAGACAGAGGTGCATATGATTGTTCTGAACTGATGGCCTTGGAACACTGAAGCTTTAGTGTAACTGGGAGAAGAGATATAAGCTATCTATGATGTCCAGAGATCTGGGTTGCAGTCAAACAGAAGTGTTACTGAGGGCTTAGGGGACTTTCATCAGAGAAGTCCATTAGTACATGTGAACTTTGAATCATTGAACCAATCTTTTCTTTCTCTTTGTAAATTATAGCAAAGGGCTTTATGAAATCACACACACACACACACACACACACACACACACACACATACTCTTACAATATATTACTAGGAATGGTGTCAAAGCATTTACATCAAAGTTCCTAATGCTTGAGCAAGAATTATACCTAGAGATTTCTAGTGTTCTGGAGTCTCAGACGATGGAGATTAAGCAAAGGGTCCCAAGCAGTATATTTCTTAACTGAGAGATCAGCTAAGAGAGGCCTCTACCATTTGTCTATGAGCTTAATTCAGAAAATCTTAGATGGCAATACACCATGGCCTAGTAATCAAGTTCATCAAAGTTCATTGCCAAGACTTTCAAGGGAGTCCCACTGAGAAACCATCATGTGTAGGTAGTATACAAGATATTGAATTGATGGAAACTCATCATACCCTACCATATGGTAGGGGTTAAAGAATAACACCTGAGAATGGAGGAGGTCCTAGAGTACAATGTTTTGCAACCATTGTATTGCCTATTGGACAATTAGTTAATTTCTTGGGGAAAAGGTGAAAAGAATTAATGGACACAGACAGATAAGAAGTTCCTGAGAAAAGTCTGCTTACCAATTACAGGAAGACAGATAAAAGGGCTAGATAATAATTCATAAGATGTTTCAGACATAGAAGGAATTGGGCCTTGGTACCCACCCAAAGAGTCAAGGAACCCTGCCTGAGTTTATCTTGGCTCCATGGCTATTTGACTCTTCAGAGAATGGGGTTGAGTTGAATTTAGAGGCAGCACCTTTCAACCATCCTCAAGTGTAACAGTGGGACTATAGATTAACAAGTCTCTGGATGCTTTTGACTGCTCTGGGACATCTAAAAGCTCAGGACATCATAGGAAAAGTGCCAGACCTATTTGGCCAGTGACCAAACCTAATTACAATGCTTCAGAGAAATGGGAGAAGCAATTACTTATTTAGCCAGATGAAACTCATTGATGGAGTGTCTATGATGCATGCTTTGTGTATAACTAACTAAGAAGCAAGGTGGTATAATGGGTGAGAGCTGGCCCCAAAGCTGGGTTCATGACCTTCTTCTTCCACATAGTGGAAGTGTGACCCTGAGGAAGTCACTCAGTGCTCTAGATAGTTCTCCCAGACTATAATTTGCAGAGAATGTGTTGATCTGTATGAGTAGAGGAAGTTTCTTCATCTGGGAGTTCCCTGTATCAATGAAATCATAAGTGCATTCTCTACCCTTTTTATTGCAATTTGGGTTCTTGTGTGCTATATGTGATACATATTTTGCAATAGGATATTGTTACTATTATATTATGGTCTATTGATATAAATGTGATACTAATATATAATATTTTTCATGTACTGTTAAAATAAAAATTTTATGTAAAATAAAAATAAGCATATGCTGTTTCTGCATGTGATCTATATTTGGTTACTATATTTTAAAAGTGGACCTGACATCAGTACTTCCGTTAGTTTAATTTTGATTCTGGGAATGAAATGAGGCACTCATAAGTTATCTAACAGTTAACAAAAAAAAAAGTTTACTTATTTCTACGATAGCAAAGATATGCAAACAAATGCTACTTTGTTCAGTAGCATTTAACTTCTATAGAAGTACCTCCCTATCATCTTCATATGAAAATTTGTTGGTCAACTGGGCAAGATGTGATGATTCATATGATATATGATCTTCAGACATCTACCAAGGAGGGTCTGGCTCCTCTAGGGTGGGGATTTTTTATGCTTTAGTTGGTCAGGAAGCTGTATTAAGAGAGATAGAGGCCAATCAAATCCTGGGAATATATTACCAAACTTTAGGGAAAACTAATCACTGTTAAAATGTGGGAAGAGGGAAGGAACTCTGGCAGATGTTTGGACTATCATACACATACATATACATACATCTATCTCTGTTTGTATATATACATATGTGTACATATGACACATAGTATATATGGTACATTACTACCTTAAACATTAACTTTTGTGTGTGATTTTGTATTAAGGACACGTCAGTATTCCTATATGATTTGAAAAATTTTCACTGGAGAATGAGGACTCCAAACCTGAAACTGCTTTGATGGTCATATAAATATATGTGAAAAAAGAAATATATACACATTAGTTTGGACTCGAGAGGTAAGCCAAAGAATTAGAAAGTTCAGTCAGTTCAAAGAAAACATCACATTTGAGGACACTTGGAAGACAGCCAGGAGTTCCTCTGATCTGTGATCCTTGTTGGAGATCCTTGTTTGATCCTTGAAAGAATCCTCATTGGAGATGCAAGACCTTCTAGTCAGGAATGTGCATACACTTACAACCCAGTTTGCTGACTGTATGACAATGTATGGTAGTGGCTATTTTTCTAAAAGAGCTATTCAAAGTCTTGGGCCTTTCAATTAAAAGAGCATAGAAGAGCCCACTCTTCTTATGACGAAGAAAAAGAAAGCACTATAGTCAAAGACTTTAGCTGAAGTAAGGAGCGGAAAGTATTTGTGTTTGCCATCAGTTAGCAGAAACTAGGGACAAGCAGAGTTGCAACTAGCAGAGTCCTACTGTGCAGCATCTGGCAGAAACAGATCTTCTGGAAAAACATATATGTTCACCAGAAAATAGAAGTGACTAGGATTCACTCAGAAACAGTGTGATGATATCACTAGAAGACACGAGCAGACCTACACTGTCAAGAGTCATGATTTCCCCCTCCATGCATACATCCTGTTTATACCTATTTCTTTTTCCTTCCTTTTTTTTTTGGTGGAGTTAAGTGACTTGCTCAAGGTCACACAGCTAGGAAGTGTTAAGTGTCTGAGACCAGATTTGAACTCAGGTCCTCCTGACTTCAGGGCTAATGCTCTATCCACTGCACCAACTAGCACTGCAGCATACCTATTTCTTACATGTCACTCTATTACATACGATATTATATAAAAATAATATATGATATACATAATATTATAAAACAATATTTGTATAAATGTATATTTGTGAACACACCCCAAGTTTATAGGAGAATTTGGTTTATTGTTATTTCTTTTGCTTTGAAGTAATTGTGTTCTCTAGCTATTAAAAGTAAACACATGAAAAATCATTAATTGTCATTTTTAGTGAAAAAGAATCCTCAGAGTATTCATAACTCTGGAACTGGAAGGATCCTTAGAGCCCACCTAAATTCAACATTCTCATTTCATAGATGAAGAAACTGAAGCCCAGTGAGATTAAGTGATACCCAAAGTCACGCAGGTATTAATTATCAGAGGTGAGATTTTAACCCTGATCTTCTGGTTACCCAAAGCTCTTTCCCCTGTATCTTGTTGCCACCTGGCCTTGTGTATGTCGTCCTAGTCTGGATGAGCTACCTTACAAGTTGAGGTGTTTCCTGATGTACAACATATTCTATATGCCAACCAAAGAGGGATATTTCCATCCTTGATTTTTTTCTATTCTCTTCTGTCTGACCTTTTCCTATTGTTTCCTACTTAAAGGACTCTGCTCATATTGTTCCTCCATGCCTTAAATGGTCTCTCCCAACTTCTCCACGTGTGGAAATTATTTTCTTCTTTAAATATCTAATTCAGGTATCACCTCTTCCATGAAGTCTTCTCTGAATTCATGCCCAAACAGAACATCTCCGTTCTCAAATATCTGATGTTACTCTGTTTAGATAAGGGACTCCTTCCTCTAAGGTCATACACATCTTCCATCTATGCAAAACGAAATCATACTTTAACTTAAGATCCTTCTTAATGTTTCTATACAAGAAAAATAGAGAGGAGAGAAAAGGAAGGGGGTAGTGGATCATTAGGTAAGAAAGAAAATGCCTTTATAGTAACCAGGCTTGTAGCTGACACCATGTAAGTCCTATTACTCTAACCTATTGTTCATAGTCTATTTCTTATCTCTCTCTTCTCTCTATCTTTTGTTTGTCTCTCTTTCTTTCTCATTGGTTCTTCCTCTCTTTCTCAAGAGATTTTCACCAAGCACCATATACCTACTGCATGTGGAAGAAAGAAGAATGAAATAATGGTAGAGATACATAATGACTTCAAACCCTTTTTCAGTGCAAACCCAGCACTTTCCCCACCCATTGAGAGTATATGTTATCACACAAGAGCTCTAGCTATACTTCAGCAAGAGAGACCCAAATTGGGGGCTGGTGACCTTGAAGCCAAGGGCCAGAAACCACAGAGACAGAAAATTGCTATTGGGGAAATGAAAGGGGGAGATTTTCTGTGGTTGGGGAGTGACACCTTGTGGCTATAGTTATAAATACATCCTCTGGGTGCATTTAGTAGCTCACTAATTACTGTTCCTGTGTTGGCTATCACTGACCCTTGTTTTCTCCTTCAGTGACCTCACATCCACCCAAATTGGTCCCTTTCTCTCTTCCACCAACCTTCTCCCTCTCTCTGAGCCTCAAGTAGAGATTCTTTCCCACCCCCAAAACATACTTCTTCCTCCATCTCACAAATCACTGAGGAATCAGTCTGTGCTGTTCCTCTAGAGTCTAGGATTTCAGCACTGAAGCAGACCTGGAGTAGGAGGAAGAGGGAACAAGGGAGCAGAGACCACCCCAGAATTCTGGAGGAGATGTCTTCTTCATTTGTAAGTATGAAAGCCTGAGGTGGGATTTGGGAGGGGCAGCAAGACTCCTAGGAATACAGATTAGTAGCCTGGGCTTGGCTCCTGGGGTCATTTTTTAGGGTAATTTTTGTTATTGTATCCCTCTGTCAATTTCTTTCTAGTCTCTTGTTTCTTCCCCCCCAATCATCAGAAGGGATGACTATCATTCTAGGATTCTCCCCTCCAAATCCCTTTTTGTGGACTCTACAGTACCCCAAGGCCATAACAACGAGCAGGAGTGAAAAAAGCCTTAAGGAAAGAAAGCATCATGTTTACTCATATTTATAAAAATATAAAAAATAGCACCATCAATACAGGCAGGAAGGTGTAGGTTTCCAGAAGTTATGGAATTTAACATTCATTAGTTATGATCATGAAGATGAAATCCTAAGGATCCTCCATTACATTTCTCTAAAAAGCTCTAGGAGACAGAGATAACTGAACGATCCATTGGTGAAACTGAGGGAAATTTGGTGAAATGAGAATTAAATTTGGTTAGATGAGCTAAGTTTGACTCTTGACTCTGTAGTACACTACTGTTGACAAGTCATTAAACTTTTAAAATTCAGTTTCTCCATCTGTAAAATGATGGAATTGAATGAGATAATCTTTAGCATCTTTTCCAGTTCTAAATTTATGAATCTATGGTCCAGAAGGCTGACTCATATGAAGTCCTTATAGATCGGTAACCCCTTCTCCCTAAAGATTCCTCTTCCCTCCCTTCCTCACTCCCCACGTGAGGCACTGTGGGACCATGAGTGGGAAATATGCTGCTGTGTGAGACTGGGCTTCTGTATCTGTGTATATTTGAGTGTGAGTTTGTGTAGGAGGTGTCTGTGGATGGATGGATGGATGTGTAATGGTGGGAATGTGTGTGGGAGTACATTTGTACAAAAAAAAAAAAAAAGATTCCCTTGCTCTTCCTAGTATCTTAAGGTAGGTATTTTCAACTTAGGACTCTCTTTTAAATCCGTCCCTTCCTCCTCCTCCATCCCACTGCCCTGCTTCACCCTGCCCAGATTTCCCCCTTCAGAATGCCATCCATTAATTCCCATGACTTCAAGTAGCACACCTCTATGAAGATGACTCAAATTCAATCATCTCCCCCTCTGATTTATTTTTTGAACTCCAGACCCACATCTGCAACCTATAAAAAGGACTCTCCACTTCCTTGTCCCTCTAGCATTTCAAACTCAAAGTGTCTTAAACTGATCTGATTATCCTTTACCCAAACCTCTTCTCCCTACCCCCTGGATTTCACTATCTGTCCTTGATATCAACGTTCATTTCATTTCCTAACCCTGAAGTTTCCTTTCAAGTTTTTCAATTTTCTTTCTCTTTTACTTTTCAAACCCAGTTGATGGCACTTCCATATCATTACTGCTCCCATTCCTACTGCTGCCTTCCCAATTCAGGCCCTCATTTTTGCTCACCTAGACAAGTGCAACAGTATCCAAACAGGTTTTTCCGTCTCTCCATTCTATTCCATCTTTCACATAGTTGTAAGACTAACAGTCTAGCATTTCTTAGGTCTTAATGTTTCTAATGAGCTGGTCACAGCTCTGATCCCAATTGCTGAGCAAAGTTCAAACTAACATGGCATCCAGATCTAGATATACTTTTCCTGACCAGTCTTATTTCATGTGATTCTCTTCTAAGTACTGTAGAGTACTCCGATTCAGCCAAATTGGACCACATCTGTTCCTTGTCATTGTCTCTCACTGTTTCCTATTCCTGGAATGACCTCTCCTCCTCAACTGTTAAATTCCTACCCAGTCTTCAAAATTTGATTCAAAGGTCACTTCTTCCAGCAAATCCTTCCTGATATTGCCTATCATTCATGATTTCACCTCTTAGCCCTTACATGGACTTTTTTTTCCTGCACTTATTAGTAATTAATATGTATTATAAGGATGATCTGTCTTATCCCTATTAGACTGTGAATTTCATATTAGGGAAGGGTGTTGTACCTAAACTTTCGGTTTCTCCCAGCATCAGCAGAGTGTTATGCACAAATTAGGTGATTAACAAAGATTTGATGGATGCGGTATGAAAGCCAGACTTGAATTCAGGAGTGCTTCAATTACTTATCTTTGTGACTGTGGGTACTTGCAGTGAATGTGGAAGAGCCTCAGTGTGCTCATCTATAAAATGGGGCTCACAAGACCTACTTCAAAGGGTTGTTGTGAGACTCGAAGGAAAGAATGCAAGAAATTTGTAAATCCTAAGGTCTATAGAAATGTGGGCGGTTTCTCTTGTGTACGTGCTAGGGGGTCGCTTGCATGAGGCCTGGGAGAGTGTCCGTCTTCAGAGGGGCCGGAGTTTAGGGCGGTATGCGAGCGTCTGCATGTCCGTGTGTGAGCCCGAGGGGTGTGAGCGAAGGCAGGCAGGCACGGAGACACAGCTGACAGCCTCTCTCACACACTCACCCACGCACAGTCACAGTCCCTCACGCTGACACGTGAGCCCCCGCCCCTTTTCCAGAGTCCGGACCCTGGGGTGGGGGGCGCTGTAGACGAGGCCCCCAGTCATCCTCTCCTACCCGTGGTCACCTTAAAGTTTCCCCCCGATTCTGGCCTTCGGGTCACACCTTGCTGGGAAGGGATGGGGGCACAGGGAGTGTGTGGACTGTGGGCTGGGAACAGGCGAGGCCGGAAGCTTCCCACCCCACGGCGCCCCTCCCCGATCCGGACAGAAAGCGCTGTGTCCCCAGACCCTCACGGCCCTGGGCCGCTTCCAGGGGTTCCCCCTTACCTGTCCGGCGCGGCCTCGGCACAGCAGCAGGATCAGCAGCAGCGGCGGCGCCGCCGCGAGCAGCAGCATGGCCAGGTGTCCAGCCCCGGGTCCCCTTGGTCCCCAAGCCCCCCAGCTAATCCCGGCCCCTCCCCTTTGCCCTCCGTTAGTGGCGCCTCCTTTCGGCCTCAGAGACCATCACCCCGGACGGTCCGGGCCACGCTGGGACCACCTCTGCTTGCCTCCCCTCCGGGGGCCTCCCCGGAGTCGGGATTTCTTCCCAAGCCTGCACCCCACCCCAATCTGTGTCCCTGTCTCTGTCTGTCTCTGTCTCTGTCTCCCCCTCTTTGTGTCTCTCTCCCTCCGTCTCTGTCTCTCTCTCTTTGTTACCGGCTCCGCCCCCCCCGCCCCGCCCCCATCTCCCCGGAGCCGCGGGGTCGGGGCGGAGAACAGAGATAGGGGAGGAACTGGGAGGGGGCATCAGCCGGTCCTCTGGGGGCGGAACGTTTGCCAAAGTCTTCTGGTTCCCCACTCTTTTATTCCCCGAAGATTTGTGAAGGGGGGTGGGGTCAGCGATGGGAGCCCCTCTCCCAGAATGAGGGGCCTGGGGGGCGTCATAAGAACGCCAAAAGGGGAGGGTCTCTGATCACGTGATTTGCTAGTTTCTCTCTTCCCCCCTCTCTTCCATCCTCTGCAAACCCCCACACTTGAATACACCACTGTGTGAGGCTGCCTTGGGGAAAGGGGGAACGGGCTTCAGGCCGTGCGACCAGATCCGGGGACAGCCTCGGAAGACAGCTAGCCTTGGTCACTAGGACTCTTTGGGTTGCTCCTCTAGTAAAAACGTGAGGGGGAGGGAGAGGGGAGGAACCCAGAGGAGGGAGGTATGGGAAAAGGAGGGGGCATTGTCGCCTCAGAGTTTGGTTCCTTCCTCCACCAGTAGCCCCGAGTGGAGGGGAGTGGTCCTTCACATCCTTAGCCCAGGCCTGCCCCCAGTCAGCTCTTTCATTTCTATTTTCATAAACCAAGATTAAAGACCAGATTCCCTCAGAAAATCAAATATTAAAAATGTTTTATTCGGAAATTTCTCTATATGTAAAATATGTCCTTCTGTCATTTGCTTCTATCTATTCCTGGCTTCCTTCCTCCCCATTGTTCCTTCCACATCCCTGTCCTGGGGCATCTCAGCCCAACTTCAGGCTACAAAAGACAGAGAACATGAAACACAGCATGGAACATACATCATGTTGATTGTAGCATTTCTGACTCTGACACTCAAGAGACTCAGCCCAGTCTAGTCCAGAGCCATCAATTGCCTCCTCCATCACTTGCTGGGGTCTGGGACAAGTGCCCAGTCCTAGGGGCAAGTGCCCAGACTCAAGGACAGGCTCTGTGGTTGACACACACTGGTGGCCATCCTGCTGATCCTGCGGCTGTGTTGAGGTAGTTTGACAGGTAAGGGTGGACCTTTGAGAGATGAGAAACCCTGTCCTACTTCATGGCTGCTCCCACCTGAGAATGGACTCATCTAGGTGAGCCTGAATTTGAACTCTTGACTGCTTTTCCTGCTTTTCCTGCTTAGTGTTTCTTTTCTTGAGTAGTCCAATAAACATCAATTTTGAGATGTAGATGGAGGAGAACATGATGTAGATGAGATGTAGACATGTCCATGTAAGGAAATAACCTTGTGAATTAGAGATCCAGGTGCCAAGGAAAATTTCTCCAACAAAGATGACTACCTGTAGCTCCCACTGGCCAGAAGGTGTTTGGACAGTGCAGAGCTGAGGTGAAGCATGGAATGCCTATTTTGTAGCCTCACAAATTGGTTTATACTCCTATAAGAGTTAAAAATCAGCCTCTCAAAAGAGTATAACCATAGTCATAAGTTACTGAATCCTGTTTTATGTCATTCTGACAATTTATACTGTATTTTGTTCTTTTAGCATTTCTTTTGTGTATTGGAAAGAAACTGCACCTTACCCAATCCATTTCAAACATTGAATAGTATTCTACTTTTCCTTTCTTTTGAGACTGAATCTAAGCTTTAAGAATTTTTTTCCTCCCTGGAGCATTGCAGTCTGGGCTCTCCCAGGACTGAACTCAATCTAGATAAGATATATGGATCTTGAGTTAAGGACATTTTAGGGCTGGGGGGGAGGTGCCTGCCTAGCTTCTTAAGTCCAGTAATGGTTTTTTATATCAGAATTAACTAATTTCTAAGGTTTCTTCTAGCATTAAATCTTGTGATCTAAAATAGTCCAAAATAGTTATTGGGCTTTTGTAAATTGTACACTGTTGTTTTCTTTTACCTCTACCTTATCCTAAGTAGGAAATCACCATTGAATCCCAAGCTCTATATAATGAAATCTTTCTTATTAGAGCCATCTAAAAGTGAAATGGAGGGGTCATGAGTTCCCCATCACTGAGGGTCTTCAGAGTCTAAAGGAATTCCAAGTCAGGGATTCTGCAGAAGGCATTCAGGTACAGGTTGGAATAATTGTCTTAAGCCTGAGATTCTGCTTTTTAAATCTTAGGTACCTTGTGCTTTCAAGTGCCTGATCCATACTCACCTCGGCCAGAAGGAGGCATGAATCCATGCCCATGGAAATTAGTGGGGGTGCCTACAATGTCAGAGACCAGGGAGGAGCCTTTGAGATTGCCTGGCTCCTCCCCTTTTATAGAGTAAAGACTGAGGCCCAGAGGAGGAAAAATGACTTTGCCCAAGATCACAGAGAAGAGCTAGTTCTGGAACACAGATGTCAGATGTGATTACAATATCCTTTCCCCTGTCACCTCTTTTCTTCCTCTAGGGTCAGAAAACCACTCTTCTTCTGTCTAAGTGGGGGTAGGGGTAGCACTACTTTTCATATGGTCATGGAGGGTCAGCACTCAAAGGGACTTTAGACTTAAATCGACATTAACTTCTGATCCTTTGGGTAGCTCTTTATTCTCAAGTTAAATGTGAGTTGTGTAGACTTAATCCTGGTTCTTGATGAAGACAGAATTATCTGTCATTGTTAAGGACCATGCCTAGGTGAAGGGGCAGGTCAATTCTCCGAGAGCCTCCACAGCTGTGGATCATAACACTTGAAGGAGTTGCAAAGCAGCCTTCACAGATGTTCCTTGTGGATTGGGAATGAAATAAATTGGAGGCAAGTGGGAAGAGGAGAGAGGTCAGAACAGGCATTTTTCACAAGTTTCTCATCAGTCTCCTGCCTTGGCCCTTTGATGTGTTGGCCCATTTAATTACCCCAACTAAAAAAGTCTTATGGGGGTCTCTTCTCCCTTTTCTTCCCTGTAGGTTACTAAAGGAACTCTGGGGAGGATCCTACTCACGAACAGCTCTCAAGTTTTGGACATGGCTAATGTGGAGATTTGTTTTTGTTTGACTATAAATTTATTTTTCCAATTTAGGAACAGAATAGGAGGAGAAGGAAAACAGCCAAAAGGTAGATCTGCCTATACTTCTTAAAAAAAAAAAAAAGAAGAAGACAAAGGAAAAAGTTTCATGAAAACATGTTTATTGCACAGAAGGGAATGGAAGGCCAGAAATAATTATAGATAAGTAGGACAATTTTGAAAGTTATATGTTGAATTTAGATACTTTAAAAGAAAAACAAACTGTGTATAATAAATATTCCCAGTTTTATGTACAATTCCTGTTCTGTTCTAATACACATATGAAAATGCTAATTTTATTTAATGTTGCTAAGTAGAACACAGGTGGTCACCGCCCTCCCTGACTTTTCAGGAAATGATGTGAGCACTAGAGGGAAACCGGGAGCCAAACCAGATATTGTCAGCAGATTTCTTCTGGGCTAAAGGGTTTTTATTCCTTACCCAGAGTTCCCCCATCTGCGGCTCTCTATATGTCACTTTCAGTCTCATGCATTTTATTGTGGGTTTTTCTTTTTTTTTAGTTTGGTTGGTTTTTTTGCTGAGGCACTTAGGTTTAAGTGACTTGCCCAGGGTCTCACAGCTAGGAAGTGTTAAGTGTCTGAGACCAGATTTGAACTCAGGTCCTCCTGACTTCAGGGTTGGTGCTTTAACCACTGAGCCACCTAACTGCCCCTAGTCTCATGCATTTTAAAGGAAGAGAAATTAGTGGGAATGTCAGAATGACATTAGCACCTTCTGTCAAGTCTCTACTGAGAAGAAGTCTCTGATGGCCCTTGTTCACCACTTCCTTCTTCAGAGATATTAACCCTTCACTCCCAGCATTATGACCCAGAGAAAAACTTCTGGTCCAATTCCTACCACCTTTCACTACACCTGAGGTATGGCATAAACCACAAGTGTAGAACATACTGCTGGCCACACATTGGAGAAGCTGAATCAGATTAAATTGCAATTGGGAAATAGTTAACAAAATAAATAAAAATACAATAAAACAGATGACGTTACATTTTAAAATTAAGTCAATATGTTAACAAGAATCCTTCTGTATGGATTAGTGGCCCCTATTTCCATTTGAATCTGACACTATTAGTATTAAAAAAAAAAAACAAGCAAATGAACATGTTTAGTGGTTTTAAAAGAGGTTAAAAGTGAGGTTAAAAATCTCAATTTCTTCATCTATAAACTGGGCATAAGGATAACCATAGAACTTACCTTACCTGGGCTATTGTAAGGAACAAATGAAATTGTGATATTAAAGGCTTCTAAAGCAAAATATAAACATCACTATTTCATTATTATTCTCCTGCTAGCATGTAGTGGTTCTGAGCTCAGTTCAATTTTATTTCTACTAATTATGAATCATTTGCCTTAGTCTTATGGAGTCATTTTTAGTAGACATTAACAAACTCGCCCTAAATGTGATTCTGTTAACCAGCATACTATTCCTTTCAGCTTCATGGTATTTAGCCAGGTAGCACATGGGTATAATACTGGACTGGAAGTCAGGAAGAGGAGTTAAAATTTGGTCCCAGACACTTAAATGACTATGTGAGCCTAGTCACTTAGTTTCTATCTCAATTTCTTCATCTATAAAATAGGAATATTAATTCTTCCCAGAGTTGTTGTGAGGATAAACTGACTTAATAGTTGTAAAATGCTTTGCACACTTCAAAGCACTCTAAGGATGCTAGCTATTCACAGATTTTATGAGGTTGCTTTCTACATCTTCATATAAGTTGCTGATAAAAACCTTGAATAAGGACAAAGCAATAGAGGAGATCTCGTGGGCAACAGTTAAAAGCTTCTAACCAGATTTATAAAAGGTATCTAATCAACACTTTTGGGGTGGGGGTCTGCTTGTCTTTCATTCTTGAAGAGGGCTAAAATATTATCATTATGTTAGAGTCAAGATACAGTGTGTCTGACTTATGAGTGATCAGAATAATACTGTTTCAGAAAGTTCTGCCACAGATCAGAACAAATAGTGCATATGAACATTAGGAGTCGAGATGTTTCTAAATTTGCCCATCTCATGTTTCTTTTGAGCTACTACAATTCTGCTTCACTCATCAAGCACAGCATCTTCTTTGATTCCACCATGCCATGCATGGTCTTTTGCCAGCATCTCCCATGTCATGCAATTGATTCCAAAATTTTTCAGAGAGGCCTTGAAGCATCTTCTTCTGACTATCATATGAGCACCTTCCATGCATAAGTTCTTTGTAAAATAGTCTTTAGGCTGGTATGCTTTGGCATTGGAGCAATGTGGCCAGTCCATCAGAGTTTCACTCTCTGCAATAAGACTTTGAATGCTTGGCAGTTTAGCTCTAGAGGAGACCTCAGTATCTTATTTTGTGAGGTGATCTTCAGCATCTTCCTAAGACAATTCAAATGGAAGAGATTCAATTTCCTGTCATGGTACTGGTATACTGTTCAGCTTTCACAGGCATACAATAATGAAATCCAACACAATAGCTCTAAACATATCAGTTTGCTAGGCAAGTCTGATACATCTTTTCTCCCACACTTTCCTTTGCAGCCTACCAAACACTGAATTAGCTCTGGTAAAGTGTGCATCAACCTTATAATCTATGTGATGGAAATCCTGGAAAATAGACTGCCAAAGTAAGGGAACTTATCCACAGCGTTCAGTATTTCTCCATTTGTTGTAGCATGTTTCCATTTATGGATGTTAGGGTGCTGACTGGTTGAGAACCTGTGTTTTCTTGGTGTTGATTATTAGACCAAAATTAGAATAATTGGCAGAGAATTGATCCATACTTTGTTGCATCTTGACCTCAGGGGCTACATTGAGTGCACAATCATCTGCAAACAAAAATGTCATGCACCAACTCTCCTATTACTCAGAACTTTTTTGGGGGGTAACATTATTCAATTGGCCCCAAATCTGCACATAAGCACTATTATCTAGTCCACATTTCTGTCTTTGTCAAAAAAGATCACAAGATCAACAATGATCAGCCCTGATTCTAGAAAAATGAGGATGAAAAAGCTTACCTACTTTCTTTCTTTTAAATTTTTATTTATTTGATAGAATAAAAAATAATATAATTTTCATAACAGTATAAAAATAAGATTACTCATGAAATTGCATATTTATTAGGTACAACTTGCTATTCCTTATAAATATATAATAAAGTTATGTAAATTTCTTTTTTTCTGCCCTACTCCCACCCTACCAAAGAGATGGCTATCATAGGACACAAATATATATGTATATGTAAAATCCTTCCATATATACTTCTATTTTCAGTTCTTTTTCTGGATACAGATTTTTTTACTTCATATGTCCTTTGTAGTTAATTTAGGTATTTATAATAGTCAAAATAGTCAAAAGTTGCTCAAAGTTGTTTCTAAAACAATATTGCTATTGCTGTTGATTATGCTCATTTTGCTTTTCATTATTTCATTCAAGTTCATCCATGTTTTTTCAAAAATGAACAGGCTCATCACTTCTTATGGCAAGTTGTATTTAATCACAATCATATACCACAACTTATTCAGCCATTTCCTATTTGACAGGCATCTCTATATTTTCCAGTATTTTGCCATGACAAAGAGAGCTGCTATGAATATTTTAGAATATATAGATTTTTTTCTTTTCTCTTCATCATCTTTTGAAATAGTCCTAATTTTAGTATTGCCGGTTCAAAGGATTTGGCAGTTTAATAACTTTTTGGACATAATTCTGATTACTCTCCAAAATGGTTGAATCATTTCTTCTTTGGGCTACCTATTCATTGTTGGGGAGGTGATCAGCAGTATGGGACATGTTTTTTGGACATGGCCAGCATGGGAATTTGTTTTGCCTAACCATGCTTATTTGTTATAAGGCATTTTATCTTTCTTTTTCTTTTCCAGAGGATAGGTATGGGAGAGAAAAATAAATATTTGATAATTGAAAAAAATCAGTTTAAAAAAGATAACAAGTGTAGCTAGTTGGTGAAGTAGACACAATCCTGGCCCTGAAGTTCAAATCTGTCTTCAGAAACTTAACACATACTAGCTGTATGATCCTGGGCAAGTCACAACCCCAGTTGCCTCAAAAAAAAGAAGATATCAAGAGAATATGTTAGATGCTTTGTTGAAATTCAGATGATCCATGTCTATGACATTTCTTCACTAAATTGGTCTAATAACTACATCACTAAAGTAGATGAAGTCAGCTTGAAATGACTTTTTGGACCTGTTTTGGGCAGATAGTAATTATGGCATTATCTTCTAACTGCTTTAAACCAGCTACTTAATACTTAATTTTAGAATTTTTCTAAGGATTGATACCAGGATTATAATGTGATTTCTAATATAAACTGTATGGCATAACCACTGATTCTCACTTTCTGAACTACTTCACTCATCCCAATCAGCATTCCTACTGGCAAATCTGGGGTGTCCAGGGATAAGCATTTTGCTCCAACCCAAACTTTTTCTTTCAAACCTGTTGAGAAAATCCTGTTGTATGTATGAAAAATATTTCTATTACTTGTCACTATAACTCCAAGACTTCATCAATGTGCTTCCTGTTTATTCAAAATCATGCCTATGACATCATTAACTGAAATACAAAACATTTCCTCAATGGTAAGAAAAAATATTTATCAGTATGCAGAAGCAGAAATAATCATAAAATTTACTTTACAAACGACAAAATCAGGAATAAGCAAAACATATACTCATCAGTGGACAAAAACAGAAGTATAACATTTATTTAATAGAATATAAAAGAGCAATAATCATAACATTTACTCAATAGAAGGCCAGAGCAATCTACCCACAAAACTAGGTCATGTTCTTCCAACAATATGCAGTGTCAATAGAGTAGCATACACATACACTTACAAAAACCTAGGATGAGTGGGGAGATAAATATACCTTGAGCCAGTCATAGTGCAGGACTTGATGTCCTTGGTGCCTTCAGGGTCAATCTATACTATATAAAACCACTGCTAACTCTTTTCCTTTTAGTCCTTACTGCTTTCCTGCTGAGTAAAGCTGCTTTTCTTCTACTCCTAAACCAATGAAACAATGATAAGCTCTTTTAACTCAGTTATCCTCCATGGGGTGCTGGGAAAAGTGTTGACCTCTTACAGTAACAAGCAGTTCCCTTAAGCTTGGGAACTACCAAATTCTTTCAAAGAGTAAAGGAATTGGCTTTTTTTCTAGTTATATCCAAGCCTCTTATCCCAGCAAAGCCAGATTTCTAGCACAAGATTTGCAAAGTCCATCTATCTATCCCTCTCCTGTTTCTCTCTCAAACCAGAGTAGGCAGTAGAGAGCAAAATTCTGAGAGGTTTCCTTTCTTACATCTGTAGATGGCACTAGAGAGCAATAACCCCAATAACTTCCCACAGTTGCAGAATTAAGCTCTCAGACAATGAACTTTTTTTCTTTTTTTTCAATTATGTAAAATATTTCCATATTAGTAATTTTGTACAGAAAGACTTGAAAAAAAGTGAAAAATAATATGCTTCAATCAGAATTCAATCAATATCAGTTCTTTCTCTGCAGGCAGATAATATGCTTTATCATTACTCTTTTGGAATTGTCTTGGATTAGTGTATTGCTGAGATAAGTTAACCATTAACCATAAGTTCACCATTCTTCATTAAACAAAATTACTGTTACTGTGTACATTATCCTGGTTCTGTTCACTTCACTGTGCATTAGTTTGTGTAAATCTTTCCAGGTTTTTCTGAAATTATCCTGCATATCATTTCTTATAGCACAATAATACTCCATTATACTCATACCACAGTTTGTTTAACCATTCTCCAAATGACAGCCATTCCTTTGATTTCTAAGCCACTACAAAAAGGGCCACAATAAATATTTTTGTACAAATCGGTTGTTTTTCCTTTTTTTGGAGTCCTTGGGTTCCCAGAAAAGTTTGTGAAAGTATCAGCTAAATCAGTTGGAAACATGTTTTCCTCTATAGATTATACCTAAAGAGTCTTTTCCTTCTGGCTTCTTAATTCTAATGCTTCAAATTAAAGACTTCCAATGGTCAGTGATTCGCCTTTAGGGATATGTACTGTGTTTTGCCCACATAGAATTATGTGTGTCCATATGGATCTAGATGTGACTCACAGGGAGACTCATGGAGATAAAGTCTCTTCTACTTGTCTTTGTTAATTGATTCCCGTCAGTACCAAGATATCTTCCCTTTGCAAATGCTAGTTTCACAAAGGACACAAGTAGCAAATAACAAATAAGCCCATGTAGTAGCAAATAGAAAGTAGAAAAGGTATACAAATGAGAATATACCAAACAATACACAGAGTGAATATTTTTTTTTCATTGGAAACAAGATATTTCAGCTCAATTGAGATTTTTCTCAGAGTCTTTCTCTTCCTTTATGACCAGAAAAGAATCTAGAATATATCATCTCTCTAAAAAATGAAAGCCAGAACAAGATCTCTCTTCTCCCAAGCTCTTCCCAAGTCTGATTAGAGCACTGAGTAATCCATCTTCACAATGAAGAGAATCTTTGTAATATTCCCTCTAAAATGTATGTTCTCTGTTGAGGTTTTCTTAGGGTCTCTGGAGGCAGCCTTCGGTTCAGTTCAGTAATCACCACAAGTACAGTCAGTTGTTAAAGTCCAAATCTTTTATTGTCTCCTTCAAAGTCTTATCTCCTTCACTTGGGGCTCGGCTAATTTTTCTGGAAGCTTATCTCTCTCCTTGGTTTCAAGAGTTTGAGCTCCCTCCTGCCTTCTCTGGCTTCTGAATCTTCCTGACTGAATCCTGGCTGAGGCTCTTAGCTTATATAAACCAATCATAATATCACTAGGAAACCATTATTTGTTGTAGGATTAAACCAATGCTAAACTAAATTTAACCATTGTCTCCTCAATTCCACTTAGTACCTTGTTTCAAGTTCTGGCCCATAACATCTCCTTGTAGAATTAAATCAATCATACTGAACCATGCTAAATTAGATAACTACTGTTTCTATCAATTCCACTGATTAGTACCTTGTAAGAATCCTTTTTTTCAAGTTCAGAGTTCTGGCCCATAACAAGTCTTCATGCAAATAGACTTTTAGTTGTGGGCTACAGAGATAAAACTCTGAGATAAACCCATTTTTTATCAGATTTGAACCTAACAATCCTAATATAATCTTTTCTTAGTCCCCAAATAATTATTTGAGTTATAATTTTATTAGTTACAAGCTTCAAAACTTAAAAAAATTCACATGAGAATGAAATGATAGACCATATCGCCCTGTTGATTGATATTCTTAGTCAATAAATTTTTATTAAATACTTGTGATGTGTTTTAGATGTTAAGCATTGGGGTACACAAAATGTAAAAGATAGTCACTGCTCTCAAGGAACTCACTATCCTTTGGGGAAAGATAATACATAAAAAGAAGCCAGAAAGGAAGTAAGAGAAGGTGAGGCAAGGTACTTGGTTGAGGGACTTAAGCCTAAAGGAAACTAGTTGGGTGGGAAATTATGAGAGAGAGTCACCTTGAGCATCCTTCTCAAATAGAGAATCTGGGAGAAATTTTCCAAAGTTCACTCTATACTCTCTTCAGAGAAAGGCAGGGAAAGAGGGACCCCAGGAGCATGGGTTCTTGAGGAAATGTGACTAGCTATTGTTTTGCCTTCATAGGGCCTTCCATCCTGTTTTCATTTGGGGAACAAGTCTGTGTGTTTTCTTCCACATTTTATCTGAGAGATTTTATTTCTCCATAAATGGATTTTATAAATTTTTTCCTTTCACAAATGTTCTTTTTCTGCCCCCTTTAGAAAGCTTTCACATATGAAGGTGGTAGTATCATTCACTAAAATGTACTTTTTCTGTTTTTTTGAAAATCAGGATATTTATTCATCTATAGTAGTAATCTCTCATCTCTTCCATTTCCCAAGATTCCTCAAAAAATCAACAGAAATTCTGCAAAACACATGTAAAAGTTCTTTCAATACTCTAGTTTATAAATCATCTGGATTTAAAGATTTCACACAATCCAAGAATTCAGAATGGGAAGGCTTTTCAGAGGTCATCTAGTGTAGCCCATACTAAAGTAGAATTTCTTTCTAAAATGTCTCCTGTAGTTGGTCAGTCTCTACTCAAAGATCTCTGGTAATGGGCAATAGGGAATCTACCACCACTGCTTTTTCATTTTGAAATAATTGTAATTGTTAGCAAGTTTTTCCTTAGATTGAACTGAAATTTGCCTTTGGTGATTTTACCTTATCTAACTTTCACCCATTGTTCAGATTCTTTTCTCTGGTATCAAATAGAATAAAAATTTAATCTCTTTTCTGGTGAGAGGAGATCTATGTTGGAAGAGATATAATCATGGAGGAACTGAGAAATTATATTCAAAGTGCCTAATGAAGGGGAAGCTCACAGAGGAATGAGAAAAATATAGGACTTTGTTAATGTAAAGAGAGACAGAGAGAAAAGGCAACTAAGAAAATGTCAACTATTGACCAATCTGCCTATAGTCCCATTGTCTATATCAGAATTAAGAGCATCCTCAATGAGGGCAATAGAGGATAGCAGAGATTAAGAAAGCTTTCACCAGGACTATTTAACAGTGGGCTACATCTGCACCATTTCACAAGCGACTAAAAGATATGACAAACATAAGAGCCCATTCTACCTAATGTTTGTTTATTACCAAAAAAAATTATTTTTGATTGAGTAGAACAGAATGCCACACTAAAGGTTTTTTGCCAATAAACTATCTATCTGTCTCTTCTGAGATTATGTAGAGCTCGTTTTTGAATGCTACAAGTAATGAAGATATTATCTAAAAAAAAGCAATAAAACTAAGGGAAGGCAAAATATTCAGTGATTAATATAACCAATTGCTTTTATTTATTTCAATCAATATGTACACTCTTAGTTACTTTATTCATTTGCAGAATTACTCAATTATTTATTAGAGAGGAAAAGCCCTCTCAGATTCTTGCATCACACAATGGAATCATGTAAGTTCTATAAGTTGTATAATAAAGAATATCTAACCCAACATCCCATTTAAATTACCCAATACAATCTTACTATCTCCAGGAAAGCAGCAATAATGATGGGGAATTGGACATCTGGGGATGGAGGAAGGAATCAAGCATTTATTAAGAACCTCCTATGTACCAGGAACTGTGCTAAGTGTGTTCCACATATTATTTCATATGATCTTTACAACAACCTGAGAGATAAGTCCCATTTTTATTCTCTATTTTACAGTTGGGCAAATTGAGGCAGACAAAGGTTAAATGACTTGCCCAGAGTCACACAGTTAATGTGTGTTTGAGGTCAGATATGAACACAGTTCTTCCTGACTCTGCCCAATGTGCTCTATCCACTTTGCCACCTACCTGTCTGGCAACTAAAGGACTGGGGAAGTGGAATGTCAGCAAACAGATCTGATAGATAAAGGCAGTTATGCCTGGGTGATAGACTCTGCCTAATCTCTGATGAGACTACAATCAGGTATCACTAAGCTCCAGAAAGCCAGAGGCTCATGATATGATTTCTTCTTAAATATCAAATCATTACCAATAAGGGCTTTCCTGGTTCTGCTTTTCTTGACCATTCTCTACCTCAGCACCAAAATATTCAATTGAGATCAGAAATGGCAACCTGGATGAGTGTATTCCACTTTGAAGAAAAACTTGCCCAATCAGTTTTTAGATGGTTGAAAGGGTGGCCTAGGTTGTTGTATCACTTTTTTTAAATAACACATATCAAGGTGATTGTCAAGAATTTGGTAAATAGCTTATGATAAAAAAAACTATTCTGAGAAGTATAAATGATCATTTATGTTTATCATAAGCATGTGGTTATTGACCTATACAATCAAATACTTATATTCTTTTATGCTTAAGACATTCACACTCATTACAAATGCAATATCATATCAAGAGTACTACCCATGACAGGATTATCCCATTCATACATCAAAACATTCAAGATTTATTGAAAGACATAACAGAAATACCTTGTTTAATGATTTCAGATAACAAACATCAGATAGGAAATAAAATAAGGAGATATAGATTTGCCAAATATGTTCATTGTTATTATAGAAGTAATCCAGCACAGATTTCAAGTTGAAAATAAACTTTCAATGGAGATTGGAGTCCTTTGGATGTTTCTGTTTGTGGATAATATTGTGTAGGTAGCATCAAACCAAAAACCTTGAAGAAGCTATTGAAAGAGATCTGGGGAGCAGCTAGGTATTGAAGTGGATAGAGCACCATCCCTGAAATCAGGAGGACCTCAGTTCAAATCTGTCCTCAGACATTTAATACTTCTTAGCTGTGTGACCCTGGACAAATCACTTAAACCCAATTGCCTCAGAGGAAGGCAGGAAGGAAGGCAGGAAGGCAGGAAGGCAGGAAGGCAGGAAGGCAGGAAGGCAGGCAGGAAGGAAGGCAGGAAGGAAGGAAGGAAGGAAGGAAGGAAGAAAGGAAGGAAGGAAGGAAGGAAGGAAGGAAGGAAGGAAGGAAGGAAGAAAGGAAGGAAGGAAGAAAAGGAAAGAAAGAAAGAGAAAGAAAATAATCTGGAAGCTCTCAAAGAATTTGGTTTGATGACCCACAAAGGAAAGATTAATTGCATGAAAAATGTCTGTTGTCCATACTCTCATAGAATTGAAGGAACAGCCTATAGAGCTAATTTATCATGGAGTATATCTGGAACATATAAAACCAAATGATCAGTGAGTTGGATCTAGAATTGAACAGAAGGATTACAGAGGGCTGGACTGTCTTCAAAAAATTTCAGTTCTACTTTAGTGACCCCAAACTTCTTACAGAAATAGCATTCCATCTTTTTAAAAATATATTTAAAAATACAAAAATTTTTAAATACTTAAAAAATTTAAAAATACAAAGATTTTGCCAGAGTTTCTGGATGTCTCTATATTGAGACATAGAGACAGTAGTCACCAAAGACTTATAAGTAAATATCATACAGAAAGAAATGGAAAAGCACATGAAATTTGTGAACAGGCTATACAGCCAGTGAGGAACTCCCCTCAAAATGAACAAAAGTAAAAGATATAATTGGAGAGATGGATGGTAGGAAGGGAAGATGGATTGGCCACATGGCAAGGGAAGACTGCCAGTTGGACAGCAAGAGGGCTCCAGTTGTATCCCTGTGATGTCAACAGAAAATGAAGAAGGTCTCTAGCACAGTGGGTAGCTTCCCTTGTGGTAAATTTATGACTAGGCAGGGATGGGTGGCTTAGTTATGATCCACAACATTGCCAGGAACTCCCAAATTAATGAAATCACCAATCCCTTTGAGTATTTGAATAATCTCTTTTTCATAAAACATCTTTTCAACTATTTGAAGATATCTAAGACTTCTCTTTTCTAAAATAAACCGTCCCAGTCCCTCCAATTAAAACTTACGGAATACTATCTTAGTCACAACTCCATAAGTCATTGCTGAGGGGTGTAATCTGCAAGAGAGAGGTGTGTGCTGGTTTGGAATAAAATCCTCTTAGTTTTCTTCTTTTCTTTGACTCTGGCAGTTTTGTTTTGTCCTTGGGTCTGAGAGAAGGGATAACCCAATTTCATGAGGTAGCCCACTATCACTGTATATAGTCAGGTAGGCAAGCTAAAATCACAGTAGATATTCTGCATTGAGCATAGTGAGGCACAGACTTTGTAACAAAGAAAAATCTGTGCAAAGTCTAGTGAGAGAGTCTCAGAGAGATCAACCATAATGACTGATCTTAACCTCTTGATAGAAACAGATTTTTCTCCTCTTGATAGAAAGGTGTAGTTACTGTATTGGTTGGTTATACTTAACTATTTTTTCCTATTACAAAAGAGGGTATGTGGCAAGAAGGGAGTGGGATTTTGGAAAGGTTATAAAAATGTAGTGGTGGGGGCGGGGAAAACTGGAATACTTCTTATGTTGCTGAGCATGTCCCATGAATACTTTCTATGGAATATTTGCTCTGACTCCTTGAGAAAGAATGTGTCCTGAGTGATTCTCTGTTCTATCTGACTGAGATTTGTAGTCAATATGGAAGGTGATGGATGAGTGAGCCAGGAAGAGTCACCTCCTTGATAAGTTATAACAAGAAGAAGGAGAAAGATTCCTTTCATCAATATTCTCTCTTTCTTGGACTACTAGAACGGAAGAAAGAATTCCTTTCTCTTTCTTCCCAGCAGCAATGAAAGGCCTTAGCTTAAGAACATGACAAGGAGAACATGTTTTTGCCTAAGTGAGCATGAGATCAGACCTCAACTCAATGGCTGCTTTCCTTTTCTTTGTGTTTTCTTTCCAAAGTAGTAGATCATTGAATTCAATCTTGATCAAAACAGGCTTCCAGCTTTATCAGTGACATCATGAATCCAAGAAATGGAAGGTTCCTGAGTCAGATGCAGGTTGTCTGGAAGTGGATTATCTCCACAACAACATGGGTTGCATGAATGGTATTGGTCTAAGAATAAAAAGAAGTATCTATTCAGCAAGTTCACAAAGTATCTTTAACTGTCAAGACAATTATAATGACGGTGATAGATTTTATATTTTAAGCATTTGTTAGGAAGTATTTATTCATTTGTGTTTTAAGCATTTATTTTTCTAGTGAAAGAATTAAATAGTTGTCCTATATATTTTATACATTGAATGCCTTTACTAGAAGGGATTTTGTTAATCTCTTTTGGGGAAACCACAGATATGAGCCATACCCAACCTTTGGAGATTTTCCCTAGAGTTCTACTCTAGGGTGGGGCATTATGAGTCAAAGAGTGGGAGGAAAAGTCTAACTCTTTTCTTTAAGTTCATCTCTCTTCCCCTGCCCTAACCTATACTCCTATAAATTTGGACTCCTTATGTGTTCAAAGTAGAATCTCTTTGTGGGAGGGAACCTCTTAGGGGGCCAAATTGTGTGTGTGTGTGTGTGTGTGTGTGTGTGTGTGTGTGTATGATATATATCAAATACCCAGAACTAAACAACCCTACCCACCTGGCCAAGGGAGAGCAGCTGGGGCTCTATAATCACTGAGAATGGAGGCTCTCTCAGAATCCAGACAGCCTGCCAGGTCAAAGTCATTAGCTGCTGTGGGTGAATCATCTTGGAGTATCTTGGATTCCTGCCCCTGTGGAAAGCATTGCTGCTCTTGCTAGCTGCCTTTTCATTCAGGTCCAAGGAATCCTGATGTCCCAGGCAGGAGCAGAGGGCTGAGAGCCCTTATATGCATCCATCATGACCTATTTCCAGACAGACAGTCTCCCTATTCAGGCTGAAATAATTTTCCACTCTCTCAAATGTGCCCCAGAGACTCTTTCCCTTTTGGGGTCCAACTGCAAGAACTTAAGGATGGACATTGGCAGGAGAGCTATTGAATCATAGGATCTTCTAGTTGGAAGGGATTTTAGAAGTCATTGAGTCCATCTCCTTCATCTTACAGATGAGGAAACTAAGACCTAGAGGGGTTGGGTTACTTGCCACAGCTAGTAAATATCTGAGGTAGGATTTAAATCTGGGTCTTCCTCACTCCAAATCTAGTGCTCTATCTACTACAATGTGCTGACTCATAAGAAATTACTTATTTGTGTATTGTCTTGTTCCTAAGGCACAGCCTCTCAGAGTACTGAAGATTCATCTTCGGAAACCTTCAGGTTTCCTTCCTTCTTAATCTGCCATTTAAAACCCTCCACAATCTTTTTTCCATACATAATTCATAGAACTTTTCTTTCATACATCTATATCCTAGTCAAGTGGGATTATTGTTTTTCAAAACTTATACCATCTCCAACTTTTTTGCATTGGTTCAGCCCATTTCTCACATCTAGAACTCATACCCCCTTTATATCTACCCAACAAAAATCCTCTTCCTTCAAGACTAAGCTGTTGCTTCCTCCATGAAGCCTTTGCTGATCCCCTCAGATGAAAGTGCTTTTTGTCTCTCTGCACATTTCCCTGGAGCCCAGCTGGTTCTTTCCTTTCCCCATTCCATTCTACTTTGTATCATATTTATTGGTTCACTTATAATTTCCATTAGAAGACCTCAGTGTTTTTAGGGGAAAAGTTATTACTTTTCCTCTTTCTATTCCCAGTGCTGAGCACAAGACCATGTACATGGCAGATGTTTAATAAATTGCATTTTGGAAAATGGATATGAGTAGTAGATGTCAGGATGATTGCACTGGGAGACTTCATTTTTCTCCTGACTGAAACTTCTCTGGCTTTTTTACCAGGATCTTTTCCTCATACCACATTGGTAATTCAGAGATGAACACATAAGGGGGGGAATCTCTGCTCTGGAGTATTTTTTTATTTCACGTAAAATACAACAACATAATCTCACTATGGATGTAGTTCAGGATCCCCACAAGGGTCTGAAGCAAAGAAAGGAAACCCATAGGGAGGTCATTACTGGTGTGCCTTTCCTTCCTTTGAGTTGCAGTAGAAAATACCCTTATCCTCCAAAAAAAGGGATTTTAACCTTTGTAGTGATCCCACGGTATCATAGTGACTTTGTCTCTCTGCTCTCCCAATCCCTAACTTTCAGGAACCAAGGAAGTCAGATGGCAGGAAGCAAAGATAATGAACTAAGAGGATGGTATCTCATAAATTTGGGGTGCTATTGGTTTCTTTACAGTTCTTTATGTCTTTCTTTCATTTTTAGATGATATAATATAGTAGATAGAGAGCTAGACCTGGAGTCAGGAACACCTGAATTCAAATCCAGTTTTAGGTTCTTCCCAATTGTATGAATGTGGGCAAGTCACTTGACCTCTATCTGCTTCAGTTTCTTCAGCTGTAAAATGGGAATAACAATAACACTGACCTCCCAAGATTTTTGTGAGAATCAAATGAGATACTACTTGTAAAGCACTTAGCACACAGTAGACCCTTAATAAATGCTTGTTACCATCTCTTTCCTTAGCATCCAGAACAAAGTTATAAATACAGTAGGTACTTATAGAGTAGAACAGGATATACTAGAATGTAATGGAAAGGTACAGGGGAAATTTGCTTTTGATGTAAAAGCAAAAGATTTCAACAAAGTTTATTTACCAAAAAAACAAAAAAACAAAAAACAACTTCTGTTTCATGGAAATCCTGCTGGTGATTTCCCTGCATATGTATTTGTCTATATCAGCAAGGATGACTTATGTGTATGCAGAACATGTTACTTCCATCTATTATTTCACTGATCCTTATAAGAGACTTGTGAGGCAGTAGAAATAATATTCCCATTTTGCAGAAGAGGAAACTGAGCCTAAGGGGGCAGGGTAGAGAAAGGGAATTTCTAATGGCAGAGCTAGAATTTTAAGCCTAGTCTTTTAATTCACTTCAACATTGTTTCCTCTATATTATAGTAGGGTTTCACTACAACTCTGTATATACACATAATAAGAATGGCTCATATTAATACAATAATAGCTTACAGCACAACATTATATTGGTAGAGCTAGATAGATATTAGTATATAAAGTGCTAAGCCTCGAATCAGGGAGATCTGAGTTTAAAAACAACTTCAGACATTTACCAGACATTTAACTTTGGCCAGTCTCAGTTTTCTCATCAGGGTTATTTTGAATGAGGTAACACATGTAGAGAGTGCTTCACAAACCTTAAAGCACTATATAAGTGCTAGTTAGCTCTAGTATTTTAAAGCTTACAAAGCACTTTGTGTCCATATTTTATCTGAGCTTCACAATAAGCTGGTGAGATCTCAGACTGCAAATATCTTGACCATTTTATAGATGAAGAGGCTAAAACTGAACACACATAGCAGATATGCAACAGGGCCAGATCTTGACTCCAGTTCTTTCAAATGCAAGCTCGGTTCTGTTTCTGTTTTATTTCCCTGCCTTCTTCTGGCCACATTACTTAGCTATACCCCTCCACATACAAACACAGATGCATCCGCTATACAGACTGGGTATACACAGTCACACACGGTCACACATCCACACCCTTGTGTACATGTCTATACACACAGAGACCAAAAGAGGCTGGGAATAAGTTTGTGAGAACGGAAGTTGTGGTGAGGCTGGGGGGTGCAGTATTGACAGGACACTGTGGACTCAGAGATTTCAATAAGGCCAAAGACATGTGGTTTCCATTAAGTGCCTGGGAGCCTAGGGACAGAGACAGGATGTGGGCTGACAAGGCTGGGTTGGGTCGCACCAGGGCCTGGACAGCATCTGACTTTCCAGTCTCGATGAGCCTTGAATCTTGTGAGAATGAAGTTGACCCTACTTAGAAATGGGGGGAGGGGGACTGAATGACCTTCCAAATGCTGACACGGAGACTTTGTGATCAACAGAAGCCTGGCTCCTAGCTTCCATCTGTCTGCTCACACTCCCCCTTCTTTCCTTTGCCTTTCCCCACAAAGGTTTCTCCTACCCTTGTCAAGGAGCCTAGAAGTTCAAGAATAATTGGGGGAGGGGAGGTGCGGCACGTGCACATGAGAGTGCTCATGCACAAGTGGGTGTGTGTATCTGTGTGTACATGTATCCAGATAGCTGAACGTTCATAACATTGGATGTACCTGTGTTTGTATCGTCACATTGTATGTATTTGTGACATTACGTTAGATACGTGTTTGAATATCTGTGGGGATTCATGCTAACTGAATAGCTGTTGGAATATAGGTGTGTGACATCAGAAATGCCTGAATATCTAGGAGTGTTTGTGGCTCCAAATCTGGAAGCAGAGGGTGTATTTTTGCAACAATGTCTTTGGGTGAAAAACTATGTATCAGTGTCTGTGTCTGAATCTCTATGTGTATGAGATACAGAGTAGAGATACGTGTTTGCTTATCTGTGCACAGTGAGACACTGAATGTGAGTGAGTGTGTTGTGTCTGTGCTGAGCCAGGTCCCTCCCCAGCCTCCTGGGCCGATCCTACAGCCCCCTCCCCAAGTGGCCTGGAGCAGCCGGTTTGGTAATTGCTCTCCTGATCCATATGTGGAGTAATTAATTATGGCATGGCATATGCAGATCAGCTGAGGTTTTTCTCATTAGCTGAGTTGGTGTTGGCAATTAGGGAAGTAAATACCCAGAGCTCTCAGAGGCTGGAGAGCTCCCTCCTCACACCTCAAACAATTAGCCTTTTAATTTATTAAGGGCATTAAAAAATTCTTTCAAGGGCTTTTTTGCTAATTAAAGTTTTCTTGTTAAAATATTCATTAATCTCCATAAACTCCCATATCTCTTTTCCCTCCTTCATGAGATAAAACTTCCGTTGCCCTTCTCTAGGCCCAGGCATCCTTCCTTACACTTCCCTTGCCCACACAGAGATTCTTTTCAGTCCTTCTTTCTCTCCTCCTATAAAAGATAAAACAGGACATGTTACCTGACTTGGATATTCCAGCCCTCCTCCAACTCCCAGAAACCAAACCACTAATGTATGTATGGGGGGGGGGAGGGGAAGTGAGGGTATGAGAATAAGATTCCCTGAATCTTAGAATAGCTCAAAAGCTTTCCACTGGGAACCCTTTCCTCTGACACAGACTTGTGGTCTGGGCCTCCTCCTCCTCTCTCTCTCCCTCTACCTCACACGATTTGTTTGTATTTTTCCTATCCATCTTCCCTAAGCTAGTCATCAGCCCTGACTGTCATTGTGGTGTACGAGATCTGTTATTTGTTTTCTTATGACTTTCAAATATTCTCTTAACCTCTCTGGGGATCAATATTTTCATTTGTGCAAAGAGAAGTTAATCATGGGAAATTCACCCAAACCCAATCTGATGAGCATATCTCTTTCCTAGTATAGACAATTTCATTGGCATCTTGTTAAAGAGATCAAAGACCACTCTTGATTGGTTTTCAGTACCTTGGGATGCCCTTAGGATGATTGAGTTGGATAGGCCTTGGGAGGATGGATTATACATTGCTTTTGTTTATTTTGACTTTTCTGTGTCTTTATTCCAAAGTCCTTTCTTCATATCCCCAATCAGGAACAGTTTATAGCAACTTGCAGCAGAAGCACATGGCAAGCTGGATGTAGTTGCCAACATGGTTTTAGAAGGGAGCCCCTCCATCTCAAGGTCCTGGTCTCTTTCTCTTTTTCTGTTTGTTTCTGAAAACAAGCCTAAGATTGTAAACCTGAGAGTAGATTTCAACTCAAGAGATGGCGACAGCTAGGGCAATGTGTCTTGTAGTCTTTGCAGAAGCACATGGCAAAAGTAGATATATTCTTATCTACTTGGCCTAAAAGGGGACAACATTCTTGAACCCCAACCTTTTATGTAGATGATTTTGATTTCCTAAACAACTTGATCTTTGAATCTAGCTTTTTTTCAGAGAAAAAAATTCTTGGAAATGTTGGCTACATTATGAGAAGCTCAACTTCTAGAGTTTAGGGATAAAAGTTCTAGAAAAAGAATGGGATTTCTTGACTATCACACTTTTTAGAGAGAAAGATCTAGATGTTGTCATTAATTCACCACAATAACAATGAAATATTTAATCAATGAAGGTGATATTTGATTAACATAGGTCCAACAGGAAAGTGGTTGGGGCTGTTTGTTTAGCAGCTCCAAAGTGTCTTTTACTTTATGGAGAGAATTCATATCCATAGAGGGGAAGAACAAATTTAGAGGGAACTCTGTAAGAAACTGTTAGAATACTAGGATTTCAGCAAAATGTGGAGTATTTCCCTGCTGGCACCTTTGAGTTCAATTCCTTCAGGGGGCAGTGCTATGAGCGTTTTAAGTGGTTTTCTACACTTGTTTATGAGTTCCTATGAATCCTTTGTATTATTTGTGGGGTAAAATAAATATCCTATGACTGATATCCAATATTTATCTTGAGTGCTTATACAGTACCTGGGGACTTTTTTTACTTATATTTTGGGAAACCCAGACATGACCTATATTTAGAGATTTTCTTGCAGCAAACACTTGATGGGACCAATGATCCAAAGAGAATATTACTATTTTGAAGAAGGTCCCTTAAGATCAACTCCAGTCCTTGTAAGCCTAGAGCTTTGAGGGAGAGAGAGGTTATAAAATGTATGTCTGTAAAAGGAGTGAAAAGGATTACGATCTCAGTTCCTTTCCAGCTTTTCCCTTTTCCCAGGATTAGAGATCATTATGAAGTAGGCAAGATAACTCCTGGGTATTTAAAGAAGAGTTTAGGAAGTGGTGGGCAGGAGGTAGGAGGAACAGCATGTCTGATTTCTCTCTTGCTCACAGGAACTTCTAGTTGGTGCTGTCTCTTAATTGAGGGTTGGCAAACAATAGACTGAGTTGAGAGTCATCTATTGAGAATATTGTTCTCCTGTCCATCTTTACCTTTAATTTCTCTGTCCCTATCAGTCTTTAAAACATAAGGGTTGCTAGCAACTGATATACTCCATAGGTCTTCCCAATTCATCTTGTAACCCCAACTTGCCCCTCACTTCCCTGGATGATTGAGATCACTGGGAGTGTGAATTTTTACCATAATGTGTAATAGGAGTTATTTACAAACTTTTCATGCATATATGCATGTACATACGTATATACTGAAGACCAGGAGCAGAGTACTGATCAGGATGAGTCTTGAGCCATCAGAAAGCAGCAGAGAATAGCTTGATGATATAAGAATAGATAATTGGGTACTAGGCATAGATATCAGTTCATATCCCATATGTTTTGTTTCTACCATTAAAAGGGGAACTCCTTGTAAGCAAAAACTGTCTTACTTTACTATATGTACCCTAAATGTTTAACATAGTTGTTTGGAAATATAGTGAGTATTTAATAAGTGCCTTTAAAATTAATTAGTTTTTCCCTGAATGTTTTCCTTTGCATATATCCTCCATGTATGTTGCCTGATTACATATTCTCTTCGTGTGTACAGACAACCTGACACTCTCAACTCACAAAGTTGTGTGTCCTATATAGCACAGTTAAACCTCTGTCTATGGACTGTGGATAGAGAAAATCTTTTTTTATTATCTTATTGTCTTTGCTTTTTATTTTGAACTATTGTGCCCTTCAACTAGTTGGTAATATTAAACTCATCAGTAAAGGCTCATGAGCTATGGTTTAAATGGGTAGTGATCTATTGAGTACCTAATATAATATATTGGGGATAGGGATGCATGTGAGTCACAGTTCAGGTTAGTATCATTAACCTCCCAGCAATTCAGGCTCAAACTTCAGCATCATCTTCTACTCCTTCTTTTCTAGCATAACCTATATCAATTTTTAGCCTCACAAGTTCACAACCTCACCAAATCAAAGAAATATGGAGATGGATAGAAACTCAATTGAAAAGGACCTTGTCTTACCATTGTTTGGGAATTCCCTCACCAACATTACCAACAAATAGTTATCTAGTCATTGCTTTAAGATCTCTAAAAGAGGGACCTACTGTGACCTGTGGGAAAATACCACTTCTGGATAACCTTGACTGAATTTAACCTGGGCCTAAATTGGTATTTCCTTAACTTGTACCCCTTATTCCTGGAGCCAACCAGAAGCAATCTAATCCCTTTTACACATGACAGCCCTTCAAAACCTTGAAGACAACAATTGTGTCCTCCATAAGTCATCTTGTCAAACTAAAAATTCTCAGATGTTTTCATTGATGATTATATGGCATTTTCCTATCTTCAATATCACTCACACAGAGGCACTTGATGGGTCAGCACTTATTCAAACCATAGCTCATGAACTTCCACTGAAGTGTTTAGTATTACCAACTAGCCAAAGGACTCAGTATTTTAAAACTAACAGTATAGTTAACACAACTTATTCTTATTTCTAAACAATTTTAACTCCTTTTTGCTTTAGAGCTCCTGACATTATTTGTAAAAGAAAAAGGGATATATTTTTGTATCAATCCTAGACACCTGACCTTTCTTCCAGCTTCTGTGTATGTGTTTTGAAAATCTACGTTGGTTAGTGATTTCTTTTTTTGTTTGTTTTGGATTTTTTTGTGAGGCAGATGAGGTTAAGTGACTTGCCCAGAGTCATGCAGCTAAGAAAGTGTCAAATGTCTGAGGCCATATTTGAACTCAGATCTTCCTGACTCCAGGGCCTATGCTCTATCCACTGCTTATCTAGCTGCCTCTAGGCAGTGATTTCTTATGTGGCCACAGCGGTCTCCTGAGACAACTCCCCCTTTGTCTTTCCTATCAGTATAATATATCTTTCCCCCAGAAAAGCCCACATCCTTGAAGACCCTCAGTCTGGTGCTGGATGTGGTGTTGGGAGGTCACTTTCCCCACCACTCAACACTTACAGGGCCATGAATCTAATTAATCAAATGAGCATTTATTAAGCACACATGTGCCAAGTACAGTGCTCAAAGAGGAGAGAGGCAAGTTGAGAGAGAAAGGGAGGTAGAGGGGGAAGAGAAGAGTGGATAAAAGAGAGGAAGGAGGAGGAGGAGAAAAAGAGACAGAGATTCTCTTTTTCTTATTCCTCATTGTCAGTCCTTCCTTCTACCACCATTATTCAACAATTTTTTCTACTTTGAAGAACCGGTTTTTGAAGTTCGAGAATAACCTTGGAAGGTGAAGTCTTTACTTCATCTTAGAACTTGTGATGGTCTGGTACATGGTAAACCATTAGTAAATGCTTGCTAATTGACTTACTGATTGATAGAGGAGAAGAAAGTTGGCTAAAGTCTGCCATACCCCTATACTATTTCATCCAGACCTTTGCTTCAGGTATTTACCAGAACTTGGTAGCTAGGGCAGTGGGTAGAGTGGCCCAGTGGGTAGAGTGATGGGCTACATCTTCCTGAGTTCAAATTCTGCTTTAGACACTTACTAGCTGTGTGATCCTGAGTAAATTAATCATGTTTGCCTCAGTTTCCTCATCTATAAAACAAGTTGGAGAAGGATCTCTGCCAAGTATCCAGTATCTCTGCCAAATGGGGTTGTGAAGAAGAGCACTAAACAACTCCAGAATCTAGATCATGTATTTTGGTTTTTTGTAATTCTCTTTTCTCTAAGAATTCAATACTTGGCCCCACCTCAACCTTTGTCCTCATATTTGGGGGGCTTCAGTGTGACTGTTAATGTGACTTCAAACATCCTGATTTCCCAGGTTATCAACTTCCTCTACTTTCATAAGGTGAGACTCTTTGGACTCCATCAGTCACACCCAGGGACACTCATACTCTTGATTTCATCATCACCTGTATGTGATGTGATATATGTGCCTATCCTCACTGAATGCTGCTGGAGAAGGCCCTAACTGTGACTATTGGAAATTTGTTATCTAATCTTACTTTTGAATAGCAATCATTTTATTCTTCCCAGACTTTCACTCCCTACGTGACTCTTTTCTTCTGAAGTTTCCTAAATCTCAGACCTCAATATAATAGCATCTTGCCTCTTACTTTATTGAAAAAATAGAAGTCATCTTTCTAAATTTCCCCTTCTCCTCATTCTCCATCTCTAAATCATGTCAGCAACCTCTATTTTCTCGTCTTTCTCTGACAAAGGGGAGGTCCTTTTCCTTGGCAAGGCTAAACCCTCTCCTTGTACTCCATTCTCTCTCCTGGAGAGCTGCTACTTTGAACAGCCCTCCATCCATCTCTCTCTGTTTCTGTCTGCCTGTCTCCATCTCTCTCTCTGATCTTTCATTCCTCATTCTCATGTGGCTTTTTCCTAGCCATGTCCAAACATATCTACATCTGTCCCATCCTTCAGAAATCTTCACTTGACCCTACCACCCCCTCAAACTATCATCCTATTTTCCTCCCTTTCACAGCCAGTCTCCTAGAAAGGCTATGTATATTTGTTGCTTTCACTTCATCACCTCCCACTCACTTCTCATCCCCTCCTAATCTAGTTTCCAACCTCACCACTTAGTTGACACAGCTCCCTCCAGACTTAGCAATACTCTCATAATTGCTATATTTGGGGACTTTGTTTTTGAGCTTCATCTTTTTTGACCTCTCTGCAACTTTCAACAATATTGATCATCCAGTCCTCCTAGATTCTCTCTCCTCCCTTGATTTTCAGGACAGTTTTTTCTCTGCCTTCCCTTCATCTGCCTGGTAATTCCTCAGTATCTTTTGCTAACCCATTGTTATCTATCTATGATTTGTGCCCTTGCATGAGTATAATTCAAAGCTCTGTCATGAGACCTCTTTGTTTCCCTATACTTTCTCAGTGACCTCACCAGTTGCCATGAATTTATTATCTCTAGATACATGACACAGATAATTCATATATCAGACCCTAACTTTGTTTAGAGCTCAATTCTTATGTCATCAGGTTTCTGCTGGGCATTTCCCTCTGAATGTGTCCCACACATATCTCAAACTCAATATATCCAAGACAGAGCTCATTTACTTTGTTATCCTCACCCCCCAAACCTGCCCCTACTTCCAAATTTCCTTTTTTTGCTAAAGGGGCCATCACCATTCCAATTACCCAAGTTTGTACTCAAAGGGCAACTTTCAACTTTTCATTCTCCTGTACTCCCAGTATCCATTCAGTTGTCATCCTATCCATTCTACCTCCAAAACGTATCTTGCATTTGTCCCCTTTTATTAACTCAAGGCTATTATAACATTGGCTTAATCATTCTTTACTCTGCTTTCCATCTTTCTTTTTTCCAGTCACTCCCATGGAGTTCCCAAATAATCTTTACAAGACACAGGTTGGAAATAGCACTCTCTTACTCAAGAACTTTTTGGTACTTGATTGTTCCTAGGATAAAATCTAAACTCCAAGAACTCTAAACTCTGGTTTCTCTTTTAAGGTTGTCTTAACTTGCTCAGAGACTAGAGAGAAATTGAACTAGGGCCTAAAAGATAAAGACATGGTGAAGAGAAAGGGATAAAGGTGACAATAACAGAATTGAGGACAGAAAGATAGAGAAGGGATGGGGATGGGAGGTGCCATGGTGAGTAGGGGGGAGGACAGAAACAGAGACAAGAGTAAGAGTGAGGCTTCACATGTGCCTTCTCAAAGAAGGAGGGTAGAGAGGAATGTAGAGAATCTGGAACTCAAAGTTTTAAAAACAATTTTTAAAAAATTGTTTTACATGTAACTGGGGGAAAATAAAAAAATGAATATTGAAAATGATCTTTACATGTAATTGGGAAAAAATATTAAAACACTTTTAAAGGGTAAGAGTGAAGTCCAAAGAGCTATCAAGCTGTGCATACCCTTTGATCCAGCAGTATTTCTACTGGGTCTGTATCTCAAAGAGATTATTAAAAAGAGAAAAGGACCCACATGGGCAAAAATGTTTGTAGCAGCCCTTTTTGTCGTGGCAAGGAACTGGAACCTGAGTGGATGCCCATTATTGGAAGAGATGTGCCCAAAAGGGGGAATGGCTAAATAAGTTGTGGAATATGAATGTAATGGAATATTATTGTTCTGTAAGAAATGATGAACAGGCCGATTTCAAAAAAGCCTACAAAGATTTACATGAACTACTGCTAAGTGAAGTGAGTAGAACCAAGAGAACATTGTACACAGCAACAAGATTGTGTGATGATCATCTGTGACAGACTTGGCTCTTTTCAGCAATGAGGCAATCCAAGGCAATTCCAATAGATTTGTGATGGAAATGCCATTTGCGTTCACAGAGAGAATTGTGGAGAGTAAATATAGAATTTTCACCTTATATTTGTTGTTTGTTTGCACATTTTTTTTTCTCACCTTTTGATCAGATTTTTATTTCACCTATATTGGATTACTTGCTGTCTAGGGAAGAGGAGTGGGGAGAGGGAGAAAAAAAAATTGGAACAAAAGGTTTTGCAAAAGTGAATGTTGAAAACTATCTTTGCATGTATATAATAAAATAAAAAGCTATTAAAATGGGAAAAGGGGGGGTAAGAGTGAGGGACTGAGATGGGGATAGAGGAAGGGACAGAGACAAAGAGATTGAATAGTGTGGGAACTTGGAGAACGAGTGACAGGGTTAGGGCCAAAAATAGAGATCGAAAGAATGATAAAGATGAAGCTAGGGAAGAGGGCAGTGTTCCAACACTCCTCTTCAACACTAGCCCCTATCTGCAGTCCCAGTAGGTAGGTTAATTTTTTTTATTGGAAAGGAGGCAGCTGTTTCCTTGGGTCTCTGCCCTAGCCCTGAGCTCTAAGAGAGCAAATCTTCCTGACCTAGTTCCCAGCTTTCCTGATTTATTTCTAGACTGCACAGATCTTACTTCCTCAAGCCAGGCTGATACTGGTGGGTTGGAGTTATTGCTGCAGCTGGGGTTGAGGACAAAGCATGTCAACAGGACTACTTGGGTGCTGGTCCCTTCTACATCCTGCCTGCCTTTGCCTGGGGAGGCTGGCATCCCAGCTCTAAAGGTGTTGCTTAGCAACCAGCTGGAAAGGGAAGGAGTTGGGGCGGTGACTGAAAATTGGCAAAATAAAACTCCAATGTTTCCTTTTAATACACATTTGTATTAACAAGGGAAGGAGGCAGCACCATTGGGGGCACCTGCACAGCTGCCCCCATACCCCCAACAGCACCAAGGACACCAAAGGCCAGAGGAGAGCTGGAGTGAGGGGTGCTTTGTGGGTAGAGGCTGGGTCTGGGCCTTTGAGTTACGTGAGCCCTTCCTCCTACCCATCTGGAGAATCTCTCCCTTAGACCCACAGTAGACCCTCCTGAAGGCCAGTTCCTACTAGGCCAGACCTGAGTTGGGGAGGAGGAAATGGATGAGTGAACTGGGAGTCAGGGAGGACTGAGTAGGAGATGGGGCTCTTGGATCACCATCATTCCCAATCCCCGCCTATTAATCTGTCCAGGGGCTGGCCTGCCCTTACCACTGACCCACCCTGGGCAGTGAGAGGCCATCTGAAGGGCCCAGTGCTTCACTAAAGTTAGGGTCATAGCACCAAAGGTCTGGAGGGTTGTTTTTTTTTAACCCTGTAAAAAGTTCATTACTGAGTAGCTCAGGACCCACCCACACCTGGACAGGAGGAGCTGTAATCCCTGGAACCCACAGTGAAGGAGAAGTGGGAACTGGGGAGCCGGAGCCATTGAGGAAACCATGACCTTTTCTGTGCCAAGCGAGGAGGGAGGAGCCGGGGCCCTTGGGATAGAGGGACCCAGACACCAGGAGGTTAAGCTTGCGTTAGTTGACAAACTACATCAGTGAATCACTGGCTTCCACAGCCACAGGCATGGAAGATAAATAGTTTTCTCAGTCACAGCACCATGATGTCTGTCCATCCATCCGTCCATCTCTTCTGGGGATGGCTCTGGCTTGCTCTCCCCTAGTGTCTGCTTTGCCCCCCCCAACATCTGTATCCAGGGATGGCTCTGCTTTCCTTGCCCCCTTTAAGTTCAACTGCTGAAGCAGACAGGGCCCAGCTCAAATCCAAACTTTTGGTTTGTCTGCCCGAAGTCTGACGCAGCCACGTCTTTGAGGGGCAGCTGGCCCACCTTGGACGACCGGAGCTCCAGGACTGTCTGAGAGTGGCCCTTCCGGAGCTGTGGGACAGGGATCAGAGAGTTAGAGCTGGAAGTGACCTGAGAGGCCCTGCCCAAAGTCCCAAAGTCCTGTAACTAGTAAGGGACAGAACTGGGTTTTGAACCCAAGTCCTCTGACTGTATGTACACAAAAACTCTTAACTGAATTGGGGAAATGTATACATTGGATGGAAATCCAAGAGACATGTAGAAAGGATCTCATGGATCACCATCATTCCCACCCCCACTGAAGGGAAGGAGTGTGTATGTTTGTCTGTGTGTATATGAGTTCATCATTCCCTCACCCTTCTCTAGCCCCATAAACCATGGTGCTTTGTCCCCAGTCCCTCATTCTTCCCTCCTCTCCCCTATGGAATCCTCATCCCTCTCTCTCCAGACCCCCTCCCAAGAGCCCTGCCTCTCCATCCCTCACCCTGCATCCATCGTGGTGAGCCCGGATGACATCTGAGGTACGGTTGTGGGACAGTTCTTCCCCATCAGCCCCCAGGAATCGGAGGGAGCGACTGTAGTCACCCTCTCTCTCATCTAGCCACGCCACAGAATTCTGGCAGATGTAGGTGAAGCTCTGTCGAGCACTAGCACTCAATAGTTTCAAGAAGGTCAGCTGCACAACACGGACTGCGTTGCCATCTGAGTCCACATAGGAGAACTGGGGGCCAGGGCATCAAATGTCATTCATTGGAATCCCCTGGTCCTGCTTTTCGCTAATCCACATCTGGCTGCACAGCTGGGACTCCCTTCCCAAATCCCCCATCCTCAGCTTTAATTTAACTCCCTTCTTTTTCCCAGTCTGGTCTCCATGCCCAGCTCTATCCTATGCACCCAAACTTATTCCCTACCTCCACGCCAGGCCTCTCTGCCCATCCCCAGCCTGGACCTTCCCCCTTCTTTCTTCCTTACCTTCTTCCCTCTTTTAAATGTGCTATACCAGTTCCCCGGCTTCTCCCTAGACCAGGCAGCCAGCTTTACCTAAGGTCAAAGTGAGATGATTGAGGAAGGTCACGTGCAATCCTTTTCCATTACCCCTGCCCTCCAAGTTCCCTGTAGTCTGATCCACGAAGGAACCTGGAAGGACTGATGGCATAGGGAGGGGAGTGTGGCGAAAGCCATAAACCTCTTCTATCATCCCTGTCAACAATCCTTAGATCCCCATGAGTTACCATTAGAGTTTGAGATCCCCATGCCTGGAGATTTTGAATAACCAGTGACTAGGGTAGTCTGAACACCTGAGCTCCCACTAACTAGGAACTCCTGAAGTCATTGACTTGGGTCAAGGTTCCTAGAGAATAGCCTACTTTTTTCCCCAAGAAATTCTAAGGAGCTAGTATGGTCAAGTAGAGCCAGTAGGAGCCCTTTGTCAGCATTTATCACATCAAACCAAGTCAGAGAGGAAACATGGCCTTGAGAATTAGGACCAACAAAATAGTTTTCCAAAGCCTATGAGTTGAGGAAGGGGAATGAAAGGAGAGGAAGGAGAGAGAGTGAAGGAATAAAAAAGTGAATAAAAAAGAGAAGAGAGAGGAAAGCAAAGATGGAAAAAAAAGGAAGATAGGTGAGGAGAGGTGAAGGGAAGGAAGAGAAGAGGAAAAGGGAAGGAAGGAAAGCAGAGATAGAAGAAGAGAAGGGAGGGAAGGACAGGGAAGGCAAGAATAACAGAATGGAGAAGAGGGAAAGGGGGGGAAGAGAAAGAGAAAAGAGGGGCAGAGAAGGGAAAAGAGGGGAGGGGAGAAGAGGGGGAAGGAGCATCCCAAGACTTCCACTTACTGCTTCAAACTTCTTATCAGGAAAGATGCACGTCTCTCCTCCTGCTGTGAAGTTACAGAAAACTCTAAAAGCATCTCTTGAGCATCCCTGGTTGGGATCAATCCAATATTCCCCTGAAAGAGAAACCAGAGCAAGAGTCAGGCCTTTGAGGTGCCAGTCACTGGTGTCCACCACCCACTGCCATCCTTCAGGGTAGGCTGGGTCCTCCCAGCTCCTGGCACTCTGCTCCTTTCCCTTTGGCATTGAACATCAAGCTGAAAACCCTCCGGGTCTTCTTACCATCAGGCAAGTGGGGATGGCTCCGGCCAAGCTCCTTACACACCAGGCCGGGGCTCTCCTGGGTCCCCCGAGGACTTCTCAGCTGATCTATTTCGCTCTTCAGGGAGCTGAGGGAGGCGTATACCTCCTCCAGGCCACTCTCACTAGGCCCAGGGACTCCCTCAGCTGAGCGCCGCTGCCGGGACCCCTCCAGGGGCAGGAGTTCCCCCGCCTCTGCTGGGGAGCCCTAAGAGGTTGGAGACAGAGATGGCAAAATGGAGAGAAATTGAGACTGAAGAGACAAATGGGGAGGAAGACTGAGAAAGACTCTGCAGAAACTCAAGAGTAGAGACAGAGGAAGGAACAAGTAGAGAAATGAATTTAGAGAGAACATGACAAATGGAAAAGAGACAGGTACAGAAACACGCTGATCAAGATGGAGAAAAAAGGAGGGGTGAGGGAGATTTAGGAACAAGGATAGTAAGATCCTGGACTCAGACACACAGGTAGACACCGTGTTGACTTGGAGGATTTGTGGAACTCAGGGGTTCCTTTCTCTTCCTTCAATAGGCCTGGGTCAGGTGCCCCCTCCCCACCAAAGGACGTGGGGTGGGGGTGGAGAAAGTAAGCCAGGATCCTTGGCAATATGGGAGCCTCCAATTCACTTCCATATCTCAGGTTCCCAACCTCAGATCTGAGCCCTCATCCCTTCAACCTACTTTGTAAAGGTGACTCACCGGGGGTCCGGGCGGTCCTGGGGCTCCTGTGTCTCCCCGGGGGCCAATGGATCCCTGTGGAGAAGAGTGGCTCAGGAGCTAAGAGGGACTGCTTCCAGTGATTGAATCCTCCCCCATCTTTCTACTTCCCATTTGAGGGGAAGAGCAGGCTCCTGTCTCGGGAAAAGGGCTTCCTCTACATTGCTGGAGTCTCCTGGGGACTCTGGCTGTCTTCTAAGTATGGACTGCTCTCTGAAGTTAAGGGGCTTATGATGAATGGGGGATGCTAATACTTACTGGTGACCCTTTTGATCCTTTCTGCCCCAACGGACCCTGTGAGAGAAGGGAAGAGAGATGAAGGATTGTCTCCAGCCAAACTTAATCTAAGTGTTATCCCCACTTTCAAATATCCCCGCATATTTCTCCCCATACTTACCGCCAATCCTGGGGACCCACGGGGTCCTAGAGGGCCTATAGGGCCTCGGAGACCCTTATGGGAGAGTGATTGAGAACATCAGAGTTAATGATGAAGGTTCTATTTTTGAAAATTATCTATGGCTTCCCCCTTCTCTTACCCCATTTCACTATTCTCTACCAGAAAACAGGGCCCCTGCTCCCTTATGGATCCTTCAGACACAATCTTCCCTGTATTCTCATAATTCTTAGGGACGGACCCTCCTCCATGCCCATCCCCACTCCTCAGAACAGATCTTTTCCCAACCACCTTAAACAAATACCTTTTACCCTTTTCCCCCAAACCCAGAGACAGTCCCTCCCCCACCCAAAGGTGCTGACTCAACAGGGACACTCACAGGTTCTCCTTTAGGGCCTGGAGTGCCTTGTACCCCTGGGACTCCTTGGTCTCCCTTCTCACCAGGCTCTCCAGGGGGACCAATGAGGCCAATTAACCCAATATGACCCTAGAGAGAAGAAGATCATGAGTGAATCTAAGGGCCAGGAAAGAAAGGAAGCTTCTCCCAGAGACCCAAGGTGAGACTCCTGGGGGAAAGAGGAGACACTTTCACCAGGGCCTGAGTGAGAGAGGGCAGTGGATGGGGGATGAAAGAGATTGGTCCTTCTCCTCCCAAGAGCTGAGAAAGACAGAGAAAGAACAAAAGGGGGGGAAGGGAGAGAGAGAGAGAGACAGAGAGAGACAGAGACAGGGAGAGACAGAGAGAGAGAGAGAGAGAGTGAGAGAAAGAGGAGAGAGGGAGGAAAGATTAGTGGAGGGCACTGAGGGGGACTATTGGTACTATTACCTTCTCCCCCTTGATGCCAGAATCTCCTTTAAGGCCAGGGAGACCACTGGGTCCCTGTAGAGAGAAAGGTGGGTCAGTGTCCTGTGATAACATTCTTTTAGGCAAAAGCATGCTTGTATCTTGAGCCAGAGCTAGGATGGGGTAAGGGGTGAGATGAGGGTGGACCCTCCAGGGCTGCCCAGAAAGGGAGGAGTTCAGACACCCCTCCTCAGCACTCTTGTGGTCCCAAATCCCATTACTGAGGACAGTCAGTATGACACTCTATGTACATGATCAATCAATATAACTGGCTGGCAGAGGCCATGAGTGTCAATGGGATTAGCAGGGATAGGATAGGATGAAAAAACAGTGGCTTACCAGGGGCCCAGGTGGACCCAGTTGTCCAGGAGGGCCAAGAAGACCTGGCTCACCCTAAAAATCCAAAAGTGGTACAAAGTATGAGCCTCTGAATAAGGAGTAAGGAGTGTGTGTATGGGGTGCTGGTCTCTGTCTAACTTACCAATGTGGAATCCTTTCCTTCCTCTCCCACTTGGGGACATCATCTTTGTCCAATAAAGGAAGACCCAAACCCCTAATGTAGGAGCTTTCTTAACCATCCCCTTTAAGTGCTCAACCAGCCATTCCACCCCCAGGCCCATACAAAGAAAGGAACGAGAGCCTCCCCATTCCTACCCCCACCCCTACCAATGGGAACTGCAGTCTCTCTGTCCTCCCATAGCCCCTTTCCCCAGACTCACCGAGGGTCCAGGAATCCCTGGGAGGCCCTCAGCCCCAAGTCGGCCAGGAGGGCCCCTTGGACCCACTGGGCCTGTCCTTCCAGGGGGGCCATCAGGACCAGGCTGACCCTAGGAGGAGGGAATTCACAGGATCAATCAGTCAGTCATACATTTATTAATTGTTAATTGTTCCTATCTTCCAAACACTGCATAAAGAAGTGACTTTGGTTCCTTCTACCAGGGGACTCCGGAGGCAGGGCCTCTAGTCTGAGAGCCTAAAGGATGACTATAATCAGTGCATGATTCCAAGGATTCAGGGTGTTAAGGAAGGACTTTTTGAGGGGGGAACTGACAGAGATTGGGAGGGACTTACCTTGGCCCCCTTCTCTCCTTCTCTGCCCTCTTGACCTATCCGGCCAACAGGCCCCTAGAGAAAGAAACAATGTGGGAGGCTGAGTAACTATTTCTAAATATATATTTTTTTTCAATGAAAAAAGTATTAATTTTCTCTCCTTCCCACTCCTCCCACCCCCAACTGAACTAATTAGAAAAGAAAACTATCATAACAAGAATGCAAAATATAGCAAAGCAAATTCCCACACTACCATGTACAAATGTGTCTTTCATTTTGCATCTTGAATTCATCACTTCTCTGATGATAACTACTTATTAGGGAGACTGAAGGGGAGATTTCTGTTCAGAGAAGGGTCAGCTTGGAGGAACCTACAATAATCTTTGACGCTGAATGATTTAGTGTTGGCTCTGCAGTGGGGCATGGGAGGCAGACTGGTACAGGGACAGCCTTAGGCCAAAGGCAATTATAGGGGGTCACTTACCCTTTTCCCAGGAGGCCCTGGAGGCCCAGGTTCTCCAGAGGCACCAGGAGGGCCCTGCAGAGAGATCTCTAGTCAGGAGAATTCTCCATATCCAATTCCTTCCCCAGCTACTTCCCTTTCTCCACACCTGAGGATCCATCAACAATGTGTGCTCCTCTGCCCCCCAGCAATGCCCATCTTCAGGCATTTTCTCCTACTATTAATTCCCTATGCCTGAGATGTTCTCTCACCTCCATTCTGACCACTGACCTCCCTCCACAGTAGGCCTTCCCTAACACCTTTAATTCAAATGCTTTCCCTCTTTTAATCATTCCATATTTACTCTCTTGCACTCTCTCTGTCTCTGTCTGTCTATATATACATATACATATATATATATATATATATATATATATATATGTAGCTCACTTTGTATATATTTGTTTGTGTGTTGTCTCCCCCTTTATACTGTAAACTCCTTGAGGGCAGAGATTATCTTTTGCCACTTTTTGCATTCCCAGTTCTTAGCACAGTGCTTGGCAAATATATACACATATGTATTTGTATACATGTATATAGTTATATGCATATAGATATGAATATATCTCTATATCTTGCTTAATATATGTAATAAAATATGTATGTATATTTGCATGCATTTATTTATATATTCTGCTTAATACGTATATATGCATATTTCTATATATCCTGCTTAATATGTGTATACATTTATATGCATGTATCTATATATCCTGCTTAATATGTATACATATATTTCTATATATTCTGCTTAATGTGTATATTTATATGCATATTTCTATATATCCTGCTTAACACGTGTATATATTTATATGTAAGTATCTATATATCCTGCTTAATGTGTATATTTATATGTATATTTCTATATATCCTGCTTAATGTATGTATATAGTTACATACATATTTATCCTGCTTAATATTTATATACTGAATTGCACTGAGTCCTAGGATCATGATTTAGAACTGGGAAGGATCACAGAGGTCACTTAGTCCAATTCTTATTTTACCGATGAAGAAATTGAGATTCAATAACTTGCTCAGCATCACATAGAAGTGGTAGAAGTGAGACTACAATCAATGTCTCCAATCCAGGGCTCTTCCCACCATACCATACTGTTCCACCCCCCATGACTGAATTGTGGGGAACTGGTTCCACCCTTGTCTCAGAAACACCTCCTGTTCCAGGATTTGTAGGCTTCCTCTTATGAACCCTGCCATATTGTTCTTCCCTCCCTCTCAGACCTGCTCTATCCTCCCTACTCACTGGCTCCTCACCTCCTTCATTTCCCAAGGTCTCAATCCCTACCCTCATTCATCAATCCCTAGTATCCTTCAACCTCTGACTTTCAATCTCTTGCAGCACATGGATTCTCCCCAGGTTTATCTAAATCTCCCCAACTTTCTTCCCATCATTCCCACTCCCAGGCTTAGCCTCTCACTCACCGGAGCCCCGACATCCCCGTGGTCCCCTTTCACTCCCTGGACACCTTCTTTGCCCTGGGGAAGGATACAGACAGAGTAGGAGGCTGTGATGACAGATAAAAGCTAGTGTATTCATAAGTAGACTCTAACACTGACAACGAGGGGGAACTGGATGAAGAAAGTTAGGAGGGTTGTTGGATTCAGGTAGTGTAGAGAGACGTACAGATTCCAACCCAGTTAAGTCTGAGGAGGAAGAGCAAGGAAAACATAGGAGGAGAATCTGAGCAGAAGGACCAGGAAGAGGGGTGAGGGTCATACTCACAGCAACACCAGGGTCTCCAGGGGGACCAGGGTCTCCGGGGAATCCTGTGGGACCCTGTAATCCCAAGAATAGGAGATCACAGACTCTCCACTTCCTCCTGGCATATTACTGAGAACTAAATACTTGTCTTTCCTGAGGGTGTATTTTGGGGAGACTTAGCAGGGGGGTCTGGAACTCTAAGAGTATGAGGGTCACCGGGACCAAGACCTGAAGGTGACTAAGTCCCCATAAACATTCTGCATCAGAAACCCCTCTTCCAAACACAGGTGTCTATTGGGCATTAGAACCAGAGCTCCTGCCCTTTCACTCATTTTCTCATTCAATTCAAGCAGTTTTTTCATTCACTCACACATTTATTCATTCATCCATTCATTCACTTACCCATCTATTCACTCATTTACTCATTCACTGTCCATACTCATTCATGCATTCACTCACTCCTTTCATTCATTCTTTCATGCATTTACTCATTAAGTGTTTTGCTCATTCATTTCACACCCAGATACCTCCTAAGTGTTCAAGCCTGTACTGATGGAAGCTGAAGATATATAAACCTTGACTGTCCTTGAGGGGATTAGTCTAGGGGGCTCCTTATATGGGGGAAGAGTTACTGAAAATGATGAAGAACAAAGCTTCAATAGTAGCAGGGTTGTGTTTCGAGGTGGGATATGGGTCCTGAGAGAGATCTTCCAATTAGCCCTCCCTTACACTTGCCCAGCAGCCCCCAAACTCACCAGACTCCCTTTGGCTCCATCTTCACCAGGAGGTCCTTTCTTCCCTGGAGGCCCGGCAGCCCCTGTTGGTCCTGAGTCACCCTTTTCACCAAACTCTCCCTTGGGTCCCTTTATAGAGATAGTGATCAGGGGTTAATGTGATTTGGGACTACCAAGAGCATCAGGGATCATTGGTAATTGAGAATATTCAAGGTATCAGGGATATTTGTATGACTTGATATCACAAAGAAGTGGTCACCATGGCCTAAGGGTCAGGAGTCAGCATGGCCTGGGACTCCAAGTAGTCAAAGATTAAACAGATTAAAAAGATTAAACAAAGATTAAACTCTCTGGGAACTGGGTTTACCATATTGGGCCCAAGTATTGGGGGAATAGGAATGGAAGAAACTAAAGGTAAGAAGCTAAGACACTTACCACTGGGCCAGGCTTGCCTGGGGGACCAGGATCCCCCACTTCCCCAGGTTCCCCCTGAAGAAAAAAATGAGTATGAGACAAAAAGGGAAAGGAGAATGGGAAACAGTATGGGTTGTAACCAGGGTCCCTTACTTCCCCAGGTTTCCTTTGAAGAAAAGATGAATATAAGAGACAAAAAGGGAAAGGGGAATGGGACAGTAAGGGTTGTAAAGACCTAAAAACAATCCACTTCCCCAGGGAAGAATTGAAATAAGATCTTATCCAAGGCCTTGTTTCCACACCTGCCAGCCTCTTCCCTTTTCACTTACTTTTTCTCCAACAGCCCCTGGTTGACCAATGCCTCCAGGCAGCCCTGGAGATCCCTAGAGGGAATGGGGGAGAGATAGAAAGAAATCTGGCTTTTAGAAATATTTCCCACAAACTAGGAATATATAGGAGCTGTGAGGCTTTGTCTTTTTAAATGATGTTCCCCCCTACTTCAGAGATCACCCATTCCTTCTCCCAGTCTGTGGAGTCTACAGGCACAAATTCACTTACCTCTGACCCACTAGGGCCCTGAGGTCCTCGGGGACCTGGAGCACCATGAGGACCCTACAAAGAAATGGGGAGTGGGGACAATCAAAGAGCCCCAGAGAAGAATATCTCCAAGGTACTACAGTGATTTCTAAATCACTCCCCAAGTAACCCAGAATCCCAAATAATCCTTGTGATTCACTGACTCCTCATATTAGGGATGGAATAGTACAAATGAATGGCTCGTGCTTTGGTAGCATACATACCATGGAGCCCACATCTCCGACCTCTCCCTTCTCTCCAGGTGGTCCTGGCATCCCCTGGCAAAGGAAGACATTACAGCTGGGGTGAGAAGAGAACTTCAACCAAAAGGAGAAAATCCCTATGGAATGGATGGAACCCACTCCCTGCTGTGCAAGTACACCCACCTGTAGGCCAGGGGGACCAATGCCTCCTGGGAAGCCCCTCACACCATCATCTCCTTTCTGCCCAAAGAGGCCTGGTGGACCCCGACGGCCTCGTTCCCCATCCGCACCCTACGAGGGAATCCGGATCCAGAGTTGACAGTCAGGAGTCAGAATTGGGGGTTAGAATTCAGAAAGCATTAATCAGAGTTAGGAAGGGGGTGACAATAGAGTTGAGGCACATGATTCTCCCTGCTCAAACCCTGCAGCTGGGATGGGACAGGAAGACACTCACTGGAAGTCCTGGGTGTCCAGCAGGACCTTGGATCCCTGTTGGCCCAGGGGGACCCTGAGGAGACAAAGAATCAGAAATGTATGGAGGTAGGAAGAACCTTATCACAGATTCAGGATATGGGGCCCAGAGCAAGGAAATTCTTCTATCTCTCCCACCTGGGATCCTCTGGATCAATATCCTCCCTCTCATTTCCCCTCTCCCATTCACCACCTCCCTAGACCCTGTCATCACATAAAGTCTCCCCAGCCCAACTCACCGGCTCCCCTTTGTCACCTTTGCTTCCCTTGTGGCCTGGGGCACCCATTTCCCCCTAGAAAAAAGAAATTCTGAAATGGAATCCTACCCCCAGCCCAGCCTACCAGCTCATCTTTTCCTCCCCTCTAATGCCCTTTCTTTTTTCCTCTTCTTCCTCCTCACCTTGTCTCCATCTTCCCCAGCCGGCCCTGTAGCTCCAGCTGGTCCCAAGGGGCCTGGAAGCCCTGGAATTCCATCTTTCCCTGTGGGACCAGGGGGTCCACGCTCCCCCTAAGAAGAGAGGATATCACCAGGGCTCTGAGTGAGCCACATGCCCCCTGCTTCCCAATGATATAATAGGTTGAGAAAGAAATGACCTCAAATCCTCAGAATATGGAGAAACCATGAGGAAATTAAAGCAGACAAATAAAGGAGGAGGGATTTGGGGAAGAATGAATGGAAAGTTTAAAGGGTTAGTTGTCTATGAAAGCTTATATGGTATTGAAGGCCTCAAAGGCCAGGGGAGGTCTAGGTTATTGGGATTATTGTTTTCATTACTTACTGCTGCTCCTGTCTCTCCAGCAGGACCAAGAGGCCCTTGTCCACCCCCTTGACCAGGCAACCCAATGCCCCCAGCAGGGCCCACAGGACCTCGTTCTCCGGGGGGACCCTGCAGAAGATGGGAGAGGGGCAGAGACGTCCAGTTCGGGTTAGTTTCCCAATCCTCCAACTCCGACCCTCAAGAGTACCCAGACCAAAGCTATACTTACATTGGCACCAATAGGGCCAGGGGGGCCCTGGGACCCCTTCAGGCCAGTTGTTCCCTTGGGAGAAGAAAGGAGATTTGAGATTATTCAAAGTAAGATTTCTCCAGTCATTCTTCATTTGATGTATTCCCTCCCATACCTTCCTTCTCTTCTATACCAATTTAGCAAATCAAAATTCAGCTGAAGCTTCATCCTTATTATATTTTTCCTATGTTCTGCTGAGATGTCTCTTGCCAAGGCCTCAAAGCACTTGGAACCTTCAGCCCTTGGTAGGCTTTGATCCCATGTGATCTTTTGCTCTCTTTTCAAATGAATGATCCCCTTTCTCCAAATCCCTCTTCCCACAGCACCCTGAGGACAAGTGCGGAGTCTGTGCCTTCTGTTTCTCTAAGAACGTGAGCTCCCTGAGGGGAAGAATCTAAGTCTGCTTCTTTTCTGCTACCCTCCAATCCCAGACACTGAGGGCAGGGCCTGGGTGTGTCTTCTCCAGACTATAAACTCCCGGAGGGCAGCTCATAAATCTGCTTCTTCTGTTTCCCCCCCACACCGAGTTCTCTGAGCGAGGCTCTTGGCACACAGGTGACAGGATGAAGGAAGGATGCTGATACTCACTGTATCTCCAGGGGCTCCACGAGGGCCTGGGAAGCCTCGGGGACCAGGGGGGCCATCCTTCCCAGGGAGACCAGCTGGTCCAGGGTCCCCCTGTCACAGCACAGGGTGGAAACATTATATCCCAGCTGCTGAGAGGGACTGTGGCCCATATACCCACACTTTCCCCACAATGAGGGCTATGATCTATGCTAAACTCCCCTCCCCAACGATTGAGGGATTGAGATTTACCCCCGAGGGATTCAAGAGGGGATTCTGGGCCTCTGGGGATGTCTTACCTGAGCTCCTTCTCTTCCCAGAAGTCCTGGAAGCCCTTGTTCTCCAGGGGGCCCAGGAGGGCCTGGATGGCCCCTTTCACCGAGTGGCCCTGTTTCACCAGTCTTCCCCTAAGGAAAAAAATGGGGAGGACCTATTTGAGAGCCTGGAGAGTAGGAAATGGGAGAAAGGTGACCTCAGACATGAGCCATGCAGAATTGGCATTCTGACATATCAGTAGGAGCTGAGGGTCAGGGGAGGGTTAGCAACCTTGGACCCCCAAAAATCTGCCCCAATCACATCTGACCCTTTCCCTAGTCCATGTATCCAGAGCCTCCCAAAGCTTCATGAAATTTTTTGGGATCAGTCTGACCTGTGGGCCAATGACACCAGCTGGTCCTGGGGGACCTGTCTGTCCTTGGAAACCCTGGGGAGGAAAGAAGAATAAACATAAGATATAGTTCTAATGGAGTGAATAATTATAACAATAACAACAATAAACTGATTTCCTCCCAGCCAGTCACAGAAAGAGGTAATAATAATATCAGCAACAATAATGATAGCTAGCATTTCTATAATCCTTTAAGGTTTGCAAAGTACTTTACAAATATTATCATTTGATCCTCAAAATGATCTTGGGAGATAGGTGCTATTGTAATTCCCATTTAACAGGTGGGAAAATTGAGACTGGGAAGGAGGTAGTACAAGTATTATTATTTTTCCTTTACAAATGAGGAAACTGGAACTTAGAAACAATGAGTTGTGCCAGGTTGTAAAATGAATCAGCAGCAGAAGTGAGGATGGAACCCAAGTTTCCTGCCTCCAAATTCAGTGTCTTTTTCCACTACACTTAGCTAGAGGAACTAGGAAAAAACGACTTGAGGATGCCATGGGGAAGAACTAGTGGAAGAGTAGGCATGGGAAAAGGTGGCCTTGGGAAAATATGGGCAGAATTTGGAGGAAAGGAGATGGGGGAGGGAGAAAGGACATGGAAAAGAATGGGGGAGGATTCTGGGGAAAGGGTTTGGGAGGACATTGAGAAAGAGTTGGGTAGAAACACAGGGGAGTGGAGAAGACATAAATGAGACGGAAGAGGGTTTAGGAAATGGGAAAAAAAAAAAAAAAAACAAGTCCTGAAGGAGTCTGAGGAAGAAGAGTTGGAGGTAACATGAGGAAGGAGAGAGAGAGAGAGGACATGGACAGGTCTGGCAATTCTTACCAACTCTCCCCGCTGCCCAGGGTGACCAGGTCTTCCTTCCTTCCCTGCAGGGCCCTGGAGAAAGATTTTCAAGGTAATAAGGAGAGGAGACATGCAACACTATGCGTCTGTCCCTCCCCCAACCCTTACCCCTCCTCCTCCACTTCCCAGAACAGAGAAACTTACGGGGGGTCCTTTTGGCCCAGGAAATCCAAGGGCTCCCTTTAGACCCGGCAATCCCTGGAATAGAAGAGAGTAGTTAAGTAGACCCTCCTTTCTCTGCCTGGACACTCTCTAATGCATTTCCACCCAGGACTTAGCTTTCCCCAGCCTCCATTCCCAGAAGTCTACAACTCCAGAACCTGCCCAGAACACCCCCAGCTTCTTCCCTATGTCCCTACCACTGACCTTTTCTCCAGGAAACCCTGCAGAACCATCATGGCCCACATCTCCCTAGGACAGAAAAAAGAAGCTCAACTCAGAAAGTGACTGAGGTGGGGATGCTGGGAGGATCTGGATGGGTACTGGATGAGGACTTGGACTCAAGACATGCACCCACTCCCATCAGGAGGTTTAGGAGGATTTCACTAGCAGGCAGGGGTTGTAAGGAAGGGGAAAGGGAGGGTCTTGATGGAGGGGGCTCTTTCTGCCTTCTCTCATACCTTGGGGCCTGGTTTTCCTGTGGGACCATTCTGTCCCCTCTCTCCACGGGCTCCCTAAAAAGAGAAAGCAATGAGATAGAGAAGTAGGAGGGAGAAATACCAAGATAAGCAGTCTAAATCCTTTCCCTTCCATTCTTCTCTCTACTTGTCCACTTCTCACCCATTCTTCCCACTCACAAATCCCACTCAAGGGAAGAAGCAAGAGTCTGGGTGATGGATTGGTGGTTGTTATTCTTCGTTTTCAAAGAGCACCAAAATGACATTACTATGTTATAGTCAAGTTACAATGTGTCTGACTGTGACTGATCAGACCAACATGAGCATCAGAATGCCACAAGTTGGACACAAATAATCTATATGAACATTAGGGGTGGCTTCTCTAATTTTGACCATTTCACGTTTCCTTTGTGCTCATTCAATTCTGCTTTGCTCACAGAGCACGCCACGCTCTCTGTGGGCACACCACATTCTCTGCGGGCACGCCACACTCTCTGCAGGCACGCTACACTGGGCCATCCTATGTTAGTGATGGGAAGGAGAAGAAATAACTACTCACTGGTGGTCCCCGTTCGCCTTCCTGTCCTGGCTGACCAGCCTTCCCCTGAGAGACAGAGAAACAGCAAAATCAAGGTCACATCAGCACAGCAGGACAAGAGAAGCGCAACTCCGACAGATGGAGTGAAAGGAGTGGTGGGGAGAAGGTCCCAGTCCCCACCTCTCAGCTGCACACACTTTCCCACCCCGATGCACTCAATCACCCTCTCTCTTCCTGCTGTTTGCTTACCCGTTTCCCTTTCTCTCCAGGCAGACCCAGTGGCCCAGGAAATCCAATGGATCCCTGAATGGGGGGAAGCAGAGGAGAAATGCGGGCTGGGGATGGGGCAGCAGGGAGCTGAGGGTAGGAGGGAGGCGCTGCCAACATTTACTTTTTTATTGCTAGGGAATGTCCTTCCCTGTCCTCTCTGCTCATTCTTCCCTCTCCAAGGCCTAGTTTCACCACCTCCTCCATGTTCCCCTGTGGCTCATTGGCATTCCTCCCTCCTCTGAAAGGCCATATGCCTTGTGCTTATAATGGCCCAGGGACTCGCAGCTGGAAGTAACCTCAGAGACTATCTAGTCTAATTCATATCACACTGAGAATTACCCCCGGCTATATCTTCCCCAAATTGTCAGCCAGTATTGTCAGGTGTATTTCCTAATCTGTTCTTGGTGGTGGTTGTTTTTTTCTCTATTACAAGGTAAGACTCACTATGGGATGGGGAGAGAATAAGTGCACATACTATATAAATATCTAAATGAGAGGGATGTAAAATAAAAAGGTAAATGAGGACTTTAACTCCTGATGAAAAATACTATCCACATCTAGAGAAAGAACTATGGCGTCTAAATGCAGATTGAAGTATACTATTTTCACTTTTTTATTTTTTTCTTTCTCATGGTTTTTCTCTTTTGTTCTGATTCTTCTTTCACAACATGACTAATGTAGAAATAGGTTTACTATGATGGCACATGGATAATCTATATCAAATTGATTGCCGTCCAATTCTAATAGACTCAGGAAGGAAAATGTCATCTGAATTCAAAGAGAGAACTAGAAAGACTGAATGTGGATCAAAGCTTAGTATTTTCCTTTTTTTGTTTGCTTTTTTTCTTGTGCCTCCCCCCTTTTTGGTGGTCTGATTTTTCTTGCACAACATGACAAATATAAAATATGTTTAAAAGAATTGTACTTATTTAACTTAGATTGTTTGCTATTTTGGGGAGGGGCTAAAGGAGAGAGGGAAAAAAACTACATGTATCTGTAAAATAAAATACTATTGAAAATTTTTCTAAAATGTCATCTTGGGGAGAGGTGAGAGGAGGAAGGGAGAAAAAACAAATCAAAATCTTATAAAAGTAAATGTCAAAAACTAATAATTTTTCAATCAAAAAAGAAGACTAAAAATACCTTCAACCAGCTTCCATATGATTACTTTCAGTGATAGGCAGATCACTACCTACTCCCAGTCCCTAATTCTCCATCAACTACCCCAGGTAGCCCATCACATTTCAGAATAGTTCTAATTGTCAAGAAGCCTTTTTTTAAAAATCAAAAAAGAAGACATTCAAAAATAACCTCCAACCAGTTTCCATATGATTACCTTCAGTGATAGGCAGATCACTACCTATTCCCAGTCCCCAATTTCCCATCAATTACCCCACGCAGCCCATCACACTTCAGAATAGTTCTAATTGTCAAGAAGCTTTTCCTTACATTAAGCTGAGCTCTCTGCAGCTTCCACCTCCTGCTCCCGGTGGGTAGCTCTGCGGTCAAGCTGAATCTAGTTAACTCCTCTAAATACTTGAAGAGAATGCTTGGATTCTCCCAAGTCTTTTTTCCCCCAGGTCAAACCTTTATCATCTTGGCTTATCTTGGCTGTCCTCTGGCTCACTAATATCTTTGAGGGCACAGAATGTCTAACCCTTATATCGCCAGGAAGCTTAGCACTCTCAGCAGCCCTTGGTATTTAGTCTCCAAAGAAACTAAATAAACTCATTTATTTATAATAATAGGATTCTTGGGCCTCCTGCCCTCCTCCATCCCCTTACCTTAGGACCCTGACGGCCTGGATAACCTGGGAGGCCTGGGATACCAAGCTTGCCCTGCCGAGAGAAAAGATAGCAAAGGTTAGAGAAATCAGCCTTTAGAGACCAGGCCAGAGGTCAGGCAGCAGCTAGGTATGGTCAGGGGTGAGAGGGCTGGGGATCAATACCACAGACATACAAAAGGACAAAGCAATGCTAAGGAGGAACTTGGAGAGGGCACTGTCTTTTCATACCTTCTCCCCAGCTGGACCTGGGGGTCCCTCTTCACCCAGCAATCCTGCCTGACCCTTCAGCCCCTCGGGCCCATCCTCTCCCCTTGGGCCCAGAGGTCCAGGGTCACCCTGGAACAGAGAATCCCCTTGTTAACTCAGTTCTTTTTGCTTCCTTTTCCTCACTCTCACCACCCTTCTCTATTTGCCCCTCACCCCTTAGTCTTACTCGATCTCCTTTTAGACCTGCGTCACCCTTAAAGCCTGGGAAGCCATCTTCTCCCTAGATTGAGGGAGAGCACAAAAGTTTTAAAAAAAAAGTTAAGAAAAAGATTTGGGGGATAGGCACAGAAAGGGCCTCAGCTGACTGAGGGAAAAACGTTGGTACCCTATTTTCTCTCTTACCTTCTCGCCTTTCTCCCCCTTTAGGCCTCGGTTTCCAGATGTGCCCTGTAGAGATAAAGCCTGTGCTTAGATACCCTCCTTAGGACAAATACATGGGCTGGGGGTCTCACAATCTATTCTATCTTTGCTTTGGAGAAAGCTCCACTACCCACTGGGATCTTAACCAGATTGTTAGTCCCTAACGAGTATTAATAGATATCCCTTCCTACTTAATCCCTGTGCCCATCCATAGGTAGTAAAATGCAGATTAAAACCAATACTAGATAGAGGCAACCCGGAAGGGGACTGTGGGACTGAGAGCCTTTTTGGCTCTGAATGGCTAAGTCTGGGCCCTAGAGCCACGTGGGTTTGTGGGGCAGGGGGCAGTTGACTGGTGGTACTCAGACAGTCTGCCTCTAGGCCCCTTCTGCCCTTTTGGAGAAAGGCTCAGTTCCTCCCTCCCTCCCGGGAGCCTAACATTCCATGCCAGCCCTTTGTCTCCCTTAGGAAGCCCCTGGAACATTCTTGGGTCACACAATATGTGACTCTGTACTCTGGCCACAATGTGACTCTGTGCTGGGCTACAATATGACTTTGTGCCCCAGCTTGCAGTCCACACCCTGACCAGCCAGGCCTTGACCTTCTCCCCGAACACCAAGGGTCCACACGGAATCGTTCTGTCGTTGGGCGTCCCGAGAACACAGTTTCTATGGATTTCCCACATAAGGGTCCTGCCCACTTTGCCTGCAGATCTTGTGTATTACATACCTTTACTCCTCGCTGCCCGGGATACCCTGTTGGGCCTATGGACCCTTCTGGACCCTGGGGATTGGACCAAGGTCAGCATTCAAATTAATCCTTCTGTACCTCCCCAAACCCCCAGACCTCCAAGTTTCTCTGCTCAATGGTCTTCCGGGCCTACCACCCCCAACTCCCCAATCCATGACTCCCTAGTCCCAAGCCTCCCCAATCCTAGAGGTTAACCCCCCTTCTCAGCATACTCACCTGGGCCCCTTTCTCGCCTGTGGGGCCCTCATGGCCGGGGTGACCCTGTGGGGGGCACACACCTGGGAAGGTCAGGAGTCAGCCAGCTATCCAAAGCCTAGAAGTTCCCCAGATTCCTTCCCAATCCCAAATTTTAACCCTTATTCCCAAACACCAGAGGTCTTTCTAGTAATCCCATAGTACCACCCCTTCCCCATCACTGGAGCACTCTCTCATTCCTATATACATTCCCCTTCCCCATGACTATAGTGCTCACCGGTGGGCCTTCAGCTCCTGGAAGACCTGGAATTCCTGGCTTTCCTGGGGGCCCCTAGAGGGAGAGGATGAGGAGAGGAGAAATCACAGAGTTTGAAATCTGGGGAATTTCCCAGCCCAGTAACACTGCTCTTGGAAGAATAGTACATGAATGGCAATCCACATTTACTGAGGTTCAGAGGTACGAATGAACATTTATTAAGTGTCCACTGTGTGTCAGCCATTGAGCTAAGCGCTTTACAAATATGATCTTTGTTCCTCACAACCCAGAGGTAGGTGTTATTATTATACCCATTTTACAGATGAAGAAACTGAGGAAAACAGAGAGTGAAAAGCCTTGCCTAAGGTCACACTGCTAGTAAGTATCTAAGGCCATGTTTTTAACCCTTTCCTGATTTTTCACACTCTTTTTGCTCATGGCACAATATTTGTGGCCATGAAGAATTGAGACACACTGAGTATCTCATTTAGCGACTCTGGGATCTGCACTTGTACCCAGACATTTTCCCTTCCATATGAACAGCTATTTGAGTGCTTTGTGATTTCAAGGGAGCTGATGGGAGTATGTATAGGTAACTGACAAGTTTTGTTTCATTCACAAATGCTTCCTATAGCTTGTGTGCCAGAGGAATGAGATTTATCCAAAAGAAAATTATTTATAAATATTCTTTTGTCTGCAATAACAACATCTGGCATCTGATGGTATACTCTTTGTATACCATACACCACTGGTGTAGAGCCAGGTGCTACTCTCAAACAGGCCTGTCCTGCCATAAGGAAGATGCAAGGGAGGTCTGAGGATGGGAAGAAAGCGTTTAACCAGGGTGTGCTGCCCCAATCCCGAGCATAGGAAGAAGAGAGAATAGTTTACTCACCTTGTCCCCTGGTTCCCCAATTGGTCCCTGTGGTCCAGGGAGACCCTGAAAGAGACAGGTAGAAAGTGTGAGAAGAGGGAGAAGGAAGAGGAAAAGAGCCAGAGGAAAATTCATAAGCTTGGAACCTGGCGGACTCTGGCAGAGCAAAGACTCTGGAGAGTTTGGGTAACAACCTATTCCTTCTCTCCATCCCATCTCAATCCCGCCACATACCTGGGACCCTGGGTTTCCTTGCTGACCTGGAGGACCTGGCTCTCCTGGGATGCCCTGGGGAGAAAGGGGCAGGAGAAGACTAAAGAAGATGATGGAATCATTAAAATGAGTAGGGTCAGTGAGGTTGGAGGTCAGAGAGGATGAGGGTCAGTGAGAAGGTCTGGGGAGGCTCTGAGGGAGAAATAAATTCTTACCACATTTCCTTTGGCACCCGGAGGTCCATCTATCCCCACCACACCCTGAGGAGAAAGGGATGGAAAAGTGAGACACAGATATAGTCACACAAAGACAGAGATACAGAATTTCAGAGAGAGTAAAAAAAAAAAAAAAGACAGGGAGACTTCTTACTGGTTGTCCTGGGGCACCTGGGGAGCCTCTTGCGCCAATAAGCCCCCGGGGTCCCTGGAAGAGACAGAAGGTGCTCTCACCATTCCTGTTAGCTCAGTTATGATCATCTCCACTTAGATCAAGTGCAACACACACACACACACACACACACACACACACACACACGGCAGTCAATGGCAGAAGACAGCAGAGAGAGATTGAGGTGGGGATTGAGAATCCTGACATTGCTCTAGAAAGCTAAGATCATAGAGTCACGGTTTTGGAGCCTGAAAAGACCTTAGCAATTATTCAGTCCCAGTACAATGGGTATGGGGCAATATGTTTCAGGGTACAGTATACTTACTGGTTCCCCAGCTTGGCCCCTGGGCCCTGGAGGCCCCTCTGAGCCCTAGAAGTAATTTTGTAAAAATCAATAAATAGATGAATAAATGAATAAATAAGCAAATAAGAAGGTAAATAGCAAGTAAAATGAATGGAAGGATGAATAGATGAATGAATGCATAAATAAATAATAAATAAACCTATGAAGATGGGAAGTGGTATCTGGAGGAAAACTTTCCCTTCTATATATATAGAATCCCACTCCTCGCACACAGGTTATAACTCCAAGTCATGAGTCTTGTCTGACTAACAATAAATCATCCCTTCCATCCTGCCCTCAATCAAGCCATCTCACCTGGATGCACCCCACATATGTAGCTCCCAACCTCTCTCCCCCATCTTACCTTCTTACCATCCTCGCCAGGGGGCCCTGGCTGCCCAACATGGCCAACATCTCCCTGGAGAAGGAAGAGAGAGTGAGTATAGGAAGCATATCGAAAGGAAAATAATTTTCCAGGGGAAAGGAGTTTGGAGACACTCACCCTTTGGCCTTTCTCTCCTGGCAGCCCGGGCAGGCCATCGAAACCCCGGTCACCCTGTCAGAGAGATATGAATTGAGCTTTGAACTCTGGGACACTCCACACTGCCATGTCTCTTTGGCTGCCAAATTCCCATCACCCACCTTAGGTCCAGTATCCCCTGGGAGACCCCTTGGTCCATCTGCTCCAGAGCGACCCTATAGTCCAGGATGGAGAGAGGGGACAGAAAGGTGAGAAGACATGGTTCTCCTCCTCATACCCTTAGCTACCTTCCTGTCACACTGGGGAATTTGTGGAGCAAGAGGGAGGAATGGCTGCAGAGGACTGCTTCTCAACCAGAACTGCTCTGCTTCCATCTCACTGCTATGACCAGATAAAGATGAAGCAGGAGATTCTTGGAGTGCAGAACTGCAGGTCCCCGATCTTTCTTTTTGTCATATTACATTTCCACAAAAGAATGGCAATCTCATTAGAAGGTCAATGGAAGTTCTAAGTCATTTACCTGTTTTCCTTCTTTTCCAGAGGGCCCAGGTAAACCCTGTAGACCTCTAGGACCCTGTGGGAATAACAGAATGAAAATAAAAGTAAGAAAATCCTATGGTGTCTCAGCTTTGACCCTAATCCCTGGAAGAATGAAGAAGGAGGTTCATAAACAGAGTCACTTCCTTCAGTCCTTCCTCCAAATTATCTCAGTCCTGTGTCCTGACCCATGGAAAAAATCCCTCTCAACCTGATCATCATTGATCAGATACCAACACCCCACAAAAACTCACCTGTGGTCCTGCTATCCCTGGTTCTCCTTTCAGACCTGGATACCCAGGGAGACCCTGGACAGGTAGAAAAGTTAAAAGAATCATTGAACAAAAAATTGGAACAAAAGATTTGGCAATTGTCAATGCTGTAAAATTACCCATGCATATAACTTGTAAATAAAAAGCTATAATAATAATAATAATAATAATGTCATTGAACAAAAAGAACTGACACACCTAAGAGTGACCCAGGAACTAATCCTCCTCATTCATTTCCTTCTCTCCTCTGTAACCCTCCTCCACACCCTCAATACCTCTCCCCATCCCGAATTACAGGTACTGCCTCCAACTCACCAAGGGTCCAGCTCGACCTGTAAGCCCGATAGGGCCAGGAGGGCCTTGCATGGAGAGCTGGAAAATTGGAGAGAGCTATTAATACATTCCCAAGATTCTTTTCATGATCCTTCAGACATCAGGTCACTCTTCCCCAGAGAGTAGAGAGAAATACCATCCAAAATCCCTCCTGAGCCTTCCCACCCAAGGACAGAAGGAGATACAGAAGAGACATATCTCCATTAGACCATGATAGACCCAATAGCCTTTCCATCACCATGTCATCCCACCACTTTCTCCAGTCACATCCTACCTATAACTCCTATGAATGCCTAATTATTTACCTATAACTTCCCCTTGCCACTCAATTAAACTAAATTAGTTAATTCAATTTTAAGGCTACTCATTTAATTCATTTAATCTCTTATGGAAGCTCTTGAGTCCTTATTCCTCCCATAAGTCTCATTACCCATGTAGGCTCTCACCTGGGTTTGCTGTAGCACTGCCTGTGCCTGTGCCTGTTGGAAGGAGCTTGGGGGACCCTTGAGGGACTCACCCCCAAAGTGGAACTGGGGAGATAGAAATGGTGAGTAAGAAAGGGACCAAAAAGAGACAGCTGTCCTCCAAATCCATAGGTTAAAGCCCACTTATAAACACATATATGGAGGGGATAAGGGGAGAGGAAATAAGGAAGCCCAAGGAAGGACAACCTACTCATAGATCTCCTCATGACCATATATCAGTGTTTGAGAAAAGAGTGAAACACATCTCTCAGACTGGCTAAGATGATGGGAAAAGATAAAGAGAAATATTGGAGGGGATGTAGGAAAACTAGGACATTAATATATTGTTGGTGGAGTTGTGAATTGATCCAACCATTCTGAAGAGCAATTTGGAAGTATGCCCAAAGGGTTATAAAACTGTTCATTCCTTTTGATCCAGCAGTGTCTTTACTGGATCTGTATCCCAAAGAGATCATTAAAAAAAAGGGAAAAGTACCCACATGTACAAAAATGTTTATAGCAGCCCTTTTTGGACTTTTGGCAAGGAATGGAAACTGAGTGGATGCCCATTAACTGGGGAATGGCTAGATAAGTTATGCTATATGAATATAATGGAATATTATTGTTCTATCAGAAACAATCAGCAGGACGGTTTCAGGAAGGCCTGGAGAGACTTGCATGAAGTGCTGCTAAGTGAAGCAAGTAGAAACCAGAAAACATTGTGCAAGATATGTGATGATCAGCTGCAATGGACTCGACTCTTTTCAATAGTGAGGTTATTCAGGCCAATTCCAAAGACTTGTGATAGAGAGAGCCATCTGCATCCAGTGTAGGGACTGAATGTGGATCACAATATATTTTCACTTTTTTGTTGTTGTTTTCTTACTTTTTTCTGTCTCAATTTTTTCCTTTTTGATCTGATTTTTCTTGTGCAGCATAATAAATGTAGAGCTATGTTTAGAAGAATTGGATTACTTGCTGTCCAGGGAAGGGCATGAGAAAAATTTGGAACACAAGGTTTTGCTAGGTTGAATGTTAAAAACTATCTTTGAATGTATTTTGAAAATAAAAATCTATGATTTTAAAAAGAGAGAATAGAGTGAAACTGGCGGGTGGAGAGACAATCTATCAAAGATCAGGATTCTCTTCTTCTGTACATACATTTCAGAAGAAAGGAATAGAGGGGCTATGGAAGGCTAAGGTCCTCCAGGCACAGAATGGGAGAAAGCTAAGTAGAACCATGGAGGAATATTCCTCACCTAAAATAGATCAGAGCCCACACATCCAGTAGGGAGAAAGGAAGAATTGCACAACTTCTCCTCTATAGCTTGAGATTCCTTTCCACACCCACATATATTAGGGAGCTCCTGTGTATTTTCAAAAGACACCCCCTCTACTATCAGAGCCCCTTCTTATCCCATTCCCCTTCCAAACTCACAGGCATCATTATTACAGTCCCTGGGAGGCCTCGGATACCATCCACTCCAGGGAGACCAGGACGACCAGCAGGACCCTGGCAAAGGAGAGGAGATGAAAAGCCATGTCTGTTCAAAAAGATTCACACAGAGTCAGGGACATACAGGGAGCTCCAGATAGAATGGGTTGGGGACCATAAAAAGAGAAAAGGATCAAACAGAAACTAAGAATAACACTGAAGAGAGCTTAGAGATCACCTAGTTCAGCCTCTTCATTTTAAAGATGAGAAAAATGGGGTTTAATAAACAAATGACTTGTCCAAGATCACACAGATTGAAGCCTTCTAATTCCCTGAGTCAGGACTTCTTCCCAGATTCATTCCCCTTTGATGTGAGGATTCCAAATTTCCACCTCCCCCAATCTCCCCCAATCCCCCCAAACTTCATCTTTCCCTCCATTCTTGGACTCCTTACCCTTTCCCCTGGGTCTCCAGGGAAGCCAGGTGGACCAGGAGGACCTGAAGGACCAACTATTCCCTGTGGGAAAAGAAAAGCAGGAGTCAAAATGGAAGAGATGTTTGGGGTTGGGACTGATTCCAGTGGTTTCTATAATGACCTCCTTACACTGATATCCCTCACTGACTTTCATCACTGACCCCTTTTTAAATATATATATTTCTATCTATGCTAAGTGAAGTGAGTAGAGCCAGGAGAACATAGTACACAGCAACCGCAAGATTATATGATGATCAATTCTGATAGACGTGACTCTTTTCAACAATGAGGTGATTCAGGCCAGTTCCAATGGTCTTGTGATAGAGAGAGCCACCTGCACAGTCCAGAGAGAGGACTGTGGGGACTCAGTATGGATCACAACATAGTATTTTCACTTTTTAAATTTTTGGTTGCTTGTTTTTTGTTTTCTTTCTCATTTTTTCCTTTTTGATTTGATTTTCCTTGGGCAGCATGATATTTGTGGAAATATGTATAGAAGAATTGCATGTTTAACCTATATTGGATTACTTGCCATCTAGGGAAAGGGGTAGGAGGAAGGAAGAGAAAAAATTTTGGAACACAAGGTTTTGCAAGAGTGAATGTTGAAAATTATCTATCCATGTGTTTTGAGAATAAAAAGCTTTAATAATAAATAAATTGATTAATTTTTAAAAATATTTCTATTTTTGACATTCTCTCCCTTCTGACATACCTTCCCCTATCATTGAAAAGGAAAAAAAATAAGAAACCCATCGCACATATTTAAGTCAGACAAAATCTTTTTTCTTCTGAACCCTTTTAGACCCTTCCCTACTTCCTCCCCTTATTTGAGCCCCATAACTGTCCCCCTTCAGTAACTCTTCACCAGCTATTTCTACAATGATCAATGTCTCCCTTTCAAGTCCTGCCCCCCACTGAACTTCAATGATTTCCTACAGTCTTCTATCATTCTCCCCACTCAACTCTACTGGCTTCCAATTCAAAGACACACCCCCCCCCCACACACACACACACACTTCGTCTCTAGCCTCCTCTGTGGCTATGTGGTTCTGTTGAGAGGAATGAAAAATCAATGTGAGGGGGTTTACTAAAGCGCATTCTGGGAAGATGGGATAACCAAAAGGAAAGGGAGAGAGGAAAAAGTTGGGTTATTAATGCTCACCAAAGGCCCTGGAAGTCCTGGGTACCCTTCAAACTGCTGGCCCTGCCAGAGAAACACAAATGTGACCCCCCAGCTAGTCACAGCATCCCTCCCGCACATCCCTACAGGGAAGGGCTCATCCAACACTCCAAACACATTTGGTGTTTATTATCCTCCACTCACCACTTCAATCACTGCTGGCTCTCCTTTCTGACCTTTTTCACCAGCATTCTAGGATGCAGTGGAAAGGAAAGAGAAGGTAATACAGAAAATCAGAATCCCTTCCAAATCTCAATCAGCCCTTCTTCCACTTTAAATAAAGTATCAACCCTGTGGTACTATCACACTGCTCTCCAGTTAGGGATCCTGTATCCTAGGCCCTCAACCTTTCCAGAGCATCTTGGGAAATTGTTCCTATAGAATTGCCTCTCCTCCAGACACTAGATGTCCCCCAAAGACTCATCACTTAGAATTTTTCAGTCCTCTAAAGTTTTCCATTTTTGGAAAACCTCCCCAGAGTTCCAAATACTCCTAGAGCCCTTCATTTCCCCCAAATTCCCAATTCTTCCATAGTTTCCGATTCCTCAGGAGGCATTTCATCCTTCAGAAATATCATCTCCTCAGACCTCTTATGCTACTCAGAGGCTATCTCCCAGCATCTATCATCCCCCACCCCCGAGTCTCCTATCCCTCAGAGCCTATTTTCCTAGAGCCCTGTATCTTCCCCAAGTCCCTTATTGCCCACAGACTTCCCCAAACTCACAGGAAATATATAGATCTGGGACTCTGGTCCACGCTCAGCCGGTCCATAGATGGAGTTCATAGTGTAGTTTCCCCTCTCTTCATCTCTTCCCTCCCTTGGCTCAGGGAGCTCCTGTGTATCTTCAAAAGACACTGACTCAATTCCAGGGTCCTGGGAAGAAGCCACAAGGGTTAGGAGAAGCAGGCACATCATTCATCCTGCTGAGCCCAAATAATCACCTTCTACTCCTCTTCCTCTCTCCACTCCTGCCCCACAATTCCTATCAGCCCCCCAAATCTCCCTCCCCAGACCCTGATCTTACCTTATAAGTGGTGACATTGAGATCGATGGCCACTGTGGATGCGATGACTGTGACATTTGAGGGGACAGTTGGGGCCACAGGCTCTGACTCAGGGAGGAGAGTTAGAGTCTCTCTCTCAGCAATGTGAGTGATGGTCTGAGAAAGAGAAAACAGATCAGCATCTCTGGGAGACCTGAAGTTGCAGGATCTGGGCAGAGGGCAGCCAGATCCACATATGATATAACACAGGCCAGGAAATAATTGAGCACAATTAGACACAGGGAGGGGAAGGTGTGGAGCTCGGATGTACAGGAGCTCAGAGTGAGCCTAGTGGGCTGTGCTTATGGGGAAAGATGGACTTCAGTGAAATCTGGGTCATAGATTGGGGGAGTGATGTATTTATATAAGGGGGGGGAAGATAAAGAATCATAAAATAGGCAACAACATGAACAAAGGAAAGTTAGTCCGAAGGAATAGGAGGGAAGCTTTGGGAGGTATTAGGATCATACTGGAAAATGTAGGTGCCAGATTAAGAGTTTTAGATGGTAGTCCTGAGGACAGTGAGACTGGTCAACAATAGCGTCAGTATCAGCCCTAAGGGCCAGGTGTCTGGAAGCTCGAAGCAGTATATTTCCCCTGGCCTTAGAATAACACTCAATGGTCAATCCTGCTCAGCCTGGCTAGAACAAGGGGGTGGAGGTGGGGGACCAGGATCAGACTTATTTCCCCACAATTCCCTGGGGGCCAGGGCAGCTGTGGGAAGAATTGGGTCAAGGGAAAGGAAAGGGGGAGAGATAAGAAGACAGTTCCTAGGCAAAAAGGTCAGAACTAAGGAGGGTAGGGAGGAGAACTGAAGGAGTCTGGGAAGGTCCAAGAAAGACTTGTTATTCCTACATCCTGGGGGCATGTGACAGTGACTAGCTGTATCTCTCACCCACCCCTGATTTCTTTTAAATGACCACTAGTCATCATTAATGAAAATTAAAGATGGGTGTGGCTGGTCTTCTTGGGGAAGGTAGAAGGGATGGAGGGGAGACCTTACCTGGCCCTCTGGTGAAATTGGAGGCACTTCTGGTTTCTCAGACTCCTTGTTTTTCTTCTTCTTCTTGCCCTTGCCCTTTCGGCCTTTCCGGCCCTTTCCCTTCCCTCTCCCCTTCCCTTTCCTTTGGGGAGGAGAGGTATCTGGCTCAACCTGAATAGAAGGCATTCTGCTCAGGGCCCCAGAAGATGCCCCCAGCAAGCATCCCTCTGCTTTGGGAACCCAGGCATTCTAGGTCCATAGGATCCTGGACTGTGAGCTAGTTATTAAGGATCACCTGTCCCAAGGTGAGTGATCTAATGTCACTTGCCCAAGGGCAGGAGCCATCCCATGCTAACAAGTCAGGAGTCACCTACTCCATACGAGGAGAATTATTTACCCCGTACCGGGGCATATAGAGCTATAGGTTCATAGATTTTAAAGTTGGAAGGAACTTTATAAGTCAAGTCCAACCCTTTTATTTTGCAAGGGAGAAAACTGAAGCCAAGAGAAATTAAGTCATTTGTCCTTAAAGAGCTTAATTGTTGAGGTGGTTAGTATCTCAGGTAGGATTCAAACTCAGGTCCTTCTGATTCCAAGTCCAGCATTCTATCCACACTGCCATCTAGTGGCCTCTAAGTAATTTTTGTGACAAATGCAAAGTTTTGCTTACCTCCATGGCTGGGGTAGCCAGAATGGCTGGGATAGCTGCAGTGGCTGGAGTAGCTGAGGTAGCTGGGGTAGCTGGGATAGACGGGACAGCTGGGGTAGCTGAGGTAGCTGGGGTAGCTGGGATGGCTGGGGTAGATGGGGTAGCTGAGGTAGTGGGCGTATCACACCCTGGCAGCAAGTTTTCACAGGCCCTGAAGGCAGCCTGAGCATCTTGCAGGATCATAAGGTCCTGGACATCCCCCTGCAGAGAGAAAAGGCAAGAGAGGGGAGTGAGGAGAGAGTCTGAGGAATCAGGAACTGGGATCATCCTTGCTCTCCCCCAGCCCTTTGATAGCACCTGCTACCTTCACCTCAGGACTATTCCTGATTCTAGCTCATGTAGGAAAAGGCTTAGAAAAGGTAATATCAGGTCTCCTGTCCTAAAGTAGAAAGGAGTGGGGGTGTAAGCTCCTGGAAACAACTCTAGAACAGCTGGGACTGACTAAGACTCTATCTACTACTCCCAGGCCCCCTCAGGCTGAGAGTGTGTGCTGGGGGTAGGGGAAGAAGATTGGGGCAGGGAGAGTAGGAATAAGATGAGTAATCTGACCCATCTCATCCCATTCCATGAAGTTGTGGGAACTGGGGGCCCCTGTGGAAGGGCACAGTCCTTGCTCCCTTCTCCCTCCATATATTCAATTTGGACCCAGCCTTAAGGAAAAGCTCATACTTCTCCCAGGCTCTAGATGCCTCTCTTCCAACACCCTCTTTCCATCTTCACCAAGTGTTTTCAGGGGTAAAGGGGTTTCACTGATATTTCTGTTCCAACACAAGGGCTGTGCCCATCATCTACATCAGGCCTTCAGAGATATGTAGTCCCCAACATTCTTAGGAATTCAAGGTTCCCCCATGGGACCTTAGAATGAAATATTCTCCAGTTCCACGCCTCTGAAACTTCGGAGAAGTTCTTCTTCCCAGAGACCTTCCTTCAAGAAACTCTTTCAGACCAAGTACTTTAAAAACCCACAATCCTCTACAATATTCTCTAGAGATTTCCACCCCTCCCTTCCCAAGCTTCATAAACTAACCCCTGCTCAGGTCATTTCCTTACCCTTACACAAAGACCCCACCCAAACCAAAATTATTCCTTTAGATCCCTCCAGGGATTCCCCATCCCCTCCAGAAATCCCTTAAAAACCCTCTAGGAAATCCCCAGAATCCTCTGAATGATCGGAGATTCACTCAGAGTTCCATCAGTGTTTTTCCAGGAAAAAAAAATCTAGATTCTCACTAGAGGGGCAGCTAAGGACTACCCTGGAGTCATAAATCTGAGTTCAAACCAGATACCTATTGGTTGTATGACCCTAGGCGAGTCACTTAACCCTGATTGCCTTCCCCTTCCCCCCCCCAAAAAAAGATTCTTATTAGACTTTTTCTGGAGACTCTCATTTAAGACTTTTCTAGAGAGTTTCCAGAGTATTCCTTAGTAGCCCTAAGATCCCAGAATCAAAGGAGAGAGGGAGGGGGAGCTAGTGGAGAGATTACAAACACCACAGGGAGGGGGGTCACTTTCAAAGCCTCACAATCTGGAATCCACCCTGACCCCCTCCCCATTAATAGTGTTAAACACACCCCAATACAATCTCACACCATTCTCGGCTCACAGCAGGCCTGAGCTGCACAACCCCACCCATTTCTTTAATCTGAACGTTTAGTTCCCCAGTTTGGAGGCCTGGAGCAAGGATGGGGGTGGGGATGGAGAGGTGGGGCTGAGATCTGGGAGAAGCCAAGAAGAAAGGAGCCCCAAGCTTTCCTGTAGAAGAAGGGTGCCTTCGGTTCTCCAGCCTGGTTTTCTGTTTTGCTCTAACATTGGGTGGATTTGGGGTTCAGGGGGTCAGGATCTCCCTTAGTCTGTCTGCACCCTGAACATCCTTCCCCTTCCAGTCTTCTCCATTTACAGACCATCACTGCTCCCTGGGTCTTCTTCCCTCCAAAGGTTCTGCCTCCTACCTGAAAGGTCTCTTCTCCAGAGTCCTGTGTCCCCAGCATAATGAACCCAGCTATGCTGATAGGGGTCAATCTCTGCCGGCCCCAGCTCACTGGGGGCTGTGGCTCACAGTCAACCACCAGAGTCACTGTCCAGCTGTCCACACTGACCGCCACACGGTGCCACCTGGAGGGAGAAGGAATTCAATCTTGACGCGGGGGTGGAAAATGCTGCTGCTCCCTCTTTTCTCAAATCCCCAGTCTATCAACCTGAGGTTAACTGGTCAGAGACACTCACCTGCCATCCATGAGGTCAACTGCTGAAGGAAGCAGGCTGGGGCTGGGTGGGTCAGACAGGAGCTGGGTTGGCCGCCCCACTCCTAGTCCCAGTTGCCTCACTCCCCTTTCATCATAAATGGACAGGAGGACTGCCTGAGCGGAAGAATAGCCCCTCAGGGTGATCAGCAGTGAAAAGTTCTCTGGAAAGTGACCAGCTGGGACAATGGGAGAAGACAACTGAGAATGGGACCTCCCCAGCGGCCTGGACTACCTCCCCCAACATCCTCCCAGTTTCCCCTTTCAGGTCTTACCTGGCCAAAGCTTCGCCACAGGAACACTGAGTTGGCTGGAGTTCCCCACCCAGAATGCTCGATCTCCTTCTGGGAACCTCTGAGGGCAGAAGCCAGGCACTTCGGGGACCTGGGCTTTGCCTTCCTTGATTCCCAATTCTTGAAGCACATCTACAGGATCAGCTGAAGGACCAAACCATAAAGTTGTGGGTGCTAAGGTGGGACAGGGGCTGAGACGCCTAACTCTGCCCACATATTGGTCTTGTGTTGGGGAGCTGATGCTTGGGAAGGGAGAAGCCAAGATTAGGAATTTGGGAGGCAGGACCTGGGCCTGGGACACCCTCTTCTCTGCTCTTACCACCCCCACACCCAGCTGTTCCATTTTGTTAGGCCTTTGGCTTCAATCTTTTTTACTTGGTCTTTAGTGAGAAAAAATCTGACCTACTTTTAGGATGAATCAAAAGTTCCTGGCCTGAGCCCCAGTGCCTGACTTTCTCTTTACTCCCCTAGTCCCAGCCCAGGGCCCCTGGGCCCTTACAGCTCTCACCCCTGTTCCTAGTCAGGCTGAAACTTCAGCTCTTCCCTCTCCTCTCTCCCTGGGATCCTTACCCCTCTTCCTCCCTCTGACTCCTGATCTTTTCCTGAGAAACAAGGGCAAGGGGACAAAAGGGAAAACACATATTCAGAGAATGTACGTTCTAGAAGGTTTGTTCTCATTGAAGTGTCCCCCCTACATATACACACAGAGGCAAACTGGCAGCAGGAAGAGACCAGATGTGAAGCAAATGATCCCCTCACTCAATGTCCACAAAACCACCCCCCATTAGGGAGTATATATTGAGGGTGTTTAATGAGTACTCCTCCCCAGCTACCCAAGAACAGGAGGGAGGGCAGGGGACAGGTAAGGGGGAGATACAATTATGGGAGCCGTATGTAAAGCAGCCCCCACCCTGGGAAAAACTAAAGTAGTCCAAGCGCAGACTAAGTGAATCCAGATGGGCCCCTCCCTTTGCTGCAGAGCAGAACTGAGGGGGAGTAGGGGGCTTCCCCTGGGCCCCCACCCACCCAACCTCCTGTCCTACTGACCTTCTGACCTCAGATTCTTGGCAGGATCAAGATTTCCACAGAATCTGCCATGATCTCACTCTAATCTCCCAGTCCTGCTGACTTCATAAAAGGGGAGGCAGATTCTACTCCTCCCCCCCCAGGAAGGGGGAAGATTAAGTGAAGGAGGGGTTTCCCTTGGACCTTCAGAGTTCCCCCTCCCATTATAGATCTTTCTTTGGTAAGGTTCCACATAGGACAATCTTCTCTTCCCCCTTCTTGGGATTCATAAACTTGTCTCATCAATTTTCTCTGTGTGTTTGTTTTTACTTCTGCCTTTTTCTTTTTTTTTAGCTGATTCTAAATTTCATAGGCTGGCATATAACTGGACTAAAAGGGCAGTCCTGACTCCTGTCCTGATTCTTCCCCTTGAGTACATGTGAGAAGGATTTGGAGAGAAAGGGGGGAAGGCTTAACATCAGGACTCCCTTAGGGAGTAAGGGTTGAGGCAGGGACTAGGACTCCGGCTCCCTGCTGATCACAAGATATCACATGGGTAGTCACTAGCCCATAGAGGGTCACCTCCAGTCATCCTGATTTATATCTTGCTACTGGCCCCAGATGGCTCTGAAAGAAAAAGTGAGGCTGGCCACTTGATAACAGCCCACCCTCACTTAAATACAACTCATTTGCATGTCATAGCATCATCTCCCTGATGTCATGGTCCTCTCCAAGAAAGCCAAGGACAAACAACAACGACGACAATACTGCCCCATCCTAAGGGAAGATATATAAGTGATGATCTGGCCACTCTCCCCCACCAGCCTTCCCACAATCATTCTATCTAAGACTCCCCCTCCAATCTTTGGGGTGGGAGTGTGAAGGGAGCAAATACTTCTGAATTGCTCATTCTTACAATTCCTGGCATTTGTAAATTCTAACCTAAATCCTCCCTGCTTCCATTTCAGATTCTTCCCCTTTCTTCCTCAGATGACTTTTCTAAAACTTACAGCCGGATCTGGTTCTCTCTCTAGTGTTGGAGTTAGCTCATTCCTTGCCTTTTCCCCAGGCCAGAGTGACCAAAGACAAGAGGCCTTTAGTCCTAGAGGATGGGGGCGGAGTTGGCACGAGCAACCTTTCCCTTCTCCCCCATTCTAACTCTCTGCCAAGCTAAGGAAAGAATGAAAGGGTCTGGGGCAATTACAGAGCTCAAGGTCTTCTTTAAGGACATTGAAACATTAATATGGGTTAGCTGTGGGGAGCAAAGGGACGTCCAATCCCAGATGTGGGAGAAGGGTTGTAGCCTTCCCAGAAGCAATCGGGACAGAGTACTTCAGAGTCACCTCCCTCTGAGGAATGCCTCTTCTAGGGGAGGGAATGGGGGTCCTTCCCCAGGGGATGGTGAGACCCCCCCTCTGCCAAATATGCACAGCTGGGTATGCGTCACAGTGACTGATGACTCACTCAGCCCAGGCCTAGGGCCACCCCGGGGGATGGTGAGAAATTACAGAGGAAAAACACTATTAAACTGGGTCGCAGCTGGTGGGGGAGGAGAGGATATTTGCCCCCTTCAACCCAGCCCCTGAACCCAGCCCTGCCCCTCCCCTTCTCCCTGGGCCCTGTCCATGGTGCTGAGCCGAGCGGCCTTAGGGACCGCCCAGGGCTCTTGTGCCGTAGGAAGCAGGAGGAGGCTGCCCAAGATAGGGACTCCCGTTAGCCTGCAGCATATCCATAGTCAAATGAAGTAAATGGGATTGGAGTTTGGAGAAAAAGAGGGAGATATGGGCAAAATCACTCGCGGGTAGGAAGGATGACCTGGGAGGCAGTTCAGACCTCCAGGGGGCGCCATCACCTCCCGATTTTGCTTTCCTCCCCCAAAGCTAAGGGATGGGCAGAAGTTAATGAGATAAATATTCTCTCGGATAAATTCCCACAAATATTATTCTCATATCATCACTATCATGGCACACAATGATACAATAAAATAACAGATTTATGCAACACAATTAAGCATAATTTCGCATGACAAATCGAGAAATACACAATGTCACTCATATGAATATTATTGTTCCCCAATTGTTTCAGTCCAATTTGATTTTATGTGACCCCATCTTGGCAAAGATACTGGAGTGACTTGTTAATTCCTTTTCCAGCTCACTTTAGAGATGAGGAAACTGAAGCAAACAAGGTTCAGTGACTTGTCTAGGATCACACAGCTGGTGTGTGAGGTCAGATTTGAACACAGGTTTTAATTAGCTAATACAGCCACTGCTGCACAACCGTTATGTCTCACAGACTCCCAATACACTTAGTGTCCCGATACAGACATCCTGTTATCACACTCATAATCATTTAAATCATTCGCTGAGACAACTAGCTTTCAATTGTCAGAGCGCCCACAGAATAATTCACACTCACTACTCAAACAAAACACACAAACATACTTTTATCACACTCATAAACATTAAATCATTCTCTGAGACATACTAGCGTTCAACTGCCAGAGCGCACACAGAATAATTTACACCGACTATTCAGACAATACACATAAACATGCAATCATGCTCACAGATACTTGAGCATTCCCCCAAGGCTACACAATGCTACAATGCACACGGTGCTGTGTGTGACAATCACAACCACAGACACAATAGTACAAGGATCCACGACCAGAATCACACGATTCTATCACTACCTTACATGCAATACAGACCGACAAATCACAACTAGTACCATAACGCAGTGATAGTCACACATATACACTGACACGATCACCCAGTCCCTATTCCACTTCAAACACAGTCACAATCACATGCAAATCACTCAAACTGATAATCGCGATGACTTAACACATAATTGCAGACTATAGGCACGGAACGACACACTACAATTTATTGTGTCTCACGCAATCACACCCTCATTCCCCCCAGCCCCACCCAAAGCACCGAGAAAAATTCTGGGATTCCCCTTCCTTTCACTCTTCAGGACTGGGGTGGGGGGGGGGGACGGTATTTTTACTTGGGAAATCCAGACACCCCCGATCCCCACTTACCAATTCCCCCTTGGGGCAGTTGCATCAGGGAAGTGAGGAACAGGAAAAAATCTGCCCAGGATCTGGACCAGCCCCGTTCTCGGCTACCGGTCCCATCCCTCATCCTCACTTCCAGCCGGCCCCGGCCCGGGTCGCAGCAGTGTGCCGCGATCACCCGCTGAAGGGCACAGGGGAAGCCTCTTTGCTACAGGTGGGAGAGGTGGGGGGAGGGGATCCTCTCAACTGGGCTCCCACTTCAAACTTAAAGCAACTTCTCCAGACTTCTGAGCAGAAACTTGTCGGAGCCCCCGCCCCCTCTGGTTCTGTCCCGTCCCTACCCCACCCGGGCGCTCCGGCCCAGCCTGGGCCGGGCCGGGCAGGGCGGGGCCGGGCGAGGCGGGGCGGGGGCGTGCTCACTTGGAACTCTCCCTGGAGGGAAGCCGGAGTTGGGAAAATTTTGTCCAGAGACCTAATTGGCCGATTCTATGGAGCGTCTCTCACAGACTCTCACTGAGGGCTGGGAGCCGGGGCAAAATTATTCCAATCCAGTCTCCCCCTCCAGGCTTAAGAGTTTATGATGGGGGACTCCAGAGTAATTTGAGCCTTCTGCGGCCCTATCCCAACCTAAGGCAGGTCTCAGCACATGTGTGTCTGTGTCTATGTCTGTTTCTCTGTACACGTGCGTGCTTGCGTGCACATCCGTGCTTTTAAGTGGCTCCAGAATTCTTGAGTCTGGGTTTGGGGGATTCCCTGAATCTGGTTATGCTCTGAACTTAAGCCCATATATAAGTTTTTCTGGGGAGGAACGAAAAGACCTGGGAGGGGAGGAGGACAGACACCTAGAGGAAAGAGACTGCTGGAGTGGGGAATCCCTGCTCTGTCTCCAGAGGCAAAAGAAGCCCCGACCTTGAAGAAGGGCTTGACCCCATTCTTATTGGCCCTCTCTTCAAAAACAAAGCATTTTTGTGAGCAGAGTGGAAGACTGAGTCTGGCCTGAAATCGGGGTGTAGAGGATGGTGGGACTCAAATATCCCTACTCCTGCTCATCACTACTCACCACCAGTAATAATACTGATGAGACCTCTAGGTAGCTTCTGAGTGTGTAGGAAAAAATGTTTCCAGAATCCTGATCCTGTTAGGGGTTTCTTGGCAAAGTTACTGGGAGTAGTTTGCCACTTCCTTCTCCAGCTCATTTTATGGTTGAGGAAACTTAGGCCAATACAGTTGAATGACTTGTCCAAAGTCACACAGCTAGTGTCTGAAGCCAGATTTGAACTCTTCCTTACTTCAATCCCAGCATTCTATCCACTTGGCCACCCAGCTGCCCTTAGGAAATCATACCAAGTCTATAACTTCTTGTATCTCCCCATAAGTGGGCTTATCATCTCAGTTCTTCTCTCTCCCAACCCCCTTTCTCTCCCTATCTCTCTCTCTTTGTCTCTCTATCTCAGTATCTGTTTCTATGTGACTCTCTTTCTCTCTGTCATGCCCAATCCCTGTACTTCAGCCTTTCCCAGCCCAAAGTCTTGTGTCACTCTTTCCAGTGGATCAGGGGTCCTAAAAACACAGATTTCTGTTTGACTCCCTAAAATCTATGATGTAAAGAAAATGGGGTGGGAATGGTTCCCAAAGCTCTCAGTTCTTGAGATAGTAGCCTAAAAGGAGATGTAAAGAGCATTAAGATAGAAAACTGACATTAGGAGCCATCTGATCTTACCATTTAATTTTACAAACAGGAGAAACTGAGGTCCAGAAATATTAAAAGATCTGCCCATGATCACACTCATAGCAAACAGCAGAGCCTTCTGATGCTAATGTATACTTCAAATTGTTCCCTAATTTCTCCATTAGGTGAAAGAGCTCCTTGTGTTTAGTGGTTGGAGGAAGTATGGTTAGTTATTCCCCTTCCTATCTTCTCTATCTCCCTTCCTGACCTCTTTCTTATTTACTCTTAAGCCATTGGTTCATTATCCCTACGTTATACAACTGCACAGGGATCAGGTGATCTTGGAAGGAAAGGGGAGGGGAGATTTCCAGGCCTGATCATATAAGCAAGGATGACCACATGACTCAGAGGGGTCAGAAATGGCAAGAGCTGAGGACCCCAGGACTGTCCTGATTACCGGCTGCTCTTCAGGGATTGGTCTGCATCTGGCTGTAAAATTGGCTCAAGACCCTCAACAGAGATACCATGGTGAGCAGGGAAAAAGGATGGGGATGGATCTGGGACCCCTTTCACTGGAAAATGGGCGGCCCCAGTTTTAATAGGGGTGGAAGACTGAGACAGATATATATGTGTGTGTGTTACATATTAACATGTTACATATATACATATGTTTCCATATGTATATACAAATGTTAACAAAGAGGCAGACATACAGAAATAGGCATAACCACAAAAGCAGCCATGTAGGTATAGGAATGCAATTCAATTCAACTTTTAGTGATACAATTGTAAACATTTTGACAGAGATTCATTCACACAAGATAGACACATTGACAAAACCATATGCACAGCCCCTCTGTCCTCCTTTGCCATTACTTCTTTCCCATCCGTTTCGTCTAAATTTTCCAAGGATTGAGGAAGAATGCATCATGGGGACCTTTCCTCACCCCAGGCTTGAAGATACCCCTTTCTCTATTCCTTACCCCATTTTCAGTTGTCTTCTTTCCTGCTTTCCCATCTTCCTCCTTCCTTATAGGATTACACCTTCAGGACTAAGCCTCTTACATAAGTGTAATCTTGGACATATGTACGTCCTTCACATGTGTACAGAGGGAGGATTTGGGAGGCCCTTGCATCCCCCTTTCTAGGTAGTCCTCTCATTACTTCCATTAGATCAGGTGATCCCATAAATAATACAATAATCCCTGGCTCCCCAGACTGGTCACCTTCTTCCTCCCTACACACAAATCATTAGGACCCAGAGGGATCAATGTTGTTATGAGCAAAAGAGCTATTACTCAAGCGAAGTAGTGAATGTGTCAGGGGGGAGGGAGGGGGAGACACTAGGACTTTGGGTGAGTGGGGGGAGGCTAGAACTTGAGGACCCAGTTGGATTTCTGTCAAACTGGATAGAGCCTCCTTCCCTCTCCTCCTGTGCCAGTTACCCTTATGCAGCAGACACACAGACACTCAGACTAGAGGCAGATTAATGTAGTGGATAGGGCACTGGCATGATAGTCAAAAAGATATGTCTATAAGTCTAATCCCCATGTGAAATGTAATCTCCTCCAAAACAGACCCAGAAAGTGTCTACCTGGTCTTAACTTTGAAGACAGTTATTAATGAAAACTCACCACCTCCCAAGACACCCCATTTCTTTTTTGAATAGCTCTAACTATAAGATTTTCCTTATCTGAGCTAAAATCTGTTTTCCTTTCATGTATGTATCTTCCATTCTCTGATCCTACTTCTATGTGTTCATAGATCTGCAGTCCATGCAACATGTGTGTGATTCAACCATGATTAAGCTCCAATTATGTACATACTGATTCATGGATATACACACACTAAACCATAGGAACCAGAGGCAATTGTCTCATAGGAGCTGGAGGAGGTGGGGCCCCGGGAGATTGTGCTGCTCCCTTACAACAATACAATGTTCTTGGTCACTGTAGTGATCGCCACCATGCGGGACCTGGGGAAGAAAGAGAAACTGGAGGCTGCAGCTGGAGAGTCTCTAGGGCGGACGTTGACCGTGGCACAAATGGATGTCTGCAGTGAGGACTCCGTGTCTGCCTGCCTAAGCTCCATTAAGGGAGGGTCTCTGGATGTGCTAGGTGAGGCAGACCTTCTTCAGCCTGATCCTTCTAAGGAGTCAGCGAGTCCACCTCCAGCCCAAACAAAGGGTGGGAGATTCTTTCCCTCACCCTCTACAGTGGAAAGATGGTTGGATTTGAGCCTGAGCTCTTGGCATGTCTGGCTATTATTCACCACATGTGAGATCTGGGGCAAGCCATCTCTCTTTTGGCTTGTTCCTCTATCTATAAAATGAGGATGTTAAATTAGATCAAGGGTTCTTTTTTTAAAATTCAATTATATTTTATTTTTAGTTCTGAATTTTCTCCCTTCCACTTTTCTGCCCATTGGGAAAGCAAGAAAAACAAAACCCTTTACAAATGTGTATAGTCAAGCAAAACAAATTCCCACATTATTCATATAAAAATATGCATACTTCAATCTTTACTCCAAATCCATCACCTTTCTATTTAGAAATAGTATGTTTTGCCATGAATCCTCTGGAACTGTTTAATAGCATTATGTTGTAGATTGAGGGATCTTAACTTGGGATCCAAGAGGTCTGTGGACAGATTTCTGAGGGTCCAGGAACTTGGATCAGGAAAAAAAAATGACATCTTTTTTCAATATAATAGTTGTTGGGTTTTGGGTTTTGGGTTTTGGGTTTTTTTTTTTTTTTTGGTAATCCTATGTATTTAAAAATCATGATTCTGAAAACCCATGATTCTTGGGTTTCATCAAACTAATTGCTTAAGGGTTCTGTGACATCAAAAAAAAGGGACGAAACTCTGATCAAAACGGACAATGAGGTTTCTAGTTGCAAGTTTATGCTATCCTACCATCTTCTTAGAGCCATAGTCAAGGAGACAGAAGGCTGTGTTCTAGCCACTGACAAGTTGTATGATCTTGGGCGAGTAACTTTCCTTCTCTTGGTCTCATTTTCCTGTCCTGGCTTAGTTGATCTCAGCTCTTTCCTATGGCTCCTCTATGACCCTGACTGCCACTCCCCAGCAGCAAGAACTCCTTTCCCAGATTGGAGCTCAATCCTTCCCACTTAGACTAAAATAATCTGGCTCTCTTCTTCAGTTCCAGATGGGGATGGAGTGGTAGGTATGGGGGCAGGAAATAGATCTGTCTAGGGATAGGGAGTGGCCAGGGCCCATCTTCAGAGATCTTTTTCCTACTCCCTCCAGTGAACAACGCAGGTTTGGGACTTGTTGGGCCCCTGGAGAGCCTCAATATGACAGACATCAAGAAGGTCTTTGAAACCAACTTCTTTGGGGTAGTCCAACTGATCAAGGCTGTGCTGCCTAGCATGAAGCAGAGACGTAGGGGCCACATCGTGGTGATCAGCAGTGTCATGGGAATGCAGGGTAAGACTCCTTTCCCAATCCCTGGGATCTTCCATATTGAGTCCTATTTCTGAATAAGAAGATAACCCCACTCAGATCCATTCACTTGATATATGGGCTTCCTTACTGAAAGGGAAGATATGGCCTTACTCAGGACACCCTCCTCCCCTGCTTCATCTCCATCCCAATCCCACCCAGGAACCTTGTCTACCTAATGGTCCCAACTTCTGAAGGAAGAAATTGAGGTCCACTTAGATATTCCTAGAATAGGAGGCAGAATTGGCGTATGGGCTCCCCTGGGCATCCACTGAACCTGAATACATTCCTATCCTGGAAAATTGTCTTTCTAGGTATCATATTCAATGACATCTACTCGGCCTCTAAGTTTGCAATAGAGGGATTCTGTGAGAGTCTGGCTGTGCAGCTTCTGCAGTTCAATATCTTGTGAGATGGGGATGGAACTCGGGGTGGAATATTTTGGGGATCTGAACTCTGAGTGGAAGAGCTGAGGAGAGAGAGAGGGAAGATCTGTACCCTGAGGAGGAGAGGAGGTAGGCCCTGAAAAGGGCCAGTGAGGGAAGGGGTCTTAAAGGGTATGAGGGGATAGGAAGGTCTGAGCCTTAGAAGCCAGGGATTGATAGAAGAGAAAGAGACCTAAGGTCTGAGAGGGTGTCCTGAGGGAGGAGTGGGTCCTAGATGCTGAGTGGGAGAAAGCCTAGATTCTAAGGGGCTGGGGTCTGAGGTGAGAAGAGTCCCTGAAAGGATTTTGCTGTTGGAGGGTGTCCTTGATTGTAGTGCCTTCCTGGGGAATTCCACTTCACTGAATTGATAACTCCCAAAATGCATTGTGAGGATAGTCAGTCATTGGAGAAAGACTTTATGGGAGTCCAAAGAAGTCTTAGGCTTTCATCTCTCCCTAGTGTGTCCTTAGTGGAACCAGGGCCGGTGAACACAGAGTTTGAAGCCAAGTTAATGGCCCAGATTTCCAAGGATAATTTCCCTGGCACTGACCCTGACACCTTGAGCTACTTTCTCAATATTTACCTCCCGGCATCAAAGGAGATTTTCCAGACACTGGGCCAGAGCCCCGACGATGTTGTCCAGGTAAGGGGGTATAGGGGATGGAAATCTTTATTCCTCCCAACTCTCTCTTCCTCCCCCATTTCACCAGCAAAGCCATGGAGCAGGGCATCTCTTGGGATGGGACTGCCCATACCTTCCATGACTTCCTCTGACCCTAACTAGACTCCTGACCTCCACTTCCCTCCTTTCTTGCCTCCCTTGGGCTTCTGTTTCCATTATTATTGTCTCTTTGGAGGCTCGGGAAATGTGAGCCTAAGAGTCAGGAGCCTACTCTTTCCAGGCCATCGTCCAGGTGATTGGCTCAACACGTCCATCCCTTCGTTATCAGACCAATGCTCTGTATACGCCCCTGACTGCCCTGAAGTATGCTGACCCTTCCGGAGACCTCTCCGTCCGCACTTTCTACCGTCTCCTCTTCCGCTGCCAGCCCTTTTTCCGATTCAGTCTCTGTTGCCTGCGATGCCTTACAGGGAACTGCCTCCGGCCCAGAATCACACCCATGTGAGGGGATCTCACACCTGTTGGGGGCTCAGAGCCATGTGAAAGGGACAGTATGTATGAGGAAGTTCATGTCCATGTAAAGAAGTCATGTGTAGTCAGAGATAGGAATGAATATCAGTCAGAGGCTCTCTTTTCAGTCTTTTCAAGAAATGATGCTCGAAATCCTAAATTTATAATCCCTTCCATTGGTGGGAGTTTATTCCTGGACTCTGGCCTAAGTACCAGTCTTGTACTTCAGCCTTCTCCCTCCCACCCTCATCTACACACTTCACTGTGAATTTAGTAACACTTTGCAAGTGAATCTGTATTTTATTTTATTGGCACTTTTAATTTAATATTTTATTTTTTCTCAATTACCTGTAAAAGCAACATTCATTTAAAACATTCATTAAAACATTTTTTTGAGTTCCAAGTTCCTCCTTCCTGTTCTCCCCTCATTAATAAAGCAAGCAATTTTATATAGGTTATGCAAAGTACATTTCTATTTTAGTCATGTGGTAAAGAAAAATAGAAAAAATAAAATAAAGTTTTAAAAAATATATTTTAATCTGTATTCAGTCTATCAGTTCTTTCTCTGGAAATGGAGAGTATTTTTCATCATGAGTTCTTCAAAATTTTCTTGGATCATTATATTGCTGACAGTAGCTAAGTCATTCACAGTTATACATATTGCTGTTACTATATACAATATTCTCCTGTTTCTGCTCATTTCATTTTGCATCAGTTCATATAAGTCTCTTCAGATTTTTCTGAGAGCATTCTGCTTATCATTTCCATCACAATCAGAACTTATTCAGCCATTCCCCAAATTGATACGCATCCCCTCAATTTCTTATTCTTTGCCACACTAAAATTGTTGTACATGTACAAAAAATATTTGTGTATATGTTGATCTTTTTCCTTTTCATTTTTCATCTCTTTGGGATACAGACCTAAAAGTGATGTTGCTGAGTCAAATTATAGTCTGAATTTTTATTCTATTGATTATGCCAGCATCTACACACAAGAACACATATTAATACATATATGTAGGAGACAAATGAGTTATTGGGAGACAAACCTAATAAGTCATATTGCTGGGTCAAATTATAGCCTGAATTTGTAGCTTATTGATTGTGCCAGCATCTACACACAATAGAACACATATTAATCCATATATGTAGGAGACAAATTAGTTATTCTGTTTATAGGACATGTCTGCTCATCTGTCATACTGAGTAAATCAATGAGACGACTGAGATTTCTTTTTGCAGCTTTAGAAATTGAAAGTCTGACAGAGTTAGGGGAAGATTTCAACCTTAGAACACTGAGTTTTCAAGCTTATTTCTGTGTTTAGATTTCAACACAGCAGGTGGAAAAAAATCCTCAGATACATAGTGGGAAAAGACTTCAGGACTTTACAACTTACTCAAACAGTTGTGCTTTCACAAAATAAACGATCCAGATGCTTTTGTGGGAAGATTTATTTTGAAGAATTCATGTGAAAGGTCTAGTAAGCTGCCTTGTTCTTTTGATGCCAGATCTGAAATTCTAACATTATCAGCTTTAAGGTAGAGCTATTCTATGTGAGTAGAAGAGTAGAGAAATAGACAGAGGGGCAGGAATCCTCATCTGAGAGTTTGAAAGCTATGTATATGCCACCAAAACTGAGCTTGAGTTTCCCAACCCCTGTCAAACATACAAGTATATCAGTGAATAAAGATTTTCAGTCTGCCTGCCTCGTTCTCTGCACAAATAATAACAGAATGAGCTGGGTTCTCCTTGAATCCCAGCTTCTGAATTGGTATTTCTTAGCAGCTAGAACAGAATGTTTGAAAATTATCAGAGGTAATTCAGAAGTTTATCAAAATGTCTTAACCCCCATCTCCTCAGGTTCCTTATCTCCTTCCCAATTTAAGTGCCCTGAAAGGTCACCTTCCCATCATAAAGTAAAGCATTTATTAAATGGAATTAAAATTTTAATTTAATTAATTTTTTAAAGTATAATTGTATTGGAATGACTGGCAACACGTTGCTTCTATCTGGGTCTGTATTCTCAATTTCCTAGTGAGCTGGATTACTTCTCTTAAGATATGAGTTCTTAATTGCACATATTTAACATATCAGATTGCTTGATGTTTTGGAGAGGGGGAAGATAAGGAAGAGAGGGAGAAAAGTTTGGAACAGTCTTACAAAAATTAATATTGCAAACTATCTTTACATGGAAAATAAAATGCTATTGAAAATTTAAATTAAAAAAGATCTGACTCTTAGCTTTGCCTCTCCAGGGGTACATATGCTCCTAGAGGCTGAATGTCAAGCAACTCTACTATCTAAGAGACTAAAATAAACCAGTCTTCCCATGTGCTAGATGGTGAGTTCTACCCCAATGCCTACAAGGGCAGTGCTTATTTCCTAGTCAATTATCAGGTGAAACCTGAGGTCTGATAGTCACCATGGGGGTCCCTCTAAAGTGTTCAAGATATTCCATTATTGCTTGGATCCCTAGAAATTCACACTGCAATCTCACTGCCTATTTATATTGCATCTTCTGATGGGTTTTCCCAGAAATTTCATAATTTCATACACACACACACATACACACACACACACCCCTACATAGTGATTTTCTCATCATCAGACTCCATCTGGTATCCTAGCATCTTTATCACTCCACTCTAGGTCAGGAAGCTGCACTGCCTAGCTCATTTGAGAAATGGCTTCACTCCATTGATCCCAATACAGTTGGTAGTATTTGTTACAGGTGCAAAAACCCCCTGGGGTGACTGTATAAGAATAAAGGGAATACAGTAGAGTCAATTGAGTCCAATCTGTTTTGGTTTAGGTATACAGCCAAGAGCGATAGTGGCTGGAGCTCTGGACTTGGAGTCACAGAAGTCCTGAATTTGAACCCGGCCTAACTAGCCATTAGACACTGAGAAAGTCACTTTATTTTTCTTGGTCTGGGTTTCCTTATTTATCAAAGAGGAATAATTTTTAATAGCACCTACCTCCCAGGGTTTTTGTAAGCCTCAAATAAAGTAACATGGGAAATAGTTTGCAAATCTCATAGCCTTATATAAATGCTTTATGATTATGATTATGATTATTGTATATCTTCAGAGGTTCCTGGACCATAAGTCTCCCTATATAGCCTTTTTCCATCACTAGAAAAATCTATATCTGTTTCTTGGTCTCCCAAATACACACCTTGACTGAGCTTCCTCTCTTCCTGGCCACTCTCCCTCAACAAGACTCAGTCTAATGTTGTCTCCTCTAATCCAAGTTTAACTTTCTCTTCCTCCCTCTTGCCAGTTTAGTGCCATCCCACCCTTCTCCTAACCCTGGCCAAGGCAGATTCCTCTCCCCTCTCCATTTCCCCATCCTTGGATGTGGGAGTAAGCAAAGGCTCCCCACTTCCTTCCAAAAGCACAAAAGGGGGCACCTCACCCCTATGGGTTCTTGACTAGGACATCCCATAGGTCTGGGCTCAGGATCAGGGCTATTCTCTTCCAGAAAAGGCTTGAATTTCTAGGGTCAAGGAGCATCTCAGGGGACAGAGTCAGTGATGAGCATACCAGCTACCACAATCCTCAGCTCCCATTCCTCAGGGAGAGTAACAGCCAGGATCACTGCTGAGGTGTTTGCTGTATCAATCAGTTGCCTTTCATGCCTGTGACCAGATTCACTCTCAGTTGCAGAAATAAAGGAATAAGGAAGAATATATGTCCTTCAGGCAGTTAGTCAATAATAGTAACAGTTATTAGTTATCATTTATATAGGCCTTATTATGCATCAGATCCTGAGCTTAGTGCTTAACAATTATTATCTCATTGGATCCTCAAAACAATCCTGGAATATAAGTGCCATTATTATACCCATTTTATAGATGAGCAAACTGAGCCAGGGTTCAATAGCTAGTAAGTGCTTGAGGCTGGATTTAAACTTAGATCCTTCAAACTATAGGTGGTAGATGGGCAAATGCCAAGGGTTTATCAATGGACTGGATAGATTGAGGAAGAATGAAACTGAGGTTGGGGACCTGGTGCCTGAGAGAATGATGGTATCCTCTAAAGCAAAATGGAAGTTGAGAAGAAAAGAGAGCTGGGGGGAGGGGGAGAGAAAGCTAATGAGTTCTGCTTCATCCATGTTGAGTTTGATGGAACATCCAGTTTGATATGTTGTCAAAAGGCAGTTGGTAATGTGGTTGCAGAACTCAGGAGGGCTATGTCTGATAATCCTCTGCATAGAGATAAGAATTAAACCCATAGGAGCTAATAAGATCACCAAGTAAAATAGCATAGACAGAGAAAAGGTGATAAGATCACCAAGTGAAATAAAAGAGAAAAGAAGCAAAGTGTGTGTGGAGAATACCCACAATTAGTGTTTATGTATATCTGGGAGACATATGTGACAAGTGGGGATACTGCAGAATTGTAGCCCAAAGCCCCTTTCATACTACTTTCCTTAAGCCTACAGTAATTGTCCCAGAAGAGAATTTAATTTCTAAATTGGTCACTGATGGGGTGAATGGTCTCCAGGAAAGCCCATGTCCCTGGTGGCAATCTGTTGTCTAAGTGGGTCCCAGTGAGGAGCAAACTGACCCTGTAGAATTATTTTGCACTGACATTATCTTATACAGATGGAACTATTCTTTACTGACACCCCATTACCTTATGCAATTTGGAATTAAGCTATAGACATCAACTCCCCAGGCTATCTTGTATAAATAGTATGACCATCAGTTGATTTACTGATGTACACCATTAGCATAGGTAGCACACCTTATTTAGGATCTTTTCCCGTAAAAGATCCCACTTTCTCCCTTGTTAATTGTGAGTTCATTAGGAATTTTGCCCACTTGCTAAGCATTATAATAAAGCTTTGCCCCTTGACTTGGAGATGGTTTGACTCTGTGAATTCATTCCCACCTTCATGATGTGTTGTACCTCATCATAACTTTTTGGACTTCATCATTTTTGGTTGGGGGTTTTCTTGGCAAAGATACTAGAGAAGTTATGTATTTCCTTCTCATTTTTTTCAGATGAGGAACTGAGGTAAACAGGATTAAGTGACTTGCCCAGGGTCTCATAGCTAGTAAGTATCTGGTTGGATTTGAACTCATGAAGATGAGTCTTCTAGATTCTAAGCCCAGTGCTCTATCCACTGCACCACTTAGAAAGCCCTCAATAAATGGGTTGGCTTATAATATCTTTAAAGTCCCTTCTGATTCTAAATCCTGATTTCTTCAGATGACATATAGCATGTCCCCTGCAGGAGGACCTTGACCATATCTAGGTCTCCCTCAGAGTTAAGAAGTCTACACTGTCCACATTCCATCACAGCTATACCTATTTCCCTACCCCAGCATCTATTTGCCCTTCTACAAATACCACTTGTCTAGTTCTTTCTTACATAGGCTCTTGGTGTGAGACAAGGAGATTGGCTGACAAGGATTTGGCAGAAGCCAGTGAGATGTATGAGTTGTTCATCTGGCTGGTGAGAAGTGTGAATAAGCTATAGCTCAGAAAAGGAGAAAAGGCTTTGAGGATGAGGGCATTGGGTTCTCTCAGGAGTGTGTCGGGGCTGTGCAGGTAGATGTTGCTATTGGGGAAAGATATTAGAAAAGTGTTTCCCCTGCCAGAGAGGTGAGGGACCCAAGTCAGGAATGAGATGTATGTCTTCAGACATTTATGTTCATATGTTTTTCAGAAACATATGTTTTCAGACATAGCCCATGTGGCAATTTGTTTAGCTTAATGACTCATTCTTGTTACAAGGATTTTTTCTTTTTTCTAATGGAAGACAGAATTGTTAGCTATGGGGCAGCTAAATGGTGCAGTAGATACAATACCAAGCCTGGAGTCAGGAAGGCTCCTCTTCCTGAGTTCAAATCTGGCCTCAGAAATTTATTAGTTATGTGATTCTGAGCAAATCACTTAATGCTGTTTACCTCAGTTCCTCATCTATAAATTGGGCTAGAGAAAGAAATGGCAAAGTACTCCAATATCTTTGTCAAGAGAACTCCAAAAAGGAGTCATGAAGAGTTGGACACGACAGAAATGAATGAAAAACATCAATGACAATTAACAGGGAAAAGGATGTTGATAAAAATAGACAGTTGTCAAAAAGAACAGAAAAGGGAAAAAAGGCATTTTGAAGGTTTTTTCAAGTACAGAACAGAACAGAAGGAAACAAAGACAAGTAGGACAGTTTTTGAAAGTTAACATTGGATTTATTATATATTTAAAAGGAAAAATAAGTGGTATGGGAACTCACAGTTCCATGCACAAACCTCTTTCTCTTCTTTGTTTATGGAAATGCACATTTTATTTTTAATGTTTTTTTATTATTTTAATTGTTTTTAAAATTATTTTATTTTAAATTGCTTTAAATTTATTTTAAAATGTTTTTATTTTATTTGTTTTATTTTAAAATGTTTTATTTTAGAATTTTTAAAAATAATTAAAAAAAAAAAGAAAGACCCTAGGTTTCAAAGATAGGAAAAGATGTGATGATGACGGTAACTTTAGGTAGAGTGGCTAAAAACTAAAATAGAAATTAGAAGGTGGGGTTGAGGGACCTCTAACACTCTCATTGTATGGATGAAGAAACAGAGATATAGAAAGGATAAGGGACTCATGCAAGATCACATAGTTAATATCTGAGAACAGACAAAGTCAAGTTTTCGTGACTAAAGCCAAGCTTCTCTTTACTTGTTCTATTTAATCTCATATGGTTTTATAAAAATACAGGAAGCAGCAAGAAGACAGAGAGGACTATAATTTTCCAGGATCAAGAGAGCTCAGAGAAAGAGGCAGAAGACAAAGAGAGCAGAATAATAATAATAAAGAGGAAAGGAGAGAAAGACATTCCTGTATGATTAGGAAAGGTGTTTCTGCTAGGTCTGGGAGGTGGGACTGAAGGGACTATAAAGTCTTTATATAGAAGCACCCCCAGAAAATCTGTAGGGTTTTTTTTTTGTTGTTTTTTTTTTTTTGCATGGGGTATATTGTAATTACTGAACTGGTAACCAGGAAGTAGTTGATTTTATCTCTCATCTCTTCCCGTTTCTTCCTATGTAACTGTGGGCAAATGAATTTCATGTCTTTTAGAACTTTCAGGAGGTTGGATCATATGTTCTTTGAGGCCCCTTATATAACTTTAATTCTTACAGTCCTCTATCTGTATTATCTAGTGTAAGAGATCTTCCCTTTAGGTCTCAAATTTTCCCACCTATAAAATGAAGCAGTTCATTAAATAATGTCTAAGGATAATTCTAACTCTTTATCTCATGGTTCCAGGAAGTTTCTGTTATTTTACACAGGACAGAGAAGGGACAGTTGCCTGAGCTGGACATTGCACATTGACCTTTGAGGTCTTGACCACTAGAAAGGCCCTTCCCCTTCAATGGGACAGGGGGAATTCCTCTTAGGGGGAAGGGAGTCACAATCTAGCCCTTTCCAGACCCAAGAAAATCATCTTGGGAGCAACAATCAGCTGATAGGGGAGAACCTGGGAACAGAGCTGCTACTGGGACTGGGACTGAAAGAAGCAGCCCACTATCCCATGGGATTTATGGGAAGCCTTCTCAGTTCAGTTGGTAATTAACTTGGTCTGAAGGTAAAGCCAAAACAAATAACCAGAGAGCAGCTGCCCCAGATATATCAGCCCACTTCTTCCACTATTACCTTGCTAGCCTCTGCCATGGAGGCCCCCAAGATCCTGGGTCTGTCACAACTGCTTCTCCTTCTGGGTCTCCCTCTTGCCTATGGAGACCCTCTGTGAGTAGGGGAGGGGACGGGATGTATCTTCCTCTGGCCACATCTGTCTCTTTTTCTATTAACACGTCTCCAAGTGTCTCTTCTTGTGATCGATTCCTTCTACATGTTGGTGTATTCCCATCATTGTGTTTCTTTCCCTCTGTATACCTCCCAGTTAATCACTCTTCCAGCTCTGAGATCCTACGACTTCTATTACGTTTTCTTAGAGGGTTTTCTTCTGGTCTAGCTCCTGGAAGGGGTCTCCTTGGCATATTTTAGTATAATCCCTGGCGTTTTTCCCCCTGCATAACTCCATGTGATATTCTTGGCCTTTTTCACACTGTGTGTCCCTGGACAGCCTTTTGGCCTGGGCTCCCCTCAGCTTGTTATCCTTTGTGTATCTCCTGGTACAGGTACCTCCTGGTGACCCCTCGAGTTCTATGGGTGGGGAGCCCAGAGAACATTATGCTTCAGGTGCATTCGGACCCTGAGAAACCTCTGGTCGAGACTCTTGAAGTGCTTCTCACCATTTGGGACTTTCCCCTAGAGAGGAAGTTGTTGTATAACCTATCACTCACACTCAACCTAGAAAACAACTATATGGCCTTGGCTCCTGTGACGGTATGTGGTGTAGTTTGGCGTGCCATGTTGTGAGGTTGGGTTTGGTAGAGACTCCATGACAGATCCTCCAATGCCTCTTCACTTCGAGGCAACTCTGGAATACCTGGTCTCGGGATTAATGTTGGTTTGGTCAGACCCTAAAAGGAACTTCCTAAGAGTGAGGTTTGAATCATGGACTCTAGTCCATGGTTCTTGGAAGCCTTAAAGTCCAGAGGCAAGGGACTGGACTCTATGACTTCTGACTTTCCAAGACTGTCCAGGAGTCCAGGAGGAGCTGTCAGGCAGAAGAGTTGGAACTTTATTTGAAAGACAACAGGGAAATTTTTTAAGCAGGGGATTGCCATGACTACCTTCGTGCATAAGAAGCACAGATATGTATGTAGTTATTTATAAAAATATAAAATAGTAAATTTTAACAAGGAATGTATAAACCAAAGAGATTGAAGTCTGAAAGAAAAATTAGACATTTCCTAATACAGTTGCTCTCTGCAAATGTGCTCCATATGGATCCAATCAGAGCTAGAATCTGAAAGGACCACAAAGGAACCTTAAAGAAAGGTCATCTTCCAACCCCTTCATTTAAGAAAACCCAATTAACATTTGTTTTTATATCACTCACATTTTCTAATGTGCAGGGTGACAAAAATGGGAGAAGCAGAAACATTTGTGAATGATGTTAACAGAATGGGAAGAGCAGGACTTGATAACTGATTGGATCTTAGAGTTGAGAGAAAGAAAGGGAAGAAGCAAAAGATAAGCTCGAAGTTAAGAACATGGGATGTTGGCTAAATGGAGATGCCCCAGACAGAACCAAGGAAGTCAGTGGGAGGAGCAGGTTTGAAGGAAAGGTACTGACTTGGAGGCATGTTCTTCCCAGATCCCTGAAAGCGTAGTCTTCCCTCCACGTCCGGGGAAGCAGTACGTGGTCCTCAAAGCCTCCTCTAAGAACTTCTCTCTGATGAAAACCATCCTGGTTGCTCCACATGCTGGCTACATCTTCATCCAGACGGACAAGACCATCTATACCCCTGAGCAATGGAGTGGGTCCCAATGCCTGGGAGGGAAAGAGGAGGGAAGGCTGACTCGTAGCTTTTGGCATTACCCAGAAGGCTCCCCTTTCTCTCTCCATCATCCAAAATCTCTGGGCTCCAGGTTTCCCAGACTGCTTAAGGGCTGGGGCTCTTAATTAATGACCAGAATTTTCAGGCTCTAGTTTTCTTCACTGTCTAGGATTTCTCCGCTCTGACTTCTAGGGTCAAAATATCTGGGCTCTGGATAACAACATACCTTTGTTTCCCTCCCAGTTCAATACAGGGTGTTCACAGTGAACCATGGATTAGACCCAGTGCTGAGACCATTCACCATCAACATAAAGGTTGTTTCTTATGGGTCTTGAGAACTGGGTCCTAGGCAACTCAACAGAACTAGGGAGACCCTGGGAAATGTAAACTAGGAGTGGGGGTGGGCTTCAGTATCTCCTGACTCTCCTCTTCTTCCCCCTCCCCCCAGAATCCTCAAGGCATCTCGGTCATCAGACAGAACCGAGGGGAGGAGAGTGGTTTCTTTGTGGGTTCCTTCCATCTCCCTGAATTGGTCAGGTATTCCCTTCTCTGCTCCCTACCCCCAAATCTCCTCCCTCTGATACCTCTCCTTCCTCCCCTTCCTCCTGCTTCTCTTCCTCCCTTCCTTCCTCCTCCTTCTCCCATTTACACCAGGCCTTCCCAAAGTGGGGCCAGAGGGAGGGAAGTCTGGAGGAGGGGGTTGACTAACCATTGGTTCTAGACTGTGACCTTCCTGCTTCAGTTTTGGAACCTGGACTATTGAGGCTCATTATCAGAGTGGGCCCCAGAATCCATACAGCGTGTCCTTTGAAGTGAAAGAATATGGTAAGCAACCTTGGGACTACAACGTTGGACATGTGGTCTAGGATTCTGGAGTTCTAGCTGCTGGATTTGGAGAACTGGGATTCTGGGTTTCTGGCCTGGGGCTCTGGACTCTAGACTCCAAGTTCTCCTCTCCTTTGAAGCTCACCCCTTCATCATCTCCAAACTTTCTCCCTGCTTAGTGCTCCCATCCTTTGAGGTCCAGTTGGTTCCCAATAAGACCTTCTTCTACCTTAATGACATGACTTTGGGGATTGATATCGAGGCCAGGTGAGCACTGCCATCCCTCATATTCAGACAGAGGAGAGAAATGCCTTACATGGATTAAGGAAGTATAAAGGGTCAGAAAGGGAGATAGAGAGGCACTTGGGTCTGGGACCAAGTATTCCCCAGCCTCTTCTGTAATGAAAACTGGGAGAAATCGCAGATATTTGGCTTCTGAAGCATTTGGGGAAAGTGAGAACTGGGGTCCTAGGAGCTCTGTGAGGTTGTGTGAAGGTACTTCAGAACCAGCAAGACAATTTTCTCTGGGTCTCTAGATATGTTTTCAACAAGCCTGTCGATGGACATGCCGTGGCCATTTTTGGGATAAAACTGGACTCTAGTTGGATCGCCATCCAGGACTCACTGCAGAGAGTAAAGGTTAGCGCTGATCCTCTCTAATCCCACCATCTTCTGAGGTTCCCCTTACTCTTCTCAGTTTTTCTTCTCTTTTTTCCTGAGCCAGATTTCTGAAGGCAAGGGACATGCTTCCCTCAGCAAGGACACCCTGACCACACAGTTCCAGGATCTCAACGATCTCCTGGGGGTTTCAATTTTTGTCAATGTTACTGTATTCTCCTCTGGTGGGTGACCCTCTTACCTTTCTACACTACTGTACCTCTTCTTGTTGTTCTCCTAAACTGGGTTGGAAGAAAAAATGGGAGGAAGGGAATGAGGAGGGGACTTATTTGGGCATAACAAATAATTCTTTTTTTTTTTAGAATCTCACTTTTCTCATCTGTAAAATGGGTCAAAAGGCTTAAAATCCTCTCCATGGATTGGGGGGGCGGGGGGAGATCAGAAGTTACCTAGTCTCCTGAGGCCTGCTCTCCTCAAAGGCTTCTTTATTTACACAGCGAGTGAAATGGTTCAGGCTGAGCACTCAGGGGTGAAGATAGTCCAGAGTCCCTATAATATCAAATTCACCAGAACACCTCATTATTTCAAGCCTGGAATGCCCTTCCACTTTGGGGTGAGAAGTCACCAAAGGGTGCAGATGTGCCCATCCTTTACTTTCTTCTCCACCCCCCAAGATAGAGACTCCTTCCCCAAGGACAAAGATACTCCCCCCACATTCCAGACCCTTCCCCCCCACTCCTAGGATAGAAACCCCTCTCTTTTCTAGGATACTCATTTCCTCCCAAAACAGACTGTCCACCAGCACAAAGACATGAGACTCTCCCCACTTCCTAGACAGAAATGACCCCAGATGCTACCTGATATTTGGACTAAACAACAGTATATATCCTTCCCCCACCAACCCTATTCACAGGTCTCAGTCACCTATCATGATGGGTCTCCAGCATCTGAGGTTCCTGTGCAATGTGAAGGCAACAGGGTCCAGACTTCAGCTGAAGGGCTTGGTTCCTTGACCCTTAACACTGCAACCAATTTGGAGAAACTGTCCATTCGAGTAAGGACACAAAACCCAATCCCCTGGAGTTAATTAAAGATGGAGTGGAAAGAATAAGGAAACCCAGAAGGAATACAGAACCTGGGAAAGGGCTGTTGCTGAAAGGGGTGACTTCATTCCCAGATTTAATCCCCACCTCTCCCTAGGTAGAAACAAAGGATGAGTTTCTTCAGCCCCAGGAACAGGCCTCTGCTGAGTTGACAATCCAGGCCTATAAGACTCAGGAAGACTCTGGAAACTTCCTACACATTGAGGTCAACACTTTGGAGACTGAGGTTGGAAAAAGCCTTCAATTAAGCCTCAATACAAGGCACAAGAATCAGGACATCAAAGAAAGAATCACACACTTCACCATCTTGGTGAGGAGAGGGGGTCCCAAGCACTCTGGCATATGCTCAGTAGTTACTACCCAAGGACGAGAAGGGGGACCTTAGAGAGGAATGTAGTACCTGACTTTCAGGTCTGCCAGCCCTTCCAGAATTGTTCATCATTGTGCTTCCCCTTCCTTTTCTCCCCTTTGCTAAGTTACTGAGCAAAGGGCAGATCACACATGTCCAGATCGAGCCCAGGAGAGTCGGGGGTATTGTAACATCTTCCATGGTCCTTGTGAGGCCAGAACTACTGCCATCCTTCCGTATCCTGGCCTATTACATCCTCCCAGGCTCCAGTCCAGAGCTTGTGGCCGACTCCATCTGGATTGATGTGAAGGACACATGCATGGGCACGGTGAGCCATGAGCTGCCTTCCTTCCTCCATACCTGTCCCCCAATGTCCCTGTCTCCAGTGCCTTCTCTGTTCTTCCTAGGATGCTAATGTAGGGTCCAAGCCATAAAACCCCCGAGGTCAGAGATAGAAAAGCTCAATCTGGATTGGAATGATTGAAAAAGGCTTCTGGGAGAAGATGAGACTGAAGATAGTAGGATCAGAGGGGCAGAGAGCAGTGAGATAGATTATGCAGTCATGAGTCTTTAAGAGCAAGTTCTCAGGGGGAGCACTGGGTGCTGGTAAGGAAACTGGGCTGAGAAGGCTGGGGAAGACAGGTAGGAACAGCTAAATCCCACACAGACCCAGGGAAGAAGCTGGGGAACCCCATTCCCACACCTTTCTGTGCCTCAACTTAGCTTTACCTACCCATGCCCATTCAGCTTCAGGTAGGCCTGAAGGATTCAACTGATGATGGAGTATATGAACCCAGTATCCTTGTGAACCTACTGCTGACTGGTGACCCTCATGCCCTGGTGGGTCTAGTTGCCGTGGACAAAGCCGTCTACGCCCTAAACAGCAAGCACAAGATTTCCCAGAAGAAGGTGAGGTCATCCAAGGAACTCCAGATCCAGTTGCTACTGGGCTTAGCTTGGGACAACCCGGCTTAAGTTCTTCCTTGATGGTCCACAGGTTTGGGATGTGGTGGAGACTCGAGACATTGGCTGCACTGCAGGAAGTGGGAGAGACAACCTGGGTGTTTTTACGGATGCTGGTCTGGACCTCACAACCAGTGCTGGGATAAACACAGTGGCTAGTGAAGGTGAGGGAGAGAGACCTTGGGATGCCAAGGGGAGAGGGGCCTGCCAGGGAGTTGAGTGATATAGTATAAAGAACACTAGATATAGAAAAGCAGGATCTTAAATCTGCCACAGTCAACTTGGAAAAGTCCCTTTCTCCAGTCTGAGGCTCAGTTTTCCCAGCTGTAAAATAGAGTGGTGCTAGGTAGTTGCTAAAATTCTTCTGATTCAAGGTGATCAGGAAGGTGGCTGTGAAGGAGACAACATGGAGGGAGCTAGGTGAAGGAGTTGGAAAGGGAGTTTTACCACCAACAGGGTCTTTGGCCATAATGGGGGTAGGGACGTAGATTAGGGGCAAAAAAAATCTAGCTACCCATCCCCAGCCAGTGAGCTGCACTCATTCTTGGGGATAGAAAGTACAATTTGAAATGACCAGATGTCCTGGTGCACAACTCAGAGGGTCTTCCTCGCCTTCTAGACTGGCAATGCCCACGGAGTTCCTCCTCCTCCTCCTCACGCAAAAGCAGGTCCCTGAAGATTCTGGAAAAAAAAAGACAAAAAGGTTAGTATCATACCTTTGTGGTGGCTGCTCCTTAAATCCATGAATCCCAAATCTTAGTACCCCCAAAATCTCTCATTTCCAAACCCTGAACCCCTCAACTTTGAAGAACTATTTGAGAAAGGGGGAAGGCAAAGACTAGGGGATAGAAAAGAAGAGCTTCTGTGTTCTTGGTCCATGTGAGCTGAGGACCTTCCCCTCAATTCCCTCCTTATGCAGTGAATGAATTCAGGGTCCAGCTGGAGCGACGCTGTTGTGAGGCGGGCTTTCGGGAGGGGCCTGTCGGACTCTCATGCGAGGACCGGGTGCCCTGGGTACGCCACGGCCCCGCTTGCAAGGCTGCCTTTCTACAGTGCTGTCACCATGGGGCAATGCTGGATCAAGAGGCCGAGGCGGAGAGGCTGTTGCTGGGGACTGGTAAGGATGGGGACAAGGAGGAGGAGGCAGGAGAGGGCAAACCAGGGGGCAGGCACCCCACACACATGTCCTGCAGCTGGTGAAGATGAGGACCCAGACTTTTGGATCCTGGAAGAGAACTTGCCAGTACGCACAGTCTTCCCTGAGACTTGGCTCTGGAGAAAGGTCACTTTGCCAAAGGACCCTGCCCGGGGTTTGAGGTAAGACCGAGACTCCCTAGGGTTCCTTCCCCCAATGTCTTAGGACCAAAACCAGAGAGAGTGTGACCTCAGCAATAACAACTATTAATACAAAACAGTGGCTGGGTCTGAGAAGCAAAAAAAAAATGATATTAAAACTGAAATACAAAGGTAAAAACTATGGGGTTTGGTTGTGGGAGAGTGACCATAACCCCACAATAGGGATTGTGCCAGACTTTAATCCCAAGACAGTAACAACAGTCCTTGAACAATTGACTGCCTTAATGCAGTGGTGACTGGTTAAAATGGAAATGTCCCCACCCCCGCCTCACCCCCTAGACTTGCATCTATGACCATCCCTGTGACCCTGCCTGATTCCATCACCACTTGGCAAATCATGGCTGTGAGCCTCCGGAAGGGCAAAGGTGAGTCTTCCCTGCCCCACATACTAAAGTCCCAGTGATTGTCCTGCCGGGCAGGTAAGCACTGCCAGACCTACTTGTTCCAACAGTCCCAAATCTCCCTTTGCATAAACTTCTACCCTTCCTCTGTCTTTCCTTGTGTCAGGTGTTTGCATCTCAGAGCCTCTAGAGCTGGTGGTCAAGAAGGCTTTCTTCATGGACCTGAAGCTGCCTTTCTCTGTGGTCAGGAATGAGCAGGTCCAAATCCAAGCCGTGCTGCATAGCTACCTGAAAAGAACTGCCCGGGTGAGGAATCAGTGGGAGCTTTGAGCCATAAGGGAATCCTGAGTGAGACAGGAGCAAGTTCTAAAGGGACCATGAGGGATGCATATGTGAGGGACATGAGTGAGCTCTGTGGGATCCGTGAGCAGTGAACAGGCCATGAGTCAGCTGGATAGCGTCGTGACCGCTCTTTACAATGGGCCTGCATTCCCATGCATTGACCATCAATCAACCAGACATTTCTAGATCAACCCCATGGGATGTACTTGGCTTGGTCCCCAAAGTACAGGGGAATGCTGAGAAAGCACTCAGTTCTCTGGGTTCATGGAAGACAATTAACAACCAGGATAGCAGAAAACTAGGTCACACCATAGATTTCCAGTTCTCTCTATCAATAAAATCACAGCTAAGTGTCTCATTGGGTAGAGTGCTAGGCTTAGAATCTGGAAGATCTGATTTCAAAAGATAAATAAACTACAAACTCCTCTCTATATCATTTAAGTCTCTTAATGATCTGGCCTCAACTTACCTTTGTGGACTTATTTCAAATTACTCCCTTCCATGGACTCTGGTACAGACAAACTGTCCTTTACCCAGGATGTCCTCTAAGTCTAGAATCCACTGCTTCCCCTCCTCTGCCTCTGAGAATCTCTCCTGCTTCTCCTCCTCTGCCTCTGAGAATCTCTAATTTCTTTCTAATTTCTAATTTCTTAATTCGGTTGCCATCTCCTACACAAATCATTTCCTGATCCTCCTAACTGACAATGCCTCCCTTCCTCCTCTTTCCAATCCCTTCGTATTTACTTCGCTGATATTTTGTATATATTTACATGTGTAAAATGAGTAGTTTGAAAGTCCCCATGTGCCCTCCATTGCTAATATTCTATGAATCTAGGACCTGCTTACTATGTTGCTTTTACGTGGGCTGTCCCTCTCTCTCTTTCCAGTCCCTATTAGGCTGAGTTGTGAGGGCAAATTCTAGGTTTTCCCTCCTTCTCCTGTTGAGGAAATAAAATTATTAGTGGCTCCCCATGAACAGCTATCAGGGTCCTCTTGGTTGTGATGATAGTGTCTGTTCTTATTCCTTTCCAACCCAGGTTCGTGTAGAATTTCCCTACAAGAAGGCGCTGTGTAGTAAGGCCAGCAAGACCCAGTCCTTCTTCCAGAGAGTATCTGTGCCTCCTGCCTCCTCCAGGGTGGTGTACTTCATTGTGCTTCCTGTAGAGCAGGGCAAAGTTGATGTGGAAGTCAAAGTTGAGGGATTTGGTGTCTGGGACCAAGTGAAGAAAACACTCTTTGTTCAGGTAACTAAATCTCTTAAAGTTGAGACCAGATAGGAAGATGGGGTGTTGGGGATAGACAGAGATATTGTAGTGTGGCTGTTGGTCCCTCATATCACCATAGATGTTGTCTTAAACATCCCAAAGTCTTTTTTTGCTTGGATCACTTTGATAATCTTCATAGGGAGGTTTTAGAGCTGATCTTTGGCCCTCATAAGATGTATCCCCTCAGAATACTCCTATTTCCCCGCTTTGCTCACAATATCCCCAGAAGGGGAAAATAAATAAAATAATCTCCATTTTACAAATCGCTCCCTGTATAAGTAGGGGAGCCAGGACTTGATCCCCCAAAGCCCACGTCCTTTCTACTAGACCACAAATTTACAGAGAATACCTAATGGAAGTGGAGGGGGTGTTTGTCACCAGAAACCAGAGTTGATCCTGTGCCTTTGATGGACACATTTTTTCCTGGCGGGAAAGATTGGAGGACAAATTGTCAGGCTAAGTTGTTTATACTGAGGAAGCAAAGAATTTATCAGAATAGATAAGTCTCTGTCCTATAATAAACTAGAGCATTTGACTAGAATTTGAACTCAGGGCTTTTGAATCGGAATTTTCTTCTCAGGCCACTCCTGCTCTGGGTCAGCTCACCAGAATGACCAGACCAGGGGTGCTGGCCAAAGTTGAGTGGACACAGCTGGGGGCAGAACAGGCCTCCCCAAAGGGGAGTGCTCACATACAGGAAGAAAGGACATAAGGAAGTTAAGCCATAGCAAAATACTTTTTTTTTCTCTGTTCATTATTATTAAAGCCCCTTTGACTTCACATTTCAAGAAGTAGTTTTATCTTTTCAAATGATAAAATTTTTCCCCACAAGGTATGGTGCGGTGGAGAAATCATTAGGCTTGGAGCTAAAAGGCCTCCTCTGAAAAGCCAGCTGCATTATTTTTTAACTGTGTGAACTTGGATAAATTGTAGCATCATAGGAGATCAACACCAGTCATCCTGATCTTTGTCTTGCTAATGGACACCAGTGAAGGAGAGAGTGAAGCTGATGATTTTGCACATCTCTTCCTCCCTCAAATTCGATTTTCCTGCAAGTCCAGACATCATCCTCCTGGGGTCATTGGTCCTCTTTGAGAGCAAAGGATGAACAACATCAACAATAATAGCATCATAGCTTTCAACATGGAAGGAATCTTGGTTTATAGATAGGAGGAAACATGACATAGTCAAGAGAGTATTGGACAAGAGTCAGGAAGATCTGAATTCAAATTGTACCTTGAAACTTACTAGCTGGTTGTGTGACTCTGGGAGCATCACTTAATATTTCTTAACCTCAATTCCCTTATCTATAATATGAAGATTATCAGAGCACCTCCCTCTCAGGATCTGTATAGACAGATCAAATGCAATAATATATATATAAAGCATGTTGCAAGAGCAATGTAAATATTATTATTATTAACATTATCATCAGGAAAATGAGACCAAAAAGAAGTAAATGACTTGCTTGAAATCACACAAGTAGTAAATGGTAGCACCAGGGATTTGAATTCAGTTCATCCAATTCTATAGCCAACAAATAACCATTATACCGTGTTAGGTCCCTTTACCTGTTTGGTCTTAACCTCTCCCAATTCTAAAATGGGCGGAGGGATTGAACTACATGATCATGATCTCTAAGTTCCGTCTTCCGTTTTGAAATTCTTTTGACTACAGGCAGAAGGACAGATAGAGAGACTCTCTTATAGCGTGCTGTTGGACCCCAAAGGTTTGTGAGAACACTGGTCTAGGAGGAATGGGAAAGCACATGGCACAGGTGTGGGGGTATTCCTGGAGGTATGAAAGCCACCAAGTTGGAGCACTGGGGAGAAACTCAGAAGCCTTGCTCCTAAAATAATCTAGCTAGTCCATGAGGCTAAATTCCACCAGCTCCAGTTGCCTCTGTCACAGTTTAGTCTTTTTAAAAATAATAATAGTTTTTTTTATTTTTCAAATATATACAATACATAATATATGCAAATATACAGTGCATAATTTATACAAATATATACAAAAATCATTTTCAACATCCATCCTTGCAAAATCTTGTGTTCCAAATTTTTTTCCCTCCTTTCTCACCCCCTCTAGACAGCAAGTAATCCAATATAGGTTACACATGTACAATTCATCTAAACATATTTCCACATATACCATACTGTGCAAGAAAAATTAGATCAAAAGGGGGAAAAAACAATATAAAAAAACCAAGCACACAACAACAAAAAGGTGAAAATGCTATGCTGTGATTCACATTCAATCTCCATAGACTTCTCTCTGTTTGGGGATGGCTCTTTCCATCACAAGTCCATTGGAATTGGCAGGTCAATCTTTTTGCATCCCTTGACTTCACTCTCCAGGAACATCTTGAAGGGTTCCTGGAACTAGGAAACTATGGGAAATTCATTTCTACCTAGGTCTTACCCAGCAAGAAATTGTGCAGAGAAGTGCCTTTGAAAACATGGTGCCTGGCACAAATGCAGAAGTGTTTGTCAGTGTACAAGGTAATGAGAGCAAGTCATCCCCATAGAAGTGAGACTGCTGGGCTGCAGGGGGGACCCATCCTTTCCTTAGCCCGAGGAGGGTTACTCTCAGAATGATGGCCTCTCATCTCTTTCTTTCCAGGAGATATTCTTGGTGAGCCCATCCTTGGAGCCCTGACACCATCTGAATTGCACAAGCTGCTAACAGTGCCAACAGGCTGCCCTGAGCAGACCCTGAGCTCTTTGGCCCCTTTGGTCATCCTGACCCAATACTTGGATGCCACAGGGCAGTGGGGTCAAGTTGGAGTGGAGCGAAGAAACCAGGTGATGGACAACATTGTTTCTGGTAAGTGTCTGTGTGAAGTGGAGGAGGCTGTTAGCTCTTCCCAATGTGGGTACATGTTTCCCCTGGTCATTCCACTCTAACCCACAAACATCAACTCCAAAGTGCCCAAGTTATATCAGAATCCCTGCCTTGCACAAGTATTCCCAGGATTGGCATTTCCTCACTTACATACTGACGGTCCTCCTCCCTCTGCACCCAGACACTGACCATTTCCCCAAGTTAAAATTGAACATTCACACACAGCCACTTGTGCCCACACACACACACACACACACACACACATCATCTGACTGAATTTTTTTGTCAGTTGACAAGGATTAAAGTGCTAAAGCCATGCTCTCAAGGAGCCTATATTCATTTCTTTAAGTAGTATTTTACTTTTTCACCAATTACATGTAAAAATATTTTTGTAAGATTTTAAGTTCCAAATTTTCTCTCTTCTTCTTCCTCTCCCCCAAGATAGCAAGCAATCTAATATAGGTTATACATGTGCAATCATATTAAACATAATTCCACATTAATCATGTTGTAAAAAAAAAACAGAACAAAAGGGGAAAGCTACTCCCCCCAAAGTGAAAACAGTTTGCTTTGATCTGAATTCAAATTCTATAATCCTGGATGTGGATAACATTTTCCATCATGAGTCTTTGGGGATTATCCTGGATCACCAAATTGCTGAGAAGAGCTAAATCAATCTTTGCTGATCATCATACAATGATACTGTCACTTGCACAATGTTCTCCTGGTTGTATGTGCAAGATACATCCAGCAAAAAAGGGACACTGACTCCCAATCACAAATTACATATCGATGACTATTCTTCCCAATTTACAGCCAGACAGGGCAGCTAAATGGTGCATGCAATGGACAGAGCACAGGTCTTGGAGTCAGGAGAACCTGAGTTCATAGGTGGCCCCAGACACTTACCATTTCCTAGCTGTGTGACCCTGAGCAAGTTACTTAACCCCAATTACCACTCAAAAAGAAACCAGAATAATCAATTGATACTCAGACAATGAAACTCTTCCATATCTACCTTGTAATATGCCTTTTGTTAGGTGTGACACCCTAGTCCTGCTAGGATGGAACATGCCCCAAATTACACTACAATGGGAAGTTACATTCAGACACTGACACCTTCCCCATGTTTCCTTTGGGTGTGGTGAACCTCTGAGATTCACTTAAACATCGATACTGTCCTAAGTTACAATCAGTCTCGGACACCTTTCCTCCATGTTCTATCAGGCTGCAGGTATTGAAGCTCCATCCCTGGCCACAGGGTTCAGTTACAGTCAGAGACACTGAGCCTCCCGGTTCTGTTGCACTTGGACACTGATACCCCCTGAGGTTTCCCTGGGGTCCAATACCTGGGCTGATCCTCTGCCATCTTCCTGACAGGTTATGCTCGGATGCTGGCTCACCGGAATTCAGAGGGTACCTACCACATCCACCAGGAAAGCCCTGGGAGCACATGGTGAGGAAGCTGTTGTCACTGCCCTGGGCCAAGGCTCTCCTCCATCATTTCACATACACCTCATTCTTGAAGTACTGCAATATCCTTATCTTACCCTGCCGGGTCCTAGAATTGCCCCCAGTGCTGAATCCAGGCCATCTAACCACAGGCTGGGTGCTGTGGTCAGGGAACCGGAAAAGCACATTTTTCTGGAGACAGGGCAGGAATCCCCTTTTCTCATCCCCAAAGTGCAAAAGCTTGGTGTATTATAGATGAGATCCAGGTGTGGATGTTGCTGCCCCCACAACTAGCAGAAGAGTCCAAGTCTGGGAATCAGGAGATACGGGTTCCACTGCCAACTTTGTTGGGTTAACTCATTGTATGAAGCCTCAGTTTGCCCATCTGTAAAATGAAGACAATAATATCTTTTTTGGAAAGCTCAAAGTGTGATTGAATATGACAATTAGAAATATTAATTAACATACTGCTGGAGCTCATTCACTTTGGGGGGTGGGGGAAGAGAAGTAGACCCTAACCTCAGAGGAAAGCTAAAGGGATAAAACCCCTGTGCCATATTTCCTGTGTACTCTATGGCCATCTAACATCTGTGCACACTTCCTCTATTCTGCAGGCTCACCAGCTATGCATTCAGGGTTTTTGCTATGGCCTTCAAGTCAATGACCAAGAGTAAAATAGAGCTAGATATTCTGTGCAGCAGTGCCAAATGGCTCATTACCCAGAGACAAGAAGAGGATGGGAGCTTCCAGGAAAAAGCCCCAGTGATTGTAAAGTCCATGCAGGTAAGCACTTGCCTTCTTCTTACAAAGGAGCAAGAGAGTAGTTAAAAGGGGATGGAGAGATAATGGCTTCTCTGGGCCCACTGCCCATTAAGGCATCCTCCTTTCCTCCTAAACTTAGCCAGGCCCCCTGCCCCAGAGTCTTGAAAGTCAGTTTTGGACAATGGTACAGTTCAATTCAATTCAATCCAATCCAATAAATATTTATTAAGGGCCTACTATGTGCCAGGCACTGTACCAAGTGCTACTGATGTTAAGACATAAAGAATCCCTGCCCTTGAGGAGCTTGTAGTCCAATGGGAGGAATCAATATGTGAGAAAATACAAATCAAGTTATACACAGGAAAACAGGGCAAGCCCTAAGCAAAGCTGGGGTCAGGGAAGAGATGGGAAGCCCTCTACTGTGAGCTGGAAAAGGTCCTTGGGCCCTTGGCGCTTGTGGTCATCAGGGATCCCAGGAGATTTGGTGGTATAACTGACAAGACTTAGGGATTATCGAGTCCAACTCCCTTATTTCTCATATAATGGCACCAAGATGAAGTGACTTGCTCAAGGACCCACGGGCCAAAAATTAAGGAGCCAAGATTCAAACTTGAATCCTCTCACTTGAAATTTGGCACTCTTAGGACTCAGAAATGGGACAAAGAATAACACCTGAGAGAAGGCAGCCTAAGTCAGTGGAGAGAGCCTTAGGCTGAGAACTGGGAATCCTGGCTTAGAGTCTAGCGACCAATTTGCTGTATGATAATGAGCAAGTCCTTTCTCTTCTTTGGGACTCAGTTTCCCCGCATGTAAAATGAGAACATTGCACCAGAGCCCTTAACTATTCTGTGACTCTGAATATGAAATTTAGGAACCCAACGCCATGTCTCCAATCAGACCCTAACCTTCTAAGAGAGCGTGGTCTGGGTTTTTTCCTTTTCTTCCCATTGCCCAACTTGACTTAGGAGATCATACCAACAATTTGGGAAGCCTTCCTAGAAAAGGACGGGTCCCAAACTGAGCCCAACGATCTCCAGCTTTGTGGTACCTCCCACATCTCCAGGGCGGATATTGGGGTTCAGAGGCCAAAGTTTCTCTGACTGCTCTGGTGCTGATTTCCCTGGAGGAAGGCAAGATTCTATGTACCTCTGAGGACCTGGTAGGAAGCACTGTCACTGACACAGGGAAACACAGGGGAGTCTGGGGAGACACAGAAGTCTGTGGTCTTTTCTGTGCCTGTGGTCATGGGGTCCCAGCTCTGATGGGAAGCACTGGGGTTGGCCCTGTTGAGAGGCACTGGGGCTGGCCCACTGGGAGGTACTGGGGCTGGCCCATTGGGAGGTAGCAGGGCTGGCCCCGTTGGCAGGCACTGGGACTGGCCCTTTTGGGAGGCACTGGGGCTGGCCCACTGGGAGGTAGCAGGGCTGGGAGCAGTGCTGGCTTACCAGGACAAATGACAGGCCCTTCTGACCACCATGCCTCATAGAATGTGAGTGCCAGCATCCAGAAGGCTGCCGCCTTCCTTGAGCAGCAGCTACCAAGTCTGAAAACAGTATTCAGTGTGGCCGTTGCCTCTTATGCCCTGGCCCTTGCAGACAGCCCCCGGGCTGATGACCGTCTGGATGATTTCGCATCACCGGGTGAGTCTGGACATCCTATGGGATAATGGCTGTATGTTAGCATCTACTTGTATCAAGATAATGTGAGCCTCCAAGCTATTATTGAGTTGATCTCTTTGGCCAGCTTCCCTTTTTCCTCCTTATATTTACATATATTTTGAGAATTTCATTCTGAGATCTTCTCATGCCTCTTGGGCTAATTTCTCCTGCAAAATATTAAGCCAACTGGATTAAACCAATATTCTTTCTCTGAACCCTTTAGAATCTACTCTACAAATAATCCAGGTACAGGTCTTGCTTCCTTTCTTCTGTCTATCACCTGTCAGCCACCTGTCTCTCCCTTCTCTGCCCTCCCCCAAGCCAGGCTCCTATTTTTTCTATTCAGCAACAACTTTCTTCATGTTGGTCGGAATCCAATCTATAGGAACAGTTTCCTTGGTTACTTCCTCCATCTCTTAGAGGATGACATTCTCACTAAGATTCTGCCCTGGACTACGACTTAATAGGAACAGTAGACAGCAGAAGTCAGCTCTCTTGTCCAGACAGTAAACGTTACAGAGGATTCAAATCCCTCGCCTGAGCCTCCGACTCCCTGATTCTTGAGCTGGCCCAGAGACCACAGAGGCTGGGGAGTAACAAATTAAGCCTCTTTCTTAGATAAGAGTCACTGGCGGGTAAAAAATGACAAGAAGTCGCTCTCCACGGTGGAGGCCACGGCGTACGCTCTCCTGCAGAAGCTGCAGCTCGGTCGACCTGGAGACACACACGCCATCAGCAAGTGGCTCATTGAGCGGAGGGAGCTTGGCGGTGGCTTCCAGAGCACCCAGGTGACTAAGGCGGGGGCCCCACAGACGCAGCTGGCCGGGCCATAGGAAACTATCACGCCTTTCTTTCCTGCACAGACCACAGTGGTGGCACTTGAGGCCCTGACCCGGTACCGACAGGCCATCCCCGCTGGCGGGAACTCGGCCATCCAGGTCCAGATCGCCGTCCCCACACGGGAGTTCACTGTGAAGTGGACCCTTGACCAGACTAGTACCTACCAGCTCCGCTCTCACAAGGTATGGCCCATGTGAAACCAGCTCAGGCTGCCAGGTCCTCCCTGTCCCTGCAGCCTGGATCCAGAACTAGCGAGGTCTGCCCTAAGGGAACGTCTAAGGTTCCTCCATAACTCTGGCGCTCTATTATTTTGCCCTCAGTTCTCGGCACAGGATGACCTCATCATCAAAGCTAGTGGTACTGGGAAAGGTACCCTCTCTGTGAGTCTGAATTTTCTTCCTCTGGGCTCTAGGTCAAGATGTTGTATGGGAAGACAAGCTAGGATGTTCCTGCTCCTCAGGAGTCCCCCATCCCTCCTGGCCTGAGTCCCAAGAAATCTGTCACCTAGCCTCAGCCAGGAAAAACCTAAGGAGGATTTTTCTCCCACTCACTTGCATGCCTGAGACCCTTCTGATTTTCTTTCTCTTTCAATTAGAGTCTTTCTCTGTTCTCAGGAGCTCCCTTCTCTTGCCAATTAGCACATGGGTAGATAGGTGGGGCCAGTCATTTTCATAGGGAGATCTCCACTGCAATCCTCGAAATGGAAAGTAGAAATATATTCTTCCCCCTACTATCATTGCCCTGCCCTGGAGAAACCCAATAGGAATGCAATAGGAAAATTGACTATTGAACCGGATGCTCTGACCCCTCTTATTCTCCCCTCTTTCATCTTCTCTTGGTCCAGGTCTTGACCATTTACCACAAGCTTCCAGACAGCCAAAAGAGCTCTTGCCACCCTTATCATCTGAACGTAACCCTGCATCCTGATGGTGAGTCCCCTTCACTAACACTTCCGGGGCCTTCCTGAAGAAGGGAGCCATCCCTATGTCCTTGATAAGCCTGATATTCTCCCCCCACCCCACCCCTGAGGGGAGCAGCAGACTTCCAACCTTTTCTTGTGAAAAGTAGCAACTTGTCTGAAAGTCTCCCTCACTGGTTCTAAGGGTGAGCACAGAAAAACCCCTGGAGTCTCAGCTCCTCCGCAGGCTTTCTCTTATGGGTATTTCCACAGAGAGAAGAGAAGAAGAGACCTATCATTTGAGGATTGAGGCAAGGTACTCCCATTTCTATCTACTTCTATGAGGTACCCTGATTTCCTGTCCCTCAGGACATGATCTATCCTGCCCCACCATAGTGCTCAAGTCCCTTGGCACTGGAGGCCCTGTAGCTCCGAATCTTATAGACTATGTAAGCTGGACTTAACCATTACATTCTGTGCTAGGAACTATCACACCCTGTGATGCCGCGTGGCTTGTCTGTGGATGGTTGTTCCACAATATCAGGTCCACAGACTTGGCAGGAATCCCTTCAGACATCAAATCCCCACCCTCCTGGATACTCCCAACCTGCCTGAGCCCCCTGCTTCACTGAAATAGCACTCTACCTTCAGGTACTTGGGTCCCCAAGATGCCACAATGACCATCCTGGAAGTGTCGCTGTTGACTGGTTTCTATCCTGATGAGGGTGACTTAAAGCAGGTGATTCAGAGAAAGGAGAGGAGGGGTCCTTAGTTGTATTTGGAATGATAGCTACAGTTGGTGACTAATCAGAAATTGTCTCCATTATTTCTTTACACCCTCCAGAAAGGTTTGTGCCTAAAGCTTTGTTCTCCTGGTATCTCCTAGTAGTTGCCAAAGAGGGAAACAACAAACCAAGTAGTACATAGCCCCAATTCTACAGAAAAAGAAATCTAAGAGAATGAGTATCATTCGCCCAATGTCACATAGCAACTTGGTGGCAGGACCAAGCCTGGGCCCCAGGGCTCCTGACTTATCTCTCCTGGACCCATTCCCACTGAACAATAACACTTCCAAAGAGGGTTTCTCTGTTCAGATGTAAGAAATTTGGCCTCAAGTTTCCCAAGTTTTACAAGTGAATAGGTACTTCTCCTCAATCTTGATGAGCATTAATGCCATTTCCTTTAGGGCTTAGAACCCCAACTTTCCTGAGTCCCTCAAGTTTTTGAGTTCCCAGCATCTAAATCCTTGACACCCTCAATATCTCCTATATCTCCTACTCCCTGAATTTCCAATTTCTCAAATTCCTAATGTCTCAGAGGCCCCGAGCTCCTGACACTCCTAAGTTTCTAGTACTAAATATCCCTGTCCTGCCAAATCAGCCATTGTTTCCAAATCACCAACATTCTAAACTTCTGATATGCTCTAAATTCCCAAGTCTCTTATTTGTGATATCCAAGAGGCCTGTCATCTTAGTGCCCAATGTTCCTGAGTCTAGATATTACAAGTCTTGGATGTCCCCATCCCTCTATTTCAGCTCACAAGCAACATTGAGATGTATGCTTTCCAGTATGAGACCAAGACCAGCTCCAGTAACAGCTCTGTCATTCTCTATCTGGAAAAGGTGAGACCAGAACTGTCCAGGTCACCTGGGAAATCAGCCCCAAACATAAGGATGTACTTCCTGGCATTCTGAAGGCACATCAAGGAGTTGACCCTCAAAATACAATACTCTTTGGACCACATTCATTAAGATGTTCAGGAACTGCCCCAATATATGACTCATTAGTACATACAGGAAACAAATACTCAGTTACCCAATTTTCTCAGACTTATGTCCATTAATACATAGTTCCCTCTGGTTCGTGACCATTAAAAAGTGAAATCAGTCAAGCAGCATTCATTAAATGTATCCTTGGCACAATATTAAGTCAAAAGTGCTGGGGACAGGAGGATAACAACAGTTATTGCTTTCAAGGAGCTCACAATATAATGGGGGAGGTAACATATAAAAAAACACACCTATGTACAAACAAGATATGTAAATGATAAATTAGGAGTAATCTCAGAGGGAAGACGCTCAGGAACAGACACCCCAAATATCCCTCTTCTCTAGCTTCCCCATTGGTGTATGGGGAGCTGACACTTGCAACTACCTCTGTCCCATACCCATTAGCACACAGTGAATTGGCACAGAGATATATATCTTTCTGTAACCTGTGCCCACTGACATATTAGAATATGTGAGGGCAATGGTTATTTCTCTAGCTAGAGCATTAGGCACCCCTTTTGGTCCTAGACACAGATTTATGGAGTCCACCCCTTCCCAGGCAGGTCTTCTTCCCCAAATGCTTCATGATTAACATCTCTGGGCCTACTGGTCCCTTCCCACAAATAATTTCAGTGTTCAATGTTCCTTGATTAGTGCTTCCCTGGTTAGCATCTCTATAGTCAGTGTACCTCAAAGTAACATCCCTGCAATCAGAGTTCTTCACGGTCATTATGTCCCACGGTCAGCACTTCCCATGGGGGAATGTCTGCCATAGTCAGTACCTAGACAGGACCCTGTCTGCCCTCTCTCTCAGCTCTCCAACCAAATGAACACTGTGCTTAGCTTCCGAATTCATCGGCTACTTAATACAGAACTCTTGCAAGCTGCTCCTGTCACCATCATCAACTACTATGAGCCTGGTGAGTAGGGATCAGAGTGAATGGAATTGTGGCTATAACTTCAAGAGTAAGGGAAAAGGAGATGAGCCATATCTAGAAGGCTATAAAAGTATACAGAGGAGAGCTAAGGAGAAACCATCCGGAAGGGGAAAAGCCAAAGGAAGAACAGAACACCCCCTGGTCCTTCAGATAGTATTTAAGTAGGAACTGGGAATTCTAGGAGCTCAGGACAGAGCTACAGTCTCTATCCCTGAGACATGAGGAACAGGAATGTCACAGGCTACAGAATGGAGATCAAGTAATCACCTTTGGAATGAGAAGGTTAGGAATGCACACTGTAAAGGGGGAGAAACTGAAGAACTTAGATATTTTCTGGACACCAGAAACTGGTGCAGGAGACTCAGGGGGTTTGGATTATGGTGCAAAGCACCACAAATGATCTGCTCCATCATTCTGCCTGCTATCACTCAAATCAATTCAGGCCAGTAGAGGTCTTTGATACTAGGAAAGCTGCAGGACCCTGAAGGTTCCTTGGTTTTAAGCCCCTTGTTTCTTTGCTAACCCATGGGGGAATGTCAGAGGAGAGATGCAGGGTCTTCTACAATGTGCCGGGAGATGCTGCACTAATGAGAAGGATCTGCCATAAAGACGTGTGCCGGTGTGCTGAAGGTGAGCTGGGGCTCTGGCCCATCTGGGGCATGGGGCATGGAGAAGAGCTGGATAGGCAGGAAGAGCTGTTTCTACCCTGGTCAATATAAGAGGCCCACAGGGGCCTCTAGAGATAAAAGAATTAATTTTAGGGGGAAAATTTTTTTAAAGAGCATAAGAATTAACTTTGGGAAATGCTCTCTCCTAGGCACAATTTATTGCAAGGATACATGGAATCAGAGACAGACCAATTTTGCAACCTTTAAAGGGCTCTAGAAACCATAATGCTGGGAAGGAATCTGGGAGACAATAATTTGGAGGCACTGATAGTTAGATGATTGAACATGCAGGCAGAAAGACCTGAGTTCAAATCTCAAGCCTCAGACACTTGGTAGCTTCCCTTCCCTTTCCATTCCTTCCTTCCCTTTCCCTTCATTTTCTTCCCTTCCCTTCCCTTTTTTAAAATCTCCCTTTCCCTTTTCTTTCCTTCTTTTCCCTTCATTTTCTTCCCTTCCCTTCCCTTTCCTTTTTTTTTTATCTCCCTTTCCCTTTTTTTCCTTCTTTTCCCTTCCTTTTCTTTCCCTTCTCTTCCCTTCCATTCCCTTCCCTCCCCTTTCCCCCTTTCTGTCTGCCTCAGGGTCCTCATCTATAAAAGTCAAACAATAATAACACCTACCTCCCATTATTACTTTGAACAAAATGAGACATTTTAAAGTGTTTTTCAAACTTTAAAATGCTATATGAAAGCTATTATTACTGAAGAAGTCAGGGAAGACAGAGAATGACAAAGCTGGAGGGTTTCAATTTTTATTTTTTTATGGGCGGGGGGACTAAAGAATAGTCTGGAGCAAAGGAGTGAAGAGTCTAGAAGCTTTTGATTGAAGCTGCCTCTCCATCCATGTGCTCAATTCTCTGTCCTTCCATCTATCTATCTGTTTTTCTTTCTTTGGGCTCCATTCTCTCTAATGAAACCAGAAAAGTGTCCATCCCTAACCAGTAGCTACAATAATATCAACCAGAAGGAACTCCAGATCACAGCTTGTCAGCCAAGTGTTGATTTCGGTGAGTGCCAAAGTCCCTCCCATAGTTTACAATGGGGTCCAAGGTTCTTATGTCCTCAGAGACGGACACCTTTGATAAATAGGGCTCAAATGAATCCATGAACCCATATGGGTTAAGGGTGGGCGAGAGCTGGGAGTGGGTTCCTACACATCGGAGCTAGATGACCTCATTTTCCAATCAGTTTATAAGGCCCACTTGACAGAACTGGAGCAGATTGACACCTATGTCTACTACACTATGAAAATCCTGGAAGTCATCAAAAGTGGTGAGTGCACTATATCCAATTGCACAGGTCTGGGGAGGGCAGAGGAATAACAGTTTAGAGGGAAACAGTCTGGGCTTACTGCATGTTCAGAAACAATGGTGAAACTGGTCCAATTAGAAAGGGAACTGTTTATCTGCAACAGGCAGAAGAATCACATCCATGAGACTTTTATATCACCCACATCCAAAGTGCCATTAACCCCTCTTCATTTTAGAATCATGGAATGTATAGCTGGAGAGACCTTACAGATTACCTAGCCCAATCCCTTCATTTTACTTAGTCAACAAACATTTATTAAGCACCTTCTATGTGCCAAGTACTGTGCTAAATTCTGGGAAGACAAAAAAAGGAAATAAACATTCCCTACTCTCATGGAAGGGGGTGGGGGAGACACACAAACAAACATTTCCAAACTAGCTATAAGTGGTTTAAATTGGGGGTGATTGTGGAGGGAAAGCATTAAGAGTAAGAAGGACTAGACAAGACTTCTTGTAGAAGCGGGGAGGACTTGGGTTCAAATTGGACCTCAGACACTTAACACTTTATAATTGTGTGACCCTGAGAAAGTCACTTAACCCCAATTGCCTTAATAACAACAACAAAAAAAGACTTGAAGGAAATCAGGAATACCAAAGGATAGAGATGTAGAGGAAGAGAGTTCCAGGCATGGGGAACAGCTACTGCCAAGCTCAAATTTGGAAGATGGGATGTCTTGGAAAAGGAACAACCAAGAGGCAGATTCTGGAGCAGATTCTATGGACAGGGAAAAGGTATAAGAAAACCAAAATGATGTGGAGACAGGTTAGGATGAATTTGAAAAGCTAGTAGAAGATTCTCTATTTTATTCTTCATACACTAGGGGGCCATTGAAGTTTATTGAATTTTACAGTCAAAGAAAAAGAGTCAGAAACTTTAGAGTTGTCTCAGTGATGTTAAGTAAAAGATCCAGCTTTTCTGCCTCCAAAATCTGATGATTTTCCTTCCTCCTCCTCCTCCCAGTCTTGATAGCCTGTATGGTGTCTAATTCCAAAGTACTTGAGAGGGGTTGTAGTTGGGTAGATTCTCCTTCCTCAGCCTCAGTTCCTCTAGTTGCAAGTTCCCTTCTCAGAAGAAGGTTCATCCACTTCTTCAGCTCTTAACCTGACTCTAATTCTGACATTCTTAAACTTCCTTATAGAAGCTAAGGAACCTTCCTCATTTCTCTGCCCTACAGGTACAGACATTGGAGTTCTCAACAAAAACAAAAAATTTATCTCCCACATAATGTGTTTCCATGCCCTTGGGCTGAAGGCCAATGAGACATATTTAATCATGGGCCAGTCATCAGATCTGTGGAAGATGAGAGATAAGTAAGTTGCAAGGGTGGTCTTGCTTGTTGGGTGTGGGGTTTGGAGAGTTCCTTAGCCCATGGCAAGGATCCTGTCCTACCTCTAATAACAGAACTCTCTATGTAAAGAACAGTGGGACTAAGGATGTGAGACAGAGCTGGCATTAAGGCAGGTTTTAGAACACAAGTCTCAACCTCCAAGCCTCTCTAGCCAACAAGTTAAACTTCAGCTCTGCAATGCACTAGTCTCTCCCATCGGACAAGATGAAGAAACTTAATCTCCTCTTTTCCTCTTTCTTCTTGTTTTAACAGCTACAGCTATGCTTTAAGCACAGATACCTTCATCATCAAGTGGCCAGAAATATCTGATGTTGATTTTTTGGAATTTCGAAATGAACTAGAAAAGTTTTCAGAATTTCTAACTAATCATGGCTGTGAAAATTAGCTGGTCAGCATCCAGCTGTGCCCTCAGAGGAGTGATAATAAAGAATATGAATGCCTCCTATCACTCAGCAGAGAGCTGGTAGAGGCACAGAATGCGACATACAATTTCAGACGTAGCTATTGTATTAATTTGTTTTTCTTGATCTCATTTTTTATATTTGTTCTATTTGGGAACAGGGACTCATTGGAAAATGATGATATTTTTAAAAAGAGAAAAAGCATCAATAAAAATTTGAGGATTTAAAATACAAGTGGTATCCAGGCTATTCCTTCCTAATGATCCAGGGGCTCTAGCCAAAAGAACCATCATTTTTAGTAACCTAAGGATTATGAATATCTGACCCAGGTACTTTGGTATCAGCATTTTCAGAGGTTTGGAACAGGTTAAGTCCCAAATAAAGGACAAGTATGTCATAGACAAAGGCTTAAGGTGAATTTAGCAAGAGGCTCCAGATACCTCTAGATATAGGGGCTGCTGTGTGGTTCCCACAGAGAAGGTAAGAACAGGAGGGAGGGAGGGAGGGAGGGAGAGAGAGACAGAGAGACAGAGACAGAGAGAGAGGGAGGGAGGGATACACAGAGACAGAGACAAAGACAGAGAGAGAGACAGAGAGACAAAGAGAAACAGAGAGAGAGAGAGAGAGAGAGAGAGAGAGAGAGAGAGAGAGAGAGAGAGAGAGAAGGAGGGAAGGAAGTGGGGGAGAATATGCCCAAGATTATCAAAGAAAGAGAAAAAGGAACTATATATACAAAAACATTTATAGCATTTCTTTTTATGGTGGCAAAGAACTGCAAACTAAGGAGCTACCTTTTACTTGGGGAATGGGTGGACAAATGATAGCGTATGAATTAAGAGAATATTATTATACTATAAAAAAAACAAAAGGGATGATTTCAAAAATACCTGGGAAGACTTATATGAACTGATAAAGTAAACAGAAATAAGAGAATGATTTACACAATAAAAAGAGAATTGTAAGGAAAAACGATTTTGAAAGACTTAAGAACTCTAAACAATGTAATGACTGGCCTCAGTTCCAAAGGGCCAGTGATGAAGCAATAATCCATTTCCTGAGAGAGGTAATGCAATCAATATAGAGAATAAGGTTCATTTTTGGACACAGGCATGTAGGAATTCGTTTTGCTTGAATATGCATATTTGTTGCAAGGGATTTTTATTCTTTTCCTTTTTTCGATTTTTGTTTGGGGGGAGGAAATAAAAGTATAGTGATAGGGTTGCCAAAAAAAGAGAAAGGAAAGAAAGGAAAATAGGTCATTGAAGCTTTTTTTTTAATGCACAGAAGAGAACATAGGGAAACACAAACAGGACAAGCTTTGAAAGGTACATGTTGAATTTGTTATATATTTTAAAAAGAAAAGCAAGATGCAGATAATAGAAAAATCACAGCTCTGTCTACAATTCTCTTTTTATAATGATATTTCATGGAAATACTTATTTTACTTGGTACTTGTTAATTTCAAAAAAAAAATAAAATAAAATAAATCCTGGCATGGCAGAAGCAGGACTAAAGGACCTGGCAGGGCCCCTGAAAACAGAGCACACCTTTAGGGAGCAGGAAGATCAGCCCTGGGCAGAGACCCTAGTTACAGGTTCATATATAGTAGTATAGAAATACAGGAAATGACCACATAGATTTCTTCTGTAACATTGTGTATATAACATATGACCCTTGAGGCACTGCATTAACAAGAAAGCAGTACAAGTAATCCAAATCAACTTGTGTTTTGGCCTCTATTAAGCTTTCTGGACATCATTATGTTGCTGATTCAGAGGAGGAACGTAATATCTGAGTTGATAAATGGGGAGTACTCTTCTCAACTGATCACTCAAGAGTCTCTTCAGAGCCTCTCTGGCACATGTGTGTGAATGTCTATCCACTTTAGGCTCCGCAGGGTCACCCTACAAACGTATAGACTGCCCTTACCTTCTACCTTGATTGTATATGCCTGAGGAGTTAAAAAACCACACTGACTAATTTCAAATTTTAGCCAAGAGATGATATTGGCTAAAGGATCAAAATTTAGAATATATGACTCAGAAGTCCTTATCTTACATCTGGTATCTTCACTATCAGTCATTACCTTTCCACCACAATTCATAGGAAACAGGTAAGCACATATTATAATCTTGAAAGCTATTAAATATAGCAAAAATGAAAGTGAAGAAGGGCTCCTACATGGAGTCATCCACGTCCAAGCATCTACCTACACACGTCCTCTACCTTGACTTCCCAGTGATTTAAGGTGACTGGTCATGATGGAAGGGCAGTGGGGAATACGGATTCTACCATCTCCACCACCACTATCAGTGGTCTTTGGAAAAAAAGTTTGAAACAGGTTGACAGGTTGACTCTCAAATAAAGGACAGGTATATCATAGACAAAGGCTTAGGGTGAATTTAGCAAGAAGCTCCAGATACCTCTAGACATAGGGATTTCTATGTGGTTCCCACAGAGAGGGTAAGAACAGGAGAGAGAGAGAGAGAGAGAGAGAGAGAGAGAGAGAGAGATATGAAAGCAGGGAGGGAGGGAAGGTAGGAAAGAAGGAGGGAGGAAGGGAAAAAAGGAGAGAAAGAGAGACCGAGACAGAGAGACAGAGAGAGAGCGAGACAGACAGATAGACAGAGAGAGACAGAGGGGGGGGGGGAAGGAAGGGGTGGGGGGAGAATATGCCCAAGATTATCAAAGAAGGAGAAAAAGAAACTATATATACAAAAACATTTATAGCTTTGGTGGTCTGATGAGATTTATTTGAGATGGAGTTGATGGCTAATTGGATGTCATTTCATTAAGGATGAGAAAAGTTAATATATAGCTTACCTCTATAGAAACCTGGACCTTCAGGTGGGGTTATCATAGTTTTTTCTCTTTTTAATCCAGCTCTTATAGTTACACTCTTTGTGTTTATTACATATACACTAATATATGCTCTTAGGCCCCTGCCATTCCCCAGCCATTGCTTCTTGAGAGATTTATTGTATCAATATTACAATTGATACAATGTATTGTATCAAATATAGAATATTTCTTGCTATTGTTCAGTTATTTCCAACTCTCTAAGACCCCATTTGGGGTTTTCTTGGCAGAGATAAAGGAATGGTTTGCCTTTCCTACTCCAGCTCATTTTATAGATGAGGAAACTGAGGCAAATAGGGTTAAGTGACTTGCCCACGTTCACTTGGCCAGCTAGTAATTGTCTGAGAACTCAGATGAGCCTTCCAGACTTGAGCCCAGACACTCTATCTACTTTACCACTTAAATGCCTTTTAATATTTATTACAACCCATATGATTTATTTTGCTCTCTCCCCAGTGTTTGGCACATAGTGCATTAAAATGCTTATTAATTAAGTTATGGGTCAATAGGCCTAGCCACATGCTGGATAATACAATCCATTTGTTTGAAAGTCCTATACCTTCCCCTGAGGTCAAGGCAGTCTATGCAGAGAGGGGAAGAGCGAGAAGGATGGGTGGGTCACTAAAAGCTGGCCCTAGAGTACCTCCCTATTGGAACAGTCCAGTTGCACATCCCAGAATAATATAGTGGGGTGGGGGTAAAGAGTGGGTTGCAGGGTGACAACACAACTAAATTATACTCTGCCCATTCCTCCTACTATGCTTTTACATAATGGGGACAATGAATACAGTCTTAGTCTTTCATGTCCTTGTATTACCTATACCCATGCCATATGCTTTCTTATGTTTTTAAAATTATTATTCATCTAATTTCAAGGGATGATATTTTGGAAAGAAGGTGGAGTGAGGAGAGGAAATGTTTTTGCACATCTTATTAGCAAATTGGAGAATGTCAAAAAGAGAATAACTGTAGTATTTGCTGTTTTAACATTTTAAAAAATATATCTTCATCTCTCTTATTTTAGAACTAAAGAAACAGAAGCTCATACAAAGATGAAAAGCCTTTTTTAATTACTGAAAATGAAAGGGAAAAAGCAGGCAGCCATTAAAAGGGAACAACTCAGGCTCTGAGCACCCTCTCATGGACATAAATGTTACTGCAACCTCCTGTAAGGTTGGAAGTCTCATTAAATGCCAACTGTGGGCCAGACACTGTGCTAACCACTGAGGAACTCCCCCAAAAAAGGCAAAAACAGATCTTATCTTTAAGTAACTCTAGATAATACACCAATACTTTTATATAAACAAGCTAAATATAGGATAAATTGGAAATGATCAACAGAGACAAGGCACTTAATTAAGCGAGATTGGAAAGGTTATCTGTAGAAGGTGAAGTTTTAGTTGGGACTTGAAAGATGGGAGATGAAAATGAAGATGAAGATGAGGAGAGAGAGAGTTCCAAATATGAGAGACAGTCAGAGTAAATCCCTGGAGTCAAGAAATAGAATGTCTTATTTCAAGGAACCCTCAGGAGGCTAGTTACTGGACTGAAGCAGACATGATAGGGGTGGGTAAGGAGAGTAAGGAAGTGCAAATTAGGTGTAAGAAAACCAGAAAGTTGGATGGAGGGAGGACCAGATCATGAAGACTAAGTTCCACCTAGTAGCTGACTCAGAGGTTGAACACAGAATTATTATTACAAAATCTTAGTTGGATCTTAAGTCATGTAACAGTTGTCTCCTTGTGTGTTTAAAGGAAGTAACACAAACCAAACCATCACTGTCTCAAAAAAAATCATAACTTTATTTTATTTTTAAAATATTTTTGGTGATGCAATTGGGGTTAAGTGACTTGCCCAGGGTCACACAGCCAGGAAGTGTTAAGTATCTGAGGTAGAATTTGAATTCAGGTCCTTCTGTCTTCAAGCTGATGCTTTATCCTCTGCACCATCTAGTTACCCATATAAGTATATTTTAAAAGACAGGAAATGATTAATAAGCTACAAGTTCAGAATTAAATGTCTGAATAGTCAGACCACCAACTTGTCAATTTATTGTTGTTGTTTGTCCTTCATGCTCAAAGGGGATCACAATGACATCATGATGTACATTGTGTGTGATATGGCTAATCACATCAATACCAACTTGGAGGGCTCTTTCACATGTTTGGAGAGAAATAGTCCATAGGACCGTTTGCAAGGAAGGTGTTTCTAAATTTGGGCATTTCATTTTTTTCTGAGCTACTGCCATTTTATTTTGTTCAGCCTTTTAGGCAAATGTACATTTGGCATTCAAACAATGTGACTAGTCTTTTGGAATTGTATTCTCTGCACAGGATTTGAAAGGCTTGATAGTTTAGTCCAAGAAAGGACTTCACTGTCTAATATCTTATCTTACCAGGAGATCTTAAGAATCTCCCTAAGACAATTTAAATGAAAACAATTCCATTTCCTGACATCGCACTGCTCTATGGTCCGAGTTTCACAGGCGTACGGCAATGAAGTAAGTACAATGGTTCTGTAGACTTTCACTGTGGTAGGCAGCCTGATACCTTTTTTCTCCCACATATTCCTTCGGGGCCTCCCAAGTACTGAGTTAACTCATCAGCTATGTGTACATCCCCAGAAAACATGTTGCCAACGTAAATGAACTTACTCACAGCATTCAAAATTCCTCTATTTGCTATAATCAATGATTCCACATATGGATGGCATGGTACCAGCTGGTAAAAAACCTGTTTTCTTGGTGTTGTCACACCAAAATTAGCACAAGCAACAGAGAACCTATCAATATTTTACTGTATCTCGGCCTCAAAAGGAGTGCACAATTATCTGTGAGCAAAAAATTTGTACACCTCCACTTTAGTCCTGCCTCGTAGCTTTTTCGAATTAAATAATTACCATCAGTGCAATAGTTGACTTTGATGCCATTTTCATCCTTGTTGAGGGTCAGATAATATTGCTGAAAACATATTTCTTTTTTAAAAAGTATAGGAGCAAGCACACAGCCCTGCTTCATTCCATGGGTGATTAGAAAAGTGCAAGAGCCTCGTCCATTATCCAGAGTCCTTGCAAGCAAGCCATTATGAATTTTTTTATATGCATATCTCAACATTACATAAGAGTCTTTGAAAGATAAAACTAAAGAGATAATTTTGTTCCATGACCTTCTAGGCTTATCAAAGGTGTTTGCCACCGCCATGGAGTATGATCAATATGATCAGTATAGATTACAAATGAAAAAGTGATTGCAGTTACATAATTATGTTTTCCATGTAGTCCTATATGCAGATGAGATCGTGCAACTTGTATCAAGTTTTAGAGCAATGCATAGCCTCCTAAGCAAGATCCATAAGGACTCAAAAGAGTTCAGGCTAATTATCCATGATGGAAAAGCCAAATGGAATAAGAATGTCTATTACCCAAAGTATAATAATAATAATAATAATAATAATAATGATAAAGATAGAAATGGGAACTAGCCCTGTGATTTCACTGGCATATACAATTCTCATATAAAAAAGACTGCTTGTTGCTTCCTAATTACCCATTTTGAGAATGTCCTCAATTCATGTAGAGATGACTTTCTTGAATATTTTGTATTAGATGGGAGAGAAAGCTCACAGGGGTAGTTATTAACGTTCTCTCTGTTTCCTTTTTTAGGTGTTAATAAGATTGAATTTTTTTACACATTTTATCTCTTCCTTTCATCCAGATCCCTTGTAAGTCAGTCCTTCAATAATTTCCCAACTATATCACCTATAACAGAGGTCTCTTTTCTATACAATTACTCTAATCTAGCTGCTTTTCCCCTCTTTGTTCTGTTTAATGTTATTTCTAACTCCGTAAGTATACCTAGAATTTTATGCTAGATTAAGATCTCTATAAGATAGTTCTACTGTCTTTGATGGAGAAAACAGTCTGTTAAAGTAACTTTCAGAAATGTTTTCCATTTGTCTCTTCTCTATCATCTTTCTTCCATTTTCATTCTTGTCTACCCTTAGAATACCCTTTCTTGGTTAGATATATTGACAAATTTTTTTAAGTGGTTTTATTTTATCTCACCTATAAGATAATGATAAAATTATTAACATCAATAATGACTATTAACTTGAAGTTTTGGAAAAAAACTTTATATACATTATTTCATTTGAGTCTCATAAAATAACATGGAATAGGGACCGTGTATTAGATTGGGAGCCAGAAGACCTGGGTTTTAATCCTATTTCTAGTTCTTATTGTCTGTATTCTTACTGACTTTGGGCAAAGTCAATTAATGCCTTTGGTCTTGGCTTCCTTCTTTATAAAATGAGGTCAGGATAGACAGTCTCCAAGATTCCTTCCAGCTCTAAATCCATTATCCTATGATTCTCTGAACTCTGTGAGATGAGTATAACAGATATCATTAGTTTCATTTTGCCATAAGGAAAATTATTCAGTCATTTCAGTTATGTCTGACTTTTCATGATTCCATTTGGGGTTTTCTTGACAAATATATAAGAACAGGAACACATAGACAGTAAATGTCTGAGGTTGCATTTGAACTCAAGACAATGAGAATTCCTAATTGCATACTTGGCAGTTTCTCCACTGCAGCACCATCTGGCTACCCCAAGAGAAAAATTAATTTAAGTTATTTGTCCATTGTTACACAGTAGTAAGTGCCATGGGCAGATCCAAGCCCATTTAAGGATTCTTCTGTTTCCAACACTCTATCTACTGTTCCATCCTGCTTCTCACACACAAATACAGAAAAGGAGAACTGATATGGTAAAAGGCAGATACATGCACATAGGGATATGCAGTGGGAGGATCAATCCAGAGAGTTGTTCCACCAGTATGTATACTATATATATATATATATTATGTATATACATATACAAATATATATTCAATGCATACATATACTTACATATACATATATAGTATCTACATACAATTATCAGTATATATGTACATGCATGCATATACGTATACATACATTCATTGTTCATTGACAAGGTGGCTCAATGGATAGAGCACCAACCCTGAAGTCAGGAGGGCCTGGGTTCAAATTTGGTCTCAGACAACTTTCTAGCTGTGTGACCCTGGGCAAGTCACTTAACCCCAATTGTCTCAGCAAAAAAAGAAAAAAATTTAATTGGCAGTCCGCAGTCCTGCCTTATAATAACATGTAGGGTTCTCTTCTTTTGTATAATATGATCATTCTCTGGGAGCAGGTTTCTTGGGGAGGTTTTCTGGAGACAGCTTTAGTTTCAGTTCAGAGTAATAATCACCTCAAACACAGCCAGGGATTAAAGTACAGTCTTTTATTGTCTCTTCCAAAATGGCCCAGTTAATTTTTCTTAGAGGCCTATCTCCTTCCTTGGTTCCAAGAGTTCTTGCAGCTTGTCTTTTAGCTCTTCCAGCTTCTGCCTCTAGCTCAATTCCAACTCCTGGCTTCTCAATCTCCTCCACTGACTCCTCACTTCTCAATCTCTTCAAGTCTCTTGACTGAAACTCTAAGAGCTTCTTATATATGATCTCTTAAAAATGTGAACCCAAAGGTTAACTCCTCCTCTGAGAGAGTGGGATTGTGGGTTTCTGACTTGTGAATCTCCCGGACTTGTGAGCTCTAATGTGTGAGCTAATGTATGAACTCTCTTAAAGGTGCGAGCTCTAATGTGTGAACCAATTACATAAGCATTGTTTCTATCAACTCTAATGACTTAACACCTTGTTTTAAGTTCTGGCCCATAACAATAATAAGCCATGGAACACAAAGGTCTCTAGAAGATAAAATCTGAAGGTTATCTGAAGGACAGCAGAACTGTGCATAGTGATTGGGGTAGGCTGTGGTACATTAACTGGGAAGACTATAGGAAAGCATCATAAAGGACTGATCAGTCAAGAAACATTTATTAAGCTTCTACTACATTCCAGGCATTGTACTAAACTCTAGGGATGCTCAAAAGAGGCAAAAGACAGTCCTGGCCCTCGAGGAATTTATAGTCTACTGAGGGAGACAATATGCAAACAAATATATGCAAAGCAAGATATACACGAGGTAATGAGGAAATAATGAAGAGGGGTTGGGGGAAATTTCCATCTAAAGAAGGAACTTTTGTTGGGACTTGAAGGAAAGTCATAGGGATAAGTAGAGAAAAAGAGGGAGAGCATTCCAAGAATGGAGGACAGTCAGAGATTATGCTCTGGATTGTAAGATGAAGTATCTTGTTTGTGGAATGGCCAGCGGAGCAGTGTCACTGAATTGAAGAATATGTGTTGGGGAGCAGAACATAAGAAAACTGGAAAGGCAGGAGGGGACTAGGTTGTGAAGGGCTTTAGATATCAAACAGAGTGTCTTATATTTGATCCTGGAGGCAACTGGGAGCCAGTGGAGTTTATTGATGGAAGATGAGAGGAATAAATGCTCAAACTGTACTTTAGGAAATCACTTTAGTGGCTGAATAGAAAATGGATTACAGTGGGGAGAGATTTGAGGCAGGCAGATCCACCATCAAGCTATTCAAATAATCCAGACATGAGGTGATAAAGAGCTATACCAGAATGATACCAGTGTCAGAAGAGAAAAGAGGGCATATTTAGCAGATGTTGCAAAAGTGAAATCAGCAGGTCTTGGCAAGAGCTTAAATATGAAGGGTAAGAAATAGTAAGGAATGAAAATTAAGAACTCCATCCCTCAGATTGGCTATGACAGGAAAAGATAATGAAGAATGTTGGAGGGATGTGAGAAAACTGCCAATACATTGTTGGTGAAGTTGTGAACTGATCCAACCATTTGTTTTTTAAATTTTTTTAATTAAAGTTTTTTATTTTCAAAACATATGCATGAATAATTTTTCAGCATTGACTCTTGCAAAACCTTGTGTTCCAAATTTTCCTCTCCTTCTCCCACCCCCTTCCCTAGATGTCAAGTAATCCAATATATGTTAAAGATGTTAAAATATATGTTGAATCCAATGTATATATACATATTTATACAATTATATTGCTGCATGAGAGAAATCAGATCAAAATGGAAAAAATGAGAAAGAAACCAAAATACAAGCAAACAACAAAAAGAGTGAAAATGTTATGTTGTGATCCACACTCAGTTCCCACCAGTTCTCTCTCTGGGTGTAGATGGTTCTCTTCATCACAAGATCATTGGAACTGGCCTCAGTCATCTCACTATTGGAAAGAGCCACATCCATCAGAATCCCAGTAGCCATGTCCATACAGATCCCAGTAGAGACACTGCTGGGTCAAAGGGTACTCACAATTTGATAGTCCTTTGAACATAGTTCCATATTGCTCTTCAGAATAGTTGGATCACAGCAGTGTTTCTCCTGGGCCTGGGTCCCAAAGAGATCTTAAAGGAGGGAAAGGGACCCACATGTGCAAAAAATGTTTGTGGCAGCCCGCTTTGTAGTGCCAAGAAACTGGAAACTGAGTGGATGCCCATCAATTGGAGAATGGCTGAATAAATTGTGGTATGTGAATGTTATGGAATATTATTGTTCTGTAAGAAATGACCAACAGGATGATTTCAGAGAGGCCTGGAGAGACTTACATGAACTGATGCTAAGTACAGTGAGTAGAACCAAGAGAATATAGCACATGGCAACAACAAGATTATAGATGATCAATTCTGGTGAAGATGGCTCTTTTCAACAGTGAGGTGATTCAGGCCACTTCCAATGATCTTTCATTAAAGAGAGCCATTTGCATCTAGAGAGGACTGTGGGAACTCAATGTGAACCACAATAGTATTTTCACCTTTTTGTTGTTGTTTGCTTTTTGTTTTCTTTCTCATTTTTTTTCTTTTTGATCTGATTGTTCTTGTGAGGCATAATAATTGTGGAAATATATATAGAAGAACTGCACATATTTAACATTTATTGAATTATTTGCCATCTAGGGAAGGGAGAAAAAATTTAGAACACAAGGTTTTGCAAAGGTTAGTGTTGAAAACTATTTATGCATATGTTTTGAAAATAAAAACCTTTTTAAAAAAATGAAGTGTCTTGTTTGTGGAATGGCCAGGAGAGGAGTGTCACTGGATCTGTTACTGGACTGAAGAGTATCTGTTGGGGAGTAGATCATAAGAAAACTGGAAAGGTAGAAGGGAACTAAAGGTTATGAAGGGCTTAATATGTCAAATGGAGTGTTTTGTATTTAGTCCTGGAGGCAATTGAGAGTCAGTGGAGTTTATTGCATGGAAAGGGAGAGGAATGAGTGCTCAAACTGCACTATAGGAAATCACTTTAGTGGCTGAATAGAAAATGGATTAGAATGGGGAGAGATTTGAGGCAGACAGATCCACCATCAAGCTATTGAAATAATCCAGATATGAGGTGATAAAGGGTCTGTACCAGAATGATGTGTCAGAAGAGAAAGGGGACATATTTAGGAGATGTTTCAAAAATGAAATCAGCAGGTCTTGGCAAGAGCTTAAATATGGGAGGTAAGAGAAAGTAAGGAATCTTAGATTCTTCCTAGGTTATGAGGCTGAGGGACAGGGAGGACTGGAAAGATCTATGACTAAAAAAAAAAAAAAAAGCTAGGACTGTGTTCCTACAACCAGTGGACAACCTGCACACACCTTCTGTGTGAAAAGAGGAATATTTTCTAGGGTCCTATCACATAGACTGGCCTAGCTTTTCTAACATCTTATTCTGATTTTTCCTTAAAATTTATTGAAACTGTTCTCAAGACTTAATTGTCTCCAAGAACTAAGGCTCAGGCCATTGATGTAACTGCTTTATTTTACTCAAGTATTAAAAATGTCCCACTACTCAATAATGTTTCTGACTACATGCTATGAAGAATAACAAGAAAGAAGGAAACTTGCTCCCAACTGAATTAAGGTTGTATCCTTGTTGAATATTCTTCTCCTTGTAATGGAGTGATTGACTAGTAAGGGTCCAATCCTTTGTGTATTTTCTGTAAAACCCACCAGATAAAATGAATCAAAACGTAAGAAAATTAAACTTCCTATCTCAAAAGGAAGGCCTGATTCCCACAGGTCTCCCAGAATATAGGAGACTCACTCCACAGGAATTAAGGACCTGGGGTCAATTAAGAGTCTCCTCTCTATCATCAAATGATAAACCAAATTGTCCTCTTTCATGATTTCCTCAATACATTTCTTCAATACATTATCTAATTAAAGTCTGGGCAAAATCTCTAGGTGTCTCTTTCCACATAGGGCATACCAAAATTTCCCCAAGGGTCCTGAAAGTCTTGGTAGTCTTAAAGAAACAAACAAATTTCCACTGAATTCTTTTGCCAAAAAGTATTCTCAATTTCTCCGATAGATCTCTGCCACTGCAAGCTCATCCAACTAATAGGACAAATAAGTTTGGTTCTAAAAGAAAGAAACAAAGTAAGCACAGAACAGACATATAGGGTACCCCAAAGAGATTAAGCACATGGAGGTGATTACTTGGGGTTTCTTGACTAACAAACAAACCTAAACAAACAGTCCACAAGTATCTCACAACAAAGAAAGTAGCTTACATCTGCTTGAATGCAAAAAGGAAAAAAATGCATTCATGATAAAGCATGGGCAGTTACAGGCACTAGTACTTTAGTAATACAAAATTCCTGCTGCTCTTTATGACTGCAACAAGTAACTAGATAGTTGAGTAATCTTGGACAAAGGAATACAATAACACAATAAATACCAGTAAATAAGCACTGAGATTAAAAAAAAAATCTCAGAAGTACTGCTCTGACTTGTAAAGAGAACACATCAGAAAACAAAAATGCTTATGTTTTTTCAGTGGCCCTCCAAAACTAGACTATCTAGTATCAAAAGTCCTGTGTAAAGAATCTCTCTGATAGGAACTTGCAAATGATAAGGGCCCTCTAATTGTCCTGGACAAGCCCTGTCATGTAATAATTCTCTGGGGACTCACCAGCCCACCAGTGCAATCAAGAGTTGGAGAAGACCCAGAGTGAGTTCTACATCCTGCTAAGTAAACTTCCTTTCATTACATGCTAAATGTTCCAAGAGTGTTTTGTTTCATTCCAAGCTCAAGCCTGGGCTATTATAATTGGCATACAGACAATGTCAAGGAAGGAGAAGGAAGCTCCTCCTTCCCCCCCCCCCTCACTACTTTGGATTGACTCCCTGTAAGGGAGTAGGTGAAAAATCTCACAGAATGAGAAAGTACAGACAGGCTGCTCTCTGTATCATCGGAAAGAATATTTCACAAGGATGAGATCCTGGATCCATCAAGCATTGAAGTACAGAACATTGTGGCAAGTGCTAAAAAAGAATATTAAGACAAAAGTAAAGGGTTCCTCCCTCAAAAAGCCTGCACTCCACTAGAGATATCAGATTATACCTATAATTATAGTACAAAGAAAAGTGAGGAAGAGGGGAGTTCTAACTAGGGGAGATCACAGAAGACTTCAGAAAGGAGGTGACTTCTGAAATGTATCTTGAGGGAAGACAAGGATTTTGAGAGGTGGGTATGAAGATGGAACACATCTGTCTAGTTTGACTAGAATGTAAAGTTCATAAAGGTGACTAGAAAAAGTTCATAAGGGAAGCAATAAATTGGGAAAATATTTTTACAGTCAAAGGTTCTGATAAAAGCCTAATTTCTAAAATATATAGAGAATTAACTCTAATTTATAAAAAATCAAGCCATTCTCCAATTGAAAAATGGTCAAAGGATATGAACAGACAATTCTCTGATGAAGAAATTGAAACTATTTCTAGTCATATGAAAAGATGCTCCAAGTCATTATTAATCAGAGAAATGCAAATTAAGACAACTCTAAGATACCACTACACACCTGTCAGATTGGCTAAGACGACAGGAAAAAATGATGATGATTGTTGGAGGGGATGCAGGAAAACTGGGACATTGATGCAGTTGTGAACGAATGGTGGAGTTGTGAACGAATCTAACCATTCTGGAGAGTAGTTTGGAACTATGCTCAAAAAGTTATCAAACTGTGCATACCCTTTGATCCAGCAGTGTTACTACTGGGCTTATATCCCAAAGAGATCATAAAGAAGGGAAAGGGACCTGTATGTGCACGAATGTTTGTGGCATCCCTCTTTGTAGTGGCCAGAAACTGGAAACTGAGTGGATGCCCATCAGTTGGAGAATGGCTGAATAAATTGTGGCATATGAATATTATGGAATATTATTGTTCTGTAAGAAATGACCAACAGTCCTGGAGAGACTTACACGAACTGATGCTGAGTGAAATGAGCAGGACCAGGAAATCATTATATACTTCCATAACAATACTATATGATGACCAGTTCTGATGGTCCTGGCCATCCTCAGCAACGAGATCAACCAAATCATTTCCAATGGAGCAGTAATGAACTGAACCAGCTAATACCCAGAAAAAGAACTCTGGGAGATGACTAAAAACCATTACATTGAATTCCCAATCCCCATATTCATGCCCACCTGCATTTTTTATTTCCTTCACAAGCTAATTGTACAATATTTCAGAGTCTGATTCTTTTTGTACAGCAAAATAACGGTTTGGTCATGTATACTTATTGTGTATCTAATTTATATCTTAATATATTTAACATCTACTTGTCATCCTGCCATCTGGGGGAGGGGGTGGGGAGGTAAGAAGTGAAAAATTGGAACAAGAGGTTTGGCAATTGTTAATGCTGTAAAGTTACCCATACATATAACCTGTAAATAAAAGGCTATTAAATTAAAATAAATAAATAAATAAAGTGGAAGGGACAAAAAAAGAAAAGAAAAAGTTCATAGTAAGTTATAGTTCAAAGTAAAACTGGAAATATAAATAAGAGCCAGATTACGGAGAGAAATGTCAGACTAACAAATTTATATTTTATCCTATAAGCAATAGGGAGCTGCTGAAGATACTTGAGCTGAGGAGTAACATGACAACAAAGCAGAGAACCAATTGGAGAGAGGAGAGACTAAAAACAAAGGGACCAATTAGAAAGCTATTACAATAGTTCAGAATGGAAATGATGAGGGCCTGAAATAAATGGTAGTTGTGTCCCACTTTCTTTTGTTCTAGAAACACAGATGATCACACCCTCGCTGACTTTTCAGGAAGGGAGGAAAAAACACCAAAAAGGAGGTGATCACGGCCTCCCTGATTTCTCAGGAATGAAGGTGAAAACAGCAAAGAGGAAATGGGGTCAAACCAGATATTGTTAGCAGGTGTCCTCTGGGCTGAAGGGTCTTACTTGAAACTGGTATACATAAATCCATCAGCATGGGAGGTATTACACAAGCACATAGTAATATAACACAGGCAAGTAGTGATGTAACAAACAACATGAATCAACATGAGGAATTATACATGTCCATAAGTCCTAGAAGGAGGGTATATAAATAACAATCACACATACACTTCCTTTAGCAGCAAAGAGATAGTCCAAAACCAATCTATTGTCTATTACTTCACACATCAAGGAATCCAATGAGTCCTCCTGCAACAGCCTCATCAACAATTTTTGATGTCCATGAGTCAGTGACCATAAGTGCCAGGCTCTTTCAGTGGTGGGCACAGTCAGCAATGGAACTATCTGATGTTTCTTGGGTCTTCTCCTTTGTTTCAAAGGTCTGCTCCGTCTCTCTCCGATGGACAAGGCGAATATGGCTCGTTGGCACCCATCTGATTCCTTCTCCATCTGTAGAGATACAAGCAAACCCTCTTCCCCAAGCAGTTAACCTATCTGGTTCCTTCCATTCACCACTTTCTAGATCTCTCCACATCACCTGGCAATTATCTAAAGATAGTGGAGCTGCTTGCTGGACACTGCCCTTCTAGTGGGTTATAAAACCTGTCTGCCGGAGCCAGTGCATCTTTGTCAAAAATTTAAAAATTAATGGTATAGAGAGCTAAATTTAGAAGTTCTCTAGAGTTACCTGTGGCTCCCCCTTTCTTTTGTTTTTGAAGGAGCGTCTTAATGTCTCTGTTTCTCTTCTCTACTATTGCCTATCCTTGAGGATTAAAGGGTATGCCAGTGGTGTGTAAAATCTTATACTGTGCACAAAAGTGTGCAAAATGTTTAGAAGTATATGCAGGTCCATTATCTATTTTTATTGCTTCTGGCACACCCATAATTGCAAATGCTTGGATAAGGAATTCAGTGACCACTTGGGCTGTCTCTTTTGCTGCTGGTATTGCAAAAGTAAATCCTGAAAAGGTCTCTACTACAATATGGATAAAAGACAGGCAACCAAAAGATTTATAATGGGTCACATCCATTTGCCAAATTTAATTGGGTCTCAAACCATGAGGGTTCTTCCTTGGAGGTAGTGTAAGAGTGTGGAAAGGAAGGCAAGCTATACAGGCTTTTACTATACTCCTAGCTTCCTCTCTTGTTATCCCAAATGATAAACGTAAAGCTCGAGCAGCCTGATGATATTTAGAATGAGATTCTTGGGCTGCCTGAAATAAAGGAGTATTAGCTAACATGGGAGAAGGCTATCTGCCTTTGAATTACCATCAAAAATAGGACCTGGAAGTCCAGTATGAGAGTGGACATGCAAAATATAAATCTTACCTGGATGTTTTTTCACTTGCTCTTGAAGTTTCTTAAAGAGCTGATATATATTAGAAGCTACGAATTTTATTTGGGCTGTGGCAATTCTTTGTACCGCACCTACTGAATAGGCCGAATCAGATATATTTACATCTCCTGGATAATAAATAAGAGCTAGAATGATTGTGTACAATTCATTCTGCTGAGTGGACTGAAAAAGAGTTCTGACTCTTTATAGTTAAGTCATGAGAGTATACAGCACAAATATTCTGTTTGGATGCTTCTGTAAAGATAGTTGGTCCTTTAAGAGGAACCTTAGAAACCTTTTCTTCAAGAATCCATCGCCAATTATGTAATAGTTGGGTTATCTTTAATGGAGACCCGTGTGTAAAATTTGGAGCCATGGCCAATAAAATTTGCCATTTTGGGATGGTTTCTCAGCATACATTAATTTGTGTATTAGTATAAAAGGCGTATATCTTGTCAGGTCTTATCACAGATAATTGTACTGCTTGCTTCATGGCCTTTAGCAAAATTCTAGCCACAAGCACTGGGTAAGGAGTAAGACTTTGTTCTGATTGTGCTGGGAGGTTCACCCACTCTATCACACTGTCTCCTTGATGAAGGACTGCTGTGGGTGCCACTTTTGTAGCAAAAACTGATATTTCCAAGGGTTTTTGAGTGACTCTTTCAACCATATTGGGTAAAGCCAATTCAATCTCTCTCAAAGTCTCTTGAGCTTCTTCTGTTAGCTGGCGTGGTAAATTTAAAGCAGTGTCTCCCCTTAAAATGTCATATAATGGTTGTAATTGATAGGTAGTCAAGCCTAACACTGGATGCATCCATTAGATATCTCCTATCAATTTCTGAAAGTCATTTAAGGTGTTCAATTTCTCTGTTCTTAAAGAAAGCTTTTGTACTGTAAGCACCTTAGGGTATACTTCATATCCTAGATATTGAAAAGGAGCATGTCTTAGGTATTGTTTTGGAGCTATATGCAATTTGTAATTCCTTAGTGTTTCTATGGCCTTTTGTAGACATGTTTCTAATATTTGCTCCTCAGGTGCACACTCTAAGATATTGTCCATGTAATGTAATAACATAACTTTTGGAAATGCTTCCCTTGGGGTGGGGAAGGCTCTTTCTTAGTATTTGCCCCATTTCAGCTAAAAAAAAAATGAAAGTGATTATTTTATCCCTTACCAAATCTTTCCACTTGCCTATTTTTAATACTTACCCTATTCTGGGTCATGGAGACTTCTCCACTGAACTTGGCTGATTGCATCAGTTAAATTGATTGGTGCCCTGCTTTGCAAGGCCCTGCATTTCTAGAGCCCCACATTTAGACACCAAAATATAGTGTCTAGGCTAGCTTTCTCAAGGATCTCTGGACGGGGCTTGGTCTTTAAGTGGAGAAGTGATGAAGGCAGGAGAGCCACCACAAGGCTGGTCAAAGATGCAGTCTGGAATCTGGAGTCTGGAGTCTTCTCTTGTGTCTATGTCTGAGACTCTGTGTTCCCAGTCTTCTCAGCCCTTAAATACCTCAGTAGGATTACATCACTACAGAAACTGAGCATGTGCCAACTGTAGCCATTGCATCACCACATCACACTAAATATATGCCAACGAGAGTGATTACATCATTACATCACATTAAATATATGTTTAGCTAAAGATCCCATCAATCACACTGAGTAGGTGCTTAACTATAAGCACCCTGCTGTCCTTGATTCAAGTACACCTTTCCAGAGTTCTGGCCCTCTACAGTGAAGAACAGGAGATGAACTTGAAAGATATTGTGGAGGTAGATTTGACAAAACCTAGCATTGATTAGATATGAAGCATGAGGGAAAGGGAAGAATCAAGGATGTTATAAATCTAAATGATGGGGGCACTCAACAAAAGAAAAAGAGTTTGGAGGAAGAAGTTTAGAGACATAGAGGCAAAAGCAATTCATTTTGGACAAGTCAAAGTGGAGAGACTATGGCATATTCAGGAAGAGCTATGCAGCAGGCAGCTTATGATGTATGAAGCTCTGGAGCAAGACAAAAGCTATATATGTATTTGTGAGAGCCATCTGCATAAATAGAATTATTGATTTCATGGGAAGTGATGAAATCATCAAGAGAAAGAGTGTATGTACAGAAGAGAACTTGTTAGAGCCCTGGGAAATACCTTTGGATAAATAGTAATATTACAAAGGAGTCTGAAGAAGAATAATCAAAAATATAAGGGGAATCAGGAGAGAATAGTGTCTCAAAATCCCGGAGTATACAGTGTCAGGGAGATCAAGAAGAATGATTCCAGAGAAAAGGTCATTGTAATTGACAATTAAGAGATCACTGCTAACCTTGGAAAGAGCAGTCAGATTGAAAAGGGATCAGAAATGAGTGGAAGATGAAAAAGTGGAGTCAATAGATATAGTGTGTTAGTTCTAATTTATCATTGAAAGAAAGGAGAGATATAGGGCAATACTTAAGGGAAAGGAAGGGTCGAACAAAGATTTTTTAAAGGATGACAGTCCTGATTATAGTTGTAGGCTAAAGGAAGAAATATCTTTAATAATCCAGTGATCTTGGGTTAGATCATAAATCATTAAAAGTAGCAAATTGGGAATGGCTAAGTAAATTGTAGCATGTGATATGATGGAATATTAGTATGCTATATGCTATAAGAAATGAAAAAATTAGAAGTATGGGGAAGACATAATGATTAATGAAGTAAATAAACTGGGAAAACAATATAAACACTAACTGCCACATTGTAAATAGAGAGAGTCAGGGGAAGATGGAATTGAAAGCATAGCTAGAAGGCTTGCTTGGCAAGGGGAAGGGCCACTTTGTCCTCAGAGATCAAAGCATAGGATAGAGCTTTGATAGGTGAAGTGGAGAAGAAAAATAACCTTGGCTTCTATTTTCAACATAGATAATGGACAAGGATATTTGTTTAGAAAATCGAAGGGGAAGGCAGTGGAGGGACTTGAAAAGAAATGAAAAATTTGGAAGAGTTTCTGAGAATGGGGAACTAGAGAGAACAAATAGTATACTGACTCTTCCCATCCTGTAGGAAGAAAAACAGTTCATGTAAAAAAAGGTTAGTGCTTATGGTGGTACCTTATTGGGGGGGACACAATGATATACTCTACTCCTTTACTCATTAATGATAAAATGATGTATCTCTATGTGGGCTTCCAAAAGATAAGATATGAGAAAGCTTTTATTGATATACCAGCGCTTCAAAGGTTGTTCTAAGAAACTTGCTAAGTATGCAGTAAGTAAAGGCCCAGAAAGCACATTTGCTTACCCACAGGGATACTCAGTACTTTCTGTACTTTCTAGAAGACAATAATTAGAAAAGCTACCTGGAATCTAGTGTCTGTAAAGATGACCAGGTGGTGTTCCAAGCTTGAGCTGTTCCAATTCAATCCCATTGCACAGGTGCAAGAAACTCCTAGATTCTAATCTTGAGTAATTTTCTCCTTACCAAATGAGCATGCTTAGTCCACACACAGCCCATTTCTATCTTTAGTCATTTTTCCAACACTTGCTGTATCAGGATACAAATAATTAGAAGAACTCAAAAATTGCTCAAATAACTCTAGCCCCCATTCTCACTACATTTCAGTCAAGTTACCAATGTGATTTGCATGAATGAGTCACAATGTCACCTGTAAGAATGCTTCCTGAATGAAAATAAAAATGAAAAATTTAGGGTTCAAACTCCACCAACTTTCAACTCTTGAGTTAATTCATAAGTTATTAAAAGTGGCAGACTGAGAAATGGCTAAATAAATTATGCTATGTGAACGCAATGGAATATTAGTATCTATAAGAAACAAAAAAATTCAAAGAAGTACAGGAAAGATATAATAACTTACAAAGTAAAAAAAAACTCAATAGGAAAACAATATACACAATGATGGGCCACACTGTAAATAGAAAGAATTGTTTAAAAACAATAAAAAGACTATGTAATACTTGATGAGACACTCCTCCTTTGCTGGTAGAAAATATTTCTTTAGATCCATATGTGGTTTCATTTTGCTAAATTGTTTTCTTTTTCTTTTTTTTTTTTTTTATTCTCTGTTAGAAGGAATGGTTGACTAGATAAAGAAAAGAGTAGTCCTGAGGCAGAAATGATATGACTAAGGACTAGATGGTAAATACCTCAACCATACTTTTTTTTTCTATAAAGTTATCCATGACCCGGTATCTTCTGAGACCTGCATTGATCTTCGTGCAAAACAGAAAACTAGTTATCTGCCTTGTTACTATAAGCAGACTCCCTCCCCCACTGTTTACTTCTTGCTCTGGGATTGTAATCAAGGCAACAGTAACTTTGGACTATGAAGAGCATGAAGATCTACTGCCCTTTTTAATTAGCTCAGAATCCCTATGATTCTAAGTGACACAAACGAGATAGAAGCTCCCTCTCTGGATCACCATACTCCATTCCCTCACAGCTATTTATTTGCCAGCCCTCTCCCTTCCATCTCTCTATCCCACCTTACCCAATCTATCCTCAGGAATCCCTTCAGTGAAGACCTATATTTATGAAGAACTTCATGAGGAGTCAACAAAGGAAGAAAATGACTCCTAGTGCTCAGGAGCTGCTTAATTCCTTTGTTATATGTATTCTCTCTGTGTGTTTCCCTACCTTAATGTTTTAAGTTTCAACTCGCACACCTCGTGTGACCAGGGGGAGAATGTGCTCCTAGTCCTAGTTTAGATCATCGCTTGTTTGTTTTACAACTATCCTGCTATATTTACACAGTGAATTGCCTTTCTCAAGGCTAATAAGTGGGGCTAATAATTGGTGAAAGTATACTGGTGAAGGTACTAGAAAAATACTTTCACTGAGGATTATCCCTGCAGCACTGAGGAAAGTAGTATGCAGCTACCTTTTTCAGAGTTAGGAGTTGGGAAAGTTAAATAACCCAGAGCGAATTCTATACATATATTTTATATTTCATTTTTTCTGTAGATGTTATGTACAGAATAGACTCTGTATTCTCTGAATAGACTGTAACCTCTTTAAAAGACTGGGTCTGTTTTCTTATCTTTGCTCTCTTGTCTGTTTTTATCTTGTCTTTGCTGTCTCCAGTACAGTGCCTGGTATACAGCAGATATTTAAGTAAATGCTTGTGGTAGTAAACTGAATTCTTTTTAGAGAAGCAATTGAAAAACTGAAGAGGAGAATGACCAGAGTTGTAGTGGGTGGGAGGTAGGGGTGAGAAACCAGAAAAGGGAGGAGGGCAGTTCATAGCATTCAGAGTCCGGCCATGCTATGTGCATTGGTCAAAGGAAATGGAGATGTTTTATTCTAAAGAAGGGAAGATTTGGGGAGGGTACCTGATGATAGTAGTAAATTGAATTCTTTTTAGAGAAGCGGTTGGAAAACTGAACAGAATGATCAAAATTGTAGCCGGTGGGAAGTAAGGGATGAGAAGCGAGAAGAGGGAGGACAGTTCATAGCATTTGGAATCGCTCCATGCTGTGAACATCGGTTAATGGCAATGGAGATGATTATTTTAAAGAGAAGATTTAGGGATAGTTCGTGAGGATAGCTTTCTTCAAATATCTGAAAGAATCATCTATATGGAAAACGTCCTGTTTAGCCCCACGGAGCAGAACTCAAGAGCAATGGGTGAATGTTACTAAGAGGTGCCTTGGGGTAAAATAAATAAATAAATAAAAATCCTCAATAATTGGAACCATCCAGACTCGATGACCTTTTAAAAGAGTTTTTTCACTCCGGTACAGGTTGAACAGGTGGAGATTCCGGGAAACTTTCCTGACCGTTTTGGCGAGGGGCTATTCCTCTGGCCCGAGATGAAGTTCAGACCATTCTGTTCGGGGGCAGTTCCCCTGTTCCCCACGCCACCCTCATCTGAGGGACCCCGTCGGTCCCGCTAAGGTTTAATTTCTCCTGCAACTTCGGAGCTTGGCGGAGTTAGAAAGACTCCAAGTCTAGCCTCAGGCTCTAACCACCCCTTTCCTTTGAGGCCCCGCCCATTTCTGAGAAACCGAAAGTGGGCGGAAAAGTGGGGTGAGGGGGTGCTGTTTGTTTTGGGCAGAGATCGAAGCGTGGAAAGTGCTGAAAAAGCACAGTGCCCTGTTTACCGGGGACCTGAGAGGTGAGACCCGCGGGAGCTGCCGCAGCCACGGGAGCGAGGATGGCCAATGCCGGGTCCTTCGGCGTGGAGGTGAGAGGACGGGGGCCGGAGCCAGGATACGCTACGCGGAGTCCGACTCTAGGCTCGGCCGGACTGGCAGAAGAAACCAATGAGAACAAGATTGCCCAGGGACGGGAGGGGACCCCACCACCCAAGGACCCCACCCCTTAATTCCCCCCTTGTCGCTTTCCGGGAGCCTGGGGAAGTGGTGGGCTGGGTCAGTGATGGGCTGCGTTTGAGAGCCAGTCCTGCTGCTCTAGGGCTCCCTGGCTGAGAACAGCTCGCCTGCCCTGCGGTGTGGGCCCTCTCTGACTAGAACTTTTGCCTTTTCTTCACCCTCTCAGACGCTGACAAGTCCCTGGCCTCTGTGCCCAATTCATAGATTAGGCAACTGATACCAAGAAGGAATGGATTTTACTACTTAGCTCAGATACCATCCGATGCTAGCCTTCAGGTTTCTCAAGGGTTGAAGCAAAGGCACTAATGATGTTCCTGTGTCTCCCTCCCTTACCTCAACCTCCTAACAGCTGGAGAAGTCTGTCAGGCGCCTTAGGGAGCAGTTTCATGGCAGCATATCTGTGGAGAAGGCAAATGTCTTAATGGAGAGATACAACCACAATCACGACTTGGTCTCTTCCTGGCTGGTTAAACAAATGGATGGTCAGTAGGGAAACGTGAGGGAGGGGGAGAGACTTAGAGGAAGCCCTGGGGGATCCGGAAGGGTTCCGGGGTTTTTTGACAAGAGGCCTGTTGGGTACTACCGGTCCCCAGAGGTACTGGAGAGGGATCTAGATCCTCAGGAAGATCATGGAAGGAGTATCCCAGAAAGTCCAGTGTCCAGAATGTGGGTCACTGGGGGATGGGGGATTCTTTAAAGGTCCTTGGTTCACTATATCAGACCCTATGCTCTCCAAATTTGTTCTCTAAAGAGCTCAGATTAGAAAATGAAGATGGGAGCCAAGCAGACCCAGCTGCCCAGGTAATTTCCTTCCCCCAATTTGTCCCATAATTGCAAGGAAATCCAATTATCCCCAACTCTAATAAGCAAACCCAGGGGTACTTGACTGGGATTCCTTGGCTCAGAGAAGTCCTGGATTAAGGACAGAACCCCATAACTTTGGGAGCATCTCTCCCAGCACCTCAGTTTCTTCTCTCCCCTGTATCCCCACAATCTCTTTTGCCCAATCCTATATGCACTCTTCTCCCTTCCACCCCACAATGTGGGATCCAGGCTGGCTCAGGAGATGGTGTCACAGGAGGGATTGGTGGGGTGCTCTGGGGATCTTGAGGAAAGGTCTGAATTGTAAACTGAGACCTCTTCCCTGGCCAGTCCTTGGTTCTTGCTTCAAAGTTTGCTTCTTTGCCAAATGAAAAGCTCCAGGAGTGAGGGTATGGGGCACCTGGATACCTAAAAGATCAATGCAGAGACCCCAGCCCAGACTCCTGTCTCTATCTTCCCACTTCCTGCCCAGGATGGACAGAATGCCTTGAAGGACAGAGATATTCAGGTGCGAGAGGAATGGTGGTGAGGGGCAGGAGGAAGATTTACTGAATCCCTGCTGGAGGCTGAGGTACCCTGATCCTATCCCCATCTTCCCCTTCAGGAGGTGGCTATCACCATGAACTTATTACCCCTGACAGAGAAAAATCTGCGCATGTTGGATGATGCCCAGAGAGGCCAAATTGGCAAGGAGGACTGTCAGTTTGCCTGCAGAATGTGTGATTACATGTGGTGGCGCCGGGTACCTGAGCGCAAAAAGGTAAAGGGGTCCTTTACCTGGTCCCCCTGACTAGGACTGAGGCTGGGCCCCGTGGGATCCCTGGAAGCAACCCTAATGCTGCTCACCTGACTTTTTCAGGTGTCCCAATGCCGGAAGTGCAAGGTGAAATATGACCCAGTGCCCAAAGACAAGATGTGGGGGAAAGCTGAGTTCCATTGTTTACAGTGTGGCCATACCTTCACGTGAGTTCTCAGATCCCGTCCCCTGACCCTTGTCTCCAGACCACATAAAGGTCAGTGCCATAGAAAGATCACTAAGTTTGGATCCAGAAAATTGGGATTGGAATCCCCGCTTTTAGCTTAGGTAAGACATTTCCCCACTTTGGGCTTCAGTTTCCCTATCTTAAAAAAAAGAAGTCTAGTTGTAGAAGCTGTAGATGATCTCCAAGGGTCCTTTCCACTTTAAAAGTCCCATTCCCAACCCCCAGCCTCTTTTTCTCATTCCTACTTTTTCAGTCGGAATGACCCTTGATCTCTGACTCACACTTCCTCTTTGGCCCACTGCCTGTCCCCTGTTCTGTCTCTCTCCACAGGGGTTTTGCCCAGATGGGAACTTCATCCCCATGCTTCCGCTGTGGCAGCCCTGTCCTCCCAAGTCGAATCCTCCCCCCACGCCGATCCCAGACTGAGAGAGTCACCAAAAACACACACCGATGCTCTGCTGAGAACTGCTACAACAGACAAGGTCAAGCCCCGAGTCTCTCTGTCCCTTTCTTCCCCACTTCTCCCTGGTCCCACTAGGTCCCACTCACCCCACTTTTGCCTGCCCTCCTGGAGCCAGTCTCCAGCTAAGCACAAAGAGGCCTCAAGACCTCAAAAAGAAAGCTCAAGCCTGATTTCTGTCCCCCAGGACCCTACACCCCCGGAGCCTGCTGTGTGCACCCTAAGACCCGGCAACAAAACAATATGCCTACTGTCTTGTTTCCAAGTGCCGTCCACGAGAGCACTGGCTCCACTGTGGCCACCTGCCTTAGCCAGGGTAGCCTCATTGAGGACCTGGACAATTTGATCCTGGAGGACCTCAAAGAGGAAGAAGAAGGGGACAATAACTAAGAGACTTCAGTCAACCTTCCTACCCTGCTATCCTCTACAGACCTGGAGGACCAGTGTTGACCTATGGGACCAAGAGAAGTTGGGAGTGGGTCCTCAGCTGTGGTCTGCAAAAAAGCTGAGGTCACTCAGGGGAAAGCCTCAAGTTACTCAGGCCTCTCCCTGTGATAGGAGTGCACATATGTGGAAGGCGGGTGAGGGCCCGCTACCTCCCTTAATGTGGGAGACCCCCTACCCACGGGCCATATAGACAGACATATGTTGTGATGCCAGCATTTTATATGTCATGTTCAAAGTAATAAAGAGACGGGTCTATTTCTAAATGGCAGTATCTCATTTCTGCAGGGCCAAGGGTTAGGGGGAGCGCTATAGGCTTGAGGGGGTATGATCTGTGTTATGCCCTGGGCTTTCCAGACCCCCAACTCATGCAAAATCCAGGACACCAGATGCCGGACAGTCCAAGAGAGTCAGACTCCTTGCCTGCTCCTGAGACCCAAAGGGTGGAGATCAGGAGTCAGAGGGGCCGAATTAGCATAGCCACCTTCTTGAGGGAATAGGCACCACCCCTAAATTCAGCCCAGTAGACACCGTCTTGATACCGGCTTCGATAGTGGCCACCGAGGTGCCAGACACCATTGAGGTTGGAGTGGGCGCAGGCGTGGTACCACCAGCCACCCCGCTGATACAAAGCACAGTTACCTAGGGGAAGAGGAAAAAAGGGGTCAAAGACTGCACGGCCAATCACTGACATCCATACACCTCTGGAAGAGGCTGTGCTTAGCTAAGCAGGGACCCCCAAGACTCTGATTCTGGAGTCCTGGAAGCCCCCTCCTTAAAACTTCCACCCTGGACAGGGCAGGATCCCTGAATGCCTTCTTTCTCCATCACCAGGCCCCGGTCCAGGCTCTACCCCAGCCCCAGGCCTTGTCTTCCCTCCCAGAGTCAGTTGGATGGAAGTTTAAAGGCAGTTTAGTCCAGCTCACAGCTGACCAAGAATACCCATCATAACTTGACTCTAACAGAGGGCTGTCATTTTGGTCTTCTTCTAGAACAGAGGACAACAATCAACCAACCCTCTACACATGTCATGAACAAAGGATCCTTGATCCTTCACTTGGAGATAAGTGAGAGGGAATCCATTACTTTCCATGGCTCACCTCACATGGGGATAGCTCTAAGTGATAAGAAGTTTTTCCTGACATTAAGCCCAACCCTGTCTCTCTTTTACCCAAGCAGAACAAGATTGATCTATCCTTCTTCCCCATGATGAGATCACACAGCTGGGAAGTGTCTGAGATTAGATCTGAATTCACTTCTTCCAAACTCTCAGCCCAGATTCCTATCTACTCTACCATTTTTGCTACCCTTTAAATAGTTTAGGACTCCCTTTCGACTTGATGATGGTCTTGGGGTCTCAGCGTGTCCAGCCATTGAGACAAACCATCTCAATCTCCTCAGCATCTTTTTGTTCTTTGTTTTTACCTGGAAGCCTTTCTTCTGCCTTCCCTCTCCTCCCAAAGTCATTCTTGATAAAGAGGAGAAATATTTCTTGAGCCCTTTTACCTTCTCTTATAGAAGAGAAAACAATTCGCATTTAAGTATAGCTAATCATTTGAAGAGAACGATCTCCTCACATTTCCTAGCTTTGTGCTATTATTTCCTCGTTCACTACTGTTGCATGTTAAGGACTATGCCTGGGTGAAGGGGCAGGTCAATTCTCCTAGAGCCTCCACAGCTGGGAATCATAACACTTGAAGGAGCTGCAAAGCAGTCTTCGCAGATGTTCCTTGTGGATTGGGAATGAAATAAATTGGAGGCAGAGGGAAGAGGAAAAAGAGGTCAGAGAATGCAATTGCCTCTCAGTCTCCTTGTGTCGTTGTCATCATGGTCCTCCTCCTTCTCCTCATTCTCCTCCCACATGAAGAGATCCATTCTACAGGTCTGAGTTAGACCTCCAGTAGCCACTGGCAGGTGGCTCCCGTATTAACAGTTGCACATAATTAGGTGGTCCTTCTTGCCAAGGTGAACCCTTCTATATGCACAAATGATCTCATTCCATCCCTTCTCCAGTAGGTTGCCTCCTCTGTTAACTCCCTTCTCTCACTAATCTTCAGTCTCTCTCTATTCACTGGCTGCTTGCCTAAATCCCTAAAAACTTGTCTTCCCCATCCTCAAAAAACTCATTTGATCCACCCCTTCCTGCTAGCTACCATCCCATATCTCCCTTCTCTTAAGAAGGCCATCTCCAATCAATACCACCATTTCCTTTCCTCTCACTCTCTCTTTAACTCTATAGTCTAGTTTCTAATCTCATCATTCAACTGAAACTGTTCTCTCCAAAGTACTAATGATCCTCTTATTACCAAATCTAATTATCTTTTCTCAATCTTCATCTTTGAGCTCTCTATAGCCTCTGACACGGGGAATAACCCTGTTCTAACTTTCTCTCTGGTTCTCTTCCTCCTTATTTTCTTACTTCTTGGTCTTTTTTGCTGCATCTTCATCCAGGTCACATCTTCTAGTGATAGGTGTCCCATACTGTGGTGCTATACTGAATGTAATGGGTCTTTTTCTTCCTCCTTATTATTCCACTTGGTGAGCATCATCTCCATGAACTCAATTATTATCTCTATGTCAATGCCTATCAAGTCTATTCAGCCCTAATCTCTCTGCTGATCTCCAATATTGTATTTCCAACTGTCTGTTAGACATCTCAAATTGAATGTCCTGTTGATATTATAAACTGAACATTTCCAAAACTGACCTCATTATCTTTCCTCCCAAACCCTTTTCTCTTCCTAACTTCCCTGTTACTATTGAGGGTAACAGCATCTCCTAGTCACCCAGTTTTACAACCTACATGTCATCCTTGACTCCTCAGTGTCACTCACCCTCGCATATCCCATCTATTGCCAAGGTCTATTGATTTTACCTTCCTCTCTCTAATGTGTCCCCTTCTCTCTTCTGATACTGCCATCACACTGATGCAAGCCCTCATCACCCCAAATCCAGAGTTGATCTTCCTACCAAAAATCTTCTTCCCACGCTAGTCAATCTTCCACTCAGCTATCAAAATGATTTTCTTAAATTGAAGGTCTGACCAAGTCATACACACCCCCCTCCACCCAACTCAATAAACTCCAATAACTCCTTATCATAATAAGGATCAAATATAAAATCCTTTGTTTGGTGGTCAAAGGTCTACATAACCTAATCCCTCCCTACCTTTTCATTCTCCCACCTCTTACAACCCCCTACAAGTGTACTCTGCAAGCCAGTGATATTGGCTTTCTTACGGCTCCTCACACAAGACACTCTATCTCCTAACTGGACATTTCTACTGGCTTTCCCAGTAGAACCCAGACCTAGAAAGCCCTTCCTCCTCATTCTGATTGCACTTTTCTAGATTCTGTCAAGTCCCGGTTAAAATCCCATCTGTCCAGGAATCCTTTTTGGATCTCCCTTAATTCTAGTGCCTTCCTTCTGTTGAATTTCCAACTTAGCCTTATATAGCTTATTTGTACACAATTTGTCTCCCCATTAAACTGTGATCTCTTTGGCCATGAGATCTCTTTGGCACTTTTGCCTTTCTTTGCATCTCCAGCTTTTAGCATAGTTCCTGGCACATAATAGGCACTTCATACAGTAAATGTTCAATGATTGATTGACATCCCAGAGTCACTGCAGATCACTGCAAAATTCATCTTGCTCTTCATACTTGCTGTAGTCCAGTTCTTCACTCTTTTGTCTTTGTTAGTAGCTTTTGGAAGTGCAGTTGTTCATTTGTCCCTATATCTCCTATCCTTTATTTCTTTCCCCCATCAATCTTTGTCCCTTTCTTCACCAAAAAAAAAAAAAAAAAAAGGAAATTAGATGAAATTGTTGGTAGAGTGCTGGACTTGTAATCAGGAATAATGGAGTATGACTTCTGCCCCAGAGACTATGCAAGTCACTTAACTTCTGTCTCTACTTCTTCTTGCCCCTACCAGATGCTTATCAAGGGCCCTCAAACTTTTTTAATAGGGGGTCAATTCACTGTCCCTCAGACTGTTGGAGGGCCGAACTATAGTAAAAACAAAAACTTGGTTTTGTGGACCTTTAAGTAAAGAAACTTCATAGCCCTGGGTGAAGGGGATAATCGCCCTCAGCTGCTGCATCTGGCCCGCAGGCCATAGTTGGAGAACCCCTGGAAGCCCTCTGCCGAATTTGAAGGCATTATTATTGGCAATTCCCCTCTCAGCCTCTCCATTCCACATTCCCCAGCCCCTCTCTCTCCTGGAACCTTAGTCCTCCATCAGCCCCTCATAGGAAGAGTCCGGGGCACCAGCAACCCCGCCATGGCCAGACCTTGCCAGACCAGAACTCACCAGAATAGGAATCCCGGTCCCTGTCCACAGTGCTGAAGGGTTTGTCATTATGCCAGGACAGAGAATCGCCAGCATCACCCCTGTAATGGCCAAGCCTCAGGCGGTAGTGATCGCTCTCAGGTTCCAGGGAGAATCCATCGTATCGGGCGTGGACCCCACGGCCCCCCCAGTCCTCCAGGAGCACCAAAAGTTCATGATCCCGGAGCTGGGTCAGCAGGTGTATGGTCTCCAGGCCCAGCCAGTGCTCTCCGTCAGGCCGGCCAAAGCCCACCTTGCAGGGAGGAAGACCAGTCTTCCGTAAGCCAGAGCCAGTCCTTGGCAGCCCCTAGCCCGGCCCCTCCCACCAAACCCACCTTGTAGTTCTGCCAGTTGGTAAAGAAGTTCACAGAGCCGTCCTGTCGCCGCTGAATAACCATCCAGCCTCCACCCTCCAGCTGCTGTTCACACCACACAGGCACTGATTTCTGGCCCAGTCTCACTTGGTAAACCCCGCTGATCCTCTGCCTGCCCTTTAGGGCCTCCAGGCAATCGCGCCACGGGCCTGGGGGTCAGGGAGATATACACAGTCTGTCCTGGCAAGGGATGAAGGGGTCATGGGAGGATACGTGAGGTGGCTGGGACAGTGGGAGGGGTACCCTGAGTTTGGACTTGGCCTAGGTTTGCTAGAGGATAGAAGAAAGGGAAAGCGATACCGCTTCAGCCACTGCCCCCTCCCTATTTTCATCGTCCCTTGTAAGGATTTGAAATCCATTCCCCCCAAAGTCATACGCCAGAGTCACTCCTCACCTGTTGCCTGTGTGGGTGTTCCCGGGGTGCCTGTGGGCAGGGGAGTAGCCAGGAGTCCTTGCTGCCTCTGTGCTTGGCCAGGTACCCTGTTCTGTTCCTTCTGCAGCACCCTATCTGGTCGTCCACTGCCATGGCTGCCATTACCCACCGGCCCTCCAAGCCCTGAGGGGCTCAAGGAAGGCAGTAGCAAGACCTATAGAAGCAAGACCTATAGAATTCACTAGAAGTGTCTGACTCCATTGATCCAAAACCTAAGTTCTAGGATGACCCACCTGTCCTAAAGGGCTAGAGGGAGGAAGGTCATTTCTGGCCAAGTTTTCTGCTCTGTATTCCTATTCCTAAGGGATTTATCTCACCTCTTCTTAGACTACTTGTCTCTTCCCCCATCCAAATCTTGGATTTGAATCTCAGACTGCTTATCCTGGGATTGGGGTTGAACATTGCCCCGATCTTTCATTGTAATCAAAGCCTCATATACCATCGAAGCAGCAGAGGAAAGAGTTAACCTGATAATGAATGCTCCTAAAAACTGAAACAATGGGAGGAGCTTTGGAAAGCCCAGAGAAGGATAGAAAATCAAGTTAATCAATTAATCAATCAATCCATTTCCCTTCTTTCCAATGCTCACAACTTTGGATATGAAATAAAAGTGAGACTGAGTCTAACTGTACTTGGACAGTGACCCTCCTCCCAGGACAATGACCACCTTGTAAATAACAATGTCCACCTCCCAAAATGATGACCCTCCATAGGGACCATTGCTGTAGCTGCCCTGTGGTCCTGCTCAGGTCCTGTACCTGTTGCCCCCTGGGCCCTCCTGGGCAGCGCTGCTCCAGCTTGCTGATCGCAGTGCTCTGGTCGTTGACTAGTTCAGCCAGAGCATGGTACTTGGCATCCAGTTGGTGGCACTGGGCAGCGGCACGCTGGGCTTCCGCTAAGGCACTCGTGACCTGGCCTTCCAGCTGAGCCGGCCTGTCCCCCCGGGGCCCCTCAGTTTTTCCATGGGGTGTCTGCAGCTGGCCGGGCTGGGAGCCGGCGCCCCGAGTCTCCCCACAGAGGGCCCTAACCTCATTGACTGTGGCCCCCACTGCAGCCACCTGCTCCCTCAGTTCTTTGATTAAGGCCTCCTGCTGTTTCAGCCGGGTCTGAAGAGCCTGCAGCTCATCTGCCCTCGCACTGTCTTGCCGAGGGGCTGCGGTCTTTGCTCCACTCCAGCACACGGCCCCCACGAGCTTCTGCTGGGGAACCACAAAGGTGTAAGTGCAGCGAGGGCTGGCGGCTGTGGACCTCTGCTCAGCGGGGACGGGGCTCAGCCCCTTCAGCAAGGCCATCAAAAGCAGCAACCCCCTCCGGACACGGGCGTCCATGGCACTGTCCTCTGCAACAGACAGGGCCAGGGTTAGCCCGTGGGGAGACAGATCCTGCCTTCAGAGGACCCCGGACTCCAGGCTCATGTCCTGCTCCTGCCAGGGTGTCCCCTGGTTTGAGAAAATCCAAGAATCCTGAATGCTCGAGCCTAAATCTAACTCTGACAGTTAGTAGCTTCATGATGCTGGGCAAACCACCTTATTTCTGCTTCCTCTTCTGTAAATAAGAGATAGTACCTACAATGCCCATCTTGAGAACTTGATGGGATGGAACAATTTTTAAAAACTTATTGATAGTAATAGTAATAATAATTAAAATATATTAATTAACATTAACAACAATAATATTACTTCATCACTAAATTCCTCTTCTAATACCTATTGCTGAAATCTTTGCCTTAGTTTGGGCTGCTGCCCAGCTGGTAATTCCTCAGATCTCCAGGCCAAAAAAAAAAATGAACATTTTTGCTGCCTTGATAAATGTCTTTATTAAATATCCATAACCCTTCTCTATCTAGAACTCTCCTCCACAATGAACACCTTGACCATTCTAGGAGGCTGGCAGCTGACCCAGGGCCCAGTCTGCCCTGTCTGGTGAGGCAGGCCCAGTTACTCCACATATGATCAGTCAGACAAACCAATCAGGACACCAGGGTCACCTTGCTCTTGTTAGTCCTCTGAGGGAGACTTTTCAGACTGAAGGATTAATGGGACTGAGAAGCCAGAGACTAGATCTATCTTTCTCCACCCCCTCCCACCCTGATCACAGATCCCTCAAAAACTGCAGACTAATTCATCCCAAAGGAAATTCCTCAGCTGCAGCCATCTATCTGGGGGAAGGGCAGCCACAGTTCCCATGTCCATCTCTCTCTCTCTCTCTCTCTCTCGTTTCCCAGACAACAAAGCCAGGGTACCCTGCTTTTTTCCTATGATGTTCTCACCGTAGAGTATATTTTTATTATTCACGTATTATGTATTCTGGTATACCTGAGCAAATACGTGCTTTTAGTGGTCCTCAGTGGATCCAACATCACTCAGATCCATTAGTACACAGTCCGGCCCAGAAGTTAGCAGTATCAGGCATCCTGAGGTTGGGGTTTAGGTCTGATGAGACTGTCCCCATCAACCCCGGGCCTCCCTGGCATTTAATGTCCTAGAGGGGCTCCTTTGGCCGCTAAGCTTGGAATTGCCTGCTGTGGGGAAGGGATTGGCTTGGACAGGCCTAGATGGGCCTCAGAGGGTCAAGTCTGGGTCTGCCTCTCCTAGGGGATGACGGGTGCTCCCCATCTATCCTGGGGTTGGGGATCAGGGTACTCACCAGCCACAGCTCACGGCCCCTCAAGCTTGCCCCTCTGGCCTGTTCTGTGTTCTCTCTCTGTGGTATGCAGAAAGGGAATCTTGCTGCAGAGATGCTGCTGACCGCCCAGCCCGGGTGCCTGTCCCCCATGTCCCCGCCCTCCCTAGAACAATCCCTGGAGCTGCACAATCTCTGCCCAGGAGCCCAACTGTAAACATCTGTGGGGTCTGTTTGTAAGAATTTCTGCAGATGCTCAGAATCCCATGCCTGTGGCCCTTCCCCCACTGGTCACTGACTCTCTAGCCTGTCCCCTCCCCTCCCTACTGGTTCTTCCTCTCTCTTTTCCCCCACTGACCCCTGACAGTTCCCTGCCCAGAGGCAGAGAGTGGGACTGACACGGACCCCAGAGGTCACAGTGGCCCCACAGACACTAACAGAATACCAGCACCAGCACGATCATACACCACTTCCTGGCCTCTTATAGTCAAAGATCTCAGCACAGGAACATCCATGCTGTCCTGGATACAGAAATAAAACCTGACACCCAGCTATGGCCATGAACACGTATGTTGATGCAGAAATAGGAGCACACGGATACCACTCTCCCATTATTCTCTTCTTTATGAGGAAAACAAACAAATCTTCTTCCCAGCATCCTCCTCTTAAACCAACCCCCTTATACACCCCCCCCAAGCTTTTCCCATCCCTCAACACAGCAAAGACCAGGAGGTCACTGAACCTGAACAAAATAGAGAGAGAGAGAGACAGAGAGAGACAGAGAGAACAAGAGTGAGAGACAGAGACAGAGAGAGAGGGAGGGAGACAGAGAGACAGAGAGAACAAGAGAGACAGAAACAGTCATAGAAAGACAAAGAGACAGAGACAGAGACAGAGATGGAGAAGAAGAGAGAGGGAGAGAGAGAGAGAACAAGAGTGAGAGACAGAGACACTCACAGAAAGACAAAGAGACAGAGACAGAGAGGAAGAGACAGAGAGAGAGACAGAGAGACAGAGACAGAGAGAGAGACAGACAGACAGACAGACAGACATAGACACAGAGGGGGAGAGAGAGACAGAGAGAGACAGAGACAGAGACAGAGACAGAGAGAGAGATGGGAGACAGGGACAAAGAAAACCAAGAGAGATAAATAATAAACAAGGCAGAAATAGGGAAATATACAAGGATGGAGTAACAAAGAACGAAAGAAGTAGCCCTGGATTTGGAGTCAAATCTGAATCCTTGCTTGGGCTCTAGTTGTGTGATTGTGGGCACCTTTCTTCCCTCTTTGCTTGTGTTTTATCTGTGACTCTGGATGGTCTCTAAGGTTCTGTCTGGGTCTAACATGATCAAAGAAAAAACATTCTGTATTTTGAACACAAACCTTTCAGAAAGGTGGGTCATCCTAGGACTTAGGCCTTATGTGAATATGATCAGAAATCCCAAATTTAACCCCAGTTAAAATTATATTAAGTTTTTTTTTTTTTTTAAGTTGGTTGGTTGTTGAAGTTTTTTGTTGTTTGTTTGTGTTTGTTTAGGAATAGAAATGACCAATCTTATCCCCCCAAGATATCTCTCTGAGTGAAGTCATTTTGAAGTTGCAACCTATGGTATTATGGAATTCTTTTTTTTTTTTTTTAAATTTATAATTGCAAGACCTTTTGTTCCAATTTTTCCCCTCCTTCCCCCTACCCCTTCCCCCACATGGCAGGTTGACCAATACATGTTAAATATGTTAAAGGATATGTTAAATACAATATATGTCCATACAATTATTTTGCTGTACAAAAAGAATCAGACTTTGAAAAAGTGTACAATTAACCTGTGAAGGAAATCAAAAATGCAGGCGGACAAAAATAGACAGATTGGGAATTCTATGTAGTGGTTCATACTCATCTCCCAGAGTTCTTTCCCTGGGCGTAGCTGGTTCAGTTCATTACTGCTCCATTGGAACTGATTTGCTTAATCTCATTGTTGAAGAGGGCCTGGTCCATCAGAATTGATCATCATATAGTATTGTTGTTGAAGTATATAATGATCTCCTGGTCCTGCTCATCTCACTTAGCATCAGTTCATGTAAGTCTCTCCAGGCCTTTCTGAAATCATCCTGCTGGACGTTTCTTACAGAACAATAATATTCCATAACATTCATACACCACAACGTATTCAGCCATTCTCCAATTGATGGGCATCCACTCAGTTTCCAGTTTCTGGCCACTACAAAGAGGGCTGCCACAAACATAAAATTCTTGAATAAAGAAAATTTCACAGTGGAGATTGAGCAAGGGTCCAAAGTTTAAATGACAATTCAGTTAACATGTTCCTTCATGAAACAAAACAATAGGCATTTGAAATGTCCTTTTAAAAAATGATTGTCTGAAACCGTTAAATCTTATTATGAGTGGTGTTAGGCAATGATGGAAATAAATGGTGGCAAATATTCATGGCCACATGGAAGCTGGCCTAGAGCAGCTTAAAGAAATACCTGCTACCTCTCTCCACTCAAACAGCCCTCCTCCAAAGACTGGGCCTCCAATGATCAGTCCCCCATTACATACAAATAATTATATCTAACATTAGGTAATAAGATCATGAGAGGACCAAGTTACCCTATTCATATCTTGTTTGTACATAGTTCATAGCTACCATCCCACCTCCTACAGTGAGTCTTTACAAACCCCTCTTAATTCCAGATGCTTTCCTCTGTTTATTTATTTAATATTTACTATTTTTTTTTTGTACCTTTTTATAACTACAGCTTGCTTTGTATGTATTTGTTTGCATGTTGTCCCTCCCACCCTAGATTGTAAGTTCCTGGAGGGCAAGGACTATGGCCTCTTTTTGTATTCCCACAGCTTAACACAGGGCCTTGCACATAGTAGGTCCTTCATAAATGTTTACTGAATTGAAGAGTTGTTTGTCTATTGCAGTGGTTCTCAAACTTTTGTTCTCAGTATCTTCATGTTGTTAAAAAAAAAAAAAAACTATCAAGGATCTGTTCAAAGAATTTTTGTTCACATGGGTTATATTTATGGCTATTTACTATATTAGAAATAAAAAATAATTTTGAATTTGTAGACCCTCTGAAAGGGTTTCAGAGACCCCAACAATTCTTTGGACTACACTTTGAGGACCACTGGTCTATTACTTCCCTATTACCTTGTGAGCTCTTTGATAGTAAAGACTGTATTTTACCTTTAACTTCCCAAGTTTAGCATAGTATCTAGCACACAGTAGGTGCTAAATAAGTATTATTAAAGGACTCTACAGCCAAAATAGCCTTTTTTGTTTTCTGTCCTCCCTTGACTTCCTGCACAGGTGTCCAAGGGTGCAAAATAGAATCACTTTTTTTTTTAAAATAGCCTTTTTTTTACAGGTTATATGCATGGGTAACTTTACAGCATTAACAATTACTAAACCTCTTGTTCCAATTTTTCACCCCTTACCCCCCCACCCCCTCCCCTAGATGGCAGGATGACTAGTAGATGTTAAATACATTAAAATATAAATTAGATACACAATAAGTATACATGACCAAAATGTTATTTTGCTGTACCAAAAAGAATCAGACTCTGAAATATTGTACAATTAGCTTGTGAAGGAAATCAAAAATGCAGGTGTGCATAAATATAGGGATTGGGAATTCAATGTAATGGTTTTTAGTCATCTCCCAGAGTTCTTTTTCTGGGTATAGCTAGTTCAGTTCATTACTGCTCCATTAGAAATGATTTGGTTGATCTCGTTGCTGAGGATGGCCAGGTCCATCAGAACTGGTCATCATATAGTATTGTTGTTGAAGTATATAATGATCTCCTGGTCCTGCTCATTTCACTCAGCATCAGTTCGTGTAAGTCTCTCCAGGCCTTTCTGAAATCATCCTGTTGGTCATTTCTTACAGAACAGTAATATTCCATAATTTTCATATACCACAATTTATTCAGCCATTCTCCAACTGATGGACATCCATTCAGTTTCCAGTTTTTAGCCACTACAAAAAGGGCTGCCACAAACATTCGTGCACATACAGGTCCCTTTCCCTTCTTTATAATCTCTTTGGGATATAATCCCAGTAGTAACACTGCTGGATCAAAGGGTATGCACAGTTTGATAACTTTTTGAGCATAGTTCCAAACTACTCTCCAAAATGGTTGGATTCGTTCACAACTCCACCAACAATGCATCAATGTCCCAGTTTTCCCACATCCCCTCCAACAATCATCATTATTTTTTCCTGTCATCTTAGCCAATCTGACAGGTGTGTAGTGGTATCTTAGAGTTGTCTTAATTTGCATTTCTCTGATTAATTATGACTTGGAGCATCTTTTCATATGACTAGAAATAGTTTCAATTTCTTCATCTGAGAATTGTCTGTTCATATCCTTTGACCATTTTTCAATTGGAGAATGGCTTGATTTTTTATAAATTAGAGTTAATTCTCTATATATTTTGGAAATGAGGCCTTTATCAGAACCTTTGACTGTAAAAATATTTTCCCAGTTTATTGCTTCCCTTCTAATCTTGTCTGCATTAGTTTTGTTTGTACAGAAACTTTTCAGTTTGGTATAGTCGAAATTTTCTATTTTGTGATCAGTAATGATCTCTAGTTCTGCTTTGGTCATAAAGACCTTCCCCTTCCACAGGTCTGAGAGGTAAACTATCCCGTGTTCCTCTAGTTTATTAATAATTTCATTCTTTTTGCCTAAGTCATGAACCCATTTTGACCTTATCTTGGTGTATGGCGTTAAGTGTGGGTCAATGCCTAGTTTCTGCCATATTAGTTTCCAATTTTCCCAGCAATTTTTATCAAACAGTAAGTTCTTATCCCAAAAGCTGGGGTCTTTGGGTTTGTCAAAGACTAGGTTGCTATATTTGTTGATTGTTTTATGTCTTGAACCTAATCTATTCCACTGATCAACTAAAATAGAATCACTTTTATCGATTGCAATTCTTAATTTTCTTAAAAGCTCAGGGTCAAAGGCCATCTCCTAGAGAAAGCATTATCTGATCTGCTCAGCTTCCAGTGCCTCTCTCACAAAATTATATTTTGTTTTGGATATACTTGCTCCAAGTAGATGGCAAAGTGGGTGCACCTGGAATCAGATAAAACCGGTGGAAATCCTGCCTCAAACACTTAGCAACTGTGTGATCCTGGGCAAGTTGCTTAACTTACCTCAGTTTCCTTGTTTGTAAAATGGGGATAAAAACACTTCAGTCAGTCTGTCAACAAACATTAAGGACCTACTACGTGCTAAGTGCTGGGGAGACAAAAAGAAGCAAAAGACAGAACCCACCTCACGGAGTTCACAATCTAATAGAGGAAGATGACAGTTTAAAGGAATAATGGTAAAAAGGGCTAACATGATGAAGGCAGAGAACACAGCGGGTGAGACGGCTGCCCTAAGAGGAGGATCTGGAGGAGGAGCTCCACACTGCCTCCAATCAGAAGGAGCCCCAGAGGAGGTGGGCGTTTCAGGATGATGAAATTCCAGAATAGGAAGAAGGCCGGAAGTGATGTCACGGGCTTGTAGGGCAGAGCTAAGATCACGTGTACAACCTTTTGCAAACCTTCAAGGGCTGGAGAAAAAGCTATTGCCGTTACTTGTACAAGTAACTTCTAACTTCCTATAACATTAGATAAGAGTATCTAAATTCCTAGATAAATGCACACTTCTGGAGGGCAAGAATGGTGAAGGCAACGAGCCTTCGGATATGGCTTCATCGTAATGGCTGATTACAGCATCAGAATCAGCACATTTAATAAAGGCGGTTCTTAAAAAGTTGGAACAAAAGGATTGGCAACTGTCCTGCGGAAGAATTACCTGTGCATATGCCTTGTACATAAAAAGCTATAATAATGAAAAAAAAAAGGGAAAATAATTTTGCTTTCTTTGCTATTATCAATAAAATTTTATATATAAAATAGTAAAATCCTTTAAAAAATAAAGGCAGTTTTTGAATTTTTATTTGGCAATGACATTTAATAGGGTCCAATTGTGTTCTTAACATGATAAAAAAAAAAAAAGAGAATAAGGGACAAATATTTTTGATGCCGTATGCAAAAGACGTCGTACAAGTTGTGATTGAGGAAATGGGGGGAGGGGAGGGAAGATTTATACTTTAAAAAGAAAAAGAAAAAATTGATGATGCTGGTGAGAAAGGGAAACGGGCGCCAATGCTCGCAATGCGCATGCGCGGCCGCCGAACCGCCTAACGGCGCTGTAAGAAGGAAGAGAAAGACAAGGTGGAAGCGGAAGAGCAGGGCCGTTCCTACAGTTGGTGGCGTTTTGTAGGAGGAGATAGCGGGTGACGACAATTCCCCGCCTCAAAAGAGAATGATTGGCTCTTGGCCTCTCCGTCTCTCCTTTGGCCCCGCCCCGGAAGTTCCTTTAGACGCTTCCGGGCAGGCCGCGCGTCGACTCCTCGTGCTTACTCCGAGAACGGTTCGGTTCCTGCCGGCGGCAGAGCGTGTGTTGGCGGAGGCGTCATGGGGCGGCGTGGGAAGGTGCGACCCCGGGCGAGTGGGGGGTTTGGGTTGGGCGAGGGGTTCTGAGCGGGGGCGCGGGGGGGGGGGGCTCTCCTTCTCACGCTTGGGCCCTCCGCAGAGCCAGCACCAGAAGCGCGCCCGCGCGGCGGCCCAGCTCCGCGCGCAGGAGGCGTACGCGTCCGCCCCGCACTCCTTCGTGTTCGCGCGCGGCCCCGCGGGCCCCGGCGTCCGCCAGCTCAGCCTGGATGTGCGGCGAGTCATGGAGCCCTACACGGCCAGCTCCCTGCAGGTCTGTCCGCGCCCCGCCCCGCCCCGCCCGGGACCTCGCAGAGCGAATCTGCGCGCCCCTCTGTGCGAATTCCCCCGCTGTGCCCTGCCCCCCTGGAGCCCTCCCTTAACCCTGCGTTGTCCTCCTCCTGGGTCTGCCCAGGGGCCCGCTCCATGCTTTGACCGGCTGGGGCTTGAGAGGGAAGGGTGCCCATGATGTTGGAGCTTCTGAAGTCCCGTAGAGCTCGGATATCGGGGCAAGTTTCAGGGTTATTCCCGGCGTTTCCCTCCCCCCTGCGCTTCTTTGGTCTTGATCTGTAATTCCCTCGCTTTAATACCGTAGAGATTTATAAGAGAGACTTAGAAATCCGCAGTTTTTCTCCAACTTTTCCCCTAAGACACTTAGCCCAGGAATTTCTTGCTCCGATCCTAGACTACCTCACATAATTATAAAATGTGGTGCAATTTTCACTTCACAGGCTTTTGTTGTCTTCCACCTCACCCACCAGCTCCTGTTAGGGATCATAACCGGGCCCAGAATAGCGGTCCTCTTCTGAAATTCTCCATACACTAAAATTGTCAGGATTTATCGTTCTTTGTTTCTTATCCAGCCTCATCCACATGTTCTTGGCCATGTGCATTCTCCCTCTGATTTGTATGTTCCCATGATGCTGGTTGGTGTGTAGATAACTGATTGAGAGGGAGGGAGGAAAGTTCTCAGATTTTGCCAGATTTCAAGGGCTTTGATAAAGAACTGCTGGTGAACCATACCTTTGTTATCTTGGGATGGACTATCTTAAACTTTTAGAGATTTATTTCCAGGCGGTTTCTAGATTTTCCCACATTGGTTTCTATAGGAAACTGCTGGTCAAGCCCTCAAACCTCTTCCTTTTTCTTTTTTTTTTTTTAAATAAGGTATATCCTCCCATAATCCCATTCTAGTCTTAAGTCAGATTCCCATCAACTGTCAGAACATATAGAAAGGGAAATTCAACTCTACATTAAAAGGAGCCCAATTCAAATACCACCTCTGGCATTTACTAACTGTGACTGGGCAAATCACTTTTTGAACTTCAGTTCCCTTATCTGTAAAATGAAGTGATGGGCTCAGTGGCTCTCTGGCTCTGGATGGATCCATGACCACCCTGTCTTTGGTTCATTTTATCTATGAGGCCATGGCTTTTATTATAGCCCCTCTTCTGGCACACGTCATCTTCCCCATACTCAGATCTTGATCAGGATTACAGGAGATTTGAATGATGTTACATTTAATTTCCCAACATACCTACATAATCAAATTAATAAGTCTTGAGGCAAATTTCTTTATTTTAAGTCATAGCTCAGAAATAATGATTAAGTCCCTGAGTCTCCCAAGTAAGTTCCCCACAATTTATTCAAGATGTCCACTCCCGAACCTTTTCTTTTCACCTTTCATAAATTGTCCTTTACCAGGCTTCCCTCCCCTCCCTCCTCCCCTTAACTCTCACATCAGCCCTAATCTGCCCTTTCACACCATTGCAGGTTCGACGGCGAAATTCCCTTAAGGATTGTGTGGCTGTGGCTGGCCCTCTCGGGGTCTCTCACTTCCTCATTTTCAGCAAAACCGAGAAGAACGTGACATTTGTGAGTAGCACCTCCTTCAAGCTTCCCTGTCCCTGTGGGGTTCTCCTGTAGTCCCCCATGGCCGGGACACACCTCGTGCTCCCAAACAATGGCTGCTCAGTAAGAGAGCCTTTGCTCTGTTTTCAGAACTTGTATGATTGCTTCCTTTTCTCCGGCAGAGGCTGATCCGGCTTCCTGGGGGCCCCACGCTGACCTTCCGGGTCACTAAGGTGAGGGGTCAAGTAGGAAAGTGGTGCGGTGGGGAGGCTGAGGGCTGGATGGCTAAGATCAGCCCTGCCACCTCCACCTCTAGTACTCCTTGGTGCGCGATGTGGTCTCCTCCCTGCGGCGCCACCGGATGCACGAGCAGCAGTTCTCACACCCCCCGCTCCTGGTGCTCAACGGCTTCGGTCCCCATGGCCTGCATGTGAAGCTCACCGCCTCCGTGTTCCAGAACATGTTTCCCTCCATCAACGTGCACAAGGTGAGGCCCAATAGAGCCCCGGGTTTGAATCCTGCCTCAGTCACTGCTGACTGACCAATAAAGTGCCTCCCCTGAGGTGGGGGGGGGGGGGGGGGGGGGGGGCGGGGGGGGGGGGGGGGGGGGGAGGGGGCGTGTTTGGGGACTGTTAGACTGAATGCTGGGCCCACGAGAGCTGTGGGCCGGGCCCCTGCGAGCTGTGGGCCGGGCCCCTGCAGCATCCTCTCTCTGCCAGGTGAACTTGAACTGCGTGAAGCGCTGCCTTCTCCTCAGCTACGACCCCGACACCCAGGAGCTGCAGTTCCGACACTAGTGAGTGCGTGCGTGGGGGAGGGGGCAGTCCCACCCTGGGTGACCGTGATGACCACATCTCCACTGAGACGCTGTGATGTGTCTAAGTAAACGCTCTGAGGCCCAGGGTGGGGAGGGAGAGAGGGAGAGGGAAGCAGGGAAATCTGGAGTCTCTGTGAGCACTGACCCCCGGTCTACCATCCATCCCTGCAGCAGCCTGAAGGTTGTCCCCGTGGGGGCCAGTCGGGGGATGAAGAAGCTTTTACAGGAGAAGTTCCCAAACATGAGTCGCTTGGAGGATGTCAGCGAACTGCTCGCCACGTGAGTGGGGAGGTAATGCAGCTGGGGCGGGGAGGAGGCCCTCCGCCCTCAGAGCCTGGCTGCCGGGACCCCAGCACATGCCCATGTCTCCCCAGGGGCGCAGGGCTGTCGGAGAGCGAGGCGGAGCCGGATGGGGAGCACAATGTGACAGAGCTGCCCCAGGCTTACGCCGGCCGTGGCAACATGAAGGCAGAGCAGAGCGCTGTTCGGCTTACCGAGGTGAGGGCCAGGGCGGGCACGGGTCAGCACGAGGGCCTTGGCATGGGATGAGAACGCTGACGTGACAGCCCATGATCACTCAAAGTAAACGTTCTGATGCCTCCGGCCCTGTGCACTGTGGGGGGCAGAGGGGAGTGGGCATGGGGCAGACCCCCACCATCGCTTTCAACCCATCAGATTGGCCCCAGGATAACCATGCAGCTCATCAAGATCCAGGAAGGCGTCGGGGAAGGGAATGTCCTCTACCACAGCCTTGGTCAGTGCAGGGAGGAGGGAGGGAAGGAAGGAAAGAGGGAGGTGGGTGATCTCTGGCACAGCTGCGGTGCTCAGAGGGGGCCTCCTTGCCTTCCCTTTCCCCTCCAGTGCACAAATCTGAGGAGGAGCTGAAGGCCACCCTGGCCACCAGAGAGCAGAAGCTTCTGCTGAAGGCTGAGCGTCGGGGCAAGCAGGAGCAGGACATAAAGCGGAAGAAGGAGCAGCGGGAGGCGCACCGGTCAGTGGGGGGAACAAAGGGGAACAGGCCCTGTGGCTGAAGGCCTGGGACCTCACGGGTGACTCTTCTCTGCCAGGAAACGCAGCTTGGAGGGTATGGGCCGGCTCACAGCCTCAGGGCTGGACAAGGGCGATGGGGACAGTGGTGCAGAAGACCCCGGGCAGTCCGAAGCAGCAGCCCAGGGGTCTGAGGAGGAAGACGAGGCTGAGTATTTTCGCCAAGCAGTGGGTGAAGAGCCAGATGAGGGTGAGTTGGAGGGGTGGTCTTGGGCATGTGGCCCCATGCCTGTCAAACCCCCTCTGCTCATGGTTCTCTTCTCTCCATTCTCCCCAGACATGTTCCCAAAGGTGAAACGACGGCGATCCAGCAAGTCCCCCGGACAGCCAACCTCTAGTGACCAGAGCCCGGGGAGGGGCAGAGGTCAGCATCCCAAGAAGAGGTTCCGAACAGCCAAAGGCAAACAGCCCAAAGGAGCCATAGCCCGACACTTTCCTCGGGGGCAATTCCTGGGCCGAGCTTTGGCCTCTAAGAGGCCCCACCACAAGTCCTCAGGGGCAGCCAGAGCCTGAGACTCGCCTCAAGGATGAACTGAGGCCCGTTTTCTCTCTTCTGGGGAGGGAATGAATACATTGAATCCTGTGGCTTCTAAGAATGAGGGAATCCTTCCTTCTACCCTCCATGCTACTTCAATGTAGTCTGTAAGGTCTCCCTGGGTATGAGGAAGAGAAGTTGAAGTAAAGTCTGGTTTCCTGTCTTCCATTGATCGTGGGGGAGGGGAGTTACTTGACTGAACATCATCATGAGACATCACTGACATAGATTGTGTCCTAGTTAAAAGTTTTATTGCGGGGAGAGAGGGAGCTGTTCAAGAGTTGACCTCCAGGGATGAAGCAGTTTGTACCCCAGGGTACAGTGTAGAACACCCCCCACCCCAACCAAGTGGTTGCAAGTATTTGCTAACCTGACTGACCCAAAGGGCAGTACACAACTAATGGGGAGTGGGTTTTGTCTAATGGCCTTTGAACCAGCAGGGGGAGATTGGGGAATCCAGAATAGTTCCCATTTACCTTGTTTCTTGCCTGGAATATGTTAGGGCTCACAAAGTGGTCTTGGCTGGCAAGGAGTTTAAATGTAAATGCTTTTACATCCCCAATAAAGAAGCAGTCACTGTTGCTTTGCTTGGTTGTTATTTCTGGTGGGCGGGAGGAGCTAGAAAGTCTGGTTTTCCTGTCTGCCGGAGGAACCCTAGTTTGAGAATGGGGTGGGGGCGTGAGAATGAGGAAGGAAATATGCTTAGGGAGGGGCTAGCTACCAGGATGGGGCTTGAGACTGACTGACTAATACAGGCAGGAGCAAAACCTGGTAATTGAGATTGAAGCAGCATTGGAGAGCCAGCCGCCACCATCCTAGCAGGAGCAAAACCAGGCCAGGTGAAGAGGGATTGGGAACTGGATTGGGGGTGATTGCTTTATGTCATTTCTACCCCAGACCAGTGACTAATAGGACTTTCACTGGACATCATGGGGTCAAGGGAGGATTGTGGAAAGAATGGGTTATGGCTCCCCAGATTTGCCGGAGAAGCTGTTAAGAGCAGGTTCTGGGTGTGCTTGCCCTGTGAGATGGAGCCAAACTAAATCATTAGTTGTCCCCAAGTTTACAGCTGAAGGAGATCTTGGAAACTATCCTGTCTAGCACCCCCATTTTACAGATGAGCAATTAAGGAACTTGTCCAGGCCAATGTTACAAGTCAGAATTCAAACTTGGCATTTGGACTAAGTCCAACCTTCAGTGCTTCATGCTGACTTCTAAGGCTCATTTGGGAAGGGGTGGGGACTAGTTTGGTGACTGTTTTCTAGAGGCCTGCCCTCCTTCCCGTAGGCACCATGACTCAAGCACCTAACAGCACCTGCTCACCGAGGATGTTGGTGAGAGCTGGCAAAACCCTGAGCCAGTACCAGGAGGAGTATCTGTGGCCTGTGCTAGTGGTGGAGTTCCTTGTAGCTGTGGGGGGCAACGGCCTGGTCCTCTACCGCTTCATTTCCCGGGAGCAGCGCCCTTGGCATCCGGCCATCATCTTCTCAGCCCAGCTGGCCATTAGCGACCTCTTCTATGCTTTCTCTCTGCCCGCCCTGGTGGTCTATTTTTATCCACCCAAAAACTGGAGCTTCGGGAAGGCTGCCTGCCTGCTTGACCACTTCCTCTTCAACTGCAACCTTTACAGCAGTATTTTTTTCATCACTTGCATAAGCCTCAATCGCTATCTTGGCATTGTGCACCCCTTCTTTGCCCACGGCCATGTGCGACCCAAACACGCCTGGGCCATAAGCCTGGCTGGCTGGGGCCTCGTAGCTGCCCTGGCAGCCCCTACCTTCAAGTTCTCCCACCTTGTCTTGCCCCAAAACGGCACAATACAGTGCTATGTGAATCAGTCCGAAGGCTGTACCAAATGCCTGGGGACTGCTGAAGACGACCACGTACCAAACTACTGGGTCTACAGCCTGGTGCTGGCGGTGCTGGGTTGCGGCCTGCCCTTCCTGCTCACCCTGCTGGCCTATGGCGCCATTGGCCAGGCCATCCTGACTAATCCCAACATAACTAGGCCAGAGAAGGTCAAGGTGGGCATGCTAGTGGTGGGCGGGGTAGTACTCTATGCCATGTCATACATCCCATACCACATCATGCGCGTCCTCAACGTCCAGGCCCGCTGGCAATGGCTGAAACACTGCAGCAGTTTCACAAGTGAGTCTCAGGCTGTGGCTGCTCTGGACCTTGGTCTGTACCTGGGCTACCAGGTAAGCAGGGGACTTGTGCCTCTTGCCATGTGCCTCCACCCACTGCTCTACACGGCCGTGGCCTCAAGCCTCCGCTGCCCGAGACTCTGTGGGGGAGCCAAGAGTGAGGAAATCTCTCTGAGGCCCCACTGACTCTTGGCAAAAGGACATCCAAGATCACTTCGTGACTAGCTGGTGAGTGAAAGGGGATGGCAGCAATGGGGGGGCAAGGAAGGCGGTGCATCCCTCTTCACCCCATGCCCTCAAATTGCTGTGCCAGACTGATAGGAGAATTAAGGAACTATACTTGGAACCTTTGACTCTCCTGTTGGAACTCTTGCCTGTTGCTAACTGGTTTCTTTCCCCATCTACCCCCCAGTTTGCAGATATAGTGCTATCTGCTATTAATTCCCTGATCCAACAAGTGGCTAGTGACTAAAATAAGACACCAACTCCTTGGGGAGGATCACAAACTTTCTTCCCCTTAATTTCCTCTATTCTCTTAAGCATTCTAGTTCCACCCAAACTGAACTGCTAAAGATTCGTTGCACTTGACAAGCCACTTCCCTGCATTTGTGAAGTCCATTTTGCTGGGCCAGAATCCACTTATTTGTGAATCCAAAGCCTTGGGTTTCCTTCACAGCCTATAGCTTGTGCCAGACCTAACATACTCCACCCCACGCTATTCCTTGCCCCAAGCTCAAAATATTCTCCAATTTTCAACAACCCTCTATCCCTTGCCTAGATCATCATGCTTTCCTTCCATTATTATTCTGTTCCACTTCCCAAGGATGAGGGTTGACACCTCTTAGTTTTGAATCTTGAGCCACTAAGTGTTCTAAAAAAAATTCAGTCTGTAGTCAGACAGTGGGAAAGCCCAATTTTTGCAAAAAATATTTAGAGCTGTACTTTTTGTAGACACCATAGAATCTATAACAAGTGACAAGATAGGAAAGTCCATACTTCTCTGTGTTTCTTCCTAAGATCATAGATGTAGAGCTGGCAGGGACGTCAAGAGGTCTCATCCTCCACTTCCACCCTTTCCTTTCAGAAGCTAACCCTGAGATCTAAAGAGATTCAGTGACTTGCTTATGATCATGAGGCATTAAATGGCAAAGCAAGATATAACTGAAATCAGAATTCACAAATTTTGATGTTTAAAAAGACTTCTTGACTGATCACTTGTGATATGTCTGTTCATATACTCTCAGTGGATCTGATGACAAAGCGCTTTTTTCCCTTCTCTTGGCTGAGGTGGACAACAGATGGTACAAAACATGATTTCAAACATGGACGAACATGTTTTTGTTTGTACTTCTTTGTAATGGGGGATTCTAAATTGAGGAGAGTGAAGTATAACAACTACTTCATGAAGTGACAGTAATGTAAATAAAATTTTTAAAGAACAATGAAATAAAAAAAAAAAAATAGGTACTGAATATAAGGCTTTTGAATGACTTAACAGAGCAGAAAAGTCACATATGTCCTAAATCAGGAGCAGGGGTGGGAGGGAGCCTATATTGAGAGCCACAGGGAGGGAAGGATGGTGCCACCTGGTGAGAGCTCAGCCCAAGTCTGCCCAAGGAAACTGCTGGAACTAGGGACAGCTTGGGGCTTCTTGCTGGTTCAAGATGCGTTCTGAGAATTAGAATAAAAAAGAGACTGGAAGCAGGTGCGAATATTTATTGCCCGTGGCCAGTAGGGGGCTTCCATTCCAGCCTCCTCCCTCAGAGTCAGGTCCTTTTCCAATCCAGGCAACTGTGTAGTAAGTGGACATACCGACCTCAGTTGGTTGAAGGTCTGTAGAAATGACAAAAAGACAGTTAGGATTTCTTGGTGGAAAGAATACAACCCAGAAATGATTCATGTCCAGGATGGAGGACCCAGCTCCAAAGGCTCAGGGATGCTGGTGAGATGGATGATGAGGAACAGGAGAAACTTACTTGGCCCATTCCACATTGAGAATGAGATGGTCATAGCCAAATCCTGACACGCCAGCAATGGCACGAGCAGCATCCTCCCGCCGGTGGAAGCTAATGAAGGCAAAGCCCTGGGGGAGGCATTAAACATGCATCAGCCTTCTCTCCACACCTCTATACCCCATTGTTTTATCATAACTCTTCAGCCAGAAAAATACCTGTCAACAGCCCTACCTTGGACTGGCCAGTGGTCTTGTCTTTGGCCAGGTAGATTCTGGAAATGGAACCAAATGGCCTAAACAGCTCCTGCAAGTCAGTCTCTCGAGTGTCTTCAGACAGGTTAGTGACTCGGATGGTGGCATTGTCATCCGCTGGGAGAAACAAGCACGTGGGGTGTGACTTGGAGAGGCGCGGCCCCACCCCAACCGTAATGCTAGATAATTACAAGGTACCTGCTAGTCCCATGGTATCACAGCCCACCCACAAGGGGAGGGGGGGGGAGGCAGGGGAGGGGAGGAGGGGAGTGTAGAGCAGAATCCAAGGCAGAAACCACAGTCTACAAATGATTTAACTTACTGCAGATTTATGATGCATAACCTTGGTTTGGCTATTGATGCAGCCCAGCAATATTGTATATTCTTCATCAACTGCCTGCCAGGTTCCATTCTTTCAAAACTTCCAATTTCTCTTCCAACCCCCAATACCCAATCTTGTGCTAATGCAAATGAAGATGCCTGGGGACCACCAATGGGACCTAAGACTATGTCTTTGCTGCTACAGGCCTCTCCCTTTCTCTTGCATTTGATCCCTACCTTGCCACTTGCTTTTTCATCTTCCTACAAATGTGCTCACGGAGTCCCTGCCTCCACTTCCCCTTCTCTTCTCCTCCTAAATTTTTCCTAAGAATAATTCTCTCATATCAAAGCACGATTAAATAATTTTCTTCAATGGCTCAATTCAAACTTCTGTCATTGAAGCCATGTTACAAACAGGTTAACACTCCATGATTGATCTTTTCTCATGTTGGAGTAACAGGCCTACACTGACCCAGCCCTCTCAAACCATGATCTCCTGTGAAACCCAGTTTCTTCAGGATGGCCCAGTGAGACGAGTTTCTCTCTCATATTTCACATGGTATATTTATTTTTGCAATTCATGAATTTAACTGTAGAATAACACTGTACTGGTGTGTTATTCCCCTGCATAAGCTGTAAGCTTCATGAGAGCAGGGACCCTGTCCAATACCAAGGCATGTACTTTCTCATAGGCTCTAAGCAAAGGACTCCCATTAACCATGTTGTCTTCCAACCCAACCTCAGCCCAGCCCAATCTTGCCCCCCCAGGGTCCCATCCATACCTCTCCTGTTGGGCTGCATAGACTCCCCTCTGCGACTCGCTCCATCTCGAAGACTTGGGGGTACATATTTCCCTGTCTTGCTCTGAGCTGCCTGCACAGGCTCCAGCTCTGTGGACATAAATACAGGCTGATAAGAGCCCAGGACTTGCCCTGAATCTCCCCCACCCTGCAACAGCCTCAGTAACACCCTCAGTCAGAAGTCTATGAAGGAGACTCCCATTTTGTTGAAGCTTCCCTTTCCCCCAACCATAGGTTCTCCAGTGCCAAACTTCTATGGCCCATTACCAGTGATTTTCACAAAATCACAGACATGCCCATACACCCACCAGCCCAGGTCCCACCTCCGAACCTCCAGGCATCTTTTCCTTCTCCCCAGTAGACAGCCCCAGCTGTTCAGCCAGTTCCTTTTGCATAGGTCCAAGGGTGTCTTTGTAGGGACAACGTGTTGTCCAGTGGTCACCCTTGCAGATTCGACATGACACAATCTTCTGACCCTTCAGCTTGTTCATTGGGTCCTCCTCTTCTTGGCAATTCAAATCCTAGGGACAGGAGTGGTGGGCTTGAAACGTGCCATGAGGGGAATGCTCCCACCCAGCCTTCAAAATCTCTTTCCCAGCTTCCATACCCATAAATTACCTCTTTGCTGGTAATAAATGTCATAGAAACATCATCACTGACTGTAGTGGTAGCCACATTTGGGCCAGGGGGATCAAACTGTGAGTTGCCAAATTTCTTCCAGTTCTGTGAATGGGAAAGGTCATTCACTGGGTTAGAAAAAGGGCTGGGAAGGCCTAGACAAATTGGCTGGATACCCAACATATGAGGGCTTTTTGTGAAACCTCCCTAAAGGAGTAGAAAACTGTCAAGAAGAATATATTTCTGGAACAAAAGTTTTCCCTACTATCTGACTTCCAGTCATGAGAACCTCCTGAGGCAGCCCATAGATGTTGGAATCCTTACAAAGTGTTAAGTCATTAGAATTGATAAGAGACAATAATTACCTAATTTAGCATGGTTCAGTATGATTGATCTGATCCTACAAGGAGATGTTATGGGTCAGAACTTGAAACAAGGTACTAAGTGGAATTGAGGAGATGATGTTTAAATCTAGTGTAGAATTGATTTAATCTTACAACAAATAATAGTTTCCCAGTGATATAATGATTGATGTATACTCAGTGAACAGCATATAAGCAAGAAGCTCTCAAGGCCGGAGACAGAAACCTCACTCTCGGAAGTGGATACAGTCATTCCATATTCTACCTCTGTGCTGGCTGGAGACATTGGGAGGGAGCTAGGGGCTGAAGCTCGAGACGTTGAAGGACACAATAAAGGACTAGATTTTAACTCCTGGCTATATTTGGGGTGATTATTACTTGCAACCAAAACTAAGGCTGCCTCCAGAAAACCTCCCCAAGAAACCTGCACCCAGAGAACCATCATATATTATACAAAAGAACACCACACAATTATATAATATTCAAATAGAACTAAAAACTTCCTTTCTGCCCCTGTCCCTCCCCTCCTGAGCAGAAAATCAAGTTTAATCCTTCCTCAACAAAACTGCCTTTTTAAGTGGAGGAAAGGTGAGGTGAGGAAAGCATTTTATTAAACTTAAAACCTTAAAAGGAACAAATAAGGAAGCATTCTCAGTCTGTAAAGTGAGAAGTAATTAGCAATAAGTTAAATGGCACTGAATTCAGTACCAATCTTGGAGCAATGAGTGTATACAATTACATCTACCATGGGCCTTCCTCATCTTCCAAGTCTACCTGCTTTTATATTCTCACAAACCTAAATATTTTAGCTTTGGATCCAGCCTATTCATAATTTTCATTTTTCCAGACTGAAAAATATTCCTATTCTGAATCCATTCTCATCTGTAGTCCTCCTTTTTATTCTCTCATTTCCCTTATTTAACTCCTTTTTTCAAACTTTTTCCAATTCCAAGAAAACTTCTTTTCCTAAATATATATCCAGCCCAGAAACAGTAATGTTGCAGGATTCTCACTATTCTTGGCTTAAGAGTATGTTAAATCATTAAGCCCAATTGTTCATATTTATGTAGACTTTTAGGGTTTTCAAAGAATAGTTCTCACAGTTCTGTGAATTAAGTGGAGCTTTATTATATCCATTTTAAAGATGAAAAACTAAAGTTCAAAAAAGTTAAATGACTTGTCTAAGAACATGCAACTGCTCTAAACATTGGGATCAGGATCAAAAGCCAGGTGTCTCCTAGCCGAGTCTAGTATTACTTCTACTGTATAATGCTCTATAAGGTAATGCAAGAGAATATTAAGAAGGGACTTGAAGAAAGATATGGAAACAAGATATATTGTCCAATCCCAAAATGGTCCTCACCTTTCTCCTTGCAACAGCCTTAGATGCCTTCCGAGTTTCAATCCTGAAGGTACGGACAATCTGTAAAACAGACAAGAAAAAAAAGAGAGATTGAGGAAGGATCCATTTAGTGGGTTAGTGAGTAAATGCCACAGAGGAATTGGGAGGGTCCACCATCCTACACAGCAGCCCTGAATTCTACCTCTCCTTTAGCCAAGATCATCAAATCAATACTTTCATTGCTACTAGAAATTGTGCGTCAATGAACTCTCCAATGACTTCAAACACCAATCCTGTTAACTAAGGCACATATGTCCACAGCAACCCTACATATACATATGTAGGCACGCATATTTTTTTTAATTTATATACATGTAGTTAGTTAGCCTCCCAAACGAGAAGCACCTTGAGAACAAGAATTCTATTCTAATTGTACTCATATCCTGTATGTTCAACCAATGGTGGGGTTTTTTTTTTTTACTGTTGTTTTTGTTTTTCTTTTTTCATTTATGGGCCCCCAAACCTGACTAATCCCAAGGACAGAAAAGGTAGGAAGGGATACAGAAACCCGCGTAGCCCACCTTGAACTTCTTGCCGTCTTCTTCTACCTTATATTCAGTGATGGTTTTAATATTTCCATTGATGACTTCCTTGGGGGCAGGGAGAGGAGCTGGGGAGCAAACAGTGGAGGTAAAGAACAGAAGGGATGGAGGAGACTTAGAGGGCAGCGCCTCCCTCCGGGGGACAGGCAGGCAAGCGGCGCCCACGTACATGCACACGCACACACACACAAGCGCCCGGACACGCTGGGCACTCACCACCCGGTAGTAGCTCCGGCTCATTGGTGGGCTCTCCTGTGCTCAATGGAATCCCCTTGAGAAGCTCGCTGGTGACACACTTGTCTGTGGAGAACGGGCAGAGAGCAGGGCTGGGGGAAGGCCGGAGAGGAGGGCCAGGCCGGGAGTGGGGGAGGGGCGGGGAATGGCCGGGGGGGGGGGGGGGGGGGGGGGGGGGGGGGGGGGGGGGGGGGGGGGGGGGGGGGGGGGGGGGGGGGGGGGGGGGGGGGGGGGCGGCTCTGGGTCAGCCGGACGGGACTCACCATCGTCTCCTTCTTCTTCCACCTGGTCGGCCCAACTGGGCTTCGAGCTGAGGGAGGAAAGAGCCTTTCAGGGAAGCCCAGGGTCCGGTGCCGCCAGATCCCTTCGCCCCCGGCCCGTCTGCCCAGCCGGCTCGGGACTGCAGGCCTCGGCTCCGGCCCAGACGCCGGGGACACCGCCAGCTTCCCGCTCCCGCGCCCGCGTCCGGCCTGAGAGTATACTCCGCCCGCCCGCTCCCACCTTCGGCGTCCGGGACACCGGCCCCATCCCGACCCGGGCCCCGTTTTCCTCACTCAAAGTCGCCGGTCGGCATCGTCCGGGATCTTCCACGCAGCCTGAGCCCGGGCCAAAGACCGGAAGAGGAAATGGATTCTAATATCCACTTCCGCCGCTTCGACTAGGAGGGCTTTCGTCACGGCGCCCCCTCGTGGAGGAGGCCAACTACTGCAGGAGAGAGCGCGCCTCTGAGGGAAGACTGCGCTTTCCCGGTTTCTCTCTCCCGACCTCTTGCGTCTCCAGACCTCCGCGCTCCCTTCCCCGACTTTGCCCCTCCTCAGTTCCGTCCTCTCTCCCCGTTCCTGCCCCCATGCTACCCTTCTTCCAGTTCTTTTCTCCCTGGAGTTCCCCCTCCCAAGGGAGAAAGATCAAAAGCTGAAAGCCAAGGAGGAGCCCCCCCCCTCCCTCCCCCACACTGGTTAGGAGCCCCTCCCCCCTTTCGGGAGAAACCCCTCCCCCCATGCGGGAGAAACCCCTCCCCCCTTTCGGGAGAAACCCCTCCCAAACTCCCGCTTTCCCCGGAGAGAGCAGGAACATTCCGAGGGAACGCCGTCTCCGCACTAGTAAGGGAAGGAGGCGGCGTCCGAGGGGAGGCGCCCGGTGGAGCGCGGAGTTGCGCGCCCGCCATTCTGGCGAGCAGTTTGCGGCTCCGCCCAGGGCTGCCCGACTGCGTATCCTCCGCTCTCTCGGATCTGAATCCCAGAGACCTTGTAAGAGGGAAGGGCCCCCACGCGCGAAAGTGTTCGCGGCGGCCCTTTTATCGTGGTGGCGAGGAACCGGAAGCAGGGGGGGCGCCCTCCGGTCGGGGAAGGGCTGGCGTTGGGATGCCATGGCATAGGGCTGTGCTGTACGAAGCGACGAGCAGGCCAGTTCCAATTCCGCTGCAGATGCTTGCCAGCTATTAGACCCCGACGAGGCCCTTCACTCTGGTCTGTCCTCATCGCCACTCCCCCACCCCCTCCCAAGAAGAAGCAAATCCCCCCGGTGCAGAAGCTGCGATCTTAGAGGCAGGAAAGGAGCATTTATTAAGTGCCTACTGTATGCCAGGGACTTCGATAAGTTGTTGCCTAATTCTCACCGCCTTGGGAGGAAGGCGCTCCTCTCCCTTACCATTGAGCAAACGGACAAACTGAGATCAAGCGACTTAGGCAGGGTCACACGACGAGCATGTGTCCGAGACGGGATTGGAAGTTAGAATTCCTTACCCCAAGTCCAGTATTCTACTCGCCACTTAATGCCTCTCCAAACCTACACAATAGACACTGAAACTATCATAGAATAAAAGATGCAAATACTTGTATTCAGAGATTAAGGGACTCGCTTAAACTCGTTATCCCACTAGTTCCATCATTTGTAATGACCTTAGTGACCATTGGCTAAATTCTAGGGTCTTATGCAGGAAAAAGCCCTAGTGAACAGCGGCAGTCCACGAACACCTGGGATTGATATGGTGCTAAACCCTATTTTTTTTTTTTAGCAGTTATTAGGTATCTAGTGTTACACAGCTGCCAAGCCTTTGGCTTTTCACTTCAGAAAAAAAAAAAAAAAACAGCTGTCATCCTTCAACTAAAATCCTGTTGCCTTTTCCATAGCAGATCTAACAAGGCTTCATCCCCAACTGAAAATATTTTAAGCAGTGGCAATATGCCTAGTCAGAAGTCCTGATACACCAGGGAGAAACTGGAGCAATTTCAGAAAGTTTGTTACATAAGAGTCAGGAAAGAATTATCATTTTAAAAAAAGTTTATTATAATATGTATAAAAATGGCAGAAATTGCAGTCATTAGAAGTTACATTTAATATATAATTAAAAATTTTAAAATCTAGACGATATAAAAGGCACTTTACAATATCACGGTTTAACAATTTGATCATTAACAATTCGATGTCAGCCAAGGAGGTTCATGGGTACAATGAAATACAAAAATTGGGCGCATTAAAAAGAGTACTCCATGATAGCTGTCCTTAGTTGATAGTTAAAAACAGTTCAATGTCAGCCAAGGAGGTAGATAGTTCATATATAGTTCATAAATACAATGGAATAAAAAGACTGGCACATTAGAAAGTGGTCCATGAGAGCTATTCTTCAGTTTCCGGATGCATCTGAAGAAGAAAAAAAAAAATTTAAGTTTCAATAGAAAACAGCATGGTATTATGATTGACAAATGTGACAGTTTAAAGGTTTTAGATGAAATAAACAATCCTATTAAATATTAAATACATGAAAAAGTTAAGACAGCAACAAGTCGTTAATAACTGAGAACCTTGGATTCTCCTTGATATAGTAGCTTCTAAGCCACAGCAGGGTGAGGGGCTAGAATTTTCCACCTTAGCTTAGTCTGACACCCAGTAAAGTCAAACAGTCATAGCTGCAATTTCTTATGACCGTTAGTCTGAGCTAAGGCTGAGCAATGAGCAGAGGAAAAAGGGACGGCTGAGCCACCACACAACAGGTACCACCCATCTCACACAGCAGAAAGTTTTCTAGACACTTACCTGTTTGACTCTCTCTCAGTCTGGCCAATATAGAGTTTTTGATCTCCAGGCCTATGGCTTTAGCAAGGGGTGGAGGCACTGCGTTACCCACCTGCATGGGGAAGGGGGAACAGAATGATTTGGTGCAATAGGATCCCATGCCTGGAAAGATACCTAGCAGCATCTTAGCTTTCAGCCCACTATAGGGGACAGCAACAAATCTGACCAGGTGTCAAGAGTGAATCAGGATTCCATTTTACCCCAAGGTAGAGTTCTCACATCATTTTCCAGTCAGCTTTTGAGTGGGTTTTGTTCTTAAAGGCCCCAAGGCTACCTCAAGCCTTCTGGTAGAAGGGCCAAATGCAATTTATCAAGTATTCACCTGGCAAGAAGACACTTTATTATTAAAATGTTGGTTGGAATCAGCAAAGCCTGATGTTCCTAAGGAAGAATAACCTGAGCCTCATAGGTTCCGTATCCACTTAATAGCCATAGGAAATTAATACTGACCTGTCTGTGTTTATCTAAAGTCTGGCCAAAAAATCTGTAGGTATCTGGGAATCCTTGGGACCGAGCACACTCCCGCACGCTCACTACTCGGTGCTGTTCTGGGTGAAGTACTCGACCCTGTGGACACAGGAATCCAAAGCCATCAGCCCCCAACTTTTCCTTTCATTAGAAAGGATGAATTTGCACTACCCTTAAAGGACAATAGAGAGGACTCCTCACAACTCCTTCCAGGAACACAATGGTCAACACCAGGATCACTGCTTAACTGCAACAAAGCTTTTAGAGAAGACATCCTGGGATAAGTAGGGATATCCACAGGGACATAGCTCAAATCCTATCCTTCTGTCTTTATGCAAATTACAGTGATCTATTTTGGTTATTTCCCCCCCACACTTTTTATTTTAATTTTACTCCCTTGAAGGGCATCAAAACTAATCTGACTTTCCTCTTAAGTTCAGAGGATATGCCTGCGGCCCAGGCTTACAGGTAATAGACTTCAGAGGTGAGGGAATATGATCCTGGATCTTCAGAGCATCATTCTATTGATGTAAATAAAGCCAGGCTGAGGCCAGTCAGGTCATCCTCTAAAGCTACAGGGCTATGTGCAAGTGATGGGTGAGCCTCAGTTTATAGCTCAGTTGCTAAAGAGATTTTTTTTCTTAAGTTTCCATGAAAATGGGAAGATGATTGAATTCTACTTCTCCCTGAAGTGTCCTTACCTGCTTGCCCATGGGTTCAGGATCAGTAACCGTAGTGCTGAAGAAGCCATCCCATTCTAACCTTCCGTAGAGCCCAGCCCAGTGGTTGTTCCTGTTTCCAGTGTGGGGCAGAGACCATGGAATCAAGGTGTTGAACTGTCTATCTGAAGGATTACATGGTTTACCTGGATAGAAGGATCAGATTGAAATGAAGAAATTAGCTGACATTTAACTGAAGGCAATGAAAGGAAAATATCCTGCCTCCTTGCTATTGTGTGTAGACAAGGTACACACCTTTGCATAGGCTATCCCCATTCTGGATTATACTCCCTCCTTCCATTACTCATTTTAAATGTTGCCTCCCATTGAAGTCCTATCTTGATGCCTCAGTGGCTGGGGCCAAAGCAAGAGAGGGAGGGGGGCAGAGGGAGAGGGCCCAAAGCCTTCTCTAAGAGATGGGTGAGGAAATGTGAAGACAGCATATTTTTAAATCAGCAGGAGTCAGGAATTCAGGTTAGGGGAAAAATAGTCTTTATTCTCAGTGAAGAAGGATCAGAGGTGGAAGAGAATCGGCGATAGCAATGTGTGCAGCTGCGTCAAGAAGCTAGCTAGACCAGCAGCCACACGACCAGCAGCTAGGAATATCGAACCCAGGCCCAATCTCTCCCAGCTTCTCTTCCTGTCTCTCTGCTTTCACCCACCAAAATCATCATTTCCTGTACAATGAATCAGGACTTGCATGAAGAATGGGCAGGGGCCATTCTTTATCCAATCATGTATATTAATAGAGTATAGCCCAATTACTATTTAGCCTCACGTACTTGGGATGTCAGTGCATCAACTCAAACCTCAGCCCATTATATTAAAAAAGAAAAGTAAAATATAACCAGGTAGCTTATACTTTGGGGATTTATGGACTAGATTTCTTTCTAAATGACCATGCCTTAAATACAAATTACTGGCCTGTCAGCCTGGGACCTCTTGTTGGTCAATCTAAGCCCTTTTGGGGGGCTCTGGTTCAGAGTGATTATAAATAGCAATTTTCTGTTTCAGCCAAAAAAAAAAAAAAAACCCAAGGGTCTTACCCTCCCAGATTGATTTTTTTTAAGGGAAGGGAGAAATGAGAAATGTAAACTTTGTTTAAAAAAAAAATTTAAACAAAGCCATTGTCTCATTGTCTAGCCATAATCAGATTGTGTTTTTGCCTCAGTCTGAGAAATGGGAAATTAAGAGTTTAAAAAAAAGCCAAGGTCTCCCATTGCATCTAGCACCATCTCTAGTTGTCCTGATCTGTATCTTGCCACTGACCCAGATGGCTCTCACTTAAACCCAATTTCCATGGAAATAGACTGTTGCCATGGTCGTCTTCGATAACCAAGAAAAAAAGGTCCAAAAATGATAGTTAAATTTACTGAATGGGATGTGAAAGTTAATATAGCAAGAAACTCCATTGCAAGACTATACTGTGTTGCCTTTCCTCAGGCATGTTAGAGCTACACAGCAAAAATAAGAAATTGAGCATGAATTGTTGAGACAGTATTACTAGAACATGTATATACACACACAACCCTACCTTTTGCACAAGCACAGACCCCTCTGAAAGCTCCAGTGCTGCTGAGTCCATTCTTCTTATCATTATACTTATAACGGAGTTTTTTAGTCACACTTCCATCTGAGATGTGTACCTGGATGTTAGGAAGGTCTCGCCAGTCTGACCCTGGCACCAGGGGAATCAGTTTTATTCGAGCCATCACCAAAGCGTTCATAGTCTGTAACCGAAGTCAAAGTTAGCTTTTTAATTCCTCCTAAACCCTTCTAGCCAGCAGGTAGGATTCTTCTTAACTTTATTGGCCACAATGCTAAAAAGTGTTTTAAAACAAATCTTTACTGAACAGAACCAGAACACTGTGCACAGTAACAGCAACATTGTGTTGTTATCAACTTTTAGAATTATTGCTAAGAGCAAAATCTATTAAAGCTTCATGATGAGAAATGGCAGTCATATCCAAAGATGGAACTATGAGTCTGAATGCAGATTGACACATACTATTTTCACTTTGTTTCCCCCTACCCTTTTGGTTTTTCCCTTTTGTTCCGATTCTTCTTTTACAATCTACATATATAATTAAACATTTCTACATTTCATAATCTATATTAGAATGCTTCTTAATAAGCAAAGAAAAGGGAAAAATGAAAATCAAAATTTCAAAAATGTCAAAATCTAATTATATTAAAAAAGACCTTGCTTCCCAGAATTTTCACATTTGTGTCATGGATCTCTTTGGCAGTCAGTCATTCTGGTGACCCTGATAAACTTCCCTAAAAGGACTTTAATTCTATGGATTTTATTTTTTGCCTCTAAAGAACACTATTGAAATAAAAATAATTTTTCTCTTCATCTAGGTTCATGTACATCTTGAAATCTATCCATGGACCCAGATTAAAAATCCTTGTTTCAGGGATTATCTTTGTAAGAATGGTTTATATCAGAGGATTGTTAAAGTCTCCTCCCATTATGATTATACAATTAGGTGGCCTCCTAATCAAGTCAATTCCCATGATTACACACTACCTTACAGATGTGGTCTTTAAGGACTTGCTGATGTCGTGGGCCCCTAATTTGTCTCTGGAACCAAGTTTTGGGCTCCCCCTCGTAAGAAATCTCTTCTAATGAAGCACCATTCTTGATTGTTGGAAGGTCTGACAATGAGTCATAGACAGTAATTGTTCGAAATGGCGCAGAAGTCAGCCTGAAACAAAGGCATTGATTACAGACTTGATTCTACTTTATATTGTAGATTCCTTGAGGATAGGGACTCTTTGGATCCTTAATGCTTAGTATAGTGCCCTAGTCAGCATTTAATAAGTGTTGTTGTTACTACTTGGTACATAAATCAATAAACAACTCATTTATATAACCCCTACTATATGCCAAGGTACCGTTTATTTACAAATCTCATGTGATCTTTACTCACAATAATCCTGGGAGGTAGGCACTATTATTACCCTAATTTCATAAATAAGGAAACTAAGGCAAACAAAAGACTTACTCAGAATCACAGATAAGTATCTGAGGCTCAACTCCAGTCTTCTTGTCTCCAGATCTAGCATTTTATCTGCTGATACATCTAGCTGCTTTAAGTCACTTCACATGAATATAAACATGCGCCTAAACCAGTTTTGCCTTCTCTCACCAAAGCTTCAACTAAGAAGCCAAGACAACTAGGACGGAGAGATTTGGCAATATTTAACTCTAGAACAAGGGAAGTTGACTTCTGTGGCGCACATGGCTCTTCTTTTTCTACCCCAAACTACTTCTTTTTTGCTATCTATGACTTCTAATCTGCCCCATGTCCCACCTGTTGACCCTGAACAGGCTCTGCCTTTTAGCATTTGTCCCACTTGCTTTGGAAAATTGGTTCTTAGGGTGAAGAATTGTTGTTATTTGAGTCCTTTACCTCTTTACGTTGCTAACAAATCTCTTATTATCTATCACTGCACTGAGCAGACTGCTTCGGGTTGAGAAAACATGTAAAGGTTCTGGAAACATGGGGAGTTTCTCTCCTGGGGCTGCTGCCAAGATGAAGGCCCTTCTTCTTGTCTGAGCAATGCCATAATGACCAGCCTGGGCACAAAACACAAAGAAACATAACATTTCTACCAAGTTAACAAATGATATATTAAGGTATAAAGGTTACAAATTAATAGGGTACAGAAAGTTGACAGCCACAAGTTGTAGGTTTGTATAAGTACGGCAATTTTCTATTCAGGAAATTCCCCATTCTTATTAATTCACAAAGAACTATCCCATCACAAAAATAAGTTATTTCTGGACACTACAGCTACCTGTTAGGGGAAACTAAAGATATGTCTAGGAAACTTTATTCAGGTACCAAAGATTGTTTTTGGACAAAAGGATCTTTATGTGAAATTAAGACAGACATTCCCACTAATACTTTGAGAAGAGAAACCTGCCAGTTATGTAGAGATAAAGGTGACACAAAAGGGTATTTATTTATTTGGATTGCCCTGCTCAGCATCTGAGATAGAGTTTCAGAAAGTGAGGCTGCCTTTAAGAATCTAGTGGGGAGATGGTTTCTGTTTATATGGCTGTTATACTAGTAGTCACTTTGAATTAAGTTCCCTTTTGAGAATTTCTCCTCTACTGAACAGAGGACATTTAATATGTTTTCTGTATCTCTATAGTCCAGTAAATCTTGTGCCCTCTATATTTTCTGGGGGCAGAGGTATGATAAAGTTTGTCTTCATTATATATTTACTCCCCTGAAAACTTGCATAGGAGGAACTGTTGGCTATGTCCCTGGGAACCAAGGGGAAGCCATAGAAGGGAAAAAAAAAAAAAAAAAAAAAAAAAAGAAATTGCCTTTGCTTCAGTCTGAGGTAAAAATGACTATGAAACTACATTAAATTTTCATGGCAAAAAAAAAAGTAACCGTATAATTTTTAAAACTAAGCTTATTGGGGGCAGCTAGGTGGTACAGTAGATAGAATACCAGCCTTGAAGTCAGGAACACCAGAGTTCAATTCTGGACTCAGACACTTAACACTTCCTAGCTGTGTGACTCTAGGCAAGTCACAACCCCAATTACCTCAGCAAGATAAATAAAATAAAAATAAAATTATAATGTATATGGGATTTTTCATTACTATAAGTCCCCCATTTTCCTTACCCCTCCCAAATTGTTTTTTTAATACTATTTTAGATTGGATGACAAGATAAAAATTCAGAAGTTTAGTCTTAATTTATGACAACTATCCTTAGTCAAAGTTACTCCTGAATTTACTCATCTATCTACTGTACCATCTAGCTACCCAGTCATAACAAATCTCAAGCTAAAGTTTGACCATAGTAGATCATTCTAGGTCATACACTTGTGACCAATAATAGTAATAGCTAGTATTTATATAGTACTTCAATCAAATTGGATATTAAATGAAATCAAATAGTCAAATAACCTATGTAAATTTCTTTGCAAACTTTAATCTCATTTGACTATAAGCTTTCAACATCTAACACCGGGTGGGGGAGGAGAAATTAATTTTCCTGAAACTGAAAGTAAAGTTATCATTCCTTTCTTCTGCCCCATATCTCTTCAGTGTTTCCCCAAGATAGTAATAAGGCTAACTCTGGTGCTATCACACTCATGTTCCATGTAAAAGCCATAAAAAAGTTTATGGATCAGAAGCAAAAGCCAACCTACTCGATGGAACTTTTCATCTAAAAGCATAAGATACTTTCAATTCTAAAAGTGACATTTTAAATTCTAAAGTTAACCTTCATGTATTGATAACCAATTAATCGAGAGAAGACATTTATTTCTACTTCATTTTCATTTTGTCTTAGGAGACAAATCTGATTTTAAACCAATGCCAAAACTTGTTTCACATTGATGGATTAGAATGAACTAGTGTAGTAGAAAAACCATACAGAAACACTGACAGATTTAAAGCTAGCAAGGACTACAATTCTTATTTTCTAAGTGAGGTTGGCCCTAAGATCCAATGATTGCTCAAAGTCACATAGATATTCAAATAGAGTTGGTGTTTGATTCCAGCTCTCCAATCTAAATTAGTCCATTTTCTGAAATACTAAGATTTCTTTCAACATTGAAAGAAAAGGGATACTGGCATCAATGTGATTTTCCTTGGTTACCTTCTACTTGCTCCTCTCCTCCCCACCCCTGGTATGAACCTACCTGCAATATACCAAATGTGCACTGATACCCCATTTGAACCAGACATCTGAGGGTCAGCTTCAGAACCATGGAACGCTTGAATGACACAAAGTTTCTTACATTCTCCAGTAGGAAAAACTTAGGTCTATAGTAATCACAGTAGCTGTGGGAGAAATAAAATTTTTTTAATAGAAAGTCTAAAGTCATTCAGAAAAGACTGACTGGAAAGGATGGGTTTAAGTACCTAAAGACCCTAGGAATTGTAGGTTTTATTTTCCATCAGTCTTAAATATCAAGCTATTGTGGACTTGGAAGATGGGATTCTGTCAGTGGCAGCTTTAAAGTAAGATGTGCCAGGGAAAGAAAAATCGGTCTAAGATCAGAGGTGGCCACAGCAGCACAAAACACTTTCTGGAATACCTGCCTCTAAGCTTTAAATCAGGTGGAGCTTTTCCCCCCCCCATTTCCCGAATTCAGTTATAAACAGAAACCAGCTGGGTGTCATAGAACTTGAAGCCATTGGAGCAATGTTGAATTTGCCTACTTGTCCCTTCTGTTTTGTTGCTGCATGCAATGAGCAGCATCGTTTTTTATTAATAATTTCTGTCCCTCTAAGTCATTTTCCAAGTTGTTTAATATAATGATCTTTGTCCCCTTTAACAGACAAAGATAAGAATTTTGTATCTTAAATGGAGGAAGTCAGCCTAATATACTAATATAATAAATTAGTCAATTCTAGCTTGATAGAGAACTCGTTAAAGACTAAGACTTGTTTTTTTTTAATTTTCATCTATATTTTAAGCTTTTGAATTTGAAAAAGGAGCCCTGTGGTATCTTGACTCTTATTCTAGACCAGACTCTTAATCTCTTCTGTGTCATGGACTCTTAAGCTTATTAAAGAGCATGATTTCTTCTCAGATTAGTGTTTTAAAGATATTCCATAAGATGTATAGAAAACTAATGATATTGAAATTTAGTTACTAATATTAGATTACTTGCCATCTAGGTGAGAGATGGGGGGAGGGAGGGGGAAAAAATTTGGAACACCAGGTTTTGCAAGGATTAATGTTGAAAGTTATTTATGCATATGCTTTAATAAAAACATTCAATAAAAGTACAAAAAAAAAGTTACTAAAGTATTTTCCCCCCCAAAATAAGTTCATAGAATTCAAGAATCCCTGATCTAGTCTAAAACCTTAATGAATTTGTTTCAATATAGATAAGTCCTTTTAAACTAGGGGACTTCAAATTCTCTATTCTATAGCCCCCTACATTGCTAGAAAGAGGGGACCAAAAAAAAAAAAATCAGTTCTTCCTTCTCTGAAAGGGGGTTACATGGGGAGGAGGAAATACTGTTTAAAAAAAAAAAGTGAAGGGTTATGGAATTAATCTAGTAAAGACAATCCCATAGAGAACCTTGTTGTCAAGTCAGCTAGTTATCAGAATGACCCACAAGCATTGAATTCTGCTACAAAAGAACAACGGCAAGTCCCTTTGGTATGACTTGACATTTCTAGTGAGGAAGTTCCTACTTCATCCAGTTGGCACACAGGGATTCTGCCTTTCCTCTTTCCCTATGGAAAGGCTCCCCGTGCTTGCCACCCCCAGGAACCAGAAAGCAAAGACTACAAAAGCTAAGATGACAGTTATTTCCCAGTGCCATTCACCTGAGAAAGGAGGCAATTAAGGAGTTCTTGAACTTGGAATAAGTGAGTGTGTTGAAGCGGTTCATCCCACTAAACCCTTGACAGGGTGGGCCACCACAAATCATTTCCACATCTCCTTTCTGAGGCAGCTTCTGGCCCATGGAGTTGGTAGTTTCCCCAGACATAACCATTTTCAGGAGAATATTACAATCTTCTGACAAGACAATGGTCTTAGGATAATTCAGAAGGAATGCTTGGCCTGCAGGTTTCCACATTTCAATGGCCCACATTGTTTCAGATATTCCTGGAAAGGAGAAAAAATTTTAGCCATTATCTAAGGCATGTGCTATACATGGCACATTTAAAGCAAGAAGTCTCTTTAGAGTTCAAGTACCCTTAGAAAAAGAAAAGTTCAAACTATAACATCCAGAAGCAAAAACCTGCTGCCTTTACCTGCTTGGTGAAAGCCTTCAGACAGTCCTCCACAGCCAGAGAACACATCCAAAGTTCGAAGTTTGGGCACATTTACTTCTTTCATTTCTTGAATTGGTTCCAGTGTTATAAGTTTTTCACTGCCTCTGCCTGAAGGTGAGGAGATGCTCATTGTTTATTCAGTTACTGACCCTAAAGTCATACCAAACACAGGGATTCTACCTTCCCAAAAACCTGCCAGTGCCTTATTACTTCAAAGAGTGACCAAAAAAAAAAAAAGAAGAAGAAGAAAGGTTGTGTTGAAATATAGCAATTGTTTCTGAAAGCTTCTTAGAAGATTTAAGAGCTTATTCCCAATTGATCTCAAGTACCATTTGATCTGTAACAGTTTTATGTGGACAAGTCCTCAAAGTTGAAGAAATACAAACCTTTTTCTTTTCTTTTTTCCTTACCACGGGCATATTTTGGAACTTCTTCAAAACTTTTCTTTTTTGCATTATAGGCCTAAGGGGGTATAAAGTTAAGATTAATCATCTAGAAATGAAAAAATGTTGAGATAAGGGATATCCCCTTCATAAAAGCCTGAATAAACCTTAGATGCTACTTAAGAGTGAGAAAAAAAAAACAAACAAGGTTTGGCTAAGGAATTAGGGGATCCCAAGTACAAATGCTGCCTCTGATGCTTATTGCTTCGAGACCTTAATCAAATCATTTGATTTCTCCAAAACTCAGTTTTCCTTATCTATGAGATTAGATAAAAGTCCAGGATTTCTCTGGTCCAAGACATATTCTATTCACTAGAGGGATCTTGCTGTCCAGCATATCCAACAATTTATAAGATGGCTGAGGTCTCAAGATTAGTGACTGGAAAAAACTATCCCTCAACTACCATTCAAAGGCTGACTGTCTAGGCATTAATTACAAACCTTAAAAAACTTTATAATGCTAGCTAAGTCTTGCCAATATTCTCATATTAACCCTGAAAATCAGATATTATCAGCAATAACAACAATGTTATTTTTAGCTGTGATGTACTTTGTCTTTTCAAAGAAGTGATTCAGGACAATTCTAATAGACTTGTGACGGAGAGAGACATCTCCATCCAGAGAGGATGATGGGGACTGAATATGGATCACATATTTTCACCTTTTGTTGTTTGTTTCTTGTTCTTTCATTTTTTTCCCCCTTTGATCTGATTTTTCTTGTGCAGCATAAGTGTGGAAATACCTTTAGAAGAATTGCATATTTTAAACCTATGTTGGATTACTTGCTGTCTAGGGGAGGGGATAGGTGGGAAGGGAAGGAGAAAAACTTGGAACACAAAGTTTTGCAAGGGTGAATGTTGGAAACTCTTTGCATGTATTAAAAATAGCTTTTTATTTTCAAAATACATGCAAAGACAGTTCTCAACATTCACACCCACAAAACCTAGTGTTGCGAATTTCTCTCCTTCTTCCCCCCACCTACTTCCCTACCACAAATGCCTAACATGAGCAATTCTTCTATACATACTTCCATATTTATCATGCTGCATGAGAAATCAGATCAAAAAAAGGGAAAAAACGGGGGGAAGCAAGCAAACAAAAAAGGTAAAAATATTATATTGTGATCCACATTCAGTCCCCATAGTCCTGAGTGCAGATGGCTTTCTCCATCACAAGTCTATTGGAATTGACCTGAATTGCTTCATTGTTGAAAAGCTACTGGTATTTTTAAAAATTAAGAACTATTATTTAAAATAGAGAAAAGTAGGTGTTCTCAATTTTACAAATAAGGAAACAGACAGGTATCAGGGCTTGCCCAGGGTCACAAAACTCACAAATACCAGAGGTCAGATTTGACAACAGGTATTATTGATTCTTTATCCAATGCTCTATCCACCATCTCTTATGCTGTAGATTTGAGCAAGATAGAAACTTTCTACCTCTTTGCAACTCTCCTCTTGACCTGCATTCTGCCCCACCCCTTGTGCCGCTGCCCAGACCAAGTAGAACCAACCTAGTATTCCTAGGTATGAGAAATATGGCTAGAAGAGGGTGAGGAGGTAGAGAGAATTTGACAAGCTCAGATTAGCACCAGGTTGTCACTATCACTAAGAGAAGACACTTAAAATGAAAAGAATGAATGAGAGCTAAATACAAATTATAAGTACCCCATTGAAACAGACTCCATCCAGATTAAGAGAATGTTAACTGGAAGCTCATTAGCTTCTTGGCTCTCCTATTTCATCCTTGAAATATCAAGATTATAATCTTCTCTAAGCCACAGGTTTTTCCACAAGAATTTCTCTACCTATAACTCCCTTATCATGTAACTTGGACTGAAAAAAAGATAGTCCCACATTTGAACTTTTCTTGTTAAATTAAATTTGATTCAACTGATTTTATTAACTCTGGAGAAGACACAAATTTGAGTGAAGTAGCAGGTGTAGTCACTTGTTCTGCTACACCTGCCTCTTATGCCTTTATCCAAGTCAGTTAAGAAAAAGTGTCTATAGCCAAATTTTGACCTTGGGTGTTCCTGACTCCAGGTCCAGTGTTCTCTCCACTAGACCAGCTAGTCACCTGAAAGCTTCTATTGAGAAGCTCATCTTAAATCCTACTTCTATCATTCAATTACGTTTCTTATCACCTACTTGTTACTCAGTTTGACCCCAAAGAAATCACCAGTCTATAGAAAGGATCACCTCTTGGAAATAAAAGTGTTCCTTGTCACCAAGATTATATTTCTCAGGAGTGTCTGTCGCTTCACAATACTTTACAACACAGCGCCCTTGCACATCTTCAAAATCCACAACAGCTTCTTCATAGCTCCAGTATAATAGGTTAATGTCCTCAATATACTTCTTTGTGGAACTTTTGTGGGTATTCTCTGGTCTGTAAGAGATGAAGTCTTTATTGTTAAGACACTGCTAGAGGAAATATACAAAATATATAGAGCTGTCTATCGGGGGTGATGAGTGGGATACAGTACCCTAAAAACCCAACCTGCCTCCACTCTGTTTCTTGGAAGGGATTTGAGTCCATAGCTGGAGTCAAAGTGGGTAAAGGATTATTTCAGGATGCCCCATCGAAAAGGTAAGTTACCTAGGAAAAGCTGATCTCACCCATGAGAACAGATCCTTTTGTATTAACTGCTAGGTAGGTCTGATGTTGATTAGAAACCTGGTGAAATGAAATGCATATGGCAAGAGGTAGGATTGTGCGCCCACATGTGAAATCAGGGCCTCAAATTGCCTCATTCCTTGTTCTGAAGTCCAGGGCCCAGTTGGGTATTACAATAGATAGCCCTGAGCAGAAAGCTTGAGAATGCTAGAGCCCAATTGGATTTTGTTATTTTTAAGAGATGGGGAAGAGAGGGAAATGCCAACAAAACTACTATCAACTTCAATTTTTTTCTTAGGGTATAAATTTAAAATAATGCCTCAATGAAGGGTGTGAAGAAAAACACTTCTCGAATTACCTAATAAATGTTAAGGCAACAAATACTTCATGGACAAAAGAAAAAAGCTACTTTCTGATAGAGATAATGGACTCAAGGTATAAAATAAAACAAACTTTAAAATACAACCAAGAATTTGTTTTGCTCAACTGTGCATATGTAGTAAGAATTATAGTTCTCCCTAGCTATAACCCAGTGGAGGGCATTAAGAGGAAGAAGGCAAAAACAAAAGGTTGAGTCATTGAAGCATTTTTTTAAATGCACAGAAGGAAATATAAGCAAGATTGTTTTAAGTTAACTGTTGAATTTGTCATAGATTTTAAAATAAAAGCAAATTGTTCTGATCAGATGCAATACTACCATCCCCACCAAGCAGATGTGGGCCTGTCATTTACTCAGACAACTAGCCTAGGAAGCTTATTCAGGTTTATAAAGGTTGAGAGAGCAATGAGCAAAGAAAACATTGAACATATGGTTCGGAAGACAGAAATACAAAGCTGAGGATGAGAAGCAGAGGAGACAAAGTCCAAGAATTCTTAAATTTTACGTTTCCAATATGAAGGCTTTGATAGAAAGAAGAGAAGTTCCAAGGGGAGGGGGGAAAAAAAATTGATAAACACAAGATCTTTGGAAAAAGGTAATGAAATCAACTGGCCGGATAAGCAGCAGGATGTTAAGAAAGGATTTGAGAATCAGTAGAAAGAATAAGATCTACAACAGCACTATTACTTACTAAGCTCCATTAAAGTGCAGGGGGCATGTCAGGGAGACATGCCTGGTGTTCCCCAGAGGTGGTTCAGACCCACCAATGAAGAGATCAACTAAATATTCTCCCCCCCCCCCAAAAAAAAAAAAAAGAAAGAAATCAACACAACTTTCCAAAATTGAAGGGCTCATTTGTAGCCAAAGAAGTAGTAGTTTAAAAGTAACATTTGGGGCATAGTCAAAATGGAATAAAAGCAGAGACTCATCTAAGCTTCTACAGATTCCCCTCCAAACAAATTTAAAATAATGCCTCAATGAGAGATGGTTAGATAGTAAAATAGAGCACCAACCCTAGAATCTAGAGGACCAGAGTTCAAATCTGCGTAAGTCACTTAATCCAGGAAGTGAGATTTAATCTTTAAAAAAAAAAAAAAAAAAGAAGAAGAAAAAACTCACCCAATTTCTGAAAAGCTTGGTAAGATATAAACTAATGCTTAGTGAAGTGAGCTGATCATAGTATGTCATCATTAACTATGACAGACTTAGCTCTTCAACAATACAATAACTCAACACAATTCCTATAGATTTGGGATGGAAAATGTTATTTTCATCCAAAGGAAAAAAAAAAAAGACTAAATGTGGATGGAAGCATATTTTTATACTTTTGGGGGTTTTCCCCCCTTCAGTTTTCCCTTGTTCCGATTTTCCTTCAGAATATGAATATGGAAATGTTTAAAATGATTATACATGAATAATCTATACCATATTGCTTGCTGTCTTTGGGAGAAAAAAATTCGAATTCAAAATGTTATAAAAATGAATATTGAAAACTCTTAATATTTCATTTTTCCAATTACATATAAAGTAGGAGAAAAAATACCTCAAATTCTGGGGTAACAGAACAAAAAAATGGTAGGAAACAATTTTCCAACCCAAGACAACTTAGAAAGTCAGCAAGAAAGATCTTATTAGGTTGAGAGTACAGCATAGTCTATATCCATGGCAAGTCAATGGCAGGTCATGGGGGGAGGCGCGCCCGAGTTGATAGCAGCAACTTCTGGAACTTAGCCCACAGACAGTAAGGGAGTAAGATAACTGGACAGAAGGAAGTTATACCAACAAAGGTCGGCACTGAGTACAAGACTCTTGCATTATTCACAGTTCCAGGGTGGAAAAGAATAGACCTAAGCATAGTCCTAAAGAGTAATCAAAATCACACCTTTCCTGATAAAATTCTACCTTTAGGGAACCCCCAGAACTAGCTCTGGGGGGGAGGGGGAAAGCACAAACCCCCCCCTGAAATTTGGAACAGTCTTCTATCCCAGAAGCAGGACCCAACTTTAACATAAAATTAAGTCAAGAAGTAAGTTGGAAAAATAGCTGCAGAGGGAGAGAAGTAAACAATATTGTATTAAGTCTACTCAAACAAGTAGATATGCAATTTGTTCTAGAGAATAAAATATACTAAAAATTGGAATAAGATTTGTAGCAGTTACCTACCTGTAGAATTTGTTGATTCTGAGTTTGATAACTGCTCCATTACTTTCTTTTTCACAGAAGATTTCTTTGATTTGGCCAATCCGATATGGCTGAGGGGCATCCTGGTTGCTGCCTTTAACGTAATCTGAGTGTTTTCTATAGTATTCTGGATATTGGTCTTCATTTACTGATTCTTTCAAATTCCTGGTTATAACTGGAGGTTTGATGCTATGGAGAATAAGAATTTATGTAGCATGAAAAAAAATGTTTTTTTTTAAAAATTGATAGTCAAAAGCTTTTCTATACTAGAGACAATTCTATCATTAGTTATCAATAAAGTATTGAACAGACTTAGTTCATAGGCTATTAGCTGACTTTAGAATTTATGCTTCCATACAGAGATGGCATCCTCTAGGCCAGATTAGCTCATCAGTATTTTCACTGAGGGCTATCAGTGACTGACTCCTATTCAAAGGTTTGGGATAACAAGTTGATACCTTTGATCTTCTGGTTAAATCAGACCATGTTCTGAATTGAGAGATGGGGAAGTAACCTTCATACTAAGTACTTTGAATTAAGTTGTCATTTGTGCCACTGAATCCAGCCCACACTAAGAAGTCATAGTTTTAAGAAGTCCTAAGTAGTTTCCTTTGAGTTACTTGCTAAGAATTCCCACAATTTGTTTAGTTAGCTTTACTTGGTCAGTTTACAAGCTTTTATTAAGCTTTTAATATGATCCAGGCACGATGCTAAATTTAGGCTTTGAATACAAATAGAAGTAGACAGATTGACTGCCCTCAAGAAGCTTATGTCACGTGGCAGAAAGAACCTTTTGTCTGACAAAGGAAATTAAATTTTTCACTTTGGGGGAAAAAAAAAAAAAACCACATCCTAGCAAGAGTATTGTATCTCTAAAAGGATCCTTCCCTTAGAATCCTCCATTTACACGTTGGATATGGATATGACACGAGACCTCTTCAGCTCTGGGACCACATGCTCTATGTTGGCTGAGGGAGCTCTTCCATTTGCATATTGTCATTTTGGGAGGCAATATTAGAGAAGCTAATTACATACACGAGTCTGAGTCCCAGTTTCTTCAGCTGTCAGAAGGGAATAACCCTTCCTAGACCACTTAGACTAGTTAAATACATTCATGTGTGTGGAAAAAGTGCTCTGTAGCAGCTAATAGCTGCTATTTATGTAGTACCTACTCCCAGCCAGGCACTGTACTAAATATTTTGCGATTATTTTCTCATTTGATCTCCAACAACCCTATCATTGGAAAGGATCATGTTCTTTAAATTCACAATTATTCTTATATAAATTCTTATTGGAGAGAGATAGTCTTCAAGTCTTCAGAATATCATAACTGCTTAGATATATCTTTGATATTACATTATAATTAAGGCTATTTGATAAGATAATCTTCTAGACCAAGTCCTAAAATGACTAATCAGATAGATACTACAAACCAATGTTTAACCATCATGATTATCAGAAACATTCAGATAAATTGAACAAGTGAATACTAACAGAAATCCAAAAGCATCAGGCAATAAGAAAACTCCGTCTCCTTTCCTGTACTGGACGCCTTTTTTCATTGCCAGATTATAGAATATTTTGTCATCAACTTCTGCTAGAGGCTCTAAAACTTTGGGGGTATTCTTTTCTAACATTTCAGAAAGACGGACACAGCTTGCACAGAACCTGAAAAAGGAGAGGAAAACACTTGGTAGAAAAACACTTGGTAGAAAGGCTAAAGATTTAATCAGGGCAAGTAAGAATAAGCATATCTGTAAATAAAACTTTAGTCTCATTTCATACCCAATTAACATCACTAAAAAATGTTCTAGCTGATACTTTAGTAGAATGCCTCTAATTGCAGAATCAAAGATGTAAATAAAGCCTTCTATTGAAGAAACTAAAATTGATAATTAAATGTAAGCAGTTATGACACATGGAAATCTCTTTAGTCAACTGAAGGTTCAATCTCTGTGGGACTTAAATAAAACAGCAAACCAGTTTGTAATCAGCTATTCCGATAGCAGGCCAACCCAGTTGCTGAGCAGTTCCTTGGATAAGCCTCTGAGAATAGCTTAGGATCTGGGATTTGCTTATGGAAGAGCATCCCAGATCATTTAGGGGAATTTAAAAAAATAAATAAATAAACTGTTCTAATTATAGCAAATCAGCAGCTGAGTGGTACGGTAGATAAAGCCCAGGACATATAATCAGGAAATTCTAAGTTCAAATCTGGCCTCAGATACTACCTAGCTGTGTCACAATCCCATTTGCCTCTTTCTTCATTTGTAAAGAGATCTGGAGAATGAAATTGCCAGCCATTTTGCCATATCTTTGCCAAGAAAACCCCAAAAAGAGTAGCGAAGGTTTGGAACCCACTAAAACATTTGAACAAATATCTCCTTCTAAATGCTAATTTGTCTGGCTAACTGAATCAATTTGGGATTAGGGGAAAAGTATGCTGATGTTGGCTCATGAATGCTAGAACCCACATTTATATAGATTCTTTGTCGTAGCAGTTATCAATTGCCCTTTGCAATTTAACAATAAGCCCCACAGTGGGGCAGGGGAGACAAGCCCCTGAATGAACTGGAAGTAGACTAGACACCAAGGTGAATATTTATTCTGGTATACTCACTTATATTTGTTATCCTCTGTAGGCTTGACTATAGGAGGAGACTCAAACCTTGCATAGTCTGGATCATACCAGAACTGGTAGAAATAGGTTCTGCCATCATTTTCAGCCACTGGGACTTCAATATCCGAGCCCCCCTTCGAAAATTAAGGAGAAAAAACTTGTGATGAAGAGAGTCATCTACACCCAGAGAGAAGATTGTAGAAACAGAGTGTGGATCACAACATAACTCATTCTTTTTGTTGTTGTTAGCTTGCATTTCCTTACTCATTTCTTACCTTTTAGATCCGATTTCTTATGCAAGAAAAGAGTTGTATAAATGTTTACATATGAGATTTAACATACTTTAAAATGTATAACATTTTATTGGGTTGCTTGCCATCTGGGGGGGAGAAGAAGAAAGTTGGAACATAGGTATGCAAGGGTCAATGTGGAAAAAAAATATTCATCCATAAGAAAGAATTGAGGGGGGGGGAAATGTTTTTTCTTCTACAAACTGAGTTAGAATTTTTTTTTTTAAATACTAAAGCTGGCAAGAGGGTCCAGAGCTAAATTACAAGTTTTATATTTACCTCCATGGACCAGTTTTCTGAGGGAGCTTTATAAAAAACATTCACTTTGCTATGGATGTAGGAAAGCTGCATATCTTCACATTCATCTACCAAGAAGAGCTCTAAAGGGTCTGATGTTGCCCCAAGCACAGTATCACTCCCAGAATAGAACCAGTGAGCATGAAACATCTGTCCATTGTTATCTTCCCATAATGCAGTGATTCTAGAATCAGAAAGAAAGTCAGATCTTTAATTTAAGCATACAATGTTTTTCTAAAGCAAAGCCTTCTCTTTTCCCACTTGACAATTCTTGACAATAAGTGATAAAGGTATAAATATAGAAAAAGACAATTATCTAATTGCTGATGAGATTTCTATAGATGCCCCCCAAATCATCTAAAAAACTTCAATTTAAAAAAAAAAGAAAAAGCTACCAAACCACCATCACCACCAAATACTGTATTTCTATATAGCAAATCAGAATCCAGGAAGTAGTAAAAGAATATAACTGGTATATTTTATAGTTGGTCTGAATAGTACTTATCTGAGAATCCATTTAAGTCAATGAAGGCTTAAAAATGCAATTATATATAATACAAATATATGCATATGTTTTTCATATTCTTTAAAAGAATTCTTAAGAATCAAATCAATCCTGATATTTCTTTTTTCTTTTTTTTTTTAGTTTATTTAATAGCCTTTTATTTACAGGTTATATGTATGGGTAACTTTACAGCATTAACAACTGCCAAACCTCTTGTTCCAATTTTTCACCTCTTACCCCCCCACCTCCCCCCCTAGATGGCAGGATGACCAGTAGATGTTAAATATATTAAAATATAAATTAGATATACAATAAGTATGTGACCAAACCATTATTTTGCTGTATAAAAAGAATCAGACTCTGAAATTCAATCCTGATATTTCACCTCATACCCTGTAAACTGATAGAGATAAGAATGGTGGAATGCTAACTACACTAATAGTTTTTGGGGTAACTGAAATTGTATAGCTTATAGAAAAGCATTTGGAATTATACAATTTAAATTATCCTTTGAATCAGAGATTCTATTATTATACTTATACCCCAAGAAAGTCATTAATAAGAAAATCCCTATATAGACCAAGATATTTTTATCAACACTTTGTGATAAGTGAATTGATAGAACAAAAGGTTTCACAATTGTCAATGCTGGAAAATTACCCATGCATGTATCTCGTAAATAAAAAGCTATAATAAGTGAATTGAAAATAGAAGCCCTAAGGGCTTAAAAAAATGTATGTGGTATATGAATGTAATTGTATGTTACTGTGCCATAAGAAGTGATGTGTATGATGAAAACAGAAACATGGAAAGATGCATGACCTGATATAGATTGAAGTAATCAGAGGCAAGAATATAGAATTACTATAACAATGCAAGTATAAACACCCACACAAAAATAAGTTAATGTAACAATTAAGACCAAGTATGACTCGAATGAAGAGTTATTAAAAATACCACTAAGCCATCTTTTCATAGAGGTAGGAGACCTACAGGTGTTATACATGTTTAAAGTTTTTCAATTTATTGGTTATGTCGATTTTCTTTTACCTTAAATACTATTTAATTTGAGATGGCTCTCTGGAAAGAACTTGGAGATAATGATATTAAAAAAATAAAAATTTTTTTAAAGTTAAGAGATGACTTAAAGTGAATACATTGCTCATGGTTGAATTGTACCAAAATGTGATACCAATGGTCATGGTCATGCTTCCTGGATTTATGGATTTAATCATACTAAATTACCAAGGAAACATTCTTTGATTAGACAAAAATCATTCCTATTGTGTCAAAAATCATAGATGCTGATGAAGTTGGAAAATGCTTCCAGATTTCTAGTTATTTAAAGCAGTAAACTATTTGGTACCAGTTTTCTTTAATTTTTTTTGAACCTCAAGAATAGTTCAGTCCAAGAATCTAAACAAGAAAGAATCAATCCAACTCTATAATCTTAACGAAACAGAAATATTTCTTGGGGAAGAATTCCTTAGCTGACATGTACTATTAAAACTATAAAATAGTTTAGCAAAAATTATGCTTTAGGCAATATTTTATACTGTAACTTAAGATATGCTACATGAACATTTAAAATAGTTTTTTAAAAACCCTGTCCTTTTGTCTTTAAAGAGATACCATTTGTTATTTGAGATGGCTTTTTAGAAGGAGACTCTGGAGATAACTGATGTGGAAAAAAAAAGTCAAATAAAAATTTTAGAAGATAAAATGATTGAAAGAGAATGAATCGCTCATGATTGGGCTATGCCAACATACTACAAACAGAACCCTTCCCCATCCATTACAAGAAAAGAATACCAAGTTGAGCAATCTCAAAGATTGCTTAGACACATTTGACTATGAAAACGAAAAATCTTCTGAACTACAAGGTCAAAATTACTAATGAGAAGGGAATAAACATTTTATCAAGTATTTGATAATTGTTTGATTATCATATAGTAATCCAGAAATAAAATCCAATAAATATTCTGCAGTGAAGTAGTCAAATAATGGTTTTTTTTTAAGAGGCTATTTGAATGCTTCCCTGACCCTGAGAAATATATCTAAACATATTGAAATGAGGAATACACAGAAAGGGGAGGGAAAAAAATTAGAGGCGAGATAGGATACAAACCTAGCTAGCCATAGTGGTTTAGTAGGGTCATCAGGACTGATGGCTACACAGTCTCCTACTTCCAGTTGTTCAGAGTTAATGGATACTTTGTTATAATAATTTCTTTCTCCATCCTGTAAAAATAGCACAAGAAGCAATTTTGAATTAATTCAGTAGAAAGTTTCAAGAACTGTTCTTTATTCTACAAGTTAGAACATTTTTTCCCCATCTTCTATACAAGTGGTAAATTTATAGTTGTCCTTTTCAGTTTAAAGGACTCATGATATTAATTGCCAGACACACACACCACACACACAAAAAAAGCAGACCTATTTTTTAAATTAGGTTGAAGTCTAAGAAAATATAAGTACTTTTCCTCCCCAGCTGTATATAAAGACTTTGTACCCTTTCTTCCCCTAAACAAGGGGCATATTTTTGAAGTAACTTCATTAAACAAATAGTTGAGTATCCAAGGGAAGTCTGGCACTAAACCACATACATTAATATACTGCCAACTAATGCAGATGACCCAGAAGTTATGGAAAGAAGAATTTTAAGTTGGGGAAAAAAAAAAATGCAAAACAAACCCTTGTCCATGTTTTAAAATCTAATTTAGCAACCCAGTAAACTATAATGCTTTCTGGCCACTTGCATATATTACATGTATACTTTTACACATGCATCTAAAACAATATTGTGGCCAACAAAGTAGATTCTTTTGATTGATCTCAGTCAAATTTAAAGATTCAGTGATTACTGGCCCTACCAAATTCTACTCCTGATCCTTATTGTGTTTGTATCTATTTCTTATCCCTGCTAACTCTGGTACTTTGAGTTTTACTCCTTAACTTGCCTTACTATTACTTAGAGCTTCCCATACCCATGGATCCCTCCCTTAGCTTTCTTCCCCCCTACTTTTCCCTCCTTTTTTATCCTTATTTAACCTATTCCCAATGCAAGCAGTTTCTCATAGCCACCAGCACTCCTTCCTCATCTGATACCTCTGTCAGTTCTTCTATACCTAATTCACTTATTCATATAGGATAAGTATTATTTTTATCTTTTCCTAAATAGGAAAAGGAGAAAAAAAAAAAAAGAATCAGCTCTTAGCTCTGCCCCAATCTTTCTTTTGGAGTACCCAATTACTAATGTCAGTCTTATATTTGAATTATTATTTTGAGCCAATGGCTAATGGATTTTTTCTATTTCTACTTTCCCCTTCTTGTTTCATCACTTCAAGACATTTTCTTTGATTATTTCTTGCATTATCGTGTCAAGGTTCTCCTCCCTTCCCCTATCATAGCTTTTAATCACTTAGGTGGTCTATTTGTTCAGCTCTCCCATCTGACCTAGAACCTCAAACCAAATCTTCACCCTTCTGTAAGTGCTTGCAGTGTCCCTGTCCCACTGTCTCTGCATTCACCAGCTATGCTGGGTTTTTTCTTGCCCAGAGTCAAGTCTCAGTAACACAGCTGGAGCTGGCATTCCTAATCAGCAGAAGTTCCCAAACTCAGACCTGAAATTCCCCACACAGTTTAGAAAGCAAAAATTCCTATAGTTCAGGCTGAGGATACCCCCAAATTCAACTAGCCCCAGAGTTCTCCCTATTGATGTTTCTTCAGAGCTAGCTTGGAGATGTTTATACGTTATACCCCATTAAATCTTGGTCCCATTTCATCAAGTATTTGTTTTTCATTGGTCTATGTTTGCCATGAGGTACAATTTTATTTTGTTTGTGGGGGGAAATCTGGAGAGTTTGAAGTTTTCTGGCTTGTTATGCCATCTTCCCAGAATCCTCCTATGCCATTTCATTTCTATGGCTGCTTATTTTGCTTGAAATACAAGAAATTTGATTTCAAAAAAGGTATCAGTGACCAACTAATCTCTTGCTGTACACCCTTCTCCCCATCATGTACAGGTCAGCTTTATGTATACAAAATATTTCTTACAATATTCCTATGAGAGATAGTACATGGATTATCCCCATTTTTGTCAGTGGGTGTACTAGCAATGAGTATCACTGGCTAATGGCCAAGTGATAAAACTTTGGAGGATGGAAGAGCCATGGGCTAGCACTATTTTAGTGCCAGAAATATAGTAGCCTATGAAAATATAATTCATCAGTTAATCAGTCTTAGGTTTAAAGAAAAGGGTTAAATTTGAGATACTTTTTTGCCCACTAATATCTACTATGTACTCGTTAGAATAATAATTCTCTTTAATTAGACAAAGTAATTTTCTAAATATTACCTTGATTGGAACTCCAAGCCAGAAAATAGTAGTCTTGTTCCGTTTCTTTTGTTTCTGCTGAAGCACTTTCTTGGGTGGTAGTGTTATAAGAACATCTTCATCAATTTCTTCATCTTCTTCTGCTTCTTTTAAAGCCATATTTGGGCACCTCGAAAATTATCAATACCCATGTTTGATTTTGAAACAAGTATCAAGTTTGTGACCCTTCAACAAGCTGACTATTTGTACAAAAGACTTAAGAAAAAAAAAATTAGAGACAGCATGTCTCAAGAGCTAGAGAGTTGACTTCAAAGCTGAGAGCATCTGGGTTCAATCTCGCCTCTCACACTAAAGATATGATCCTGGGCAAGTTATTGTCCATTTCCTAGGAAGCTTTAAAATTATAAGTTGCTGAGAAACAGCCTGAATTGGCAGAAGTTTGTAATACCAATGACAAGTTTAGTTTTTTAAATAAAACTAGTTGAATAATCTCACTCATCTCATGCTATATGCTTCCCTAGGACATAACCAGGCTCCAGATTTTCAAAGCTTCTACTACCAGAAGAAAACCAAGCATTAACAGGTCCAACTACACTGGACAGTCTTCAAGTGGAACCCCAAGAATGGGCTGCAAATTGATCTTAGGCTATCCTAATTGAAAAAGAATCCTATGTCCATATTTGTCTACAAGATGGAGTCTTCCTAGACACAGCAGTTCTTGAAGACTAGAATTATAGCTTTAAAACTTAAACATTAAAAGGTCATCTAGTTCAACCCCATCATTTTATGAGATATGAAACTAGAGTCCAGGGAGGTTAAGTGATTAATTCATGGGTCATACAACAAGTGCCTTGGACAATGTGGACCTAGGTCTTCCTGAATCCAAGTTTAGTATTCCATCTACTACATCCTGTTTTTTTGTTAAGGCTTTTGTTAAGCAACATTACCAACTGTAACAGTTAAAGGAATATCCATGGAAATTATCCTTCAAATCTAGGAGGAGAGACTTAAACTGTTATAAGAGTAAAATAGGACCTACCTCTTCCAAGGATCTTCTAACATAGAGAATACAGATCTGAGGAAGGTCCTAACAAACTACCCCTGAAGATAACATACAATGTAGGTGACTAAAGAATCCCAAATTGTTAGAAACTTACCTTCTTCTTAGGCAAGCCTGTTTGTTGCGCCCAGTGCCACCAAACTTAACCATATCCTTGCAGGCTTTACATATCCCACACTCAGGTTGCTGGCAAACCTAGAGGTAGCAAGAATATCTATGATCAACCACCATAACTAGTGAAAAGTATTAAAATTTACATATACATGTGTGCGTATGCCTTTCTTGGTCTGGAATATCAATTATTTGGGAGAATCATCTTTGAGTCTCATTCTAAAACTCTTTAGAAAAGATATTGGTATCTTTCTCCAGAGCAGAGAATGTTAGGAACTCCCTTGGCTCTCTGATAAAGCCTCTTCTCAGGATGGTTTTAGAAAGAATGAAATATAAAGAATTTAAGAAAACCAATTATATTGAATAATGTAGTTTTTCCTTTTCCCCTGAAATCTACAAACTCCTTCAAACTAGGATTCCAGATGTCCAAACTTCTCATGCCTTGGAGAAGAGAACCCTTAGTGGGGCACAGAGTAATTATCAAATACATAGCTACAGACTCTAGATTAAGAACTTTGTCCTATATATTCAACATATATAGGACTGCTTGCCATCTAGTGGAGGGGGTGGAGGGAGAGAGGGAAAAAAAAAAAATCGGAACAGAAGAGAGTGCAAGGGATAATGTTGTAAAAGACTACCCTGGCATGGATTCTGTCAATAAAAGTTAATTAAACAAAGAACTTTGTCCTAGACTATATTGTATATTTTGCTTTTCCCCCCCTTTCAGTTTCAAGTTAATATATTGTTACTTAAGATTCCAAGATTTGGGGCAATTAGATGGCACAGCTAGTAGAGGACCAGCCCTGGAGTCAGACTAATTCAAATCCAGTTGAAAGTTTAACTCTTACTAACTGTGTGACAACCCAATCCCAAAGGATTTTAGTTTGTAGATGTCTATACCCTTCGGGACATAGGCATAAGTAGTGATCTCTAGACCAAAGAATAAAGATTTTTAAAGATTTTATCTATAATTAAAGTATTCATAGCAATATTTGAGGCAAAAAATTAAAAGCAAACACAAGGGAATGAATAAATTGTGCTTCAAAGATGAAAGTGACAGATTTATGTAAGCCTATTTAAACTGAAGTAGGGAATGAAGAAAATTTGCACAAATGTACACAAACCCCATGTAAATTAAGAGTTACAACTGAATGTTATGGAAATGTTCATTGTATACCAATATTGGTAGCAGATCCTTGAGTGGTAAGCAAAGGATTAGAAGATGTTCAATTGTAGGAATGACTTATAGTATATGAATGCAATGGAATGTTGTGCTATAAAAAAATTAGACGTGATAAATATAAATGGAAAGATTCAGGCACCTAAATGCAGAGTAAAGTAAACAGAACCAAGAAACACACAACTATAATAACTGGAAACCAGTGATTGTGGCAAAATTTGAAAGGATAAATAAGCATGGCTCAAAAGGAGACACAAGACACTCCCTTATTCTCAAAGGAAGACATCCTAGTTTAGTATGTTACATATTCAGTTTTTTTTATTGAATATTGCTTATTGACTGACAATAAAGTCAATAAATTAAAAAAAATTCAGGTTTCTACAATCTATAGGAGGAGACAATATACAAATAACTATGTGCAAGCTATATGCAGCTTAAATTGATCAGGAACACAGATTTCTTATTCATTATTTAGGATAGCTCTGTGTGTGAAGGAAGGAAAGATTAGAAAAATTCATGGTAATGTAAAAAAATAAGGCAGCTAGGTGGCATAGTGGATAGAGCTCCAGCTGTGAAGTCAGGAAGACCTGAGTTCAAATTTGACACTTAACACTTCCTATTTGTGACCCTGGGCTAGTCACTTAACCTCCATCACTTCAGGGAAAAAAAACAGACTTTAAAAAATTGAATGCTATAAATCTAGTACTTCCTTTTATTCTTTGAAGAAAAGAGACACAATGGGTAGAGAACCCATAAAAGGTGAGTGGGTTGATACATTGGTTTTGTTAAACTATTTTAACCCCCTCTCTGTTGCAGGGGAATGACTCTTGAAGGGGAAAAGGCATTGAAAGACATTAAAAATTTAAGACAAAAAGCCAGATAGTGGCCACATTACCTAGTATAATCATGAAAATTAAAAATCTGTTTTGAATCAACTTAAATAGCACCTCTTGAAGTGTTTTACAACTGGCTATTGAAATCCTGTACAACCTTGTATCTCTTCTCCATCCCAAGCTTATTTTCTTCCTAATATTTCCTCTAATATGTGCTCTGTTCTAGTAATGCAGATACCCTTATTCCTTTCCCCACAGATAATTCCCTGCCCTTGTCTGTTCTATTTATTCATCTTGTCCTTTGGTAGCTATAGCTACAATATGCTCTTTCATCTCAGTTTCAGCAGTGGAAACAAGGCACATTCTGATAAACAAAAAATAAAATTATTCCTTTTTAAAGCATAAAACTAAGCAGCTTGAGATCTTCAATTATGTCAGTAGAGATTTATTTTTGCAAAGGGAAGTGGTCAGCAGATCCCGATAATGTTAGTTTTTTACTAGAAAAGCCTTAGAACTTTTGCTCGTCCAAACTTCTTCCTCAGAGTGGGAAAAGCCCATTGATGCCTAGTTAAGGGGGGGGAGGGAACTAACAAACCTGCTCCTGATCAAGGATCAGCAATTGCTTCTAGTAGGAGAGAGAAAATGCCAGTGATAGACTAGAGTATGTCTCACTGTTTTCTGCTTTTGTTTAACGATTCATTCAAGTCCCTAATTTTACCCTTGCTAAAGTACAGAAGATACAAAAGCTGTCCTTTGTCTTATCTTCCCTTCCACGAGATTTCAAGTCTGAAACCCTGACATGCAAGTTTCCTGTATGACCAATAAAAAAAGAATTGTTTTCATGACAATTTCTAGCAGCTCATTTAAGAGGCAACTATGTGGCACAGTAGATAAAGCACACTAAGCATGGCATCAGGAAGAACAAGTTCAAATCCAACTTCAGATACTTAATAGCAACCCTGGCTAAGTCACTTTACTTCTGTGCCTCTGTTCTCTCAATTTAGAAGTGAAATTAATAGTGCTTACCTCCCAGGGTTGTTGTAAGCTTCAAATGATAAAGTACTAGGCAAGTCCCTGGCATGTGATACATATTGGTTATTTTTACTCAGAAAACGCAAATGAAAGTCAATTTCACAAGATTAAAGCATAGAAAAGGGAAGACTTCTTAGGAAAGAAAGGCTGGCCTAGTAATATGCTTTTAAGTAGAATCTTGAAATAGTCTAATTGTTCTGGTAGACTGTTGTAATTATGACCCTTAAACAATTGTCACCTAGCCATCCCACTATAGAGCTCGTAGGAGAATCTGGCATACTTTAGTTGTAACTGCACCGGATTGTGGCAGAAATCAGGGACTTAAGGATTGCTTATCGGGAAGCAATTGGCTAGACAAATCACAGGAGTTTCTCTTTCATAATTAAGAAAAAGATTCAGAGAAACAGAAAAATCCCAATTATTGCAGTGTGGAATAAGTAGAGTGCTGAATTTGTAGCAGTTAATTCAGATGAAGCAACCACACTCTGGGGAGTTGGATGGACCAAAATCTGAATCCAGAAGATACAGGTAGGAGATTCCACAGGTAAAATGTTATGTCCTGTCTGACGAGTTTCTGAGGCCAGTTGATAAGTGTATTACCAGGGAGAATTCAGTGGGACCTGGAACCACCAAAGTTGCTAGCCGATGTAAAACCCAGAGATATGGGACAGAAGTCTCCGCAAACCACCGTTAAATGCACTTTACCTCACAGATGCCACAGCGCCGGCGCTTTAAGGCCCCCTCCGAGTCATCTTTCCCATTCTTATCAATTTCCTCAGAGAACAAGCTATCAAAGATCTGGGAGACAAGTTTCGTGGTGGTGGCTTTGGTTGGGGCTTTCTTCTTCCTCTGTCTGGGAAGTTTCATAGCTTCCCGCCTTGAGGCTCGTCTGGGGGAGAAGCAGGGCACATTAGGAAAACGAGACACATTTTAGCTCCTGGGTAATGATCTCCTTAGATATTATTCGCTTACCTTTGTCCCAGAGTAACACCAGCTAAGCTGATCACATTCCTCATGCAGGGAGCAACAATGATAGATTCCTCATAAGTGTCTCGGGCCTCATCATAACTCTGCACTTGATCTACTATAAATTGGGAATGTCGAAGTAGGGAATCTTCTGTGAACTGGCTGAAGTTCAGCCCAGGAGGAGGAACGTTTGACTTAAATAGAGTAGAAGAAAAACAAAGTAGTAAAGAAATTATACTGTATTTGATTTTTTAATTGGAGGGGATGACCCATACCAAGCCCCAAAGGAATTACCCTGGAATAATATTGAACTGTGTTTTTTTTCCCCCAAAATAGAATAGTAAAGTCTGAAAGCTTCAAGCTATACTACAACTTTCATAGGACAGTGTTAACGAGTTGGGACACTCACTTCTATGTTTTGGATGAGTTCTTCATAAGTGCCCTCGGTATTTTCATGCAAAAATTCCACAACTTTTTTACTCAGATACATCTTCTCGTGCATCAGGCAGAAGATAGGAGCATATTCCTCACTAGGTTCCACCAGGATATAGTCAGCAAAAGCTGAAAAAGTTGACTTTTTACTTCGAGAAATTACATCAAATACTCAATGCATCAAGATTTAGATCAAATTGATCCCTCTGAAGGGGGTCTAAACCTAATGTTTATCAGCATGGAAGTTTTGATGTGCTCCATTTTTAAGTCAATTTATTCTTCCTTGGTCTTCCTACTGGCCTTCTATTCCTGGCAGAAACACATATTTCAGGTTTAGAATAGACTATTTAGTAGTAGTCCTATTGTAGTTAGGAACTTCTGAAGTCAAGAAATCCAGCCTCAGCCTCCCCAACAACATGGTCTACAGCTTTGTATAACTTCTTGACTCTATAATACATTTAAATTTGATTTAAAATTCCACAAGGGGGACTATGTAGAAGGAGTTAATGGGAACAGTTCTAAGGTTGTTTAAACAAGTTAGAGTGCATAATGGAAAGAGTAGAATTTTTGGAACCATAGTTTAAAAGTGATTTTTTTTTTTGAGCTATGACAACAGATGCTCAAGAACCTAGGCTTCAATTCAGTAAGTCAACAGGGGTGGTTTTCAGGTAAAATTTGATCCCTCTGACTAGAGGGAAAAGTCAGCTCTTCCTTATCTTATCTGATCCATTTTTGTGCTATCTATAAAATTAAAGTATCATCATAATTGGACAACTTGATGGCCTAAATTCTGACCTGTGGCAGATCATTGGGAACTCGTGTTGGTCTGATCAGCCACAATTGGCCACACTAACTTGAGTCTAACATGGCAATATCATTTTGGTCCTCTTTGAGAGCAAAGAGCAACACCTGAACAAATTCTGTTGGAATTTAAACTCTTGAGATGTTCCTAGTACCCAGGAAAGGAAAGGACTTCATATACATTAAACTTGGGCATCTAGTTTAAACTAGAAGAAATTTTAAAATTGGGCATTTCAAACTCTGGTTTTGAAGTCAACTTTCATGATACCTGTTGTGAGGCCAATGAAAGCTTTATCTCCCCTATCATAACCAGTAATCCACCATGAGTTTATGGGGCCGAGTCTTTTGGCAGCGATACCACCTAAAGAAGAGGAAAAAAAAAAAACAATGTATATATAATAAATGAGGTTCAGGGAGAGATAATAGAATTATTGAACAATTAATATACTGCCAGGGAGAGAGTACTACAAATAGCAAACACATTGGAGAAACTAAGGAATGAAGTTGTACAGAATCACAATACCAACAGCCAAATCTAAATATCAGTTGACCAAAAAAGAATCTAGAATTAAGCATCACACTTAGCATAATTATTTAATGTTTGTTCTGGTAAAACTATGCTTGGAGTTTAGTTTTACATGATATCTTTGGTTGGTTTGTAGTTCATGCTTTTATTAATCTAAAAGAATATTAAATGTGTTACCCTCTGGACTTGAGTTTTCGTCATAGATTGGTTTTACTACACCACTGAAGAAGAGTTCTATGTTCTTTTCAACTAGTCCTGTATCAAAAGGGCACAGATGGCCGAGTTTGTCATAAACACTGGAAAATGGAGGAAAAAAACAAATTTGTAATAACTTTTACAAATTTATATCAAGTATCGTATCATACAAGTCAAGTCCTTTATTCTTTTTGTAATTAAAATTTTTAATTTTCAAGATACATAGATAATTTGACATTCAGAACTCTACAAAACCCTTTTCTAATTTCTTTTCTTACCCCCTACCCTAGTTGGCAAGTGATCCAATGTGTTAAAATGTGGAATTCGTTACCATAAATATCATGCTGCGTAAGAAAGATCAGATAAAGGAAAAACATGAGAAAACAAAATGTAAGTAAACAACAAAAAGTGAAAATGCTATGTTGTGGTCTACATTTAGTTCCTACCTCTTCTCTCTCGGAGATGAACTTTCTTCATTACATTCTTTACTGGGTGGGTATGTGTTTTGTTGAGGCAATTGGGGTTAAGTGACTTGCCCAGAGTCACAGATAGAACCTATTTATTAAGTGTCTGAGACCAGATTTGAACTCTGGTCCTCCTGACTTCAGGGCTGATGCTCTATCCAGAGAGACCTAGCTGTCCATGTCCTTTACTCTTAAAGAAAACTCAAGTCTTAGACTCAAGAATCTATCTGGCTAATACTAAATTACCTATAGTTTATTATGTACAAGTATCCCTTGACCTTTGATAAAGGTCTAGTATGACATTTATAGAAAAATAAACTTATTCCATCCTTATATAAAATCTAAAAAGAACAATTCTCCCTAAGGTTAAAAAGTTATTTCTTTAATGTTTTTGCTTATACTAGTCCCTCTTCCCCTGAAGGGTATTTTCTTGGTCATATTAAACTCTCAAAAATATAAGGCATTGTTCCATTTCTGAAGTGTCCCCTGAATTCTCTCTCAGATGAGAGCACCGTTCTCTTCTTGGGTCCCATTGAATTTTGTAATTCTGATAATATCACCTTTTTATAAGATGGATCATGCCCCTATAGAAAGCCCAAGATGCAGTCCTCAGCTCTACTAATTACTGTTTGTGTAATCACCATGGGCAAACTACCAAGCCCTAAACCTCAGTTTCTTCACCTGTGGTTGAGGTGCAAACTAACATTTTTTTGTCTTACAAAGTTGTGCTAAGAATCCATCAAAAGCTATAAAAGGCACCCTGTAATCATGAAAGGGTATCTGATAAGTTCAAATGATCACTTATTATTCAGTTGTGTCCAACTCCTCATGGCCCCATCTGGAGTTTTCTTGACCAAGATAGTGGAATGGTTTTCCATTTCTTCTCCAGCTCATTTTACAGATGAGGAAACTAAGTCAAACAGGGTGAAGTGACTTGCCCAGAATCATACATCAAGTGTCTGAGGACAGGATTTCAGTTAAGTCTTTGACTTGAGGCCAGATACTTTATCCTCTTTGATCTCTTACAGATTAATATTGCTGAGAATAGGGATTGTCTATTTTTGTTCTTTACAATACTTAGCTTGATATTTCACCTAATACTAGCCACTCAGATTTGAAAATTAAGAAATCCTAGCATTGATTAAGGGAAGGTAACTTTCAGTCTGTGGAGATGGATTTGACTGTTAAGAGGTTTCCTAACGAAGGACCAAAGAATATTCCCTTTCACAGAAATTTTTACCAGAGAATTTTAATAGTCACCATTTTGGGTTATTTCATGCTTAGATTTATTGAGTAGTTTAAATGAATATGAATTTAAATAGGTAGTTTGAGAAAACAATCTAAGTTTTGACTTTAAGTCCTCAACAGACAACAACCTTTCTTCCTTGTGTTAGATGACCTTCAGTGGAAGGAAAGAAAGAATCCCATTCTATGTTCACCTATAAACAGCTAGTCGTTCTAAATACATAAGGCTAATCAGTCCAAGCATTTAAAAAAATCCATCCGTAGATGATCAACCATGATAGACTTAGCTCTTCTCAGTAATGCTATAATCCAAGATAATTACAATAGACTTGATATGAAACATGTATCTAAAAAAGAACTACAGAGAAACGATATTTTCACCTTTTGTTGTTGGGAATTGTTTGGGCTTTTCTTGGTTATTTATATTTCTCATACGTTTGTCCCCTTTTTGGACAGATTTCTCTTGTACAACAATATGGAAGCACATGCATAACCTACATTAGATTGCTTGCTACCTGGGAAGGGAGCAATAACTTGGCACACAATCTGGCAAAAATGAATGTTGAAAACTATCTTTATGTATATTTTATAAAAACAATACTATTGAGAATTTTTCCCTACCTGAAGTAGGTTATTTTATGTTGTGGGAAGTAGTCGTAGCTCTCAAAGCCTTTTTCGCTGTCTTCGAAAATGCACAACAGTTTGTCAGCCAGCATCTCTGCTTCTTCCAGCTAAGAGACATTTCAGAGTTACAGAAGCACAAAGAGGGAAGATGAAGGTAAAGGGCTCCCTTACCCCTCCCTCCAACCAATCATAAAACTTACAGCATTATTTGGGTCTCCTATGAAGTGTTTCAGTTCAGGCTCATCTAGATACTGTAGGCATTGTGAACATTGTGGATACTAAGGAGGAATTAAAAAAACCCAAAAAGACAAGGAGTCACTCTTCAAGTCAGGCTTTGTTCTAATAGAAAAGGGGGGGAAAAAAAAGGCTATTCCATAACACTGACCCCTTAATCTTAATTTTAAAAGGTGTGGAAGGGGAGAAGTGTGATCAAACTGCAATTTGACATTGTCAAGGCTTGGGGAAGCTACCTGAATTAAACTACTGATGTTCTATGTTGTTTGCTAGTAAACGTTAAAGCCCTGTAGCATAGAGGTTATTTGCCAAGGGGTTACTCCTATTCTCTACCTATTTGCAACCAATTTTTACAGAGGAGAGAATTGGTAACATGTGGGTATGAAGTTTGCAAAGTGCTTTACATGTATTCTCATTTGAACCTCAATAACAACCTTGTGGGTGGATGTGATTATCCTTTTGCAAATGAAGGAACTGAGGTACAAAGAGTTAAGTTACTTATCCAGGATCACACAGCTAATACCTAAGGCAGGTTCTATTGCATATATATATCTCAGAAATAGTAAAAAAAACCTAGATTCGTGTGAGGAACCAAAGTTTAGGCCCTGGATTCTAGCCTATGAGTACATTAATAGTGAGCATTTAGAAAAGTATTTTAAGGTTTGCAAAACTATCTTATTTTATTTGATCCTTACTACCCTGCCAGGCAAGGCACTCAATTCATAAACAGAAACCTCTTCCAAATTCAAATAATTTCAAGTAAGAAAGACTTTCTAATCTACTGATCACCTCCTGAAAGAGCCCCCAAAGTGAAAATTTCAAGGAATATTCTAGCTCAATTCTAAAATTCAGATCAATGAGAGAAGCAAGCAGATGGAAACAATTCAAATATCGAGGAGCCACACCAGGATTATCCAGGACCTAGCTTCCGGTTTAAAGATTGCCCTCCTGGAATAGCATATTCCAGGTCCTTCAAAGGAGCCTAGACTAATTTTGCTGGATAGTTGATTGGTTATAAACATCTTTGGGGGGGAGGGGAAGGATATTCATTGAAATAGGATTCAGTTTTTGATGATAAGACCTGAACTGAACAGAAAATTTGATCTTCAAATAAGGAAAGAGCCTACCTGTTTGAGTGCTAGAGCTTTAGCAGAGGGGGATGCTTTTGGATCAGACCTAGGGGGAAAAAAACACATCAAGATTAGTGCTGAAGATAATAGTTTTGAGAAGCTATTTCAAATGGTCAAGTCTACTGGTGACTTGTAAGTATTTCTATGCTTCAGAGTCAGGCAGTTATGAGCTTTTAAGTGCTTTATTATGTGCAGAGTCCAGTGCTTCTGGGAAAAATAACTTACATTTTGTGAAGTTTGAAATTAAGGGACAAGGGTTTGATATTTTAACACCAAGTCTAGGAAAAATAAAATATTCTTCTTTTGGAGCATTATCCTGACATAATTAATGTCATCTGGTTCTTAAAGGTTTTAAGGTCTTAATTAGCTCTAGTCAAAAACCTGTGGCAATCAGCCAAGCACAAGCTCTGGCAGATCTTACCAGGTGAGGAAAGATTTTGAACCACAGGCCCAATAAGAAACTAGGTGGGCCTGCAACAGTAGTTTTAGAGTCTGGGGGGTGGTAAGAGGAATTTCATAGATCCACAAGCATTCTGTACTGTGGGAAACAGATGGAACTTTGTTTTTCAGAAGTAATTGGAATTAAGGATCACGCAGTAAGTGATAAGTGTTTGAGGCTAGATTTGAACTCTGGGTCTCCTGACTCCAAGGCAGGTACTCTATCCCTGTGCCATCTAGGCACCCCAATAGTGTAATTCTTAAAGCCACAGTGAAATAATGAGTTTGGTCCAAGAGGGGAAAAAACCACACTAAAACAACCATAAGTTAAAATAATTACCTTGGGGAAAACCGATTGAGGCAACCTTTTATGTAGCATCATGAGGTTTACAAAATTCTTGCTTTTTTTTTTAATCTTAAATTGAGGTAGGTGCCATTATACCCATTTTAGAGATGTGGAAACAGTAGGCACAGAACAAGTTAGGTAGTTAAGCCTCAAATCTTCCCAATTACAAGTCCAGCTTCCTATTCACTCTTCCACCCAGCTGCCAATAAAGACTGCTCAAGGAATGAGAGAAGTTCAGAGCTGGCCACAACTTTACTACTGTCTCAAATGATCTAGTTGCCATTTAGTTCTGAACCCCTTGACCTAATTGCTTCTCCTCAGAGAGGTCTTGTTTTGCTGAGGCAATTGGGATCAAGCAATTTGCCCAGGATCACCCAGCTAGGAAGTGCTAAGTGTCTGAGGTCAAATTTGAACTCAGCACCAGCCTGAACTCCGGAGTACCTATCTACTGCACCACCTAGCTGCCCCTAGTAGAACAATTTTAACAGCACAAAAGTCATATAAGAGACAAGAATGTGTTCACTATTCTTACTTTTTCTTGACTTGGATCTTCTTTCTCTTAACTGGTCCCTGGAAGGAACAAAACATGTATTAAGTGTCTGTGTACCAGGTCATGTTTGACCTAGTCTCCGATTCCAACTCTCCTGTTTTATCTATCCACTAAGACACCTAGCTGCTTCTTAGATATTTAAAGACTTTCAGTGATATGGTCCATTTTCTCTGGCCTCTGGCTGGGCTCTCCCTTTTGTCAAGAGAAATTTGTTCATTCCTTAAAGGGAATACAAGGCATGGATATAGCTTCACAGGTGAATACCTTGTTAGCTTATTAATATTCCAGTACTTAATTCTCCTTTGCTTTTTCTGTCTTCAATTGGAAGATAAATTAATTGGTCAGAGATCACAAGTCTTGGTATACAATATACTTCAAATAATCTTATTAAGCTGGTTTCTTTACTTAAATATCTTTAACTGAAAGAATGCAAGACTTTTCTTGGGAATTCTCTAGATATCTTCACTGAAAATGCCAAGCATAAGTGACTGAACAACAAAAGCTGCTTGGACAGCAGATTACTCACCTTAGATGTTCCTTCCTCAGCTGAAGATGAGGTTTCAGAAGACCATTGTCCCTTCCGTTTACTGGTTCTGTCAACCAAAACAAAGTTCTTGTTTGAAAAAAAAAAAAAAACTCTCCTTATGGTCACTAGCTTGAAGACTAGCCATTTGTTTCTAATGAAGCTAGACACCTTTTCATCTATCTAGTTTTTCCAAAATATCTAGCTTATTTCACACAGGAGATAACTAAACCCAAGCAATCCAGGAAGACAAAGTACAGTATGCATCACCAACTAGATTGGAACTGGCCTCTAACACGTGGGTGAACGGAGGCCAACAGAGCAAGCTAGAGTTGGAAAAAAAAAAATCAGGACACAAATAGAAGTTTAATTAATTTGAGAGTGAAGAAATGGCATTTTGCAAATGCCTCCTAAGAAGGGGAGTTTACTTATATAAGTGGGGTCACATAAAAGTAAGTACTTGACTCACAACAATCACTTAGATTGAGATAATTGTCACGCTTAGCATTTCTTGAGAAAATACAAGTGTTCTTGGGTCCTGTGGAAAGAAGTCTGTCTTATCTTTTGGGGTTGGGGGGGGAAGAAGAAGATCATGGCCACCCTATGGATCATAGATCCAGAGTTCTGTGATGGAAACAGGAATGCAATATCTGTCAGTGACAAGGAAGAGGGATTATAAACATGTGATGGATGGCCCTAGGAAATAGAGGGAACTAAATTGCTTATTGATATTTTGCCAGAAGGTAAGCTCATTCCAGGGTGCAAAGAATTGTTACGCCAAATTCAGGCCACAGCCTGCTCACTGTGACTACATTCTGGGAAATGGGATCTCAAATATTTTGACAGACTCTTCCCATGAACCAAGCCCCATTTCTTCATAACAAGAGAAATTTTAATGAGGAAACCATCTAATGGTACTTTACGTTCTAGTCACAAGAAGCTCAGACATTAACCATCTCACATGATCAGCTTCTAAAGACCACATTTAAGCAAAGCAATATACTTTGTAGCAGATTCATCAGATGAAGTCCACTAACAAAAAAAAGTTAGTAGAGTAGAAATGAACTAGATGCCTCAATAGTTGTTAAAATAACTGAAAAATCTTCAGATTTTCTACTAACATTGTAGACAAAATATTGTCTAAACCACTGCCTAGATTAGTTAGACCATTACTAATCTACTCACATCAAAGATTTCTGTTGTATTACGCTCCTGAGGGCTCTTAGTCTAGGTGAAGATCCTGTTTAAAAAAAAAAAAAAAAAAGACATTGTTTTGTTATTTGAGGGAGAGGAAAGAGAACAGAGGAAGAAGACTGGATGTCCCTGAATAAGAGACTAGGGTTTCCCCCGCCCCCCCGAGTTTGATGCCCTGAATTCAGATCTCAGTGCTGCTACTTACAATCCATCCGACCCTTGGATCAACCACTTGATAATTGGACCAGATGAATTCTAAGATCTTTTAAAAATTTAAATAGATTTTTTAAATTTACAAAGTTATTATACATACATGTGCATATGTATATAAATTGTTTTAAATATTAAACTAATTTATTGATTTCTATCATACCATGCTTAAAATATGCTAAGTTAACTACTATTAACATTCTTGGCATAGAAGAGTTTGAGGGGGGGGTTAGACTTGAATACTAATGGAATTTATATACTCTATGATGGAAGATATTTAACACCCTCCCCACCCCCTTTTAGTAAATTTTATATGGTCTTACGAGCTCTTCCAAATCTGTTTGACTTAGTATGTTCCAGAAACATTGTACATCCTACCAGGAGGCAAGTTTTATGCCTAAAGGAGTCATCCTTTGTGCAGGGCAATTAAAGTTAAGCTCTGGGGCAGCAACAACTCTAACCATCTTTAAGATTAGGTAAACTTTTGTGTCAAGTTAGCAAGATTTATTGTAGTAGGAATTTATCACTGCTTGAGCTTTTTCTCCCCCATCCTATCATTCCAAAGAGGTTGCTTGCTCTGGGTGCTGTCCCTGGTGCTTGCCCCAGGTGTAAGAAGTCATACTTCTATTTAATAATTCACCAAGAGTTCTATCTTAAATCCTAAGAACCTAGGTTAACAAATAGTACCAAATTTTCATACAGAGATGAAAAAGGGAAAATGCATTCTTAGTAGAATAAACTGGAAATGGGGAATGGAATCATGGATATCTAAACCTTGTCCCATTTAGTTGAAAGCTAGAAGCTCTCTCCTTCAAGAGAACTGACACATGAGTGATCCTACACATCAAACACACTAATATTTAACTGTAATTAATTTTTATCTCATCATTTCACTTACTTCTGGGTAAAGGCTCCACTGTAACTGTTTTAACAGTCTCCCAATCGCACTCTTCAGAGCTTGAGGTTGAGGTAAGTGTAGGACTCATTTTCTAGTCAGTCCTTTTCTGATTAAGACTAAAATCTTCTCCAAGACCAATTCTTTATTGAATGAAATTCTTACTTGAACAGCTATCCTTCCTTAGGAAAGAATAGAGACCATTTAAAAAGTAGTTAGTATGGGAAAACCTATGAGAAAGCCAGGCATTTTCTCCTTCACTAAAAAGAGGGAGTTATGCCAAGTTGGGTAGTCAAGATTTCAGACAGTTTCTATTAACCATTTCCTATCTAGCTATTTTTCTGGACTTCATCTCCAGAAACCTATAACTCAACAAGATGCATTTGTTGGTGTTCAAGAGGGACCCCAAAAGAGGTTGGGTTGGACCAGTATTATGAGGTATCTCAATAATTTGCAGGCTTGGACCCAACTCCAAGTCAAGGAGAAAATTTATTATGATTTTAATGTCAATTAAAGAGGCTAAAGTCTAAAAGATGATGCAAAGAACCAGGAGAAAAGATCAATTTATAGGAAAAAGTTAAAGAAACCATGTGTCACTAATATGCTAATTTTATGGCTTAAAGCTAGGGTTGAGTAGTAGTCCGATTCTGACAGTGTGTACAGGTATAATCTTAATTCTCTGGTCAGAGCTAGTAAGCAGGAGAACCTTCCCTTAGGCCTGAATCATCACTAGGTCAAGTGTCAGACACCCCAGTTTTGTTCTGGGCCTTAACTTCAAGGAAGTCATTGTTGCTCATTTGTTTAACTCATCACTGATCACCAGGCTGTTATCTGACACACAGCAATATCCATAGCCATAGCATCTTGATAATGTAAATAGGGGCAAGAATTTATGGGAAGAAATATTTTCAACTACATCACTCCCAAGGGTCAGTGACCTTTGGGTTACTACTACATCTCCGCTAGAAAACGCATCCCATCAATTAACTCGGATTTCAACTTCCTCAGCATACCCTGCCACTAAGATTTTTCCCTCCCTCTAATTAAAGAGGGCAGAAGATAGACATGGGATAGATCCTTTACTACTTAAGTGAATTCTCATCTTTTCCTACCCGATTGCTTTTCTGAACTTGCCTAGAAAATCATTCAACAAGATTCTTAAAAAAAAAAAAAAGTGTCGCTAGTTTCTTATCAGATCATTTCTTTCCAGCCTTGGACAACTTCCCCCTCACTCCAGAACTTTAAGCTTTTTTATATGTTGTGTCCACCACAAAATCATCAACTCCTTGAGGGCAAGGACTGTTATGTCCTTTGTAGGCTAGCATACTACTTGGCACACAATAGGTGTTTAATGAATGTTTACTGACCAGGTTTGAACTCAGTCATAAAACTGATGTGCCTGTAGAAACTTATGCAATAGACAATTTCTCCTGAAGGAGAAAGAAAATTCCTCAGATTTGGAATACAGTAAAGAAACTTTGTTAGGCTATGGCAACTGTCCTTGCAGACAGAGGCACTCAATCTTGTTGGAAGCATTGTTGCCTTGACAGCAAACTCAATAGGATGAATAAAACCATAAGGAAACACTTTTAACAAGTTACTTCACTGTAGATCACCACCATATCTTTTGAAAGGTTTGAGATATCCCATCTTACAACAGGATTTAGTTTCTCCTCTGGTTAGAAACCAAGTGAAAAATGAGAGGACAAAGTTTCAAGCTATGGGAAAAATCATGGCTCCAATGATTAGACTGATGTGAAAAACTTCAGCTGAATTTAGATCAGTTTTAGTGACAACTCTGAATTTCTTTCAGAACCAAGAGCAATCTTCCCTTCTCTAGAGGGAGTAAGGGGAAGAAAGGAAGAGACGTATTGAATACCATACATGCTGTATGTGTCCAATGGTTTGAGCTGTGTCTTACAAGAAACGTTTTGAACAAGGGACATGTAAAAACAAAGTTTAAAAAAAAAAAAAGAAAGACACTGAACACTGAAACAAAATGTGTTTCTCAACAGTTAACACGAGTCTGGGTAACTAGTCCAAGGAAATGAATACTATCTAGATCTGCTGAAATCAATTTTAAGACAATATTAATATTAATCTCTTGCAAATTAGTTGCTTGGCAACAAACTAGGACTCTCAGTCTGTTCCAGGGCTTACTACAGTGCCCTTCACATAGAAGGCATTTAATAAAAGCTTGTTAATTTGCTTTGATGGAAGCTATTTGAAAATTCTGTTTGGGGGCAAAAATAGTGGCTTTGGGAGTAGATTTTTTTTTTGCTGAGGCAATTGGGGTTGTTGCCAAAAGTCAAGTCACACTGGCAGGAAATGTTAAGTGTCTGAGGTCACATTTGACCTCAGGTCCTCCTGATTCCAGGGCTTGTGCTCTATGCACTGGGGCTCCTAGCTGCTCCTTGGGATTAGCTCTTAAGAAAATGACAAAGAATCTTGTACTTCAAGTAAGTATCTATAATGATTTTTCTTCCATCAGAGAAATTCATTAGATGAATACACCTTACAGAAAAGGTCATATCTAAATCAACTAAGATCTCAATTCACATTTTATGTGAATTGACAAAGATGACAAAACCCTAGCGCAACAAAGCTAATATTTTCTACTTTCAGTTTAAGTTAGTTTTAATAATACATTTTAGTAATTCAGTTTAGAATTTTTTTTTAGACAATCCACATTAATGGCAGCATTTATTTCGGTGCTATTTGATCTCCAAGGCAAATCACTGGTGATTTCCTTATAGAACCCCATATGATACCCCTGGATAAAACGCTTTCTTGATTCTCACTGTTTCCTCAGTGAGGCCTTTCTTCCTATCTAAAGAGAAGACAGTGACTATCAGACTGGTCAACCAAAAAAATTATGGTTTTTTTGACAAGGCAGGTAAACTATTTTTATTAGTTATCCTATTCAAGGAATTTGTAGGGTAACAGCACTGTAATTGACCTCAATTTTTATGACACACTATGGTCTAGGCTGTATTTCCACACCATTTAGTTGCAAGTGGTCCTATATCAGAAGAAAAAAGTATTCGTTCCAAGATGAGTGTTAAAAAAAAATAGCAAATAGTGAAAACTAAAACTATTGAGTTACCACTTCATACCTCTCAAATTGGTTAAGAAGACAGGAAAAGATAACGATAAGTGTTGGAGGGGATGTAGGAAAACTGGGACACTAATATTGTTGATTGAATTGTGAAATGATCCAACCATTCTGAAGGGCAATCTGAAACTATACCTGAAGTGCTATAAAGCCGCATATCTTTTGAGCCACTAGTAGACATATATCGCAAAGAAATTATAAAAGAGGGAAAAGGACCTACATGTGCAAAGACATTTGTAGCAGCTCTTTTGTGGTGACAAAGAATTAGAAACTGAGTGGATGCCTGTCAATTAGGAAATTGCTGACTAATATTCCATTACTTTCATATGCCATGTTTTAAAGTGAGGAACAGGCGGACTTCAGAAAAATATGGAAAGATTTACATGAATTGATGCCAAGTGAAGACAACAGAAGCAGGAAAAATATTGTCGACACCAACAAGACTGTGACAATAGACTTTATTCTTCTCAGTAACTCAGCTATCCAAGGAAATTCCAATAAACTTTTGATTCTCTACTAAAATTACTTATATGAAAATAAGCTTTTAAAAATGAATACATGAATAACCTAAAAAATATTTTTAAACAATATCCTCATCTTCTAACCCTTTAAACCTTAAAAAGTAAAATATATTTATGAATGTGACTAGTTGTGTACCCAAGGTATATCTTCCAATCAGTACAAATGATACTTAGGCAAATCTTCAACAAAATTATCAGGCCAGGAAAAGGTAGCAAAGGGAATTTCCTTATGTTGATGAAGATCTCATTCAATAATAAGTTAATATCAAAATCTTAACATTACACTAGTTCTTCACGAACCATTTGGAACATGCATTATTTCCAAAAACAACTACTTCTTGGCACTTGGGACCCATGAGCAAGAAATGGGGTAAAACAAGCTAGTTAGAAAAAGGAAGAGCAGCATTTCCTCTAATTACTTTCAACCTCCAACACCTGCTGGCCAAATTACTCAACAGCTGTGATCTCACAACTATAAATCACCTGAAAGGTTATGCTACCATGATTATCCTATTATCAGCACAGTCTGGCTAACACTTGGAGAGGGCAGAGATAGACTGAGTAAATAATTTACAGTTGGATAGTGATGACATCAGGAACCAAGAACAAGAAGGTTACCTACACACATTTCATTGTGTCATGATTTCTTCAAAAGTCCTTGTTCTTTACTATGTAAATCTTTCCTCAGTAGGAGTCCTATAATATCCAATATGCATTATTATGTTTTTAAAGTCTATCTATTGCTCTTTACCTCTTTTGGCTCACTAAGGTATGAAGTTTTTAATTATTTCAAGGGCCAACAGCTATGGGAAAATGGAAAAGATTCCCATATTAATGCATTTTATGAAGCTCTCAAAAATGTATCTACACTGCTGTATAATACCATTGTCTGTACATATAAAATTATCACCATGCCATAAGGTGGGTTTTACGTTCATATGAAGTTATCAATGAGCCAAGGGAAGAGGGAAATGGAGAGGAGAGTGGGCTCTTTTTCTATGTGTAAGTGAAAGCAACTGGACCTTAATGGAAATATTCCCACATAACAAGTAGATCAGCACCAGGCCCTATCAAGCCATCTTTATACTGAAGATAAAGTAAATCACAGAAATACCTAGAGGCCAAAGAAATTCCACTGAATAGATCAAAGGAGTCTTAAATGCACTGGATATGCCAGTGATACAAAATGTTGGTCATGGATAAGCTTGGGGGGACCCCCCAAAGTTAAAGTTCTAGCATTGCCATACTTAGAAGAGTCAGTACACATCTCGGGTCCCCAGATTCTTTACACAAAAGAAGATGGGAATGAGATTAACTTGGAATATAGGGTCTTAGTGACCTAAATAAAGGTCTACAATGACTATTAGTCTACAAACTGAGGAGATGTAAGATTATGGGCACTGCCCCCACCCCAGACTAAAGCCGACCACAGATTTGGTTAAAATGGCTCAAAAAGCCAGATGAACCATTAGCTATGAGCTTGAATCATAACAACTGTACCAATTCTGAAAGCCCCAAACATAGGCAAAGAATAGACGAGAAAAGTGGTTATTTGATGTGCTCAGTTTTTACTCAGAATGCAGTTGCCCAAGGATGTGGAACAAGTTAATGACAAAGTACATGCACTCCAACTCTAGGCTTAGCCAGTGGACCGACCTACATCAAAACAAAAACAAAGACAAAAACAACAACAACAAAAAAAAAACCCTAGTTTTGAGAGTTGAACTAGATTACAAGGCAACTACAGTGTAAGAGAAAAAAATTGGAAATTGCCAAGGGTTTTATGAAACAGGAGCAATAGTCACAAAGATTTTCATGTTCACACAGAAGAGAAACAGCAGGATTAACAAGCTGAATTTTCAGTGCTCCATGTCAATAGAGATCTGTAATACCATCTTCATGAAGAAAGTCCTAGAGATAGAATTTTTAAGAAAAAAAGCAAAGAAGTATGAATAATAGAAAAAGCCAAAGAGCCATAGATTAGAGGGACAAGTTGGTACTCCAGGTTTCTTGGACACAGAACATAGATACAAAAGAGGTCATAATTAAGTCATTACTTACTGCTCTATAGTCTCTTTAATTCCTCGGTAGGTTTCTAATAAAATGAGTGTTAAAATACCCAGCTGACATCCAGCCAAGGCTGAATGATAACTTGAACCTTTATCCAAGTGATGCTGCCAAAAGAAAATACTCTCAAACCAATAAAACTTCCTTTGGCTTCCACCGCTGAAAGAAAAATCCAACAAAATTTAAAAACCAATAGGTTAACAACTAGTAACAGTCCTAAAAGCACCTCTCCCTGGCTGGGATTTTAAACTCTTACCAACACCTACACAGGAGGCAACGGCACTTCCAATTGGCTACTGACCTTCCACCAGGAGTAAAATGTTATACACCTGCATCTATTCTCCTTCCTCTCAGCTGAAAACACTTTTGTTCTAGCCACTATAAGAACCACCACAGGTCCCTTATTTTCCTTTCCCTTCAGAAAGAGATGCACCAAGACTAAGTCTCAGGAACTAAACCACTAATACCTATTTAGCTCCTTGATGGACTATGTCTCTTGGGATATAACTTGGTCTAGGATTTCTGTGAATCCTTTGAAAGTAGAGACTGAGTCTTTTTTGTTTATCTTATTTTATTTTTATTCCTATATTCCTAGCACTTGATGCAGTACCTGGCACATATTAGCTGTTTAAGAAATCTTTGACTTGACGGCATTACCATCTTGGTATCCAGTCCCTGGGAGAACGCAGCCCTTCTTTCAATAGGGCAAGCATTTATAGCCTTCTAGTACCTCACTATGCTAGGTATTAGAGATCCGAAACAGTAATTTAAAAACTGCCCTTAAGTTGTTTATTCTAGGAATAGAACATCATAGAGAAATATGTTTGAGACTTTCTGAGAAGAGAAAGTAATGCATTTAGAGCCTAGGTCCTCGAAAAAAAAGCTCATCTTCTCCTAGGAGGAGAACTTCACCTAGGGTGAAGGAAGATTCTAATGTGACTCAAATTCCACAAGTACGTACTCATTAAACAAGTTTTATGTAACAAGCATTGTGGTAGGTGCTGGAGGGAGACGGGGAAGGAGGAGGGAACAAAAAACAGAAGCCCACAGTTCCTGCCATGAAGGAGCTTGCCTTCTGCTGGGAAGCAGGGGATGGTCCACAGACAAATTGAGATGAGGAAGGAATAGATAGCAAGCATGGAGGACAGCCTGGGCAAAGAAGCAAAAGATGGAATGCTGAAATTGGGAAAACGGGTGGTTTAATTGGCTGGAATATGGAGTTAAGTGAAGAGGAATAACAAATTTAGTAAACTGGGGCATACTGTGGAGGGTTTGTTTGGGTTTACATATTAAATGGAAAAATTGGTCTTCTTAGAGGCAGTAGAGAGCCATTGAGGCTTCTAGAACCGAACAGGTCTCCCCTATATCTCCACTCTACACTTCCATATTGAGGATGGGACCAATCACTTCGTTCATCCTCTGGATTTGACCACCAGGCTTGGTAGGAGTGCCTTCCCCCTGCTCCTTTGCCTTAATTTTCACTCCCTTTAAACATGTTATTTTTCCTGATTAGAATGTACTCTCTCCAGGGCAAGGATTATCTTTCCTTTTGCTAAGATTTGGATCCCCTTATATCTTGGAGTTTATGGCTGGATTTCTTTAATCACCCTGGTTCTTTTTGGCCAACAGTAGGTCCCAGGCCAAGCCCATTGTTTGGGCCCTGATTGACTCAGAGTGAACATGAAGAGCAGTTGTTTCTGCTTTGACCAGAAATCCTGAAAGTAGCCATTCTTTACCTCCATTTTTACCTGCTCTTAATCACGGAATGGGTATTGCTTCAGTCAAAATGAGACCTGTTAAAGACCTTAGTTTAAAAAAGTCAAAATCTCCCATTTCATCCAGGGCCATCTCCAGTCGTCCTGATCTATATATTAGCCTTGGACCCAGACGGCTCTGGAGGAGAAAGCGAGGCAGGTGACCTTACCCAGCCCTCCCTCACTTAAATCCAATTCACTTGCACATCATGGCATCATTTCCCCAAGATTTTAGTCCTCTTTGAGAGTGAAAAACAAAACAACAATTTGGATCCCCAAAGATTTATCACAGAGCCTTCATAGTAAATAGTTAGATCACCTGTTTGGGGCTGATAAATTTGCTAGGTGGAGCTGATGAAGTGATTAGCTTATTTCCTAGATTAGGGTCCTAAATGCTCTAATTTCCTTCCTCTTTGTCTCTCTCCTCCAAGTGCACTAATCCTTTCAGGATGTTAGCAATCAAAGAACATTGTTGCAAATGTACATCATAAGTTTGATATATTAATTATTTAATTGTGAGCCTTCCCTCCTAGTGTTAGTGATATCAGGACTTTTTAAATCATCTTATTTTTAATTCATATCTTTTATTTTTGCTATTTTCACTCCATTTTCAAATATATCTTTCTCTCTCCCCTACCCAATGCCACCCAGCTCTTGTAAAATAAATTTTTAAGAAGAAAAAAATTTTTAGCAAAGCAACACACCAATTCTGTCTGACAGCTTGTGCAGTATTTCAAAACTATAGTCCCCACCTCTGCAAAGGTGCAAAATTCAGCCATTCTCTAGAACCTAGCTCTGCTATAATTGCATACATATTTTGGGACTGATATTCTTTTCATTTACATTATTATAAATCATTTTCTGTATTGTTTATCTACTTCTGCTGACTTCATTCTTTATCATTTCATTTAAGTCTCCTTCCTATTCCTGTGTGAACACACAAACAATTCAGCTAGAAGATAGTATGAGGAGCAATAAAAGAGGAATAAAGTAGACTGGAATCAGATTGAGAAGGGCCTTTGTTATTTGAATTTATTTTTTTTTTTAATCACATATTTCATTCAGCAAAAATCTACATTCTCTTCCTCCCATTCCAATATACCCTTCCAAATTTAAAATGAAAGAAAAATAAATCTCCACTGATGGAATACAACCTGTAGGGGAAATATAGCTGTGATCCTGATGGCCTCTGACTTTAGAGTGCTATTGTTCAAACAACCGTCTGTCAATGATTCTAAAGTCTTCTGGTCTTAGAAATATAACATAATTATTTTTTTCTTTCTCTATAAATTTATCTTCTTTCTCCTGGTTCTTTGTTAAATCCTTTGGGAACTTAGCCTGCTTCAACTGGAGTTACAATTACAATAAACTTTGCCCCTTGACTTGGAGATGGATTCAAGCCTGCAAATTTTTTTGAGGTACCTTGCTATATCAGTCTGCAACCCCAATCTCTTGGGGTCTCCTTTGAACCTCAACATTATGATTGTTTGATCATTGTAAGAAATAACATTTTACCAAGAACTCCACTGCTTCACTAATGAATGCATTAAAGTTTTATTTTACATTCTTTTAAATTCTCTCATTTAATTCTGCAAGAGATGTGTGCCTAAGTTAGTAGATACACCTTTGAAACCATAAAGGAAGTATTTCATTTCCTCTCCGGAAGCAGAAGTTCCTCCCCAGATGACTCCAATAATTGGATGTTAACAGATGTTACACAATCTGAATCTCTCCCCCCATTACATAGATAGGAGCTTACATTCTTAAGGTGGAAGGTAAAGGTGGAGGGCTAGGGGCAAAGAACCAAGGATTATTTTCAAATCTCAGACCACTACCCCTGATTACAAAAGCCAATCCCTGTCCTCAAGGAGCTTACATTCTTATGGAGGCAAAATTTAGAGGGTTCATGTGCAAATCTAAAAGCCTCCACCCCAGATTATTCTTTGATGTCCTTGTGGGGTTTCAGCTTTCTAATTTAAGTTTCATTTCTTCAATTTAATTTTCATAGTTTCATAGAAACTAGGCATTTCTCACATCGTGTTTACCTTTTTATCTCTCAATTCCTGTGTTTGAATTTCAAAGTTTCTACACAGCTCTGGTCTTTTCATCGGGAATGTTTGGAAGTCTTGTCTTTGCTTAGAGGTTCATTTTCCCCTATATCATTTAAACCCATATCCTTTGTTTTCTGGAATATTGTATTCTAAACTCGGTTCCTTATCAAAATGCCTGCTAAGTCTAGTGTGATTTTGACTGTGGTTCCTTGGTACTTTTAATTCTTTTCTTCCTGGCTAGAAAACTTTGAATTTAGTTAGAAACTTTGGATTTTGGCTATAAAGTTCCTGGAAGTTTCATTTTGAGATGTGACCAGTAGATAATTTCTATTTCCACTTTTCCCTCTGGTTCTAAGAGATCTGAACAGTTGTTTTTTTGTTTGTTTGTTTTGAGTTTTCGTGGGATATGGTGTCTAGATTTTTTTAGTCATAAAGTTTTGGTAGTCCAATATTTCTTAAGTTATTTCCTCAATCTGTTTTTCAGATCTGTTGCTTTTATTATGAAACACCTTACATTTTCTTCTATTTAATTCAGTTTTTAAATTTTATTTTAATATCTCTTGTTAGATCATGGAGTTATTGACTTCCATTTGATCCACTATAATTTTCAGAAATGTTATTGCTTGGGAAGGTTTGTTGGTTTCCCCCCCCCCCCCAATAGTATTTTATTTTTCTAAATATATGCAAAAATAGTTTTCAATATTTACCTTTGCAAAACACCTTTGTGTTCCAAATTTTTTTCCCTCCCTCCTTCATCAACTCCCTCCCCAAGACTACAAGCAATTCGATATAGGTTAAATATGTTCAATTCTTTTAAACATTTCCATATTTGTTATGTTGTATAAGAAAACGCAAATCAAAAGGAGAAAAAAAGAGGGGGGAAAAAGCACGCAAAAACAAAAAGGTGAAAATAGTATGCTTTGATCCATTTTCAGTCTCCATAATTTTCTTTCTAGATGTGGATGGCACTTTCCATTTGGGTAAAAGTTTTGTATCTCTTGTGCCAAGTTATTAATTTCTCTTCCAAACCTTTCTTTCTTCACTCTTATTTCATTTCCTTTTGTTTTTTTTGTCTTGCATTCTCATTTATGAAAACATTTTAAAACTTTAAGAAAAAAAAAAAAAACTCTTGCTTACACTCTTACTAGTTGAATTTGTGTCCAAGCAATGTTTTTCTTCAAGGCTGTTGGTCTGAGATTTCTGGAATGAGCAGGTTTCAGGGTTAGGAGCTGGTGTCCCATTCTGCTCCTGAAGGCTGAGCTGCTCAGCTCCTGCTGGCGTCTGAGCCAGTTCCCTAGGACTCTCTGCTCCATATCTCTAGTGGATCACCATTAGGCACACTTTCCCTCCTGTCTTCACCCTGGTACTGTGCCAAGAATTGATTAGTGGGCAACAAACCTGTCACCCGTCGCTCAGTGTCCTGGTATGGATTTGTGACCTCTTCCTTTGCATCTCTCCCTGGATGTGGAAGTATCTCCTTCATCCTGGTCCTCAGTGTCCACAAACCTGTCTTTCTCTGCTGACCTGAGATGGAAAAAATTGTCTGATTGGGACTTTTTCTTAGATTTCCCCTTTAGGATTTTGTGCATTTTCTAGATCTGTTTGGGGGAGTTTGGAGGTGGGAATGAGGGACTGAGTACTGCTTCCTGCTGGTCCAATATCGTGGCTCTACTTCTGTTGTTTGAATTTAAATGTTCTGGGTGTATTGTGGGGTTTTTTTGAGATAATTTGGGTTAAATGATTTGCCCAAAGTCACAGAGCTATGAAGTGTCTGAAGCCACATTTTAATTCAGATCCTCTTGTGTGGAATATTGACCCTTACCCAAATTAAAATCAGAGACTCTTATGGTAAAAAGCAAAAAAGGATTTATTACAATCTAGTGAGAAAGGGCAACTCCTAACAGACAAGTGCAAACTACAAAACACAAGATTATATAGGCCCTAATCAGAAGCCTTTTATTCCATTGGCTGTTGTGTTTTAATTTACCTAGAGACTAAACATCGACCCCAGAACACACTTTACTGTATTAGGTACTTAAATGCCAATGAAAAGGGGGACTGGAAGGGGAGACCCAAGGGAAATGTTTAAGATAATTGAATTTTTATCAGCTTTTAGTTATAACTCAATTTGTTATTGCAAAGTCTCAAGTCACAATTATGGCATAGATCAAGGCCACATTCTTATGAGAAGTCTTCAATCAGTTTATCCCATTCACTTCTTTTTTTTAAAGCTTTTTATTTACAAGATATATGCATGGGTAATTTTTCAGCATTGACAGTTGCAAAACCTTTTGTTCCAACTTTTCCCCTCCTTCCCCCACCCCCTCCCCCAGATGGCAGGTTGACCAATATATGTTAAATATGTTAAAATATAAGTTAAATACAATATATGTATACCTGTCCATATTTTGCTGTACAAAAAGAATTGGACTTTGAAATGGTGTACAATTAACCTGTGAAGGAAATCAAAAATGCAGGCGGACAAAACTAGAAGGACTGGGAATTCAGTGTAATGGTTCTTAGTCATCTCACAGAGTTCTTTCACTGGGTGTAGCTGGTTCAGTTCATTACTGCTCCATTGGAACTGGTTTGGCTCATCTCATTGCTGAGGATGATCAGGTCCATCAGAATTGGTCATCATATAGTATTGTTGTTGAAGTATATAATGATCTCCTGGTCCTGCTCATTTCACTCAGCCTCAGTTCATCTAAGTCTCTTCAGGCCTCTCTGAAATCATCCTGTTGGTCATTTCTTACAGAACAATAATATCCCATAACATTCATATACCACAATTTATTCAGCCATTCTCCAACTGATGGGCATCCACTCAGTTTCCAGTTTCTGGCCACTACAAAGAGGGCTGCCACAAACATTCGTGCACATGTGGATCCCTTTCCCTTCTTTAAGATCTCTTTGGGGTATAAGCCCAGTAGTAACTGCTGGATCAAAAGATATGCACAGTTTGATAGCTTTTTGAGCATAGTTTCAAATTGCTCTCCAGAATGGCTGGATGTATTCACAATTCCACCAATAATGTACCAATATCCCAGTTTTCCCACATCCCCTCCAATATTTATTATTATCTGTTCCTATCATTCTAGCCAAACTGACAGATCGGTGGTGGTATCTCAGAGTTGTCTTGATTTGCATTTCTCTGATTAATAATGACTTGGAGCATCTTTTCATATGGCTAAAAATAGTTTCAATTTCTTCGTTTGAAAATTGTCTGTTCATATCCTTTGACCATTTATCAGTTGGAGAATGGCTTGATTTCTTTTTTTTTTTTTAAAACTCTTTTATTAATAGTTAGCATTTTTGAAAAATAATTTTAACTTTTTATTGACAGAGCCCATGCCTGAGTAATTTTTTACAACGTTATCCCTTGCACTCACTTCTGGTCTGACTTTTTCCCTCCCTCCCTCCACCCCCTCCCCCAGATGGCAAGCAGTTCTATACATGTTAAATATGTTGTGACATATCCTAGATACAATATATGTGTGCAGAACCGAACAGTTCTCTTGTTGAACAGGAAGAATTGGATTCAGAAAGTAAAAATATCCCGGGAAGAAAAAACAAAATATGGCTCGATTTCTTATAAATTAATCAATTCTCTATATATTTTGTAGATAAGGCCTTTATCAGAACCTTTGACTGTAAAAATGTTTTCCCAGTTTATTGCTCCCCTTCTAATCTTGTCTGCATTAGTTTTGTTTGTATAAAAACTTTTAATTTGATATAATCAACATTTTCTACCTCGTGATCAATAATGATCTCTAGTTCTTCTTTGGTCACAAATTCCTTCCTCCTCTACAGGTCTGAGAGGTAAATTATCCTATGTTCTTCTAACTTATTTATAATCTCATTCTTTATGCCTAAATCATGAACCTATTTTGACCTTATCTTGGTATATGATGTCAAGTGTGGGTCAATGCCTAGTTTTTGCCATACTAATTTTCAATTTTCCCAGCAATTTTTGTCAAACAATGAATTCTTATCCTAAAAGCTTATCCCATTCACTTCTGACTCTAGGGCTGGTGCTATATGCACTGAACCACCTAGCTGCCCCTGAATTTAAATGATAAATTAAGGAATTTTAAAAATCCATTCCCCTACTGATGAACATCTACTTTATGGTCAGCTTTTTGCCACCACCAAAAAAAAAAAAAAAAGTGCTGTTATGACTATTTTGGTGTGTCTGCGTACTTTCTGTCTTTATCTTCTCTGGGATTACATGACCAGCAGTGAATTTTGCAGTCAAAGTTAATGGATATTTTGATTCATTCCACATTGCTTTCTGAAATGGTTGGAATTCCACTGGATACTCTATCCATCCAAGATTATTACCAAATTTGTTTGAATTGAATGCAGATTAGGAGAAAATGAAATATGAATTCCTAAAAGGAGACCCCATGTATAGAGTGAAGGAGCTTTCAATTGCAAAGATGTCAATATTGATTGGGGCTTCTCAGAAGCATTTATAAAATTCCTTGATATTGAACTTGCTTTGGGGGAGTTTTTGTTCTCTGATAACAGACCCTGAAGATACAAAAGAAAACAATTCCAAAGAGAATGAATGAAGAGATTGATATAGGGAACTCATCAACCAAGATAATTTTTTGTTTTTGTTTTTCTTATTTTTTTAATATGCTTAAAAGGTGGAATCAAGGGAAGAGAGGATGCATGTGAGATCGTGGAAAGTGTTCTACAAAATGGTGTCAACAATTTTTTTTTTTTTAATAATAACTTTCTATTTTCAAAATATATGCAAAGATAGTTTTCAGCATTTACCATTATAAAACCCAATCTGTTCCAAATTTGAAAACAACTTTTTAAAGAGGTCTTTTTTGTTGTTGTTTAGCTATATTGGGAGAAAAAATTAAGGAATAAAGGAGATCTGGGACTTCTGTTTGGGATAGAAAGGATAACTGACAATTGAGAGAAGGTAGAACTGCTCAAGCCTTACTTTACTTCTCTTTTCTCTACCTGGGAGAAAGATCTTTGGACTGAAAAGATCAGAACAAAAAGAACCAATAAGAAATTGACACTCAAGATAAGTTAGGAGATAGCACAGCATTACCTAGTTGACCTTAATTAAATCAAGTGACCTGGCCCAGATGAACTACATCATGGCAGATGGGAATCCTGGATCAGTATTTTGAGAGATCATGGAAAACAGAAGTGCATTTGTCCAAATTTTTTAAAAATGGAGGGAACAGGAGTAAGAACGGTCTGGAAACTAGACTGTTGAATTTGATGTCAATTCCTGGGGAAATTCTAGCCCAAAATAGGAAAGATGAAACCAGGAGATTTTTTTTTTTTTATTTAATAGCCTTTAATTTACAGGATATATACATGGGTAACTTTACAGCATTAACAATTGCCAAACCTCTTGTTCCAATTTTTCACCTCTTACCCCCCCCCCCACCCTCTCCCCTAAATGCCAGGATGACCAGTGGATGTTAAATATATTAAAATATAACTTAGATACACAATAAGTATACATGACCAAAACATTATTTTGCTGTACAAAAAGAATCAGACTCTGAATTATTGTACAATTAGCTTGTGAAGGAAATCAAAGATGCAGGTGTGCATAAATATAGGGACTGGGAATTCAATGTAATGGTTTTTAGTCATCTCCCAGAGTTCTTTTTCTGGGTATAGCTAGTTCAGTTCATTACTGCTCCATTAGAAATGATTTGGTTGATCTCGTTGCTGAGGATGGCCTGATCCATCAGGACTGGTCATCATCTAGTATTGTTGTTGAAGTATATAATGATATCCTGGTCCTGCTCATTTCACTTAGCATCAGTTCGTGTAAGTCTCTCCAGGCCTTTCTGAAATCATCCTGTTAAACCAGGAGATATTGCTACGGACATCAGAACTGACTGGAAGCACTCCCTTCTTATTTCCCCTTTCCTTCAGGAAAAGGAGATGGATTACTCCCGGACCACATTTATCTCCACCCACAGGAGTAGGTTCAATGCTATCACCTGCTCCTCGGATTTCTCCCCTTACTTCCAATAAGGTGCAGAGCTTTTTGCCTCAGGGACCATTACAGTACCATACTCAATCTGCCTCCATTGGGGTTAGAGACTTAATGAGCCATACTCTGCTGATAATAATAGGCTCACTTACGCCTCAAAGTAAAAACAGAAATTGTTTTTAGAGACTTTTGTAGATGGACAGGGAACTCATCAAAACTTTAAATTTTTAAAAAAAGAAATGGCCGAAAGATGCACACATTTTGGTGCAGAAGATACCAAATGCTCTTGGCTCTTTGGGGGAATTTGTTATATTAATGAAGTTAAAATAACAGCTCTTTCCACTTTCAGGTAGCATCTAGCAGCCAAAGTAAAAAGGCTATTTTCTAGTCAGTTACATGTTGTGGAACTAAACAACCAGAATACTTGCCCATTTGGATTCTCTGTCCAAAACCAAATATATTCAGGGAAAGTCACATGTTTAGGCTGATTGATCACATGCGTTATGCAAAGAAAAAGAGAATCTGAATAAAAGAATAAATAAGTTATAGCAAAAGAAGAAATCATCAATAGATGCTTGATTTAAAAAAAAAAAAAAAAGAAGTGAAGAAGAGAAGAGAGGTAAGTTGGAGAAAAAGAACTAGAGAGAAGAAAGAAATCCAAAGAGACAGGGACAGACAGAGGAGGGAGGGGAATGAGAAAAAAGGAAAGAGAAAAGAAAGAGAAAGTTGGTTAATTTTTTTCTCAGATGTTCAATTCATCTCCCTTTTCCAGATATATTTCTTCAGGATCATGACTTTAAGACAAAAAAAAAAAAAAATGAGTTTTTGTTATGGCATATTCTTATCCTTTTTTTCATAATTTAATATTTTATTTTCCCCCCATTACACATAAAAAGAATTTTAAAATTCTTTTTTTCTTCAAATTTTGAGACCCAAATTCTTTTCCTCCCTCCCTCCTTCCCTCATTAAGAAGGCAAGTAATTTGGCATAGGTAATACATGTGTACTTATGCAAAACATATTTCCAAGTTGTTAGGCTATGAAAGAAAACATACCAAAAAAAACACCCCAAGAAAAATAAAGCAAAGAAAAAGTATGCTTTAATTTGTGTTTAGATTCTTTTTTTTTTTTTTTAATAACTTTTTATTGACAGAACCCATGCCAGGATAATTTTTTACAACATTATCCCTTGCACTCACTTCTGTTCCAATTTTTCCCCTCCCTCCTTCCACCCCCTCCCTCAGATGGCAAGCAGTCCTATATATGTTAAATAGGTTACAGTAGATCTTGGATACAATATATGTGTGCAGAACCAAACAGTTCTCTTGTTGCTCAGGGAGAATTGGATTTAGAAGGTATAAATAACCAGGGAAGAAAAACAAAAATGCAAGTAGTTTACAAGTTTACATTCATTTCCCAGTGTTCTTTCTTTGGGTGTAGCTGTTTCTGTCCATCCCTGATCAATTGAAACTGAGTTAAATCTTCTCTTTGTCGAAGAAATCCACTTCCATCAGAATACATCCTCATACAGTATCGTTGTTGAAGTATATAATGATCTCCTGGTTCTGCTCATTTCACTCAGCATCAGTTCATGTAAGTCTCTCCAAGCCTCTATGTATTCATCCTGCTGGTCATTTCTTACAGAACAATAATATTCCATAACGTTCATATACCACAATTTACCCAACCATTCTCCAATTGATGGGCATCCATTCATTTTCCAGCTTCTGGCCACTACAAACAGGGCTGCCACAAACATTTTGGCACATGCAGGTCCCTTTCCCTTCTTTAGTATCTCTTTGGGGTATAAGCCCAGTAGAATTGTGTTTAGATTCTAATGCATGGTTGATAAAGTTATGAACTGATCCAACCATTGGAACCATGCCCAGAGAACTATAAAAATCATGTATATTTGCATTTTGTTTTCTTTCTCATTTTTTTCCTTTTTGATCTGATTTTTCTTGTACACCATGATAAGTGTGGAAATATGTATACAGGAATTGCACATGTTTAACATATATTGGGTTGCTTACGATCTAGGGGAAGAAGTGGAGGGAAAAGAGAGAAAAAAATTTGGAACACAAAGTTTTGAAAAGATGAATATTAAAAATTGTCTAAGCATATATTTTGAAAATAAAAAAAAATGTTCTTGATTATTGTGTCATGTATGTTGACTCTATTCCACTGATCTACCACTCCATTTTTTAGCCAGTACCAAATGAATTTGATGACTGCTACTTTTGTTTTATGTTTGGTACTGCTAAACCATCATCCTTTGGATTTTTATTTTCTGTTAATTTCCTTGATATTCTTGACCATTTTTTCTTCCAGATAAATTTTATTATTTTTTCTAGTTCTATAAAATAATTTTTGGGGAGTTTGATTAGTGTAGCACTAAAGAAGCAGAACATTTAGGCAGATTTATCATTTTTATTATATTAGCTCGGCCAACCCATGAGCAATTGATATTTTTCCAATTGTTGAGATCTGACTTTATTTGTGTGGGAAGTGTTTTGTAATTCTGTTCATATAGTTCAAGAACTAAAGTAATCTAATATTTGATAAACCCCCAGCTTCTGGAATAAGAACTCACTATTTGACAAAAATTGCTGGGAAAACTGGAAAATAATTTGTCAGAAACTTGGTATAGAACTACATCTCACACCCCACATCAAAATAAGGTCAAAATGGGTACATGATTTGGGCATAAAGGATGATAACCATAAACAAATCAGGAGAGCAAGGGATATTTTACCTATCAGATCTTTGGAGAAGGGAGGAATTTGTGACCAAAAAACTAGAGAACATTATGAAAGGCAAAATAGACAACTTTGATTACATTAAAATGAAAAATTTTTGCACAAACAAAACCAACAGAAACAAGATTAAAAAAGGAAGTACAAAACTGGGGGAAAAAATCTTTATAGCTAGTGTTTCTGATAAAGGTCTAATTTCTAAAAAATATAAAGAACTGTCAAATTTATAAGAATACTAATCATTCCTCAACTGATAAATGGTCAAAGGATATGACCAATTTTCAGATGACAAAGTTAGTCATCCATCTTCATATGAAAAAATGATAATCCACTATTAATTAGAAACGAAAATTAAAACATAATGATAAGTGATGAAGGGGATGTGGGAAAACTAGGACATTAACACATTGTTGGTGGAGTTGTGAAATGACCCAACCTTCTGGAGAACAATCTGGAATTATGTCCAAAGGGCTATCAAACTATGTATATCCTTTGACCCAGCAGTGTCATAACTAGGTCTGTATCCCAAAGAAATCATAAAGGACGGAAAAGGACCTACATGGGCAAAAAATGTTTGTAGCGGATCTTTTTGTGATAGCAAAGAATTGGAAACTAAATGGATGCCCATTGGTTGGGGAATGGCTGAACAAGTTGTGGTATATGATGAAAATGGAATATTATTGTTCCATAAAAAATGAAGAAGCTGATTTTAGAAAGACCTGGAAAGATTTACATGAACTGGTGCTGAACAAAACAAGTAGAACCAGGAATACATTGTACACAATAATAGCAAGAACGTGTGATGATCATCTATAAAAGACTTGGTTCTTCTCAATGGTTCAGTGATCCAAAGCAATCCTAATAGACTTTGGACAGAAAATGCCATCTGCATCCCGAAAAAGCATTACAGAAACTGAATGTAAATCAACACATGCTATGTTCGTCTCTTTTTTTCCGTTTTGTTTTTAATCTCACCTATGGTTTTTCCCTTTTGCTCTAATTTTTCTCTCCCAACATGACTCACAAAGCAATGTATGTTAACAATAAATTTTAAGAATAGTCTATATTGAGTTCTGGTCTTTTCATTAGGAATGCTTGAAATTCCTCTATTTCATTGAAAATTAATTTTTCCATTAAAGAATTATACTCAGTTTTGCTGGGTGGTGATTCTTGATTGTAATCCTAGCTCTTTTGCCTTGTGGAATATCATAATCCAAGCCCTCCAGTCCTTTAATATAAAATCTGCTAAATCTTGTTATCCTGATTATGGAACATTTTCTCCTGGACCTGAGAGGTCTGGAATTTGATTATATTTTCATGGGAGTTTTCACTTGGGGATTTCTTTCAGGATGCGATTATTTTTTTTTACATTTCTATTTTACACATTAAATATAGAATATCAGGACAGTTTCTCTGATAATTTCTTGGAAAATGATGTCTAGGCTATTTTTTTAAATTAATTTATTTTATTAAAGCTTTTTATTTTCTGTTTGTGGCACCTTTTTGTAGTAGTTAGAAACTGGAAATTGAATGGATGCCCATCAATTGGAGAATGGTTGGGTAAATATATGAATGTTATGGAATATTATTGTTCTGTAAGAAATGACCAGCAGGATGATTTCAAAGAGGCCTGGAGAGAATTACATGAACTGATGCTAAGTGAAATGAGCAGGACCAGGAGATCATTGTATATGGCAAAAACAACACTATATGAGGATGTATTCTGGTGGAAGTGGCTATCTTCGACAATAAGATCCAATTCAGTTCCAATTGATCCAATGGACAGAATCAACTACACCCAGAGAAAGAACACGGGAAAATGAATGTGAACTACTTGCATTTTTGTTTTTCTTCCCAGATTATTTTTACCTTCTGAATCTGATTTTTCTTGTGCAACAAGAGAACTGTACAGATCTGTACACAAATACTGTATTTAAGATATACTTTAACATGTTTAACATGTATGAGACTGCCTGCCATCTAGGGGAGAGAGTAGAGGGAAGGAAGGGAAAAGTTGGAACAAAAGTGAGTGTAAGGGACAATGTTGAAAAATTACCCATGCATGTCGTCAATAAATTTTAAAAGCTTTTTATTTTCAAAACATGCATGGATAATTTTCTATATTCACCCTTGAAAAATCTTGTGTTCCAAATTTTTTTCCCTCCATTCCTAGATGGCAAGTAATTCAATATATGTTAAACATATGCACTTCTTCTATATACATTACCACAATTATTTTGCTGTACACAAGTCAGATCAAAAAGGGAAAAAAAAAAATAAGAAAACAAAATGCAAACAATAAAAAATTGAGAATGTTGTGATTCACACCCAGTTCCCACAGTCCTCTCTCTGGGTGTAGATGGCTCTCTTCATCACAAGATCATTGAAACTGGCATCAATTATCTCATTGTTGGAAAGACCATGTCCATCAGAATTGATCTCCTGGTTCTGGCTCATTTCACTGAGTATCAGTTCATGTAAGTCTCTACAGACCTCTCTGAAACGAGCCTGTTGGTAATCTCTTACAGAACAATAATATTCCATAATATTTATCTACCACAATTTATTCAAGCATTCTCCGACTGATGGGCATCCACTCAGTTAAATAGTTTCTAGCCACTACAAACAGGGCTGCCACAAACACTTTTGCACATATGGGTCCCTTTCCCTCCTTTAAGATCTCTTTGGGATATAAGCCCAGAACACTGCTGAATCAAAAGGTATGCAGTTAGATAACTTTTTGAGTGTAGTTCCAAACTGCTCTCCTAAATGACTGGATCTGTTCACAACTCCACCAACAATGTATCAGTGTCCTAGCTTTCCCATATCCCCTCCAATATTTGTCATTACCTTTTCCCATCATCTTAGCCAATCTGAGAGGTGTGTAATGATATCTCAGAGTTGTCTTAATTTGTATTTCTCTGATCATTAGTTAATTAGAACACCTTTTTGTAAAACTAGAAATATCCTTTGACCATTTACCAATTGGAGAATGGCTTGAATTCTTATAAATTTGATTCACTTCTTACATATTTTAGAAATAAGTAGGCTTTTTTTTTTGAAAGTAGCTTTCAGATTGTCCAATAATTTTTTTAAAATTTTATTTATTTATTAAATAATCTGTCACAGATTGTCCAATAATATCTCTCCTAGATTTTCCAGATCAGTGGTTTTTCCATGAGATATTTCACATTTTCTCCAATTTTTTCATCCTTTTGACTTTGGTATCTCATCGAATCATTTGCTTCCACTTCTCTAGTTCTAATTTTGAAAGAATTTTCTTCTGTGACTTAAGTAACTCCTTTTCCATTTGGCCAATTCTACTTTTCAAGACATCAAAATTTTGTGACCCTTCCATATTGTTTTTTCTTTATAATCTTTTTTTTTTTTTTTTTGTGGCTCCTTTACAAAGTTAATTCTTTTTTCATTTTTTTTAAAAACAATACTCTCATTTCTCTTTCCAATTTTCCCCCTATCTCTCTTGATTTTTAAAATCCTTTTGAGTCATAGCCTGAGACCAATTCATATTTTTCTTTGAGGCTTTGGATGTAGGAGTTTTTGGATGTAGGACTTTTGTTTTCTTCTGAGTTTGTGTTCTGATCTCCTGACATTATAGCAACTTTCTACAGGCAGGATCTTTTTCTGCTGTTTGAGCATTTTCCAGCCTGTTACTTGATGTTTAACTTCTGTTTTTGGAGTGGAGGGGGACTGTTTTAAGTTGCAGATTTTTTGTACAGCTGCTTTCAGGGGTAATTCTCTTCCAAGATGGCATGATCTAGGAAGAGGGGCAAATTCACTGTCACTGAAGTTATCTGAACTTGTCAAGGACAGTGTTGAGGAGAATCACTCGTCAGTCAGTCAGGGCTAGTCCATGACTACCAAAGCGGTGACTCCAAATGACTTGCCCAAGATAATGATAAAAAATCAACAGACAAAACTATAGACAGGGTCAGGTGAGGGAAACCAAGGTGTCAAGAGCACAAATGATAGTAGAAAACAAGGCCAGGAAGACACTCCTACACACTAAACTTCTTGATTGTCATTTGAGCAGCTAGGGAAAAAAAAAATCATTTTCCTCTGAGTAACAAAGGCAGATCAAATGAACAAACCCAGAAATAACTTACAACACAGGAAACAGGAATGATACAGGATAATTTATAGGAGAGATTTATTTGAAGAAATATTACAACATATAAAAACTACATAAAGTATTAATTTCCACTTGTATAAAGTGGTAGATTATTTAATACAATGCATAATAAAAACAGATTTAAAAATCCAGAATGCACAAAGGGCACCGCACAGTTTGATCACTAAATGATTATTAGTTGATAATCCGAACATCACAAAACAGCTCAATGTCAGCCAAGGAGACAAACACTGTTCACAAGGACAGCTGAACAAAAACAGATTTCAGCATGTTCAAAAAAACAATTCAGTGCATGTTGGAGATCCTGGTGCCAGAAAGGATGGTGGGAGATGAAAAGGCTAATCCATGGACTCTAAATTTTCTTTTTTGATTTTTTCTGAAGAAAAAGAAGTTGAAGATATATTTGAATAGGAAGGGACAGTTTAAATTTCTAACGCAGATAGAAACAATAGCTGTGCAAGTGTGCACACACATTCTCTCTCTCTCTCTCTCTCAGACAAAATAATTCTTCACATAGTAGCTGCTTTCTAAGCCACAGCAGGATGAGGAGCTAGAATCTTCCACCTTAGCTTGGTCTCTGACACCCAGTAAAGGAAAACATCCAGAAGAGCTGCGATTTCCTATGACCTTTAGTCTGAGCTAAGACTGAGCAATGAGGAAAGAAAAAAGGGACGGCTGAGCTATCACACAACAGGTACCACCCATCTCACACAGCAGAAAGTTTTCTAGACACTTACCTGTGGCTTTCTCTTTCAGTTTGGCCAACACAGAGAATTTGATCTCCAGGCCTATGGCTTTAGCAAGGGGTGGAGGCACTGCGTTACCCACCTGCATGGGGAAGAAGGAACAGAATTTGATTTGGTGCAATAGGATCCCGTGCCTAGACAGACCCTTAGGAGCATCTTAGCTTTCAACACACTATAGGGGACAGAAGCAAATCTGACCAAGTGTCAGAACGAATCAGGATTCTACTCCAAGGTAGATTTCTCACATCATTTCCCAGTCAACTTTTGAATGGGTCTTGTTCTTAAAGGCCCCAAGGCTACCTCAAGCCTTCTGGTAGAAGAGCCAAATGCAATTTATATCAGGTATTCACCTGGCCAGAAGACATTTCCTTTTGATCTATTATCAACTACACTAAGCAATAAAAGAATTCCTAATGAAATAACTTTGGGCAGCCTCTAAAGAAGGGAGGTTAACACTGACCTGTCTGTGTTTATCTAGGATGTTGCCAAACAATCTGTAGGTATCTGGGAATCCTTGGGACCGAGCACACTCCCGCACGCTCACTACTCGGTGCTGTTCTGGGTGAAGTACTCGACCCTGTGGACACAAGAATCCAAAGCCATCAGCCCCCAACTTTTCCTTTCATTAGAAAGAATGAACTTGCACTAGCCTTAAAGGATAGCAGAGAGAAGTAAAATTGTTGGCAACTCTCCTTCCAGGAACACAATGGTCAACACCAAGATCACTGTTTAACTGCAACAAAGCTTTTGGAAAGAACATCCTGAGACAGGGATATCTATTGAGACATGGATTATCAGAAAAGTATAAAGAGAGAAACAGCAATGAAAACAATGCTCTGGACTGAATGGGCACCCAAGAACGACACATGGGTCTCAAAAAACATAAGGTCGTTTTTGGAGCAGCTACCAATATTTTTAGGTTCCACAAGGAAGGAGAAATAACTTCCACTTCCTCCCCCTGAAGTGTCCATACCTGCTTGCCCATGGGTTCAGGATTAGTAACTGTAGTGCTGAAGAAGCCATCCCATTCCAACCTTCCGTAGAGCCCAGCCCAATGGTTGTGCCTGTTTCCAGTGTGGGGCAGACACCATGGAATCAAGGTGTTGAACTGTCTATCTGCAGGATCACATGGTTTACCTGGATGGAAGAAAAACCAAGCTGAAATTCAGTGGTAAATAGTATTTTGTATTTAATTTGATGGATCATTACAATGAAAGGAAACAGTGGGTTTAAATAGCATCACCAAAAATCACAATAAGCTTCAAGTGAATATGCAATCTAAATGTACAAGGAAACAAAAGGAGAATTAAAGAACATACTTTTCACACCTATGTTTTTTTTTAAAATAAATAAATAACAAACTTTTTTTAAAATAAAGTTTTAAAATAAAATGTTTTTTGTTTGTTTTAACAAGAACTACATGTTCTCTAAAGTCCCCACCTCTCCTAAGGCAGAGAATTCTTAACCAAAAATGGACAGATTCAGTCACAAAATATAAAATGGACCATCTGGATTATAAAAACTGCACTCTTAGAACTCCACCCCCCCCCCAAAAAAAAAGAAAAAAAGCTAGAATAAGAGAAATTTGGGGAAAAAAAAAACTGCAAAAGGTAACAATACAACTTTAAATTGTAAAATGTATGGAACCAAGAAAACTTCCATATGTAATTTCTAGGAAACATTTTATTCCCTCTCACAGTAACCCAATGATCTTAATATAGTTGGGTAATATGAAGATGATTTAGAATCGGTGCTTGGACATTAATTAAAATTTCTTTATGAGAGAACAATTCCAGGAGAAGGAAAAATACCTACCTTCTGCACAGGAACAGACACCTCTGAGAGCTCCAGTGTTGCTACGTCCATTCTTCTTCTCATGATGTGTATATCGCAATTTCCTGGTTGTAGTACCATCTGAGAGACGGACCTCAATGTTGGGTAGGTCACGCCAGTCTGATCCTGGGGCGAGGGGAATGTGTCTCATTCGGCCAGCTACCAAAGCACTCATATCCTGAAACCCAAATTACCGTTACCTTTCCATTGTCATCTCAAATCCTCTTGCCACCCTAATCTATCAAATACCAACAGATCAGATACTTTTTAGTATTTTAAAACTAAGGAGATCATGCATTTTAAAGCAATAACTCAGAAAATTTAACTTATAAAAAAGACATTTGTGAAGTACTTTTCCTTATGGAAACAAAACTATTCATAGTCAATAAGACCAGTTCAAAACTATATCAATAGAAAACTTAAGAAACTTCAACTATAGCTAAATCTTACCTTGCAGATATGATCCCTGAGTATGGGCTGATACTGTGAGCCCCTAATCTGCCTTTGGAACCAGGACTGAGGTTCTCCATTGTAAGAGATCTCTAAGGCAGAAGCCCCATTCCTAATCTCGGGGAGGTCTGACATTGTGTCACGTACAGTGATGGTTCGGAATGGAGCAGAGTTCATTCTGAAATACAGTGCAACCACAGGTAGAAATTTATATTCTGAAAACTATTTTGGTTATGTATCATCAATAACAATGCAGAAGAAGGGAAATGCTGTTTTTGTAGCCATTCTATTACAGAATCTGTTTTTCCCCTCCAAAATGCTCCCGCTTCTCCTACCTGACCATTTTTTTTTTCAATCTCCTTTGTTGGACAATCATCATCCATGCCCCCACTCTCGACAAGGGTGTACCCAAAGGCCTTATGTTAGGTCCTTCTCTTTCTACATTGTCTCTAAGTGATTTCATTACTTTCTATTGATTCAAATATCTATCTCTACATCCAGCCTGCGCTTCTCTCCTAAGCTCCAAGCCCAAACTACTTATTGCCTGATGTACCTACTAATAAATGTCCCAGTGATACCTAAAACTCAACTGTTTTAAAATAACATTATTATTTCTCCTTCAAAAATCACCCTGTTTTTAAACTTTCCTATTTCCATTAAGGGTCTCCAAATCTTCTAATCACCAAGGTTGGAAACCTCAAAGCCCTCTTCAATTCTTCATTCTCCTTCACCCCCATATTTAATTGGTTGCCATGCCCCCTTCTCTCTCCTCATACAGCCATTACCCTGGTTCAGGCCTTTTTCACTGCTCAACTAAACTATTGCACTAACCTCCAAGTTGGTCTTCCAATTTTCTCTCACTCCCCATTCCTCACACAGCTGTCAGTATCAGTTTGTCAATCAATGTCACTTCCCTGCTTAAGAAGTCTCCGATTCATTGTCTCGGGAAAAATTTCTGCAAATTCTGCTTGGCATTTAGAACCAACTTCCTAATTGGGTTCCAGCTTATCTTGGCAGACTGATTTCACATTACTTCCCCCGCACCCACTCCGTGGTGCAGGCAAACTGGCTTACTTCTTTATTCCTCATAAACCACATTCCATGTCATGTTTCCATTCAGGATGCCTGTCTACTTAGAATGTTTTCTGGACCGACCTATATCATGGAATCCCTGGTTCCCTTCAAGCTTCACCTGAAGAGGCCTTTGTATATACTTTTATTTATCTGGGAATATGTCGTCTCTTCCCTACTGAACATAAGCTCCTGGAAGACAAGGGATTTTTCCTTTGTCTCTATCACATGGGGCCCAGCACAAGGACCAGCACACAGCAGGTACTTAATAAGTCATAGTTTTAATTCTTCACTACAGAATGCATAAAACAAACACTACCAAGTGAGACGATACTAATCAAGCTAGCACAAGGATAGACTACCACGAAAGGCAAAGCATTCTATTACTCTGTACTGTACAAACCTCCTATTTCCTCCTTCCTTTTATTCCAACCTGAGGCCTAATAGGGATACCTATAGAAAATTAGCTCTGAGGATTTCATGTAAGATAAGAGCTTGATGACACCTGCAATAGGGATTGGTTCCTAGGATAAATGGAATACTTCTGCATTCCTTTACCTTGTTATATTGCTAACAAATTTTTTGTCATCCACCACTACACTGAGCTGGCAGGCTCGGGGTGCGAATACATGCAGGGGCTCCGGAAACATGGGGAGTTTCTCGCCTGGGGCTGCAGCCAGGATGATGGCCCTTCTTCGAGTTTGAGCAACACCATACTGGCCAGCCTGGACACAGAAGACAAAGCATAAATTCTACAAAGTTAGCCCAACACACTAGACATTATTTAAAAGTAAAGGTTATCTGTATTTCTGGACTCTAGGTCTACCTGTTAAATGGAAAAGTTGCAAATATGCATAGCAAAGGAGATGTTGGCTTAGGAAAAAAAGTTAGATTTGTTGAATTTTTGTTACTTAAAATCAACCACACACGTTTTAAAATTAATGCTAAAATCATGCCAATTTATCTAATCATATTAAAGCCCCTCACCATGGTAGGTCACTCGAGATCATCTTCTTATGGCACTAACCAGAAGCTTTCTCTTTTTTAAGAATAAATTTTGCCAGTGTCTTTTGTTTTTACATTATCATATCTGCATATGCCCTAACATCCATGGAAATGAACTCTCCTTTGTAGCAAAGAAAATAAGTCAACCAAAAATCAATATAATGACTTCAATTGTCAATCAATGTATACGTTATTCTAACTTAGCAGTACCCCACCCCCCTGCCAAACAAAGTTAGAACTATTATTGGTTTTTCATTCCTTTTAATAATCATCATCAACCCTTCAGTCTCCAACATTCAAAACTGAATAACTCATCATTACTTTTATGTTAAATGACTTGCCTTTAATTTGATAATTAAATATCTAGCCCTCTAACAAAAAAAAAAATCTGACTTCTATATTATCAGCAATATTCATGCCCCATAAAAGTTAAGAAATCTTTTAACACAAACCACAATAACAAAAAGATTTATGACCTCAATAGTAAAAGCCATGCCAAAAGTAAATAAATAAATGGAGCCACATGAGTACCTTTCACAGCTATAGCTATAGGTACTTAATGGAACAAGGAGGTTTACAACAACTAAATAATTTCAATTCCATGAAACAGGAGAGCTTCGATACAAACAAAATTAATGCCACTGCAATACAAGTGAAAGCAATCAATTGGGAGAGACTCTTCGAAATAAGAATTGAATAATATTTAGATAATGAACAGAAATATATAGGACCAAAGCTATTCCTCAACAGTCAAAGGATGTGAATAAATAGTTCTCTAGAAGAATTGCAAATTATTAATAATCATAAAAAATTATTCCAAATTAGTAATAAGACAAATGCAAACAAAACAATGATAATGTTAAGTTGGCAAATTGGCATGCATGACAAAAGAAGGAAACAGAAAACGTTAGAGGGGTTATGCCAAGTAAGGTGTGCTAATGCATCACTGGTCAAACAGTGAATTTGATCAACCATTCTGGAAAGCAACTTGAAATTATGCTAAGGTGGCTAATATCCTTACCCTTAGACCCAGAAATTTTATTGCCGATTATATGCTCACAGAGGTAAATGATTTAAAAAACAAGCAATAAAGTCCCATAAACTCCAAAATATTTATAACAGCATTTTTTGTAATATCAAAGAATCCGAACAAAATAGATACCCACAGTATGTGAATATAAAACAGAATATTACTCTATTCATCATATCTTTTTTTCTATTAATAAAGAAATAAGGGAAGACATCTGAGCTGACAGAACATGAAATAATCAGACTTAAGAAAACAAAGCATGCCTACACCAATGTATGTAGAAAGAACAACAAAATAATTTATTGTTCAAATACTAATCAAATTATTACTAATCATGGTTGGACCCAAAAGAGAGATGAGAAGGCACTTTCTTTGTAAAGATAGTGGAGAGGAACTATGGCTATGAGATATTCCCTACATTATCATACTTTTTTGATGTGTATTTTAGTTTTGTTAACTTTTCTGGTGATATAAGAAATAGCTCTCTGAAAGAGAATACTTGGAAATAAAGGTGAAAGAAAAAAGGAAAAAAGAAAAATTTAGGTAAAAGAAAGATGTTCTTGTGCATTAACCTGCTGAGTAAAAATGAATCATGCGACCTAAAAGATATTAGGTATTAGAAACTTCTTGAAGTATCACTATAAATAAACCTCACATCTTCTATCAAGAACCCAATTAGCTGAAGAAAACAGGATATGAGAAAAGATAGTAGTTGAGGAGGGAAATCTACAATTTTATTTCTACTTAGGCAAGAAACAGTTTGAAATGTCAGTAACTGCAGTCCACTCTGATACACATGGATAGAAACCACGAGAAGAAGCAAAGATGAAGTGCTAATTACATCAGCATCAAATTCCTTGGTTACCTTTGTCTCCCCTCTATAGTCTCAGCATACCTGTAATACGCCAAATGTGCACTGATATCCCATTCGAACCAGACATCGGAGGGTCAGCTTCAGGACCATGGAACGTTTGAATGACACAAAGTTTCTTACATTCTCTAGTAGGAAAAACCTGGGTCTGTAGTAATCACAGTAGCTGCAGGAGAATAGAGATGCATTGATTAAGATTCTTTGCAAAAGGGAAGAACAAAAACAACTGAATCCCATAGACACCTTCATTGTTGAATAAACTGACTTGAGCTCTTTAAAAAAGAGACAATGTTGGTGGAATGACCAACATCCTTGAGTTTTCACTTCTGTATGTTTCATTTGAATCTGCCCTTGAATAGCACTTTCAGATTTTGACATATATTGAGTTACCTTCTTAATCAAACAAGGAAGAGAGGCAATTAAAAAATAAAACAGATAACTATGATTACAAAAAACTGAAAAGCTTGTGCAGACAAAATTAATGTACTTTGGATAAAGGGAAGGGGGAAAAAATAAACATTTACATAGAGCCTACCATGTGCCAGACATTGGCAACTAAATTGGCATTGAAACACTTTGCAAATACTATCTCATTTAATCTTCATGGTAATCCTGAGAGAGAGGTGTTGTTATGATCCCCATTTTTTAGATGAGGAAACTGAATCAAACAAGGTTAAGTGACTTGCCCAGGCACACACAGCCAGTAAGTGTCTGAGGCCGGATATGAACTCAAATCTTTCTGACTTCAGGCCCATTTTCCACTACATTATCAAGTAACTCTATCTGCCTCTAATAGAGAAGGAAAATGGTTGGACAGGGAAAAAGAAAATCTTTATATTAAATTTCTTTGATAAGGGTTTGGTATGCAAGATAAAAAACTAACAAATAAATTGTTAAAACAAGACCAAGAGTCATTCCCCAATAAATAAATGGCCAAAGGATATAAGCAAATAGTTCTCAAAAAAAATCGTAACTATAAATGACACAAAAGAATGCTCCAAATCATGAATAAAAGAAATACAAATCCAAACTCCAAAGTTATACCTCCTGTCCTTCAAATTGGCCAAGATGAGAAAAAATGGTTAATAGTCAATGTTGGATGTGTTATAGAAAAAAAGATGCGAACTGTTCGTGAGACTGAATTAGTACAAACATTTTGGAAAGCAATTTGGAATAATACAAATAAATTAACTAAAATACCCACATCCTCTAACCCAGAGAGTATATTATTGGGCTTATACTAAAGAAGCTTTTCATAAAAAGAAAGTTCCCATATACATCAAAATTTATAGCAGAACTTTTTTTGACAGCAAAGAACTGAAAACAAAGTAGATGCCCACGGATTAGGGAATGGCTAAACAATACCATGATATAGGAAATGAATATGATGAATTTGTTAAATGGAGTGGCTCTCTGGAAAGAGGAGGGAAAAGGATACTGGGGAAAACTATAATGATATATAAAATAAGAGACACTAATAAAAAATTAGTGAGGAAAATGGAAAGGCTGAGCCCCTGTATTTCAACAAGAGAAAAGTAGGAATTCTGCTCTGAAATAGGGAATACACAGGTTGCTCCCCGTGCTTGCCACCCCTGGTAAGTAGCAAGCAAAGACTATAAACTAAAGTGAGGGAATATTCCCCAATCCCATTCACCTGAGGAAGGAAACAACTAGGGAGTTCTTGAACTTGGAATAAGTACGCGAGTTGAAGCGGTTCATCCCACTAAACCCTTGACAGGGTGGGCCACCACACAGCATTTCCACATCTCCTTTCTGAGGCAGCTTCTGGCCCAGGGAGTTGGTTTTTTCCCCAGACATAACCAGCTTCAAGAGAACATTACAATCTTCTGTGAACACAGTGGTTCCAGGATTATTCAGACGGAATGCCTGGGCTGCAGGTTCCCACATTTCTATGGCCCACAATGTTTCAGATATTCCTGAAGGGGGGAAAATATTTTGGCTGTTATTTAAGATGTACTATATATGACATGCATTTTTAAAGGTTAAGTCCCTCAAGAACCTTTAGAGAAGAACCCTCTAAGAAAATGAAAGGCTCAAACTGAAGCTTCCATGGGGAGAAAAAAAAAAACCTTCTGCCCTGTACCTGCTTGGTGAAAGCCTTCCGACAATCCTCCACAGCCAGAGAAAACATCCAGGGTTCGAAGCTTGGGTAACTTTACTTCTATTGTTTCCTGCTCACTTGGCTCCACTGCTACAGATTTTCCCCTGCTTTTGCCTGGAGGTAAGGAGATGCTCATTATTTATTAATTCAAAATTGCTAACCCCAGTCATATCAAACACAGGGATTCAACTTTCCCTAGAAACTCCCAATGTCTTACTATTTCAAAGGGAATGTCAAAAAACAGAAGAGAAAAGGAAGAATTTGCTGAAATAAAGTAATTATTTTCAAAAACTCCTTAGGAAATAACAGCAAATTATGAAAATAGTTAAATAGTTAAAAATTTCCTTTGGATTACAAAACAGAATTGGAAAAATATTTGAAAATAAGCCTGGAATACAACTAACCTTTTCCCTTCCCTTTTCCTTTCCCTTTATTCCTAGGACTACGGGCATGATTTGGAGGATCTTCAAAACTTTTAGTTTTTGCATTATATGCCTAAAAGGACAAAAATCTGACATTAGTTACTTCAAATAAAAAGTAAGTCAACATAACAAACATTTTTCAGCCATGTCTCAGGGAAGGGATTTTAGAAAGCACACTGCCCAACTTCTTTAAGAATTTATTTCATAATAAATGATAAGCAGATATCTAGTTTCTTCTTCAAGACCTATAATGAAAAGGATCTTTCATTGTTCTACAGTAAGCTGGACATTCCACCTTTAAATATTTAGTGTCCTTAAAATGTGGTATCCAGAACTGAAGACAACATATATGTGATGTGACCAGGATAAATTACTGTAGGACTATCATTTCCCTTAAGATACTATCAATATAGCTTAAGATCAAACTGGTAGGGTTTTTTCTTGTAGGTATTGTAGCAGTTACCTGCATTGCTAACTCTTCATCAAGATTTAAATGCTCTGACTTATATGGAATTGTGTTTTGTATGACTACACACTTAAATCAAATTGCTTGCCGGAGAGAGGGCGAAATTTTGGAACTCAAAATTTGAAAAAGAATGTAAAATTGTTTTTGCATATCATTAGGAAAAAAGCAATATTAAATTACTAAAAAAGAAAAAAATTTTTAAATGCTCTAAAATGCATAGATCTTTCTTATGAACTGTTAGTTGTCTATGCTAAACTTGGGTTTAAAAACAAAACAAAAAAACCCTAAAGTCCTATATTAATACATTTTTACAATTTATTCTTAATTTTTTCATTTTGCTAAGAACTTTTTAAGCACTATTTCTTTCATCCAATGTGTTAGCTTCCTCTGCCAACCAATTGTGATAAACCTGTGTACCTGATATCCTGATTCCCAACATCCAAATCAATTATAATAAAATTGACAGAACAAAAACCAAAGATAAATTCTGAGGGCACACTACTAGACTTTCTTCTAAGAAGACACCAACTTATTTTAATCATCACCTCAAGGAAATAGAAGCGATCTGAGCCACCAGCAGAATAATCCTGAATACATTCTGTTAAGTCTTCTCCATATTCTATAATACAGCGGCCTTGCACAGCCTTGAAGTCTACAATTGCTTCCTCATCACTCCAGTATAACAAATTAATATCTGCATGATGACTTGCTTTCATCGATTTGTGAGTATTTTCTGGTCTGTAACAAAAGGAATCCATTGCAAAATACACTTCTACAAAGAATATATTGAGAGAGACGTCATAAAATTCAATCTATCCCCCAAAACTTTTCTACTGGCCAAATATGTGGCTTTAACCACCTATCCACCCAACATTTGTCACTGGAAAGGAATTCATTGCAAGGTGCTCCACTTAAACACAAATAACGTGAAAGGAGTAATATGCTTAGCCATTAGTAAGGAAAATATTTTATGAGTTGGCTGATGCCTGACAATGAGTGACTAAGACCCTTAAGGAATGGGATGTAAAATAGGCAGATTTTGGTAAAATAAGGGTCAGGTTATGTGAATGGTCATATTTAGTCACATTTAGTAAGTGGACAAAGACAATATAAAAGGGTTAAAGACTGTAAAAGGTCCAGAAGCATAGGACTGGATGAGGCTGATTGAGCGATTGTAAAAAAGTATCAATATGCTAGAAACTGATAGGATTTTGAGAGAAAAGGGTTCTGAAAGGAGAATGGGAAACCCTCTTAAGATTTTGCCTAGACTGACCCAAAAGAAACAAAAGGACTTTGCAAACTACAGTATTATCATCAAAGTACTCACACTCCCAATAACAGAGTACTCACTAAGTCTATATACCATATTCTAGTACGCAAAGAACTAAAGAAAATTTCAAATATTTGAATTTTTCATATAAATATTCATAACTGAGCACTAAGCAATTTCTTAGAATTTTGTCACTTGCATGAGTAGTTAAATTTATAATTGTTGCCAACCTGTAGAATTTGTTAACTCTGAGTTTGATGTCTGCTTCATTTGGCTTGCCATTATTGCGTTTGTTACAGAAGATCTCTTTGATGCGACCAATTCGATATGGCTCAGGGGCATCCTGGTTGCTGCCTTTAATATATTCTGAGTATTTCCGATAATGTTCTGGGTATAGTTCCTCATCCACCGACTCCTTCTTTGATCTCTTGGTTGGACTACACAACTTCATGCTGCAGAAGGTGAAAGAAATTTTATCCAGGAAGACCAAAATAAATACAACATTTTAAAAACAGATACTACCTCCCTTGGTACATGATCAGTTTGGTCAATAGTTACTCAAGTGATAAAATTTTTTAAAGTCAGTATGTACAAACAATAAAAAAGCATTGGAAAGATTTAGTTTTGTAGGCTTTTATCACCCAGGGAAAAGAATCAAATCCATGTTATGTTGTTAGATACATTCACTTTAGAATTTACACTTTCATGGTAGAATTTATATTCCAGTCTCCATTTATGTAGAAAGCTGTGATCAAAAACAACTCCTGTCACTTTCACTGGGATTTATCACCATAGGGTTGCCTCCTATTCAGAGAAACTTGGCCTTTACTATATACCTTAGATGACAAATATAGCAACTACTATTTGCTCTACTAAACAGCACCATTTCAGTCTGGACTGGATTCAGTGACATCAACAGCAAGTAATTCACTTGTGTGCACACACCCATTTAAGTAGCTTCACCTAGCAGAATGAACCCTTTCATCTGCCTCAAAGTAAGCTCCTTATTTCCTCCAGTGCAAATAATGAAACATCAACAAGTATTTATTGAGCACCTATTAGAGGGATTGTCCATCACAGTCCTTCATCCCTGCCTCACTGTGACATGATGATCCCATTAAACTCTGACATTTAATTTAACAAGGCCACATGATCTGGGCTGGGTGAGAAAAGAGCCACTTGGGTGAACCTGTAGAGGACTAGAGAGAACTAAGTAATAGAGCTGGAAAAGATAAGTGACTCAAGAAATGTTGCTCAATTTGTTTAGCTGAAAAATGAAAATAATCCTTGCCCAAACTATCACTTAAAATAGTAAAAACTATGTGAAACTGTGTTATATATGACATCAATATAAGAGAATATATGATTAGACAGTCTGCTGTTTCACCAACATTCTTTGGTATAAATTCCAATTAGAGCCAAGCAAGCTTGTAAAGTTTGTAAAGTTATTAGAAGTATTAACTAATGAAAAATCAATTTATATGAGCTTATGTTTAACCAAGTTTGTTGTGTGTAGATATTATTTGTTTGATGATGAGACTGATAAGTCAAATTTGTAGAATTTGAATTCAGTTTGGAAGTCAGCATTTAGGGCGTTGTAAAGATTAAGCATGTTAATAAAATAATAATAGGTAGGGTGGAGATGCCTATGATAGGGTAGATGAAAGAGGCAAATAGATTTTCTCTCAAGCAGGTAAGGTTCCCTACCAGGTGCTACTAAAGAGAAAAAAAAGAATCCCCTAAAACAAGACATATAATTCTTGGATGTAGAAAGGAAACTCTAAGCCAAGTGATTTTTCAAGCTAAGTTTCTCAGATTTAATATTATATCATGATATATTAAAGCAGAAAAACTGAAGTCCAAAACAACAGATTTAGAAGAGCTAACAAGCTAATTCAGACAAACATGAATTTGTCTAGAAAATATAAATTCTGTAACTGAAAATACATACCTCTGACCACTAAATTTTTATGAGGAAGTTTTTTATATTTAAATCATGCTTTGTAAAAATAACTTCTAATAACTTCATAAAGATATAGAAATAGATATGGATATAATGGGTGAATACTAACTTAAATCCAAAAGCTTCTGGCAAGAAGAAAACTCCATCTCCTGTCCTATATTGCACTCCATTTTTCATCCCAAGGCCATAGAGCACCTTGTGGTCTAGCTCCTCCAAAGGCTCTGTTACTCTGGGGATTTCCTTCTGCCTCATTTCAGCAAGACGTGCGCAGCTTATACAGAACCTGAAAGAGAGGAATCAGAAAGCCGGATGACTGCTAATGAATTCAGCAGAAGAAAATCAAGACCAAAGAAAGGGAGGCGACATTTGCTGTTCTGGATTCCTAGACCTTTATAGCTCTGTACTTCAATAGTCTTATTATTCCAAGAGACGTGGCCCCTAATATTCCATAGCTAAGGTCAGGATTAAATAATGGAACCCTGAACTGAATTGCAAACAGATTTCAGACTAGGAATAAAAGCTTATTTTAGCACTCACTTGTATTTGTTATCCTCTGTGGGCTGGATTTTTGGAGGAGACTCAAATCTTGCATAGTCTTGATCATACCACATTTGGTAGAAATAGGTTCTCCCATCATCTTCAACCATTTTAATTTCCATGTCCAATCCCCCCTTTAGAGATAAGAGAAAGTAGATTTTGCAAACACTGGATGTGAACATACAATAGAGTATATTAGCTGGCCAAAGCTAAGTCACAAAATTTGTATCTACCTCCATGGACCAGTTTTCTGAGGGAGCTTTATAAATAACATTCACTTTGCCATGGATATAGGAGAGCTGCATATCTTCACATTCATCTACCAAGAAAAGCTCCAGAGGGTCTGATGTTGCCCCAAGGACAGTATCTATCCCAGCACAGAACCAATGAGCATGAAACATTTGTCCACTGCTGTCTTCCCACAATGCAGTAATTCTAGAAATAAAAAGGAAAAAAATTCAAATTGCTTAAAGAATACCATATCACATTTTTTTTTTTTTTGGGGGGGGGAGACCTGGGAGTAGGGAGAGCTACTTAATGCTTTCTCCTCTAGAAAAGAATATTATGCACACTGTCAGTCATGGTCCTCGGATCAGATATTTTTGCTGCATCATTTTTAATTTTTCACAAGAAAGGATTTAATCTGGAAGGGCAAGTAGAAAACTAAGAAGAAATAGGCAACACAAACCTTGCTAAATATAAGGGTTTGGTGGGATCATCAGGACTGACAGAAACACAGTCTCCTACTTCTAGAGTTTCAGAGTCAATACACACTTTCTGGTAGTAATCTTTCTTCCCGTCACTCTGTAAAACAAAAAGCATTGTTTATTTACCCAGTTTTATATATAATGATAGTTCAGGTTTTGATCCTATAAATTAAAGGGCCTCCATTCCTTCCTTTCTACTATAACTAGAAATTAGCAATTGTTTTAACCCCATTCAAAATATTCATGTCTACAATGGTTGATAAATAGTAATGAGTAATAAAACTCCGTTCTTTTTTCTTTCTTTTTTTTGGGGGGGTGAGGCAACTGGAGTTAAGTGACTTGTCCAGGGTCACATCGCTAGGAAGTGTTAACTGTCTGAGACCAAATTTGAACTCAGGTCCTCCTGACTTCAGGGCTGATATTCTATCCACTGCACCATCTAGCTACCATTATATAAGTCCATTTCTTAAGCATAAAAGAATACTTATCACTTTGGCAAGAAAATAAGAAAAAAGGGGGGGGGGGGGGGGGGGACACGCGCATGGCAGGGCAGAGAAAAGGGGCACTTAACATTTCCTAGCTGTGTGACCCTGGGCAAGTCACGTAACCCTAATTGCCTCAGCAAAAAGAAAAAAGGGGAGGGGGAAGGAGAAAATATCTCGTTCTCTAATTTAATATATGATGCCAGAGAAAAGCGCATTTTTCTCCAAATCCAAAAGAAAAATGTTCAAAATAACCTTTACCAAAGCAGGCACTTAAGTCCAACGTATGCAAAGCATTGACCTAAATATTCAATTCTCATGCAATGCCTCAAAAACCAAGGAAGGGATAATTTTAAATAAAACAAAATTTTAATTTACAATATTTTTTAAAAAACAAATTGGAAAACTAACATAATTCTAAAACATTCATCAATTTGGTGGCACCTAAAGTTGACAATTCCACACCTTTGCTGGGTCAGGAAGATCCATGTTCAAATTTGACCTCCCACACAAAACTAGTTGTGTGATATCGGGCAATAGCATAATCCTGTCATCAATTTGGTGGCACCTAAAGTTGACAATTCCACACCTTTTGCTGGGTCAGGAAGATCCATGTTCAAATTTGACCTCCCACACAAAACTAGTCGGGCAATAGCATAATCCTGTCTCCTGTCTCCCTTAGTTTCTTCAGGTATAAAATGAATGTAACAATAGCATCTAGCTCTCAAGGTTGTTATGAAGACAAAATCAAAAAACTTTGCAATATTTATTGCAAAGAGCCTCCTAATTGATTACCCAACTTCAAACAGCCTTCTCCTGCCTCAGCACTACAATCCATGCCATACAGCAGTAATCAAAGTAATTTCCTTAAAGTATAAATCTGCTGATAGGCCCACTGAGTCAACACAATAAAAATTTTCCTAACTAATACTACTTAAATCTTGACTGGTACCATGTCAATCAAACGCCAAAGGATCATTTTATAGAAATAGAAAAAACAATAATTTTCATCTAAAGGAACAAAAGGTCAAGAATTTTAAGGAAAGTTTAAAAAAATGGAGGGGAAAAAGAAACCTAGCATAAACAAATCTCAAAGGATATACCACAAAGCCGTATTCATCAAAATGATCTGCTGCTGGTTTAAAAATTGAGTGATAGATTAGGATAAGATTAGGCCTACAACATAAAGAAGAAAAGCATACTGGCTTAATGTTCAGGAAATCCAAAAGACCCCAGTGACAGAGTAAAGACTTAAGACAAAAACCACTGGGAAAACTGGAAAATAGACTGCCAGAAATTAGACATTTCCAACATCTCACAAGATATGTAAAGAGAAACTTAGGCATGAAAGATTCTATCAAAAGCAACTTAGAGGCACACAGAATTTTTGATCTATGGATAAGGGAATAATTCTTGACCAGACAAAAGATAAATGGGATCACAGAAGACAATCAAATCATGTAAAATTAAAAGCGCATAAACTAATGCATTAAATTCAAAAATTCAAAAGGGAATCAACTTGGGGGTAGGAGGGGAATTCTTTGCAGTAAGTTTCTGATAAAAATTTCATATCAAAGATATAAAAGGAAGAAATTCAAATTTAAAAAGAGTAAAAACCATTCTCTAATTGATAAATAAGCAGCTTTAAAGGAAGGAATCCAAACTATCAGCAATCACAAAGAAATTACAAAAATACAAATTAAAAGCAATTGTCAAATTTCCTACTCTTACCCATCAGATTAGAAGAGATGAAAAATGTCCCCAAAGTCACTAATTGGTACATACACATTTGAATTTAGTGATAATACTATCAGGCCTACTATGCCCCAGATCATTTTTTTTTTAAAAGATGCATATAAACATTTATTGCAGCTTTTTGTATTTGCAAAAAAATAGAAACTAATCTAAAGGGTGCCTACTTATTAGGAAACAGCTAAACAAATTATGGCATATGAAGGGAATGGAATATTATTGCACCACTAAGAAATGACAAATGGACAATTTAAAAGAAAATGCAGACTAAAATAAGCAAAAATTAGAACAATTTGTACAATGACAAAAATATTACAAAGAAAAGAAAAAACAACTCTTAAAATACTTTAGAATTCTGATAAATGTAATGACAAAACTACAATTCTAAAAGACCGTTAAATTATGCTACACACCTCCCTTAAGATAAAACAAAAAATAGATTTTTGGTTATGGCCAATGAAAGAATTTGTTATGAAGGTTTTGTCTGTTTTTGTTGTGATTGTTCAATGGGGGTACAGGAATAAAAAGAAATAAGAAAAAAGTGAAAATTTTCTAAAAAAAAGTTTCTAAAACTACAGATATAATCATGTAACTCCATTACTCAATTAACACTAGTGACTTTCTATTGTTTTCAGGATAAAATATAAACTTTTAAATATTTAACATTTAGAAGACCTTTACAACTGGTTCCAACTTATCTTTCTAGACTCATTGGGCATTATTTCACACTTCCATTATACTTTCCAGCTTTCTTTCTGTTCTGTTCTTCACACACAACTCTCAATTTTCTATCTACAATGTCTGAACTACATGGTTTGGGATGCACTCTCTCCTTACCCGTTTCAGTGCCTCTCTCTCCCCTCCTTTAGATCACAATCTAAATAGTGCAAAGAATTATCTACATGTTTGTCTGTCGGTAGAGTTGATAAGCTGGTAAAGCAGAAGATGGATAAGATATTGGTCAATGCTGTTTTAACAGCAGTTATTAGTTATTTAGGAGGGAGGATTCCATAGGGAACCCCTATGAAGATATTACCAAGAAATCTTCCAGCTGTTCCTATTTCCAAAAAACAATCTTGAAGTTAAAAGAAATTGTCTTTTTGCTCACCAACAACATCCATGTGCTTGTTAAAATGGAAACATTCCTTAGAATAAAATGAAACAAACTTCTAAATATTACCTTGATTGGAGCTCCAACCCAGGAAATCCTAGTCTTATTCTGTTTTTTTTTCCTCCCCTGCAGCATTTTTTTGGGTGAGGGCATTTCAGGAATATTATCATCAACTTCTTCGTCTTCATCAGCCTCTTTCACAGCCAGATTTGGGCACCTAGAAAGTCAATGATCCTCATTATAAGAACTTTTGGGACTACAAATAATTCCTTGTTAATATACATAGTATTTGGAGTCAGCCTTCAAATGCCTCATTAGGAAATCTGGGATCTCAAAAGTCTTTGCCTGCAGAATGAGCACAAGTACATGGTATAGACCCAGAGATTTACACACCACATTCAGACACTGATAATGTCTGAATACAGATTAAAGCATACTTTAAAAACACTGGTCATAAATGTACAGTAGGGAGGAGCCTTTTACAGGGTGTGCCCTAATGTGGGGCCTTTCTCTGTAAATCTGTGTTCTCTAGAATGAGCTATTCCTATAAGAAAAGTACCTTTTAGGTGACATGGTTACTAAGGAAAACTGTTTTTACCTCCTCTGTAGACAAGCCTGTTTGCTGCGTCCACTACCACCAAATTTAACCATGTCCTGACAGGCTTTACATTTTCCACATTCGGGTTGTTGGCAAACCTAGAATAACCAAGAATATAGGTATTCAGTGTCCATGATTAGTGCTAACAAATCTATGTTAGAAACTAAATTCCCAGACAAATATAAAAAACAGAAAGAAGGTCATAAGGAGTCGGAAAACACAACATTCTTCTAGGAACAGAATGACTGCAATGGCTTTAGGGGAATATTAGGATGGAATTTGGAGATAAAACTTGAGTGGTCTAAGCCACTCTTTCCTGGCACATGAACGTGAAGACTACCAGGCAGAGATTGGACCACTCTGTAATCCTCGAGAAAGGGCAGAGGCAGTAGCTTAGCTTGATGAAAACAGCAGTAGAATTTTGAACATCTAGGAGGCTCACAAAGCACCATCATTATTAAAGATTTGTTGCCCAATGAAAACCATTTCATATCAAAGGGATAACACTGAGGACAAATACCCTCTTCATTGATCACTCTTATAAGAAATCCATGTAATGTCCCAAAAAATGTTAAATCTCAAAGATTCTCCTTTAACTAACTCAAATTTGTAACCCCAGCCCAAATGTGTTACCTCACAGACACCACAGCGCCTCCGCTTCGTGACATTCTCCTTGTCATCTTCTCTTTCGTTCTTTTCAATTTGCTCTGAGAAGAAAGTATCAAAAATCAGGTAGACAAGCTTGGTGGTCGTGGCTTTGGTTGGTCCTTTCTCCTTATTGATTTTGGTAGGATGTCTGATAGCTTGCCGCCTTGCAGCTCGTCTGAAAGTCAGAAATCATGAACAAGTAAGAATGCTCCATTCTAGAAGTAATGGAACAATGGAAATAAATTCTTTCTAAATGCACACATTCAATGCCTGAATTGCAAACCCATTTCAGCCAGTTTTTCAGAAAAGTAGTAATCTGTCAAGACAGTCAGAAAGATCACCTCCTACCTTCTCCCTGCCTAGGAAGTCACACTAAAGAGTAAAGATTTTCCTTCCCCAAAAAGCCAAGAGCAGGGAAATGAACATATAAGGAATTGTATTTTTCCTATTAAGAGCTATGTCAATCATATGGATTATCACCCTGCTCAGTAATTTCAGCACTTTATAAATTTGTTTTAAAATTTAAAAAATTTTTGTTTCTATTACTACTAGACTACTAGAATAGAATAGCAGAAAAAGTTATAATTCTTAACAGTCTTTACCTTTTCCCCAAGGTGACACCAGCTAATTTAATCAGGTCTCTCATGCAAGGGGTGATAATGACAGGCTGCTCATCACTGTCTCCAGCTTCATCATAGCTTTCTACCTGCTCCACTACAAACTGGGCATGTCGAAGAAGAGAATCTTCCGTGAACCGATTGAAGTTCAGTCCAGCAGGAGGAACAGTAGTCTTTTAAAAGGAAGAAAAAGACAAATAAAAAAGAAAACTAAAAATCAAAAGTTAATCTTCCCTGTAAAACAAAGCTGCCATTCTGAGTTTAAGGCTTTATATTAGAAATACTTTTCATAATTAGAAAAAGATATGGCAGGAGTCAAGTCAAACCTCTCCATTTAATAATTTGTAATCATAGGAACAGATTCTTAAAGAAGCCCAAACTTTATTTTCTATAGGCAATTAACTTGGGGTTTACACTGGGTATGTTAAGGATTGAGCACACTTACTTCAATCTTATTGATCAAATCTTCATAACTGACATCAGGATTATTCTGTAAGAATTCAACAACTATTTTACTCATGTAGATCTTCTCCTGCATTAGTGCAAATATAGGTGCATATTCCTCACTAGGAGCCATCAAAATATAATCAGCAAACGCTAGAAGATAAAATGGATTATACAGTAATGTAATGACAAAATAAAACATAAATGAAAAATATTAAAAACAAATTCAACTGAATTTTAGTAAGCATGTTTGGTACACGAGCACAAAAGATGAATATACCAATTTTGAGATAGCACCTGTTTTCCAAAAGAATCTGAGATCTTCCAGGCTGAAAGATCCTTGGTAAGGTGGCACAGCAGATGGAGCACCAGGCCACATGTTAGCAAGACTTATTTTCCTGAGCTCAAATCCAGCCTCAGGCATTTTACCAGCTGTGTGACTCTGGAAAAGTCACTTAACCTTTATCTGTCTTTCCTCATCTATAAAATGATCTGAAAGAAATGGCAACCACTACAGTATTTCTGCCAAGAAAACCCCAAAAGATGTCGTGAAGAGTTAGTCATGACAAAAAAGCATCTAAGCATCCCAGCATATTATAACTAAGAATATATGATTTGGAGCCAAAAGACCTGGGTTAAAATCTCACTATACCTCTCAGCCTCAACTGCTTCATCTATAAAATGAGAGGGCTAAACTTAATAATAGCTATGGTCTCTTTTATCATTGAACCTATGATCCTGTTAAGAAGTGGTAGACTCTTGAATACAGAATTTCAGATGCAGTCCCTATGTTGGTTTATTTTGCTTAACTACTATTTGTTAATTCAACTGAGAGAGAAGGAATGCTATTTGAAGACAACAGTGACATAAAAATGTAAAGAAAAATTTTTTTTACAAATTTAAAATTAACCCCAAAAATAAATAAGCAAACTTGGATAAATCTCACTATTATTGTAAAGTCCTTAAGCAAATACTAGAGAACTAGAGTATTTAAATCAACAAATAATTTAGTTTTCCATTAAAGAGCGAACCCAGTTTGAATAGAATGCTACCTAGGTAAGAGCTCAAGAGTGGGACAAAAAGAACAAGCATTTATTAAACACCTATTGTGCTAAAGCACTTACAAATATTAACTCATTTAGTCCTCACAAGGACCCTATGAGATAGGCGCTATTATTATTTAATTCTCATTTTACAATTGAGAAAAACTATGGTAGAGAAAAGTCAAGTGACTTGGCCAGTCATGCAGCTGATAAATATCTAAATCATTCAAATCTTCTTGAAGTCTTCAAGGTTCAGAATTCTATCCACTGTGCTACCTACCCATATTTTATAAGAATAGATTATCCTTTTCAGAAAGGCCTGGAGAGACTTACAAGAACTGATGCTGAGTGAAATGAGCAGGGCCAAGAGATCATTATATACTTCAACAACAATAATATATGATGATCAGTTCTGATGGACCTGGCCATCCTCAGCAACAAGATCAACCAAATCATTTCCAATGGAGCAGTAATGAACTGAACCAGCTATGTCCAGGGAAAGAATTCTGGGAGATGACTAAAAACCATTACATTGAATTCCCAATCCCTATATTTATGCCCACCTGCATTTTTGATTTCCTTCACAAGCTAATTGTACAATATTTCAGAGTCTGATTCTTTTTGTACAGCAAAATAACGGTTTGGTCATGTATACTTATTGTGTATCTAATTTATATTTTAATGTATTTAACATCTACTGGTCATCCTGCCATCTGGGGGAGGGGATGGGGGGGTAAGAGGTGAAAAATGGGAACAAGAGGTTTGGCAATTGTTAATGCTGTAAAGTTACCCATACATATAACCTGTAAATAAAAGGTAATTAAAAAAAAAAAAAAAAAAGAATAGATCATCCTACTTAGTTAGGTAAATTTATTTCATAACTTCGCAAAAAATTTTGGTCACTTGAAGGCCCTTATCAAGGTATTTATTTCTAAGACACCAACAAGAATATCTGGAATATATTTTATAAATACCCAATTCTAAGAATTTTGATGCTGTAGTAAAATGTTCCCAAGTGCTTTAAACTAACTTCTATTTTGAAGTTACCTGTGGTGAAGCCAATCAAAGCTTTTTCGCCACCATCAAAACCAGTGATCCACCATGCATTTATGGGGCCAAGTTTTTTGGCTCTGACACCACCTAAGAAAAAAATAAAGAATATAAATTTAAGTCATTTTTTTTTCCCCAAAAAGGAGCAAAACAAGGAAAAAAAAAGGAGCAAGGAGCAAAAAAATGTTTAAAGTTTGACTAATGAAAGTCAAAAGTAAAATGTCGTGTTCTGAATGTTAACAACCACAACTAAAGTCTAATTGTGATTCCTCATTGTTGCAACCTGGATGACACTGAGTCTTTCAATTTTAAGATAAACACAGGTTCTACCTAGCTGGAATGTTTTAACAGTGGAGTGCCAACAAAGGCACTCACAAAAGTTTGGTGGATTCATCACCAAAAGGTTGGATAAAAGATGACAATTTAGAAACCACAGCAATTCACAACAACAGTTTAATGTCTAATTAATTAACAGTTTAATTTAACTGTTAATTTAATTAACAGTTTAATGTCTAATGTCTAATTCTAAGTAATCAAACTATTACCTAAAATTAGTCCCTCAGACTGTTGTTATAAATATTTTGGCAAATTAGCAAAATTCTGCAATTCTAAGAATTTTAAACCACGACTAAATTATCTAAATGTAAGGCCTATTGCCTAGGGAACAAGACAAAATTGTGCAGAATTAATGTGCTTTCCATTGGTCCAAGAATAACCAAATCCGAATATACACAGATCAATCAGAAGAGGACTCAGAAACAAAGTATTTGTTATTATAACAATCAAGAGTTAATATGCCCTTCAAACATTTCTCCATGACTGAAGTTTATGGCATTATGTATGATGTTTATTTAAATGTTGGTTGATGGTTATCCAATTTATAAAAAAAAAGCAAGGATGTACAATAGTCTCTCTGTCCCAAATACGGTACCCTGAAATATGTATTCTTACCATCCAGACATGGGTTGTCATCGTAGATTGGTTTTACTGTGCCACTGAAGTAGAGTTCTATATTCTTCTCAATTAGGCCTGTATCAAATGGGCACAGATGGCCCTTCTTATCATAAACACTAGTGAGGGAGGGAAAAAAGGACTTTTTTGTAACTATCCTACTACAAATTTAAACGAGATACTGCAGCATTATGAACGCCAACTTCTTTATTTTAAAGGGATTATATTTGAGTCCCAAGCTCAGTAACCCATTTTATTCATAATCAAATCTCCATAGCTATCATACATGCACCTATGTCCCCCAACCAAGGATAAGAAAGCATAGCATCAAATGTATACAGAAAGTCCTCTTTAGATTTAAGAACTAAAGAAAAGGTTAAGAAAGAAGAGACAAGTTCCTGTTTCTTTAGTTGATACTTTTGCTCATGCTAATTCTTTATCCCCTGCCTGGGGAGGTATACTCTCCTGGTTATCTTGGCTTCCCTGCCCATGTTTGATGCTGCCTCCCTTGAATTCCCTCCTTCAGAGAAAAGAAATCGCCTTCCTTTCAATTCTCACTGAATTTGTGTTTCTGATAACAACATTCATCTTATGAGAAAGTAACACCATGCCAGAAAACCCAAGATTCAGTCTCAGCTCTATTATTTACTACCTGTGTGATAACCATAGGCAAGCTCCAACCTCCCAAATTGCTGTTTCTACACCTGCAATTGAGGGACATCTACCTCATAATAGGTACATACTGATATTTTCTATCTCATAAGGCTGTTGTGAGAACCCAATGAAAAGGTATAAAAAGGATCTTGTACCAGGAAATACTTACTATGGAAAAGGCAAACAATCACTAATCTTTGGAGAAATCATCCTCCCTATTGGACTCCAGTCCCTGAGAGCAGACACTATCTGGTTTCTCATTTCCTATAATCGAACACTCAAAACATTGGTCCAATGAAGAATTCCCAGCATTGCCAAAGGGAAGGCAACCAACCTCCAACAGGAGTAGAGATAGATTCAGCTCTCAATTACATCCTTAAGTGAGGTTTTCTACGTAAAGGCCTTTCATAACTATAGTTACCCAAGACATTATCCTATAAAGTCCACAGTATGAGAGTATTATTCCATGAAAATCTATTGGGTTTGGAATGGGGATAAAAAAAACTAGCTCTCCTCCCCTAATTTTTCCTTATTTCTTCCCCTTTTGATCCCAAATTTTTAATAAAGCATAATTTAGAATTATATCAATAATTTTCACAATTTACTAAACAATTTTAATATAAAAGTATAAAGCAAATAAAATGGCTTTATATATTTCTCGAAGTAGAAAACTAAATTTTGAGGCCCTACCTGAATTTTTCTTTTGTGATTACTTTAGAGGGAAAAAAAAATTCTCATCCTAGAGTCAAATGTTTTCTTTTAACTAATTTGTCAAAGTGATTAACACAAGAATCAAAGCCCCAACTCCATCTCTCTTACACCCATGTTACCTGAAGGATGTTACTCTATGCTGTGGGAGATCATCATAACTTTCAAAGCCATCTTCATTGGCATCAAAAATGGATAATCGTTCATCCGTTAACATCTCTGGCTCATCCAACTAAGAGATATTTAAAAATTATACAAAGAAGAATACTATGAGAATATTAAGAGTGCGCAAACTTCTTGCATCAAAATAAGTTCATTTCAATTTATTTCTGTTATTGTAACTTATCAAATTATTTTCCTAATTACTTAAAATTCTTTTTTCTAATCTTAAATCTGGTCATGAATAACATAAAAAAAAAAAAAAAAAACTAATCAAAAATAACTTAAATTATCCACATCCCAGTTCCCATCTACCTTTCAGCTATTTTCCTCCATGAAATCTGTCAGCTAATCTATTTGATACCTGAATTTAACCCTACTTCTGTGTATTCACAGAAAAATTTTCCCCATCTAAAATGTACCTTTTCATATCTGTTTGTCTTATTTCCATGTCTTATATCAAGGCTAATCTTAAGTGCAATATCCTCAGTGTAGAAGTCTTTGATCCCCACCCCATCTCAGGTTGTTAGTGTTCTTCAATTTTCCTTATATTTTTCTTATTTGTGTATATGCTATATATTTTCTCTCCCAGTCCTCATCACTAAATAGAACATATGCTCATTCAGGGCAAGGACCGTTTCTGCCAGGGTAAAGACTTTTGTTTTTATATCCTTACATGATATTTTATACATAAGTACTTAAAATCAATAAATAAATATAATAAATATAATAAATAAATATAATATAATAAATATAATAAATAAATAAAAAACTTACTGCACCATCAGGATCTCCTTGAAAAAATTTTAGATCAGGATCATCCAGATACTGCCTGCAATCCATACACTTAGGAGGAGTAGACTACAGGGAATAATACATTAAAAAGTATTTAGAAACAGTTGTAGGAGTTACAAAAAACCTGACATTTATTATTTTAAGATAGCACAGATGATTTATCATTGATTTAGGCAAGAAAATTGTTTCCCAAGAGTCTAATCATATTTTAAGTATAACAATAAAAAAGCAACAACACATTTTAAACAATTCGGTAGAAAATTATTTTAGTTCAGATTTTTTTATATAGGGTAATACCAAAAGGACAAAACAATAAGAGTTCTTCTTTTTTAATTAAACTTATCCCAAAAAACTATCCCTAACACCAACCACCTAACAGTAGTTTCAAAAAGTTAACATGAATTAATAATTTGACACCAAAATCAATTGGAGAGAATGGAGAGTGTCAATGGGAGAGAAACCAGGTAATTTTACCATGTGCCTTCTTGTGTTGTACTATTATTCTGAGACCTTCCCTACCATAGAATTTAAAGAGTGATAAAATTTAAAGCTGAAAAGATCCTTATAATAATATAATAAAAATCTGATCCAATTCCTCAGTTTACATTTGTGGGAAAAAAACCACACAGCAAGTTAAAAGACATGTCCAAAATCTCACCTAGTAAATAGCATTTTTAGATTTTTAGTTCTAATATACTGGGTTGTATGTACAGGAATAATACATTTAAGAAAAACACTAATATGCCTTAATTCACAAACAACTTACCTTTACAGGTAGTACAGCTTTCCCCTGAACTACTTTTATTTCAGATCTGTATAAAAAGAACAATTAAGCAATGAAAATTCAACACTAAAACTTGGCTTCTGTAAAACAGCTTCTCAGTGATAATTTAACTCCTAATTCCATCTTAGTGAATTCTGTACAATCCTAGGCAGGTTTCTATACATTCATAGAAAATTCTCTAGCTGCAGTTTTTGTAAAATCTAAAATTCAGAATCTAAAAAGGTACATAATACCATTAGTAGAAACCCAAATAACTTGTGAAAATTTGCAAGTCCTTATCTGATGCCTTATGACACACAGGCTAGTGGTCTAAGATCTATCATAGAACCGTGAATTGGTCTAGTCATGCTGGAAAACAATTAGAACTGTGCCCAAAAAATTATTAAACTACATATACTTTGAGTGAATACACTACTAGATCTATACCCCAAAGATTTTATAAAAAAAGAGGAAATAGATTTCTATATAAAAATAGTGTTGCTTTTTTTGTGTCAATTAAAAAAACTAAAGGGATACTCGTCAATTAGGGAGTGGCTAAAAAAGTTGTGGAATATGAATATGATGCACTACTATGCTATACTATAAGATATGATGAATGGGATAAATTTTTTAAAATATTGGAAGATTTGTATGAACTGTTGCAAAGAAAAGTGAGCAGAATCAGGAAAAATACTTCTGCAATTGTAAAGATAAATAACTGAAAATTTAGGAATCACAATTGCAAAGAATCCATCAGAAAACAAGCTATCCACACCTTCAGATAGAGCTAACTGACTCAGAATGCGGACTGAAACTTATTTTTTCCTTTCTTTTTTTTTTTTTTTAGACATGGCTAATAAAGTGTAACACTGTTTTTTGGTGTGTTTTTTTTTTAATTCTTGTCTTCTTGATAGGAGGGACAGAAAGGAAAAAATTAAAAATTAAATTAAATTTCAAAAAAATATCTCTGCTACTCAAGAACAAAACAGAATGTCTTACCAATGTAAAGAATCTTCCAACTATGTCCAGTTATACAGTATCTGAAAACTGACCTTTTAAGCTGAATACTAGTAATATGATGAATTCTATGGGGATAGCAATTTATGAAAGAGGGAAAGACTTCATCTGTACTAATGGGGATACCTATGTTTATAAAATTAAAATTAAAGCTCTTTCACAATGTATCACAATGCAAGTCCCTTCTTGTACTAATAAAGAAAACAAATCCAAAGATTTGTTTTGTCTTCCTACAGGGAAACACAGCACAAGTGAGACTAGAGGGTCCCAATTGTGACCTCTCTTTACTGTATCACACTGCTAAACACAGTAATGAACACTAGTTCCAAAAGGATACATTTATAAAATAGGAATTATTCCTAAGAACATAAAAGTTAAGAATCCAATTAAGTGAGAAGTTCACTTTCTAATTTCTTTAGTAATGTCTCAATTAATCTGGGTTCTGATTAGCCCCAATCTCTTACTAGAAATCCTCTAATTATACCTTCCTTGTTCCCCAGAGTAATAAAATGCTTTTAGAACACATGAGGATCAGGAAAAAAAAAAAAAAAAAAAAAAAATCACTCCTTACCCTTCTTTGAGTTCAAATTTCATTTTCTTTTCCCCTTGTTCCTAAAAGGGAACAATTAAAAATATAGAGGTAAAAAAATTTCATCAAAAGATTATGCTTAGAAAGCCACCACAGCCAAGAAGGATTTTTCTTCACTAAAGAATATGGTAAACGTAAAAACAACAAAACACACCTTGATCTCAAGTACTTTATAATCTAGTTGGTATGTATGTATTCATTAATATATATGCATCTAAATATGTATTAACACATATGTACATATATTTTAATATACATTTACCAATTTTCTGTATGAGAGTAATAAATTTTAGGATACTAATTAGAAATGCCACAGGAATTATAGAGAGAAATGAGAGTTGACTAAAATATCAGGGAATCATTGTCAAAAGGAATCTCTAAGATCCCCCACCTAGTACCCTCTTCCACATAATAATATTCCTTAATGAACAGTTATCTGTCAAGGTACATATCACAGAGGAAGGCCTCTAACCTTTCTATCTTTGATTGGAAACTACTCTAAGGTGTCATCCAAAGTGGAAATCATTCTGTGTATCTTTTCCAAATATAATTCATAAACCAAGATTTCTACAAGTGATTGCTAGTGGGTCAGTGTAAGGCCCATTTACATATTAAAATAGTACAAAAGAATTATCCATTACAAAAAATAAATCAAGGCTAGCTAGAAGTGCTATTCTTCCTTCAAAATCAGGCTTAGCATGAAGTGGCTACCTTTGTAAGTTTAAGAACATAAGCACTTATGTAAAAATCAAGAACTTCATAGGATGATTAGGTTATATTTGTACAATGCTATATTCTTTACAAAATATTTTCTTGCATGTTATTTTTTTACATATTAAGAAATAAGTTCAAAGTGTACCCAGTTACCCAGCAAGTTAGCAATGCAATCTTTTAGACTGTTTAGAACTCACATCTGGCAAGTCCAGTACTCTTTATATAATATTGCCTTTAAAGACTGCTCACTATCTCAAACTCCCAACTAACATCTTCAGGTCACTTCTACTAAAATGTTCCTGCCATCAGTCTGTAATTTTTTTCTAAATCATACTGCTGGGAAAAGCTATTTATACTAGTTGCTTTACCTCCTGATTGTACATCCACATTTCAACCCTTCAGAAGCTGGCTTCAACCACAGAGTATTCTGATGGGTAGATGCTTCAATGATGGTTCCCTATTGGCTCTAGGATTACATAGGAACTCTGTTTGACATTTAAAGTCACTCTCAAGCTGGTCTCACTATAACTTCTCTGTTCATCCTTCGTTCTCATATAAAGGACAAGATCACACCTTACTCCATGTACTTTTACACTCCAAAGACAATCGGTTGAACTGCTGCTCCCCATACATGATTATTCCATTTCTTGAGTCTATACTGTCTACACTATAATCTACTTCCATGCCTAGAATGCACTCCTTCCTTAACATCTTGGAAATCCTAACTCCCTTTATGACTCAGCTCAAGTGCCACCTCTTACAGGAAGCTTTTCCTGATCCCTTCCCCCATGGTAGTAATGCTTTCCATCTCCCATTCCTCTAAATTGAGTCTGTGTATTCATATATATGTATGTGGGTCTGTGACATGTATAGAACACATAGTTATATGGATAAAACACATCTACAAACTATATTACAGAGAGATTATGTAGTTTTATATGCTATATCCACATATCTATACACAGTAAACTCAAGGGAAAGAACTACTTCATTCATGGATTTATGTCCACAGAACCTAGTAGATGTCAATACTTGTTGAATTCAATTACCAGAACTAACAAGCAGCAAAAATTACAATTTTATAACCCTTTTCTCAGTTAATGAATATTATATTGAAAAAAATCCTGGTTTCAAAATCCTATCCCTACCCAAGGAAGAGAGGAACTTAAGAAGCTGCCAATTTGGGGGGAAAGGCAATTCCAAGGAGTACCACCTATATACTATATACTCCTACCTTAGTATACTAGCAACCATCCAGCTCAACATTATTACAAAGAAATCAAATGTGAGCTTAGAAGAGATGGTCTGAAATATCAAGAGGCAATTACTTCCAATAGCCTACAAATACAAGAATAACTTTCAATCAAAAACAACAGAGATTTTTTCCAGTATTACCGAAATTCAATATGATGTCCTCATCATCAATAATTCCATATATTATTTTCCCTAGAAAAATGGTCATGCGTAAAAAGCAAAAAACTGAAACAGGTAAACTTTTAAGATTCTTCAAGTTACCTTTTCTTCTTCCTTCTCTATATTCATTTCTTGCTTTATTTCTCCAGTTGCCCCTTCTGATTTCCGTTTACCGGATCTGTCATTCAAAATGCAACACATCCCAATTTGAAAAAAAAATGCAAACTCTTCTTATCTAAACAATAAGATACTGCTCCAATGACTCAAAGAGTTTTATACTTACCTTGTTTACAAAAAGGTCTACATAATTTCATGCTGATTAAAATCCTAATCTGTCTACAAGTAATCATATAAAATGTCTCTATCTTGATCCCCAAACAATGCTTTTGTAAAAACTGAAACAGCACTAAAAATGCACTCACAAAATGAGCTCTCCAAAAGACATTAACAAACTCATAGCATTTAACATTTAAATGTGGTCTTCAGAAGATTTTTAATGTTATAGAGATTATTGACCAGGCCCTCTACAAATGGAGAAGTGGGTCTCTCATAAATTACCAAAGTAAGTGAAATTCTTCAAATCCCTTCCACCAATAATTCTAACCAAAATAATATTTAAATCACTATTAGTAAAGAAAAGTTGCCTAATTAAGGCACAGGCCATACTGACCCTTTTGAAAACAGAGATACAATAGTAGGTTGCTTGCCAGAGCTTCTCGTAACCCTTGAGCTAGCTGAAGATTCTGTTTAAAAAGAAAAAGAAACTCAAGGTAAACCCTCATTATATAAATGAAAACAGCACCTGGTCATAAGTACAGTTTAAAAAAACCTTAAGGACAGAAGCTTAGCACTTCACCAACATGATCAAAACCCTCAAGAGAAAAAAAAGGGTAGAACGAACATAAGATACAAGAGATAGGCTACTTTTCATCCATTCAATTAATCATACTATCCTATGATTCTTATAGAAGAGTACCACAATGTCATTTCTGCTGCATCAAATCAAGGCAACTCATTGGTTCATTTTAACTCATAAACTGGGAACAAAATGAATTACATAATCTAGCCCTTAATAATAAAATCTACAAAAACTTGATGAGTTGTAGTCTGACAGTGCCAAAGATGGCATTTGGGTTGTTTAAGAAAACAAGTGGATTCAGACACACAAAAGATTTATTTGAACCTATTTCTTATATATCCTATGTGGTCTAATAAAGTCAAAATCATTCACAAGTACTTGTTAACTATTTCTGTTCAAGAAAACTTGAATATTCCGTCCTAAAAATTTGTTTTGTACATGACAGGAGTGAAAAGAAGCAGAAGAAGAGTCCCTCCCCTTCGAGGCCAATATAACATTAAAATTATTATAAAGAACATTTATAATACACATTTATATGTGGCAAAGTTGAAATGCGATTACTTTTAGCCTCGCCATCTGATTTACTTCTTCTAGATTTTCTGGTTTTTGACAAGGATGTTGATGATCCAGTTGCTTCCTCCATCTCTACTGTACTATCTTCTTCAACACTTTTCTCAAAATCTTCGTCACTTGTGTAAATACCGTTTTCTAAACAACCATTCACTCTTGAAGTGAGAGGATGGTCTCCGTTTTCCAAAAACAGTTCTTTATTTAACAGGAATTTTACTTTGGACAAGTATCCTTCCTAGAGCAGGAAAGAAACAATTTAAGCAATAATTAGCATGTGAAAGCCTGTAATAAAGGCCAGGTACTTTCCATCAACTCACTCGCTCTATTTAATATAAAGACACATCAAGGAAAGGTTTGTGAAAAAGACTCATTTCATCTTCCAGCTTTCTTCACAAGTATGCAAATGCATAAAGAAATAGAAATGTTAAAAATGGACTTACTTCAGAAAGCTCTTCTTTATGCAATTTGATCTCCAAGTCAAATAACTGATGCTGTACTTCTGCTTGCAAAAATTCATGCAGTAGACTTAATTTCTTCTTAACAAATTCCTGGAGAAAAGAGTGATGATTTAGAGCCTTAAGAACTTTCCAGGCATTTCAATTGCAAAGACGCAGATGAATGACAATGGCAGCACACAATACAGATCCATGAAACAGAAGTAGAACCAAGAAAAGAAAAGATCCTGGAATAATTTCCAATTTCCTATACCAGCACAAATGAGGAAAGAGACAAATAGGGTTAAAGGACTTGTTCAAGGTCACGCGGCCAGCAAGTATGAGACCAAATTTGAACTCAAGTCTTCCTGACTCTGTGTTGCCTCTCTTCTCGTTAAAAACAAACCAAATTGATACTTCCCACTAAAAACTAGTATCTTGGATATCTACAAGTAAACAGCCTAATATAAGAAACAAAAATCATCTAAGAAGGAATTACCTTTTCTGTAAGAATATCCTCATCTTTTTCTAAATCTTTAAGCCTGAAAAAAAGAAAATATAATTGTTATATCTCCTAGATCACTTATTAGACATTTCAAACTAATGTATATTCCTGGATATTTTAAACCCAACATGTTTATGACAGAACGCATGAATTAATGTAAAGGAAAGTGATCAAAACCAGAACAATTAATAAGAATTTGTTGTCACTCAGTCATATCTGACTGTGTGATCACATTTGGGGTTTTCTTACCAAAGATACTGTAATATTAATATTAAGGTCTAGATTTAGGGAGAATCTAGTGAAATAAGGGTTTAGTTGAGGTCTAGTGGCAGGTAAACAGAGCTCCCCTGCAACCCCCTTGGATTCGGCCCAAGGTCAGCAAGAGTCCCCAATAAAGGTATTTATTAACCCAAGAGCTAGCTTGATAAAAGAGATTTATTATGGGCTTTGGAAGTAAGGAGTTAGTTGAAGGTAAGTGAGTTAGGTGGAGATATAAGTGAGAAGGTAGAGATAAAGAGGGCACCGGACAGAGCGGACAGAGTCCAGTGGACAGAGGGTCCTCACACAGCTCTAGCATGTTTGGAATCTCTGCAAAGAGGGATCCCAGCAGCTCCCTTTTATAATGGGAGATTTAGCTTGAGGGGCTTTTGGGTGTAGCCGCAAAGTTGGCTCAGATCCGGGTGGGGCTGGGATAGATCCGGATCTTCTATTGGAATTCAAAGGGATCAGGATTTGTGAGTCAAAGGGTAATTACATTCACTAGGAGGAGATGGGAATCTAGAAAGGAATCTTTCCCACATCATTTCCAGTTTTCTTCCCTAGCTCATTTTACAAATGAGGAAACAGGCAAATAGGGTTAAATGACCTGTTCAAGGTCAGTGTCTGAGCCCAAATTTGAACTTGTTTTCCTGACTCTGGGGCTAGTTTTCTATCTACAGTGCCTCCTCACTGCCAGATACAATGAATACAACACTGTAATAGAAAAATTACTGAAAAACCTGATTAAACATGATTAAAGCAATGACCAATCAGGACTCTAAAAGATTAATGTTAAGTCATGCTTCCCACCTCTTAAAGTAATCAAATAGAAATACAAAAAAACCCTACAACCTTTTCAACCACTATCAATGTATCATTTTCTTTTTCATGATTAAATTGTACAAGGGAGGGATTTGTGGGGTGGGAATGGGAGAGGGTGTCTGGAAGGCAGGGACAATGAAACAAAAAAGGGGAAGAAAACGAAGAAAAGAATGTCAATTAATCATTTAAAAAACAATAGAACAAAGTTCAGAACAAATAGACCAGTATTAGAACTACAGTTAAATTTGAAATATACAAAAAACCCTCGCTTTAGAGAACAGATTCATAGTTTCACAAGCAATTCTTTTTTTTTTTATACAGGAAAATGTTTGTGTCTGTTGGTATTCATTAAATTTATAATAATAAAAAGGAAAATTAAAGGCAGGAATCCTAAGTTTTTAAACCCCGAACTCCCCTCTTGTATTTGTATTCAATTTATTCCATTTATTTCCATTCAATTGTATTCCATTTATTTATTCTGGATGTACATGTATCTATATATCTTGTCTTCTCCAACAAAAAATAAAGTTCCTTCAAAGTAGAGAGTATTCGTTTTGTTTTTAATCTTTGGATCACTAGCACCTAAAATGTGAATGGTTGTCTATCCTCCAAGGTGATAAGTGCTTACAGTTTAATTGACTACTTACTTATCCAAAGAGGAATATGCCAAGAGCTGCTGCTAAGAGGAGATAGATACTAACCTTCACAATTCAATGAATTTCTAGAAAGGGGCCTGTTGGTCCTTTTTGAACCACTGAAGAGTATACAATGCTTCCAAAAATATCAAGGGCATTTAGGTTCCATGAGAAGAAAACAAAGGAGGGGAAAAGGGAAGGAAAAAAGATTCCTTCCCTCACTTCAATAACTTACACTGTCATCTCAAATCACTTTAAAGGGAGCCACATTTTATTACTATCTTTTTTTTTTAGGGGGAAAAAAAAAGTCAAACAGATAATTCACAGATTGAGTAGAGCTGAGATTAATTAAATGACTTCAGAAACCAAAAACAAAAGAAAAAAACAATTTTAACCCATTTCACCAGTTTATCAATACAAGAACCTATCAAGTCCCTTTCCCAGCTCTACTTCACCTTTTTGGCTAATTAAGATAGGAAGTTTTTACTCAAAGGGCCAGTAAAAAAAGGATGATGGGAAGACAGTTTTCCATTTTAACTATGAAACACTCAAAAATGCATTTAATCTGGGGCAGCTAGGTGGCACAGTGTAGAGCACCAGCACTGAAGTCAGGAGGACCCGAGTTCAAATGTGATCTGATACTCAACATCTCCTAACTGTGTGATCCTGGGCAAGTCACTTAACCCCAATTGCCTCCAAAAAAAAAAAAAAAAAAAAAAAAATGCATTTAATCTGTTGCCCAGATAACACCAAAGATTAACATGGTGAATGTGAATATCTTAAAACTGACTTTAAAAAAAAAAAAAAAAAAAAACACAAGCTGCTGAAGAGGAGAAACACACTCCCCAGCCAAATGGCATCCTTAACCCAAATCTGGGCTTACTCTCATCTGCACATGAAATTATCAAAGAGCATGAAGGAGAGGAGAAAAGGGAGAGCAGACTTCCTACGTATAAAGGAAAGCAACTGGACCTCAATGGAAATTCAATAACAACAGTCTCATCCTGCACAAGGGTCCAGCTCAGAACACTCTTTATACTGAAGAATTCACAAAAGTTCCAGGCCAAAGAATAATCTTACAAATTAAGATTAGGTCACTGTTTAGTAGTGAGATTTTGAAAAATGTGTTGAATATTCCAGTGATACAAAGTGTTGATTATTGGAATTGATGAGTTATTTGTATTTAAGAGACAACTAGCTTATAACAAAGTGATCTCCAACCACCTGCAGCAGCATATTCCAAGTTAAGAAAAAAAGCATTAAACAGGGAAATGAATGCCATACAAATTTCTTCTCTCAGCCATTAATTTATGGAATTTAAGAAAAAAAGAAGGCATTACGACTGCTTCAGGTGGAAAGATTCAATGTTTAAGAAGATACTGGAGACATCTGGTTTTAAATTACTCAAGAGAGGTTCTTGGAAGCCTATATCTGGATATATGTAAATTAGAAGAATAATACATTTAGAATCCAAGGATCTGGGTTTCAAATGAGTTGTTTGTTGTTTCTCTGTATTATTTTTAGAAACATTACTATATACACATCTTTTTGGTTCTTTTGTATGAAAAAAGAGGGAATGGACAGGATAACCTCTAAAAGTTCCTTCCAACTCTAATTTTATTATATTACTGATATAAAATGCAAGGTGAGGTGATCCAGGGTTCCAAGATTTATCACAGATTTAAATAGAAGTGCTCAAAAATCCAGATTTCTACCAGCTACAAATCTTATGTTCAAGACTGTATGGTAGCAAGAGTACCGACACTGAAATAATAGATGAGCAAAGAATAAATAACATGATACCCATGTCACTGTTGTACAATGAGTTGAACTGGAATAATCACAAGGGTTAAAAAAAAAAAAAAAAAAAAGCTTTAGGGATACATAAAACATATTTAGGCAATAATCATGAACTGTTGAAAACAAATTTAGACAATAATTGTGGACTGCTGAAAACCAAAACTATCCGTATTTCATTTGATTTTTTTAAAAATATACTTTGAAAAGGCAGGACAAGCTTCAGTTACCTTCATTTTCTTGAGTCAGTCTATGACATTTCCTAAAGTTAAAAAAGCTAGTCAGTGGCAAAGTATATCTTTTTTTTTTTTTTGGGGGGGGGGGAGGGAAGAAGGCAATCAAGGTTAAGCAATTTGTCCAAAGTCACACTGCTAGTAAATGTAAAGTGTCTGAGGTTGGCTTTGAACTCCAAAACCAGTGTTTTATCCACTAAGCCACCTAGCTGCTCCCCAGAGCATATAATTTAAAAACCAACAAAAAAAGTCTGTACTATCTCTTTTAAAGCTAGGTTTCAGGCAACCACATATGAGGCAAAACTGAAAATTGCCCATATTTGTAAAATGAGAGCAGCAGTTCCAAAGAAAAGAATTAACTATCACACCTAAGCAGCAAAGGAAAAAAAAATCAATTGTATAGTGAGCTTGTCAGCTTTATCCAAAGAGATATAACAAATGCCACTACTATCAACTTTAATAAAGTTTATATACTGCATATTATTTTGTTAGAAGATAAGAGTTTTATATCAAATTGAATAAAAAATTACTTTAGGAGAATATCTTCTACAGACACAAAATCCCATGCCTGTGGCAACTCTTAAAAGCAGCAGCCTCTCCCATAAGAAAGCATCCTTCTGGATCAAGGTGAGATGGGCTAAATTTGAAAGTAAAACTGATTTTATTGATCTCTGCTTCTTTTTGTAGGGCTGGAAGGATATAGAAATATGTCTTGAACTTTCAGATACTAAGTTGATCTAGTTTGATCCTTAGGCTTCCAGCAGTCTGACACCTTTGTAAGTCACTCTCCCAAAATAGAGAAGGGAAAATAAAGTATTCTCAAAGGCACAAGTCTTTTGAACATGTTAAACATGTTTACAATAATCAAAATAGTTTTGAGTAGTGATTATTGGTTTTGTTTTCAATGGCTGAAACAAGTTATTTTTAGAAACTAAAAATGGCAAAATGTTTATTCTTTGAGCATTCAAAGCTTAGAGGCAATAAAAGATCTGAAAAGAAAAATATACTTTAACATTTTTGAATAGCTTCCTAAATTTATATAGATAAAACTTTAGAAAAAAATATTTGCTATTCAGTCATGTCTGACTCTGTGACCTCATTTTGGGGGTTTTCTTGGCAAAGATACTGGAGTGGTTTGCTCCTTCCTTCTCCAGCTTATTTTAAAGATGAGAAAACAGGGAAATAGGGTTGAGTGTCTTGCCCAGCTAGTAAGCTTCTGGAGCCACATCTGAACTCGCTTCTTCCTGACTTCAGGCCCAGTGTTCTATCTGCTGAGCCACCTAGCTGCCCCAAAATATAATTGGATCCATGGTAAAATTTCAACCATCTCGAAATTTCATCTGAAGGAGTCATTTATCTACTGTAAATATCAAAATGTTTTATTTTGTCATTTGTGATAGAAATCCACCTTCAATCAACACTTATTAAGTCTGTACAATGAGCAAGGGGCACTGCAGTGATACATCTTTCCAACTTTCTTAACTATAGTTTAAAGTATGATGGACCTGGTAAGAACCATCAAGGTGACTATGGAGCAATACAGTAATCTCAGTCAGAAGAAGGGCTATTTGCCTCTTTTCTAAATGGTTCCAAACAGCCATGTTTTTTAAATTCTCGGGTTAGTTTAAACAAATTCTATGATCATCTTTAAGTACCTATATATCCTTCTAATTTCTAGGTTTGGAAGTCAGATAATCAAATTTCTTAAAATTGTATACAAGTTAAAAGTAAACAGAACCAGAGCACCTGAAAATGTATTATCTTACAAGTGTATAAACTTTATACCTGCATGAATGTTACATTTAATGTCTGTTTTCCTAGAAGCATTTTATGCTTCCTAATGATATTTAACTTTATTCTGGACAAGGGAAGCTCTCAGGTAACACAGTTCTGGACATTTAAGTGTTAGTGGACATAATTTGTGTATCTATGTAAATAAGATTTTTATTTCTAAAAATAAAATTTATTTTCATTTCAAATCTATAAATTATTCTTCTTTGTACTTGGCATAAGCATACTATAACATGGGTATAAGACACCTTGTACAAAAAAGCTACTTAGTAAATATTTGTTGTAATTAATGAATATGTGAAATCAACAACTTATCTTCATCACAGTAGTAAACCTCCTTTGAAAAGTGCAAATACAAATACAAAAATAAATACAATTATGAGTAAAATAACTATTACCATAGACAATAGAGTTTAGTGCTATCTGGAAATCCCTTCCTATTGGTTTTATGTATTAATGCCTGCAAATTAAGATGATACTGATACTCTACCACCTTGTTCTGTAACTTGTCATTTCTGAGTCCTTACTCTCCTTTGCTCTACTTATGGACAAGGGTTAGGTTTTGTATAAAGATCCAGGCTCATGAAGAGGGGAGACTGGGAATAATTATAAATCAAATAATTAAGATGATATAAGAAGGCAAATGAAAAACAATTTGAAAACCAACTCTTAGAGAAAAAAAAAATAATAAAAAAAAAAAAAGAAAAGAAAACCAACTAGAGGTAGGAAGGAGAGTATAATGAAGTTGGAGAAGGCCTGTAATCTACTTCTGACTCTGATAGCTATCAAGATCCCTTTTCTTGGAGGTAAGCCTACAAGGATTCCTGGGTCCTTTCTAAATCTTATGATTCAAAGTGACTTGCCTAAAGTTACCTAGGTAAGTAGCAAATACAGAACCTGAATCAGGTCTCCCAATTCCTAATCCAACTATTAACAAAACTCAGCAAAAATCTTACATATTCGCATTACTGTATTTTACACTGTGATGCAACAGTAAATTCTCAAGTTCTACAGCAAATTTAAAAAAACTCTCACTTAGAATTATTTAAGTTGAAAACCTATTGGGGATATCAAAAAACCACAAAGAATTTGCTTTAAGCACAATATTTAAAATGTTTTTACATCATTTCTAAAAAATACCAACTTTAAGCTCATTAATTAAGATTTAAATGCCTTGATGAAAATAACACCAGTATAATTAAATGTTATTTTTTTCTGGTGCTAAGAGCTGTTTCCCTCTTAAAACAGTATTTAAAACAATAAATATCAAGTAATTAGACACCTAATACTACACTTGGAAGATGTATGTTACCAAGATCTTACTAATCATAGCAACTCCTTCGTGAAGTAAGTATTTTTCCTCAGTGAAATGAGTGCAAGTGAGAGAGATATTTAGTCAGTTGCTGAAGGTCACAGGGTGAGTCACTGGAGTGCCAGGATAAACTTGAAGTTCTAACCACTCTCTAACCACTAAAAAAATACATGGGGACAAACGAATCTCAAAGCCACCTAATAAGAATATACTACTTTTTAAAAATGAGTTTGTGCTCTGGGTTCATAGAAAAATTTCTCTGCCAAAGCAAAGTAGGCAGCTGACCTCTGGCTCTAGCCACTAAAAAAATGCCCCCACTCTTTTTAAAAAAAATTGTCTCTTTACCTGAACATCTTCGTAATCATCTTGCTCCAGGAGGGAGGCAAGAAAAAAAAAATACAAATTACGTAGCAAAGTAATCAAAGGTTATCCTTCCATAATAAAGACAATTGTAGCTAATTAATTGTGCTTGTAATGGCACTGGAAAGAACAAACTAACAGCTAGATATCTGATATAGGTTCCTTCCCAGGGAACTTGCATTTGCTACCACAATTACACGCAACAAACACAAACCCTTGCTACCAATCAATCTGCAGGGAAATGCAATAATGCTTCCAAATGAGTAACTCTGCTGTTAATTTCATGAAAGAGACCAAAGAAACGGCCCAAGGGGGCCGTTCCTAGGTCTTTACAGGCATAGGGAGAAATGGATGAGAGAGACGACCAGGGTACAAATCCTAAGGGAGAGAAAACTCCATGCCTCGGGCAGTCCTGCCCTCTCCGCCTCGTGCCCCAAGAATGAATGTCTCGGGAGGAGACGCCGGATAGAGCCCACCCCAACTGGGGGGGCAGAGGGGGAAGAAGCGCCCGGGGGCCTTCCCAAAGAGACCCGGGGAGGCCTGCACCCCTCTTCTGCCTGGGTCAGATGCGGCCTGCCCCCCAGTAGCCACACGCCCCAGCCTACCAATCCCGACCCCCGCTAGGGAAGCAGCAAGTGAGGAGGGGCCCCAGGCGGGGGCGGGGGCTGCGGCGGCGGCACCCCCCACTTCCTGTCACAGGCACCGCTAGACCCCCGCGCCCCCGCCTCCCGGGGGCGTCCCCACCCCCCCGGCCTCCGGGCTACAGCTGACAGTCCCGTCTGGGGGCAAGGCCACGGGCAGCACAAGGAGGTCCCAGGCCAGGGCCGCCCGCCTCCCTCCACACGCACCTCCGAGACTCGACTCGGCGTTTTGGCGCCAAATGTCCCGGGGAGCGGGGAGGGCGGCGGCGGCAGCTACGCCAGACGGGGCCCTCGCGGACCGACGCCCCCGGAGGGACCCGCGGCCGCGAGCCCAGCCAACGGCCAACCGCCGGCGCGCGCGAGCCATCTGCCCTGACTCGGGGCCCGGCCCGGCACCGGCCGGGCCTGTCAAGCCGCCGGCGCGCGGCGGCCCCGGCCCAGTCCGGCCCGGCCCAGTGCGGCCCGAGCTCCGGTAGTCCGGGGCGGGCGACACTTACCGTCTGCGGACCTCCTCCGGCAGCGGGAGCGCGGGCGAGCCCGGCGCGGCCACCGGGGCCGGGCCAGTGCGGGCGGGCATCTCGCGTGTCCAAGCGCGGAGCACAGACGGGGACCTGGGGGGCGGGGGGGACGGAAGGGAACCGGCTCCAGCCGCGCAGTGGATAGCGCGCGGACCGCCGGCTTTTCGCGCGGAAACCAGAACCGCCGATGCTGGGGGTGGGAAGGGGGATTGGAGAGGGATATACCAATTGGGAGGGGGGTGGCTGGCCGGAGAACGGGCGGGGGCGCCTGAGCAACCATTCCGGGAAGGACTGAACCAAACTCAAAGGCCCGAAGGGGGTTTTGGGGAACGGAGGCGCCCGCCCGGGTGCCGACTCCCCTCCCCTCCAGGGCAGTCCCCTCCGAACCCCGCCCCACGCGGCGCTGTAGAAATGGAGGAGGTCGATATATGTCATCTAGTGGTCCCGGGGAAGAGAGCCGAGCAGCCTGTACCATGGGCAGCCAGGAGAGGGGAGAAGACATGGACTGACCCTAAACCTCTCGGGAATTCCAGGGCAAGGCTGAAGGAGAAGGGGAAAGGTAGCCGTTAGACCCTGATGTTTTTGGAGGAGGTTGGATCCTGAGGACCCACCTCTATCTCTAGATGATAGCTGAAACTTCTCCAACACGGCCTCCATTATAGCCCGCCTGCGCTCTAAGCTCAGCCTCTGCTGTAGTCAGCCTGTTCGGTCAGTGGCTGCCTACAGGCAGCTTGTCCTGGCCAGACACTCACTCTAGTCTTGTGAACCCCTAACTGCAGACTGTCTGCTCAGCCCCTTCCTGTTTGGTCACAAGGTGTTAACTCACTGGAATTGATAGAAACAATGCTTAAGTTTACACCTTTGAGAGTTCACAAGTCCGGGAGATTCACAAAGTCACACCTCCCACAATCCCACTTTCTCAGAGGAGGAATCAACCTTTGGGTTCACACCTTTAAGAGATTCTTATATATGATCTCTTAGAGTCAGTCAGTTGAGAAGAGTAGAACTGCAGATTCAGAGGGAGCTGGAAGCAACAAAAGACAAGCTGCAAGAACTCTTGGAATCAAGGAGGGAGATAGGCCTCTAAGAAAACTAACCGGGCTATTTTGGAAGAGACAATAAAGGATTTGAACTTTTAACAGCTGGCTGCATTAGAGGTGATTGTTGATCTGAATTGAAACTAAGGCTGCCTCCAGAAGCCCCTTGAGAAACCTGCTCCCAAAGAAACATCGTATTTTAGAAAAGAAGTGAACACCACAACTGCCTACAGTCAGCTTGTCTGGTCCAACCATTTTTTTTCTGTCTAGTAAACCCCTAACACACTGTCTTTTCAATCACTACTTTTATTCAGCCTTTCTTTGTCACTCTATATTGATAGTTATTCTGTCAACCAAACATTATAAACATTATATCTTGTCAATTACTGCCTAACAGTCTGTCTTATCAACTACCTGTCAGTCAACCTCATCTGTCAGTGTCAGTCTTTTTAGCATCAATTAATTTTTTATTCAGTCAATGTCAGCATCATAAGAACTTAGGGTTCAACAGGATGATTTCAGAAAGGCCTGGAGAGACTCACACGAACTGATGCTAAGTGAAATGAGCAGGACCAGGAGATCATTATATACTTCAACAACAATACTAGATGATGACTAGTCCTGATGGATCAGGCCATCCTCAGCAACAAGATCAACCAAATCATTTCTAATGGAGCAGTAATGAACTGAACTAACTATACCCAGAAAAAGAACTCTGGGAGATGACTAAAAACCATTACATTGAATTCCCAATCCCTATATTTATGCACACCTGCATTTTTGATTTCCTTCACAAGCTAATTGTACAATATTTCAGAGTCTGATTCTTTTTGTACAGCAAAATAACGTTTTGGTCATGTATACTTATTGTGTATCTAATTTATATTTTAATATATTTAACATCTACTGGTCATCCTGCCATCTAGGGGAGGGGGTGGGGGGGTAAGAGGTGAAAAATTGGAACAAGAGGTTTGGCAATTGTTAATGCTGTAAAGTTACCCATGTATATATCCTGTAAATTAAAGGCTATTAAATTAAAAAAAAAAAAAAAAAAAAAAAAAAAAAGAACTTAGGGTTCAGTTCAAAGCTAGGAGATCATCTCATCCAACTCTCATTTTATAAAGGAGACAACTGAAGTAACAAGGTCAATCAACTTGTTCAGTTAGGACGTGTTGGCCTGTCAGTATCAGTCAGTTGATGTAATTCATTAGCTCCTATTACCCATTTGATGATGCTGGATGCCTAAGAGTCAGCAGACCCCAAAATCTTATTGCAATTAATTAACTCCCATTTTTAGAGATTCTTTCAAAAGCTCTGGGCTTGAATCGGAAGACTTCCATCCTATAACTGACCCCCCCCCTTTTTTTTCTTATTCACTAAGGGAAGGGAAAGAAAGCTATGCAAACTGGCATTCTAGGCTGTTAGTAGGTGAATTTTAGTGGAAAAGTGCAGAACTAGAAAAGGCTTCAAGCTAATGCAAGAATTTTCACTTTGAACATTTTTCCTGTTCCCAATTACAGCCGCTTGCTGTGATCCCAAGGGTAGAGGCAGAGTTCAGAAGTGGAACAGTCAAGAATCTGAGTCTCAGCCAAACCAAGGTCAGACACAGTAGGAAATGTACATTGCCAGTGACATAATGGTCAGTCAGCCAGAAGACCAATGAGCTGAGTCATCAACAAAGCTGTAGGGTTAGTTACACACATGGACTGTCAGCTTGACTGAGTTCCCTCTCTCAAAGGTAAAGGACAGTAAATGTAAACAAGTTCAGGGGCCTAGAATTGTTAGCACCTCCTCTTCTCAGCCCAACAGAACCAAAGAGGAACCCAGACAAGCCAGCCTTCAGTGTCCAAAGCTCCTTTGGGCTTTGAATGACCCTATTCTCACACCTTTGACTCAATCAAGCTATTGAGTTTTGTATAAACTAATGCCCCAGAAAGCTCTCACTGAAATGCAGTAGAAAAAGCCTGTTGGAATACCCCCTCTTACCTGCTGAACTGGGTCTTCTAGTCTTGTCTGGAGCCCAGAGTAGAATTGAGAGTTGTGTGTATGCAGGAATGGGTATAGGATCAGATTCCCTGACCTATCCCCAAACTATGACATGGGGTGTGGCCCCAAACTTTCTCCAGAACATTTTGTATCCATGCTCAGCTCCCTGCTTTTTTCTGGGCCTGGCTTATGAGAACCACTCTATCCTCCAGAAAATTGGAGGAAATAGGTCATTCCATCTCCATGGGACAGTTCTGGATTAAAGAAAGCCAACTCGAAAGTCTTTTTTCCATCATTTGGACCTGGGGTCAATGTTGCTAACATTCTACAGAGAGGGAAAATGAGGCACAAAATAAGGGGGAAACTACAGAACTCAATGGCTCATTTTAAAATATGAGTTTCCAAGTGCCACATGCAAGCATCTCTTCAAAATTCCCCCACCATTGCCCCACCCAAATGCCATGTGGGGTTGTATCCACTGGAGGAGCTGCTCCCCAATGCCTCTGGCCAAAAGCTCAACTTTCTAAAGTTGTCTCCAAACTCTCATTCTTCCTGATCTTAAGTGGAGTTGGAGGCCCTGGGAAGGGTTAGTCTAAAAAGAGTATGTGCCTAAGCCAAAAGGGCACCTTGAGTGTTTTTGTGAAACTCGGATCTTTTTCTGTCTCTTTGTACAGGTTTTTTAGTATCTATATGTAGAATAGCTGTGTGTATGCAGTACACTGTCTTCTTTTTTCTGTATCTAAAAATAGGAAATAGGTGTTTTCTTTGGGGTTGTCTCCTTACACACATATCTAAGAGCATTCCTTATGTGGCTTAGTTGTATATTGCTGAGTATTAGCAGAAAAATAGAGATTCATGATCTGGAGAACTATTCCTCTTCTCACCTTCATCTCAACTGCCCAAAATTTTTGGGAGGAAATCTAAAGTTCACTGTTAGGAGCTTCCTCACTTTATGCCCAGTGTAAATAGAAAGAGAAAAGGAAGTTCTCCTGGAACCCAAGAAGGCAGGCTGACTAGGGAGGGGGTTCTGGAAGTCATACATCGGGAGCTTTTCCATGCCTTAGTGGGAGCTGTCAGTCTTTACCTTCCCCTGGGGATGAGGGGATGGGAGAATGGCCATCTGTAGTGGTGGCGATGAGTAGAAAATCACTGCTCTTCTTTACCTTCTATAAAAGGGGGATGTGGATGGTTTAAAAGGACACTAGAGGTCTGGATGCCTGGGTTCTCTTCAGCTGTCCTTGGAAACTGTACTTCAGTTTCCCCATAATCCTTAAGCGGGGATTGTTCCAGAAGAATGCCCTACCAATTTGGGGGGGGGGGAAGGGAGGGAATGTCTTTTCAGGGAGTGGCCCAATGTGTATCAAATCAGCCTCCAGAGAACTTGGTGTTCCCAACTTTGTTGAATATACATTCAGCTCCCCTATCCCGCTGACAAATGCCTATGGAAAAGTCCCCAGACGGCAGTAAATGTTAGGGAATCAATAAATCATTAGGTTTTGTTTTGTTTTTTTTTTTTGAGGGGTGGCTACCCTGAGTGAAAAGGCAAACCCATTTTAGAAGCCACCAAGATCCCGTCTTTGGGATATGGGCAGGAGCCTAATAGGAGCAAAAAAGGAGGCAGGTTTCTAGGGCACCCGAGTCACCAGGCAGCAACCAAGATAGAGAGGCAGACAACCCACCCCCAGCCATAACCCCTGAATAGATACGTGTCAGAGGCTGACCCCTCAAAGCCTGGACATAAAGTTCTCCTTCACCCCGAGCAGCAGGACCCTGGCAGAAGACAGTGCTCAAAATGGAAATCCTGAGAAAAGTCAAACTGAACCGTTTTAATCAATCCAAGGTCGGGTGCTTCGAGAAGGGAGAGCTATTTGGGATTTCTCAAGAAGGCAGACATAGTATGCAGTCTGTCCCTCTCCCCCCTTTTTTTCTTCATTGCAATTGTCTTTGGTAAAAAGTCTCAGAGTCCTTTGAGGACCTTTTTGCCCTATTAGTGGACAGCAGGCCCCGGGTGAGATCCTAATCCCACCCCCAATGGGAATGACTTTCTAGTCATTCCATAAGAAGCATTAGGATCGGAAGGAGAGAACTGTTTCTCCCTCCCCTTGGGTTACTTCAACAAAGACCAGAGAAACAAAAATGTGGAACATTAAAATTACAAGTCACTGAGGAAAAACAAAGGGGTGGGGAGATGGAGACATACACACACACACACACACACACAAAAGCACACGCACTCTCACAGACATAAATATACATTTTCATTTGTACCGTTTGGTTCCCTTCCATCCACAGGACACCAGATTTTTTTCTGTGGATTTAGGGGGTGTGGAAGGACAGCAAGCCTCAGGGCATTCATTCTTCCAACTCCCATTCAATAGAATTTGAACTGGGTAATAATAGCCAGTCTGCTGGGGTTGGAGGTGTTGTGCAGGAAACCATAGCTTGTAGGGGTTGGCAAAGAATGGATAAATGGGGAGGCAAGCCATGAGGACAGCAGGAACACTGAACTTGGGGTCCCTGGTGAATGTAGCCTGTGACACCCCCAAGAGCTAATCCCAGTCTGGAATGTCAGGAGCACTCCCCTACTCCCCAAACTGCTCTAACCAGTGAGGGGGGGAAGATGACAGAAGACCTGCAGGGGGAACCTGGCTCTGGGGGTCCCTGGTGAGAGTAGCCTGTGACCCCCACAAGAGCTAATCCCAGTTTTTTTCTCCTTTAATCTGGGATGTCAGGAGTACTCCCCTACTCCCCAAACTGGTCTAACCAGTGATGGGGGGTGGGGGTGGGGAAGATGACAGAAGACCTGAGGGGGAACCTGGCTCCTGGGGGGAGGCCTTCCACAGAGTGGCCTCCTCCCTGTTCCCCCAATCCTCCACATCAAGTCTGGAACTTCAGCTTCTTCTCCCTTCACTCCCCCCCTCCCTCCAACAGCGCATTTAGCCACAGAAGCCCGAGAATGAGGCTTGGCCACCCTCCCCCTTCCCATCTTGTGATTTCCCAGCATGTGGTGGGGTGAGGAAAGGAAGGAGCTATAACTGTCAGCTGTCAAGATTTGGGGAAGCTGTGGACTTGTGCAGTTGGAAGGACAGAAAGGGAGGAGCCCCTGTACTCTGCAGAAACTGGAAAAATGGAAATTAAAGGCATTAGCTATTTACACAAGGGAAGGAACAAGTAAGGGGGGTAGGAAACATGAGGCGCTACCAGGGCAGTGGTAACAACCTCGGCTCCTCACAGCTCTCTACTCTGGTGTCAGGCTTTTGGGGAAAGAGCATTTTGTCTCACCTCCCATCCCCGACCTTTATGCCTTGGAGACCCCCTTGTGGGTCCCAAGATGCATCTCCTGCCAGCATAGCCCCCCCCTCACACCACCGTGTTCCCCTCCATGAAGGTGGGCGACGTGGGCATGTGCGTCCCCCGCTCCAGGGAGCTCGAGCTTCGGAGGGGCAGGAGGCAGCGCCCAGGGGCCCCACCTCGGTCCTGGCGTGCTCGCGGTCCCCAGCAGCACAGGGGCCGAAGCACCTCCCGCCGCAGGTCTCTGCTGCGCCACGTGTAGATGACAGGGTTGAGCAGAGAGTTGCACGTGGCAAAGGCAAAGAAGTAGTGGGCTTTGTAGAGCACGGGGCAGGCCCGGACAGGGCAGGAGGTGTCCAGCAGGAGCACGATGAAGGCCGGCAGCCAGCAGACGATGAAGACACCCAGGACAATGGTTACCGTCTTCAGAAGAGCCAAGGTGTGGGGCCCGGCCAGCTCGGCATGGCTGGAGCGCACCACACAGTAGATGCGCACGTAGAGGGCGACGATGGCCAGCAGGATGGCCGTGAAGACAGTCACCACGAAGAGCACGTAGGACTTGGCGTAGAGCGGCAGCACGGTGGAGCAGGCGTCCAGCCGCCCCAGGCAGTTCCAGCCCAGGATGGGCAGCCCCCCAAGCGCCAGCGAGATCACCCAGCAGGCCCCAATCAGCAGCAGCATCCGGCAGCTCTTGTCGCTGCCGTACACCTTCACTTTGGCGATGGCCACGTGCCTCTCAATGGCAATGGCCAGCAGGCTGAAGACGGAGGCGGAGAGGGTGATGAAGGCCGTGCCCTCTCGGATAAACCAGAGTACCGGGGTCAGCTGCAGCGTCCGCGGACCCGACAGCAGCGTGTTGGCGATGAAGGCCGCGCCCGCCAGCAGGTCCGAGGCTGCCAAGTTGCCCAGGAACAGGTACATGGCCGAGTGAAACTTGCTGTTCCTAGCCACGGCGGCCAGCACCAGCAGGTTCTCCAAGATGATGGCACAGCACAGCAGGATGATGAACGCCGAGGCTGCCTGGCGGGATGGCGTGTCTGGGGGGGCCGGGGTCTCCTTGGTGAAGTTGTAGTGTTCAAACACCTTGTGGGGGTTCAGGTAGTCTTCGTAGGGGCTGCCCATGGCCAGCCCCCGCTGGGGTGGGGTGCTCTTCCACACCCCACCCCCCTCCCCCACTAAAAGCCAGGTGGGCTCAGCAGGCCGAGGCCATGGGGTGGTGAGAGCTGGGGGGGAAAAACACAAGTCAGTCAGCAACCTGAGGAGATTGAGGGCAGGGGAAGGGCTGATCTCCACACCCCCAGTCACAGCTGAGGCCTTGTTAGCCCCGGAGAGCAGGCATGGATGTCCCCCCACCCCAGGGTAGGACCAGCGGCCCATCACCGGGACAGATCCTGATGCTCCAAGTGAGGCATGAGAGGGTCAGAAGGGAAAATTTTCACCATCCCCCAAACGTGCATTTTGCTTAATGCCACTTGCCAACCTTTATACCATTTACTACCTGTTCCCTTTCCAAACCTTGTTCAAAATCCAGCCCTGCCAGGAGGCCCATCCCTGACTCCCCTTCTCATTCCCTCAGTAGCTACAGACCCAATCTGTACTATGGCCGCTGGTACCCCTGTGTCTGGGTATTTATCAGACAGAATAACCTTCCTCACCTAAATTGTGAGCCATGGTCTTTCTCCTTACCCTCCTTCTAGAGTGCCCAGGTCCGGGCCTTTGCACCCTGGGCCCATGATGCCCGTGCCTGCCTGAGGGAGGCTGCACCCTTGTCCCCTGCTCTGCATCACCTCCCAGCTGGGGCTGCAGCCCCATTACCTAAAATGCTTGTGCGATAAGCATCGGAGTGGTTCCAGGTGCGCAGGAGAGGCCAGTCTGGCCGAGTCCTACAAGGGTTACTCTTTTCGGAGGTTGTTTTACTGGGCCCTCGGAGCCAAAAGCTCATCCATGCCCTTCTCTCTAAGGAATACTCTGGAGCTCAGCATGAAGCCCCACCCCCAAACTTGAAGAAGTCTGGGGCTACAGACTTCCCTCTGGCCTTAGAAGGGCACTCCGAACTAAGAAAGGGACACACACGCTTTGTCCAATCTTGTGCCTTAGGGGGATGGGGATGAGGGGCTGAGTCAGGGAGGAGACAGCTCTTTTTCAAAAACAACTCTTTGTCATCAGCAGGATGGGGGTGGGGGTGGAGGGTGAGCTCAGACAGGGTGTCCCAAGGGGATAGACAGGAGGGGGGGAGGACCCCTGTGCTGAGATATATTCCAGATGTGCAAGGCCTCTGGATTGGGGTGGAGCCCGTGCTCCAGTCATATCCGGTCCAGGGAACTGATGAGGGAGAGAATACTGGGGGGATGGGCAGTGTGAGGAGCTCATGGGAACAGGGGGGGACTAAGAGAATGAGAAGAAGTTGGGGGTAGTGTCCAGCTTCCAAATGAGAAATTTCCAAACACGGCAAATGGAGACATTGCTCAGACTGGGAAGGAGAGATGTGTGTCAGGATCTGTACAGCCAGATTCTTGCAGACACATATTTTGAGTCTCCCGGCCCAACTCAAAACAAGAAGGGGCCTCTTCTAGGTTGTACAGGGCAAGGGGAGAGGGGTGGGGAAAGGGAATCTCTCCAGAGAGAAAGCTTCCCCAGTTCATCCAGTTTCATGCTCCCTGTCAGACCAGCCTCTCCCATATAGGAGTGCAACTGTATCCCGCCCTTCTCCCCACCCCCACCCACTCACCTCTTCATATTTCAGTAGGTGCTGCTCTATAACCCTGGGTCTCCCCTCATGGGCTGGGATAAAGCCTTGGAGGGGAGCCCGTAACCCAGGTGGTAGGGAACCAGCTCCCCCAAATGCCATCATAACAAGAAACAGGAGCCAGTTCCTTCCCTGTCTCCATTCCCAGTCAGCTTGGTCCTGACAGATAATACCTACCCTGGGACTGGGAATTCACCTTGTGTGGGTCCCTGTACCCTCAATTAGTGCTGCTGCCAGGGTCTTCCTAAGGAGCTCTTGCCCCAAGACTCCCGCAGACCGTCCAGCCTTGGGGTAAGCCATGCCCAAGACTGAGGGTCTGGTCCTGCAGGGCTGGTTCTGGGCTGCCTGGGATAGGGAGGGGGGAAATCTGAGGCAGGAGAGAGGGCATCAGTCTTGGTTTGGAAACAGAGGAGGATTTGTCTGTCTCCCTCCAGGACTGTGGCCCTGCCCAGCTCAGCTGACAGAGGCCCCTTGTTCCCAGGACTCAACCTTGGGCTCCATGACAGATGGAGTTCAACCAGAGGCAAATCTGCCCAGGACAGGACTTACACGCCTGGCCTAACACGGTGACAAAAGTCCCATAAAGGAACGAGGGAATCCTTGGGCTATTTCCCCACCGGAGAAAGGCCTGTTGCTTGACGATTTTACAGAAGCCTCACCAAATTCAGCAGAGGACAGTGGCCCTTTGAATTCTCAGGCTGATCCTTTGGCTGCTTTAAGAAGGGAAACAGAAAACTCTGGACTTCCTTTGGGGAGTAAAGTTAATGCTAATTTTAGACCTTGAGTTGGATGGAAATGAAATATTGACTAAAAGAACCAGAACCCCAAGCCGTGGCCTTCTCAGACCACATAGGGACTCACTAACAACCAAAGTGCGTCTCTTTGAACATCCACTCCCACGGGCGGTTTTTAGTATCTGCCCAGTGATTTCTCCCCTTCTGCAGAGATTCACAGATTGATTGACAGTTGATTTCGGAAGGAAAAAACTCATCTGGACACGCACCAGCAGGTTCCTCCTCCTCCTGCCCTCAGACAAGAGTGTGGTTAAGCATGTAGGAAATCCAGACCTGCCCCACACATAACCCCGGCCACCCACGGCCACTTCTCACACACCCCCCCGCTGGCTAAGGCCGGACCCCTCGGGAAGTGAGTTCCTAGGCTTTGGGGTCCCCCATAGGGAGCGGAAGGTCACAGATGGTAAAGCGAGGCACTGCCCCGCCGCATCTCCACCCCCTCGGGTCAGAGCCGACCCCCGACACCCCCAGGGCTCGGGAGAGTTCTCCGCGCTGGGGCAGGGGAGGGAGATGTACGGCACTAACCGGCCTCCACCTCCGGCTGCAGTGGAGTCTGACTCAGACCGCAGCCCCTTTCTCCTTCCTCGCCCGGAGCCACGCTCGGCTGCGCAAGAGTTAAAGTCTTTCCAGTGCGGGCTGAGGAAATCGCCAGGCCCAAAATGGAACGAGGGGCCAGCAGGACAGGGCCGAAGCGGCCTAGGGAGGAGGCAGGGGAAGGGAGAAGCGCCCGCGGGGAGCCAGAGAAAGCCCAGGCAAAAGAGCCCGGGCCGAGGGCCCCCGGGCGGGGGAGGGGAAGAGATAGGGATGGCTAATCCCATCTCCCTTCTCTTCCCCCTCCATCCAATTAGAACCCCAGCCTAAAGGATAGCTCAGACGGTTCGACACGTGGTAGTTCCGGCCTTTGCGGCTCCGGACTCGTGTACCCTAAGGGACTGGCCGCAGCACCTGTCGGCCGGCGCTTCCAACCCCGGGCTCCAAGCATCGGGAGACGCCACTGGGAAGTGTCCATTAAGGCTTGGGGAGATCCTTATCTCCCTCTCCGGATATGGAGGCCAATCTGGGCAGGAGCCTGCCCTGGAGGCCGCTACGAGAAGCCCTTTAAGGCCGGTAGCGCTTCCAGACTCCGGGTTCCGAGGCGAATGCCTGGGACCTCCGGGAATCCCGGGGCTGGGAAACGCGGTCGCTGCTCTCTTTCCCGTCGGAGTGCATCTCCATGGTGACGGGGCCCCGCCCCCACGGGAGTCCACTTGTGCCTTATCGCGCCCCTGGAATGCTCGGTATCTACACCCGGCCGCCCCTCTTATCTCCGAGGTTGTGGCCTTTTAGCCTTGGATTCTCCTCGGGCTTAGGCCCCGGCTCTGGTGCCAGGCGTCGGACTCCTTAGCTTTCCCCGTAGGGGCGGTTGTCGCCTGGAGCCCAAATGTCCCTCCCAAGCATGACCGGTCCAGCGGCCGGGTTCTCTTTCCGCTGGGCTCTAAAACTCTGGATAGAGGGGGCGGGGAGGGGGTGCTGGAGGGAAAATTAGGGAAGGGAAAAAGGAAAGAGGGGGCGGAACCGGGAGGAGCGAGGGGAAGTGGCAAGGTGTCTGAGCCCCAGGGAAAGTTCTTCCTTAAAGAGGGGAAGGGAAATCGGGATTAGACGAACTTCTAAGAGCCACCCAGACACAGATCCTGGGGAGCAGACCCAGGGCCGAGACCCTGACATAGCCTAAGGGTTCCATGAAGAGAGGAAGGCCAATTCCATTCAAGATGCCTTCCCTAGGGCTGCTCGTGGGCCCTGTGCCCGAAGAACATCTGACGATCATGAGCCCCTAGGGAAAGTCCCCGCCGCCGCTGCTGTGAGTCAGTCTCGAGTCCATGGGGGCCTCGCGGGGAGCGGGATCAAGCACACGCCGAGACACCCTCAGTGACACGCGCGAGTCCCCGGAGATCCCTGACAACGCTTCTCTGACTCCTGTGGTTCTCGTTTTGCCTTCCGAAGTACGCCCCGCCATTCCGGGAAAGGGGAAGGAAACTGAGGCAGCAGACAGCAAGGGAAGCAGAGAACCGGCCGGACAGACGCCCCTGTTTCTGGGAAAGTTGACTAGTCCCTCGTTCCTCTGTGGGGTGGACTTCAGAGTTCCTGTCTCTACCGCAGAACCTCTTCGGCAAACCACAGGAGTGGGAACTTCGGCCCGAAACAGTGTGCCGGGTTCCTCTGCCCGAGTCCCGTCTGACATCGCCCGAGTCCCCAGGAGCCCCATCTCCGCCCCCATTCCGTTCGCTATGAAAGTACAGATTCCGCCTCCGCCTCCGTGCAGACTTCCTGCCATCCGAGACGAGGGAAAAAGAGGGGAGGAGAGATGCGAAGAGGGGGCCAGAAAGAAGAGGAGAGGGTCTTCAGAAGGCGGAGAGGTCCCGGCCCTCAGATAAGAGAAGCGGACATCAAACTTCCCTCTGGACTCTGAAAGAACTTGTGAAGTTGGGGAGAGGGAAGGGGGAAAGCCCTGAAAGAAAAAAGGAGGAAAGCCCCCTCTCCTTGCGACCGGGCTACAGGCCAAGGTGGAGGAAGGGGAAATTTGTGTGCGCACGCGCCCCCTCACTCGGCCGCAGGTCCCCTCGCCTCCGGATCCCACTGGCCCCAGTGGGACTGGGACCCGCGCAATCCGAGCGGAGGGCTGGGGAGGGAGCCGGGGCAGCGTCCGCGGGGAGCGTGCCGCCGCTTCCCTCTTCTCTCACAATGACAATCTCCCGCGCGCCTCACGCTCACCTGGCTCCTCCCGGGCCCGGCTCTGCCTCCGACTCTGGAGCCGCCTCTCTCCCGCGGCTAGCGCGGATCCCTGGGCCGGGCCGGGCCGGCCCCAGCGCGCAGTCAGTGCTCCGTGCCCCTCTTGCGCTCCCACAGCGGCCGCGACTCGGGCTGGGACTCCCCAGCCGGCCCGGCTGTGCCTGGGTCGTGGGGCGGGGAGAGCCACCGCCTCTGCAGCCAGCTCGCTCCTCCCCGAGCCCTTCCCCCTTTCTCCTTTCCGGACGCGGCTCCGCCACAGCCAATGTCTTCCAGATGTGGCTGAGCCCCGCGCCCCCGGAGAGGCGGGAGGGAGGCCGGAGAAGGGGCAGGAGGAGAGAAAGACCGCTAGGATAGTGGGGTAGCCTGGGGATTGATTGTGGGAGAGCAATTGTTGGGGCGGGGAGGAGCACAAGAGAGCATACCTGAGAAATTAGAGCAGCTATCTCAAATGTCCAAACCGTAGCAATCCGGGGGAGGAGGGCAGAGGGGGAGGACTATGACTTCATTCTGGCCCTAGACTAGGGTGCCACTGCTAACCTTCCCGAGGCAGTCGGAGGGACAGTGTCCCTTGTCACGCTCCCACTCTGAGCCACTGGAAGCCCAAGGCTCTCACCTGACCCAAGCACTCTGAGACAAAGAGAGTATCCTTCCACTCCCCCGACCCACCAGGTGCCCACTTAAATGACCATTCTTTCAACTCTCTGAAAACAGGACTGGTGGCGTGACTTCACTGGTCCACAGATCTACACAGCCACCCAAATTCTTCCTCCTGGCCTTCCCACCTCCCAGGGGCCTTCCTGAATATATCCCTCTTCTCTCAGCAGCCCACATTCATATCAAACCCAACCTTCTCCCTGGCTTCTTTCAAATTAACTGAACTCTCCTTATCCAGCTAGTAATTCAGTCTAGTTTGTAAGGTTTTTTCCCAGGGAGCCCTGAAGTAAACTGGGAAGTGGATGGGGCCAAAAGGCAGAGAGACATGTGGTTTCAAAGGGCATACAGATTATTGTAAACATTGAGAGTCCTGGGGAATACACAGAGGGGCAAATTGGGAAGAGGGCCCGAGGTTTCTTCCTTATTAGGTCCTTATTCTAAAACTGGTCTGCCCTCAGACTAATACACTGTTTATCTCCTCTGAGCTCACTCAGGTTTGTTCAGTTAGACCACCATTTATCTCCTTTTCCCAATCGAGAACCTTTTTTGACCCACAGTTAAAGTCCTGCCCTCTCTAATCTGATTCAACTCAGATTCTTAATCTCCTCCCTCCCTAAATTGGAGCCTTATCCTCAAAGTAGCCCTTTCCTTAGTTCAAACACACCTCTAAAGCCCTCTATCTTTATTCCTTTCTATCCTCAATTCAGAGGTCATCTTTCTCTTAATTACTCTCCCAGAATACACATCTCTGTCCCATCTAAAATGCTGCCTTGTTCAGCCTCAGCAACCCTGTATTTTTTTTAAAGCCACTGTAGATTCCCACTATAACAGAAGTACATGGGGCCAGGGCTGAAAAAATTCATAGTCTGGGAAGATCATGACTGTCATCATCAAGGGACTGAGCCATGTGCAATAGAGGAGCCTGACTGGGCAGTGAACATGGATGTCAGATCTTGAACAGTTCCAGAATGGGCCTTTTTCTGGACATTAGCTCTGGGAAGTGGCTATAGGCAAAAGGAACAACCTTCAGGCCAGGTGGCTGTCCTTTCTTTCTTCCTCATCCCTCCTTGCCCAGCAGAACAGATAGACACCTGAGTGTAATACAGAAAGATGAGTACTCACCTAACCATTGAAGATCTCTGAGCGGATATCTCTTCATCGCTTCAGGAACCTGAAAGCTGCTGAGGAAGTCACTCTGCTCCTTTTCTGTCGCCTGTTTTTAGTCATCTCATTGCAATTGCGGTTCATTGCCTCCAAATACAGAAATGGGGAAGACAGTGTCTGTGAAATCACCTCTCCTCCAGACAAGTGACAAATTCACATTCTCTCCCTACAACAGAGACTAAGACTGACCCCCAGATGGTCTCAGAGTCAGACCCATATATTGACTGACTTGGATTCAGATCAACAACTCATAACTCAAAGATACAGTCACCTTTACCCTTTGGTCTCAGACTCATTGACAACTCAATTTCTTAGTCTCACAGACAAATAGATTCAAAAAGAAACTCACTGTATATAAGATAAAAAAGTGTGAGCTAGTAGAAGACAGTACAGGTAAGTGGATTCATAGAAGATTGAATGAACTAATCCTGGGTAATAAATGGTGCTTAAAATTTGGGGGGGGGTGCAATTGGGTTAAGTGACTTACCTGGGATCACACAGTAGCAAGTGTTTGAGGTCATATTTGAACCCAAGTCCTCTTGAGGGCACATGGTAGATTGAGGGAGGGATAAGAAGGAAACTGTCTCGGAGAAAGTTAAAGCCCTGGGCTTCTAGTGGCTCAGAGTGGGAGAGTGACAAGGGACACTGCCCTCCAACTGCCTTGGGAAGGTAAGCAATGACACCCTAGCAATCAATGGCTGAACTCCAGGGCTGGTACTCTATCCACTGTACAACCTAGATGTCCTGGATGATGCTATTTCTATTCTATTTGGAGACTAGATGTTTCTAGCTGAGAGTCCCAGGGATATGTCCTTAGCTCAGAATTGTTCAACACTGTTATCAATGACTTAAATGAATCTTTATCAAATTTACAGTTGACTCAAAGCTAGAAAGAATAGTTCAAACAACTCACAGAAAGATGTGCTCATCTTATTAAATCTAATAGGGATAAATATAAAGTCTTCAAAGGAGATTCAAAAAATCAATTTCACAGATCCACGATGGGGAAAGAAGCAATTCATGTGAGAAGAGATTTTAGTGGAGCAGAAGCTCAATATGAAACAATAGGGTGATAATCTAACAGCCCAAATTCAAACACATTTCCTCCTCTGCAAAATGAGGGGATTGGACTAAATAGCCTCTAAGACTCCTTCTAGATCTAGATGTGTGAAATGATCTTAAGCTGCTTTAACGATGGTATTATTAATGAGAGAAGTAACAATCCCATGGTCACTGCCCACTTCATCTGTGTTGTTTTCAGTTTAGGACACCATGTTTTCTGAAGAACTTTGTGACAAACTAGTGAATGCAGAGTACTTTGACCGTGCAGGGAAGGGGATTGTGAGTACTCCCTATGAAAATTGTGGAACAGTATTTCGTTTAGAGAAAGAAAAACTTAGAAGGACTTTGCTCTAAAGTATTTTAAGGGTAGCAAAATGGTAGAGTGGATAGGAATCTGTGCCAGGAGTCTGGAAGAAGTGAGTTCAAATCTGCTCTCAGACCCTTACTAGCTGTGTGAGCCTGAGCAAGTCACTTAATTGTTGTTTGCCTCAGCTTCTTTATCTGTAAAATGGAAGTCATAATAGTTCTTACCTCTGAAGATTCTTGTAAGGAGAAAATGAGGTAATATTTGTAAATCACTTTGCAAACCATAAAGGCGAAAATGATAATAATGAGTCATTAGTTTTGTTCTATTTGATGCTAGAGAACAGAACTAGGTGAATACTTATAAATTTTAGGGAGATACATTTAGGCTTGTTGTAAAGAAAAATTAGAGCTGCTTAAAAGTAGAAAAAGGTCCTTGTGATAATGTCATCCCTCAAGGACAACTCTGATGAATATAGTAAATGATCACTCAGGGAATGTAGATGTGATTTCTATTCAGGTCCAAGTTGGAATGTATGACTCTCAAGATTTCCTCCAATTCTGAGTTTCTGTGGTTCTCCGACATACAGATTCAGCCCCTTAGTGCCTCTCTCATATGTCCCAAGTACAGAGCCTACAGATGACCCACCACTTTAGCCCTACCTACTTCGCTGAATATATAAAGAAGCCACCTTTATGTTTGGGGAGGGGCAGAAGGTACATGAAGCCTCCTTTGTCCTTGTCATTCTGGATCTGAAACCTCTTTGTTGTACCACCTGGAGTCCCTCTGGACAACTTCCATCGGATTCATACATACCTACCCCTAAGTTTAGCTAGTGGAGTGAGATAAGAGAGTAAGAAGGATTCGTGGTCCCATGACTCTTACCCCACTGGACAGTCATCCCTTCTTCAGGTTCCAGTCTTTGGTGTCGGAACCAAGACCCAACCTTCAACTCCAATCCCTAGTCCTCCCCTCCTCGCCTGCCAAATGTTAGCATCTGACTGGGAGTAGAATGTTTGGGGAAAAATGGGGGGACAGGACTGCCTTAGGGGAGAAGGTCAGAGCTACCACTCCCCAACATCCCCAGTGCTATTTTAGCCCCAAGTGACAACTGTATCCAGGAGTGGGGGAAGGGATTGCCTGCTACAGAGAAGATTTCCAGATGTTCTTCTTGGCACTCTGAAGGGATGGAGGGGATAAAGGAATGGGAATATGAGGGGGTGGGGCCCAGTTTTGGCTGGAAGAGTCACTGGGGGGGGGGGGGCCTTGAAACTCCAGGCCAACTCTAGCCACGTCTACAATTGTGTAGTAATCCTGAATCACCAGCTTTCACAGGAGGATCAATTAACTCTGCAGGAGTTGGGAATGGATGCAACATGAGCCCTTCCCCACAAATATCTCATCTAATAGCCCCAGCCCAGGTCCTGTGTGTATGTGTGTGGATGGATATCTGGCAGGAGGGGAAGTGGAGCAGCTGTTCTGGACTCCCAGTGACCCTGTCCACCCCCCTCCACCTCCTGTCCCCATCAGTATAATAGCAAGAGCTCCTCATACACATACACACAACAGAAAGCTGCTTGAGCACAGTGACTATCACATTTTGTCCCTAGAACTTAACAGGGTTCTGGGCACCTAAAAGGCCCTCAATAGAGGTGTTGAATAAAACTGTATTTACATGTCTTTTTTTGTGACCATAAGCCCTTTGAAGTAATTTTTTAGATGAAGAAACTAAAGCTCAGAGAAGTTAAGGTGATATAAATTAGCTACCTTAGGGGTCAATTATATCTCTGTGAAGATGATTTCAAAATTTACATTTCTGATTTTCATCTTTCTCCTGAGATCCAACCAGTTCTGCATCCCCAATCGACTTCTGAGCATTTTTTTCTTGAATGTCTAATTGATGTCTCTAATCACTATGTCTCAAATGGAATTCATTATCTTCGCCACTAAACCTAAATCTCTATCCCCTTTCTCCAATTTCTTGTTTGTAGTCAGCTAGTTATTCTGATTCATAATGTCAAAGTCAAGCTCAGTTCTTTGTTTTCTCTCACTCTTAATAGCCACTTCACAAAAATTAGCTTTACAAGAACTTGATTGGGGGATGGGGGAAATAATTCATGTGGAAAAAGATATTGAGATTTTAGTGGACCATAAACTCAAAAGGAACAAACGGTTGTCAGTAGCCCAAAAAAAAATAACCTGTTTACTCATATGCAAAGTGAGGAAGTTGGACCAGATGGCCTCTGAAATCCCTTGCCTCTAGATCTGTAATCTCATGATCTTTTAGGCTTCAGGAATGAATCCAGAGCATCAGGAATTAAAATGAGTTGCCAAGACTTGTTGATTCTACTTCTATAATACTTCTGTTTCTCTTTCTTTTTATCAAAATCATCATCCTAACTCAGATCCTTATCTTCTGGATAGAACATTGCAATAGCACTCTTTTGTGGGGGTTGGGGAGCCATTTATTAACTTAGTTATTTTAGATTTTTATTTTATTTTACTTCTGTTCCAAACTCTTCCACCCCATTTATTAAGAAAACAAGTAAATATGCAGCATTATAAATGTGTAAATATGTTTAGAAGAATTGCACATGTTTAACCTATATTGGATTACTTGTTGTCTAGGGGAGGATAGTGGGGGAAGGGGAGAGAGAAAAATTTGAAACACAAGGTTTTGCAAGAGTGATTGTTGAAAACTATCTTTGCATATTTTTTGAAAATAAAAGGCTATTATTTAAAAAGTTAAAAAAAAAAAAAAAACAAGAAAAACAAAACCTATTACAGATATGTATAGCTGGGGATAGTTAAATGGCCCAGTAGATAGAGCTCTAGCCCTGATGTTTGGAGGAGTTCAAATCCAACCTCAGACATTTAACAGTTACTAGCTGTGTAACCACTAGCAAGTCACTTAACCCCAACTATGTTGCCAAAAAACCCCAACAACAACAACAAAACCCCAACAACTCACAAATCTGCGTGAGTTGTTGGGGTTTTGTTGGTTTTTTTTTAGTCATGTCCAAAAGTCACATATTTTCACTTTAGTCATGTCCAAAAGAAGGAGAAAAAGAAGGAAGAGGAGGAGGAGACAGAAGACAATATCCTTCAATTGCATTAATTCTATTAGCTCTCTATCTGGAGATAGTTAGCATGCTTCATGAGGCATCCTTTGTAATTGTACTTAATTGTTTCCATTAGATACTGTCTTTTATAAGTGATTATCTTTATAATATTGCTGTTAACTATATAAATCATTTATCTAGTCCTGTTCACTTTACTTTGCATCAGTTCATAGAAATCTTCCCAGATTATTCTGAAACCATTTCTTTCATCATTTCTTCTTCTTTTTTTGTTTTGCTTAGGCTTAGGGATTAAGTGACTTGCTCAGGATCCCACAGATAGGAAGTAGTAAGTGTCTGATTTCAGATTTGAACTCAAGTCCTCCTGACTTCATGGTTGGTACTCCATCTACTGCTTCATCTAGCTGCCCCTTTCATCATTTCTTTCAACACAATAGTGTTATGCCAAAGTTCCCTTTTAATGGGGTGACCAGTTCCTCCAATTGTCCTATTTCTTAATTCTGCCTTAGGTTATGACCGTCTCCTCTTAATGGTTGAGATAAAGGTTTTATAGATATTCCTTAATGTCATTAGAATATCAGTAACCTCCTTCTATTAGGTTATCCCCATCTAGGTCCCTCCATTGTTCTTGTTATTCCATAAAAGGCTCCCTGCCCAGAGACTCGGGGCTAGACTCTTTGAGATGATAGTCTTGTCTAGCCCTGGGATCAACTGGTCCCAGTATTTCTCTCCATTTAATAAACTATTGAATTGGTCTCTAATCTCTGTCTTGCTCAGTTTCTTCGGCATTACAATAGTATAACATTGAACTAATATGTCATAATTTGTTCAATCAATCCCCAATTGATGGACACCGTCACAAGTTTCAATTTCTTACCTCCACAAAAAGAGCTGCTATAAATATTTTTGTCATATAAATCTGTTTACTCTTTCTTTGATCTCTCTGGGATTATGGATCTAGTAATGGTATGACTGGGTCAAAAAGTATAGACACCTTAGTAGCTTTGGGGACAACTTTTGTTGTTATTCAATCATTTTAGTCTTCACTCCTCTGACTCTTCATGACCCTATTTAGGGTTGTCTTGGCAAAGATACTGGGGTGGTTTGCTTTTTCCTTCTCTAGCTCATTTTACAGATGAGAAAACTAAAGCAAACGGGGTTAAATGACTTGGCCATGATCACACAGCTAGTAAGTATCTAAAGCCAGATTAGAACTCCTTAAGAAGTTTCTTCCTGACTCCACGGTCAGCACTTTATCCACTGTGCCGGTTAACTGCTTTTTGAGCACTACCATTTAATTTGCATTTTTTATTTATTAGTGATTTAGAGCATTTTAAAAAATATGGCCATGAATAGCTTGGATTTTTTTTTTCTCCAAAAACTTCCTGTGCTCCGACCTTTGACCATTTATTAATTGGATGACTCATTTTTGCAAATGACCTAATTCCCTATATATTTTAGAAATGAGACTTTTGTCAGAGAAATTTGCCTTCAATGGTAGTTTTTTTTTTCCCCCTGAAGCAGTTGGGGTAAAGTAACTGACCCAGGGTCACATAGCTAGGAAGTGTTAAGTGTCTGAGGCCATATTTGAACTCAGGTCCTCCTGACTTTAGGGCTGGTAATCTATCCAAAATACACCTAGCTGCCCTTCTTCAATAGTGTTTTACTTACTCTTTAAGCTTCCAGCCTTTCCTTTTTCTAATCTATCCCCCACATAGCTGTCAAAATAACCTTCCTAAATTGAATTTCTGACCAGATTACTTCCCTGCGCAACAATCTTCAGTTGCTCCCTATTGTTTCTAGGACAAAATACAAAGTCCTCAGCTTGGCATGTGAAGCCCCTCCATGATCTAGCTACAGACCACTTTTTAACATTTAATACCAGTCCTCCCCCCCCCCCCCCCCGGACGCCGGGGGGGGGGGGGGGGGGGGGAGGGATGGAAGGAGGGAGAGGAAAACTTGGAACAGAAGTGAGTACAAGGTATAATGTTATAAAAAATTATCCTGGCATGGGTTCTGTCAATAAAAAGTTATTAAAAAAACAATAATAAAATAAAATGTTTCAGATAAAAAAAAAAAAGCATTTAATACCAGTCCTCTTTACAGAGTCTACGTGACAAACTAATTTCTTTTCTGTTCCATGAATTCAGCATTCTATTTCCCTCCTCCTTGCCTTTCTATAGGCTGTACTCTCTTTTCTTCCTGATATGGACTGACTCCCTTTTCACCTTTGTCTCCTAGACTCTCCACAGGTGTCACTTCCCATCTTCCAGTTAGTCAACATATCTTGCATTTACTTACATGAATACATGTTGAATCCTCCACTAGCATATAAGCTCCAAGAAGAAAGATAAGAGTTTTCATTTTCTCTGTATTCTCAGCTAGTACATGGTAGATTCTTTTTTTTTTTTTTTTTTTATTTAATAGCCTTTTATTTACAGGATATATACATGGGTAACTTTACAGCATTAACAATTGCCAAACCTCTTGTTCCAATTTTTCACCTCTTACCCCCCCCCACCCCCTCCCCTAAATGGCAGGATGGCCAGTAGATGTTAAATATATTAAAATATAACTTAGATACACAATAAGTATACATGACCAAAACATTATTTTGCTGTACAAAAAGAATCAGACTCTGAATTATTGTACAATTAGCTTGTGAAGGAAATCAAAAATGCAGGTGTGCATAAATATAGGGATTGGGAATTCAATGTAATGGTTTTTAGTCATCTCCCAGAGTTCTTTTTCTGGGTATAGCTAGTTCAGTTCATTACTGCTCACATGGTAGATTCTTAAATAGAGCATCTAGGAGGTGCAGTGGACAGAGCACCAGGCCTGGAATCAGGAAGACCTGAATTCAAATCAATCTCAGACATAATCAGTGTGACTCTGGGCAAGTCATTTAACCCTGTTTGCTTAAGTTTCTCATCTGTAAAATGAGTTATGACAATCATTCTAGTATCTTTGCTAAGAAAACCCCCAAATGGGGTCATGAAGAATCAGAAACAAATAAGATCCTTTTTTTTTTTTTTAAATAGCTTTTTATTTTCAAAATACATGCAAAGATGCAAATTCAACATTCTTGTGTTCCAAATTTTTCTCCCTCCCCCCAGCAAGTAATCATGCAATTCTTCTCAACACATTTCCACATTTAAACGAGATTCTTAATAACGCTTAATTTAATTGTCCAGGGTCACACATTTTGTAAGTGTCTTACCCAGGATTCGCAGTCAGCAAGACTCCAAGTCCGGGGCTTTTTTCTTCTCCCTCCCATATGGCTTCTCTCAGAATCACCAAAGTGGGCAGGAGAAAAACGCACAAGTCATCTATCAAACTCAGTCCTGAGCACGACTACTCTCTATGACTGTCCCAAAAGGTGACCACCAAGGGTTGTTTGAAGAGCTTCAGCCTTTCCCATCGCCAGGCTAGCCCTCATCTGATGGTACTTGGCCCACCTTATGCCCCCCCCCCCTTCCCATCACCGCCACTCCTACCCCAAGGAAACAAATTTCCTGAGCCCCACAGGCCAAACAGAGTGGGGGAGGGGCTGGGGTGTCCCCGGGGGTCTTCCCTCTCCTGGAGCGCAAGGGAGCGAGAGAGGGCGGCGCCCTCCCTCTGAGCCCACCCCGTCTCCCAGAGCTGGACGTCTGCGGCAGCAGAGGCGCGGATTCGATGCGCAAGCTCGACGTCTCCGCGCTTGGGGTCGTTCGCGTCCCAACCTGGCCGGGTGGGGGCTCCGTGGTGCTTCTCCCCTCCTGGGCCTCTGCGGAGCCGAAGCTCGCTGCGCTGCCCCCGTCTTCCCGGAGCAGTGCGCTGGGAGGGCCGCGGGCGGGCTCCCGTGGGCCGCGAGTCTCCGCAGCCCGACCTCCGCCCCGCGGCCCGCACCGGCCCGGGGAGAGACGGAGGAAGATACCCGTGGAGCTCTCCTCGGCGGGCCGGGACGCAAGAGGGCGGATCAACGCTCGTCATGCCGGGGAGAAGGAAAGCCTGACCCCGCTGCGCAAGGAGGCGCTAGCCCGACCGCAGTCCCAGGAAGGGGCGCGCTGGTCACCCTGACTGGGCAGGAAGTGCACGGGTCGCACAAACCGCATTAACCTCCGGGGTTACCCCGAGAAAAAGGCGGCCCTGACTCGGGTGACCTCGGGGGGACAGCGCGCAGATGCCGCTAGACTGAGGGACGGGAACGCGTGCGCTTGGAAAAGAGCGAGGCTTCGCTGAGAGCCCTCCCTCCAGCGCCGCCAAGCTGCGTGGTCTCGGGCAGACGTCACTGCCTCCGGGTCTCAGCTGGAAAAGGAAGGAGCAGGGCAAGACACGCCTGAGGCCCCTCCAGGATGCTTGTAGCTACGATTCCAACCTCTATGTAAATTCAGCTGGGATGGTCGTTGATATTATTTCGATCTAAATCTCGGGTTCTGAGGTTTGGCAGTTGTCCATGCTGTAAAGTTACCCATACATATAACTTGTAAATAAAAGGCTATTAAATAAATAAATAAATAAATCTCGGGTTCTGAGCCCAGGACGCTCCTGGAAGACCCGGGGAGACCCCCCAGCGGAGGCTGGGGCAAGGGGACACAGGACCACGGAGGGTCCCATTCCTCCTGGACCTCAGCTAAACCCCGCCTCTTCCCGCCCACAGCGGGAGTGGGCGGGCTGACGAGGAGAAAGGCGCTTAGCTTGGGCGCTGAGAAGGCGGGGTCTGTGTGTGGGCGTGGCCCGAGTGGGGCGGGGTTGAACATAGTCCTCAGAGTTTGTCCCTCCCCCCCGGAGGCGGGGGGTGTCCCAGCTTTCCCGCTCAGAATTCGAGCTTACGCCATCCGTCGCATATGATGTCATTTCCGGTCGTCCAGGAAGTTGCTCTCTCCCGGTGTCCGAGCAGGTTGCCGCTATGCTTCTGATCCGGGGAGCCCTGGGGCTCCGGGGTCCTGGTCGGAGTCTGATCCCAGCACGAAGGGTGAGGGCTGGGCCGAAATGGGCCCAATCAGGGAGAAAGGGGAGGGGTCGCGGTTGGTACGAGGGTGGAGGTCAAAGGTCACCTGGGCCCCTCTCATCTCCCCGGACAGGCCCTCTCCGCGCTGACCGGGGGAGACCTCGAAGTCCCGGAGCATGCGTTGACTACAGGTTAGCGGTCATTAGGGAAGGGCCGGGGTAAGGTGTCCTGGTCCACGCTCATGCTCACCTTCTCCCCCTCATAGCATCCCCGCCCCCCGTCGGTGTCCCCCTGCTCCGTCGCTGTGAGCTCCCGGTTCCCGTGCACCGGGGTCCGGTGCAAGCCTGGGTGGAATCCCTCCGGGGCTATGAAGAAACGCGCTTGGGCCTGGCCGACCTGCATCCCGATGTGTTCTCCGTGGCACCCAGGTGAGCAGGAGACGGCCCCACCTAACTCCCACCTCACCATTCATTAAGTGCCGCCCACTAGTGCTGGGTGAAGTAGGTCACACCGCGCATTTCCTCCACCCAGACAAGCTTTCTCTCGGTCCCAAGCCTTCCTGGGCAAGGTTTTTGTCTCCCAGACTCGGTCTGAAGGTCGCCCCTCTCCCTCACTTCTTAGCCTCCCGAATAGCACACTTACTCAAAGAAAAAACCTGACCAGCCTCTTTTTGATATTAAAAATATTCATGTTTACTATTTGCTACCTTATCCAGATGATTCATCGAAGAGTAGCAGGAACCCTGATTTTAAAACTTACTCATTTAACATTTTTCTCCACCTCAAAACAACTATTTTTTATTTTTCATTTTTAATAGCTTTTTATTTATATGCATGGGTAATTTTACAGCATTAACAATTGCCAAACCTTTTATTCCAGTTTTTCTCCTCCTTCCCCCCACCCCCTGCCCCAGATGGCAGGATGACCAATACATAACATTTGTTTTTAAGATTTTTTAAGTGCTAGGTTCTTTCCCTTATGCCCACCTACAATTAAGAAACCACATATGAAGTTATGCAAAACATTTCTATAACAGTCAAGTTTTAAAAGAAAACATAGATCTCCTACCTTAATGAACATAAAAACCCTCAAAAACAATTAAATTAAAAAGAGCGAGAAATAGAGAATGCTTCGATCTGTTTTCAGACACAATCAGTTTCTTCTCTGGGTATGGATACGATTTTTCATCATCAATCCTTTGGAGTAGTCATTTACAGCTGGGAACCCTGGTTTTTAAAAGCTCTTTTAGGAAATACCAACTTTGCCGCTTTTACTAAGCTGGAAAGGTCAGTGAGATGCCATCACTGTTTGAGACTTCCCAAGAGTATTTAGTTCAGCCCTTAATTTTAATAGGACTATAAAATGAAGCTTCATGCCCACATCAGTCCCATTCTTTACTGGAAGACTACCATTGTAGCTCAGACACCTCTTGCTTGTTTTATGGAAATAGCTTCCTGATTGGTAGTGGTGGTAGGATGGGAGGGGTGGAGCAAGTATTTATTAAGCACCTCCTATATGTTTATATACATAGGCAATGAGCTAATCACTTTGCAAATATTATCTTATTTTATCTTTACTGTAACCATGTGGGAAGGTGCTATTATTCCTGTTTTGCAGATTAAGAAACAGAGGGAGAAATTAAGCAAATTGGTCAGGGTCACACAGCTAATAAGTGATTTGAGGCCATATTGGAACTCGGGTCTTATTCTATGCACCCTATTTACCACCTAGCTGTTTCCCAGACAGTCACACAGCTTCCAAGCTGGTATTCCTACAACATCTAATCTGACAGTGTCATTTCTCTGTTATACAAACTCCAAGAACAGAGCTGTCTAGAATGAAATACAAAAACCTCTGTTTAGAATTTAAAGCCTCACACAATCTTGCTACAATCTACCTTTCCATTCTTTTTACATATTCTGTAGTTTAGCCAAATTAGAACTTTTGATATCCTTCAACCATAGCCTCCTCTCCCATCTGTTTCTTTTGGACAGTCCATTCCCTCATTGCTGGAATTATCTCCTTCCTCATCTGTTGTGGAATCATTAGATTTTATGAGCACTCGGCTCAAGCACCAGCTCCAACATCATGCCTTGCTAGATTCTCCCCAGTTGCTGACATCTCAAACCTAAAAATTACCTGTATTTATTTATATTTATGTATATATATATTGTCTCTCTTCACAAAATGTAAGCATTTTGAGGGTAGGGACCTTCCTTTTCATTTTTGTATCCCTGGTGCCTAACAGTGCCCAAGACATAGGAGTTACTTAATAAATCCTTGTTTCTTGATAGATGCCTAAAGTAACCCCTATTCAAGTCCAGCACATAGCTTTTATTTCAGGCCGAACAGGTATCTGTTTTGATGATTATCTCCAGCTAATTATGGAGAAACTTGTCACCAGGGAGTTGGCTGCAAAATGACCCATTTTTCAGCTCTTTCTCGAACTGTCTATAAGGGCAGAGAAGAAAGAGGAATATTTATCAGTGTAGAGGAAACAGGGTTGAATCCACAGGTCCTTATTGAATAATACAGTATGGTTATTACAGCATGGAGAGCAAAGTATCTGGGAAGAAAAAGAGGGATCACAGAAATCGGCACAACTGTGAAGTGTGAATGGCTCAGTGGTAGAAATGGATCTTATGAGAAAGCAGAGTTGCTTAATTCTTTTTTTTTTCCCCCTATTAACTCTCACTGCAACTAACAGTTGGAAATCTTCTGGAATCCCTGAATGGTTAAGCGACTTACTATAAAATCCCAACAGCCAGTAACACTAGAGGCTGGAGGTCTTCAAACAAAGGATGGCTAGTCCCTTATTGGTTCAGTTGCAAGGGGAACACATACTTATTTGGATTGGAAGACTTTTCTTCTATAAAAGTGTCCTGTGTCCCATCTCTTTCTTGTAGTGCTGCTAAGCCCTCCATAAATGTTTGTTGTTGTCTGATGGCCCATAGGAGAACCGTAACCCAACTTAAGGCATCTGCCTCCCAGCTCCCACCTCAGTACAGTTCAAGCAGCACTAATCTCCAGCTCCTTAAACTGTGGTTCACAACCCCATGTGAGATCTCATAATTGAATGAAGAGGTTGCAAAATTATGGTTTATTATGAGTAAATGTTTAATTTGTGTACCTATTTTCTATACTCATATACTCGGGGTGATATAAAAATTTCTCTGGTGGAAAGGGATCAAGAGTGAAAGAGGTTTAAGAAGTCATACACTATCCCGTGTATTGGGGATACCAGAACAAAATGAAGCAGTTCTTCTCTAAAGGGACTTCATTCTACCAGGGGATTATACACAAAGATACACTGGTACACATTGATATATAAATGCAAGCCCATTTGATAAAGGAAGGATCATTAATGACTGGAGGTATCAAGAAAGGATCCTCCAGAAAACTGGGAAACAATTTTTACAACCAGTGTTTCTAATAAAGGCCTCTTTCTCTCCCCCCCCCCCCCCCCCCCCCCCCCGTTTTTGGATGAGCGTTTATTTATTTATTTGGTTCTTGGAAATGTTTATATTTTTTCCTATTACATTTATTTTTTTTTTAATTATAACTTTTTATCGACAGAACATATGCATGGGTAATTTTTTGCAAGATTATCCCTTGCACTCACTTCTGTTTTGACTTTTCTCTTCCTTCCCTCCATCCCCTCCCCTAGAGGGCAGGCAGTCTTATACATGTTAAATATCCTAGATACAATATATGTGTGCAGAACCCATACAGTTCTCTTGTTGCACAAGAATTGGATTCAGAAGGTAAAAATAACCTGGGAAGAAAAACAAAAATGTAAGTAGTCCACATTCATTTCCCAGTGTTCCTTCTCTGGGTGTAGCTGATTCTGTCCATCATTGATCAATTGGAACTGAATTAGATCTTCTCTTTGTTGAAGATATCCACTTCCATCAGAATACATCCTCATGCAGTATTGTTGTTGAAGTGTATAATGATCTGGTTCTGCACATTTCACTCAGCATCAGTTCATGTAAGTTAAAGACCTCATTTCTAAAATATATTAGAAAACTGAATCAAATTTATAAGAATCCAAGTCATTCTCCAGTTGATAAATGGTTAAAGGAATATGAACAGGCAATTTTCAGATGACAAAATTAAAGCTATATGAAAAAATGTGGCAAATCACTATTGATTAGAGAAATGCAAATTAAAAGAACTTTGAGGTACCAACACATACCTATCAGAATGGCTACTATGACAGAAAAGGAAAATGATATATATTGGAGAGAGTTGTAGGTAAATTGAAACATTGTTGGTGGATTTGTGAATTGATCTAACCAATTTGGAGAGCAATTTGGAACTATTCCCAAAAGGCTATAAAACTGTGCATACCTTTGGATCCAGCAATATCCATAACTAGCCCCAAAAGATCCTCAAAAAGATGAAAGAACCTACATGTGCACAAATGTTTATAGCAGCTTTTTGTAGCAAAGAACTAGAAATTGAGGAAATACCCATCGATTGGGAATGCCTGAACAAATTGTGGAATTTGAATATAATGAAATACTATTATTCCTAAGAAATGATGAACAGGCAGACTTAAGAAAAACCTGGAAAAGTTTACATGAACTGATGTTGGGTGAAGTGAGCAGATCCAGGAGAACATTGTACACAGTGACAAGATTATGTGATGATCAACTATGATAAACACATCTCAGAAATACAATGATCCAAGATAATTCCAAAAGACTCATGGAAAATAATATCCACATCTAAAGAAAGAACTATGAAGATTGAGTACAGATTAAAACTTAGTATTTTCACCTTTTTTGTTGTTTTTTCTTTCTTGAGGTTTTTCCCTTTTCTGATTGTTTTTCACAAGGTGACTAATGTGGAAATATGGTTAATATGTATACATGTATAACCTGTATCAGATTGCTTGCTATCTTGGGGAGGTGGGAGAGGAGGAAGGGAGGGCAAAATTTTTTGGGAATTTAAAATCTTTTAAAAGTAAATGTTGAAAACTAATTTTTTCATGTGATTGGAAAAACTAAAATACCATTAAGTGGGAGTAGGGGAAGGGGAGGAGAAGAAAGGCTTCTCACAGAAGGTGAGCTGAGCCTTGAAGCAAGGTATAGATTCTATGAAGCCTGTGGAAAAGCATGGTAGCAGGAGATGGAGGGCTGAAGTCAGAGATGTAGACTTTGTAAAGGAGGGCAGTATAAAATGTTTGAAAAGGAAGTCTGGAGCCTGCCTGGCTTTAGATGCCAACCTGAGGAATTTTTTTTTTTTATATTTATGGCAATAGGGAGCCACTAAAGATTCTTGACTGGGAAAATGACCTAGTCAGGCTTGTGTTTTATGAAAGTTATTTATATAAACTGATGAGATTAATTGGAAGATGTCCTAGAGGTGAGAAGTAGGAGACAACCATGATAGTGCTCATTTAAGTGAAGAGATAGAAGAGGTGTTTATTAATAGAGGCAGAATCAATAAATCCCATCAACTTAATGGATATAAGAGTAAGAAAGAGTTGTCATTGACTTCTAGATTGTCAATGTTGGTGGAAGGTAAAATCGGAGATGCCCTCAACAGAATTGAAAAATTAGAGAGAGAGGGTTAAGGGAGACAATTTTAGGTTTGATATGCCTTCAGGAATGAAAATCAGGAAGTGAAGGTTGAACATCTATATACGAGAGAGCATATGACAATCAGTTGCTTACAATTGCTAATTAAATCCAGTTGCTGATGAAATCACCAAGAGAATGGTATGAAAAAAGGTGAGAGGCCCAGGTTGGCTTGAGAGCAGCCAGTCAAGGGTCAGGACTTGGCAGACAGTCCAGCAACCAAGACTAAGAGTAGTTAGACAAATAAGAGAACCAGAATCTACTTGCTAAAAATTAACTGCAGGAGAAAGTCTCTAGGAGGAGAGAATCATAGTAGCTGTCAGTAGTTACAGAGAAGGCAAGGAAGCTGAAGCCTGAGAAAAGGTGTCAGATTTAGTGATTAAAATGTCTCTCAGAAGCCACCTGCTGAGAGTTCTTATTGCCTATGACTTTTTTTTCCCTTCCCAGGCTGGACATTCTACATGAGGTTGCTATATGGCAGAAGAACTTCAAAAGAATTGTGAGTGTCATTGGGGGTCAGGGCGTTGTGGGGCAGGAGTGGGCCCTAGAATAACTCCCCTCTTTTCTTTCATCCCATCAGAGTTATGCCAAGACCAAGACACGGGCAGAGGTGAGAGGAGGTGGGAGGAAGCCCTGGAGGCAGAAAGGTTCAGGCCGAGCCCGGCACGGAAGCATCCGCTCCCCAATCTGGCGAGGAGGTCAGTCCTAAGGATTTGAGGGTGTTGGGGACAAAGCACAAAAACATTTTTGGAGCCCTAGTGTCCTAGGGATCCTAGCAGGAGTACACTGGGCATTTATCAAACCTTCCTTTGCTTCCTCTTCCCCCGTCCCCACTGCAGGTGGTATTGCCCATGGTCCACGGGGTCCGACTAGCTATTACTATATGTTACCTATGAAGGTTCGAGTGCTGGGCCTCAAGGTGGCCCTGACAGTCAAGCTGATGCAGGTACCAACTGTGCCCCTCACATGGGCAAAGGGAGGTGCACTTATTCCCTGGAAAGGGCTGGAAACTGGGACTCCAGCATCCTGGTCCTTGGCAAGAGCTTTGATGGCTCTTTCTTGTCATAAACCAGAATGTCCCATCCATGAGAGGGTCTAGTTATTGAAGGCTGACTTGACTCTAACCTCCCAGGATGATCTTCATGTGGTAGATTCCTTGGAGCTGCCAACCTCAGACCCAAAATATTTGTCAGACCTGGTTCGGCACCGGTGTTGGGGTGACTCAGTCCTCCTTGTTGATGTGTGAGTGGTATCTGTGGGCAAGTGGGAATGGTGCAAGTCTTTGACTGGGCTCAATTTCCCCTACTCCAGGGGGGCTGCCAGTTCGTGATTGGGTGGGGGTCAGAAGGAGCTTCCAAGCCTAGCCGGGGCCTCTTCATCCTGGACATTGTCTGAGATGACCTGCTGCTTACCCAACCTTGTGTTCCAGGAATGAGGAGATGCCCCAGAACATAGTTTCCGCTGTATCCAACCTGAAGACCATCAACCTGATACCAGCAGTTGGTGAGTGATTGGGTCTGAATGGTCCAGCTTGGAGACCCCATTCCTTAGGAGCCTGGTGGTCTGCCTGTGGGATTGGGTTACATCTTGGGAGCACAAGTCCTATGAGATATGTGAGAGACTGTCTTCAACCTTAGCCTCCCTCTTCCATACCCACAGGCCTCAATGTCCACAGTATGCTGAAGCACCAGACCTTGGTCTTGACTCTCAACACTGTTGCCTTCCTAGAGAAGAAGCTGTTATGGCACGATAAGCGCTACACAGCCCTCTACCCATTCCGCCTGCCCTACAGCGACTTCCCTTGACCTCCAAAGTGACTGTGCTTCCCCACTCCTGGCATAGCAAAATAAAGAGTATTTGTCACTTATTGCTACCTCCTCTCCCAACTTTGATAAACCCGAATTGCTCTTTTCTGGCAGGTGTCAGGAAGTTCTGGTTCTGACTCTCTCCAACTTTCTTCTCAAAGTACCTTCCTCATTCTCCTTTCCACCCACCCTTCTCCTTAAGCAGCCTCTTGTTTTTTCTCCTAACAAGGGTTGGTCAGTGAATCAGGTTGCCTGACACCTTAGAGGAAATCCTAATTTTCCTTTCCCCGGCAGTTCAATCCTGCTTCCTATTTCCCAATTATATACCCCTTAGGGAAGAAGAATTTGTCCTCAGACCCTAAAGGCAGCAGAACATCTGTTTCCTTTTCTTCTTGTCCCTCCTTTTTCCTCCCCCTCCTTCCCAACAGAAAGTTTGATTCTTGACAAACCAAGCAACCCCACATTTCAGGTGATACCTCTCTCATTTCATCCCTATCCCCAACAGTTAACAGCAGATGAGATTAGAACTGGGGCTTCTGGGTACCTGACCCCCCCCCCCCCCCCCCCCCCCACCTCCCCATCCCTTCATTCTTGATTGTGGGCTTCCTCTTGCATTGCCGGGGAAAGGACTATGAAAACCTGAGTAGTCTGAACACAGAAGTCCAGTCATCCCCATGCAGCCGCATGGGGCCGCTCTTGGCCACAAGTCCCCCGGTTAAGCCTCAGATACTCTTTGTTCAGTTTAGCTTGGGGAAAGTTTCACCTAAAAATAAGCTGTACATTCCCACCCAACCGCTCAGGATTTTCCAGACTCGCCAACCTGAGCTTGGGTTTCCCAAATCCCAGAAGACCTCGTGATTTAATTAACTTTCCTATACTTCTCCCTCTCAATATTCCCTCTTCAAAATACCATAGGAGATCTGGCACTGCCAGTCTGGGGAAGAACTTTGGACTAGGGTTGAGGAAGGGAAGAAATGAGTCTCTCCAATTGGGTTTCTCTGAAACTTGATAAGGGAGAGGCTGTCTCACTTTTCCGGCCCTGGAAGGGTGAGGGAATTGGAATAAGATTGTTTGTTCAACTCTACTGCTACTCCAGGAATGTGAGGGAGGTTGGGGCGGTCCCCTCTTGGGGTCTCCGAGGAAATGAGGGCTCCGGAGATGAGGGCACAGCCCTCTACTGTCATTGCATTCCCGGTATAGACCCCCCTCCCCTTCCCTTTCTGCTCGGAGACCTCTTTGCCCTGTGGACACCATGGCAACAACTCGGTGTGGGTCCCACAACAGGAAACTGGGGGAGGAGGGGAGACTGTAAGGCCCGGCCAGCCATAAGGGGAAGGGGAGAACCAGTCTGGTAGACTCTCCATCAGAGGTAGGAAAAAGGCTCCAGAATCATTTCATGGAGTTCCCCCCCTCCCTCAGGTTTCCCTTCCTCAGAGTTCCCAGTTCTGGAGAGGTGGGTGAGCAGGGACCGGGACTTCGGAGGCACAGGCTCAGGCCATCCTTGGAAGGGCTTCTGAGATGGGGAAGGTGGAGCCTAGGCTTCCTGTCCCTTCCCCACCGGCCCTCTCAGCAATGCTGGGTTCCGGCTGCTCCTGTAGACCGGTCCACGTTCAGAGCCCCCCGACCGCTTCAGCGGTGGGAGTGTTGGGACGGGCTGCCCTAAACCAAGCTCTACCCTGGGTGTCATTGCATTCCCGGTGTAGGAAACCCCTGCCTCTGGAACAAAATCCTTCCATACTTTGCTCCTGGATTTTCCTGACAGCACAGGGGCACATTGCTGTGAGATGGGGAGGAAACATCTCTTCCCTGGGGAAAGGACTTAGTTATCTGGAGGGTAATCATTCGGGGAGCCAGAGATTAATCAGCACGTCCTTGCAAAAGTGCCTTCTTCCTCTTTCTCCGAACCCTACTGTAGCCCCCGGCCGAGGGAAAGGGAAATTTTAGCGTTGGCAATTGTGACGACAGCTTTTAGAACAGACTAGGGCGGCGAGGAGACGGGACTGTGATCCAGTGTCACTCCAGATGTCTTTCGACCCCTCCCACTGCCTCCCGCCTACGGCCAACTCACGAGGCGGCTGCCAACGCCGGGACAGCGGCTGTCCGGGGCTCCAGGCTGCGGAAAAGTTCCGCATTCCGAAACTTGTTTGAGGGGGATGGGGGGACGGAGAAGAGCCCTGAGGGCTACACCCTCCTGTTCTTTCACTGGAGTCTGGAGTTCCTGGGTCCTATCCCAATCACCTTCCCCATCCCCTCGCCCTCCGTCCCTTCCAGTGCCATCTGCTCTGACAGCTCTCGTTTCCCGAGGCTTAGAAACGCTGAAAGACTCCCGGGGCGAGAAAATGGGAAGAGCCTTCAAAAATAAAACCAAAGTTTTAGGGAAGCCAATGCTGGATCTAAGCAAAGGATACATTTTGAGTGGCCCAAGTACATTCAAAAATCTTAGTCGATTAAAATAATAATAACGCTAATCTATAGATTTGCCGGATCCTCATTCTTCTAAAGGTAGCGGTAGGCTAGGTATCATTTTCTGCAGGATATGTCTCCACCCTCAAAACTCGCCGCCGGACCCCTCTCTGGCCCCTAGACGACCCCACACACACTCTTCTGTAAACATTGTTTACTTAACTTTGGAAACTCCTGAACTGGGAGGGACTGACCCCCTACGCGCTCCCCTCATACTTCCAAATACCCCCCCCCCCCATCCGGAAATACCGGGCAACTTACTCTGGAGGGGAAAGCGTGAGGTTTCCGGGAAAGCAGGACCGCCTTCCCCCTCCCTCTCCAGTCCAGCCCCTAATCACCAAGGGAGATCATAAAAGGAGCCCCGCATTTCGACTTCGCATTCAGCCCTCCCCGCAGACTCCGGCTCGTGCCCGACTCCTGCGCCAACATGAGACTCCTCAGGCCCCTTCCCGCTCTTGCTGCGCTCTTGCTCCTGTCCCTACTCTCATCTTCAGGTGAGACCCTCGGCCTTGCTTAGCGCTCCCTCGCCCCCGGCCCTGTTTCGGACCACTAGCTTTGCCTGGGGAGGGACCAACAGGAGAGCTGCCCGCAGGAGGAGGCACTCTCCTTGGTTGTTCTGGCCGGGCATCCAGTCCCGAAGCTGCAGTTGACTGCTCTGGGTCAGAACTGAGGGTGGGAAGGAACTTGAGAAACTTTTGAAACACTTAAAGGTGGCAGATAGGGTAGAAAGGAGTGAAAAAGTCCCATCGCTCGCTGACCTTAGTCTCCGAGAAGGGGGTTAGGGCGGGAGGGGGAGTCCGAGGATGGACTGAGTTGGTCTGGAAGGATCCTTGTGCCTCGGGGTGCCAGCCCCCCTCCCCGAAGAACCTTTTTCTCTCTCTTCAGAAGCCTTCGTCTCCCCCTCCCGTCCTCTCCCAAGGGAGAAGTCTGTGGTCCCCGTGGCGGGGGAATTCCAGAGCTGGGTTCCCCTCGAGGAAGTGCTAACAGAGTCAGAAGCCCAGGCTTGGGGTGGGGCAAACCCGGGGGGAGTTCCCTTCAAATCTCCGGAGATTAGTTCCTGGGAGACCGACTCAAAACGTGTGTGTTGATTGTGAAGGGATAGAAGCGACTCCGTTTTCAGGGCCAGACTGGACTCGCGGTCTCTCCTTGCAGGAGACCAGGTGAACCTCCCCCAGACTCAGGTCTGGGTGGATCCCCCAAACCCCGTGATCCTCTTGGGGACTAAAGTAATTGTGAACTGCAGCACCGACTGCGCCGATCCCCTTGATATCGGCCTGGAGACTAGGCTGGCGAGGAACGTGGAGAGCTCGGGGACCAGCTGGAAAGCCTTCAGCTTGAGTAACGTGACCCAAGATAACAGTCCGCTGTGCTTTGTTAACTGTCCCGGAAAGCGCCAGGGCAGCGCCAGGGCGAACATCATGGTTTACGGTGAGCGAAAGCGAGGGGGTCTGGGGGGAGAGGTGGGACGAGGGGCTCGGCCCGGAGCGCGCGGCTCAGGCAGGGGGCGGGGGCCGGGGCGGGCACATTCCGTTTCGGGGAAGGGCGGGGAGCTCACCTTTGGTGGATGAGAGAGTGAGTGAGTAACGGGAAGGGAAGGCTGGACTTGGCGGGCAAACAAACGCCCCGGTCCCGGCATCTTCGCTTAGGAATTCACTTCAACAAAACAAATACTTGCGCTACTGATTAAGGCTCTGGGGGAGGCGGCGAGGAAAGTGACCCGTCCAAGCAGGGTCCCGCCCGCGGGGAGCTCACTGCCTGAACTTGAAACCGTGCGCGGGGCGGCAGGGAAAGCGGGGGCCGAGCTAGAGTTGTCAGGGATTGGGGAAGGGTCGCGTCCGGGTGAGGGATCGGGCAGTGCTGTTCCTCTCCTCCTGTGGGGACCATTTAGGTTCCGACAGGTTCTGAAGCCTGCTTCCCCCTGGCTCCTCAAGCCCCCGGCTGCACTGCACCCCCTATATATCCCTCCCGCAAACACTGAGCATCTACTGCGTCAGAATGCGCGGCTCCCTGGGAGAGATACAATCTGAGATAAAACACAGTCCCTTGCTTGCCCTTTGCTAAATGCAAAACAAACTGCGATCTGGTAGGTGCAGGTCACCTGGACCTTAGGGCAGAGGGCAGAGAGGAACCCGATTGCGGAGGATTATGAAACGCGAGGGAGAGGAATTAGGGATTTATTTAATGGGTGAGGTATTTCCATGGGTAACAGAAGGGTTTTTTTGAACAGAGGAGTGGTATTACCAGATCTGTCTTTAAAGAGGATTTTTATTTTTATTTTTGACGGGGAAGAAAGTCATGAAGAATAGAATGGAGCAAAGAGGAGGGTAGAGGAAGAGGGAAAATGCTGATGAAAAAAAGTTAGGAAACGCTTGCTAATTTTCCTTTAGTCATCTGCCCTATAGCCTTGAGAGTATACTTTCAGCCTATTCTTGCTATGGAACGTAAAAGTGAGGAGGGAGCTCCCCTTTTACCACTCTTCTGCAAGGGAATCTGAGGCCAGGTCAGAGACAACTTAAAAAGTTATAAAGGTCAGATTGTACAATGAATCAGGCTAGGCCCTGCTTCTGACACCTTCTACCTTCCTGTCTGAGCTGAAACCAAAATTGCAGTCTTCAGTGCAACTATGTGGAAATCTCCTCAGGTAATAGATCCCCTCTTTGTCCAGAAGTGTTTACATACCTCCTGAACCTGACCTCGCTTGTTTCTCCTCTTTCACCCACAAGAATAGGGATTAGGAGAGAGACTGGACCAGTGATTTCATAAGTGTAGGGAACTCTCAGAGAAGGAAAGTCCTACCACCAAACTCTCTAATGGTATTCTATTACTACCTGCCATCTGGGGGAGGGGGTGGGGGGAAGGAGTGGAAAAGTTGGAACAGAAGGTTTTGCAAGGGTCAGTGTTGAAAAATTACTCATGCATATGTTTTGCAAATAAAAAACTATGATAAAAAATTTGAAAAATTTCCATCTAGGGGAGGGGGGGAAGGAAGGGAAAAATTGGAACAAAAGGTTTGGCAATTGTCAATGCTGTAAAATTACCCATGCATATAACTTTTTTTTTTTTTTGTGACTTTCTCCAGTTTTATTAAGCAACATTTTGTAGGATTGAAGGAAAGAAACAAACATTTATTAAGCACCTGATATGTGCAGACATGGTGCTAATTGCTTTATAATATCTCCTTTAATTCTTTTTTTTTTTTTAATAGCCTTTTATTTGCAGGTTATATGCATGGGTAACTTTACAGCGTTAACAATTGCCAAACCTCTTGTTCCAATTTTTCACCTCTTACCCCCCCCACTCCCTCCCCCAGATGGCAGCATGACCAGTAGATGTTAAGTACATTAAAATATAAATTAGATACACAATAAGTATACATGACCAAAACGTTATTTTGCTGTACAAAAAGAATCAGACTCTGAATATTGTACAATTAGTTTGTGAAGGAAATCAAAAATTGCAGGTGGGCATAAATGTAGGGATTGGGAATTCAATGTAATGGTTTTTAGTCATCTCCAAGAGTTCTTTCTCTGGGCACCCATGCATATAACTTGTAAATAAAAAGCTATTAAAAATTTTTAAAGAAATTGAAAATTAAAAAAAAATACCATTAAATATTTTTAAACCCTTTGCAAATTAGAACACATAACCCCAGATTTATAAGCCATGGTCATAAGGACCATGACCTATGCTTGATAAAACTATGCTGACATTAACTACAGCTTCCATCTCTTTAAAGATTTTTGCCAGGAATTGAAACCAAGCTTATTTTGTTATTGTTGTTTAAATTAATAACTCTACTTTTATAGCCGGTAAATCTGCAAGTGCATCCCTTCCTTTCATCCAGTATGTTTATTCAATATAATAAGAACGAATTAAAAAAAAGAAGGAAAACAATTCTGCAAAACCAACCTATCAACTGAGACTACAATATATGTAGTGCTCCACATCTATAGCTCCCTACCCCTTAGCCAAAGGAGAAAAGTTCATCTTCTCATTTCCTCTTCAGGGCCTAGAGTTAGCAAGTTTTTATTCCCTGTAGTTTGCAAGTTTTATCTCTCTTCCCTTTTTAAAATTCAATTTTATTTTGTCGTTAGTTTCAAAATCACTCCCCCTTCTACCCTTTGCTCTAGTCATCAAGAAAGCAATAATACAATACCATTATAAATATGCAGCAATGCAAAGTATATTTCTACATGAGCAATGCCCCCTTCTTTGGGGATAGGGGAACAATTGATGTTAAGTGACTTGCCAGGGTCACACAACTAGTGTCTGAGGCCAAATGTGAATTCAGATCCTGATTTCAGGAGCAGAGTTCTACCACTCCAACACTTAATTGCCTCAGCCCCCTTTGTTTTTGTTTTTGGTTTTTTTTGAAAATTGAGAAGCTGTTTGTTTTTTTCTATTCCCCTGGATCTTTACTTATTCTCTGTTCATTAGAATATCCCTGACAATTGCTCAGCAATGGCATCCACCACTTTCAGTAAAGGATGAATGTATCAGAAAGTACCATTAGGGACTTTCTTGCTATCTCCTTATTTTCCTGGGTATTAACATCCTTTAGTCATTTTTGTTCCTTCTTTTCCAATCCAAAGATCTTTTTATTTATTTATTTTTTAACTGGCTGCTTTATGAATCATGTTGGGAGAGAAAAATTAGAGTAAAAGGGAAAAACCATGAACATGATAAAAAAAAAAAAAAAAGAAGTGAACATAATTTGTGTTGATTACATTCAGTCTCCTTAGTTCTTTTTCTGGATTCAGATGGCATTTTCTATCCAAAGTCTATTGTGTTGAATATTTCTGGTTCTGCTTGTTTCAGTCAGCATCAGTTCATGTCAATCTTTCTAGGCTTTTCTAAAATTAGTTTGTTAATTTTTTTTTGAAAATAATATTCCATTATCTTCATATACCACAACTTGTTCAACCATTCCCCAAATGATAGACATCTACTCATTTTCCAATTCTTTGCTACCACAAAAAGAGCTGCTACAAATATTTTTGCACATGTGGGTTCTTTTTCCTCCTTTATGATTTCCATGGGATATGGACCCAGTTATGGCACCGTTGAGTCAAAGGGTATGCACAGTTTTATAGCCCTTTGGACGTTGTTCCAGATTACTCTCCAGAATGGTTGGATCATTTCACAATTCCACCAAGAATGCATTAGTGTCCACCAATAATGCATTTTCCCACATCTCCTCCAACATTTATCATAATCTTTTGCTATCTTCTTAGCTAATCAGAGAAATGTGAGATGGTATATCAGAATGGTATTAATTTGCATTTCTGTAATCAATAATGATTTAGAACATTTTTTCATATAACTATAGATGGCTTTAATTTCATTATCTGAAAACTGTTCATATCCTAAGGTCATTCTTCTAAGCAGAAAAAAAATGAGCAAAAAAATGAATAGCATGGCTCAATCTTCTCTTGGCTGTCAATTTTTTTTATCCATCCTGTGTGCAATGTTGACCTGATTTATCCCTCCTTTAATCTTTTTATCTTCCTCTTTCCTCCAATGACATTCCCCAGCACTAACTTCTCTTGCTTCAGCTCATTTTCTTGCTGTTATTGTTCCAGGACTGGGTCATACTTTTGCATTCACCTTCCATTACTTTCTATTGTTCCCATCTTCTGTATATAACTTAAAAATTCGCATTGATGAGCTCCCCACATAGTCATACTGGTCTTCTTAACTTGCATTTTTCCTCCTCATTGAATTGTTTCTTTTTGTGTCTTCACAGTTGCCTAGAAGTTTCTAGGTATTGAAGTGAATGGAGTTCTGGTACTAGCTTGCACACTTATTAACTGTGTGACCCTAAACAAGTCACTTAAAATCTTTCTACCTCAGTTTCCTCAATTGCAAAAAGGAGATAATACTAGCACCCACTCCCCAAGGTGGGGAGGATCAAATGACATAATATTTATGAATATGCACATAATTGCTGCTTAATAAGTGACCATTCCCTTCTCCCTTTCCCTTCAGAATTTTATTCTTGAGAGTTACTCATCCCTCCTCGGTTGTTTACCCAGTTAAAATTTTAGTCCTTGGGATCCTACCTAGCATTTCTTCTGAAGCCTTGGAAATTTGTTTTTTTTCCAGATCAAGGCTGCAAGTCAAACTATGTCTTGTTTTCTTATTTCTATTAGAAATTTTAAGATAGAGTGCTTATTTTCCCTTCAAAGTTTCTATCATTTCCACTTCCGGCATCCTATTTATCTCTGTTAGTAAAAATCACAACCAGAACTTAATTTCCCTTTGTTGGTTCTCTGAGCATGACCCTTGTAAATCATGTTCACAAGCAAATTAGACCATTTCCCATATTGGTCCCGTCCAAAACAGTGTCTCATTCTGCATAGTCTTTCCCTTCTTGGTCAGAGTTGATCAGCATTATTTGTCCTTAGAATTTGTCCTCTAGCATCATGGCTGGCCATTGTGTCCATCAGAGAGAAGTCAGGGGCAGGCTGCTGACTCCCCCCTCCATCGGCTTCCTGGAGGAGGGGGGATGGCAGAGTCAGCTCAGGGAAAGGCGCTCTTTGGCCCAGGAAGGCAGAAGCGGGGCAGAGTGGGCAGGTGGCGGTGCCCATGGCCCGGGCAGCTCAATCCAACCTGCCTTCCCACTTGCCTATTCCTAGTTCTTTCCCTACCCCACAGAGCTGCCAAGGAGGCTGGAGCTGAGTCTGGAGCCTTCTCAGGAGCACTCTTCTCCCCCGATCCCCGTGGGCCAGAACATCATCTTAACCTGCCGCCTGGCAGGTGGGAGACCTCGGCAGCGCCTGACGGTGGCGCTGCTTCAGGGGACCCAGAAGATAAGCAGACAGTCGGCCCCTGAAAGTACCCTCGATACAGTCGTTTTTGAGTTCCCCATGACGGCCAGTAGGCAGGATGACGACACCAGCTTCTCCTGCCACGCTGAGCTGGACCTTCAGGCACGGGGGTTGGAGCTTTATGAGAGCAGCTCAGCCCCCCTGAAGCTCTACACTTATGGTGAGGGATTGTGGGGGACACTGAAGGGGTAGATTGGGGGGAAAGCAATAAGGGCCCTGGGAGGATTGCAGCCATTTAGGAATATGAATGTACACAGAGTTGACACATAATTGCTGCTTATTAAGTGGCTGTTCCCTTCTCCCTCCTCCTTCAGAATTTTATTCTTGAGTGACTCATCCCTTCTCAGTTGATTTACCCAGTTCAATTTTAGCCCATGGGGTCCTCTTCCCTAGCACTTCCCCTGAAGGAAATCATCCTTTCCCTAAGGGAGGATGACTTTCCTCTCCCTACTAATTGGACTCTATTTTTCTTCCTCCTTTCCTCCAAGACATAGCACCAGAGCCCCCGAACCTTATGGCCTCCCAGGTCCTGGAAGTTAGGACCAAGAAGCAGGTGAGCTGTGATATGCACAATCTGTTCCCAGTGGAGAGAGCTCAAATACAACTGTCCTGGGGAGGGCAGATCCTGACTCAAAACAGCACCACCCGACAAGGCAACCTGCTGAAGGCCACAGCCACAATCACAGCCCAGGAGGAGGGTGATCGAGAGCTGACCTGCAGGGTGACATTGGAAAATGAAATCAGGCAGATATCAGAAAATGTGACAGTCTACTGTAAGGATGGAGAGGGAGGCTGGGCGGGGGTGGGGTGGGGGGGGTGGTCAGGTGAAAGGGGGCCGGGGAAGGCAGGGATCACAATCCAGGCTTCCTCTCCTCCAGACTTATCGGAGCCCACTTTTACGGTCAGTGATCCCATCGAGAAGGGAAGCCTGGTGAACTTGACCTGCCACGCCAAACCACCGGCCAGGGCCGTGATTGAGGGAGCTCCATCTAATGAAACTGATAGGCTATCCCTGATAGTCCAGGAGAAAGACAACGGGCGCTTGTTCACCTGCTCCGCCGTCCTGGAACTGCGAGGAGAGACAGTCACCAAGAATAGAACCCTGAAAATAAACTTCTCAGGTGAGTGAAGACTCCCACCCTCTGACTCCTTCTCTCTTTTTGTGGCAAAGGCACTGACCTCTCGCTCCTGCCTCTGGCTGTTGAGAGAAATTCAGTGTATGTGCGTGGGGGGGGGGGCAGCTGGCACTAACCATCCTGGTATCCAGGTCCCCCAAAGCTGGATGAGGAGTGCCCAGGAAACTAGTTCTGGCCAGAGGGGACTGAACAGACCCTAAAGTGCACAGCCAGAGGAAATCCAGCCCCCACTGTGAAATGTGTCCTAGAAAACAAAACAGGGGGAGATACTAGTTGGGGTACCCCAGTGGGTCACATGAACCCTCAACGGCACTTACCTCTGCACCACTAACAACTTACTGGGGGAAGCAAGCAAGTCTGTATTGGTGGTCGTGCAAAGTGAGTGACCAGGTTGAAGGAGGGGAGCACCCCTCAAGTTCAGGATCAAGTTCAGGAGCAGGGCTTTACTCCAAGAGGACTGAGAACAAGGTAAATTTCATCTCCTAGAAGGCAGGAAAGCTACTCCCCCGCCCCCCTCTTTTCTCATTGATGAGCACAAACCCCTGTAGTTTCTAGATAAATCACTGTTCAATAAAATGGATAAATGGACACAACATTTTAGGAGGGTCATGGAGAAACCCAGGCACAGACTAATAAAGGCTCTGCAGCTGGGGAATTGTCTGAAGAAACCAGGTATGTTTAACCTGGAGAAAAAAAAAAGCATTAGGAATAGAGAGGGAGGAAAAATATAACTATTCTATTGCACACGTGTAACATTTATTAGATTACTTGCTGTTTGGGGAGGAGAAGGAAAGGAGAAAAAAACTGGAAAACAAGGTTTTGCAAGGGTGAATGTTAAAAACTATGTGGATGTTTTGAAAATAAAAAGCTTTAAAAAAAAAAAACTATAACTGCTTGAAGTCAAATGAGGTAGGGGTGAGGAGAAAAAAAAAAAAGCAAACTTCCTAAAAATAGAATGGACTGCCTCAGTGGTGAATTCATGTTCACCATCACTGGGAGTGTCTGAGCCTAAAGAATTTAGGACACTTTAATCCCTTGGAGGGATTCGATGGGATTTGCTCTGCAGTCCTATCCAATTCGAGAGTCTTGAGTAAGACAGGGCCACAGAATACTCATTGAAATGGCTCTCCTTCCTTCCAGTCCAGGAAGAAATGGACCTGACTCCAATTCTCATCGGCGTACTGGTCAGCGTGGTGGCTGTGAGTCTTCTGAGCTTCGTGGGATACATCTATTACCGGCAGCGGCGAATTAGGAGTTATGAACTGAAGAAGGCACAGGAGGCGAGAGCCATGCAGCTGATTAAGCCAGAGGCCAAACTCTGCCCCTAGAGGGGGGTCCCACCCTTCCCTGCACAAGCACTTTTTTGGAGAGCCCCAGGACTGGCCCCCAAAAGCCTGAAGCCAGGGCCGGGAAGCCGCCTGAGCTCTTCCTGGCTGTCAGCACAGCGCGAGAACTTACTCACCTCTGTCCTTGAGGGAGCTGTGGTCCCTTTGGAGCCACATAATCAGGCTGAGGGGATGGGGAGCCGAGGTGATGAGAATTGTGGGGCTGAAAAGAACGTGGCTGACTACTGACCTCTGGGACCCAGGGACCTGGGAGCATCAGAAGGCTCCTGTGGAGCCCTGGGCCTTGCCAGCACAGACAGGTAAACACTAGCTGAGGGCTGCCTCAGCATTGGAGCTGGAAAGAGGGGAAAAGGTAGAGTAAGGCGGAGATAGATGGGTGTTCCGGCCCATAGCTTGTGGTCTTTTCTACTCCTCCCAATAAAACTTGACCAATGTCTCTGACTCTACTTCTGGGGCAACCAAACACTTGTCCCCTGCTCCCCAACCTGACCTTGGACTTGGTGGGAACCAAAAGCATCGGAAGGGTGGAGTGGGTACCACAGACTGTCGGTACTTGGTTGGTTGGTTTCCTTCATTCTCAAAAAGGATGTAAATGACATCACTGGGTTTGGATCGAGTTAATGTGTCGGACTGTGGCCAGCCAGCTCTGAGCTGTCACAGGTTGGACACAGATAGTCCCTATGAAGGCAGACTCTCTAACTTGGCCCATCCTGAGTTATTTTCTGAGCTAGTTCAGTTGTGCTTTGCTCACAGAAGGTACACTGTGCTGGGAGGCGTGTCCTGTGCCAGTGTCTCCCATGTCATACGATCAATTCTAAATTTCTTGAGTGTCTTTGTATCAATTTTTTGGGCTGTCTTGTGAGTGCTTGCCCTGGGTGAGTGCTCCATCAGATAGTCTTTTTGGTAATTTGGCCTTTGAACAATGTGCCCAGCCCAACGGAGTTGGCTCTTTGGTACAGCTGGAATGCCCGGCCTTTTCATTCCATAAAGGACCTCAGGGTCCCATACCTTCTCCTGCCTTCAGAATCTCCCTAAGGCATTGAAATGGAAACGCTTCAGTTTCCTGGCCTGGCGGGAGACTGTCCAGGTTTCACAGGCACACAGCAATGAGGTCTGCGGCTCTGGAGACCTTCAGGTTGGCGGTCAGTCTGACACCTCTCCTCTCCCCCACCTTCCTCAGCGCCTCCCAGACAGTGAATTACCTCTGGCAGTGAGTGCCTGCTCATACATGCACAAGCCCTGAAACACTCACACTCTCTGGCTCTTTCCTTCTTCCTCCCTTCCTCTGCCTCTCTGTCTGTCACTCTCACATACACACACAATAACTGAAGAGTTCCATTAAGGGAAAATTCTATTTTCCTAAGGTGGCCTATTTAACTACTGTGGGCCAGCTCTCCTTAAGCACTTCTCCCTGACACTGAGCTTCTTGCCCTTTAATATTTACTTATTTCTCTTTGTTCTACCCTCTGGGAGCAAGCAGAAAGTCCCTAATCACATGATACTCTTTAATGAATTGAAAGCACCTATTAGTCATACCTTCCCCCCACCTTCTTTTTTTCCAGTTGAACATTCTCAGTTCTTAAAAAATTTTCTTGCTAAGCATGGTGTCCACACCTGTCATCCTTGCTACTAGAGGATGGGGTTGGTGGATTGCTCGAGTTCTGAACTGCAACAGCTGAAATAAATGAACAAACAGGAATGATGAATGAGCACCGACAACGGTTAGGAGTAGGAGAACATCAGGTTGCCTAAGGAAGACTGAGGCTGCCCAGATTGGAAAAAACAGGTTAATGATTCCATGCAGAGCTATGAGTGGCTATTGTATATCCAGTCCTGGGGAAATTGGGAGCCGCTGTCTCAAAAACAAAAAAGTCACATGGCTGGCTTGCTAATGTGTTTCCTAAAATGAAGCATCAGAAATGAACACAGTATTCTACGGATATCCTGGTATGTCAAAGGACAGCATTAGTCTCACCCCCAATTGAGCTTAAGACTTTCAATTTCATTTTATTAGATTTTGTTGGGACGTTCAAACTGTCAAGACTTTTTTGGAGTCCTCTTGCATCCAATGTCTCAGCTCTTACTCTAGCTTTGTTTCATGTATAATTCATAAAAGGCCTCCAAATTTTATAAGCTTAAATAAAGGTCTTTATTGAAGTCACAGATAAAAATGCTAAATAGCACTGGTCAAATATGGAATCCTGAGACCCTTTGCTTCTGAATGGGCATGGAGCCATTAAACACTGACTTTTGGGTCCTCCCATTCAGGGAGCCCTAAAGCCACTTAATTTTTACAATTTTTAAACCATTTTTAAACATTTTTTAGCTTGGTGCTAAAGTAAACACAAAGGCATAGTACAAAATAAAATTTTTGACAAATAATAGGACTTTGGTTATTTTGGGGGATGGAGAATTGCTATAAAAAATTTCTGAGACACAGTACACAGTACACAAGGACATAGTACATAGAATACACTGAACTGAGAAAGCGTGAGAGCTCCAGTCTGGCCTAAAATCTCTTTTTTAAAAAGATCTCTTTTTTTTTTTTTTTTTTTTTTTCATTCGTGAGAATATCATGACTTTCTCAAAATCCTTTGTTAAAGCTATATACTTATAGTAGTCCTATGAAAGCTCTACCAACCTAGAAACCTGGTCGAAAAAGGCAAGGAAGATAGTTGGATAGGACCTCTTCTTCCTCTGACTTAATGGTGCATGGGATATCTATTATGACTCTTGGAGGACAAATATCTACTTCCTAGTCCCCTTTGGGGAAGAACTTTATATCCATGGCTTACCTTTAATACCTTCAGTAGTCCTTTCCTTTCTTTTTTGCTGCTTCAACTTCCCAAACTCTTCCTCTCCTGTTACTTTCCCTTCTCCCTTTTATACTGATACCCATTTTAAAAGTAAACATTTTATTTTATTATACCTAGGAGAGGAGTAAGGCATTCCTGTTCCTCAAGGCCCTTTGCTACCTCCTCTTCTAAGAGGAAGCCCAGCCTTCACTCCAGCACAGTCAGACATTCCCCCTTCCCCACCTCTACCATCACTTCCTAACTTCCTATCATATGGCCAATGATCCACTTACATACTTGCCCCCTCACAGAACTCCAGGACCCTCTTCTGGCTTATCTGGCTCAATGGCCAGCATAGGAGGAGTTGGAAGAGGGGTATAGATAGATGCACCCCCTTCTGACAAACTCTGTCAGGGGGTGGGGGAAAGTATTATCCCTCCTGCTGGCTCTTAACATAGAGGGCCTCAGAGGGCCAGGGTGGGGCTGCCTGGGACTTATCTCTGTGCCTTCCAAGAGGCCCTCAGTCCCGGGATCCTCGCCATGAAGGCACCCTCCCCTCTTGCCTTACTGATCCCACTGCTGGTTGCCGCTGGTGGTGGCCAAGGTGAGAAACTGAAGGGGGTTGGATAGGACACGGATAGGAGGCCAGTAACCTGAGTCTGATCTGGAACTTTAGCAGACACCTTCCCCAGGAGTCCCCTAGGTGCTGAGGTTGGGGGTGGGGGTGGGGGCGGGGGCTACAAGAGGAAAGATGAGAGATTATGTACAAGTCTGAATCCTTCACTGTAACTTCTTTCTCAGGACTCCTGGATTGTGAGGACTATGGGTATATAAGGTGGGAGGGGAATGAAAGCCTGGTGGCCCTCCTCCCCAAACTCCACCTCTTCATCTCTCTCTTCTCCCCACCTCCCACTGGTTGGAGGCTGACTGGTTAGGAGTATTCCCAAGGTCGGTCTCACCCCTTACTTCCTAAGGAGCTTCCTTCAGTGCTTTCTTTGCTAGGGACCCCAGAGCATTTCTGAGCTCTAATATGGCCTTAGGAAAGACCAAGATTGGCTTGGAATGATGGGATCAAGGGAGAGAAAGTTCAGGCGCCTGGGATCTCAGAAAATTGACCCTCTCTTCATCGCTCCCTCCACAGAGGCCCGTGGGCCCTTCTGGGTTCAAGTCTTGCCCCGAGAGATAAGCGTAATCCCTGGCAGTTCCATTTGGATTAACTGCAGCACAAGCTGTGCCCAGCCAGAAGCCTGGGGACTGATCACTTCACTGACTCAGGGCAAAAAGGAGACAGGACCAGGATGGGCCGCTTTCCAGTTGCTGGATGTGAGGAGGTGGGCTTCAGCGGTCCGATGCTTCTTCACATGTGCGGGAGAAACCCAGGAGGCCACTGCCACAATCAGGGCCTACAGTGAGTGGAAAGGGTCAGCACCCTGGCTCTCAGAGCCTCCCGGGTGGTCGTGGGCTGGAGCTGGCTCAGCCCCGGGACGTGTGGGGCGTCAGGGGGTCTCTAGCTTCCAGCTGCTGAGGATCGGGAGGGCTCTGGGGCTCAGAGAGGATGTGGGTGACCAGAGCGGTTATCTCCACCCTGCCTCTCCCTTTCCCCAGGCCCCCCGCGCACCGTGGTCTTGGAAGAGCCACCCCTCCTGGACTTGGGCACCGAGTACCAGTTCCGATGCCGTGCATTCTTTGTCTTCCCTCTGGAGACGCTAACTATGATCCTGAGCCTCGGGGGCAGGGTCCTGTGGTCCACTAGCTTAGCTGGATCCGGTTACCGCCTGGACTCAGCCAATGTGACCTGGACCTTCACACTCCACGCCCGCCTCCAGGACATAGGGCAGCTCATGTCCTGCCATGCACAGCTTAACCTAGACGGCGTCCTGGTCACTCGAAGCTCCAGGCCCGTGAAACTCCACTTCCGAGGTAAGGTCCCAGCCAGGCCCCGGTGATTTCTTAACTAGGGAGGTCCCCACGGTTGGAATTAGGGAGTCATTTCTCACTGCCTCCATCAGCTGGAGAAAGAGGCTGGGCGGGAAGGACAGGGAGGTGCTGGGAGAGGAGAAAAGACGGGAAGCTACTAGGAGGGAAGGAAAAGTGGACTTCGGGGAAGCTTCAGAAAAGCTCGCTGACCTCGCCTCCCTGCCCTTCCTTCCTCTTTTGTGCAGAGAACCCGTTGTCTCGAGTGGTAGCCTGGGGCGCCTTAGCAGCCCTGGCTGGGCTCCTGCTTCTTATGGCTTCAGGTGTGTTCCTCTTGCAGCCCAGGGGCCAGCTGCAGCCAAAAGGCGCCTGCCTCCGCCAGGTGGAATCCCAGCTGAGAAGGTGTTTGGGACGTTGACAGCAAGAAATGACTGGAGAGAAAAAGGCAGAAAGCCGAACCCCAAATAGTGCCTTTGACCTACTGGCCTCCTAACAAACTGGAAAGGATGCTCCTCCTCCGGCCCTCCCTCGGATCCCCCGAGCCAGCCAGCCAGCCGTACCAGCTTGTTTAAGGAAACGGAAACTGGCTCTTCTGGTCTCCAAGTTCCAGCCTAGAGACAGTCCTGGGCTCCACGTTGTTGGGCTCTTCGGGCAGCAAAAAAAATCGGGTGATCACCCGGGTCGAAGGGAAAGACTCCTAGCGGAGGGGGAAGACACCTGGGTCCAAATCTATATGTTGCTATAGCGGTGTGATCTTGAGCAAATTACTGAGCCATGGTTTTTCCTCCTAAAAAAAGAGAAAATCCCTACCTCACTGGGTTGTAGTAAGTAAAGTGCTTCTTAAACCTTAAGGACTATAGGAATGCTTGAGCTACATGGGCTCGCCTTTCTGCGGCCCGACCCCCCGCCCCTTCCCCCTCTACTCCTAGCACACTGGCGGAGCTCTAGACTACAGTCCGTAGCCAGATGCGTCACCCCGACATCTTTCACAAGGTAGACTCTAGATTACCGGCTTCCGGGCTCCGGATTTAGAGCAGGAGGCCCAAGGGTCTGAATAAGCCCAGGTCCGCCGGCGCCTCAAGGTCCCCAATCACCCCATGTTGGGAATGGAAAATCGGGGGTGGGGGAAACCAATGACAGTTCGAGTCTATCGCCTGGGAGGGGGACCAGAGCGGGCGGGGCCTCGAAGAAAGGAGAAACCCCAGAACCGAGGCTTCTCCCCATTTGGCCCCCATAACCGGGCTGCTCTCCCCACCCCCAGGCGCCTTATCGAAGCGAAGCAGTAGGCGGAGAAGGCGGAGTCGAGTGGGGAGGGACTGAGGCCACATGGGGGGCTAGCGGTTCAGAGGGCCATCGGCTTACGGACCAGACCCTGGGACCCAATTGGCTCGGCTCCCGCGGGCGGAACAGATCTGATTGGTCGATTTACGAGCCCACAAGCCCTATGGTTTGCGCGGAGGGCTAGGTGAGGACAGAGGAGGGGGCTGCGCCTAGCCAGGGCCCAGGTAGGTCCCTAGCGCGTTGGTTCCCTCGTGTAGCGAGCTCAGGGTTCTGCTCAGAAAGACATATTTTCGGCTCTCGCACACAAGAAGGCCCACGCAAAGACACTCGTCCTCCCCGCGCTTAGTAAATCCGGACACTGTAACGAAAAGCCCCTAATTGAGATTTCCACCGACACGATGCGCACTGTACACATGCGCTCGTGCACACTCCGCACACACGCACACACACGCACGCACAGACTCGGCTGTCTCCCGAGGCAACTGGGCTCTGCCTCCCACCCTCCTTTTCGTGTGCGATGCGCGGGGGCGCTGAGAACAACGGTCCCCGACTCTCCTAAGCTAGTAGGATCGTGAGGAGCCACCCTTCGGTGAAGGAGGGTGGAGCTAGGAAATGGGAAGGAGAGAAGCGCACCCGACATTTGGGATCCCAGAGGCAGGAGAGAGTAGGAAGGACCACCAAGAAATCCCCCTTCCTACACTCCCCCTGCTTTCCCTCCACCCTACCCCGCCACACCCCGCCGCCCCGCCTAGGTCTCAGCCTCGGAGAAGTCGTCAGCGGCCGGCCTGCTTTTGGTCTCCTAGGTTCGAATCTGTCCAGGGGTCGTTCGCGGAGCTCTGCTCCCCTCACCCCCCACCCCGACTCCTCCTAGGGCAGCCGTGGCAGGATGGGGCGGGGCTTTATGAAGGCTTTTTGTGCCTTCACAGCTGGGGAAGGAAGTCTGAGGTTAACACCACTCTCAGCCCTGCGCGTTTTTTTTTCGCCATCGAGCCTAATTCCAGCCGTAAGGCTCAGGTGGTGTCGGAGCCGCGTCCTTTCTTTTACGGTGCCCGGGGAGATTAGAGTAGTCTCCTCCCCCGGGCGGGACGGAGCTGACGCGTGTGGGTTCCAGAAACCCTCAGCTGAGGCGTCGCAGTTCACACCTACTTCCCGCCCCCACGCGCCCGGACTTAGCGGCCCAGTGGCTATTCTTCTGGTGCTGTGGCCTCTTGGCTGGGGGTTAGCGAGGCTTGGTGGGCACGGCTGGGTGGAGGGGCGAGAAAAACAGCCCTCATTTCCAGCCGCGGAGGCGGCTGGAAAGGGTCCCGTGGCTCAATTTAATTCAATTCAGCAAGCATTTATTACGCACCTACTATGTGCAAGACTGTGGTAAGCGCTGGTGATAACGACAATCTCGAGCCAAGGATGCTCCAGTTGCCTAAGGGTCTCTCGTTTCCTCACGCTTCTGAGCCTCGCTCCTGCTCTCTTGCTCCTCTCCTCTCCCCTCTTCTCTCCTTCCTCTCCTGTCCTCTCCTCTCTTCTCTCTCCTCTCCTTCCAGCCGCCTCTGCCTCTGCCTCCTCCTCCTCCTTGGATACCAAGTTACCAACGTTAAACCAATCCCCAAGCGCAACTTGGCCTCCTCCACACCCTGCCCCGCCCCGCCGCGCCGAGCCCAGGCAAGCCGTCCTCCCCGTTTCTCCCTCTCGTCCTCTTCCTCACCCTCTCCATCTCCGCTTCTCTGCGCTCCGGCTCCGCCGGCAATGACCTTCTCTCAGCCGCTGCTGCTCCGGGCACTGCTCGCCCTTGTGGGGTCCCTCTGTCTGGGGCTGCTTGCCCTCTCAGGTAAGAGTCACCCCATCCCACGCCTGTAGGACCTGTGCTGGGGGTAGGTAATCCCGACTTGCAGAAGCAGCCGATTCCCCGTGGAGCTGCGATCCGTCTCAGTGTCGACCTTACAACCTCAGCCAGCCAGGAAAGAAGTGAATGGTAGCCCATTCCGCTTAGGCCCCCAAACTCGCTCCATCCCCCACCCCGGGCCGTGCGCGCTCCCGCCCGCCCCCGCGACACGCGGCTTGGGGGGCCAAGAATCTCCGACGCTCCTCTCATTTTTACCAAGTCCCGAAGCTTTTGACACTACTCGAAGGACCAGGAGGAAAGTGAGACTCGAGATTTCTCGCTCACTTCCTAAGATCTCAGAAGGCATAGGAATGCTAGAAATCCCGGGCCTGGGGTTCTGCTCGGTCCCCGAGAGGCTGCGCGTCCCCTGGGGAAGGATTAGAATTGGGGGTGGGGGATTCCTGGGATCGCTGGAGCGGGAGAGGAAGCGCTGAGCTAGGGTGGCTTTCAGAAAGCCAACCATCTCTGGTCCCGGACTGGTACCTCCCTGAGGGCAACCTGGTCCCCACGTAGGGGCGGCGCAAGAGCCATACTGGGCAGACCTGCAGCCCCGGTCAGCACTCGTGGAGCGAGGGGGCTCGCTGTGGCTGAACTGTAGCACCAACTGCCCACGGCCTGAGCGGGGCGGGCTGGAGACCTCGCTTAGGAGGAACGGAACGCAGAGGGGGCTGCGCTGGCTTGCCCGCCAGCTGGTGGACATCCGTGAGCCTGAAGCCCATCCCATCTGCTTCTTCCGCTGCGCTCGCCGGACCCTTCAGGCGCGTGGGACGATCCTCACTTACCGTGAGTGACGGTGGAAGGGGGAAGTGGACCCTCTGCAATCCTCCCCCGTCGATCGCATCCTTCCTTCCACTTTCCCCGCACCCATCTTCACCTCCGCGGAACTCTCCAATACTACCTGGTGTCCCCGAGTCCCCTGCCATCGCCCATGCTCCTTCGACACCTTAGCCCCCTTTCTTCTCGGGCGTTCCCCATCCTCCATCTTCTCTGTCTTCCGTGTCCTTGTGCCCTTCTCCATTCCGACTCTGCATCCCTCTCCTTCTTCCAGCCTTTCACCGGGCTCTCTTTTGGAACCTTTCCCCTCTCCATCTCACATTTCTTTCTATTCCCTCTCCCCTTCCATTCCCATTCCTTACGCCCCTGTGCCCATAGAACGACCAGATCGAGTGGAATTGGAGCCACTACCTGCCTGGTTACCTGTGGGTGAAAACTTCACTCTAAGCTGCAGGGTTCCGGGAGCTGGACCCCGGAGTAGCCTTTCTATCACTCTACTTCGAGGAGCCCAGGAACTGAGCAGGCGGAGGTTCCCAGGAGACTCTCCAAGAGCCAGGGGCGCTATGGCCACGTACACGGCCACTGCCCGAAAGGAAGACCACAGAGCCAACTTCTCTTGCCTTGCTGAACTGGATCTGAGGCCCCACGGACTGGGGCTCCTTCAGAACAGCTCTACTCCACAGGAACTCCACACGTTTGGTGAGTGGGAAGGAATGGGCTAGCTTCTGATCCCCCTTAGGTAGAGAATAAGGAGCTGTTGGCTCCAGGGAAGAACCTGGAAAGGTTCCCAAGTTGGATGACGCTAAATTTGTCTGTGCTCACCCCATGTACAGCCCCAATTTTTCCCTTTGACCCTGGACCCCAACTCTATCAGAAGAGCAGGGTCCACTCACCTCCCCTTAAACTGGAGTAGCTTTCCTTTCCTTATTTCTTTCTGTCCTCACAGCCTTGGCCCAAGGGCCTCCTAGCCTCAAATTCCCCAGGCTCCTGGAATTCGGCAGGGAGCAGCTGGTGAGCTGTGAGATGGACAAGCTGTTCCCCGCTGATGAAGCCCACATACAACTGGCTCTAGGGAGCCAGATGTTAAGCCCCAGGATCACCCTGGATGGGGACAATCTGAGGGCTACGGCTACTCTCACTGTGAAAGAGGAAGAAGTTGAGGATGAAGGGGACCAGGAGCTCACCTGTACCGTGACTCTGGGAGGGCAGAATCGAAAGGCCCAAGGAAACCTGACAGTCTATAGTAAGGAGGTGACAGGAGGGGAAATGGCTGGCGCTTAGGAGGTTAAAGGGGGAAGCTGGGGAGGGATTTTGGGCTCTGTACTCATGGGCTATGGCTTTCCTTCCTCCAGGCTTTCCTCAACCCAACCTCACAACCAGTGAACCCAGTGTCAGGGAGGGCACTTTTGTGAATGTGACCTGTGAAGCCCGTCCAGGTGCCCAGGTGCGGCTGGATGGCGCTCCTGAACCTCCCCCGGGGGAGCCAGCCTGGCTCACATTGACTGCTAGTGAAGAGGATGATGAGCGGGTATTCACCTGCGAAGCTCTCCTGGAGGTGAAAGGAGAGATACTTCGACGGAACCGAAGCCTAGAGCTTCAAGTTCTATGTGAGTGCACCTGTCTCCCTATTCCTCGACCCCTGCCTCTGATGGCTGATCAATATTCCCACAGGCTCTTCCTAACACTCAAATTTGACTCCTTTCTAATGTAATTGAATCAGCTTGCCAGCTAGCAACCAAGGCATCTCAAGGCATTTTGAGCAGAAATACTTATTACAAACAGATAAAAAGGAGGAAGGGTTTTGGACCTGAGCCCAATAACAAGGGTCAAAGCTTATCTAAGCAAGTTCTGCAACATGAATAGAGCCAGGACAATCTTGTTTCCAACAAAACACTCAACTGTAAAAAGTCCTGGGGTTCCAAACCAAAATGAAACAGTCCTTGGCTTTAAGACGTATATATTTTTCTGGTGGGGAAAAGGGTTCAAAATACAGCTTCCATACAAATAAACTAAAGGGATATAATTTGAGGAGAAAAAAAAAAGAATTAACTGGGGAATCAAAGGAGGAAGAAGAAGCATAAAGGAGGAAGAAGATAATCTGAGCCCTGAAAAAAGGAAGAAAGGGGATAGCTAGATGGATAGAGTACAGGCCCTGAAGTCAGGAGGACCTGAGTTCAAATCCAGCCTTAAGAAACTTAACAGCTTATTAGCTGTGTGACCCTGGGCAAGTCACTTAACCCCAATTGTCTCACCCCCACAAAAAGGGAAGAAACTACTTAAAAGTCTGGAATTTGGGGATCATGATGGGGAGGACTGTGACAGAGGGAGGTGCCTGACTCTGCAGGATCCTCATTGCTAGAATGAGTTGTTGGAAATAAGGAGCAGATGGATGACATCACAGAAATACAGGCTAAAAGTTGGAAGGACCCCTTGATGTAAAGAGACTGGTTAGAAGACTATCACAGCAGGATGGTGCAATGCTAGAGAGCTGAAACTTCAGTCAGGAAGATTGCATTTGGCTTCAGACTTATAATAGCTGTGTGAATCTGGACAAGTCACTGAACCTCGATTTATCTCAGTTTCCTCATCCGTAAAATGAGGATAATAATAAGATCTATCTCACAGGCTTTTTATGAAAATCAAAGAGATAGTATTTGTAAAGTGTGTTGCAAAATTTAAAGCACTATATTAATGCTAATTATTATTATTATTATGATAGCCCAGATGAAAAATAATAAGGGTACTATAAAATGATGGTCCTAGAGATTCAAAGAAAAGAACAGATGGGGAGGCTGTCATACAATTGGAATCTGCCAAGACTTGGCAAATGATTAGATATGAGAGGAAGAAGGGAAGAATCAAAGATGTCTTCAAATTAAGTAGTCAGTGTGACTAGAAAGATGGAGCTGGTTTCAAACTCGATTAGCCAGGATTTAAGGAGGGATGGGCTTGGGACAAGAACAATCACTTTGATTTTTTTTGTTTCTAAGTTGCAAAATGCTTTTCATACAAGATTTCATTCGAGTCTGACAAAGACTAGTTACTACAGGTACTCTTATTCATGCGGCTAGTGAGTGTCAGAGGGAGGATTTAAACAAACAAGTCATTAAAAGCAAATCCTGCACTTTGTCCAAACCAGAACACACTAAATAGACTGAGAATGATATGCCAATGGTATGAACCATAGGGATACACAACAGCCAGAAGACCCTGAAGGGTGTCAGTTCAGGAGACAGATGAGGATTGGGTGTATGTGTTGGGTGTATTAAATAGGAAATCATCTGAGTAGAGCTAATCATTAACTCCATGGGAATGAATGAGATCACTAAGGGAATATACAATTGCTTTGGGAGTATGATACGGCTAATGATCCAGCAAAAGGAACTAAAGAAAAGTAATCAGACAAGTATCTTAGAATCTCAGAGTACAAGTTCAGAGACCATCTAGTTTAATCCATCCTGGTCCAAGTGGCCGATCCAAGCTTTGCTTGGAGAAAGAGCTCCAGTTTGGGGGTGAAGGTGGGTGGGAGAGGGGAATTCACTCAGACAGTCCATCCCACTTTTGGAGAACTCAGTTAGGAAATGATTCCCCACATCAAGCCAAAATCTGTCCATTTGATGTATAACGAATTTCTTTTTTTCCATCTGACAACCTTTCAAATGAGCCGCCGATATTCCATCCAAGTGTTCTTTCTAGGCCTTATTGAATTCTTTTAAGTAATTCTCATCTTGTACTTTTTTACAATGCTAGTTGCGGTTCTAATGGATCTTTTAAGTCCCAGAAATGAGGAAAGAACCTCTAAAATCCTAACTGCCCCTCTCTTGATTTCTGATCTCTGACTCTACCCCCCTTCTGCCCCAGATCTTCATTCCTGTGACCTTAGGTCAAAGCATCTCACCCTCGGGTTTCCTGAAATCCAGACTATAATTCTCACTTACCACTTCACGCTGATTTCCCCCCTTACTTACCGGGCCTCTGTGCCTTTTGGGTAGAACTGAAAGTCAGGCCCACTTTGAGAGTCAGCCCTGAACTTTGCACAATCACGGGGAACTCCCTTTTTCCCCTCCAGATGGGCCACGACTGGACGAGGCCGGCTGCCCGGGGAACTGGACGTGGCTGGAGGGGATGGAATCCACCCTGCAGTGCTGGGCTCCAGGGAACCCGCCCCCGGAGGTGGAATGCACCCGGCCCGAAGGGGGGCCGGCCATCCCTCTGGGGCTCGCCCAGCCCATCCGCCGGGACCACGCGGGCACCTACCAGTGCACCGCTTCCAACCTGGTGGGCAGGACCACGAAGGACGTGACGGTGGTGGTGGAGTGTGAGTGACGGCGGAGACTGGGGAAGGGGCCAGGGGCACTGCCGGTTGGGATGGCGCAGGGCCCGGCAGAGGAGACGGGCTGGGGCCCCTCTGTTCTTAGGGAAACGTTTATGGGGGCTCTTTGTGTTGAGACATTGCTGCCGCCTTCCAATGACTACGCCCGCCACTCGGCGGGTGCCTTCCCTCCGCCCCCAGATGGGCCAGTCCCGGGTCCGTCAGGGGGCCCCGAGAGGCGGACGCGGCTTGCTGAGCTGCCGGGCTCTGGGGGTCCCGCGCGCCCCCGGGGGCCGGGGCCCGGCCTCCGCAAACGTGTCCGCCACCGCGGAGGCGAGTGGCGGGGAGAGGCCCGGGGCGCGCCCGCGCGGCCTGACGCCTCTTGCCCCGCGGCAGATGCGCCCAGCTTCGGGGAGGCCGGCTGCCCCGCGGCGTGGACCTGGGTCAAGGGCTCCGAGCGCCGCTTCTCCTGCGAGGCCGACGGGAACCCGGAGCCGGAGGTGCTGTGCGCCAGGGCGGGCAACCTGAGCCGCGAGGAGCCGCTCTCGCCGGCCGCGGGCGCCCCCCTGGGGCACGCCCCCGCCCCCGGGCTCTACCGCTGCCAGGCCACCAACAGCCGCGGCTCGGCCAGCAAGACCGTCACCGTCCGGGCCGAGGGTAAGTGGGGGGCCGGGCGGGGGGGGCGCTCCCGCTGCCGGCCAGCTGACCTGGCCGCCCTTCAGCCCCACCGCAGATGGACGAAGCCAGCTGCCCCAGCCACCAGACGTGGCTGGAGGGCGCCCGCGCGCCGCCGCTGACCTGCGAGGCCCGGGGCAACCCCCCTCCCAGGGTCCAGTGCTCGCGGGAGGGGCCGCAGCGGCCGCAGCGGCCCAGCGTGTCCAGGGCGGACGCCGGGACCTTCCACTGCGTGGCCACCAACAGCCACGGCTCCGACTCCAGGACGGTGACCATTGGGGTGGAGTGTGAGTGCCCCGGGGGCCGGGCGGGGGGGGGGCGCAGGGCTCGGGCCGGCCCGACGCTGGGTAAGGGGCTTCTCCACCTTCAGACAGGCCGCTGGTGGCGGAGCTGGTGGCCGTGCCCCCGGGCAGGGTGAAACCGGGGGGCAACTTCACGCTGACCTGTCGGGCCGAAGGCTCCCCCCCGGCCCAGTACAGCTGGCGCACGCCGCCCGGCGCCCCCAACATCGGCCTCTCGGGCAACAACAGCACCCTCAGCGTGGCCGGAGCCCTGGGCAGCCACGGAGGCGTGTACGAGTGCGCGGCGACCAACCCCCACGGCAGCCACGCCCTGCGGATCACCGTGCACGTGGCCGGTAAGGGCCGCGGGGGGAGGGGCCGCCCGCCCCGGGGGAGCCCACTGCCGCTCCTGGAGGGGCCCCAGGAGAGCGGCTCGGTGACCCGGCCTCATCCCCGGCTGTCCGCAGGGCCCTGGCTGTGGATTGTCGTGGGCGGCGTGGCCGGAGGGGCCTTGCTGCTGGCCGGCCTGGGCGGCCTCTCCTACTACCTCCAGTCCACGGCCTGTAAGAAAGGAGAGTACAACGTGCAGGAGGCAGAGAGCTCCGGGGAAGCCGTGTGTCTGAACGGGAGCGGGGCCGGCGCGGGGGGCGGCACCGCGGGCACCGCGGGCACCGCGGGCACCGGGGCCGAGGGGGGAGGGGCCGAGGTGTACTCCATCCAGCTGACCTCCACGTGAGCCCTGCGGGGGCAGGATTTCCCCTCCCCTTGTCCCCAGCCGGGTGGGCGGCCCCTCCCCCAGTATTTATTGAGTGTTTATTTATGGAGTCTGAGTGCCAAGGCAGCTGTGACCCAGGATCCCTCGCAGCCCTCCACTCCCTGCCCCCCTGCGTTTTCTATCCCTTAATAAACTTTTTATAAATGACTCAAGTCTGCTGTCTCTTGCCCTCCCTCTCCCCGCCCCCTTGCTGCGTGTACCTCCCTTTCTGTCCCTCTCTTTCTATGGGGAAGTCTGTTTCTGTGTCTACCTCTTGGTGTGAGTGTTTCTATTTCTGTCTCTGCTGGGTTTCCAAGGCAGCCAGGTGGGGTGGGAAGCGGCAGAGGCTGGGGGCGGTGGGGGGGGGGACCCCCACCGGATACGGGCTGAGTCCCTAACTCCAGCCCTCTGGCATCAGGCTCCTGGAAGGAGGAGATGAGACTGACTGGACTCCGGGAGTCCTTCCAGCTCTGGCGTTGGGGTCTGGGATCCTGCATCTCTTCACCACACCCTTCCCCTCCTCTCAGATCAGTGTAGGCTTTAGTCAGGGAACTTTAACACCAGAGCCTTGGCCTAGGAGAGCTTGGGAGTGGAGGGAGCCCATCCCACTAGGGCCAGGGGCAAAAACATCCTTCCGGTGGGCTGCTCCCCGGCCGCCAAACCTTCCCAGCCCGTCCGAGGGGGCTCAGATTGCGAGCACCAGCGCCAACCCCGGCCTTTGTGGGGCCAGTCTGTCTCCTCCATGCTATCTCTTCCGGCCAGACCCAGGCTGCTGTTCTCTTTGCTTCCTCTGGACTGGGTGTGAGTGAGAAGGGGAGGGAGTGAAACTTAGCAGCCCCTCTCCAGCCCGGATAGGGGGAGGGGGGGAGGAGGTCCTGGGAAGGCCAGTGGAGCCTCCTCAGCTGTCCTCCAAGGCCCAGCAGGAAGGACCTCCCACCACCACTTGGACAGAGGTAACTTGGACTCTCCCCTAGAAGCCCCGCTTAGGTTTAAGGGGGGCCTCTGGGCAGTGGGGGACAAAGTTAAACCGCCACAAAGACACATGTAAGTTAGAGTAACAGGCCAGCACTCCAAGGTTTGCCTCAGTTTACTCTGCCTGAGAAACTCACTAAAGTCAGAAACTACAGCAGAAAAAAGAAAGGACATTTCAATGCCTGCAGGCAAGGTGGGGAAAGTTTTCTCCCCTTTCCCTTTCTTTTCCAGCCCCTTCTAGGAGTCTGAGCCAAGATTCTTTGGGGTCATTTTCCCCATGTCATAAATAGGTAAACTGAGGTAAGAGGGCAACAGCTATCTTGTCCCTCCAGTCTCTAGGCGGGGGCCCCTGAAATAGCTGGCAAAAACAAAAAAAACAAAAATAACCTGTTTTTACAACACTGACCTTCCAAACCCTGAGGGACGTAACTTTGTGCCCAGTAACATTTCTGTAACCCTCAAGGTCTGAGTATGATTGACTCCTGATAGGGGAAGAAGAGCACTGCTAGGACACGATGGCTCCATGTGTGTACCTGGGGTAGCCTCCGAGCCGCTGTTTCCCATCTGCAGGAGCCTCAGTCCAAGCCCTTCCCCCTCTGCCTCCCCCATCCCCGCCCCTGGGCTGGAGGGCCCAACAGGACCGAAAGCTGCAGAGCCAGGTGACTCTTAGCATGTCTGCAAGGAGGGGGCCAAATGCCTGCCCATCAGCTGGTGCTTTTCCCCTCGTTTTCAGTACCCCTCCCTCCAGCTTCCCCTGCTGTTCCCACCCTAACAAATTCCCAGGCAGAAGGACCTAGACTTGTCAGTGAAGGCTGGGAACTCCCTTGGTGAGTCTGATGCTATAGCAAGAACTTCCTTGAAGAGATGGAAAATGGCCATATGTGTATAGCAAGACTTATAACACGTGCATCCTCCCTCTCCCCCTCCCCCAAATAGCCCAGAAGGAATTGTTTCAGGGAATACTGAGAGGGAGAATGAAAAGGGGGTGGGCTGAAGTTAATAGTTAATGCTTTTTCCCACCCAGTCAGACACTTGTCCTTTGCACGAACATATCTATTTTATTTCTGATTTTGAATGTGAAGGGGGTGACTGAGGTCATGGCTCTGGCCTTCCCACTGGGACAGGAATCCACATTTCATCAGGGCTACGCTCCAGGCCAGTGGGGATCCCTGCTCCCTCTCCTGTCCTTACTGCAAGGTCTCTGGGGAAGCTCTTTTCTTTCTCCCCATGGAGGCGGGGCACCCGAGGCCGGACACCGGAATCATGGCCTTCAGTCCCTTAGGGGCAAAGGGGGAAGGAAAGAAGAACCATAAATCTGGCAGATACAGCGTCCTCCCAGCCCTTCCAGTCCCGTGCACCCTCACCCACAGGCCTCTCCAGCTCAAGTTCCTCTGAATGTGGGGCTGAGGAAGGGGATGGAGGGAAAGGAGTGGGTGAGCCCACCAAGGCGGGCCTGCAGCAGGGCAGGGCCTGGGGGGGGGGGCGTGCAGCTCCTCACCTTTCCCGAGGGGGCCCTGCGGGGTACAGAGCCAGGCCCCACACCGAGTGCAATGCCCGAGTGGGCAGATGCTCTTCCTGGGAACAGTCCAACAGGCGGGGCAGCGAATGCCATACTTCTTGTATCTGTGCGAGGGCAGCAGGGAGATGGGTAGCAGTGGCGAGCAGCATTCACACAGCCCTTTAAGTCTCACCCTCACGACAACCCTGGGGGGCGCTCGTCATGCGCCCCACTGGGGTCACCCTGACGCCAGGCCCGGCGCCCCCTCCCCTGCACCACCTCACCCTGATGCCAGAGGCCGTTGCCCAACGCCCTCCTGACTCTCCAAGGACCTGGAAGGGAAGGACGCTCCAAGGCCTGCCCTCCTGCCCCAAGGAGAGAAAGCTTCCTTCCGAGTCCTGGGCCAACCCGGCCCTCCCTCGCTGCTAGCCCAGCTCGTACCTGATGCCGCAAGCATTACACAGCGGGGTCCCGTCCTCCGCGTCCCGCCACAGCGGCGTTCTCTGGGTCCGGCAGGAGGCACAGCACCGGCTCCCTGAAAGGTCAGAGGCCAGGTGAGGAAGGAAAGTCTGAGCGGGAGCCTTGGGCCTGCAGAAATGGCCATCCGAGCCCCCCTACCCCCGGGAAGTTTGAGTCCAGGGGGCCACCACTGAAAGAGAAGCAGCGACAGCCGTGGGAGAGAGGGAGGGGCGGCAGACAGGCGAAATCCAGCGAGATTTTAGCTTCCAGCCGCCCAAAAGCCTCCCACCCCAGCCAGCAAGAAAGAGATGTTTCTCCCCTCCCCCCAGCGTACCTGGGGAATCTTGATGGTTTGATGTGGATGCCCCCACAGGGTTGGGCAAGGCCTCCGCGGGACTAGCTGAGGCCCCCCAGCTCCGGGAACCACAGGCTGAACTGCAGGGGGAAGCGGAGGTGGCTCAGGCCCCCAGCGTCACTTCTGTGTTTCCAGAAGCTCCCGGGCTCGTTTACAAGAACTACTCCTTTCCTCAGCTTTTCCACCTTTGCCCCAAGCCAGCTCATCCCCACTCTGCTGCCCGCTCTCAGTCAGGGCAAGTCAGCCCCTGGGCCAGGATAGGTGAGGGAGAGGGTGCTGGAGTCCCGCTTAATACCTGAACTGGGCAGTGATTAGCAGCTGGTGCCCCTCCTGAGCAGGCTTCAGGTGCATCCTCAGCACCACGCCCTGGAATCCCGGCTCCTGCCCCTCAGCTCCCCGTTGGGGGTGGGGCTGTTTGCGGAGGGTCCTGCCTGCCAGGGCCTGGAGGCCAGGTCCCCTACCCAGTCCCACTCCCAGCCCCACCTGCTTCCTGGTCCTTGGGGGGCTCAGCCTGTGACACTGAAGGCTGATGAGGGCCAGCGAGTCCGCAGCATCCCAGGCTCGAGGACCCCCAGGGACCGGCACGGGGGCCAAGGTCCTGGGGGGCAGCGGTGGCTCCAGCCAGGGCTCAGCTCGGGGGGCTTCTGGCACGGGAGCCTGCGGGAGCAGCTCTGCTGTCTCCTGGAGAAAGCGCAGGCCGGTCACTGCAGCTGGGAGGGCCAGCCAAGGAGTCCTAGGGCGAGCAGGCAATGGGATTAGCTGCCCCTCCCCCAGGGCCCACAGGCTAACCCGAGGCCCCCAGGGAGTGGCCCCTGGCTGACCCCGCTTCGAGAACCCAGCGAACGTCCCCGGAGTGACCCCAGGGATCCCGGATGGAAGGGCTACTCGGGCCGTCCTCCCTGTCCCAAAGGGGAGTGCGGGGCGGTGGGGGGAAGGTCTGCGCCCTCCTACACCTGCTCTCTGCAGGGCCCTTGTTCTCCCGGCGCAGGATTAAGGAGCCGGCGCAGGAAGAGCGAGGCAGCGCCAGGACCCCCTGGAGCTCGGGCTCCAGGCAGGGAGGAGCCAACAAGTCCCGAAGGACAGAAAAGTCTGGGGTGGGCTCCCCCTCCATGGCGAGGGCTGGAGACCCCACCCCTGACCTCTGGCTATTCTGGCCCCGACTCCCGCCCCCGCCCTCGGCCCGGGGAGAACTGGCCGCAGCTGAGGAGGGCGTGGTCACCGCGAAGGCCCCTCCCCATCCTGGGAGAGCCGGACCCCCGGCTTCGGGGCCCTGCCGCCGCTCCTCCACCATCTCCTCATAGAGATACCCTACATTTCTGGCGCAGGCCAGTCGTTATAGATGATATTCCCGCCGACCTCCCATCCCCGCTTGCTGCTTGCGTGATCGATCACTGGGCAAGGCACTTCTGTGAATCAGATTCCTCTTTTATAAAGGGAGGGGTGATTTCTGGGGGTCTTAAAATTCATCTCATTCGATCTTCCCACTCTTGGAGCACAGAGCTGGAGACCCAGAATCTTGTTTTGGCTTTGCTTCTAAAACCACTGATTCACCAGGGGCAGTAATGCCATTTTCCTCACTCAGGGCCATATATTTATCAGCCATTCCATTTAGAGTATAAGGGGGTAACTATCATCTATGTTACAGGGTTAATGTAGGGATTATATGTAGATCACTTTGTAAACTAAAATGCATTATGTAAACGTTAACTACTATATCCTAATCATCTGCTAGAAAAATCCACTTTCCCCCAAAGAGGAGAGCCAAGATAACTGGGTGAGCACCCTGGACTTGCTAGTTTCTCAATGCTGACCCAGAGCCAGAAGACCTACATTTCAATTTTTAGCTCGATTCTGCTTGCAGGTGTGACTGTAATTCTGGCAAGTCCTTTCCCCTTCTCCTTCTTCCTGCTGCACCACTATCTCTAAGAGGCTTGCAATTTAAAATCCTCTCTTCTTATAAACAAATTTAACCTGTTGGTCAGGGTGATGGTGACAGAATTATGGCAAAACCGTCCTAAAGCCCCACCCTGTCCCAAAGAGGTTTAACAGACTTTGGTGAGTAAAGTGTTTTATTATGGCTCTAATAGACACCCCCAGTTTGGGGGCCCAGGAGCCCCACCCCCTCCTCTGCCAGAGCTGAGGCAAGAGAGGGACATTTTCTTCTAAAGCATAAGTGCAGATTCCTCCCAAGAAAAGGGAGACTTCTTCGTGACCTCTCTCCTGAGCCCCCTCCGGTCCGGCGTAAGGTGTCCACAATCTGGCCATATTTGGTCAGCAGGGTTAAGCCCAAGAAGAGTAGGGCAAGAGATGAGCTATGTCCATTAAGGGAGTCCTATGCTCAACCTAGGCAGCTACCAAGCCCTGAGGAAGAGACCCACGTGTCCAGCAGCTGCAGGTGCCTCCAGGCCCCTGGCTGGTCCTCCCTATCAATGGGGCTTGGGGACATGGCCATCCACATAGAAGTTTCGAGTAATTTTCGGCAAAGTGAACTGAGCACCCTCAAGCTCCTTTGTCAAGATGATCTGGCAGCCCAGCCTCGAGTTCTCTTGTAGCTGTGGGGCCATGTCCAGCATGTCATCCTCCCTGCCCAAAGAAGTGGTGGTTAATAAAGGAACCAGCAGCTTTGGAGAGTAGATTAGATTCTACTCCTAACTCCCCATCTCAGGCAGCCAGCCCAAGGCCCTGGACGAGACCTGAACCGCCCCCCTGCCCCTGTTTTCCCCTTGCTGCCTGGATGACACCTGTGGCCACTGATTACTGTGCTGCATCATCAGCTTCTGGCTTAAATCTCCTGGACTGAGATCCCAGAAAGCCTCAGTGCTAAAGCAGCTTCTGCCATTCTCCTCTCTCCTCCCCTTACCTTTCTTCAGGTGGAGGCAAAACAGCCAAATGTTCCTCACTCACGTAGACATGGCAAGTAGAACATGCCAGGGAAGCCTCACAGGCTCCTGTGGAGGGAAAGGACAAATATGGGGGACCTAAATTCCTCCTCCTCCTCCTCTTCCTCCTCAGAACAGGCTGGGTAAAAACACCCCACTGCCTACCCTTTTGCTGGCTTAAGTGGCTTAGCAAAAGCACAACAGAAAACTGAGAGCTCAAAAATGCATAAATACTGGGAAGTTAGGAGAGAAAGGTTGATCTCTCTAGGTTATCTCCCGAGGGGCAGGGGAAAGTGACCCCAAATAAAGACAGAAAGAGCCTGGAAGGGACGGTCTTCAGCTCCTTTGCCACAGGCAGTATAATAAGCACAAAGGTCCCTGGAGTGACTGGCAGAAAAGATTGCAGAGACCCTCCTCCCACTCTGGCACTCCTGAGGGACCAAACAAGTGCCTTCTTTGCTCTCAGCACCACCTTTCCTGCTCCTGGCGGAGATGTAGCATGCAAGGCCAGGGAAGGTCAGGGTACCGCCTGTTTTGTTTTGTTTTGTTTTTTAAATTGTTACCAGAGACGATTCGAAAGGGAGAGGAAGGGAAGGAAGGAGCATTGCCATAAATGACAATGATGTAAAAGAAAGCGAGTAATTGAATTTTTAAAAAATAATTAAATAAAATCCAAACTAAAAACCCGCCCACAACACAAGCAGTGGGGGTGTCGGACCGGCAGACGACTTCAGATTCCCTTCAGGTTTGACATTCGGCGATCTCTTTGCCCCGCGGGGAGACACGGCCCCGGGCGGTCCTCGCGCGCCCGCTTACCCTCTAGATCGACGCCGTGCCGCTGGGCCAGGCGCAGCACGTCCTCGCCCACTCGCCCACTCGCGGGGATGCGCTTCCCGGAGCGGTCCACGAACACCACGTTCACCCTGGGGGAGGGGAGTAGTCACGGAGAGGGCGGTGCTCGGCTCCCGCCTCTCCCCTTCTTCCCCCGGGCTGGGTGTTACTCACAAGTCCCCGGAGAGAGGCTCCGGCTCCGGCTGCCGCTTTTCTTCCTCTGAGGGGCAAAGGCCTGAAAAACAGCGCGGGCCTTGAGAGCACGGCCTAATCCACAGGGGGAGGGGGCCCGGAGGCGAAAGGGTTAAACCCACACTCAGCACCCCGCCCCCCCCCCCCCCCACCAGTGGCCGACACGTTATCGCTAGGGAGGAACCTTCCCCCCTCCTCCAAGGACCTGTGCTCCGGAAGCCCCTGAGCCTGGCCGGCGAGGGGGTGACGGCTCTCTCCGCTTCGGATCTGCGAGACCCCCACCATATACCGCCTCCCGCCGTCCGTATCAACGACCCGGCGCTCACGCTCCTCCTTGCCATGGAGGCGGCCATGACGGACGCCATGTGACCCAGCAGGGCCTCCGGCGCCTGCGTAAACAACTAAGCATCCCCGTGGGGAGCTGTAATTCTCCGAATAGGCGCGCAGGACGGTGGATCACAAAGGTGGATCCGTGAATTTTCGGGGTTGGGACTTTACTTTTTCCCCCGAAGATGGAGAGTTTCTACTGCCTGTTGATGGCGCCTGCTACTCAATGAACTTTTATAAAAACGCTCCCCGCATACAACTCTGTTAAATTCAACTGAGTGATGTGGGCCTGGAGACAAATATGCCAGAACCATGCAAGGTGTGAACTCCAAACGTTGGTTCCCCGCTTAGAGCCACAAGCACGGGCGGCATCTGGGTAAACCGCAGCTAGCTGGTCAAAGAATCAGTCAAGTGCCAGTTTTGTTAAAATCATTTTACTTAAAAACTTTAATTCAGCAAATGTAGATTTCAGGGGACAGTCATATTTACGAGGACAGAGCTACTACCCCCCACCCAGGGTTCCTGTAGGACAGACAGTGGAGGCACTGAAAACCTTGCCCCTGGAAGCTAGGGCTGGTTCAAAGACAGCGAGTCTGAGCCCAGAGCCCCGGGACGGGTAGTCCAACTAGGTCTAGCTCGGATGACAAAGACAAAGTACAGATTAGGAGGAAATATTGGGAATGTGGGAGTGCAATGGAGGAAAGCATGGCAGGTCTTGGGGATAGGCATATGAGGTGGTGTGCCAGGGGCACATGGAGGCACTAGAAGGGGTTGGCTCACTTAAGAGTTTGGGAGAGGGGGCAGCCTACCCTAAAAATCAGAGGCCTGGGATGGCCCTTTCTCTCCCTGGGGGCATTAAAGAAGGTATCATTCTGCATGGAGACTTTGGCCTTAGGGCTAGCTAGGGGTAGCTGGGAGTCTCCAGCTGACACAGTTGGGCCGAAAGAATTTCACCATAAAAAGCAACTAGGAGCGAAGTATGGGTGAAATGAAAGATAAAGCTTTATTTCAAAGGAGACCTCTGCAAATGCTGCATTTATAATCCAGCAGAAAGTCACTCTCCAGCTGAGCTGATAGAGGATGGGCTGGCTGAAAGGCTCTCCTCCCAATCTGTCCCTTCCTCTCTCAGCTTGTTTGGTCCTGAGTTTTAAGGAGAGAAGTGTAGCCCCAGCAGCTTCAGAATGAACCACAGATGCTGAGTTCTCTGGACTGGCCTGGGACTGAGGCTCAGGGCCTTAAGGCATCTGGGGACAGAGGAAGGGCCATTTCTAAAAAGACCAGAAGCAGCAGCAGGGGGTGGGAGGCAGCCTCACCTGCAGCATTCCAAAAAGAAAAAAGAAAAAGGAAGGGGAGGGGCCAAAAATCACCTCTAACATATGGCTAAGAAATTTAAAGCCATAAAGAAAATATTAAAAGTTGAACTTCCCGGGCTCCCTAGAATGCATGGGAATCAGGAAGCTGGGTTTTTCCTGGCTTCTTATTAAAAAACAACAACACACACAAGAAAATAACAATTGTTAAAAAAAAAATTAAAGGCAACCTACAGATGCAGCATCTCCCTAAAGGAACTGCTGCATGATGTCCAAGGCACTCAAACCCCAGGATCCAGCATAGGCCCAGCCTGATGGAGCCACCCAGGGAGCCCAAGACGCCTCTCAAGAGACACCAAGGAGAAAGAGAGGAGCAAGACAAGACACACAATGAGATGACAGAGAATGGTCAGAGAATAAAAGACAATGAAGAAAGGGGTCACAGAGCAAAAGGTACTGAGGAGAAAGCAAGAATGAGGTCACAAACCCTGGGGGCCTCTTAAGGCTACAATGTTTTGGGGACAGGGTCTCTGGTGGCCCCCCAAAAGTCCAAAGTGGGGCAGGGCAAGGACATTGCCCTGGAAGAGTGACACAGATCCCAGAGTATGGGGATAAGACATCCTGATCCCTGCCCAATCTGGTCCCTACTTGTTACTGGGAGGATACCCCCCTCATTTTTCTTCTTCTCCACCACAACAACTGAAACACTGAGCCTCAAGAGCTACAGGGTCCCAGGGAGGATGTCAAAAGGTGCTGGTATTGGAGGGGACAACCCCCATCCCCTGGCACAGCCATTTCTACTGAAAAGAAAGGGGCTGGGTCTAAGGGGGCTGGCCCTGTTCAGAAGGCAAGTTCTTTACATACAATTTGTTGTTTGTTTTTTTAAATTGGAAATCCAAGAGTGGGCTTTAAAAGCAGTCTGCCAGCCTAGGGTAGGGTGAAGATTCTGGCCAGGGGGACATTAGAATATCCTCTTGCGTTTTAGGTAGGAATCTGCATAATGGCCCCCCAGGCCCTGGGAATGCTGGCCCACATAGCCTCCTTCAGGGCTGGGCTCTGGGGAAGGAAGCAGGTGCGAGAAGCCCCGTTTCTGGCCACCTATGGGAGTCTGTGAATGCAAAGCACAAAGCAGGAGTTGAAAGGTGGTCCCCCTCCCACAGTCTGACCCCTCACCACCTGCTACCACCTGCTCCAAGCCATTTACCTTCATCAGGCTGCCATGGCTGTCAGGGCCAGGACCCAGACCCAAGAGACCCTCTCCAGAACCCATGGGGGACGTGCCAACAACCTGAGAGGTGAGGGAGCCATCAGTCTCAATTCCCACAACCCAGGCTTGCTAATCTTCTCTGTCCCACAGAGACCTTTCACTAGATAAAGCTGCTCTTCTCCAAGGGAATAAGACTGTCAAGCTAAGATCTTAGCTCCCCCACAATTTAAATGTAAGTACTGCCGTCAGGCTCCCCATCCCTCTAAGACTTGGGATTTCCCATGTCAGTTATAGGCAAGGGGTTCTTGGAATTCTCCTTCCCATCTTTTGCATGGCCTACTAGAGGATCTTACCTTGCTGAGGTGACTCTGCTTGAGGCCAGCCTGCAGACCACTGGTAAAGTAGGAGGTAGGGGAACCCGAATAAAAGTGGGGAAGCCCCCCACTTCCACTCCCCCGCTCTCCAAATCCACTAGGTGGGGGAGACATCTGTAAGGAGCCAAGAAAATAGAGACCAGGATGAGATTGTGGAAGAAAGCTAGAATGAGATGAGCTGGACAAAAGGGAGGTGTTACCTTATGTCTGCTATGCCCAAGTGGTCCTAGCATGGGCCCCACAGATTCTCGGGGATGGGAAAACATACGCCGTGGTCCTAAGTCCTGGGGAAAAAGACCATACAATTGAAAGAAAAACGGAACTAAATGACTTCACAACAACCACCTCAGTAACTATAGCCCAAGTGGTCTCCTTTTGAGCACTTCCTTTTTGCTTATATCTAAGCTATAACAGGTAGAGAACCTAGCCTCTTTATGAGAGAACTTGGGGAGTTTGGTCTTGGGTCATAATTAGCATGAGCAGAGAGAAAGTCTGACCTTCATGTGCATGTTGAGACAAAAACTAAGGAACGAACTAGGAAGACAGAAGAAGGGCAGGCAGCAAGGCCTTAGGTCCAGACTTACCGATGGGTAGTCAAAGCCATAACCGTCCGAGGAGAGGCCAGCCTCGGCAGACAGTCGGGTGCTGGAAGCACTGCCCAGCATGCTGGATTTCAGATTAAAGGCTTTGCTGCTTCCCCCTGGGGTCAAAGGTAAGAACATCAGCTCCTTGGAAGCTGCTCTGATCCCATCACCTCCCAACCTAGGGCTACTCCAACCCAACTCCCAGCCGGGACACCCTACTAGACAGTACCTGTAGGCAAGAGACTGTGAAGGTTTAAGTAAGGGTTCAGGGGGATTCTGAAGTCCTTGGGTGGCTCTCCCAACAGTGAGACCTGGACAGAAAGACACAGTCACCTATGGCAGAGACACAATGTCTGACAACCCGGTCTGCCCTTCCCCTAGAAGGGTTTGTGCCTTACCCCAGAGGCTGGTGGGGGCCCATTCTCACTCAACTTCTGCAATCCACTGAGGACAGAGCCTCGGAGGGAGGCAGGGGGTGGAGTGAGCTGAGGAGCTGAAGCCCCTAGTGCCAGAGCTTCACGGTCTCCCCCTGCTGTACCCAGCAGGGGTGGCAAGAGTGACGGTGGCTTCCCTCGAACTGGGGGCATATCAGAGGGCAGGACTCCTCCTTGGAAGAAAAAATCTGTCATGAGCACAGGCAGCTCTTTAGCACGCACACATAAGACACACAGACAGCTCTCTGTCCTGGGCCTAATGTTTCTTGTCTGGCCTTTTCAATCATCCCCGGCCTGTTTGCATTGCCCACTGTACTCAGTAATGCATCTTGTGCCCCTGGCCTTCCCCCCACTGTGGAATGGGCAGCAATAGCTCAATTTACCTGCCGGTAACTCTCCAAGAAGCGTAGGGCCAGGCTGGGCTCCAGACTGGAATGAACCCAAGGGAGAATCTCCAAGGATTCCTGGTTTCTAGAAACAGTTTGGTCACAGGGTCAGCCATCAGGGCTTTGAGCACTATTGGGGGGCAGAAGGTGGCCAGTCAAAGGAACCCAAGGGGAAAAGCATCAGCACCCCTAGTGGTGAGAGGAAGAGAGGGAAAAGAGGGAAAGTCCATTGCAGAAAGCCAGGGAGATGAGGCTTATAAAGAAAAGGAGGGGCCAAAAGAAAGGCCAAAGTCTCCAGGCTGAGCTAGCCCTGGGAAGTCTCTTCCTGGGTAGTGGGATAGTCACTATAGTCACAATGATCCACACACAGGGGAGCCCCCGAGGCAAACTAGGTCTCCCATTGTCAGCCAACCAGGCAGACACAGACAATTAAATAGGTAAAGGAATGTGTTAGACTTCTACAGAAAGAAATGGAGAGGCCTAGCAATCGTTCCTGGCCTTATCTCTTAATCCTGGTTCTAGAGGAGAGCTGGTAAAGAGTATGGAACTGTAGCCCAAGAAGGGAGGGGAGGCCATACCTGCTGGACTTGGTTCTGAGTCTGTAGGGCAAGCTGGAGTAATGCTGTAGACAAAGCTGGGTTATTTAACAGGGGCATGGCTGGAGGCGCACCCAGGAGGCCTGTCAAAGTCAGAAAAACCAATCCTATTCACTACTTCCCCTTTCCCACTGTATTTCCTTACCTCCCAGACCCTTCCCAGGCTTTATGTCCACATCACAGTGAGCTAAGGGGAACACTTACCCTGCTTGTTTCCACTCCCAGGGCCGTGTAACAGGGGATTCAGGAGAAGTTGTAGTGATGCAGGCGGGCCTAAACTACCGAGGATCTGAAGAATGTTTGGCTCAGGCAGTAGCCCCTTCCCCCTGTTCAGAGCCTTAAGAGACAAACCAAAGAACCCATTCATAGTTCAGCACTTCTATACAGATAACCCAAACCTTGACCCGAAGGAAGAGATCCCAAACCTAGGGAACACGAGACTCTTAATTAGCTTAGTGCGCTGTGTCCAGGGAGATCCTACTCACTGTGGCCTGGGCAGCAATGAGGGCAGCTAGCATACTTCGGCCAGGGGGACCTGGGGCACAGAAAGAGACTCTGATAGGGCTCCCAGCCAGGACCATCCCATCTGCTTGCTGCTGAGCTTCTTCAGCCATCTGTGAAGTCTCATACTCCAATACTGCAAATCCCTTCAGCTGTCCATCCTGCCCATATGCAAGCTGTAGAACAAAAGACAGAAGAAATCAATGGGGAGGTCTATGACTACCCATACTCCAGTTTGAATACTAGGCAAATCAAGAAATCTAAGGTCCTGACATAAAAGAAAAAACAAAGGATTTAAAGAGGACCCAAATTCAAATCATGGCTCTGGCACTACCTATGGAATCTTGGGCAAATCATGCCGTGTGCCCAGGGCAATTTTCTCAATGAAATGAAGTGAACTCTTAAGGTACCTCTCACAACCCTCTTAATAAAGATATTAAAAACCTGACAACCCAGAGCCTGCTCACCTGGCAAAAGGTAGGAGGGTGTACAGAAGAGAGAGCCTGTCGAAGTTCATCCACATCACTGTAGCCTTGGGGTAGGTGGTCAACACAGAGGCAACGTGAATGTAACAGTGCTGGAGTTAGCTGGCTGGCATCTGTCCAATGAACATACAGTGTCCGGGGGCCGAGTGGCTTGCCCAGCAGGTCTGACTTAGCTCGAGCTGCTGAATCCTTCTTCATATACTCCACAAAGCCATAGCCCTTGGAGTGACCACTGTGCTCACTGTACACCAGGAAACAGCGTTCCAAGTTGCCAAAGGGCCTCACCAGCTCCTCAAACTGCTGCTGTGTGTAGCTTGGGGGCAAGTTGGCAATACAAAGCAGGGCATCTGTAGGCTGCAATTGCACTGACAACTCCTTATCTCTAAGGTGGGTCTGGTGAAATGCACGGATTGCTGACTCTGCTTGTTCCCCATTCAATAGAGTCACAAATGCTAAGGGAAGAGATCATAGAAGAAAGATGCCAAAAGTGATGCAGCTGCTTTTAGAACCTCATCCTCCTGCCCTGGAGCCACCTTCCCTACTAGCACTCCCCAGCCACAGCACCACTCACCAGTTCCCTTGTACTTGTCCACAAAACAGTACTTGAGTTCATAGTCACTGAGGAGGTCATGAACTTCCTATAGAAATAAAGAGATTGAGAATGTCACCCAGAGTGCTAAAATAGGGATCCTAAGGCAGAAAATGGAAAAGGGATGAAGAGAAGAAACAAAACTTCAGGAATCTGGCCAGCTCCTTGATGCTAATAGCAAAACTATTCTTCACAGAAAAGCCGTAGAGGCAAATATGTTTGGGCCGACTGTGACAGACACAATGTCTCAGAGGAGACATCATGTTCCCCAAGGAGCTGGAGCGGTGGGCAACACCCACTCCAGAAATGCTAATTCCCTGCCAGAGGCAAGGAGTACCTGCCCTGAAAACCAAGAAGCCACCAGATCGTTTCCCTTCCTATTGAGCTCTTTCTCAATGATTCCGGTCTAACAAAATTCCCAGCTACCAGCCTCAATTTGACATTTACAGTCTCATTTCTTTACAAAAGAGCCCTTGCTTCTTCCTTCCTGGGAACCATACTTCCATCTCCCCCGTTCAAAGGATACTAGGAGCTCACAACAAATTTGTTTCATTTTCCTAGCACGCCTGGAGGAAGAAGGGAAAGCACCAACATGAGGGAACTGCACTGGAAGACAGCCCAGAGTCAAGACCCCAAGGCTCAGGCAGGCATCCACTCAGACTTGTGTTTTACTAAGGCTGTAAGATTAATGAGGAGAAACCCGATCATCCCTCTACGTTTGCCCCAGGCTTTCCAACGCACAGCGACCTTGCGCAGTTTCTGGAGCTCGAGGCTGGATGCCTTTCTCTCCTCCACGGGGAGGACACAGGAGAAGGCCAGGAGCCCACGGGCAGTCCATAAACCTGTTGTCTTTGGGCCAGGCTGGACTGGCCACGAGCCTCGCACGTCCCGGTTTGGCGCAGCAGGTTCCCGGTGTGGAGATTCCCCACCCCCCACTCGCCCACCGCCCCAGCACCCCATCGGATGCACTACCAGCGCGTCTCCCGAGAGCGTCCACGGTCCCTCCCCGCAACGTCAATCATTCGGCCTCGCCCAAATTGGTTGGTTGCTTCGGGGCTGCCACGCCCCTTTGATCTTTTCCTTCTCTCCCTTCCCCCCCAGCGCAGCACGCTCCCTTGGCGTACCCCGCCCCGAACTCCCACGTCGGTCTTTCCCACTCCCCCCACCCCCCAGGCGGAGGATGCCCCTTAGTCCCTCCAGCCGTCAGAGCTCTCACCCTGCGGCCTCCCGGCCAGCCTCAGGCGCTGTCTTTGGTCCATGTCCGTGCCTCCCCCAACCCCACTCACACACGCCAAGAATAGTGGTCTTTCCTGCCCCTCTCCCTTCCTCTCTCCTCCCCTCACCCCCCCCCGCGTCGCACCTGGTTGGTCACGTCCCCCGGGAGGCCCCGGATGAGGATCTTTCGGCGGTTACGGAACTGGCGCTCAGTCCGCTCCAGGCGGCTCCGCACCTCTTCGGGATCTAGCGGCGGCAGCTTCTCGTCCTGCGCCCTGCGCTCCCCGACACTGCCCGCTTCGGCCTCAGCCTCGGGCTCCGGGCTCAGCGGGGGCCGGTGAGTAACGGACACGTCTGCCGCCATCTTGGGAAACCCGGCGCCTTCTGGGACCAGCGAGCTGGGGCGGAGCGGCCTAGAGCGGCAACGGCGCCGCGCCCGTCCATTGGCTAGGGCAAGTCCCACCTCCCTCCGATCCTTTTGCAGCCCATTGGCTGCGAAACTCCTCCCGCCATCACCCCGCCCACTCATGGGTTAGCTCTATTCCCTAATTGGACTTTGGTAGCCTATTATAGGTGGGGGAGGCGTGATTGAAGTGACCGGCGGAAACGGCGAGCATGCCTTCTCGCGGCCCCGCCCCACGTGGCCCGGCCGACGAACCGACGGAAAGCTAAGCAAGAAGTTGGAGAATGTGTCTGTTGGTAGAGTTTATTGATGTAGGCGGGGGCTTCCGGGTTTGGACCGCTAAGACCCGTCGGCGGCGGCCGCTCAGTCGGCTTGCCGACCTCTCAGGGGCAGCATCTGCACCTCGTAACTGTCTCTTCGAGTACTCTGCCGGAGGCACAGGGCCGCGATCGTCCCCGCCGTGACCGCGAAGCCCGCGACCAGCAGCGCCCCCACGATGACGAGCACCGAGTCCCCCGGGGATGCTGCGGGTGGGAGAGGGGGAGAAAGAGAGAGGTCAGGGTTCCCGTTAGCCCGGGCCGGCTCTCGCTTGCGCCCGCCGCGGTCACTCACTCTCTACGGTCACGGTCACGTATTTGGCCGCTCGGCCCCTGCGGCTCGTGGCGGTGCAGCGGTAGGGGCCCCCGAGAGCCCTGGAGACCTTCAAGGGGACTCCGAGAGGCAGGCTCATCCGGTCCTTCTCCCGGACGCAGGCCACCGAGGGCGCGGGGTTTCCACGGGCTTCGCACCGCAGGGTCTGCAGGGTCCCCTCCGGCCAGGTCCAGTTCCCGGGACAGTGGGCCTCTTCCAGGCGCGGGCCATCTGTGAAAACGGGGCTAGTGACTGAGGGCGGAGGCCGGGAGCCCCTGGCTAAACTAGTTCCTTCCAGAGCCAGAAAAGAGTCAGAGGTGTTTATCCAATGAAATTTGAGGTGTCTGAAGCGCCAGAGAAGTCTTAGAGCACGTGTTTGATGCTATTTTATGTCAGTTTTATTAGTGGTGATGATGCCCGGGCCTGATCATGTGACTTGCTTCAAACTCCTTCAGCAACTCTTATCTTGTAAGGGCAAAATACAGACTTTTGAGACACTATGCAACCTCTGACACTTTACTATGTGTGGGAATCCTTACAAAGTGCTAACTCATTAGAGTATTGATGGAGACAATAATGATCTAATTTAGCCTGGCTCAGTATGATTGCTCTGATCCTACGAGGAGATGTTATGGGCCAGAACTTGAAACAAGGTGCTAAGTGGAAGTGAGGAGACAATGTTTAAATCTAGCTTACTAGAGAGGCAATTATTTAACTTCTCTAGGCATCTGTGAAATAGATTTAATAGATACTTATGTTGTTTAACTTCATAGGATTGTTGGGAAGTTACGCAACAAATTTTTTTTTTAACTTAGCATACTTGTATTGAGCTTACTGTATAACCAGTCACTGTACTAAATACATTGTGTCATTTGATCACCACAATTCTGGGAGATAGCTGTTATCCCCATTTTTCAGATGAGCAAACTGAGGCAAATATAGGTTAAATGACTTGCCCAGAGGCACACAGCTAATAAGGCTGAATTTGAACTTAGGTTTTCCTAACTTCAAGCCAGGACTCTACCCAAAGCATTGTCTATGAATCTTATGAAGGTCTGGTATTATAGTTTCCAACCTACCTTTCCAGCCTTGTATAAATCTTCTTACCCTTTGCATAGTTTATTTCTAAGCAAAACTGTTTCCTATACTGTCTCTCCTATACCTTCAGGGCCCATCCTCCCATGTGGTTTGTTGAAATCCTTGGCTCAGCCCACAATCTCTTCTATGAAATATTTTCTGATTATTATCTGAGTGATTTGTCTGCATCCATCCTTTGCCCTGATTACATTCTACCTGCTCCTGCACATGTATTTGTGTGTGTGAGAGAGAAATGGCTACATCATTCCATCTAACTTAGCCCCTTTGGGAGCAGCAGATTCCTGTTTTTCATCTTTTATAAGCCAGGAGCCCACAATGGGGCATGGCATGTAGTGCTGCTTGATATTTATTTCTTGAATTGCCTGAGCAGCACAAAGAGTTGGTGACCAAGAGACAGTACTCACACTGGACTAGAAGCTTCAGGCTCTTGTTCCTCCATAACTGCTCTCCCAACACTTCCAGGACAGCTTGGCAGGTAATCCAGGAGCCATCGTATTCCTCAGTGGCTTTCAGGGAGAGCTGGGCAATCTTACCAGGAGACTGTAGGGTCCCATTGATATACACCTTGGCACCCGTCCTTGCTTCACAGGTCACATTCACTAGAGTCCCCTCAGATACATTGGGCTCACTGATCACCAATGTAGGCAGAGGAAAACCTGGGGAAAGGGACAGTGATCATTGTGGTAGCCTTAGTAAGCTGAACAGAGCCCTGACCTTGCCTCTGTTCCACCCCCTCCCTACTTCTTAGCCCCATATATGACTCTCCTTACTGTAGATGGTCAGATTTTCCTGGACTTCCCGGTTCTGATCCCCCAGGGTCACAATGCAAGTCAGCTCCCACTGGCCCTCTCTGTCTCCCTCTTCAATGGCTGCTATGGCTGTGGCTCTGAGCATGTCCTGACTCCGGGTAACTGAAGAACTCAGGCTTCTCCCTCCCAGGGACAGATGGATTTGGGCGTTCTTCACTGGGAAGAGCTCATCAATCTCACAGCTTACATTTTCCTCCTTCCCGACCTCCAGAAGCTTGGGGCTTGTGAGGCGAGGAGTACCCAGGCCTGGGGGGGGGGGGGGGAACAAGAGGGAACACGAGAGAGGCAGTTGAGATGGGTGGGGATAGACCAGAGGGTGTCATCAGCTTTGGCTGAGCCCAGCCACTCCTTTTGCCCCTCACCAAAGGTGTGGAGCTCCATGGGGGCTGAACTTTTCTGGTAGAGTCCTAGCCTTTGTGGTTGCAGGTCCAGCTCTGCTCTGCAGGAGAAATTGACCCCGTGGTCCTCGATTCTGGCTGTGGCTGTGAATGTGACTTCAGCTACCTTTCTGGGGTCTTGCTCAGAGACTGTCTGCCTGCTCAGCTCTTGAGATCCCCGAAGCAGTGCCAGTGTCAGGTTTTGTCTGGGTTTCCCACCCCAGACTTGGCATCGAAGGGTGAAGTTCTGGCCCACAAGAATCCATCGAGGCGGGAGCTCAAGCTTCACATGTTCTGGTGGCTCTGGGAAGAAGGGAGAGAACCCCAAGTGTCTGTGGGAGTAGAGGATAGCCCTAGTTTCCCACCTGCTTCTAGTAGAAGAGCTTGGTAGGCAACATAGTGAAACTTGTGGTTTTAGAGCCCGCCCCAATACAGAGTGCTCTGTTTGGCAGTCAGATCCCTCATGAACGAGCCCCCTTCCACCTTTCCAGTCTTCTTACATCTTACCCCCTTGCCAAGTGCTTTAATCCAGTCACACTGGCTTCTGGCTGTTCTTCAGAGTATATATTGTGGTTCTGGATATTGTATCTGGTTCTCCCTCATGCTAGAAAGATCTCCCTCCTGTCCTTTGGCTGTTCCCCTCTCCAGGTAAGTTCCAAGTAAAATCCCATCCTTTACTGGACGCCTTCCCCATCCCCTCTTAATTAAAGTGCCTTTTTTTGTGTGTATTATTATATATCCTCTATGTAGCTTGCTTTGTATATATTTGTTTGCATATTGTCTCCTCAACTGTTGTAAGAGGGCAGGAACTGTCTTTTGTTTCATTTTGTGCCCCCAGATCATAGTACCTGTGCATATAGTAAGCACTTATTAAATGTTGATTGACTTAATCCAGAATTTAAATATCCAGATATTCCTTTTAAAACACTATCAGAATTAAAACTTTTTCAGGTTAAGTTGATTGAATCTTTTTTGAACCTAGCTTAGTGAACCTTAATGAAAAGGTTTAAATTAATTTTTCTTAGGTTTCCTGTAATCAATAAATTTGCATAAGTTCTATGTAAAGGTTAAATGAGGCAGATTTTTCTTTCTCACTGTCATCCTGACTGAACTGTTCAGTAGCAGGATTGAGGAAGGGGAATGGTGCTGGATCAGGAGGAAGCAATAAAGTGGTCTGGTCAGGAGATTATATAACCACAGATTTAGAGCTAAAACATTCTGGAGGAATAGACTGTCTTGTCTAGGAAACCGAGGCAGTACTCATTGCCATATATCTGCTTCCTTTGCTTTTGACCTTTCAGCCTCTCTTGGTCAATCACAAGATACCTAATCTGTAGTCATTTATGCATACAACCCCTCCAGATCCCACATGTCACAGTTCACTGGTGGCATATGATCTTCCCATTCCACAGGCCCTAGGACCCTTGCCTGGACTCAGTCTTTCATGCCATGTCAGCTGACCCACAGGCCATTTGCGTTTTGCTTGAGAAGGGAACATTGCTGGCTCAGCTAGACCTGACTCCACTGAGCCTGGAAGCTGGAAGACCTGAGTTCAAATATGGCCTCAGATACTAGTAACTGGGTAAGTCACTACTTAACTTCTTTCTGCCTCAGTTTCTTTACCTAAAATGGGGAGTCATCATAGCACCTGTCTCCCAAGATTTTTGTGAAGATTAAATGAGTAAATGTTTGTAAAGCACTTAGTGCCTGGCACCTGGTAGGCACTTAACAATAAATGCTTGGTTTTTTGCTAGTCTAATGATAGGTGTTAGCATGCTAAAAGATAGGGTAAACAGTTCCCCTAGAGTAGGTTAGGCGGAAAGGGGACCTCCTGCAGAGGCGTTCTATAGAGATCCCAGATGCAGTAATTTATAGGTGGTTGCCCCGATGGCAACAAAGACTACTAGAGATCTTCCAAGTCAGGCATGGGAAGACTAGAAAACATATTTGCCTGTGCCCAGGAAATCTGTTGCCCTTGTTGATAAACCTAGGGCAAATGCCTCGCTGTCCTATCCTAGGCATGGTTCTGGGCCAGAGTCACTAAGGATGTACATCCCACCAACCCAGTAACTCACGAATCACAGTGACATTGGTACTGTGGAGCATCTGGCCTTTGTCATTACAGTTGGCAAAGCAGAGAAGCAGGCTATCCTGGGTTATGTTTTTTAGTCGGAATGCTCGCCATCTCGTCCCGTTGTTTTCTGGTAGCTTGTCAAGTTGGGTCTCCAAACCGATGAGCAGTGGCTGGTCACAGTCTGTAATGCACTTCACTACCAGTGTTCCACCAAGAGTGGTCACTGGGTCTGGGGGTTCTATCCACGTGATCCCTGGAGCCCCTGCAAACACAGAGCTAAGGTAGTTGCCTCAGGTTTTCTTCTTAAGGATATTCTTCCTGGCTTAAAAGTATCAGCCCCTTTCTCACCCTTCCATCCACATTCCCCTATAGATACAAAAATCCAAGAGCTCCCTCTTGTCCTTTGAGGAATCAACTTCTTTGGACCAAGTAAAGCTAAGTTAGGGAGTACTGTCTTCCGGGTTATCCTCCTCTCTAGGCCCAGAGTGCAAAAGCCTAGGCCTCTTTTTCCCCTCCCTGCCTTCTCTCAAAGCTGGAGGTTGGAGAGCCCAGGGACCTACATACAGGGAGCCCTCTCCTTTTCCAGGGTCTCACCTGAGAATGTGACAGCAAACACCAGCAGGTTCAAAGACAACTTGGACCAGGCTTTGAGGAGTGCCATAGAAGGCCTGGGGTGGGTAGCGGCAGCAGAATTGCAGAGAAGCAGGGCTGCCTCCTGTCTTCCGGGAAGTGGGGGTGTAGGCTGAGTTTCTGAGTAGAAGCTTACCTCAGAGGAAGTATTGGCTCCTGAGCCGTGACTCCAGCATGGAAGCTGCTTGTGAGCAAAAGACTCAGAAGGATGGGCCCATGACCCAGTTTTCCAGTCCCTAAAGAAGCATCTCTGTTCTAAGTGAAATCACCAGTTCCCACCCCCGACAGGAAGCCACCAACCCTTGACCAACAGTTAGGGTTAAGGTCTGTTTCCTTTCTGCTAAACAAGAAGTTTGAGTGGTGGAACTGGAGTTGGGGGAGGAGGGACTGGTGGTTCTACGGGCAATGTTCCCTGCCCAGCTTTGGTGCCCGGGCTTCATTTGTTTGCTCAGTACTTTTCACATGTTTCCACAGTGGGGAAATTTTAAAAAAAGATCACAGCATTTAGGGCTAGAGAGTAAGAAAAAGAACAACAGGTGATGGAGGTCATTTCAGCTTGTTTAACCTGTTATAGGTTACCCCAGCATGATTAGCTGCCTTTAGAGAGAATGGGCTCCAGTTCATTGGAAATCTTCCAGAAGAAGTTGGATCACTACTTGTCACAGATGCTGAGTGGGAATTCTTTTTCTGGCACTACTCAGGCCAGTGACTGCTTAGCTTTCTTCCAACTCTTAAAATTCTGGTATTCTGTTGCTGTGCTGAGTACTTTGCAAATATCATCTTATTTGATACAACCACCCTGGGAGAAAGGTGCTATTATTATCCTTATTTTACAATTGAGGAAACTGAGGCACATAAGGATTAAGTGACTTGCCCAGGTTACCAGACAGTAAATGTCAGGCTAGATTTAATTACAGGTCTTCCTGACTGCTGGTCTATCCACTAGGCCACTCAGATGTCTATCCAAATTGCGTCTATCACACAATTCAGATCCTGGGAGTCATCTATCCCCTTCTTTCTCAAGGAGCTTGATACCTGGCTCAGAGTCTTTCTTTGAGCCACCTCAGTTCCTGCTTTTATACAAAGGGACCTCAACATGCCCACTGATATTCCCTCTTATACAATGGCCTTCCAATTCCTCAATCACCTAAATTTTCAGCACCTATTTTTTCTAACAACTCAGCAACTATAAGGACTAACATACCCTTGATTTCACTGTCACCCACACATGTTCCACTTCTGTCCTCAAGAATTCAGAAATTCCTTTCTCTGACCACAATCTCTTTGTTTTTTCTCTCTCTCTGCCTTACAGCTGGTTTCATTCTTCATTACATCCTCACTTCAGTTCTTCCAGCCCTGACTTCCAAGATATCTGGTCACCTGCTTTGATTTCACTTCCCAGGCTTGACCCCATAGCTAATCAGATCTCTCCTCTGAAATTCCTCGCCACTTTGCCCTTCACCACTCGAATCTTTGCCAAACCCTAACCTCGGATCATTCCCACCACCTACTTCTGCTCCAGTACTTAGAACAGTGGTGTCACATAGTCACCATTAATAAATGGTAAGTGAGGAGGGCAGCTTGGTGGGGCAGTAGATAGAGCACCAGCCCTGAAGTCAGGAGGACCTGAGATCAAATCTGGCCTCAGACACTTAACACTTTCTAGTTGTGTGACTCTGGGCAAGTCACTTAACCCCAATTGCCTCAGCAAAAAAAGAAAAATAAATAAATGGTATGTGAGTGATCCTATTCATTCATCTATTGCTAAGCTGATGAATCTACTACAACTTTCTGTTATCTGATCTCAACAAAACACTGTCTGGCTATAGCAGAACAATCATTTTACTTTTCACTGCTCAGAGCAGCTATCTCAAACCTTCTGTCCTCATCTCCAGCCCTGCGCTCCTCTTTCCCCCCATACATCCATCTTATCAGCAGAGAATTTTGCATCATAATTCATTGAGAAAGCAGGTCAGTTATTTGCCATGAATTTCCCCCTCCTCTCCTCATACCTGTGACCCTTAGATATCATTTCTTGCTAGTTTCTTCTGGTGAAGTGGACTGCCCTCCCAAAGTTATCCTTCTGTATGCGCCTGTCATCCCAATCTTTCCTTCCTCTTCTTATGGATTGCTTTCAGAAAAATCCATCTTTTCTTGAACCTTCATATTAACTCCAATCTCTCCCTATCTATCATTTCTTTCCTGCTGCCTACAAATGTGCCCAAGCCTTCTCTATCCTAAAAACCAAGCAAATAAAAACCCCTTTACCACCTTCCTGTCCCTAAATGCTATCATTTTAAATCTTTCTTCCATTTCTCAAACTCCTAGAAAAAACTTTCTATTCTCCTTGCCTCCCCTAACTCTCTTCTTAATTCTTAACCCTTTGAAATTTGCTTCCATGCTTATCACTTAATTGCAATTGATTTCTTCAAAGTTATCAATGATGTTTTAGTCATTTTCCAGATCAGAATTTGGACAGATGCATTTCTAGGTTATTGTGGAAGAAGTGTGCTGGGTGAGCTGGACAACAGTGCTTCTCTCTTTGCCATCTTGACTTCTATCTGCCCCCATGATTTCTTCTTTGCTAAAGCTAATGAGCTTTTCTCACTCCTCAGTCTTCTTGACCATCCTCCAGCATTTGACCCTGTTGATCATTCTGTCAGGCCAGATACTCTGGCCTGTTTGGAATTTCATGACATAGCTTTTTCTTGTTTCTCCTCTCATTAGTCATTCTCAGAACCCCTGTTTTGACTCATCATCTGCCACTGGACATTACAAACTCAATGTCTTATAGTCGTTTCAAACCCAACATGTCCAAAACAGTATACATTATTTTCCCCTTCCTCTCACCCATTTCTTTTCAAAACTTAACAATAATAATAGCTTTTATACAGTGTCTACTATATGCCAAGAAATATGCTAAGTGTTTTATAAATATTTCATTTATCACAACAGATTTTATCTCACGATGATCTTGGAATCTATGTTATTATATCTCCAGTTTATGGTTGGAGATACTAAGGCAGATAGAGGTTAAGTGATTTGCCCAAAATCACATAGTAACAGCCTGAGTCTAGATTTGAACCAGGTCTTTCTGACTTCAAGCCCAGTATTTTAGCCACAGAATCGCCTAGTTGCCACAAAATTTCCTTATTTCTAATGGTGGGCAACACCATCTTTCTAGTCATCTAGCTTTGCAACCTTGGTGTCATTCTTAACTTCTCATTTTCTTTTATCCTATATATCTAGTTACCAAGTCTTATTAATCCCATCTCCATAATATTTCTTGTATCTGTCCTCTCTTCTCCATTTACATGGATATCACCCTAGATCAGATTCTCATTACCTTTCAACTGGACCAGCAGCATCCTAATTAGCTCTCTTGACTCAAATCTCTTCTCTCTAATCCAATCTCCTCAAAGAGGCTAAGTGATTTTCCTAAAACACAGAAATGATCCTGTCATTCCCCTACTCATTAAATTCCAGGATTCCCTATTACCTCTAGAGTAAAAATGCAAACTGCTTTGTTTGGCTTTTAAATCCTTTTACAAGCCAACTCTAATCTGCCTTTACAATATTATTTACAGATATTGCCCTTTACATTTTCCCTAGTCCAGTCAGATTGGTCTTCCTCACAAGCAACATTTCATCCCCTATACCTGGAATTCACTCCCTCCCTCTTATCTCCTAAAATCTCTAGTTGCCTTCAGAGCTCAGTTCTAGCATCCCCTTCCACACAAAACCTGTGAATGTTGAATAGTATAGTTTTAAATTCATCAGGAATTAAAATTAAGAAAGGCCTTCATACTCATTTTAAATTTACTAGTTGTTGATTATGCCTAATAGTCTGTATGCTAATGCTAGCACACACTATGAAATATCAAAAGATACAAATAATTTTGTGGCATAAATAACTTATTCTTTGCCATTGTTTAGAGCTTTGTAATTTTTTTCCCCTGAGGCATTTGGGGTTAAGTGACTTGCCCAGGGTCATACAGCTAGGAAGTGTTAAGTGTCTGAGGTCAAATTTGAACTTGGGTCCTCCTGACTTCAGGGCTGGTGCTTTATCCACTGCACCACCTAGCTGCCCTGAACTTTGTGATTTTTAACACCTTTAGCATATCCTGTAGTCTTTGAAGTTAAATATCATACTATAAGATATCAGAATATACAAATAGTTTTGTAACACAATTGGACCTGTTCTTATAATTTACTGTTGGTTAGAGATTTATGATTTGTAACACCTTTATTACATTCTGGTGTCTTTGAAGCTATACGTCATGGGTACACATATGTCTTTGGGCATTTTTGGTGAAGGTGGACAATGTGTTTTTCCATCATTCTGGAAAACAAATGGCTAAAATATCCCTATTCTTTGATCAGACTTTTTCATTGCTATGCATCTATTTCAAGGAGGTCAATGACAAAAAAAAAAAAATCAATATTTATAGTATCATTTTTTTTTTTTGTAATAGCTAAAAACTTGGAACAAAGTTTTTTTTTTTTTTTTTGTTCAAGTCATTTTTCAGTTCTGTCCAACACTCTGTAACATCCTTTGGGGACTTTCTTGGCAAAGATACTAGAGTGGTTGCCCTTTCCTTTTTCATCTCATTTTACTGATGAGGAAACTAAGACAAACAGGATTAAGTGACTTGCCTGTCTGTCTGAGGCCAGATTTGAACTCGGGAAGATGAATCCTGATTCCAGGGCTGACACTCCATCCAGTGTGCCGCCTACTTTCTCCCAGGAAGCAAATACAGATTTCTAAATGGTAGATGAGATCTCCCTGGAGCTACTGACATCAGAATCACACCCACCTCCCTAGTGTTCCTTGATTTCCACTGCCTGAAACCTTAGAGACTGCTTAGAGTGAATTTTCTACCCCACTGTGAAATCTTCTGATATGAGATCTTATCACATTCCCCAAGAGCTCATCTACTTCTGTACAAATATAAATATAACTCCCTCACTATAAATAACTTTCTCGATTTCTATTTATTATTTACCTTGATAAAGAGATTTATTAACCATTCAGTAATATGTGCAATTGTGTTATTGGGAGCTGGTGAGAATGAAAAAACTGTTTACCCTCTCCTTGAGAACAGTCAAGAAAAGTGCTTTTTATTCTGACCTCATAAAAGCAAAGAGGATTAAGAAACTTCTTAATGAGGGTAAAAGAGGAGAATATAAAAGTAGGTTTGAAGTTTAATGTAAAAACTCCAAAACACTAAGATCTTGGGCACTGATCCATTAGTTTCTGACAAATAGAAGGAGAAGAAATGGAAGCAGTGTTAAATTTTATATACATATACTCAAAGTTCTTTGCAGCTGGCGCTATAGCTATGAAATTAAAAAGACACTTCTTGGATGAAAGCTATGGCACAATCTGGACGGCGTGTTTAAAAGCAAATATATTGTCAAAGTTGAGTTTTTTCTGTTAACTATGTATGGCTAGTGGGCTGAATTATAAGGAAAGCTGAGTGCCAAAGAATCAATACTTTTGAATTATGGCACTAGATAAAACTTTTGAGAGTCTTGGACTGCAGGAAAATCAAATTAGCCAATACTTAAAGAAATTAATTCAGGGTATTTTTCACTAGAAGGGCAGATAGTGAAGCTGAATCATAAATACTTTGGCTATATAATGAGAAGATAGGATTCATTGGAAAAGACCCTGATGTTGGAAAAGATGGAAGATAAAAGGAAAAAATGGTCAACAGAGGAAGAGATCCAAACCACAAACATGAGCTTGGATGAATTTTAAAACATGGCCTGGTGTGTCCATGGGGTCACAGAGTCAGACAAGACTAAAGAACAATGTGTCATACCCTTAGACCATAGATATTTGATGTGTGGTAAATAGATATAATTTTAGCTCAGTGCTCCCCTTAGAGGTAGAAGAGTTGTAGAGAGATCATCTAACCACAACAATCCTTCCCAATTAGGCTCCTGGTTATGGAGGCAGAGCCTTCTTCCTCTCCACAAATGTTGAAATTGTAGTATCTGGTGAAGACAGGATGGGCAAGATCCCTTAGCAGATATCTGTCCAAGGCATATCTACTCCACTCTAGCTACACTAGATGGTCACTCAGATACACACGCTACATTTTTATTAATTCATATTGGCTCCCTCAATAGTATAAACCCATCGGGAACTGATTTCCTTTCCCATATCTTGCATTGTGTCGAATACAGTAAATATTCCATATTGGTTGTTGATTGATCAGTTGTTCAGAAAAGACAGAACCAGGAAGATGCAGAGAATCAAAACTGTTCACTGGAAACAAAAACATTTGAATAATTAAAGCTATTCAAGAAAATAAAGTGGGCTACTATTGTTTCTTGTCTTTAAGAGATCTTCTAGTAACAATTGGGCAGTCACTTTAGGTGATGTAGAGGGTCAAAAATGGTCTGAACTAGATAATCTTTGAAGTCTTTTCCAACTCTTTGATTCCATGATCTGTGAATTGTGATATGAGAGTGCAATGTCCAAATGAAGATGCCCCAAAGACAGAAATGCAGAATTGGAGCTATGAGGAAGTGGTGAGGGATCACCTGTAATAAGTCAGCACATCTTTCCTCCTCTTTGACAAGCGATACCAGGGACTGTTTTTCTTTATAAGAACAAATCTAGGGTCGTTGAAAGAGGTGATAGTTTATGGTTGTACATGAGTCTGGAGGGGGACTTTATATCTACAAGACAAATCACTTGCAGATTCTTAGGTAATTTTGTATCCTGGGCCATTGCCAGTCATCTTGACTTTTGTCTTGCCACTGAACTCTGATGATTGTTGGAAGAGTGAGGCTGATGACTACACAGCTCTGCCTCTCACTCAAATCCAATTCACAGACAACTCAAGACATTACCTTTATGATGTCATTGATCTTCTTGAGAATGAAGGGCCAAAAACAACAACATGGGACCAAGTTCACCAAAGAATTAGATAGAGATGCTAAAACAGGCTCAGAGTCAAACAAAGGAAAAACCTAGCAGGCTATTGCCCGAGATCTCAGAAGAGATGCTCAACAAGAGAAAGAGGTAAAGGGAAAAGTCAACCTCAATGAGGAAAACGGAGGGGTACTTGGCAAGGAACAGGGCCATAATTTGGTGAAGTCTTTGACGTTACTTTTGCTGAAGCTAGAGAGATTGAAGTGGAAGGAAATCATATGTACTGAGGGGCATTCTGAATTTATGCCATCACTCGTTTCATGATTGTGGACTAAGTTCCAAGGGTTAGGGATAGGAAGTAGACTCTCTATGATTCCTAATTTTTTATTCTTGGAGAAAATAAGCAAGTGTCTTTGATATTGATGAGCTTGGAGATTAATCCTTTGTACATAATGGAAAGACTGGCTAATAAGAGACCAGTTCTTAGAACATGTGGAGTATGCCTTTTTTATTTTATTTTTTAATTATAACTTTTTATTGACAGAGCCCATGCCTGGGTAGTTTTTTTTTGCAACATTATCCCTTGCACTCACTTCTGTTCCGACTTTTCCCCTCCCTCCCTTCACCCTCTCCCCCAGATAGCAAGCAGTCCTATACAAGTTAAATATGTCACAGTGTATCCTAGATACAATATATGTGTGCAGAACCGAACAGTTCCCTTGTTGCACAGGAAGAATTGGATTCGGAAGGTAAAAATAACCTGGGGAGAAAAACAAAAATGCAAGCAGTTTACATTCATTTCCCAGTGTTCTTTCTTTGGGTGTAGCTGCTTCTGTCCATCATTGATCAATTGAAACTGAATTAGGTCTCTTTGTCAAAGAAATCCACTTCCATCAGATTACATCTTCATACAGTATCGTTGTTGATGTATATAATGATCTCTTGGTTCTGCTCATTTCACTTAGCACCAGTTCATGTAAGTCTCTCCAAGCCTCTCTGTATTCATCCTGCTGGTCATTTCTTACAGAACAATAATATTCTATAACATTCATATATCACAATTTATTCAACCATTCTCCAATTGATGGGCATCCATTCATTTTCCAGCTTCTAGCCACCACAAATAGGGCTGCCACAAACATTTGGCACATACAGGTCCCTTTCCCTTCTTTAGTATCTCTTTGGGGTATAAGCCCAGTAGAAAAACTGAGTATGCCTTTTTTAATCAATCCATGTGGAAATTTGATTTTTTTATGGCTAGATATTGATGTTCAGAGCAGGAGGACATATCCTCTGACTAATTTCTATTAGAAAGGCTTGTAATTGGCTTCAGAGATGGAGCTGAATGGGTATATAGGAGGCTCAATTAAATAAACTATTTTCTCTGATGACTTTTAAGGAGGAAAACCTTCTGTGACCTGCTGAGTTGGGAAGACTTTTACCCAATTGCTTTCTAAATGTTAGTGAACAAATGATATCTCTGTTTCTTCTGTCTCTTGGGTTTCTTCTTTCCTGCTCTAAGGGGACTGGGTTTTGGAGGTGGAACAGATCAAAATGCAACTTTGTGAACTTCAAAAAGCCGGAAAATTATCCAAGGTCCAAGTTCCAACTGGAACTGCTTATTATGTCTTCTAGCTTCAACAGTTAAGGCTGTTGAGCTAATTCAAGAAAGACTAGTGCAACAGTGAATTGCTCCAGCAGCCAAGATATCATGTCCTATGCTTATAGGGAGCAACTTGTCCATAGGCTATACAATTTGGAATTATGTCCAACAGGTTTTCAAATTGTACATACCCTTTGATCCAGTAATATCACTGCTGGTTCTGTATCCCAAAGAGATTTTACAAGGGCGAGAGGGAAGAAAAGACCTAATTGTAAAGGCTAAGAATTGGAAGTTGAGAGGATGCCCATCAGTTGAGGAATGGCTGAACAAATCATTATATGATTGTGATGGAATACTATTGTGCTATAAGAATGAGGAGCAGCTGACCTTGCTGTCCCCAGCTTCCAGGAAAATGGGATCATCAAGATTCCATTTGCCTTTCTTGGTTTTCCATGGAAACTGTGATAGCTACTCTGATCCTCCTGGACTTCCAGAAGGCAGGATGTGATCTCCCCGCTGTCTCTTGTATACTGTTTTTCACATATTCTTCCTAATTCAGAATCTAAAAAACACCTCCCCCATTCTCCTTCCCTCCCTCTCTCTTTTTTGTAGAGTTCCCATGTTATGAGATTTTTTTTAGAGAATAAAGTGTGTCTTGCCTAAAAAAAAAAAAAAAAAAAAAAAAAAAGTGAGGAGCAGGATGATTTCAGACAAACCTGGAAATATTTACATGAACTGATGCAGAATTAAGTGAGCAGAACCAGGAGAACATTATATACATTAACAATAATATTATATGATGAACAACTATGAATGACTTAGCTGTTTTTAACAAAGCAGAAATCCAGGACTCCCAAAGGACTCAGGATGAAAAATGTAGTCTGCCCCCAGAGAAAGAACTGATGGAGTCTGAATGCAGATCAAAATACACAATTTTTCACTTTTTTTTTTGGTTTGAGTTTTTTTTCCCCACAGAATGACTAATATAGAAATGTTTTACATGATTGCATATGTATAATCTATATCAGATTGCTTACCATTTTAGGGAAGAGGAAGGGGAGGGAGGGAGGAAAAGAATTTGGAACTCAAAATTTTAAAATATGAATATCAGAAATTGTTTTTACATGTAATTGTAGAAAAGAAGATATTTTTAAAAATTAAAAAAAAATTATAGGCTCTACTATGCCAAGAAATGAAATTGATGTTACAAACCATCTATGTCTTTATTAAAGTCATTGATAGAAATATAAAGGCAGGGGCAAACAGAGATGGCTGGGATACTCCATTGGAATTCTCCTGAGGGATCATTAAAATTCATTATAATATTGATTATACCCATTTACTTTCACAAAGTTGTGGTAACTAAAAACAGATTGCAAAGAGTTGTGGAATGAGGTAGAGTAAAAAGCAAACTCAGAATATAATTTTTATTTTTATTTTATTTTTTTTATTAAAACTTTTTATTTGGGACAGCAAGGTAGTGCAGTAGATAGAATATCAGCTCTGAAATCAGGAGAACCTGAGTTCAAATATGGCCTCAGACACTTAACACTTCCTAGCTGTGTGATCCTGGGCAAGTCACGTAACCCCAATTGCCTCAGGGGAAAAAAAGTTTATTTTTCAAAACATTTGCATGGACAATTCTTCAACATTAGCCCTTGCAAACTTTTGTGTTCCCTATTTCCCTCCCTTTCCCCACATCCTTCTCTAAGATGGCAAGTAGTCCAATATATTTTAAACATTGTAGAAATATATATTAAATATAATATATGCATACATACTTATACAATTACTGTGCTGTACAAGAAAAATCAAATCAACCCAGTTAAAAAAAAAAAAAAAAGGCAGAGCAAAATAAAATGCAAGCAAGAAAATGCTATGTCCTCTCTCTGGGTGTAGATGGCTCTCTTCATCACTAAACAATTGGAACTGGCCTGAATCATCTCATTGTTGAAGAGAACTAAATGCATCAGAATTAATATAATCTTATTGTTGCCATGTACAATGATTTCCTGGTTCTGCTCATTTCCCTCAGCATCAGTCCATGTAAATCTTGCCAGGCCTCTCTGAAATCATCCTGCTGGTCATTTCTTATAGAACAATAATATTCCATAACATTCATATACCACAATTTATTTAGCCATTCTCCAGCTGATAGGCATCCATTCAGTTCCCAGTTTCTTGCCACTATAAAAAGGGCTGCCACAAACATTTTTTGTACATATGGATCCCTTTCCCTTCTTTAAGATCTCTTTGGGATATACACCTAGTAGTAACACTGCTGGGTCAAAAGGTCTGCACAATTTGATAATTTTCTGAGCATAATACCAAATTGCTCTCCAGAATGGCTGGATCTGTTCACAATTCCATCAACAATATATCACTGTCCCAGTTTTCTCACATCCTCTCCAACATTTGTTACTATCTTTTCCTGTCATTTTAATCTGAGAAGTGTGTAGTGGTATCTCAGAGTTGTCTTAATTTTCATTTCTCTAATCAGTAGTGATTTAGAGCACCTCATCTGACTAGAAATAGTTTCAATTTCTTCATCTGAAAATTCTCTGTTCATATCCTTTGACCATTTATCAATTGGAGAATGGCTTGGATTCTTATAAATTTGAGTCAATTCTCTATATATTTTAGAAATGAGGCCTTTATCAGAACCTTTGAATGTAAAAATGTCTTCCCAGTTTATTGCTTCCCTTCTAATATTGTCTGCATTAGTTTTGTTTGTACAAAAACTTTTTAACTTAATATAATAAAAATTATCTATTTTGTGATCAATAATGATCTCCAGTTCTTCTTTGGTCACAAATTCCTTCCTCCTCCATAGATCTGAGAGGTAAACTATCCTATGTTGTTCTAATTTGTTTATAATATTACTCTTTATGTCTAGATCATGAACCCATTTTGACCTTATCTTGGTATAAGGTCTTAGGTGTGGGTCAATGGCTAGTTTCTGCCATGCTAATTTCCAATTTTCTCCAGCAGTTTTTGTCAAATAGTGAATTCTTATCCCAAAAGTTGGGGTCTTTGAGTTTGTCAAACACTAGATTACTATAGTCATTGACTATTTTTGTCAACTTATTTCATTGATTAACTATTCTGTTTCTTAGTCAATACCAAATGGTTTTGATGACCACTGCTTTATAATATACTTTTAGATCTGGTATAGCTAGGCCACCTTCATTTGCTTTTTTTTTTTTTTTTTTCATTAGTTCCATTGAAATTCTTGACCTTTTGTTCTTCCAGATGAATTTTGTTATTTTTTCTAGATCAGTAAAATAGTTTCTTGGGAGTTTGATTGGTATAGCACTAAATAAATACATTAGTTTAGGTAGTATTGCCATCAGGAAATCATTGTACATGGCAACAACAAGATTATATTAATTCTGATAATAAAGCCTATCCAAGAGCACTTGATATTTTTCCAATTGTTTAGATCTGATTTTTAGTGTGTTTTGTAGTTGTATTCATATAGTTCCTGATTTTCTCTTGGCAGATCGATTCCCAAATATTTTATACTATCGACAGTTATTTTAAATGGAATTTCTCTTTGTAACTCTAAGTGTCGGGTTTTGTTGGTGATGTATAAAAATGCTGAAGATTTATGTGGTTTTATTTTGTATCCTGCAACTTTGCTAAAATTGTGGATTATTTCTAATAGTTTTTTAGTTCATTCTCTAGGATTCTGTAAGTATACCATTGTATCATCTGCAAAGAGTGATAATTTGGTTTCCTCATTATCTACTCTAATCCCTTTAATCTCTTTTTCTTTTCTTATTGCCAAAGCTAGCATTTCAGAATATGATTTTTAGAAGATTGCTTCTGGAGGAGAAGAGGTATGGTATAATTTTTAAGGAGATAGTAAAATCAAGGGAAAGTAGTATGTGTGAATATGTGTGTGTGTTAGCATAGAGAAGAACTGATTCTGTTTATAGACTAAAGGGAAAGGGGAGAGTCAGAAGACCTAGGTTTGAAATTTCCTTTGGCCATTTACTGTTTTTGTGACTTAAATAAGTCACTTATTCTCTCTGAGACTCCATTTCTTCATCTGTAAAATCGGGAAAGGAATGAACTAGATGACCTCTAAGGTTCTTTCCAACTCTGATCTTATCTAGGGTGACTGATGGAGCCCGCTCCTGTAGACATGGGAGGGGAGGGGATCAAATGAGTGAGATTCACCTTAGAAATAAAGGTTACTCCTCCTTTGTGACTACAGAGAAGTTTGGAAAAGTACAGGAAGGGAATTAAGGAGGTAACTTTATGTTTAAGACAGCTAGTGAGGCCATTCGTTGGGAACAAGGACAGATGTCCATTCAGAGAAGAGAAAATTTGAAATAGTTGTTGTGGGGGTATATGACAGTAAATAAAATGTGAAGAAAAAAAAAAAGGATTGATTACCATGCAGTTATATCAGGGCCTAGCTGAGGTTAGACAGGATAAATTTATAGTAGATCCACTTAGCAGTTTTCTCGCTTACTTCAGGAACATTAGAGCCCAAGAGTTGGGTGGTAGGAGTTCTATAAATTGAACATTCTCATTTTGAAGTCCAATCAGTGATTAAGGCTAGGTAAGGAATGAGGTATTCTCTGCCTAGATTAATCACTGATTGGACCTTGTCTCAAACAAACTGAGACCCAGGAAAGATCTTGGCTTACAAAGGCCAAGTCTCCCACAGCATTGAGGCCAATTCTAGTTATTTTGATCTGTATCTTGCCACTGGATCCAGAAGGCTCTGGAGGGAAAGTGAAGTAGGTGACTTTGCCCAGCTCCCCTCCCTCAAATTCAGTTCACTTGCATGTCATGGCATCACCTCCCTGATGTTGGGGTGCTCTTGTCCAGTTTTTGCATGGTGTTAAGAAAAGCCTTGTTAATTGGCTACTGAGGCAAAGCTGAGTGTGAACATAATAGAAGACAAACTAACCAAATCAATGTTTTCTCTTCTTATGTCAATCGAGAGAGGGTCTGCTGCAAGCCTCTAATTGGAGAGAGACACTGGACCCTAATCTCGTTGGGACTGCCATGTGGCTCCTGAATATAGGGAGCCTATTTATTTGTCTTGAGATTTGTTGTGGGTTCTCTTAGGGGTATTGGAGTTGGAGATGGAATAGACTAGAGGAGAATCTTGTGAATTCAAAAGGCTGGAAGATTCTACCCAGCAACTGAAGAAGAACCAGCTCTAAAGGATTATCTGCTTGACCCAACCAGAGGTTGGATTTATCCAGCAACTAAAACACTATTCTGAAATCAAAAGAGCATCTCTGTTCACTGACAGTAATGCACTGATTTTAAGTTTGAGTGTGCTCTTTCCATAGATTCAAGTGGCAGAAAGGAGAATGTATTCTAGTGTGGGGAAATTTTTGTGCTTGGATAATTTTATCATTTCAGTAGACATCTCTTTGCAAAAAGTAATTGATGTTACTTGATTATCAATTACATTGAGGACATATGAACTGGATAAATTGATAGTGGTCTATTAATCAATGATATCAAGTATTCAAGAGATAATAACTGGCACTGGTAAATGATATTGAGGCAGTAACCACTGGGGACCATTATCAAAGAGAGCATATTGGACTAGAGCATTAGAAGAAATGCACAGCACCTTGGGGTGTAGATGGCTTAGTGCATAGAACTCTGAGCACGAAGTCTGAAGGACCTGAGTTCAAATCCATTCTCAAATACTTTTTAACTGTGCGATCCTGAGTAAGTCACTTAACCTCTATCTGCCATACATTAGAAATAAAAAAAAGAAAAGTAGTCCCTGTCTTCAAGGAGTTTACAATCCATTATGGAGAAAAAACACAGAAAAAGAAGCTAAAAAGGGGAAGTAGGGGGAGGGAGGGATGGTGCTTCATGTGGGGTTATGATGAAGTCCAGACAAGTACAACTGGTGAGAAATGAAGAGATGGCAGTCTGGAGCTCCCTTCTTAAAAAAAAAAAAAATAAAAACAATTTTTGATTTTTGATTTTATAAGTATCACATAGCTACTAAGTCTTAAGTGTTTGAGGTCACATTTGAGCTCAAGTCTTCCTGACTCCAGGACTGGTGCTCTTTTCATCTAGCTGTCTCTAAATGTAAGTTTTGGGAAGAAATGATCTTGCAAGATGAAGAGGTTCCTGGGAGAAGTCCAGAGGTGGGGAATGAAGGGCAGCCAATCCTCTTTATGAGTTCAGTCCCTGGGTAGAGTGACTTCTGAGTTAACACAATTCCTACATCACATAGATCCCACCAAGTCCATGCTCAAATGGCAGTGCTGTGAGACGAGGTGGTCTGGGCTGTAAAGACTGCTTCATGCTCAAAGCTAGCCTGGCTGATCACACACCAGAGAAATAAGCCTCCAAATACAAAAGAACAAAGGACTGCAGTTTATTCATGGGCCACCTAGGAGGACCTACAGCCTCTGTCTGCCCTCTCTCACCAGAATGCTGACAGACAGGAAGGAGTCTGTCTAAGAGAAGGACAAGATTCTGGTTGGCTGGTATCTTTTGAATGCTTTGGTTCTGACTAAGAATCTAATCAAAAAGGTTGTTCTTCATCATGTGGTAAATGGACTGAAAACAGATAAAGACTCACTTTGTGCACCAGCATCCCTGTGGAGATTGTATTATCTGTCAGATTGTAAGGCCAGAGGTATTCTAGGCATGCATATGAGGAAAGGACTTTTTGGCCTCGTCTCTTGTCATATGTGGATTACCTATGTGTTAAAGACCATTCAGGAATCATGAAGCATCCAATCTGAAGAAAAAAAAAAAGATATATTAGAGGACTAGATTGTAGGCTTAGAGTGGGCCTAATGTCTGTGGAGTTTGATATCACATGGAAAATTTATTAATAAAAATTAGAAAAGCTTTATGGGATCCCTGAGAACCATTCTAACCATGTGCTGCATTCCTTGGCTCAACATTTCAGTCTTCTGCTTTTGTAACTTATATTTACTCCATGTTATAAAAGACAGATGGAGATGGAGATGGTAAGCTGACCTGAGCGAGCAGCAGCTTATATATAATAAAAAGCAATATAATCTGAACACTGACAATTGAAGATTTTTACAAAACTCACAAGATTTTGAAGCACTGGCAAAATTGTTGAGAACAAGAGAAAGCAAAATCCCTAAAGCTGCTAAGATAATTCCCAAGAGGGGAATCTAATCCCAGCTAACTCTAGAACATCCTTTTGTGTATGGACTAAAGAAGTACAGCAAGAAAGTCACCCTGATAATACGGATTCAAAGTCAAAAGTTTTCAAATAATTCATTTACAGATGGGACAGTAAACAAAGTTGCTCTGTTTGTGAAGATGAGAGACTAGGAGAACCAAGTACCAACAGCCTAATTCAACAACACTACTTTCTTATAGCTTTTTATTTACAAAATATATGCATGCATGGGTAATTTTTCAACACTGATTCTTGCAAAACCTTATGTTCCAAAATTTCCCCTCCTTTCCCTCACCTCCTCCCCTAGATGGCAGGTATTCCAACACATGTTAAAATATATGTTAAATCCAATATATGTATACATATCCAAATAGTTATCTTGCTGCACAAGAAAAATCAGATCTAGAAAGAAAAAACAAACAAAAACCTGAGAAGGAAAACAAAATGCAAGCAAACAACAACAGAAAGAGTGAAAATGCTATGTTGTGGTCCACACTCAGTTCCCTCTGAGTCCTCCCCTTGGGTATAGATGGCTTTCTTCAGTGCTGAACAATTAGAACTGATCTGAATCAATTCATTGTTGAAGAGAGCCACGTCCATCAGAACTGATCATCATATAATCTTGTTGCTGTGTATAATGATCTCCTGGTTCTTCACATTTCACTCAGCATCAGTTCATGTAAGTCTCTCCAGGCCTCTCTGAAATCATCCTGTTGGCTGTTTCTTACAGAGCAATAATATTCCATAACATTCATATACCATAATTTATTCAGTCATTCTCCAACTGATAGGCATCCATTTCAGTTTCCAGTTCCTTGCCACTATAAAAAGGGCTGCCACAAAAGGTTTGCCTCTTTTAAGATCTCTTTGGGATATAAATATCGCCCAGTAGTAACACTGCTGGGTCAAAGAGAATGCACAGTTTGATAATTTTTTGAGCAGAGTTCCAAATAAAAGCACTACTTTCTGTTAAAAATGTAAGCTATTGTAGTTTTCAGATAAAGAAACTAAAGTTATCTATAGTCATATGAAAAAAAAATGCTCTAAATCACTATTAATTAGAAAAATGCAGATTAAAATAATTCTAAGGTACCATCTCATACTTATCATATTGACTAATATGAGAGAAAAATAAAATGATAAATGTTGGAGGAAATGTGGGATGTGGGAAAATAGATACAAATCCACTATTGGTAGAGTTGTGAACTCTTATTCTCCTAATCTGGAGAATAATGTGGAACTATGCCCAAAGGGCTATAAAACTCTGCATACTCTTTGATCCACATTACTACTACTAGATCTATATTCTATCATGAAAAAGGGGAAAGTACCCACATGTACAAAAATATAAAAGCTCTTTTTTGTGGTAGCAAAGAATTGGAAATTAAGAGGAGGCTTATCAATTGGGGAATAGCTGAATAAGTGGTATCTGAATATAATATATTGTTCTGTAAGAAATGATGAACAGACAGATTTCAGAAAAGCCTGGAGAGACATGAACTAATGCTAAGTGAAGTGAGCAGAAGAACTTTGTACACAGTAACAGCAATGTTGTGTGATGATCAACTATGATAGCCCTAGCTTTTCTCAGCAATACAGTGATCTAAGACAATTTCAATAGACTTTATATAGAAAATTCTATCTATATCCAGAGAAAGAACTATGGAGATTGAATACAGATTGAAACATACTATTTTCACCTTTTTAAGAAAGTTTGTTTTTGTTTTTTCTTTCTTGTGGTTTTCCCTTTTTGTTCTCTACTTTCCCAACATGACTAATGTGGAAATATGTTAAATGATTGTATGTGTATAATCTAAAAAAAAAAAAAAAAAAAAAGTAGGCCATGAATTGCTTGAATGCATGCGAAAGAACTATCATTTGATTTGGAGGAAGCAGATGCTTTTGGAAAGAGTCTTGGTATGAGGCTTGAGAGTTTTATTTTTGTTTTGTTTTTTCTTAATCAAGATATGAAGTAGAGGGGCAACTGGATGGCACAGTGGATAGAGCATCAGCCTTGAAGTCAGGGGAACCTAAGTTCAAATCCAGCCTCAGACACTTAATAATTCCTAGCCATGTAATCCTAAACAAGTCACTTAACTCCAATTGTTTCAGAAAAAAAAAAAAAAAGATATGAAGTAATGTTTAACTAGTTAAACTATCAAAGGTTTACTTTAGAAAGCTAGAAAAAAAAATTCTGAATGATTCTGCTCCTTAAATTTTTCTTGGATGACAAATTCAAGAATCCCAAGAGAAATTATGAAAAAAACAAGTGGAAAGTAAAAGACCCTCCATTAGCATATCTCAGACTATGCTATATAGTTGCAATCATTAAAACAATTTGGTACTGGTTTAAAAAGCAGAGAAATCAGTAGGTGGAGCTGATTAGTTAAATAATATACAAAAGCAGATAACCCAGTAGCCTAATGTTTGATATACTCCAAACCTCCAGATATGGAGGTAAGGACATACTATTTCACAAAAACTGCTTGGAAAACTGGGAAAAAGACAAGTAGAAATTAGGTTTGAACCATCATTTCACACTACATACGAAGAAAAACTCCAAATGGTTACATAATATAGATATGAAAAGAAAGGTCATAAATTAGAGCAGCAAGGAAGAAGTTCACTATGGGCTTTGTGGATTGGGAGATAGTTCATGATTATAACAAGCAATAGAGGATCACAAAAATTTAAATCATTTCATTTCAATCACCTAAAATCATCATCATGTCCACTATATGCCAGGCATTGTGCTAAACCATTTATAAATATGATTTTATTTGATCCTCACAACAACCATGGGAGATAGGTACTATAATTAACTCCATTTTATAGATGAGAACTGAGAACTGAGGCAACTGAAGTTATTCAACCAAAATCACACAACTAGCAAGTATCTGAGGCTAGATTTGAACCTTACTCCATTCATTGTACCACATAACAAAGTTAATTAACTATTGATGAGGTCCTGGGCCACTGGGTGGGATTAGCCACGAGAGAGAGACTAAAGGACTGATAAAATTACTACTCTACCTTAGAGAGGTATCTAAAAATACTTCTCTAAGGTAAGCAGGGAAGGACACTGATGGGATCGGCTCAGCCTTACTGTCCTACCATCCCTTGTGGAGGTCATGGGTAGCCCTACCTTGCTCGGTCCGGTCAGAAATCCAAGCTTTGTCAAACCAATTTCCCCTATGAATCTATCTGGCATCTTTGCTGAATTCTTTTTGGAATTTTTAAAAAGTAGAAAAGTGAGCAAGTGGAGCTGATTAGTTAAATAAAATACAAAAGCTAATAACCTAGTAGCTTAATATTTGATATACTCCAGACCTCCAGATACAGGGATAAGGACATACTATTTCAAAAAATTGCTTGGAAAACTGGAAAAAAATAGTAGAAATTAGGCACTCTGCCTTGAGGTGTCCTTCCCCTCCTCCTCTCCCATACAGCATGTGTCTTTCCTCTCATCCCCCCAACATGCTTCATGGTGGTTTTCTCCTTGTAGCTAACCAATAACGGCAACATTATGTGATGATCAACTATGATAGCCCTAGCTCTTCTCAACAATACAGTGATCTAAGACAATTCCACATTTATCATGCTGCACAAGAAAACTCAACTCAAAAAGGGGGAAAAATGACATTCAGAGAAACCTGGGAAGACTAAATGAACTGATCCAGAGTGAAATGAACAGAATCAGGAGAAATATTTCTACATTAACAACAACATTGAAAAGACAAACAATTTTATCTATGCAATGACCACCTATGATTCGGGAAGACCAATGAAGAAGTAATCTGTTTGCCTCAGTTTCTTCAATTGTAAAGTTAATAATAACATCTATCTCACAGACTCATTGTGAGAATAAGATATTTACACTTATAAACAATATAAGTGTTTAATAAATAAAGAATCATTACAGTGCCCGGCACATAGAAAAAAATATATATATTATATTATGTATACACTATATAAATACTAGGAATTATTATCACTATTATTACTGATGGATTACAGCCTACTCAAAGCTGCATATCTAGCTAAAGAATGTGGAGCAATTAAAACTTCTTACCTGTTGCTCCTTATTGCCTGCTGTAAAACCTAAAATCCTAACTATTATTATTATGTAAAATCCTAACTTATTTGTCTTTCTATAAAAAGTTCTTACTTGTCTCTTTCCCTATATTATGATCTTATTTTTCTTTTATAATTTACAATCTTGTAGGCTGTTAGCCTTCTAGCTAAGCCTTACAATTTCAGTATATAAAGCATTTGGAACTATTTCTTTTTTTTTTTTTTTTTTTTTTAATAGCCTTTTATTTACAGGATATATACATGGGTAACTTTACAGCATTAACAATTGCCAAACCTCTTGTTCCAATTTTTCACCTCTTACCCCCCCCCCCCCTCCCCTAAATGGCAGGATGACCAGTAGATGTTAAATATATTAAAATATAACTTAGATACATAATAAGTATACATGACCAAAACATTATTTTGCTGTACAAAAAGAATCAGACTCTGAATTATTGTACAATTAGCTTGTGAAGGAAATCAAAAAATGCAGGTGTGCATACATATAGGGATTGGGAATTCAATGTAATGGTTTTTAGTCATCTCCCAGAGTTCTTTTTCTGGGTATAGCTAGTTCAGTTCATTACTGCTCCATTAGAAATGATTTGGTTGATCTCGTTGCTGAGGATGGCCTGATCCATCAGAACTGGTCATCATCTAGTATTGTTGTTGAAGTATATAATGATCTCCTGGTCCTGCTCATTTCACTCAGCATCAGTTCGTGTAAGTCTCTCCAGGCCTTTCTGAAATCATCCTGTTGGTCATTTCTTACAGAACAGTAATATTCCATAATTTTCATATACACAATTTATTCAGCCATTCTCAACTGATGGACATCCATTCAGTTTCAGTTTCTAACCACTACAAAAGGGCTGCCACAAACATTCGTGCACATACAGGTCCCTTTCCCTTCTTTATAATCTCTTTGGGATATAATCCAGTAGTAACACTGGATCAAAGGTATGCACAGTTTGATAACTTTTTGAGCATAGTTCCAAACTACTCTCCAAAATGGTTGGATTCGTTCACAACTCCACCAACAATGAATCAATGTCCCAGTTTTCCCACATCCCTCCAACAATCATCATTATTTTTCCTGTCATCTTAGCCAATCTGACAGGTGTGTAGTGGTATCTTAGAGTTGTCTTAATTTGCATTTCTCTGATTAATAATGACTTGGAGCATCTTTTCATATGACTAGAAATAGTTTCAATTTCTTCATCTGAGAATTGTCTGTTCATATCCTTTGACCATTTTTCAATTGGAGAATGGCTTGATTTTTTATAAATTAGAGTTAATTCTCATATATTTTGAAATGAGGCCTTTATCAGAACCTTTGAATGTAAAAAATATTTTCCCAGTTTATTGCTTCCCTTCTAATCTTGTCTGCATTAGTTTTGTTTGTACAAAAACTTTTCAGTTTGGTATAATCGAAATTTTCTATTTTGTGATCAGTAATGATCTCTAGTTCTGCTTTGGTCATAAAGACCTTCATTTGGAACTATTTCTAATTTGCTAGACTTCCTTTAAAGGCTATCCCAATAGCTATGTTGCAAATAAATTCTGTGGTGACTTTGAGTCTCTTTTAATTCTTTAAATTTACGAACCATACTTCATTACTATTACTATTATTATTATTGTTCTGACCACTTCCTGTTAGAGATGAACCCAAAATTCAGAATAAGGTAGGATATGGTCAATGAGTGAATTTGTTTTGCTTCAGTATGCATATTTTTACAAGAGTATTTTTCTTCCTTTATGAGCAAAATTACAGACCACTTTTCACACAAATTAAGTCTGATCTAACCAATTGGAAAAATATGAAATGCTCTTGGATAGGGCGAGCAAATATAATAAAGATGACAATATTACCTAAACTAATCTATTTATTTAGCGCTATACCAATCAGACTCCCAAAAAACTATTTTAATGACCTAGAAAAAATAACAAAATTCATATGGAAAAACAAAGGTCAAGAATTTCAAGGGAATTAATGAAAAAAAAAAATCAAATGAAGGTGGCTTAGCTGTACCAGATCTAAATTATATTATAGAGCAGCAGTTACCAAAACCATTTAGTATTAGCTAAGGAATAGATTAGTTGATCAGTGGAATAGAGTTAGTTCAAGGGATAAAACAGTCAACAATATAGCAACCTAGTCTTTGACAAACCCAAAGACCCCCAGCTTTTGGGATAAGAACTTACTGTTTGATAAAAATTGCTGGGAAAATTGGAAACTAATATGGCAGAAACTAGGCCTTGATCCACATTTAACACCGTACACCAAGATAAGGTCAAAATGGGTAATCATGACCTAGGCATAAAGAATGAAATTATTAATAAATTAGAGGAACACAGGATAGTTTACCTCTCAGACCTGTGGAAGGGGAATGACCAAAGCAGAACTAGAGATCATTACTGATCACAAAATAGAAAATTTCGATTATCAAACTGAAAAGTTTTTGTACAAAAAACAATCGAAAGATTAAAAGCAATAAACTGGGAAAATATTTTTACAGTCAAAGGTTCTATAAAGGCCTCATTTCCAAAAATATGTAAATTAACTCTAATTTTAAAAAAATCAAGCCATTCTCCAATTGAAAAATGGTCAAAGGATATGAACAAAATTCTCAGATGAAGAAATTGAAACTATTTCTAGTCATAGAAAAAGATGCTCCAAGTCATTATTAATCAGAGAAATGCAAAAATTAAGACAACCTAAGATACCACTACACCCTGTCAGATTGGCTAAGATGACAGGAAAAAAATAATGATGATTGTTGGAGGGGATGTGGGAAATGGGACATTGATCATTGTTGGTGGGTTAAAAATCCAACCATTTTGGAATATTTGGAACTATCCAAAAAGTTATCAAACTGTATCCCTTTGATCCACAGTGTTACTACTGGGCATATCCCAAAGGTTATAAAGAAAGGAAAGGGACCTGTATGTGCACGAATGTTTGTGACAGCCCTTTTGTAGTGGCTAGAAACTGGGAAACTGAATGGATGCCTATCAGTTGGAGAATGGTGAATAAATTGTGTATATGAATATTATGGTTTACTGTTCTTGAAATGAAACAGGATGATTTCAGAAAGGCGGGAGAGACTTCAATGATGCTGAGTAAATGGAGGACTAGGAGATCATTATTCTTCCCAACAATACTATATGATGACCAGTTCTGATGGTCCGGCCATCCTCACAATAGATCAACAAAATTTTCCAAGGAGCAGTTAGAACTGAACCACTCAGGAAAGAACTCTGGGAGATGATTAAAAACCATTACATTGAATTCCCTGTCCCTATATTTATGCCCACCTGCATTTTTGATTTCCTTCACAAGCTAATTGTACAATATTTCAGAGTCTGATTCTTTTTATACAGCAAAATAACGTTTTGGTCACGTAAAAAAAAAAAAAGAGTATTTTTCTTCTTTTCTCCTAATGGGTAGGGGGATTTAAAAGGGAGAGAAAAGAAATGTTTACTAATTGAAAATTTTTTAAAAAGAATCAGAGCAACATGACCATGTTTTGCTGAAAATTTTTGATGTTTAGAGAATATTGAAGAGATATTAAAAAAGAAATTGATTAAGGAAAGGAGACTTAAATATGGGAACAACCAGTCACTATTTATTAAATTTCAATTAGGTGTCAGGCAATGTGCCAAGCACTAGAGTTATAAGAAGTCATTGATAGAATGCTCTCTAGGAGCTTGCAAAGTAATAGGGAAGTGTGCAAAGCATATTACAGATTGGATATGTACAAGAAGTAAGAGAAGTCACTGGAATTAATTTCCTGTAGAAAGCAGGATTTTAGTGGGGACTAAAAGGAAGCCAGGGAGGTCAGAGATGTGTAAACTGAAGAAGATATTAGTGAGTTAGAGCAAAGACCTTCTGTTAGAATAAAAGATACAAACCATCTGCTTGATACAAAAGAACAATTAAGTGCTTAAAAAAAGGCAACTTTGAAGCAGCAACTCAAGCATATCTAAATCCCATTTGTTTCTAAATTAGCACAGAAAATTGCTGAGGGTGCTCTCAGAATAAACATATGCTGTAAGTAGACACCCGACATCTTTACTTGGGATAGAGGAGCCAGAGTTCCTTTCTTGCCTAACACGACAGCTATAATATCCTGTAGGGTATCATTATAGAATGATGTAGAACTAAAAGTCTTTTGGCATTAAAATGAGAGTATGGTGGTGTGCACAGATAGTCTACTGGGGAGTCTGAGACTTGAGTTTGGGAGTTTTGAGCTTTATTAGAACTAAAGCCAAGCTGGTATGTTTTAGATGTGGTACCAATATGGCTGCCTGACAATTGGTCCAGTTAGAAACTCTGCTTGTCAAAGCTCCTCAGCTAGTTAGCAATAGAATCACACTCATGAATGTAGCATTTTCAGGCTGAGTGGGAAACCTAATCAGAGAGAGACAGAGAGACAGAGACAGAGAGAGAGAGAGAGATTAAAATGCACAAAGAGATGCTGGTTCTAATCGTTGGAACAGTAGAGTATGAGGCAAGGTTCCCTGTTGAGAGAGTGTGGGAAGTAAGTGGTATCAAAAGCTTGAGGAAGGGCTAGGAGGTTTGGAACGGATATCGTGTGTAGTACAACAGAGAATCAACTAGGGAAGGACGAAAAGATTGTTTTGCCAGAGTGAAGGTACAATTGAGATTAAAAAACATCATTTACAGTAGCCTCCATGGCAACATGGAGACTTCTTCCAGATCCATTCAGCATTGGCAAATAAGAGCAGAAGAGGCGGATAGTGAGAGTAATTCCAGGTTACTGTTTGTCAAGGACATCAATAGTTATCAGACATTGGGACAAGAGATTTTAGAGTAGAAGATGGTATAACACTGGTCTGGTTAATTATAGGGGTAAGGGCTGGCAATGAAGGAGATTGAAAACAGCTGTGGTGATGGCTTAAGTAATTACTGAGTGAATAGAGGGACTAGAGGTGGGGGAAGAAAAGATCTAAAATGTATAAATTATAGGGAAAGAGAAGGACAAGAGGTTATGGCTGGATAAAGGACTTCCAAATTCTTGATGATGGAAGAGAGAAGTGTTCTTGGGTCGTGGTGACATAAGTTTTGGCCACCCCCTGTGTCTAAGTGAAGAAACAGGACATGGCAGTTGAGGAGACTGAGGAACTTGGAGACTAGGGTGTTTAAAGGAACGTTGACATGCATAATGAAGTCCTGTAGCATAAGGTCCCTTCCTTGAAGTCATGATCTTTGAGAAGAGCAGAAATTGGAGTGGAGATGAAGACTGAATCAGATAATAAAGTCCTTGAGAAAGGAGAGAGAATGAGTCATAGATAATTGCACCAATGTGTCTGGATTAACTGTATCTCAAAGGAAGAGAAGATCCTGAACTATGGCAACAGAGAGAACCCGAAATTAGAAAAGGGAGCAAGAAAAGTCAACTCTTCTGAGCTGAGAAGAAGTGCAGCTAGTACTTGGAAAGGTAATGAAGAAGAAGGCAGCACCTTCTGGGCTCAATCCTGTTTTGCATATTCCATAATAGGGACAAAGAATGGTATAGGAAGACTGGGGGATTCTTAGAGGCAGCTGAAATTGGATGAGAGATACTGAGTTGCAGATCTTGGAGGTAGAACAATTTCTCCAGATGATAGGTTCATGATTTCATCTTACCCTTCCCTGAATGCATACTATACTTGAGTGTTTACAATTTCATATGTAAACTGTATGATGTTTCTTCAAACAGATTCTTTTGAACAATTTATATATGAACCAAGGCTTACAAATTTCTTTTCAGACCACAATAGTGCTTTATTTGGTTTTGTCTACAAATGTTAACATCCTTATTTTTAAAATGTAGTTTATGCACTGAAGCCGTTTTCCTTTTTTTTTTTTTTGCTTAGAATATTATTTTTTTTATTATAATAACTTTTTATTGACAGAACCCATGCCAGGGTAATTTTTTGCAACATTATCCCTTGCACTCACTTCTGTTCCGATTTTTCCCCTCCCTCCCTCCACCCCCTCTCCTATATGGCAAACAGTCTTATACATGTTAAATAGGTTGCAGTATATCCTAGATACAATATATGTATGCAGAGCTGAATAGTTCTCTTGTTGCACAGGGAGAATTGGATTCAGAAGGTAAATATAACCCGGGAAGAAAAACAAAAATGCAAACAGTTTACATTCATTTCCCAGTGTTCTTTCTTTGGGTGTGGCTGCTTCTGTCTATCCTTGATCAATTGAAACCGAGTTAGGTCTCTTTGTCAAAGAAATCCACTTCCATCAGAATACATCTTCACACAGTATTGTTGTTGAAGTATATAATGATCTCCTGGTTCTGCTCATTTCACTTAGCATCAATTCTTGTAAGTCTCTCCAAGCCTCTCTGTATTCATCCTGCTGGTCATTTCTTACAGAACAACAATATTCCATAACATTCATATACCACAATTTACCCAACCATTCTCCAATTGATGGGCATCCACTCAGTTTCCAGCTTCTGGCCACTACAAACAGGGCTGCCACAAACATTTTGCACATACAGGTCCCTTTCCCTTCTTTAGTATCTCTTTGGGGTATAAGCCCAGTAGTAGCATTGCTGGATCAAAAGGTATGCACAGTTTGATAACTTTTTGGGCATAATTCCAGATTGCTCTCCAGAATGGTTGGATCCGTTCACAACTCCACCAACAATGCATCTGAAGCCATTTTCCTAACCCCTACTCTCATTAGGAGATGAAATTCCCAAAGACCAGTTGCTACATCACTTCTTTTTATTCGGGGAGAAGAGGCAAATGGGGTTAAGTTTAAGACTTGCCCAGGGTCATACAGCTAGTAAGTATCTGAGGCCACATTTGAATTCTGATCTTCCTGACTCTAGGATCAGTGCTCTATCCACTGTGCCACCTAACTGTCTCTGTTATATCATTTCCCAAGGTTCCAGGGGGAACCCTGAGAAGACTGGGAAGGTGTCCCAATGCTATCTAACTCACAAACCCCCAAGGCTATTCTTCTACCATTGATTATCAGTTGATCGGTTAGCCAATTCATTTGCTTTTAGAAATAGGTATCAAGGTGCTATAGTTTGTACAAAATGTCATCTCTCTTCCTCCACCAATGTTGGGATATTCTCTTCTAGAATCTCAAGGAAAGTGGGTTTATGCTTAAATCAATGTAAGATAGAGGAGAGAATCAACAGCTTCTCCAAGTCCTATTGCTAGCTCTCAGATTGTTCCCTTAGGAATCCTGTAGCTTTTCCACTGGGCTCCTTATCTTTCTTCACCACATCTCTTTTCCCTCTAACTCCCAAAGCAGATTCTGTCATCAACCACTGCCGCTCAGAGATGCTGCTGGGACACTGATGAAAAGTCTTCGGGTTCCCCCAATGTTATATAATCCCTCTTTGGCTAAGGGTAAGGAGACCAAGGTTTACTTGTTTCTTGCATTTTTCCTGAGCAACAATCCTTTGTCAGGGGTTGGGCTGGAAAGCTTCCACTGTAAGCAGCAAAGCTACCAGATGATCCAATCCTCTGGTTCAAAATTGGTTTGCTATTTTATAGAAAACTCACAGCTGTGACCCAGTTTTTGCAATCAATCAGAACCCAATCCCTGTGTGATGTCATTCTAATTCATCCAGTGGTTTTCAAAGATATCTGCATTGATCAAGGACTTGTTTTACACCTGGTCTAAAGCCTATGATTGATTAAAGAAGTGTTTTCATCCAATTAATCAGGACTATCAGAGAATAGCCCTTTGACTCTTAAGGTAAGCCTAGATCAATCATCCCACCCCCAGTACTTATATACATAACACAAATGAAGTTAAGAAAAATTAAGTGGCTTGCCCAGGATCACACCAATAGTATGAGAGCCAGGATTCAGAACTAGGTTTTCTGATACCAAGATCTAGGCTCTTACCATTATTCCTCTAAACTCCGTGAGGACATGATCCTCATATGCATTTGTAATAGGAGTAATCTTTGGTGCTGAACATATGCTTTGACCCTTTGTTAAAAGATAAGCATCTCAAAAAGTTATCAAACTGTGCATACCCTTTGATTCAGCAGTGTTACTATTGGGATTATATCCCAAAGAGATCTTAAAGAAGGGAAAGGGACCTGTATGTGCAAGAATGTTTGTGGCAGCCCTCTTTGTAGTGGCCAGAAATTGGAAACTGAGGGGATGTCCATCAATTGGAGAATGGCTGAATAAATTGTGGTATATGAATGTTATGGAATATTATTGTTCTGTAACAAATGACCAGCAGGATGATTTCAGAAAGGCTTGGAGAGACTTACATGAACTGATGCTGAGTGAAACGAGCAGGGCCAGGAGATCATCATATACTTCAACAACAATACTATATGATGACCAATTCTGATGGACCTGGCCAGCCTCAGCAATGAGATGAACCAAATCAGTTCCAATGGAGCAGTAATGAACTGAACCAGCTACGCCCAGCGAAAGAACTCTGGGAGATGAATAAAAACCATTACATTGAATTCCCAATCCCTATGTTTTTGCCCGCCTGCATTTTTGACTTCCTTCACAGGCTAATTGTACAATATTTCAGAGTCCAATTCTTTTTGTACAGCAAAATAACAGTTTGGTCATGTATATTTATTGTGTATCTAATTTATATTTTAATATATTTAACATCTACTGGTCATCCTGCCATCTGGGGGAGAGGGTCGGGGGAAGGAGGGGAAAACTTGGAACAAAAGGTTTGGCAATTGTTAATGCTGTAAAGTTACCCATGCATATATCCTGTAAATAAAAGGCTATTAAATAAAAAATAAAAAAAATAAAAAAAAGGTTTTGCAAGAGTCAATGCTGAAAAATTATCCATGCATATATCTTGTAAATAAAAAGCTATTAAAAAAAAGATAAGCAACAAATGATCAACTTGGATCAACTTTTGTTCTTCCAGCAATATAATCTCTTGATGGGAAAATGCCATCCACATCCAGAGAAAGAGCTATGGAATCTAATTGCAGGTAGAAGCAGGCTATTTTTGCTTTTTTGTCATCTTTTTTTCTTGTTTTTTTCTCTTTGTTTTAATTCTGCTTTCCACAAACATGTGGACAAATATTTAATATGATTGTACATGTATAATGTATATCAGATTGATTGCTATCTTAGAGAGGGGAGTAGGAAGGGAAGGAGGAAAAAATGGAAATCAAAATATCGTAAATGTTGAAGATGAATAAATAAAATATAAGCATAGCATAGCAACTTCTGATTTGGTTCAGTGACTGGGGATTGCAGCAGAAAGGATTGACTACTGAGAAAATTGGTCATGGGGGGAATAAACTTTTGTGGAAGGCTCTTCCTATTCAGTGCTCTACAAGGTAAAGAGATTTTTCTCATTTCTCCTCTTCCTTAAAGCATGGCAATAGCAATCTGAAGATTGAATATTTGACATAAAGGATATATGTTGTGTAAGTGAGCCTGTTTTTGGTTGCTTTCTGTATTTGTACTACACACAAAAAAATTAAGAATTGGAAGGTTCCAACTCAGTGAACATAGAACTTAATGCTTACTTTAAAGGAATTCCCACTCTATATACCTTGATATTTAAGTGGTTATACAGAATTCCAAGGCAGGATAAACCCATCATCTCTTGAGACAGTGCACTCCATTTTTGGATAGCTTTAATTCTTAGGAAGATAGTTATTTTTTTGACAACAGATTGATATTTGTCTCTGCAATTTCCAGTGTACCTGGTTTCTTGAGTCTGATTGCCCCAGAGGAGATGATTCCTGCAACTGCTCTATTGGAAGAAAAGTTAGGATAACAAACAAGATGTTTCAGCTGAAAGCGTTAAGAAAAGTCATTGCCTGATGGGCAGGACATCTGAATAGTATGAGTTACTCAATGCAGGTCCAAGATGAAAGTGAAATTTCTATTTCTGCTGTCCCACAAAATTGTCTTTACCCTTATGGAGATTATAATGGTAGTGATAGATTTTTGTTTGTTTTCACCATTTGCTAATTTGTACTTATGAGTTTTTCTATTTTAAGTAATTTTTTTTTTTTGTTCTGGAGGAAATAAAAGCTTCCTACCCGATACCAAATTTTTAAAATGTTACTTATATTTTTACAAAACTCCTTGTTAATCCCTTTTTTTTAGTAAACCTCTATAATGAACCATTCTGTTTACTTTTAGAGATTTCTCCTTAAGTTCTACTCTTAAGGAAGGAGCATAAGCAAAGAAGAAAAGAAAACTTTACTCCTTTTTTGGGATAATCAGGCTAGTCTCAGGATAAAGATATACTCTATAATAGAAGTCAGAGCTAGAGACTCTTTTTTGGAAGGGTTGTGGCTCTCATATTCAGAATATATTTTTGTTGAATTGGGTTGAGTTCCTTACCCATTCCACACTGAACTCATTAAAGATTTAATTTTAAAAGTCAATACTCTTTATTCTTTGTAGAAGAGTAAATCACACTCTCTTGGGCTCACTCCTCAACTTGAACTGGCATTAGTGAATTTGGTACCCAGAGGGGCAACTACTATTTCAAGAATTAGGTATGATCCTCCTGACTGGAGCTCATAAGGCATCATTAATGGGCTTCCCCTTAACAATCAGCCAGTAGATTAAATTAGCTCTTAGACAAGACATTTACTCAAAAGATGTAACAAGAATAGTAATTACAAAGCATTTCCCAAAAAAATCTGGGATACATAGACTCTGTTGGGGACAAGCAGACATGAACTTAAAAGTACAGTGTAGTGAGGCACATATGTAGGGAACACATGTACCCAAGGCAATTCACAATTCTGGAATATCAGGGATTTCATGTTTTTTCCAGAATCCTCAAGAAGTTCCTTGTCGGGGAGCATTGGTAACAGTGATGAACAAGCCACTCCACTGCCAGGCTAATTTCTCCTAGGATACATCTCCGTTGGATAGGTTCTTCGGGCTATGCTTACCACGCTGAGGGCAAGATGTCTTAGGTAGCTAGCGCAGTTTGCTGCTGGGTTTATTAAGTAGTTTGTTCTGCTGTTGAGCCAGCCCTTCACTGGGCTTGTGGACAGACCAACCTACACAAGTCTCTTGACCACTGGGCAGCTGATGCTAGTCTGGTATGAGCAGGCTGTTTGGTTGCTGGGCAACATTTCTGCCAGACAGGTCAAAAGGATGTTTTAATTCAAATCCTGAATTCCTCGGTGAGGAACTTCACCCTAACTTTTGATGGTCCAACAGTTCACCTCCCTGATCCCTGTTGGGATCTCACACAGCTCAGTGACGGGGAACAATCATTAAAGTTATGAGGTTAAGTATTTGTCTCAGGCTCTAAGCTCTAGAGTGCTTTATACTTCCAAGTCTCTTCTTCCAACTTACAGCTTTGCTGAAGTCCAATATGATAGATTCCTTACAACAGGTTCAGATGCAGAACTGCAAGTGACCTTTAAGCTTATCTAGCCAATTGTTTTATAGAAGAGAAAGGGCTTTGCCCAAGCTAACACACACACAGTGGGGAGCAGAGCTGGAAATTTTAATCCCCTCCCTTGACTCCGAATCCAAATGTCCATTGCCCCAATTGAGAGTAAAACTCCTGGGCTGAGGGGAGGACTAGAGAGCTGGGGGATGGTGGACAGAGTGTGAGCTCAAAGCACATCCCTGGTCCCTCCCTCAGTGCTGCTCAGGCTGGTGGTCAAGCCCTCACTGAAGATGTTCCATCAGTCACACTCGGCCTCCAGCCACACACATTTCAGCTACAGTGTGTCCTCCTCTGCCCAGTGCTAATCAGTTCCACCTGTGCTCTCTTCCCCCCAGCTACAGGTTCTCCAGGAATGGAGGAACGAGGCACTAAACTTGGCCTGGGTGGATAACTGATTATAAAGAGAGGCAGCTCCCTCCTCAGTCTCATCCACCTGGATAGTGCCCAGAAGCGTCTGCCTTTTTATTAAATTAATTAAATCTTTACCTTGGCTGAGGACCACATTCATGCATGATGTCATGAGGCAAGCTACATCACATCTGCAGACCAATCGACAGGATCCTGTGGCTGGGGACTTGCCTGCTCTTGCTCTTCCTCCACCACAAACACCCTAGAATGCCTGGTGGGAAGCCTGAGGGCACTGTGCCATAGGCAAGGGGAGAAAATTCCTGCCCTCAAGGCCTACAGAGGCCAGGGAACCTCTCTGAATGGCCCTCTCTTTCACACACAGACATTCTTTTCTGAGTGAGCTGTGAACTGGTGGGGGCCCAGATGCAAACCTGACCAGAGATTAGCGTCACATTCTGGGAGAAGCTGATTTATAGAAAGAAGGCCTGCTGGACTTGAGTGGGAAATAAGAGGAGACGGCAGTGTTTCTTGGAGAAAGGAAGTGATACTGTGATGACTAACTCCATCCCCATCCACACCCAGTCTAGATTCACTTTAGAGACCAGGAGACCCAATATGAGGAAAGAAGGGGGAGGGGAGGGGAGGGGAGAAGGAGAGAGAAGGAACAAAACAAGTGTGGCTACAGTAAAAGGAAAGATGGAGCTCAAGACTTAAGCCTACTCTGCCTCATCTAGCCCAAGTGACTGACCCAAGGGAGGGGCAGACCCTGTGTTTTAATCTTTGAAAACTGTAGCTTCATATGGCTGGTCTTTAAGACCAGGTTCTGTAGCTTTTTTCCTGAGTCACCTCAGCTTAGCTCAAAAGGGACCAATAACACTTCTACCTACACAACTGAAGCTCATGTTGGCAAACCATGGTTTTGCTTGTGGATAAAGTAGGGCATCAAGAGTAATCTCTACTCTCAGTCCTGCTGTATCTAAAATGGAACTCAAGAAGGAAAAGGGACACAAGGGGTTGGGATAAAGGCAGAGAAAGAGAGTTAAGGCCTCTTGGAAAAAAGGCATCAAGTTTTCCCCTCACTGGTCCTGAGGCAATTGGGGGGGGGGGGGGGGAGGAGGAGAAGGGAGAGAGGTGTGTTGTGAGAGAAGGGAACTGGGGCAAGGCACAAGGTAAGTGGCCTAAGGAAAGCTGGCTGACCCCTCATTTCCACTCTGGGGGAGAAGTATGGCAGAGGTCACAGTGTTGCATCTCTTGTTTCCAGAATTTCACACTTATGGAGTAACCAGTCAGGCCCCCGCCATATAGCCTCCAGGCACCTCCTAGCACTGGGGGAAAAGGTTGAGGATGGTATCAGTGGGCTTTTCCCCAACGGTCCCAAGGGGTTAAAAATGGCCTCACTCCCTCCAGGACTGAAGATGGTGGAGAGAGGGGGAGACAGTCTCCAATCACCAAGGGGGCCTAAAAATAAGGCCCCAGTTGGATTTCCTACTCCCATAGTGCACAGGTGAGCTCAGGCTGGCCGAGTTGCTTGAGGTCTCCCCTTCAGCATACACTAAACACAGAGGGAGCTTGACTTCTATACTTCTCATGGAATGTCTTGAGGAGGGGAACAAGGTTCTGGAAGGTTGGGCGGAAGGAGGCTTCAGATTCCCAGCAATTCTTCATGAGAAGATAGATCTAGCAGGGAAAGAAGAGGGCGAGAAGGAGGGGAGCTTTAGACCCCACATTTTCAGATGGGGTTCATCTGCCAGAGTTTTGGGGGCTGTGACTCTATACCCTCCAAGACTGGGCAAGGCCTTACCTCTCAATGTTGAGGATTATTGAAGTAGTTATAATCAGTCACCACAAGCAAGAAAAAACCTCCAATGGGAGAGGGGCAACACAGAGAGAAGAGCTGGGTTCCAACAGTGTCTTCAGCAGTGGGAAAGGTGGGGAGGGGAACTTACCTCACAGGGACAGTCCTTGGGACAAGGCAGTCTTTGGCCTCTCTCTAGCAGGTCTATGAGCCTCAGCACTGTCATCTGGCCCTGGGTGACCCCAATCATTTCGATGAATTTCTGATCAGAGAAAAGGCACAAGGGGGGTTGTCACCCAGGTGGGAGCTGCTAAGGAGTCTGGGGGGAGGGGCTGGCAGGCCCAAGACCAGGCTCTCACCAAGGGTGGGGTTTGATTGCAGTCACAGCGTGTCAGCAGTTCGTAGAAGGTGACCCCAAAGGACCAGACGTCGGAGGCGTAGTAGAACTTACACTCCTTGAGACACTCCATAGCATACCTATGGGACACTAGGGATGATACTCGGGCCGCTGGGAGGGAAAAATAGGTTCCCAAAAGGAATGGCGGAGGAGGGGGGAAAGACAGGGAGCCTTGTGCTAGAACAGAAGCCTCAGCTCTACTGGCCCGTGCTCCCCCCCCCCCCCCCCCCCCCCCCCCCCCCCACAGGGGAGATGGTGGCTGTAAACCTCATCTAGTATGTGGACTGAATCCCCCTGTCTGGGCCCCTGGTCACCAGAAGACAGGGCTGTCTCCATCCTCCCGGACACAGTAATAATCGTGGCCCTCTGGCACAGCCTTGGCCAGACCAAAGTCCCCAATCTTGATAGTGTTGTCATTCTCCAGAAGGACATTTCGGGCTGCCAGGTCTCGGTGGATGTAGTGTTGGGAATGGAGGTAGGCCATGCCCTAGAAGGTTACCAGAAGTTGGGGTCACAGGGCCCAGAGTCCCCGCCCTCCCTCCACCTCCCGGGGGCTTACCTCACAGATCTGCTGAGCAAACAGCAGAATCTGGGCCAGCCCCAAGCTGTGTTTGGGGAGATAATCCCGCAAGCTGCCCAGTGGCACATACTCCATGATCAGCTGGACCATCTTCTCCCCTGCAAAACCAAGAGAAGAGTATGAGGGGAAGAGGGAAGAAAGGATCCTGGGTCAGGAGCCAGAGAACTTGGATTCAAATCCTGGCTGTTCCTTACTGCATAGTATGATACAGGGCGAGTCACAACCTCCCTGAACTTCAGTCCCCTGATCCGTGGAGGAGGAATTGGAACAGACGTCTCTAAGGCTCCTCCCCACTCTAACTCCCACCTGACCCATGGCAAGTCTCTTCCATCTGTAAGAAGGGGTGCGTCTGGACAGTTGCTAAGGTCCCTTCCTGGCCCCAAAACCTGTCATTCAAGGCCCAGGACTGCAGGGAAGCCCAATCCCTCTCTGCTTTCTGACCTTGGTCACTGCAGCAGCCCTTATACTTGACGATGTGCTCGTGGTAGAGCGTCCGGAGGATCTCAATCTCCCGCTGCCAGCTGCTCAGGAGCTGGGAACTGCAGCCAGCCTTGAGAGACTTCACAGCCACCATCTCCCCTGTGCCATCATTAGTTGGGTCATAGCAGTAGAGGCTCACCTTGCCAAAGTGGCCCTGAGGAGAGGTAGGGAAAGGAGGGAGGGGCTGGCTCCAGGCTGGACTGCCCCATGCCCCATGCCCGATGCCCGATGCCCTCATTCACATCTGTAAGTCCCCTTCTTCCCCAGCCCCTCAGACCTCTCCCAGGTCCCGGATCTTCTTCAGGTAGCGTTTCTGAAAAATGGTGGGATCTGAGGCTGGGAACTCTGGGCTCATGGTGGTGATGTCAAGATCTGGAAGAGATTGGGGACCCATGAAGAGGGGGTTCAAAAGAGCTAGAACAAAGCCGGTGTGTGAGCTCACTAGCCTCTCTATCCTGCCCCCATCTTGGAGCTCGCTGGGCCTTGGGTCTGGGATCCTGAGGACAGCCTGGCTCGGCGGGCTTGTCTCAGGGCCTGTTTGCTGAGGCAGAAAGCAGCCTCCTCTTTTCCTTGTGAGGCCTTCACCCTGAGGGCACCTTCTCTGGTGACTGGTCCCTAGAAGCCACTTCTTTGTCTAATGACTGGGCTGACCACCTGGGGAGGGAGCAACAGAAGCAGCCAGGAGGGAAGGGAGGGGGGGGGAGCCAGCCTTACTCTGGGGCTGCAGCTGCGTGAGATCACGCAGGATGGTTCGGAAGGAGGGCCGCTGGCTGGCATCATAGGTGAGGCACTGGCTGATGAGCGTGGCCAGCTCCTTGCATGAGGGCTCAGGGAGCCGATGCTTCTTTTCATAAAATCGCTCCTTCTGAGGGGGAAGGGAAGTCAAGGGAAGCACTTGGCTCCCGGCAGGGCTGAGCAGTTAGACCCCACCCTGGTTCCTCAGGACTGTCCCAGAGGATTGAGACTCGAGGAGCAGCCCTTTGGGGGGGGCGGGGGGGGAGGGTGAGACCAAGCTGGGGTGGGGTTGTTACCTCAGAAGGGCTACGACCCTGGAGAGGCGCTTCCCCATCAAAGCAGATCTCTAACAGTGTCGTTCCAAAGCTCCACTTGTCAGCGGCTGTGCTGAGACCCGTCCCGCTGGGGACACACTCGGGGGCGATCCAGGGAATGCGCTCTACCCGCTCTGGGGGCAGAGTCAGAGGTCAGACATGACCCATATTCGGCCCTCCAGGGCAGACAGGCACTAGCCAGGGGCAGCCCCCCAGTCCCCACCATCCTCACCCTCCCTGGAGAGGGCCGTGACGCTGACGCCAGGATCACTGAGTTTGATGAAGGGTTGAGTGCCATCCCCAAGGCCTCGCCTTGCCAGCAGGATGTTCTTGGCACAGACGTTGCCGTGAACCAGGTTTTTGTCCTCCTAAAGAGGAATATGAGAGAGAAGGTCACAGAACATAATACGGAGCTGAGGACCACCCACGGCACATGTGCAGGGCCCTTCTCCCAGAGTGCCGGTGTCTGGCTTGGTTTCCAAGGTAGAGAGGTGCAGCAATGCCTTTGTAAGAGCCACTTTGGTGGTTCTCCTTGCCCAGCTCCTCAATCCCCTGGCACTCCCATTCCCTGGGTCAGGCACCTACTAGGTAGCTGAGAGCACTGGCAAGCTGCTGGGCCACAGTAATCTTCCAGGCCACTGGCACATGGCCCTTCTCCCGCCGCAGACATACATCCAGGGGCCCATGTTCTACATGTTCTGCCACCATGATGTCTACAATGGGTGAGACCAAATACTTACATCTAGAGGCGGTCTAGGCCAGGGATGGGAAAACTTCTGTCTTGGGACACTGAGACTCAAGGAACAGTGGGGGGAGTAAATAATAGATGAGATATACTCACTCTCAGAGCCCCGGACACAAACACCATGGACGAAGGCCAGGTGGATGTGGGAGACCTGGCTCATTAGGCTGGCTGTCTCAAAAAATGCCTGGGGGAGATATAACACTACATGGGGGATACCCACTGCTACAGAGGAGATCCTTATTCATACAACATTTCCCCAGTTCCCTTTTACCAGAGCAATATCGCGGTGACTTGGATCCAACACCTTTAGCACTACTCGAAGCTCCCGATGGTTGTTGTTGGGTTCTGAGGGAATGTTTTCATCTTCCTCATCCTCAGCTCCCATTCCACCCCCCACGTGCAGGAGTCCCTCGTAAATATTGGTCCGGGTGCCTTGGCCCAGGTGAGCCAGCTGAAGTGGGTGGAACAGGAGGAGAGAAAGAAAGGGACCACATCAGTACAAATGCAGTACAGTCCATCCAATCCAAATTGGGGACCTTAGCTCCAAGAAACCTTTTTTTTTTTTTTTTTTTTTGGGGGGGGGGTCCTATACACCACCACCCAAATCCAAAACAAGGGATCAGGATAGGGAGGAGCAAATGACCCAAAAAAGTATTTTGGTGTCCCAAGACACAGGGGAATCTGACCCACCTGGGTGATTTCTTCCTTTCGGATCTGATGGAAGCTGAGCTGGGACAAGTTAAGTGATTTGGGACCCTCCTTAGGACGCTGCCGAGTAATGATCAGATTGGAAATTTCTGGGGAAAATAGGGATGAAGAAATATAATCAAGACAGAATTGTCTTGCCTTAACCTTGAGAATGAGAAATTTCCAAATGATCCTACAAGGAAGCAGATTCCCCACCCCCTACCTCCAAAAAAGAGGACCACCAGCCTGTGTGTGGGGGTGAATGTCCTCATGCCCATGGAGCCTAGCCACATTCCCCCAACATTTATCTCCCCTTCCTTCCTGCCCCTGGCTGTACCTCCTGCTCGAGGCAGGCAGCATTTGCTGAGTGTGAAGCTCTCTAGGGTAGAGCCAGGACCAGAGCCAGAGCTGGATCGCAGTGTGCAGCCTTGTAGGGCTGCAGTGAGCTCACGAACACTGGGAAAGGCTTGATCCCAGCCTTCAAGCTGGAAGGTCAGGCCCTGCTCTTCAATGCGGAACTGCTTGTAACGGAGACCCTGTGCTCCAGCTGCCTGTGGAAGCAGTGAGGAGTGAGCAGTCTGGTTCTCCCAGGAAAAAGGGAACATGCTCTCCTACTCCCTCAAGTTTTTACCTGGTCTTTCCGGGCCACAGTCAGGATGAGGCGGTGGAAGTCAAAGGAACTCCAGCGGATAAGGTAGAGGCCATCCTCTACTTCCTCTCGCTTCAGTTTGGACAGTACATAAGGCTCCCTGGGACATTAGGAAAGTAGGGGAGTTGGGGAAGCAATTGAGGTCTGGGTAAATTTTTCCCTGTTACATCAGTCACAGGTCAGTCTTCATATTCCCACACTGACACAACCATGCAATGATCAAGTTACATAAAAGACAATGCATCTCTCTCTCTTTTTCTCTCATCCCCCCTTTCTTTCTCTCTCCCTCTCCTTCCCCCTTCTCTTTCTCTCCCTCCCCCTTCTCTCTCTCTCTCTCTCTCTCTCTCTCACACACACACACACACACACACACTCACTGCAGGGGCCCATGGATGCCATTTTGAATGCTCATCACCAGCCTCGGGGGGGCCACCTCATGGCACAGGTAGTGGCTGGAGTCTGCTGTCAGCCTGAAGTAGCCATCAACCAGGGATACCAGAGAGAGTGCCACCATAGGTGAAGGGAGAGTCAGTTCCTGGGGATGGGGAAGGAGGCATTAGCAAGGTTTTCCCACTTGAATTATCTTCCCAGCCTCCAGTGGTCCCACCCCAGGCCTTCCTGGCCCACTTCCTTCACTCTAGCCCCCACCAGGCACTTGTTGTCCTGACGGTGGATGCTGACGTTGTTCTCCTTGACCACAATATGGGTGATATCTTGGAAGTCACAAAAATATGTCCAGACAGTCTCTTTCCTCTCAGTGGGCAACTGGCTCAGCTTCCGGCTTTCTGCCTCCCGGGTCTTGGACTTCTTACCAAGGGAGCTTTGGGAGTGGTTGACTTTCAAGTCAGAGTCCTGAAAATCAGGAATGGAGAGATGAAAGCCTGGTCCCTCTTCCCTCACTCTACCCAGGGTGAGGGGAGTTGGAGGACCTCAGAGGGCAGCCCTCCATGCTTGTCCGCTCACCTCCACCTGAAGAAGCCGCCAATGGATACCACTTGTCCCAGTCACTAGAACCTCATGGGTAGGAGCCTGGTCAGCGAGAGAGAGAGTAGCTCCCGGTGGAAGCGTAGGCCCTTGCTCACTGCTGTTGACATAGCACAGATCCCTTTCAGCCTCCGTGGGCAACGCCAAGGTCAGGGCAAGGAAGCGTTCAGTGCCAAAGCGCGGGGCCAGCTGTTCCAGTGTAGCCAGGTATTTGAACATAATGTCCTGTTCACTAAAACGCCCCGGACCCACTGTCTGCAGATGGAATCGTCGCATAAACTTCTGGAAAACGTTCCTTAGGCGGAACTTAGTCAGGGAATTGTTCTGCTGGATTTGTCGGCTGAAGGAACAGGGGATGCAGTCTTTGAAGCTGAGACGGGGAGAAGAGAAGGACAAGCACAAGATCGGGGAAGGAAAAGGTGAGTGGGATCTAAGGGGCTCTAGCTGGCCTGACAGGATCACCAGGAGGAGGTGATGCACAGAATGGGAGGAGGTCCGAGGACTTACTCTTCCTGCGTCTAAGGGCCCTCCCATCATGATGTCAGCATCATCTCCCCAGCAGACCCGCTACTTCTTAGAGCAGCTTGCCCAGGAGCTGGCAGTCTGCTCCCAAATCAGGTTAAGTCCTTATACCCCACATGGGCTCCCATACATTTCTTAGTCTCTCCCCTGCACTGTGCCCTCCGATCATCCTTTAGTCTAAATTCAGTCTGTTCAGCAGGACAAACAGAAATCCCATCTCTTCTGAGCCCCTTGCCTGACTGTAGCCCACACACTGGCCTTGGAGTGTCTCAGGCACATGGCCGGCACCTGGGAGTGCCCGCCCCGCCTGGCCGGGGTGCCCTGACTGGCATGGAGGACCCCGAGCTCTCCTGCAGCCGCTACCTGGTCTTCCTCACCACCTCTTCCAGGGGCACGCCGCGCTGCAGAGCAAGGTGGGAAAGGTGCAGCACGGCCATGCCCAAGCTCTCGTTCTTGAAGTGCTGAACCTCTGCGTCACTGTGCAGGTCCGAAAGGGATGCGACATCATTGACAAACTCAAACTTTCCCTGGGGAACAGGACAGAGTGGGGCAAATGACTCAGGAGGACTTCCCCAGCCCTCCCCTCCTACCGGACCTTTCCAAACATTGCTGACTCTTAGCATGCACAGCTCTTAATGGGAAAAGGTAGATGAAGGTCTGGCAAAAGTTTGGAAGATTTGTGAGGGACAGCAAGGAAGCAGGATCAGCAACAGTGACCTCTAGCCAGGAAACAATGCCCTGGCTCTCACCCATCCCTTCATGCCCTACCCTCTGGGAGATGCTCCCCACCCCCCAACCTGTTCGTAGAGGTACTCGAAGGAGGCTTTGTCCAGCAAAGCACACCCCTGCTCAATCCGGGTCTTCTCTTCAGAGACCTCAAAACCTCGAGGCATGCTTCTGTACACAGCTGGCTCCTGAGTGTTCAGCCCATGCCAGTTCCTGAAGTAATACCTGCAGGGTACATGGTCTTATCCCAGGTTCTTTGCCAAAGAAGAAGAACACTTCCTTACTCTGAACCACCATAGCCTGCCATCCTGGGGGCCCATAGTGGATGGGTTCCACAAAGGACTGGCTAGTACCTATAGCTCCTCCTGATTCTAATGCCTCAGATCAAGAAGAAATAAGGAACAGAAAACCTCCTACTTCACATCTCTTCAATTTCCAAAGCCCATGTCCCTAAGTTTATTATAGTGGGCCAAAGACATGCACAGAATGGGAGAGTATGTGTCCGCCCACCCCCCAATGCTGAGAAAAATTGTCCACCATAGGAAACTGCTCTCCCAGCTTAGAGCCCCCACCAAGAACTACCACTTCTTGAGTATACCCCTAAAGATTCTATGTGGGGATCTTTCCTGAAGAATCTGTTGCCACTGGGGAAAAGGCTTTTGTCATGACCCTACTCCCCCAAGCCCAAAGCTTAGGGAGCTGCTGCTACCTCATTCGAAACTGCAGGGTTTGATTGGTATCCTTGGTGATCTCAAAGAGGTGGTTAGGAGGCAGCCAGACTTGAGCCTGGGTATCATATAATGCAAAGAGGTTGTAGCAGAGTGGAGTGATTCCTGGAAACAGGAACAAGGTAGATAAGAAGGGCATTAGAATTAAGCGTGCGCATGCACGCGAACACATACACACACGTACACGTCCCTGAGAGGTTGCCCCTGACTCTAGAAATTAGAAAGAAATTAGCCCTCCCTCCTTCCTATGCTAAAGTGAGAGCAGGGAAACAAACCTCAACAACCCTAATATTTTGTTTTCTCAGAAGTTGGAATAAGATTAGGGCAGAAAATTCTGAGGAATCCAAGATAAGGAAATAGATACTCAACCATGATCTCAGCTGGTGGTAGAATATAGAGGCAGGAATCAAATCTTACAACCTAGTCCAGACACCACAGAACCTTCCACAGGCCCTAGGTCCCAAAGACTAAACTGTTTTGGAAAGGCTCTGGAATCCAAGCTCCTGAGGCCACACCACTTCTCATATCCTTGGGACTGGAAGAGGTGATTATACTTGCCTTATCAAAGGCCAACCTGGTGGAAAGCAGACCTTATTGTCCTGCCTAAGGAGTCTCCCTCCCATTTTACCCCCCTCATTCATCCATTTCACTAAGGAAATGTCCTGGGGTAAGGGAGAGAGAAGCTGCTTTGAAGTGAGATTCACTGCAGTGTTTCCTTATTCCTAATCTACTAAGTTCTCACCTCTGATCCATCTTTCTCTTATTTCAAACCCCACTCACCCACTTTCTGTGCAATGTGAATGCAGACTTCCTCTGCAGTCATGGTACCCTGATTGTAGGTCACATACTGGTCACCCCCATTGCTCCAGTGGAGAAGAACCTTGAGCCCGCTGCTGCTGGGATGGCCCCACTCTCCATCAGAGTCACTGTGTCTTGCAGCACAGTGACATAATGGCATCTTGATCTCCTGCCAACTGAAGGGGCTCTTTAGGCCTCACACTCCAAAACTCTTTGCAACCAAGTTGTTGTAGTCCAGGAGTTAGGAGAAAAAGGAAGAAAACAAATGGAAAGTCATTTCATAGAATCATGGAAAGACCCCTGGATTTGGGGGGGGGGGAGTCTAAGGACTTTGGTCTAAGTTTTAGCTCTGACACTTACTGGATATATGATATAGAATAAATGATTTTACCTCTGATCCCATTCTACAAAATGAGGGGGTTGGGCTAGATTTCTAAGAGACCTTCCTGTTCTATGATTCTAATAATAGACTGCAGACACTACTATAAGAAACAATATATCAATAGAAAACTTTGAGGCAGGTGGAATTCTATCTAAGCCAAGCCATTCTTAGCAAGTCCTTTTCCCATCAACGTGTGCTGGATCCTGCTACTCTCTTCCCAAATTAAATTTTCCAGAAGGAACTTTAACTCCATGCTAAAACAGTAGAAGGTAGCATCTTCAGAAAGTATAGGACATGATACCCATGGCCCCAGAACTGAGATGAATGGGATCCACTTAGCAAGTCTTCCTCTCATCAATGTGTGCTGGATCCTGCTACTCTCTTCCCAAATTAAAATTTCCAGAAGGATCCCAGAATGGGATCCACTATACTAGGTTTGATCAGAATAAATATAGCCCACACAAGGAGACAGATCCCACCGTCAGATCTTTTTGCAGCCATGAGCTATACAGGCAAACTCATACCCTACTCTTCTGAAAAGAAGTCCAATTCTAGACCCTAACCTCTTAGCAACCCTTTCGTATCACAAAGGTTCAGGTATCTGAAAGATGAACTAGGCAAATCTGGAAGGGATTCCAGAAACGGAGGTTTGGGACACCTACAAGGAAACATCCCGACCCCACGGCGCACGATCTGGCAAGCGAGCAGAAAAGGGAACAGATATTCTCGGCTGTTTGGCTGAGAAAGGTTCGAGTTGACCCAGGTAGGCAGGCCTCTCCCTGGGTGAGAGAACTCAGGACTTCACTATGAATGATATGGGCTCACCCTGCTAATTCATTTGATGTTCATCGGCCCTAAACCCAGCTTCCAAGATACCAAGAGGAAGGAAATAAGGGAAAGAATCAGAGAGCAGCCAGTCATACTGCATGTATCCCCAAGAAAGAAATATTCCTCTTAATACCCAGTTCAGAAAATACTCCTGTTCCCTAAGGAGGCTAATTCCCACAGGGCCCGTTCTAGCACCCAGAGCTCCCTCCCAGAGCTTATCCCAGACCCTCAGGTCTCCATAAAAGAGCTTTCTCTTGCCAGAACCCCTCGAGACCAGAGTACATATAGGAGCTTCACGGCTACTCCACCCTGCTTCCAGCTCTCCCAGCCACACTTTCTAGTCTACCCAAAACCAACCCTTAGTCACAGTCCCCTCCTGCTTCTCCTTAATCTCCCCCAGTCTAAGATACCCAGTTTAGTCACCTGGAAAACAAGTGTTTCTGAGGCAGAGAATAGCAAGGTGAGGGTCAGTCCTCCAAGTAGGGAAGGACAGGAAGGATCACTTTCCCACCCAAAGACCGCAGAAACAAGGGAGAAACGCAGCCCCGTTCCTGTCTGCAGGAAGTGCTGAAGGAAAGCTGGGTGGCTTGGGGGAGTGGGGCCCAAAGGGAGGGAGGCGGCGGGCGGGACCCTGGGGGGCAACGTCTGGGAAACCACAGGCCTCCCTGGCGATGCCGCCCGCCCCTGCAGCGCGTCCCCGGCCCATTCACAGCCAGTCTCCTTCCCTTCCCCAAAAGGCCTCGCTACGACCCCGTCCCCGTCCCCGCTGTCCGCTTCACCCCGCTCGTTGCCCTCCTTGCCTCGGCCTTCCCCAGAAGCTGTTCCCCGTCTCGGAGCTCCCCGCGGGCGCTGCCCCCGCTTCCGACCTTACTGACTACCCCCATTGCAGGCCAGTCATTGCCCCGCCGGCCGTCTTCCACGGGCGCTCTCCTGGGGCGCTGCCCCCGTCTCCCGGGCGCTGCCCCCGTCTCCCGGGCACTGCCCCCACCTCCCTGGGGCACTGCCCCCGTCTCCCGGGCACTGCCCCCACCTCCCTGAGGCGCTGCCCCCGTCTCCCGGGCGCTGCCCCCACCTCCCTGGGGCGCTGCCCCCGTCTCCCCGGGCACTGCCCCGTCCCGGGCGCTGCCCCCGTCTCCCCGGGGATTTCCCCTACTATTATTATTTAATCCCGCCGGACGCCCAGACCGCTTACAGAGCTGCGCTGCTCCCCGGCCCCGGGCCCGAACCCGGGGTCACCTGTCAGTGCCCGGGGCAGCCCAGCCGCAGACCGGACTCCGGACTCGGGCCGCGGGGCTCGCTCTTCCTCAGCCGCAGCGGCGGCCGCAACCGGACCCTCTGACTGACAGGCCCTCTCTAGTGGGGCAGCCGAGAGCTCGCATCCCATTGGTCTCCTGCAACAAGCTTGTTCATTGGCGGCTGCTGCGGCCGCCAGTCTAGTAGTAGCTCCGGGTCTCCGGTGCTCAGCGCTGATTGGCTGGCTCCTCCAGTCCCAGGAAGACACGACGGTGATTGGCCGGCGGAAAGAAGGCGGAAAAGGTGGATGGGGACTTGGAGGGGAGGGGCGGGCCAGGGATATTTCCTCCACAAGAGGGGGGCGGTCCCCGAAGCTCTCGCTGGGCGAAGGGAGAAGGCGGGGCGGAGCGACGGGTAATGGATCTTGTGTCGTTGTGCGCCTGAGCTCTCGGAGTCCCAGCCTCCCGTGGGGCCGGATTCCGGGCCTTTGGGGGAGGCGCTGGGCAGAGGAGAGAAAGGGATGGAGAGTCAGAGCGCTTCTGCCCCTGGGCCGGGCCCTCCTCTGAAAGATGGGAAGGTCTGGTGCCAGGGAGACCCGGCTTCAAGCTTAGCCTCAGGCATTTCCTAGCTGTGTGACCTTGCGAAAATCACTCAGCTCTGCTGCCTTAGTTCCTCTGTCTTAAATGACCTGAAGAAGGAAATGGCCAATCTAGAAAATTCCAAATGGGGTCGGACGTGACTGAAAACCCCTCAGCAACTTGGGAAGGGGGTGTTGGTCTGGGTGACTTTAAGGGGCTTTCCGATTCTAACCCGTTGATCCTTAAAGATTTTTATCTCAGACTTTCTATTTCTTCTGTTTGAGGCCCTCTCTCCTGCAGCTAGAGTCTTCCCCTTTTTATTGAATTTGCTTTATATATTTTTTATCTGCCTATAAATGTCAGGCTTGACTCCCTGGTTAGAATGGAGTCTCTTCGGCTCCTTCTGGTTTGTCTGCTGCACAAATGCCTGGCACATAATTGGAGTTTAGCAAATACTTCTTTCGGTGATTAATCCATGGGGACTAACAGCCGTGAGAAAACTAGGTGGCTCAACGGATAGAGCTCCGAGGCTGTGAAGATGCATGCTGAGTGGGATCAGGAAGGAGCTTCAGTTCAGAGGAAACCAGGCTCTCATACACCCCGATTTCCTTTGAGCACTTCCTGCAATAGCCTTCTGTTCTTTTTCTTTTCCAGAAAGGAAGCAGTCACTTCCACTCCCAAGTCATTAAAGGGATAATCCTTTCCTAAGCCTCCCCCCAAAAAGAAATTCACACTCAGGAGGGCCTGGCCATCTGCCATTCCTCTGCTCTCAAGGGGGAAGGCTGTGGTCTGCACACATTCCAGCGGGGCTGGTCTGGCTCTGGGCCATTCTCCCAATTGTAATCCAGGAGAGCTTTCAGACTATGTCACAACCCAAGTAGCCCATCACTTGTGGGAGGATCAGCCGTAATCCTCTGAACAGCCCCCTCTCCTTTATCTGGACACACACACACACACACACACACACACACACACACACACACACAGTTAACTGCTTGAAAGTGGTTCTAGCTACAGCTTACCCTGAATGCATCTTTTTCCACAATTCGGTTATTCATTTACAGACTGTTTAAACATGTGCCCCTATTTTATCTACGGGGCTATGAGAGTAATTCCTCTTTGAACCGCTGTGCCCAAGTCCATGATACTGTAGGAAGCTAAATTAATTTAGCTTTGCTTGCTAATTATTTTTTTTTTCCTAATGAATTCACTACCAAGAGCCCCAGAGATGCCAACACTCATAGCAAAAAGAAGTCTACATTCATCCTGAGCCCGGTCAACACCTTTCCTTAGCCAGAAAGAAATATATTTGTTATTAATAATTAATGTATTAATAGATTTTCTAATGTTGCACTTTCTTGCTTTCCTGGTACAAATATAACTTTGTCATAATGAAAGTTTTATTTTTAATATGGTTCTTTTGCTATAGTCTCTTTGCTAATGTTTTATTTAATTGTAGTCCATAGATCCTACCATCTCTGGATAATCTAGGACTACAGTTCAAATTGTGGGGACTTACTCTTTTGCTTATTACCTGACAGTCAGAAAACTTAAATAACTCAAGTCTAAATAGTCATAGGATCATAGATTTCGAGCTAGAATGCTAGAGTGTTCCTTCCAGCTCTAAAGGCTGAGTCCATTTCATAGATACGGAAACTGAGACCTAGAGAATGACTTGCCTAGACTCATACAGTTAATAAATATAGGGGAAATTTAAGCACAGGTATTCTCAACTCTAGGACCAATGGTCTATTAACTACATCATGTTGCTTCCTTATTTGCTTATCCTGCAAACATTCATGGGTGAAAAAAAAAAAAAACAAAATATTTAATCAAAACAAATGAATAGTAAAACATCAGAAAATTATGTCATTCCACTTTATCTCAGAGTAGTTTGAGAAACCTCCTCCAAGACTCTTAGATTGGTTAAAACAAGGAATAGGCAAGATCCCTATGTTGCTGGAGGACTGGGAGATTTTACCAACAAGTTCTTGCATCTGAGTTAAGATCATGGGCCAATCTCCCCAGTTTATATTTATTCATATTACAATTTATTCATTTCCTACCCTGTTCAATTCTTGTTCATGTCCCATTGTATATCTGTCACAGAGGGTCCATACAACACAGTAAGGCTTTTTTCTATATCTCCTAATATTTCATGGATACCTGTTGGTTATTCCTTTATCTTACCATGGGAGCCATTTTTTCCCCCTCCCCAATCATACATCTCTCTAATGACATTCTTTACTAACTGGGATGAAGTAGAGCTCTGGAACTTGAGCTCAGAAGAAATCTGGCTTTATACACACACACACACACACACACACACACACCCTAATTTCAAATCCTTTAAGGACATTCCTTCACATGTGTCTTGCATATGATTCCTCCTTTGCATATTTTGCAGCTCACTTATGACTACCAAGTGCTTTTTTACTGTTTTTTGAGAGATCAACTTGAATCCTTTGGGGAATAAAACTCTGATTTGAGCCATAACACACACACACAGGCACACACACTTTTGGTGTTAAGGACCTTTGTTTCAAAAGGTGGGGGGCCATCATTAAAGAAACTGTGAAATTTGTCAAAGATGTGGCTGTGGAGTAAAGAAACCATCATGGGGGCAAATTTGACTACCTATACTGGCTGTGAGACTGGGCAAATCCCTAATCTCCCCAGTGTTCCAAGAAACTCTTGTTGACTAAATTGCAGAGCAGGCAACAATTTGTATTGGTAGGAGAAAGATTCTCTCTGGGTTTCCTACACAAATGAAATTACAGGTCTAGTTTAAAAAAAAAAAAAATCCACCTTGCTTTCTTATTCCACTTTAAATCTGGGTCCAGCTCATTATTTCAGTCCAAGATGTACAAACTCATAGGCCAACTCTATGAACTGTCTAATTGCCATTCTACTTTCAAGCTAATTGCTGATAACAATCAAGGAATAAAATAGGAGACAATACCTCACTCCAGGTGTTTCCCAATATCGTTAACAATATCTTGAACAAAGACCAAGTCACAAAGGGCTTCTCAAAAGAGGACCTCCACATGCTCCCTTTTGCTACAGATGCGGTACTGATTACATCTAGCCCCAGAACATTTCAAGGCCTCATAAATGAGATCTGTAATCACTTAAAAGTGTTTGGCCTAAGTCCACAAGGAAAAAGTCATTATAATTCAAGGATATTATTGTTTAATGTTTTTCCCCTTAACAAATCCTGCTGAATAATCTGTTAAAAACAAAACAAAACAAACAAACAAACAACATAGTACTAGTTAATTGCAGTTTGTTGGCTTGAAATGACTGTCCCAATCTTCTTCAAAACATGTCCCTTCCTTCTGAAACCATGTGTCAAACCCCCCCCACCACCTTTTTTTTTTTTTTTTTTACGATCAGCTTATACTTGTTTTGCTTTAAAACAATCAAATCACAATCTCCCTACATCCTATCCAACATTTTTTTGTTTGAGTTCCTTGGCAATAGTTTGAAGTAACACTATATGTAGTGCTTTATTCCAAAGAACCACTAATTTCTCCCTTCTTTTATCCTTTAGGACAAGAGTGTGATCACTATTACTGGGATTAATGATAATTATTCTCTTTGTTTCACCCCCTTTTCCCCTCCAAAACAGGCAAGGCAGTACTTCTAAGAAACTAAGAAACTTCTAAGAAACAGTTCAATCTATTTCTTAACACACACAACACTACATTTCTTTATAGGCCTTTCAGGCTATTGCTTTGCATATAATTAGTTTTATTTTTAATGAATTTATACCTCAAAATCCAGCTTATCTGTGAAGGAATCAGTGAAACGTGTCATCCTATAAAAGGTCTTTTTAAAAAATGTTCAATTAACAGATATTCTGAGAACAAACTTTTCTCTCTTTTTTACATTTTGTATTCCAGCTTTTTCTTTCATTTTTTATTCTTAAGAGGACTTAAAAGATTACAGCTGGAGTTTTTAGATATGTCGATTGTCTTCTCTTAGTTATTTGTCAATTTTTTTTTTATTCAAAGCTCTGGATTTTGGTGATAATTAAGGTAAACTAACTCTTGAGATTATTCCCTGCTGAGAGCTTGTGAATTCTTAATTTATATTTTTTCCTTCTCTTCCCTCTTTCCTTCAACACATAGTTTTTGTGCCTACCCTTTGATCCAGCAGTGTTTCTATTGGACTTATATCCCAAAGAGATCTTAAAGGAGGGAAAGGGACCCACATGTACAAAAATGTTTGTGGTAGCCTTTTTTATAGTGGCAAGAAACTGGAAGCTGAGTGGATGCCCATCAATTGGAGAACAAATTATGGCACATGAATGTTATGGAATATTACTGTTCTATAAGAAAGCAGGATGATTTCAGAGAGACTTGGAGAGACTTACATGAAGGGATCTAAGTGAAATGAGCAGAACCAGGAGATCATTATACACGGCAACAACAAAACTATATGAGAATCAATTCTGATGGATGCAGCTCTTTACAATGAAATGATCCAAACCAGTTCCAATTGTCCAATAATGAAGAGAGCCTTCTACACCCAAAGAGAGAATTGTGGGAACCGAGCATGGATCACAACATAGCATTTTCATGCTTTTTCTATTGATGTTTGCTTGCATTTTGTTTTCCTTCTCAGGTTTTTTTTTTTCCTTTCTAGATCCGACTTTTCTTGTGCAGCAAGATAACTATAAATATGTATACATATATTGGATTTAACATATATTTTTACATATTTAACATGTATTGGACTAGCTATCATCTAGGAGAGGAAGTGAGGAAAAGAGAGGAAAATTTGGAACAGAAGGTTTTGTAAGGGTCAATGTTGAAAAATTATCCATGTAAATAGATTAGGTTCAAGGGATAAAACAGTCAACAAATATAGCAACCTAGTCTTTGACAAACCCAAAGATCCCAGCTTTTGGGATAAGAACTTACTGTTTGATAAAAATTGCTGGGAAAATTGGAAACTAATATGGCAGAAACTAGGCATTGATCCATACTTAGCCTGTACACCAAGATAAGGTCAAAATGGGTTCATGACCTAGGCATAAAGAATGAAATTATTAATAAATTAGAGGAACATAGGATAGTTTACCTCTCAGACCTGTGGAAGGGGAAGGTTTTTATGACCAAAGCAGAACTAGAGATCATTACTGATCACAAAATAGAAAATTTCGATTATACCAAACTGAAAAGTTTTTGTACAAACAAAACTAATGCAGACAAGATTAGAAGGGAAGCAATAAACTGGGAAAATATTTTTACAGTCAAAGGTTCTGATAAAGGCCTCATTTCCAAAATATATAGAAATTAACTCTAATTTATAAAAAATCAAGCCATTCTCAATTGAAAAATGGTCAAAGGATATGAACAGACAATTCTCAGATGAAGAAATTGAAACTATTTCTAGTCATATGAAAAGATGCTCCAAGTCATTATTAATCAGAGAAATGCAAATTAAGACAACTCTAAGATACCACTACACACCTGTCAGATTGGCTAAGATGACAGGAAAAAATAATGATGATTGTTGGAGGGGATGTGGGAAAACTGGGACATTGATTCATTGTTGGTGGAGTTGTGAACGAATCCAACCATTTTGGAGAGTAGTTTGGAACTATGCTCAAAAGTTATCAAACTGTGCATACCCTTTGATCCAACAGTGTTACTACTGGGATTATATCCCAAAGAGATTATAAAGAAGGAAAGGGACCTGTATGTCACGAATGTTTGTGGCAGCCCTTTTGTAGTGGCTAGAAACTGGAAACTGAATGGATGTCCATCAGTTGGAGAATGGCTGAATAAATTGTGGTATATGAAAATTATGGAATATTACTGTTCTGTAAGAAATGACCAACAGGATGATTTCAGAAAGGCCTGGAGAGACTTACACGAACTGATGCTAAGTGAAATGAGCAGGACCAGGAGATCATTATATACTTCAACAACAAGACTAGATGATGACCAGTCCTGATGGATCAGGCCATCCTCAGCAACAAGATCAACCAAATCATTTCTAATGGAGCAGTAATGAACTGAACTAACTATACCCAGAAAAAGAACTCTGGGAGATGGCTAAAAACCATTGCATTGAATTCCCAATCCCTGTGTTTGTGCACACCTGCATTTTTGATTTCCTTCACAAGCTAATTGTACAATATTTCAGAGTCTGATTCTTTTTGTACAGCAAAGTAGTGTTTTGGTCATGTATACTTATTGTGTATCTAAGTTATATTTTGATATATTTGGCATCTACTGGTCTTCCTGCCATTTGGGGGAGGGGGTGGGGGGGGGTAGGAGGTGGGAAATTGGAACAAGAGGTTTGGCAGTTGTTGGTGCTGTGAAGTTACCCATGTATATGTCCTGTGAATTAAAGGCTATTAAATAAAAAAAAAAAAAAAAAAAAGAAAAAGAAAAATTATCCATGTATATGTTCTGTAAATAAAAAAACTTTAATAAATTTTTAAAAAAGACAAGAGTTTTATATGATTTTTTTTTTCTCCCAGATTTGTCCTGAAACCACTTTTATGATTTCACTCCCATGGATTCAATTACCATTTTAATACTGATCATTCTCAAATCTACTTATCCAACCATCATCTATCCGATGACCTTCGGTCCCACATCTTCAATTGCTTATTGGATATATTGGGGGATGTCCTATAGATAGGAAATTCAACATATTTCAAAACTGAATTCATTTTTCCCCTCAAATGCTCCCTTCTTAACTTCCTTATTACTATCACCTCCTAGTCGCCTAGGTTGTAGACTTTGACAGTTTTAATTCTCTCCAGACTCACTCCTCCCCATATCCCATCTCTAGCTAAAATCTGTAGCCCTTACCTCTGTAATGTTGTTGTTTTAATATGTACCACTTTGTGACTCCATTTCGGATTTTCTTGGTAAAGATATAGATGAGATTTGTCACTTCCTTCTCCAATTCATTTTACAGATGAGGAAACTGAGACAAACAGGTGAAGTGATTTGAGGCGGGGTCACCCAGCTAGTGCTGCTTGTCTGGGGCCGGGTTGGAACTCAGGCATTCCTCATTGCAGGCCTCTAGCTCCTCTCTTGTACAAGAGAGCACTTCTATGCTTGGACACTCTCCTCTAATACTTCCATTACCTTAGGGCAGACCTTCATTGGCTCAGTCTGGTTTACTACAATAGCCTCTGCTGACTGGTCTCCACCAGTGTCTTCCTGATCTAATCCATTTTGTACTCAGTTGCCAATGTAATCTCCCTAAACAGTATGTTACTCCTCCACTTTAACAAAACCTCAGGGGCCATCCCCTCTAGGATCAAATACAGACTCCTCTGGCCCTCAAAGCCCTTTAACATTCACCGGCCTTTGCACACTTTATTCCCCAAACTCACACACAAACACACACACCAGCAATCCAGAGACCGGCCTCCTTGCTGTTGATTTCTAGGAAAGCAATCTTCTGACTAGGAAATCCTGGTTGCTGTCCTCCAGGATGGAACTTTCCTCATCCCCATCCTCTAACTTCCTTCACATCCCAGCTAAGATTCCACCTTTATAAAAATTATTTTTTCCTCATCTTAATTCTGATGACCTATTATTTTCCCATTTACCCCTTTTATCTTATCTGTACAGCCTTGTTTGTACATCTTCTCCAGTAGATTGTAAACTCTCTAAGAGCAGGGAATATCTTTGGTCTTTCATTATATCTTAGAATCATGCTTGCAGATAAAAGTCATTTAATAAATGATTCATTCTTCATTTCACCTTTTTTTTTTCTGGAAGATCAGTCTCAGATTAGATCAGAGCTGTTTTCAAGGTCTGTTACTTTATTTTGTGGCAACTTTGGATTTTCTTCTAATTTGATTTTTTCCATCTTCTTCTATATTGATGCACTTTTGTATTTTTGTGTTTTTAGAGTACCTTCTGCTTGAACTTTCAGGTTCTACTATTAACTGAAATCTTTTCAAATCGCTTAAGGCTCTTCTCCATTTTGGGTTGTCTCATGAGAGGTTCTCTCATGGTTGCTTCATTTTTTCATGTAGCCTAATTGTCACTGTATTATTTATTAATAGCTACATGAAACGGAAATTTCTTTCTCTTGCCTTATAGCATTCCTATATTGTATTAGGATCTTTTTTTCTCATTTCTTCAGTTTCTTGATTATCTTATCACAACGTTTTCCTTGCTAGCTTCTTTCTTTCCCCCAACCCCATCCCTTCTTGAGGATATTTTATGGTGTACTTTTCCCTATTTGGGGGTAAAGGAAAGCTAAATATGTCTACTTGTCCTCATGTCCAGGAATAGAAGGGTCACAATAAGAAAGATGTTTCCCCATATCTATCTGTAACAAGCTAAAAGTAAGAGAATAAAGAAGGAACCCATCTGTCCATAAAGACAGAATATCCCTCTGGTTGAGTCTGGTTAAAAGCCAACTTGAAAGGGTACAAGGGAAGCCAGGCAAATGACACTCACAATGTTATGAGAAGAAGTCAACCCTGGTCACAACTCCTCAAAATCTTTTATTTGAAGATGTTTGCCAGTTACCCTCACCTCAAAAATAGACACAACAGCACACTAACGGGTTAATTACAGTGCCCAGAGCCATGCCTATGACCCTAGTCAGCTCTAAGTCCCAATCAAGCTCCTTCCCCCAAGTCCCAGTACCAGCTCCCACTCCTACTGGGCACAGGGAAGATGACGGAGGGGGAGGGGGCAGTAGTGGTGGCCACAGAGCCATTTGGAAGCCCCTTCACACTCAAAGCAGATATCTGGATCAGAGCTGGGAAGGAAGGGGTGTTGGGAGGAAATGCCAGCACTAGGGATTTGATGTGGAAAGCGAGCAGGAGACTCAGAAGCTCACAGATTTTATATATTCATATATTTGTTGGTTTTGTCGTCTTAAAAGAGAGTCTGGTATAAAGTTTCCAGCAGGGGCCAGATCAGACGTTCCCTTTCTCTTCTTCTTCGACCCTGCCCTTCCTGGCCTCACCCACAAGGTCTGAAGCTGGGGAGTCATCATCGCCTTTCTCCTGTCCTCCGGCTGCTTTTGCATTGGGGACCCAGAGGCCCGAGTCAATGCAACGTTGCATGTGATATTTTGCTTCCTGGAACAAGAGGGTACACCAGCACAGGTGAAGATGCTTTCTCTGGTCCCTGGATTTCCCAAACCCCCAGCTCTGCACACGGAGCCCATCACTGAACCCACGACTCCCAGGAACTCTTGAAGAGGCTGCCCACTGGCCCTGCTGGGCAGCACACTTTGCTCCCCTTGGGCTGAGACAGCTGAAGCTCAAAGCTTCCTGGGCAGGGACCCTAGGAAAAGGCAAATGCCTAACTAACTTTCCATAAAGGCTGGGGTGGGGAAGATGTCTCTGACTAGTGCCTGCCAGGGTGGGAGAACAAGTCAACCACCGTGTGGCCAAGAGGATCTTCGGCCAAGGAGAAGCGGAAGCCAGGAGGAGATAAAAAGCCGGGACAAAGAAAGGAAACTAAAAGCACTAACAACCTGGCACCACACCCCAAGTGCTTAAGGAAGCTGCTGTGACAATGGCTGTGGCAAGACTAGGGTTTTATTTCGGGCTCCCCCTACTGGACACTTACCGCAGGGTCCATTTTGCTGATGGTATCTTGGAGCATCTGTACATCCTTGATGTCAAAGCATTTCTGGAGCTCCTAAGTAAGCACAGGGATGGGTAAGAGGAGAGTTGTCCAGAACAGAGGAAGACAGCTTAAACAGAGGGGGTTCAGTGACTAAACAATAGCGCTCCCTAAGAGGAAAGACTCAGAATCAAGGAGCGAGCAGGGGTTCTTTCTGGGCTGAGGGCTCTCTCTGAGCATGGTCCCTGGGGAATTCTCTGGGCTCAAACAGCCCCAGGGTGAGCCATCTTCCCAGGACCCAGCACAGAAAAGCAGCTCCAACTGAAAGCACATACCACAGGCAGTGCCTCATAGACCTCGACTGGGTCCAGGCCCCCGGGGCCCAGCCGCTTCTTCCGCTCTTCCTCCTCATACTCCTTCATGGCCTTCTCAATCCGCACTTTGGCACGCCCTCTCACTCGCTCCTTGAAGGACTCCAGCTCATCTGTGAAGCCTTCCATGTACTGTTGATCGGCTGTCTGTAAGGGATAAAAAAGACATAAGGAACCATTCTTTTGCTGAGATGAATGGGAGCACGAGGTTCCTTAGAGCCTTTGGCTAGGCCCAGAGGGTGCCCTGTAATGCTCAGGCTGGGGCCAGTCCTGCAGGCCCACAGACTTAAGTCCCTAGTCCTCAGAACTAAACCCACAAGACTCACCTTGATTTTTGTGAAGAACTGCCTGAAGCAGGCTCGGGGATCCACTTTTAGGCTCTTGGCCAACTCCAGAATGAATTGCATAACAATTGTCTGATGAGCCACTTGCTCCATGAGGGCACATTTCTAAAGAAGAGAAAGGCTCAAGTGGGCACAGGAACAAAAGCCCCCCCTCCCCCCCCCAGCCCCTCCATGCCCTCTGGAACAGCCATTGTTATTCCTTAAACTCTTCTTTTACAATTCTACAGAAGAGTATTTATCATGTAATGTTGTACATGCATATTACAGACCTCTGCAGAGCAAAGACCTTCCGACTTCCCCAGACTAACTTGCTCTACACAGTACGGGTCTATGCTTGTAGCTGCTCCCTTCCCCAGCTTCCCTTACCTCCTCTACTTCCAGGTCAATGCACCAGATGACCAGGTAGTTGGCAGTCTCCTCACAGACCAGGTGTGGGTTTTCAGACAGGTACTTCTGGCTATCATCCCAGCGTCGAAGCATACCTGTCAGAATGCATAGTACTGACAGGGACTTCAAGGCACTTAGCCCACACATTTACATCTCTCCCCCTCTCCACTAAAACATGCTTTTTCTTTCATTCATTCTTTCCCATGTGCCAGGAAGCATGGCAAACACTTCAGAAAAACTCACATCTTGTCCTCACACTTCAACCCAGCCACTGTCTTGAAGACATCAATTTTATTTCATTTTGTATAAATATCTTGCTGGTTTTTTGGGGGGTCCAATGAGATCAAAATCTTTAAAAAGTTAGAGGTAGTATTTTTTACCTTTCACTATTCTCCATAGCACAGCACAGCTGCATTATGGGCAGAAATATCTTATATACAATTAATTTGTTTGAGTGACTGGAGGGATCAGAACATTTTCCACTTTAAAATCAATTTGGAGAACAGATAGAATATCTCTTCCCTTTTGATCTCAGCACATTAACATGCTGGGAGAGGCAAAGAAAGGAAAGAAAGCTACTCAGGTACTCCAATATTCCAAATCTTTGCTCTCAAGAAAGCAAGAAATCAGAAAACTGACTGTTAGAGCTGAAGAGGCCTTAGAAATTGTCTAGTCTAGTCCTCTTATTTACAGGGGAAGGAATTGAGACTAAAAAACATTTCATAGCTTACAGTGCTTTGGGTCTAACTATATCTTCAAGGTCATGGTTCCTGGGAACTGGTGCCTTTATCAGTCTTCCCACCCAGATGGAAATTCTCCAAGGGACCATTCCCCATTAATGGTCCAAGGGTAGGGTCTGTTAGGGCAGAATCTATTTTCCCAGGTGGGAGATCCCACTAAATAGCCGGGTCTTACCAAAATGCTTAATCTGCTTCTCATATTTCTCTACAAAGGTCTTGTGCTTCTGTTCCTTCTGCTCCTCAGAATCCTCCTCCTTGTCTGGCTTAATATTGAACACACTCTGTGATGGGAAATGAGGAGAAGAAACCAGTGAACCAAATCTTCCCTATGCTAAGGCTCAGGCTTTACCTGCTCCTTCCATAGCAAGAGAAGGAAGATGGAGGAGCTGGTCAAGAGAAGAGGCTGGCTTATTCATAGGGAAATTGACTAAAAGATAATTGGAAGGGTTAATGCTCTTTGAGATGACTGGATGTTCATCGACCTGAGCCATTCAGTCCCAGGGCTAGTTTTGCTGCTTATGGATTCAAACACCAACTTCCTCCAAGAAGCCCAGGTCATGAATCTTTGCTCAGTGTCCTCATCTCCAAGGATCTCCCTCACTAGCTCCATGGGGCAGCCCTGGAGCTAAATTCTGCCCCACACATTGGATCCCTGACTCACTTTGCTGAAACCATCCTTGCTCAGCGTGTCTACATTCCACGGCATGTTTTTCTCCTTCTTGCGCAGTTCATCAAGCTTCTGCTCCCAGCTCTTCTCTTCCTTCCGCAGCTGCTGGGCTTCTGCCTGAAGTCGCTGCACCTCTGCTTGGCCACCTTTGGGCTCAGCCACCTCCAGTTCCTTCAGTTTCCGCTGACATTCGGCCACCTTGCGCTTACACTCCCTGCAACCTTTGTCTAGTTCCTCCTTCTCTTTCTGAAACTGCTCCATGCGTTCCACTCGTGCCTGCAGAGAGAAAAGACCACTTTGGAAGAAAGCAGGATACAGAACAAGTTTGGGGGGGGAGGGGGCGGGCTGGAATTGGAAAGCTGGGCAGGTACCATGGAAGTCCTGGGGCTGAAAGAATTTTAATCCTCTATCGACCAAAAATATAATTATAAAAATATTAATAATAACAATTTTTACCCATGACTTTCTTCTGGACTATAGAAATAGTGAGAAGTGATTTGCACAGGGTTTGCTAGCTAGGAAATTTCAGAACTATAACCCAAATCTAATTGTCTTGATTTAAAGTCAAATGCTTCTTCCATTTTGTCACGTGTTTTTTATTACAGGGTTCACCCCACCTCCCAAGTCAGCCCCACCCCACTTATTTTTGCTTGGTAGAGGTTTTCTTCTTCTGTGGGGATCCAAAGAAACAAGTGCTCCTGGCTAGTTTGGCAGATTGGTCTTTGTCTCATGGGCCCACAGACACCAAATCCTTACCCCTGCTGAGTTACATAAAGAGTTGTGAATAAACACATTATACATGGATGGTCGGCGGAAGCAGTAGCTTGGAGCTGGCTTCCCCTCAGACCACCATACTACAGGTTTAGAACTTGGTCAGGAGATTCTGGTCTGGGTGGTGCAGCCCCCAAACACCCAGGTCCAATCCAACAAGCACTTATTAATGCAAACTCCTGTTCTAGATGATGGGGATTCCCATATGAGATAAATGTCAGTCCTGAAGGACTTTGCATTGTACTAAAATGTGCATTCTCTTGGTCCCATATTGTCATCTGAGGAGTTGTGAGCAGTAATCAGGGAACATACTCCCGCAAACAGATACCAAGTGGCCCCTGGCAGGGAAGTCAGGGAGGGGACATTCTGATAAGAAAAGGTATCAAAGGGAAGCCATCTCAGAGGGAGGGGGGTGGGGAATGTCACCAGAAAAGCTCACTGGATTGAGACCTAGAAAGTCTATTACAGATCTCGCCCAAGCCCCTCTTTTACGAACTGAACCCCATCCTTAAGGGGATTTAGGTCACAGGGGTAGCAAACAGCAAAGCCGAATTTCAAACCCTGGGCTTCCGACAGAAACGCTAGCACTACGTTTCACAGCAGAGCCAGGCTGAGGAAGTGAGTAACAGGCAAATCCCACAGGGATCTCCACCAGGAATGGAAATTTCTGGGCCTGACTGGGAGGTGCCTTCCACCCTGCCGCCTCCCAGAAGCCCACCCATCTTCCTCCTGGTGGGAGGCGAAGATTTCGGGCCGATACCAACCCGCTGGGGAACGTGGTGGGAGCCGAGGGAAAGTTCCCGAGAGGGGGCTCTCCAGGAACGGGGTCACTGCCGTCAGCTTAAGGGGGTGGGACGTGAGGGGAAGACTTCCGAATCTGGGGCCCCGGCTCGGGGGCCCGCCCGCCGCCACCGTGCACTTAAGGGGCCTCGTATTAAGCAGGCTGGACTCCGGAGAGGGGAAGGCCGGGCCTCGCACGGGGGGCTGCGGGGGCGGGAGCCACAACTCGGGGCTGCCCGGGAAGGATGCCCCCCAGCTCCGCGCCCGGGGAGGCCGGGATCTCGGGTCAGAGGGCAGGGGGCGCGAGGGTTCCGGGATGCGAGGTCGAGGAGGAGGAGGGGGAGGGATCTCGGGTCCGGCCGGCTATGCAGGTAAAGGGGAGAGCGAGAGGGCAAGGGGGGCAGGCTAAGGGCGAGCCCGGCTCTCGGGGCCGGAGGTGGGAGGTCCCGGGGCAAGCTCCGGCCCCCCAGCGCACCTGGTGCCGCCAGCGGAAGAGGCTGGCCGTATCGATGTTGGGATGCGTCTCATCTTCATCGTCCGACACCTCGATGTGGTCCCACACGCTGTAATCCACCATCTTGGCGCCAGACCGATCCCGCCTCGCTCGGTTTCCCTGCGGCTGCGGCGCCTCCGGCCCGGCCCCCGCTCGCTCCGGCCTGGCCCCGGCCCTCCCCTTCCGCTTCCGGGGGGCAGGACCCGAGCGTTCGACGGGCCCGCCCCTCCCGCCAAAACATCACTTCCTTAGCAACGGGAACCGCCGCCGCTAGGCTTGCGTCAAAAACCCGGGAGACGCGCGACGTAGAGGCGACCTTAAAGAGACACACGCCTTAGTCAATAGGAACACCCTCCCCTTCCGGTCCCGGGACCGCCCCTTTGCGCCTCCGAGGTCCTGGGATTTGGCAGCAGCCAAGGGGGCGGGTGCTAGGTCAGCCAAAGAGAACGGAGCGCGCGTAAGGAGCGTTCGCCTTTCCCCCCCCCCCCCCCCCCCCCGTAGCGTCCCCGAGGTGCGCAGAGCAGCCTGGGGCTATCCCTGGCGGAGGGCCGAAGTGCAGTCCTGGGCTCCTCCCACTGCCCAACGTTATTGAAGGGGAAACCGGCGCCCGGCTTGGGAAAGTACCGGGAGGAGGACGCGCAGCGCCCGGTTATGGGAGACTCGGCACTGAGAAGCTCGTCTCCTCTCGTTTCTTTCCGGACCCTGTGCACTCAGCAGCCCCATGCGGGCTCCGCCCCACAGCCCAGGCAGAGCCCCTCTAGTTGGAGCAGACAGCGTGGAAGAAGAGTCTTCAACGCCCCTGACCTTGTGCTCCTCGGGCAAATCAGAACCTCTCGCGGCCTCAGTTTACTTATCTGTAAAATGGGCACGATAACACACGTGGCACAGTGTTTTGTGGCTTAAGTGAGAAAATGCGTGTAAAGCTCTTTGAAACCTTTAAAACTACAGAAACGTCAGTACTCTTGACGTGTATAAACTGAAGTTTCTCTTCCAGCCCCCCTTTCAGTAACAGGATAGGTCCTCAGAAAGGGTCAGCTATTTCTCTTCTACCTTGACTAGTTGGGAGGGGTTTTCTAGTATTATAATTCAGTACACAAAATCAGTCTACTTCCTCCAACGATTATCAATTACTTTCAATTATCAGTTTTTTAAAACAACTTTTAAAAAAAATCTCAATATTTTGTTTTTCCCCAATAACATGTAAAAATAGTTCCAAATTTTTTTCTCCTTTCCTTTTCTTCCTTCCTTCCTTCCTTCCTTCCTTCCTTCCTTCCTTCCCTCCTTCCTTCCCTTCTTCCTTCCTTCCTTCCTTTCCTCCTTCCTTCCTTCCTTCCTTCCTTCCTTCCTTCACTCCTTTCCTCCTTCCTTCCTTCCTTCCTTCTTCCTCCTTCCTTCCTTCCTTCCTTCCTTCCTTCCTTCCTTCCTTCCTTCCTTCCTTCCTTCCTTCCTTCCTTCTTTCCTTCCCTCCTTCCTTCCATCACTCCTTCCCTCTTTCCTTCCCTCCTTCCTTCCTTCACTCCTTCCCTCCCTTCCTTCCTTCCTTTCTCCCTCCCTTCTTTCCTTCCTTCCTCCTCCCCTCCCTCCCTCCCTTCCTCCTTCCTCCAAAAGACCCCAAGGAAGGAAAGAAAGGAGAAAAAATTTGGAACTCAAAAATCCTAGAAAAGTGAATGTTGAAACTATTTTTACATGTTATTGGGGAAAAACAAAATATTGAGATTTTTTTTTAAATGGTTTTAACAAACTGATAATTGAAAATCTCACAACTCTTATCAGGAACTCATTTTTTTTAAAGCTTTTTATTTTCAAACCTATACATGGATAATTTTCCAGCATTGACCCTTGCAAAACCTTGTGTTCCAATTTTCCCCTCCATCCTCCCATCCTCTTCCCTCGATGGCAAGTAATCCAATATATGTTAAACCTTCTAAAAATATATGTTTAATCCGATATATGTATACATATTTATATAATTATCTTGCTGCACAAGAAAAATCAGATCAAAAAGAAAAAAATGAGAAAGAAAATAAAATGCAAGTAAACAACAACAAAAAGTGTGAAAATGCTATATTGTGCTCCACACTCAGTAGATGGGTTTCTTCATCACAAGATAATTGGAATTGGCCTGAATTTTTCATTGTTACTCAGCATATAATCTTGTTGCCATGTATAGTGATCTCCTAGTTCTGCTCATTTCACTTAGCATCAGTTCATGTATGTCTCTCCAGGCCTCTCTAAAATAATTCTGTTGATTATTTTTCTTTTTTTTTTTTTTAATAGCTTTTTATTTACAAGATATATGCATGGGTAATTTTTCAGCATTGATCCTTGTAAAACCTTTTGTTCCAACTTTTCCCCTCCTTCCCCTCACCCCCTCCCCTAGATGGCAGGTAGACCAATACATGTTAAATATGTTAAAGTATATGTTAAACACAATATAGGTATACATATCCATTCAGTTATTTTGCTGTATAAGAAAAATCAGACTTAGAAATAAGGTAAAAATAACCTGAGAAGGAGATCAAAAATGCAAGCAGACAAAAATAGGAGTGGAAATGCTATGTTGTGTTTCACACTCATTTCCCATAGTTCTTTTGATGGGTGTAGCTGGTTCTCTTCATTATTGAACAAATGAAACTGATTTGGTTTATCTCATTGCTGAGGATGGCCAGGTCCATCAGAATTGATCATCATATAGTATTGTTGTTGAAGTGTATAATGATCTCCTGGTTCTGCTCATGTCACTCAGGATTAGTTCATGTAATGAACCAGGCCTCTCTGTATTCATCCTGCTGGTCATTTCTTACAGAACAATAATATTCCATAACATTCATATACCACAATTTGTTCAGTCATTCCCAAGCTGATGGGCATCCACTCAGTTTCCAGTTTCTTGCCACTACAAAGAGGGCTGTCACAAACATTTTTGCACATACAACTCCCTATACCTTCTTTAATATCTCTTTGGGATATAAGCCCAGTAGAAACACTGCTGGATCAAAGGATATGCACAGTTTGATAACTTTTTGAGCATAGTTCCAAATTGCTCTCCAGAATGGTTGGATCTATTCACAGTTCCCCCAACAATGTATCAGTGTCCCAGTTTTCCCATATCTCCTCCAACATTCGTCATTATCTTTTCCTGTCATCTTAGCCAATCTGAGAGGTATGTAGTGGTATCTCAGAGTTGTTTTAATTTGCATTTCTTTGATCACTAGTGATTTGGAGCATCTTTTCATATGACTAGAGATGGTTTCAATTTGTTCATCTGAAAATTGTCTGTTCATCCTTTGACTATCAATTGGAGAATGGCTTGAATTCTTTTAAATTTGAATTACTTCTTTATACAAGGCCTTTATCAGAATCTTTAAACGTAAAAATGTCTTCCCAGTTTATTGCTTCTCTTCTAATCTTATCCAAATTAATTTTGTTTGTATAAAAACTTTTTAACTTAATATAATCAAAATTATTTATTTTATAATCAATAATGATATCTAATTCTTTGGTCACAAATTCCTTCCTCCTCCACAGATCTAAGAGGTAAACTATCCTTTGTTCTTCTAATTTGCTCACTCTTTATATCTAAATCATGAACCCATTTTGACTATAAAGTGTTAGGTATGGATCCATGCCTAGTTTCTGCCACACTGTTTCCAATTTTCCCAGCAGTTTTTGTCAAATAGTGAGTTCTTATCCCAAAAGCTGGGGTCTTGGTGTTTGTCAAACAGATTGCTATAGTTATTGACTATTTTGTCCTGTGAACCTAACCTATGCCACTGATCAACTACTCTATTTCTTAGCCAATACCAAATGGTTTTGATGACCACTGCTTTATAATATAGTTTTAGATCAGGTACATCTAGGCCACCTTGATTTGCATTTTTTTTTTTTTATTAATTCCCTTGAAATTCTTGACCTTTTGTTCTTCCAGATGAATTTTGTTATTACTTTTTCTAGGTCTGTAAAATAGTTTCTTGGGAGTTTGATTGGTATAGCACTGAATAAATAGATTGATTTAGATAGTATTGTCATTTTTATCATATTCACTCAACCTACCCAAGAGCATTTGATATTTTTCTAATTGAATAAATCTCAGATCTGAAGCAGTTTGGGTTAAATTTGCCCTAGGCTGATTGATCTGGGATGCTGGTCTACACCCTTTGAACACCAAGGATATGAATGCAATTTGAGGGACTTTGAAGAGAGCTATAGGGAGCCTCCTTGTTGACTGCTTTTAACCTCTTTGCCTTGGGACCTTTATCTGATTTTAACTTTCTGAATTTTTAATTGCCTTGAGGATTGCTTTTAGCTGAAGGTACGGGAATGACGTTTTTAGGAAAAGAGTTCTTTATTTGAACCTTCAGGCTCTGGGTGATCTGTTGTTCAACATACTGAACCACAACTGAGATAAGTGGTATAATTGGCTTTAAAAAGTCTCCAAAATTCCATGACTTACTGTGCTACAAGTACACACAGAAATAGAGTAATTGATATAATCCAAAATTAAGGAGAGAGAAAATTCTGGAAAGGAGACAATGATCAAATCCTTGGTCTCAAATTCTATATTAACAAAAAGAATCTAAGGGCGCAACACAAAGTGGTAAATGTGACTTCATAGGTAGAGAATTTGTGGGGTGAAATACAGGACTAAGCTGCTCTGGATGGACCTTATTCAAAATAATCCAGGAACCAGAATGGGGAAATGATAAAGAATATTTGGGTAAAGGTCAATGGAGAAAGAAATAGTATTGATTTTCTCATTGACATATATACTATAAACTATCAGGACAGAAAAAGGAAAAAGATGAGGAATTTGGGAAAACAAAAAGTATGATGTAATAATATTGGGGGATTCCAGTTGGCTAGGGGCTGCTAGGTGGTACAGTGGATAGAGGGTTCCTGGAATCAAGAAGACCTGAGTTCAAAACCAGCTTACTAGCTGGGTGATCTTGGGCAAGTCACTTAACTTCTGCTTCAGTTTCCTCATCTATTAAATGAGTATAACAATAGTACCTCCCTCTGAAGGCACATTGCCTGGCACATAGTAAGTACTAAATAAATGTTATTTATTATCCAGACATCTTCCCTACAAGTATTGTTTCTACCATTAAATTTAAGCTCTTTGTGGATAGGAATTATCTCAATTTTATATGCTTGGATATAGTAAATGCTTAATAGATGCTTTTCAAGCATTCATTTCATTCAATTAGTGGAGCTCAGGCTCCTGTGCACTCTCTCTCCCTCTTTCCCTCCCTCTCCTTCCTCCCTCTCTCTTCCCTCCCTCCCTTCTTCCCCTCTCCCTCCTTCCTTCCCTTTCTTCCTCCTTTCATTCCTCTACTCCTTTTTCCTCCCCTTTTCCCCCCTCTCTGTCTCTGACTCTGACTTGGAAATGACAAAACAAAAACAACTAAGAAGAAGTTGATATCCAAAATAAATAAAGATAAATATAGAGAGCTTGATTGCCTTTAATGAAGTCAAATCAATTGGCCCAATTAAATAACATTTTGCTTCCTGAAAAAAGTGGCGATTATGATTCCTGTGGTACTGATATTCAATTGAAATTTGAATTGAAATTGAATTGAAAGAATTTGAATATTCTTTCAAATATTACTATTTCAAAGAACATAGAGAAGGACCATAAGATTGGACATGTTCTAATTATCAAAAAAAAAGAAAAGATAAAAGAATCCATAAACTATAGATCAATAGTCTAATGGATTCCCTCCTCCCCAGAATGTTAATCCATTCTGTACATTTTTAAATTAAATTTTTTCAATTAGCAAAAATCTACCTTCTCACCTTTATATCCAGGTTGAGAAAAAAGTTCTATTACAAATAATAAAATTAAAGAAATTCCCTGGTTCCAACTTCTCCCTTTTCTTAACAGTTTCCCTGTTAAATAAAATGTGAATGTGTTTTTTTTTTTCCTTTGACCAATTTACATGAATGAAATTCAAATGTTAGCTATTTCTTCTACCCCTTCATATTTTTTTTTTTTTGGTATAGATTTTTACTTACACACCCCTAGTATGTGAAATAATTTTCTCTAATCTCCCTTTACCTTTCCCTCCCACAATTGTCCTCTTTTCTTATTTTCATTCCTTTAAGAACAGCAAGACATAATAGAACCAGTCTCAGTGTTCTGTCTAATTAGACTCCCTCTATGATATCCAATGATGATACTTTTTAAAGGGGATACATGTATCAGCTCCCATAATAGAAACTAAGCAGTTCATTCTTTTTTTTTTTTTTTATTTAATAGCCTTTTATTTACAGGATATATACATGGGTAACTTTACAGCATTAACAATTGCCAAACCTCTTGTTCCAATTTTTCACCTCTTACCCCACCCCCCCCACCCCCTCCCCCAGATGGCAGGATGACAAGTAGATGTTAAATATATTAAAATATAAATTAGATACACAATAAGTATACATGACCAAACCGTCATTTTGCTGTACAAAAAGAATCAGACTCTGAAATATTGTACAATTAGCTTGTGAAGGAAATAAAAAATGCAGGTGTGCATAAATATAGGGATTGGGAATTCAATGTAATGGTTTTTAGTCATCTCCCAGAGTTCTTTCTCTGGGCGTAGCTGGTTCAGTTCATTACTGCTCCATTGGAAATGATTTGGTTGATCTCGTTGCTGAGGATGGCCAGGTCCATCAGAACTGGTCATCATATAATATTGTTGTTGAAGTATATAATGATCTCCTGGTCCTGCTCATTTCACTCAGCATCAGTTCGTGTAAGTCTCTCCAGGCCTTTCTGAAATCATCCTGTTGGTCATTTCTTACAGAACAGTAATATTCCATAATATTCATATACCACAGTTTATTCAGCCATTCTCCAACTGATGGACATCCATTCAGTTTCCAGTTTCTAGCCACTACAAAAAGGGCTAAGCAGTTCATTCTTTAGTTGGTTAGTTGTTCAGTCATGAACAGGAGTTTGAATTTCAAAGTTTCTATGTAGCTCAGTGTTTTCATCAGGAATGCCTGGAAGCCTTCAGTTTCATCAAAGACTCATTTTCCCCTTGTAGCAATATTACTATTTTGGTGGATAAGTTATTTTTAGCTATTATTCTTTGCCTTTTGGAATATTATATTCCAGGCTCTCTGCTCTTTTATAGTGGTGGCTATTAAATTGTATATAATACTGACTGTGACTTCTTGGTTCTCAAGTTCTTTCTTTCGGGTTGCTTTTATTGTTTTTTCTTAGAACTGAAAAGTCCTGGAATTTCTTATTTCGGGATTTCTTTCAGGAGGTAATCAGTGAATTCTATTTTGACTTTGCCCTCTGGTTCTAAGAGATATAGGCAGTTTTCACGGTTTCTTATAAAGTCTGTCTTTTTTTTTTTTTTTTTTTGGTCATGGCTTTTAGGAAGTCCAGTTTCTTAAATTACATCTCCTTGATCTTTTTTCCAATCTATTATTTTTTTTCTATGAGATGCTTTGCATATTCTATTTTTTTCAGTCCCTAGGATTTTGTTTTAATATTTCTTTTTTTTTTCTCATGGAATCACTTCTATCTTCTTCTATCAACTTCTATTGCTGCTAAGGCAAAGTTGTATGCCTCTTTTCCTAAGCTATTAATTTTCTAATTCTTTCTTCCATAGCCTTTATTTGTTTTCCATTTTTCCCTCTAATAGTCTCACTTCATTTCTTTAAAAACCCTCATTTTTACCTTTTAAAAAAACTTTTGCATTATGTCTTCTAGAAATTCCAGCTAGGCTTGTATCCTACCTAAGTTTTTCCTCTGAAACTTTGCTTTTAGATGTGGTGGAATCATTCTCTTCTCAGTTTGTATCTTGAACATCCCTATTGTCACAATAGTAGTTGTTATTGTTGTTTTTTTAATAGAGGGAGTTTTTGACTATTTTCTCTCTTGATTTCAAATTTTATGTTAAGGTCAGCCTCTGCATACTTCTGGAGAGAATGTCAGAGTTGGTGCTGTTGTTGCTTTTTTGGAGGTAATTGAATTATGTTAGTTTTAGGATCCCAGACCAGAAACTTGCAGGTTTTTAATGTTTCCAAAGTGCTCTAATCCACAACACAGTATGATGGCTGTCCCTTTATCTTCATTCTACAAATTCCTGACCTGGGTTTGGATCTGGGCAACAAGCCTATGTACTTGAACTTCTATGGTTTCAACAGACTCCTGCTGGGCTCAGCCACTCTAAGTCAGGTTAGAAAGCTCTGCCAGTTTAGAGTGACGAAATTGCAAGTTCCCCTTTGGTTTGGTCTTCTTGCTTTGGTTATTCTTCTGCAGTTTGCAGACTGGGTTAGAACTGGAGTCTCTGCTCTGTAACTATGGTCTTAGTCATATTGCTACTGGGTCCAGTCTAGTGCCCATGGTCAGTCTTCACTCTGGAGTGCCATGGTTGGCACAAGTCCCTAGCTCAGTATCTCTTGGATCTATGACTTAGACCTAGGTAATAACCAACAGAGTTTTCATTTGGAACTCTTCCTGTATCCTGCACATGTTTAGGACTCTCTCTACTGGGTCTGGGATCTCTTCTTGATCTGGAGTAGAGCCTTACCCTGTAGTAGCAGCAAATTTCTGGCTAAATCCTGTTCTTGGTGTCCATATACCTCTCTGTCTGTCTCCCTGTGGTGTCCTAGGGTAGAAAAATTACTCAATGTCATATATATTTTTTAAAATTTCAATCAAGATTTAGTCTAGTGCATTTTTAAAATCTTTTTGGAAATCTTTGAATTTCTGCTTTTATTTCTGCTATACTGAATCTTCCCTAGAATATATTTTTAAAGAGATAGTGCATACAAAAAAAGGAAATAAAGATTACAAAGATCCCATATGGCATCATCAAGAACAATTGATATCAGACTATGCTCATTTCTATTTTTAATTAGATTCTTGTTGTTGTTTGTCTTTTGTTCTGAAAGATAACCATGACATTAGGGAAGTGATGCCATGACATGTAAGTGAATTAGATTTAAGTGAGGAGGATTATGCAAAGTCACCAGTCCCACTTTCTTCTCCAGGGCTGTCTGGGTCCAGTGGCAAGATATAGAGCAGGATAACTGGAGATGACCCTGAATGCAATGGGGGACCTTGACCTTTTTTTTTAAATAATATTTTATTTTTCCAATTATATGAAAGGATAGTTTTCAAAAGTAATTTTTGTAAGATTTTGAGTTCCAAAATTTTTTTTCTCTCTCCTCCTTCTTTACCTCACCCTTCCCCAAGACAGCAAACAATCTGATATGGATTATACATATAAAATCATTTCTTTTTTTTCTTTTTTTATACTAGCTTTTTATTTTTCAAAATGCATGCAACACCTTATGTTCCATATTTTTCTCTCTCCCTTCCTCCCCTAGATAGCAAGTAATCCAATATAGATTAAACACGTGCAGTTCTTTTAAACATTTCCACATTTATTATGCTGCACAAGAAAAATCAGATCAAAAAGGGGAAAAATGAGAAAAAAAACAAATGAACAACAAAGGAGAAAATACTATATTGTGATCCACATTCAGTCCCCATAGTCCTTTCCCTGGGTGCAGATGACTCTCTCCATCACAAGGCTATTGGAATTGGCCTGAATCACCTCATTGTTGAAGAGCCAAGTTCATAACAGTTGGTCATCAACAGTTATACATTACTATGTACAATGTTCTTTTCATTCTACTCACTTCACTTAGCATCAGATCATATACAATCATTTCTTAATATAGTTCATATTATCATGTTGGGAAAGAAAAATCAGAATAAAAGATAAAACCACAAGAAAGAAAAAAAATTTTAATTGAAAATGGCATGCTTTGATCTGTATTCAGTCTCCATAATTCTTTTTCTGAACATAGATGGCATTTTCCATCCCAAGTCTATTGAAATTGTCTTGGATTATTATATTGCTGAGAAGCTCTAAGTCTATCACAGTTGGTCATCACACACTTTTACTGTTACTGTGTACAGTGTTTTCCTGGTCCTGCTCATTTCACTCAGTATTAGTTCATCTAAGTCTTTCCAGATTTTCCTGTAATCTGCCTGCTTATTTCTTATGGAACAATAATATTCTATTACATTCATATATCACTTGTTCAACCATTCCCCAATTGATGGGCATCTATTCAATTTCTAATTCTTTGCCATCCCAAAAAAAGAACTATAAATATTTTTGTACATCTGGGTGCTTTTTCCTTTTCTATGATTTCTTTGGAATATAGACTTCATAGTAATAATGGTGGATCAAAGGGTATGTACAGTTTTAAAGCCCTTTGGACATAGTTCTAAATTGCCCTTCAGAATGGTTGGATCAGTTCACAATTCCACCAATAGTGCATTAGTATCCCAGTTTTCCCACATCTCCAACATTTATCATTATCTTTTTCTGTCACTTTATCTAATTCTAGTTTTTAACCCATTCTGCTAGTCATTTATGTTTTATGAGAGAGTGTATTCCATTCACATCCACAGTTATGATTATCAGCTATATATTTCCCTCCATCCTATTTTCTCCTTTTGTAAGAAACAAAATATCTTACCAAGATTTACTTTACATTCTCACAAGAACAGTTGCCTAGGTGAGTAGACACATCTTTGAAACTCCAAAGGCAGCATTTTATTTATTATCCTGAAACACAAGTCCCTCCCCTGAGTTCTCATTGATTGGATGTTACAGAAATTGCATGAATGAATCTCCACTCCTCATTACATAGCCAGTCCCTGTTCCACAGAAGTTTCCGTTTTAAAAGCGAGAAAAAGATAACAGAGGAGAACTAAGGGCAAAAAACAAAAGATTCTTTTCAAATCTCAGGCCATCACTCCTGATTACAAAAGTCAGTCCCTGCCCCCCAAGGAGCTTACATTCTTTTGGGGGAAGCTAACTAATCTCCACCTTTGATTATTCATTGATGTTCTTGATTTCAGTTTTCTAAGTTCAGTTTCATTTCTCCAATTTAATTTTCATAACTGTGGAAAACAAAATGGCCATCCACTTCTCACAATTTCCCCCTTATTTTCTTTTTAATAATCTGGTTTCCATGTCCTTTTCTAACCTTCAGATATGGCTAATTTTTAGATCCCACTTAATAAAAGTCTATTAACCTCTACACAGATCTCCTTACACAAGATGGCTAATTAATCCCTGAATTCCCTGCTAATTCTTCTGACAGGGCTGTACTAGGATTGAAACTCTAATTGTAACATGTTTTCTCTTTTTTGCCAATAATCTTTCTAGAGTCACTTTATTTTCCCATGCCATTCTGCTAGTGACATCTTACTACCCTGCTATTTCCTTCCCTGCTTCTCTGATGTAAATTATCCAATAATATTTACTCACTAAAGTAGTAATGATCCAAATCCAGAACTAGATTCCTAGCCTTTAATTCATCATTTACCATCCTTGACTTAATTCTTCCTGTTTCAGTATTACAGGGTAAATGGAATAGCCAATTGGATCAGTGCACAGGTGCTCACTTAGTTCTTGGGCAAAACAGGTTTGAGAGTACTGTCTTCACAATACCACCCAAGATTTCTCATCCCTGAGAAATGGCCAGAGCTACCTAAGGTTACATTCCAGACTCTGATACAGGCCATTATATCCCTAGATTTTGGAATCTTTCACCCTGCCATGAGAGGCAAGCTCCAGTGCTAAGGGACAAAATAAAGCATTGCAATTCTCCCCAAGAAGGTTATTTTGGGAACCAGAGGAATTCACTCTCCTGTTCTTCCATACCCAGAGGGAATGGGACTATCTGGGCATGGAGCAACCCACAGCACAGATATAGAAAATGTTTTTTGTTCAGATTCTTTACAGAGTACTTTTACCAATTCTACCCAGGCATTAGTGTCTATCACTTACCTTAAGTCCTTAACTTGATTTCAAATCTTCCTAAGAGATCTATATCTATTACATGTATAATCCAACTTACTCTTTGATCTGCTTTGTAGCAAACCAGACATTATTCCAATTTGGACAGAAAGTTCCATAAAATCCTCTCTCTCTATTGGGGCACAACTATACCTATTTGTCAAGGCTAATCAAGCCTCTACAATTCTATAATTTGACAAGCATCAAACTGAATTGTTTATGGGGTATCTTTCCCAGTAATATGTCCTGATGTCCCTATCCTAAGCCCCAAATACTATTGTAGTAGCATTGATAACCTTCCGCCTTCATAGGATTGATGGTCACTGTTCTGAATGGTATGAGGTCTATTTACCAACCAATTTCAGTTCCTTCCTAAACAAACGGGGTCCAAAGTCTTTTGGGGTATGGGATAATGATCTCATCTTCTGAAACTACTTCCTGCTGAGAATGGACATTGAGCTGGGTAATCCCACAAGGTCCCATTTCTTCAAATGGGCTTGAGCTAATTGAAGATCCAGTGGGTTGAGTCAGACCCCTGAAGCTAGTCAATACAAGTCTCTAGTACTGATAATTTGGAGGTAAATTGCTCAAAGACTAGAGGACAAAAAATCTAAGAGAGCTAAAGAGGAAGAGCAAGTACAAAATCCTGATTCTTGGGAGGTGTGCTTATATCTTCCCTGAAAATTCTGTAAATAGTTAAGCACCATCTCTCCTTAATAGAGACTCTATTATATCCCAAAAGCAACTGTCAGAAAAGGGGAATCCCACCAGAATTACAGAGATATTGACAAAATCCTTCATTAATAGGGTCTCATTTATCTATCAAAAGCAGGATAGTGATAGAGATTAACCCAAACTTCTGTATAAGGCATATATAAAGCCTCTACCAGTATTTTCTTTTAAAGATATTCTTCCTCTTTTGCCTGTGGTAGGATAAACTGAGAAAGGCCAATATAGATTGGCCAGCAGCTTTTCAATACAAATTATTCAAAAGGAAACATTATACACACTATACATACAAATGTTATTCCCACGTTAGTGACAAAAAGTGACTTTTTTTGTAACAAAATATTCCATAAGTTACATCCTTCTAAAAAAAAAATCTTGAGTACACTAAAATTCTCTTCTCTAAATCATATAAAAGATATTTCAGCTTCAGTTTCAATAAACAATAAAATAACAGGTCCCAAAGACAGTTATATCAATTGTCTTTTTTACATTTACATAAGGTCTTTTAAGCACCTTATTTTGTAGACATATATCTAGCAACAGATAAATGACTAAGTCAAATTACTTAATTATAAGATATAATGACTACATATTTTCAGATTGAAAATAGCAAGATATTATATTCTTGAATTGTGCTTAGGGTTTCGTATTGATCTCTTACTCTGATTTTAGAAATTTCTTATAAGAGGAAAAAGCAGGGCTCTGATTATAGTAGCAAAATATCCTACCTTATAGCCAACTCAGGAATCCTTTTGAGTAACTTAATAGTATTTCTCTCAAATGGTGGGTTACTAACTTAATTCAGATAATCATTCCCAAATTCAAAATTCAAAACAGTATCAGTTCTAATTCTAAGAGATTTCATCTTCATAGCAAGTTTCACTGATCAGCTTTTTAGAGCCTAATCCCATGTGCCTACAGAGCAGAACAGTCAAAACTAGATCTTTGGACTGTCATGTTGAAATCCTGCTCTAGATACTTCAAGAAAGCATATTTGCTACCATGGTCGACTTAATAAATTAGATAATGTGCTGAATGGGTTTTGAAATAACCACTTTCAGAGAATTTTCAGATAACCAGAAATCTAGCAAACTTCTCTTAAAAGTTCCTTGCATTGCTAAGTGGTAGAACCTTTAATATAGCATCACAAATAGCTTTGCCTTAAAACAACAACAGACTTGAAAAATAAAAACAAATATTCAATTATTAACACCATGTAAATGTAAGCAATTCCTTTAAACAATAAATTAATGTTAAAGTAATTTCATTTAACTAGAGGGGAGGGGTAGAGGTTTGGGGGGGAGTGAATGAGTTTGGGTTTGTTTTTTTTTTCACTTCGAGGAGCAGCCACTCAGTGAGGAAAGGGTGGACTAAGCCTTCACCTTCCCAAACCCACAGATCATGCAAATAACTAGTATACAGTTTTCAGTTCTAGATTTCAGATTAACTATAAAAAATCCCAATCAAAAATGTTCAGAAACTTAAAGGTGAAGAACCTAGAACTCTATACCCAGAACCAAGCTTTTTCCAAACCTGGCGAATTCACAAGCCAGGGGAATGGACCCCAGAACCGGGGTTGAAGTATATCTTCCCTACCTATCCAACCTCACCTTACATACAGTCTCAGAAGCAGGGAAAATGTACTGATAGAGATCAGCTTAGCGCCATGGTCCTACCCTTTGGGGAGGTGGTCCAGTCAGAAATCCAAGCCATGTCAAACTCCTGAGATCCACCTTCTGCAGAGGTCCCAGAACAGTTTCACCCTGCCATGCCCTGTCAGAAATTCCAGTCATGTTCCTGAGGTCAAATCCTCCCCATAAAATCTACCTATAGGGCATCCCATAGCTGCCACCTTCCTTTTGGGTCAGTCCTCCAAGGTACTGTGCCCTGTGGTATCTTTCCCCTTTTCCCCTTTCCTCATGCCACATGTCTTTTAACTCCACTATGCTTTCTGACCCCACTTCTCCTCTTTTGGGGTGCTAAGTCCCCAGTATTTACTAGATAAGGGCATGCACCAATTTCAGGAGGTGTTTCCTTTCTCTTAGCACATGGCAAGTTCCACTATGGAACTTTCCTTCATTTCCTTTCCATCATTAACTATTAAAACCCCCTTCTATGCTCTCCTACTCTATTTCATATTTACCATTCCTGGTGTCTATTGTATCCCTCCATTTTATCTGTAACCTCTTCCCTAAACAAATCTATCTTTTGCCAAAAAGAATGGCCACTGTGAATTCTTCACATGACCGAAGCCCAACTTTTGGTGTCTACCATCATCTAGTATCTACATAACCCACATCATTTTGGAGTCCTAGAACCACATGTTTTAGTGCCAGCCAAAACATCCTGCCTCTCTCTGTTCCCAACATCTTGTTCTTCTCTCTGTCTCTGTCTCTGTCTCTGTCTCTCTCTCCCTCCCTCTTCAGCATCCTATCATATCAATAATCCTTAACAAATTTAGGTTTTGGGGCAGCCAGTTGGTGCAGTGGATAGTGCACCATTCCTGAAGTCAGGAGGACCTGAGTTCAAATATGATCTCAGACACTTAACACTTCCTAGCTATGTGACCCTGAGCAGCTCACTTAATCCTAACTGCCTCAGCAAAAAAACAACAACAATAAAAAAAAAAACTTGGGTTTCAGTATTACAATAACCCCAAATAACTTAAGTAACAATCTCACAATTTTTATAAATGATAACCAAATAGACATAACATAGCCCATCACAAAAAATGGATAGGAATCTCATGTAATTTACAATCAAATTTCTAATTTTAACATATATACCAACTGAAAAAAAACTTACTTTAAAAGTCAATACTTTAGCTTGTGATGTTCTAACTGGAATTTTTATTCAAACTATCAATTGCTTTTGCAAATCAATCTTTCTTGTCCTTTGTTTTTAAAACTACCATTTTAAAACTTTGAGATTTACAATATTATTGATATCTAAATAACTCTGGACGAAATTTCATAAAACATATACATATGTCCAGCAGAACTGACAAAACTTTAAAACATAGTTCATAATTTTTACAAATTACCCAATATGCAATTTAGAAAGCAACATTTCATCTAATAAGGAGGTACAAACATATGACCTCTTTAGGTAATTTACCAGAAAACTTTTAAATTTAAAATCAAATCAAATACAGATTTAAACTTCAAATAGCAATATTACAATATTAAAGCACACATATTTCTAAAATCTTATTCCCAAATGCATCAATTGAAAGTCATTATATCATATACCATTCAAATTTAAACCTGGCAATAGTTCCTATCTCCCCCCCTAAATTTTGTACTCTTCCTTTTGTGGACCACTGTATTGAGAAGGTGGAAAGATTTTAAAGTATAAAATGGATTTCCTAACATTTTCCTAAGCCACATGGAGATAGGCCATAACCTTCTGTAGAATCCAAAGTCCCCTGAGAAGAATATTGGGAATCTGGGGAGTTGACGAACATAGGAACCCATCTAGAGAGAAACTGAGGCTGACTCTAGAGCATTGGGTTTGGGGGGCCTACTGTTCTTAGGAGAGGCTGGACTGGACATAAGTCCAGACACAGAAGCCATGGTCATTCTCTCCCTTCTAGAGAGAGAGGCTTGAAAATTTAAGAAAAATTAAGGTAAGTTTGCAACAAGATGCCTTAAAAGTGCTTTTAAATCCCAAAATGTTTACATTTTTTCCTTTGTAACTCAGCTGAGGAAGAGAAACATAGAAGACAAAACATACACAAATTGTATGTTTTTAACATACACAAACACAAATTGTTTTTAAATACCTTTTCTTTCTATGTAGTAGAGTTGTTTCTTTCCTGCTACCCCACTTCTTTCTTTACTAGAGTTTCTTATAAATTTTTCTTGCACAGATCCTTCCTGCACCCCAGCATGGAGATTTCCACACTCCTGTGATTCCAGATCACTAATATTTACTCAACTCTAGATTTCCTGACATCTCCTCTCTTCCAGGATTATAGGAGAGGTTATGTTCCAGGAGTTCCCACTCCTTGGAGTTATTAAATCCCCCATATTACTAAACAATCTAGCACCTCAGACACCTTAAGATGGCCCCAGCCACCAAAGGCAATACTATATAGTCCACATTCTTACCTTTGGTCTGTTCACAGAGGCAAACATGGATGCTGCAGAACCTACTCTAGCCCCCTTCCTGATTCCTGGATTCATCAGTGACCTTACTTACTAACATGGTCCTGGGATCTCTGGACAGTTTATATTGGGGGAAAACTGGAGCCGAGCCATGAAGCCATTGAAATCAATGGGACGAGCTTTCTTGTGCTTCAACAGAGTCTCGCATAACTCATAATATCTGGATCCTGGACGAGCTCACATTTGTAAGAAACAAAGTGTCCTACCCCTCCAGTGATTCACTGATGAATGCAGGAAAGATTTATTTTACATTCTTGCAAGAATGGGTGCCTAGATACATCTCTGAAACTCCAAAGCAGCATTTTATTTCCTATCCTAAAGTACAAGTCCCTCCCTTGATTCCTCATTAATTGGATATTACAGAAGTTACAGGGCATGAACCTCCATTCCTTATTACATGGCCAGTCCTTGTCCCAAAGCAGCTTCCATTCTAGAAGGGGGTGAAGGTAACAGAGGAGAACTAAGTGCAAAGAACAAAAGATTCTTTTCAAATCTCAGGCCATCACCCCTGATTACAGAAGTTAGTCCCTGCCCCCGAAGTAGCTTTCATTCTTTTGGGGGAAGATAACCTCCCCCCTTGATTATTCCTTGATGTCCTTGTGGGTTTTAGTTTTTTACTTTTAGTTTCATTTCTCCAATTTAATTTTCATAACTGTGGATACCAAAATGCCCATTCATTTCTCTCACCCCTATTTATACTTTTTTCTCTCTTTTCACTTTGTCTCTTTCTTTTCTCTGTCTGTGTCACTTTGCCTGACTGAGGCAAATATGCAATCAGTGATTTAAGCACTGATAAGGCAGAAAATGGCCTTTTTTACTTAGTCCCCCCCAAAAAACAAACCCTTCTGGAAGGGGAAGACCCTCAGAGTTTCTGATCAAAACAGAAACAATTGCTATTTATATTCACTCTGAGCCAATCAGGACTGTAACAATGACCAAGTCTTTTCCTTGTAAATTGTTAAAAATCCTTTTCTTGCTAACTCCTGTTGCACACTTATACATAATAAATAGTAAAATTTTGTAATCTGCAATGGATGACTTGTCATGATTGCTCCATGTTGTGAACTTTTATTTAATATTCTTTGTTATAATCTATTACTCTCCAAATTTTTTTTCATATTTACTACTCCTGTTACCTGTTTTATTTCTTTACCATGAATTTAAAAACTATTAAAATTAGTGAAAAGAATGACATTATTTTACCTATTTGAGAAAATCTTTTTAAAGTTTGTCTTAATAGAAGACAGATTCTCATATTTGCTTTTATTTTTAATCTGTTGATATTGTTTTGGATAAGGTTTATAAAAAAATTCTGGTCTCACATAGATACATAGTTAAAAGGGGAGCAATATTTTAGTAGGCAAATAATGTCTTATTGTTTCTAAAATAGTTTCAACTCTATGGACCTCTGAAAGTTTTTTTAAAAGATCTATAGGGGTCTTCAGACCACACTTTGCAGGTGATGATAGTACAATAAGCTGGATTCACAAGTGGGTGCATAGCTAAACTCAATATGGCTAATGAATGCTTCAATATCAGTGCAACTCCTGTTTTAAAAACTTGTCATGCATAAGCTAGTTATCTCTTCCTCATCACAATTTTCCCCATTGCAGTTTTGCTATATCATGAGTTAGTATAAGAAATTAAATGGGAAGTTTTGGGGAGTTTTGAGGAAACCATAGGTGACATTCAAAGGTCAGCAGATAACACAGAGCCTATGATCAAATACTTAACCCATATTTTACAACAAGATACTGTAATCACCTCATAAAAGTAGACAAAAAATTCAGACTTTTTTGGTACAAAGGGAGGACCCAAAATATTTACAGGGATTTTTCAGATCAAAGGGACACCACACCCCTATCCCCCAAGAAGTAGAAGGGATAACTGTATTACTATATTTTTAAGAAGGAAAAATGCTAAGAAATTTACACTTGGAAGACTCATTTTATGAGATATTTTTCCCTGATGTAGTCAGGAAAAGTGTTTATGAATTAACTTTGACCTATGAGGGTCAATGAGATAAAGGAAGGAAAAAGTAGACAGGAAGAATGTGAGGAGAAACTTCTTCCATAATATAACTGTCTTAATTGTTTGTTTTTGCTAAGGCAATTAATCACACAGGGTCACACAACTAGGAAGTGTTAAGTGTCTGAGACCCACATTTGAACTCAGGTCTTCCTGACTTCAGGTCTGGTGCTTTATCCACTGTGCCACCTAGCTGTCCCTTAATTTATGGAGAAACATTATAAGTGAATCATAGTTTCTTTATAGAGATGAGATGAAGAGTGAAGGGTTGAGAGAAGTAGAAAGTGCTGTTTTCTTTCATCAGTGTCATTTGTGTCTTGTTTAAAGAGAAACAGAGAGAAAATGAAAAGGAAGATGGAGATATTTTTTTTAATTAAACAATTGTGAATTTTATCTTGAAAATAAGATGAAATGCCTTCTTATGACTATTTTTGGAAGTAAGGAGAAGCAATTGACTGTTATAAATGAGGGCTTGAGGTGACTCTAACTATGATTGTTCTCACAGCTAAGATATTTCTTTTTTATTTGGCACAGTAGATAATGTCAGATTTGGAATCAAAAAGGTTGGGTTCAAATCCCATCTCAGATATCACTAGCTGTATAACGGCAGCCATGTCATTTAACCTTTGTGGGGTATTTTTTTGTTTTTGTTTTTAGTTTTCTCATCTACAAAAAAACTAGCCCCTACCTCCCAGGGTTTTTGTGAAGATCAAATAAAACAATCACTGTAAAGCACTTAGTATGGTGTCTAGCACAAAGTAAGTGCTATATAAATGTTGGCTGTATGGCTGTTACTAAATTACATTCAGTTGAGTTTCAAATAATTTAGAGATAGGGTAAGTTAACATTCTAGACAGGAATTAAACCCATGAATGAACTAAAAATAACATTTTGACAACAAAAATTATTATAGTGAAAGAGGAACAATCTAATGAATCATCAATGTGCAGGACATTCATTGACCACCTTATATTTCAAAGGCATGTACAGAAGATGGAAAGGATAACATAGCTTAAAGCAAATACAAGAGTAACAGTATTAAGAGAAATGCCAAATGTCCTGACCAAAAAAAAGCTCAAAGAAGGCATTTGAGTTATAGAAATGATATAGCTATGTTTTATGCATTGCAATTCATTTACTTGAGATTAAAAATGAAAAAAATCTTTAGTTGTATTGATATTGAATATTAAATTACAATAAATTATTTTAAAATGAAAAAATTATGTTCAGTAATTTTATATGGGTTTAATTCTAAAGATAAAGTAATCTGTTGAGAAAAGACATTTCTCCATGTTATCACATTATAGTCATAAATAAATAATATTACTAAATAATTTTATGTATTAGAGTGATAAACTTAGGTAGACAATTCAGCTTAGTTGGTTAATTCATATGTATGCTAAAATTATGAATTAATGAGGAAAGATATAAACATGCTCCTGGATTACCCTAGATCTCAGAATAAGATTTAATATGGGAATGAATCAAATAGAAGACTATAGAGTGACCTACAAGTAAAGTTACTAACCCATGTAACCTTGTTACAACCATATAACAAGAGACAGGCCTTGGCCCTGTGCGGTTTAACATTTTTTTTAAATCAATTATTTGAATAAAGGATTATATGACATGATCTCCAAATCTACTATTGATACAAAGCTGGGAAGAATAACTAACCCACCATATAATACAGTCAGGCTCCACAAGGTTCTCAATAGTTTAGACTACTAGACTGAATCTAATAATATGAATTAAATTAAATAGGGATAAATGTAAAGTCTGATAACTAAATTAAAAAATCAGCTTCACAAGTATAAGATATGGGAAATATAAAGATCAATTGGTCTGGGGGAAAAAAACTGGTAGTTTTAGTGAACTGCAATCTTAATAATAGTCATCTGTATGAAATGGTAGGCTAATATAATATTGGACTTCATTAAGAAAGTATAATAGGGCAACATAGCATTTCCACTCTTTCTGTTATTTTTTGTTTTCCTTCTCAGGTTTTTTTCTTTCTTTCTAGAACCGATTTTTCTTGTACAGCAAGATAACTGTATAAATATGTATACATATATTGGATTTATATATTTTAACATATTTAACATGTATTGGACTATCTGCCATCTAGGAAGAGGATGGGAGGAAGAAGGGGAAAATTTGGAACAGAAGGTTTTGCAAGGGTCAATGTTGAAAAATTACCCACGTATATGTTTTGTAATAAAAAGCTATAATAATAATAATAATATAAAACATGAGAAAAAAAGAAAGTGTAATGGAAGTAAAAAAAGATAACTGCCTCCCCCATCCCAGGATTCTGAACCACTTTCAGTTAGCCCTGTGAGCTATGACCCATTATAAAGAATTTTGTTCTTTGAGTGATGAATCAATCTCTGTATAAGCCATTGAGCCAGGAAGAATTGTCAACTATGAAGATTTTAAAAGGAGATAAAACTTTTGTTCTCAATATTTTCCATCCTCTCTTTGGAATAAGATATTTGTAAAATGCTTAGCATAGTTATCTGGCACATAGTATATAAATGCTTATATAAAGAGGCTATATAAGTGTTTATTCCTTTCCTTCTCTGGAATATCTTGTGGAACTCATTTGGAAATTTTTCTGGTACCTTGGCAGCTGCTCCCACATGGAACAGGACACATGTATTTTCTTGGCAAGCTTAAATTTGATTCTCGGGTCCTTGTCTGACTCTTCTGATGATGTTATTTACCAGAGCATGGGTAACCATTGAGATGGATATTTCCAACCTTGGGGATAAATTTCTGATTTGAGAGGTCAGGAGACAGTGAGTCCCTCAGGGTGGTGCCAGTTTCACTGCAGGAAATGCCATTTACAGCTACTATTTAGAAGAAATGACTACTAGGGATGCCAAACCCTGGCCTGGCTTGCCAGAAGACACTGACCTTCAGAGAGTTATTCCAACAGTGCAGATTCAAAATAAAAGTGAAATGTTCAGCAATCACATTAATTGCTTCATATTTTAATATCTTAAGTTTCAGCTTCCCCGGAGAGCATAATAATAGTAATGTATTGTATCATAGAAGACAGATCAAGGAACAAGGGATGGAAGTTATAAAGGGCAAATTTAGGCTCAACATGGTGGGGGGGGGGCGGGAAACCAAACTAAACACATCCTAATAATTAGTTATTCAAAGATAGATTGGACTGCCTTTAAAATTAATGCAATCCTCTTCTTTGGAGGTCTTAAACAGAGGTCGGATGATCACTTGTTGGGTATGTTATCGTATAGATTCTTTCCATCTTACGTACTAGACAAGATGGCCACTGAAGACCCTTCCATCTCTCAAATTCTGTGATTCTTTTGACTGGAGCTAAGATTTAAGAGAATAGACTCTTGTCTCAGGAGCTGCACCGTTATCCTGGACCTGTAAAAGAGAGCTAAAAACCTCCTTTTTTTGCCTTTTGGTCTGATGGCAGGAAGAAATAAGTAGATTTTTGTTCATTGTAAAAATATATATATATTTTTTAAGGAGCACACAGTAGAAATAGATGTGTGCTCACTCAGATAGGCCAAGACAGTAGTTAGTTGGTGGTTAATATGTGTGTATAAAAGAATATGGGGTTTCAATTCTTTAGGATTAGTTTGATTCTAGAAATTAGACTTTTGACCAGAAAAGAGAAATTTCCTGGGCAGCACCACCTTTGTGGTTGCTTTGTGGGGAGCCCCCAAATTTGAGTGTTTAGCCCATGTTGTTGTTAAGCATTGTCCAGCCTTGAAAAGAGGATAATTTTCCAAGTGGTCATTGAGGAGGACTGATAAAGCCATCTTATGGTGAGGGCAAAAGTTCTGGGCCTTGCCCCATCCCATTATTATAATGAGTTGTAAATTGTTGAAACAATAAAGATTTAGTGGGAAAGGCTATTGCTGTTTAATAGCTATGAAATGTGTGTTTCCCTTAACATATATGTAGCATCCCTTCTGTACTCATTTCCTCAAGTTTGGGGAATGGCATATTGAGTCTCCGGAGGATGGGTAACTACTAGTTCCCTCAAATTTCTTAGAAGTAACTCTGAAAAACCGAGGCTTGTATATTAGGATTTAAGATTCCCATCTGAAATGCTCCCAAAGGTCAACTGATCAGTACAACTTAAGAAAAGAAATGTACTATAGCAAACACAGTAGTTTCAAATACAATTATCCCCCTACTTGGAGTCACTCTATACACACACACACACACACACACACACACACACACACACACACAGAAAAGGCCTATCAAGAATTGTGGCCTCTTAAAGGAGGAAAAAAGACCCACATGTGCAAATGTTTGTGGCAGCCCTCTTTGTAGGGGCAAGAAATAAATAGGTTATGATATATGAATGCTATGGAATATTATTATTTTGTAAGAAACAATCAGCAGGATAATTTCAGAAAGGCTTGAAGAGACATGACCTGATGCTAAGTGAAATGAGCAGAACCAGGAGATCATTATACACGACAACAACAATATTGTATGATGATCAATTCTGATGGACATGGCTCTCTTCAACAGTGAGATGATTCAAACCAGTTCCAATTGTTCAGTGATGAAGAGAATCAGCTACATCCAGAGAGAGAACTGTGGGAAATGAGTGTGGACCACAACATGGCATTTCCACTCCTTCTGTTATTTCTGTTATTGTTTATTTGCTTTTTTGTTTTCCTTCTCAGGTTTTTTTCTTTCTAGATCCGATTTTTCTTGTGCAGGAAGATAACTATATAAATATGTAAACATATATTGGATTTAATATATATTTTAACATTTAACATGTATTAGACTACCTGCCACCTAGGGGAGGGGGTGGGGGGAAGGAGGGAAAAATCTGGAACAGAAGTTTTGCAAGGGTCAATGTTGAACAATTACTCATGCATATATTTTGTAAATAAAAAGCTATAATAATAAAAAAATAAAAAATAAAAAGAGTGAAAAAAAAAAAGAATTATGGCCTCAGAAATCAGAAATTCTTTTTTCCCTTTGCAGAATTTTCATGGTTCTCTTGGATGCAACTATTTTCTTGCTCTGAGGATTGGTGTTTTTCTCAGTTCATACTCGGCATTTCTCTGAATCATAAGGGATCCCAGTCCCTGGTACTCCCATCATGTTCAAGGGGCTATCATACTTCTCTCTATCAGTGGTACTTCTGTTCCTAGATCCTATCACTCTAACAGACTTTGCTACATACTTTGGTTGGTGGTAGGAGCCATGATGAATTTGATGGATCTCCCAGTCACCCAGGCAATCCCTATACAGACATATGTAATGGGGGGAGGCTGTGAGCCCAATCCTTATGAACACGAGTAGCATAATAATAATAATTAGCAATAGCTAACATTTTTATAGCATTTACTATGTGCCAAGTACTTTACAAAAATTATCTCACTCATTAATTGCTTTACAAATATTATCTCACTTCACCCTCACAACAACTCCATTTTATAGTTGAGGAAAATAAGGCAAACAGCAATTAAGTAACTTGCCCAGGATCACACAGCTAGTGAATATCTGCAGTAAAATTTGAACTCAGGGCTTACTGACTCCAGACCTATCCATGATGTTTTTTTTTTTTTTTAAATAATATTTCTTGGGCAATTAGGTAGCACAATAGCTAGAGCACCAGCCTGGAATTCAGGAGAACCTGAGTTCAAATTTAGCTTCAGATGCCCAACACTGAACTAGCTGTGTGACCTTGGTTAAGTCACTTAATTTCAACTGCCTTGGCAAAAAAAAAAAAAAAAAAAAAAGGAAAAATAGTGTTTCATTTTTCCAAATACATGCAAAGATAGCCTTCAACATTCACCCCTGCAAAACCTTGTGTTCCATGTTCCAGATTTTTCTCCCCCTCTCACACTTCCCCAAGATAGCAAGCAATCTGATAAAGGTTAAACATGTGCAATTCTTCTAAACATATTTCCATATTCATCATGCTGCATAAATAAAATCATATTAAAAGGGAAAAAACATGAGAAAGAAAAAAAAACCTAGTAAACAAACAACAACCCAAAAAAGGTGAAAATACTACACCCTGATCTACACCTAGTATCCACAGCTCTCCCCCTGGATGCGAATGGCACCTTCCATCTCAAGTCTGCTGGAAGTGCCTGCCAGGTTCTATCCACTGTACCATCCAGCTATTTTTAGATGCATCCTTGGTTTATGCAATCTCCATATGGACTTTGGAGTATGGACTGACATTCTACAACTGGTTCTGTTCTGCTATTCCTGAGGGGAAGAAGAACATTTTTGATTGTCCATGGAGCTAGAATTGGGGTGCATTCAAAAGTTCATGACCTGCCAAACCAAGTCTCTTATATTCTGATGTTGGACTGGCTGGAGTTTGAGAAGGAAAATGAGCTGCGGTGGACCTGTTGGTGAGAGAAGGACCTTGGGCTCACTCTTATGCAAAGCCAGCTTGAATCTGAATTTCCATGATCCTTGCTATTGTTTCTGTCCATTCTTTCACGTTTTTAGGTGGGATATTGAAAACATTTATGACTTTGAGAGCTTTCAAAAGCCAGGAGAGCTAACCACTATAAGAAATTCAGGAGCAAAAATCCTTCCTGGGATTTGCCCTAAGTGAGAAAGTAAAAACAAAGTCCTGAGTGACCTGCTAGATAAATATGTGAATATATATTGGATTTAACATATATTTTAACATTTAACATTATTGGACTACCTGTCACTTAGGAGAGGGGGTGGCCCAATCATCTATCTGTCAGCTATGATGCATCTAGAAATACATTTGGTGGGACCAATGTTATATAGAAACTGTTTTTAGTTTGAACCCATTTTCTCCAACAAAGAGCCAGGGGTATATTTTGTACAGAGTCCATTTCCCCAACTCAGAACAGTCCTGTGGAGTCTCTCAGAAACCATAAACATAGTTCTTTTGCTTGCTTCTTTAGTGTCATCCTGGAGAGAGTCTCATGATAATAAATACTACATGGTCATTTGCAGTCTTATGTTGTTCAGTCATTTTCAGTTATGTTCACTGTGCAAACCAGTCTAGTGCTCAGACAAGAGGAGGTTTCAGAGCCATACTGAGATACCCCCAGATCCATATGGCATACTGCAATGAGGGCAGGTACAAATTGGCAGCTTTGTTGCCAGTTCTGGCTTACAGATTCAGAACAGATCAAGAAGGGCATCTATACAGGGAAAGATTCTTCAGATACAAAGGGTCTTGGCAGTGAAGGAAGAATGGACAAAGTTCTGAAGTCATGGCCCAGAGCCTAAGCTCAGAGGCAGGGTCTAACTTTCAAGATCTGGTCCAATCAACACAGGAACAACCAAGGCAGGAGACTGAAAGAGAGTCTAAGATTCTGCTACTTTTGATCAACAAGAGCTTTTCTAAATGGCTAATGTGGTGGAGTCCAAAATCAATCTACTCTTGCACAGACCTAGCTAAATCCAGGTCAGAAATTTGCAGAGCTGGTGGGAGGGTGTTTGTATGTGTGTGTGTGTCTGCAACAAAAAGACTTTGTCCTAAAGATCACTTTAGGAGCATGAAAACTCCCAGGTCTCCTGCCTCTTGAGATCCTAGAATAACACAACATTCAAAAAAGCAGCAATAGGACAGTCCTAATTCCCATTTCCCTCTAAAAGTGTGGCAGAGCTCAATACTAATTTCAAATTCAAAAATTAGGAAGTAGACGAGAAGATTAGGCAAATAAAGAATTTCACCATAATCACCTATTGTGGTGGCAGATTCTGACACAAATGCAGAAAAAGAAAATGACTCCAAATGTCTACAAGCAATGACTCCAAGAAAAACACAGCTCAACTAGACTTTCTAGGATATATGAAGCAAAAGTTTAAAAGGAATTTAAAATAATTTTTATAAATGGAGTCAAAGGTCAAAGAAAAAAATGGAAAAGAAATGAGATCTATGGAAGAAAGAATTGGAAATGGAATTTTGCATAGTAGTACATATTAATACAAAACCTTGTCCAAGTAACAAACTCCCTGAAAATTAGAATGGATCATTTGAAAGCCAATGTCTTCAAGAATCAACAAGAAATATTTTTTATAGCTTCTTATTTACAAGATATATGAATGGGTAATTTTTCAGCATTGACAGTTGCAAAATCTTTTGTTCCAACTTTTCCCCTCCTTCTTCCCACCCCCTCCACCAGATGGCAGGTTGACCAATACATGTTAAATATGTTAAAGTATAAATTAAATATAATATTAGTATTATGTCCATGCAGTTATTTTGCTGTACAAAAAGAATCGGACTTTGAAATAGTGTACAATTAGCCTGTGAAGGAAATAAAAAATGCAGGCAGACAAAACTAGAGGGATTGGGAATTCTTTGTAATGATTCACAGTCATCTCCCAGAGTTCTTTCCTGGGTGTAGCTGGTTCATTTCATTACTGCTCTATTGGAACTGATTTGGTTTATCTCATTTCAACAAGAAAGATTAAACAAAGTCAAAAGGCTAAAAAAGAAAAAGGAAAAATAATAGAGATCTCATAACAAAAACACTGACCTGGAAAACAGATTAAGGAGAAAAAGTTTTTTTTTTTTTTTTTTTATTTAATAGCCTTTTATTTACAGGATATATACATGGGTAACTTTACAGCATTAACAATTGCCAAACCTCTTGTTCCAATTTTTCACCCCCTACCCCCCCCCCCCTCCCCTAGATGGCAGGATGACCAGTAGATGTTAAATATATTAAAATATAAATTAGATACACAATAAGTATACCTGACCAAAATGTTATTTTGCTGTAGAAAAAGAATCAGACTCTGAAATATTGTACAATTAGCTTGTGAAGGAAATCAAAAATGCAGGTGTGCATAAATATAGGGATTGGGAATTCAATGTAATGGTTTTTAGTCATCTCCCAGAGTTCTTTTTCTGGGCATAGCTGGTTCAGTTCATTACTGCTCCTTTGGAAATGATTTGCTTGATCTCATTGCTGAGGATGGCCTGGTCCATCAGAGCTGGTCATCATATAGTATTGTTGTTGAAGTATATAATGATCTCCTGGTCCTGCTCATTTCACTCAGCATCATTTCATGTAAGTCTCTCCAGGCCTTTCTGAAATTATCCTTTTGGTCATTTCTTACAGAACAGTAATATTTAAGGAGAAAAAGTTTAACAATCATCGGACTTGGAGCAATTGAGTGGTACAGGGGATAGATCATTGACTCTGGAGTTAGGAGCACCTGAATTCAAATCTGGCCTATCTATTTACTAGTTGTGTGATCCCAGCAAGTCACTTAACCCTATTTGCCTTAAAAAAAAAAAAAAAATTCAAGTACCAAGGAGCCACAGTCATTTACACACAATTTAGCAGCCACTTCTATAAGGGAGTGAAAATCTTGGAATAAAATATTCCAGAAGAAAAAAGGATATATCCTTTTGGATTATTGGCTTATAGCCAAGAATAACTTACCCAGAAAAATTGAATATAATGTTGCAGGAGGAAAATGACTCTTTAATGAAATGGAGCATTTCTAAGCATTCCTGATGAAAAGACTAGAGTTACTGAGAAACTGAAATTCAAACATAGGAGTTAAGAGAAATATAAAGAGGTAAAAATAAATGAGCAATGATAAAGCATTAAACAAGCATAAACAACTTACACTCAAATATCTGAAAGCTATTATCATCAAGGTTCATCGAAGGAGAACAATTAAACAAGGCTTGGGAGTGCTGCTCTTGTGCCTTGATTATTTTTTTTTAAAGAACGGAAAAAAAGGGGAAGAGGAATATACTAAGAGGAATAGGAAAAGAAACTGAGGGGAAATTATATAATTAGGGCATACAAATGGACATCTATACAATGAAGAGGAAGGTATGTGTGTGATGGGGAGTGGCTGACACTTGAACCCTACTTTAATCTAAATTAGCCAAAAGAAGGAAGAATATATACATATACTGAGGGTTGGGATTAAAAATACATTTCCCTCAATAAAAAATGATATAGAAAAGGAAGAAAAGAAAAGGGGGAATTAGAAGGAGGATAGATGAAAGGTTCTCTGCAAAACAAAATCTGAGACTATACAAAAATTTTTATAGATCTTTTCATGGTGGTAAAGAATGGAATCTGAAGTTGGTGTCCATGAATTGGGGAAAGGAAAAACAAATTATGGTATATAAATGTGATGTCATACTACTCTGCTGAATTCTTATTAGGGGATGACCAGCCAGTGTTTTATAAGACTAATGATAAAACATGCTATCTATCATTTGATAGAGAAGCAAAAGACTCAGTATAGGAGGAGACAAAAATGTTTTGGGGAAAAACTGGATATATTTAGAAGAATTGCACATTTAACCTATATTGGAATGCTTCCTCTCTATGAGAGGGTGTGGGAGGAGGAAGGGAGAAAATTTTGGAACGTAAGATTTTGCAAACTTGAATGTTGAAAACAATCTTTGCATATATTTCAAAAAAATAAAAAGTTATTAAGGAAAAAATGGAAATTTGTTTTGATTAACTATACATGTTCATAATAAGGTTTGTTTTCTTTGTGTTCTTAATTGGAAGGAGGAGCCTGGGGTGCAATGGTGAAAAGGCCAATTTTAGTTGATAAAAACTAATACTATTTTTTTAAAAGAGAAATTAATTGTAATTCTGCAAAGGCAGCTTCAGTTAAATAATGAGATGAGTCAAAGAGTTGCAGATAGTTTCCCAATTTGGGATATAATTCATGTAAATCCAGAACTATGGGTCAAACAACCATATAATATCAAGGGAAGAATACTGGTGTTAAAAAGATGGGTCTTTTTACATGAACTGATGCTAAGTGAAGTGAACAGAACCAAGAGATCATTGTACACAGTAACAAGAGTATGTGATGATCAACTATAATGGATTTGACTCTTTACAACAATGTTCAAGGCAATTCTAGTAGATTTCTGATAAAATGCCATCTACATCTAGAGAGAGAACTATAGAGACTGAATGTGGATCAAAGCATAATATTTTCACTTTTTTGTTGTGATTTACTACTTGCTTTATTCTTTCTTGGTTTTTTCCCTCTTGGATCTGATTTTTCTTGAACAGCATGACAAAAATAAAAATATGTTTAGAAGAACTGTACATATTTAATCTGTATAGGATTGCTTACTATCTTGGGAGAAAAGAGGAGAGGAGAGAGAAAAATTTGGAACACAAGGTTTTGCAAAGGGAATGTTGAAAACTATCTTTATATGTATTTGGAAAAATAAAATACTATCTTAAAAAAAAAAAAAAAGATGGTTCTTTATGAAGGGTAACTTCCATTCACAAGAGCACCTACTGAACTGGCAATGAGGGGATGGAGTAACAACTCAGGCTGCAAGTTCCATGTAAGCCGCCAGATGGCATTCCAACTTTAAACCGATCTGACTTTCTTGTAGGATTAACTGGATTTATCAATCAATCAATCAATCAACATTTATTAAGTACCTAACTACCAGATAACTGGTAGTTTATTTATTTATTATTTATTATTTATTTATTAAGTACCTAACTGCCAGATAACTGTGCTAAGCACTGGGGATAAAAAAAAAAAAAAAAAAAAAAAAGACAAAAGGGGCAGCTAGGTGGTGCAGTGGAAGATCTGAGTTCAAATTCAGTCTCAGACTATTTGACATGTACAAGCTGTGTGACCTTGGGCAAGTCTCTTTACCTCGAATGCCTTGCCAAAAACAAAATGAAACAACAACAAAGAAAAGAAAAAAGTAAAATATAGTTTCTACCCCAAAGGCTCACAATATAATGACAGAGACAATCAGCAACAACTATGTATAAACAGGCTATGTATGAAATAAAAAGGAAATAATCAATAGACAAAAGGCACTGGAATAAGAGAGTTTGGGAAAGGCTTGTATTAGTAGGCATTCAATCTACTGATTCCCTTTTCTCTTCTTATATGGTGCAAAGAGGAAACTTTTCGGATTAGACTTGCCAGTATCCATGGCACCCAGACATCCAGTGAATGCTTCAGTCTAAGTTGAATCTAGTGTAAGGGATTTTATTTTCAACATATATTTTCAACAATAACCCATACTTTTTTTGGCTTGTGTTCCCATATACTCCAGTGACATTTTTTAATCTCCTTTTTTTTTTTCTTGAGTTCCAAAAGGATTACTTACCTATAGACTAGAATACATTTACTGAATGAAATTGAGAGTTAAAGAAGGTCTGTATCCTTGACTCTCTGCCTCCCCCAACTCCCATGACATCATCTTACATATCTTCCCACAGCAGGGTTGGGGTGTCTGCCAGCCCAGCTGCCAGGGTCATAAAGACAGCTTGTCTGTTACCAGCTCCAATCCACTAATATTTGAGAGTAAGAATCACTCACTATAGTGGGAGAGAAGTCAGAAAATGGAAGGGAGGAGAGGAAAAGCAAAAGTCAAAATGTTTCATCATCCTTTTAAGAGTCCCTTAGGAACTTCAGGACTTGTCTCATGACCCCATTATTCCCTTTATATTAACTGTTTCCTTTCTCCACTTCTGTTTTTTTTTTTTTTCCTTTCTGAAGAGAAAATGAAAAACGGGGAAAATACTGGGCACCAATATTTTGCAAAAAGACTTTTTGTGCCAATAGGAAGTCAGTGATTTATGATTACATAAATTTGAGTGTCTCCAAACCATGGCTTTGGAAACACCAAAAATAACAGAAAGGTTGTAATATATAATAACAACTTATGAGTGGAATATTGACCAGGAGAATACTTGGTCAATTTAATGCAATCTCCAATTAACACAACGAGATTATAGAATATGGACCTTTGAAGACAGTTGAGGTATATCTTCCCATAGAATATAAGAAAGCCAACTAGTACTTCCATAAAAGCACACTGGGACCTCCAGTATAATTAGCTGGCTGAGACTCAGGAAGAAGGGCTTTTGTTAAAGAAACTGCCCTTTTCCTTGGTTTACAACATTAATCTGACAGAATAGCTCAGTTTCTCTTTCAGAATAGCAAAGTTTCCCTTTGTTCCTTCAGAAAACAGAGTAAAGTGCAATATGTTGCATTGGGGATGGGTGAGACCTCTTGGCCATGCTTTGGTTCCTCCCTTCTTCTCAGAAGTAGTTGATAGTGACTTGTAGCAGAAACACATGTAGCAGAAACTAATGCTAGTATATGGCCTGAAAAGATCTCAATCTTTTCTCTGGATCTCAATCTACTGTGTAGAAGAGGAGGGATTTCAAATTCCCTAATTCATGAAATTAGCCTTCTGGACAACTCCAATTTGGGATATTGTGGGTAACCAAAAGTTTATAAATTCCCATATTTGAAAAATTCTATTGAAAGATTCAGATGCCAGACTTCCAGAGGGAGAATATTTTTTCAATAACATGCTTATTAGAGAAGGAAAGGAATTGCCCATTCTTGTAGCTAAAAGACTAAAACCATGAATGGAGAATGGGAATGGGAGAAGCAGTGATTTGGACCTTGCTATTGTTATCATGAGAAGTGTAGATCTGATAGGAAGAAAATTACTTATTTCGTGGTCCCCCAATAATGTGCAGCTTCCAGAGGAAGTAAAAACCAAAGGGTAATTTTTCAAGTCTTGGAGACACTGCATAGTATTTCATTGGAAAAATGAACTTACCACAGTGTCAAAGGATTGGCTCACAACACTTTGAAATTATTTAGTTTCATTACAAGAAAAGCTGATAGACTGCTTTGTCTTTTTTGTATCTTAATTACCATTGAGAAAAATTGTTCAGTACCTACTATGTGCCAAACACTGGGAATACAAAGGCAAAAATGAAACTATGTTGGGATACTATGATACTATGTTGGGAGAAAAAATACGTATGTATATCATTGTAAAAGTAGGTGGGAGTAGTTGATTGAGCCAATCACCTCATTTCATTTAAAGTAACTACTTGAAGATACCTTTATTGAATCAATTAAACAATCAAAGGTATTTCAGCAGGGTTCAACATGAACTGTGTTAGATCAACTGAAGAAACTCAGCCATATCCTCTGGGCTTTGCATAAAAAAGTGGACTAATTTGGAACCCAGAGAATTCTAGTACCACCCTAGGGTTAGGACAGTTCCAGTCCAGGACCAAAGAGGTAATTTCTGGCAGGGAGAAGGATCAAACCTTTGTTGCCCTCTCCCTAACACTTGACCAGAAGAGGACTATAAATTTCAAAGGGAAGATTTAGTATCCTAGCAGAGTCTCTGAAATAGCAATGGCAGCGTCTGCATTAAGAATTGAGGACAAGGGGCAGCTAGGTGGCTCAGTGAATAGAGCACCAGCCCTGAAATCAGGAGGACCTGAGTTCATATCTGGCCTCAAACACTTAACATGAGGCTGTGTGACCCTAGGCAAGTCACTTAACCTCAGCAAAAGAAAAACAAAAAACAAAAACAAGAATAACAGAATTGAGGACAAATTAGACACTCTCATGAAAGGCTACTTCAAGGACTCCACAAGGAGCCCAGCAGAAAATTTATGCAATATCTAATACCATTCCTTAAGGGAATATCTTGAGGACTGTAGCAAAAAGACTTCCAGTAGCTAAGTTCTGCCTGCACCTACACTTTACTAGCTGTATTCTGAGCTTAAGTCCACTTTCCCCTGAATTTTGTATGTACCTTTAAGAGGGTATATCAAATACTTTTTTGCAGGGAAATTTTCATATCAAATATTCTTACTTCACTTTGGTAAATAACATTTTTCTAAAATCTAATTAAGCTTGATTGATTAATTGATATTAATTGAAAATAATGAAGGGGGAAATACCCTGGTGGGAGCTTATCAGCTGTAGCATTAGAAAGATACCTTTTATGGCAACTAGGTGATAGAGTGGATAGAGTACCATTCCTGGAATCAGGAGAACTCGAGTTTAAATCTGGCCTCAGACACTTACTAGCTTGTGACCCTGGGCAAGAAAGGAGGAAGGGAAGGAAAGAAGGAAGGAAGGAAGGAAGGAAGGAAGGAAGGAAGGAAGGAAGGAAGGAAGGAAGGAAGAAAGAAAGAAAAAGGAAGGAAGGAAGGAAGGGAGGGAGGGAGGAAGGAAGGAAGGAAGGAAGAAAGAAAGAGAAAGAAGGAAAACGAGAAAGAAGGAAAGGAAGAAAGAAAAGGAAAAAGAGGAAGGAAAGGGGAGGAAGAGAGAGAGGAGGGAGAAAAACAGAAAAAGAAAGCCACCTGTCAGTTCATCATGGACGAGAGAACTCTGTAGAGAGAAGTGGCCCCCTTTACTCCGGGGAACCAGCCTGGCAATGTGAATGGTGTGTGTGTGTGTGTGTGTGTGTGTGTGTGTGTATGGGGGTGTTAAGGGAATAATAATAATAGAGCCTATGCTATATAAGTATATCTCATATAAACAGGAGATAATTTTGTGAGGGAAGACATTAGTAGCTGGAGGGTCAGCTACTGTTTAACATAGAAAGTGCTGAGCTTTGAAGTTAATTGGGGATTCTAAGAGGTGGAGCCAAGGAAGGAACACATCCAAAGTATGGGGCACAGCTAATGAAAAAGTACAGAGAGGAGATGGAGTGTTACTTATGAAGTACAGAAAGTAAGCAGTTTGGCTGGATTGTAGAGCATCCTGGAAAGGGAGGATGGAATCAGATTGTGAAGGCCACCCACAGGCTAAGGTTCATATTTATAAGGTTCATAGACTATTTTATTTTAGAAGCAATAGAAGTTCATTGAAATTTTTTGAGCAGGGTAGTGACATGGTCAGATCATGAACTTTAGCAATTTTGATAACCATATGGAAAATGGAATGGAGAGGGCGAAAATGGAGACCAATTAGAGATCTATTATAGTAGTGAAGTCTAGCGTTGATAAAGGGCCTTGACTAGAGTTGTGGCAATGTGAGTAGACACAAAGTGGTAGATGTGATCAATATTATAGATTTAGAGTCAATAAGACTTAATAACACATTGGATATAGGAGTGTTATGAACCAGAACTGACTCAAGCTGGTAAAGCTTTTCTGATTTTGGATTAGAATGAAAGGAGACAACTAAAGCATATTCAACACTTAATAAAAAGAAATAGCTGCTACAGTTTTCTTTGTCTCTATATAGAAGTTCATTGGATTAAAAGATGCATTGACATGAACTTCAGTGAAATATCCATAAAATCTGAGGTTCAGCATGTTTTATACTCTGGGAAGTTACCTCCATAGTTTCTTACAATTCCCAAAAACTCATGATGGAAAATGCCATATACATTCAGAGAAAGAACTATGGAGTCTGAATGCAGATTGAAGTACACTATTTTTACTTTTTTATTATCGCTTTTTTTTCTTTCTCATGGGTTTCCCCTTTTGTTCTGATTTTTATTTTTACAACATGACTGACATGGAAATATGTTTAATATGATTGTATATAACCTATATCAGATTGCTTGCTGTCTTGGGGAGGAAGGAAGGAGAGAGAGGGAGGGAAAAGAGGGAGAAAAAAATAAATTAAAATCTTATAAAAACAGATATTGAAAACTAAATACAATTAAAAAAATAACTATAAAAAAAAAGTTTGAGTCTTAGTCTGATGTAGTAGTCAAGTTTCAGGGACTGCTTCCCTGCCTTTTGAGAAAAAAACTATGAGCACCTAAGAAGCAGGGACACTAGAAGATAGTGTTTCTACTATATCTCTCTTCTACTTGGCAAGTTCCTAAAAGTCTTCTAGAGCCCAGCTTCTTAAACTGTGGTTCTCAACCCCATATGGAATCTTATAACTGAAAATGGAAGTTGTGAAATGATGCTTTATTATCAGTAAAATGTTTGATTTGTATGTCTATTTTATATACCTTTGTACCTGGAGTTACATCATTTCTCAGGCAAAAAGAGGTCATGAGTAGAAAAAGTTTAAGACCTGTTCTAGAGGACCTTCCATGATTTACTTGAATTTTTAGAATCAATTTTATTCAATAAGCATTTATTAAGTACCTACTTTGTACCAGACACAGTACTAAGTGCTGAGGATATAAACAAAGAAAATATAGTTCCTGTCCTGAAGGAGTTTATACTTTAACGGAGGAAGAAAACACAGAAAAGGAAGCTTAAATGTAGGAGGGATTTGATGTTCCATGGAGTTGAAACCCAGCAGAATTGTTGATGGAAAATGAAGTTATCTGGAAAGTTCTAAGCCTTCTATAAAGGAAGGCTTTGGAAAGAATTTATTTCTCCACCCTCTAGTCGTCCAATCAGAGGGGAAAAGAAAATGAGTTAAGAAGATGGTGAGTATCAAAAACTGTGTCAATTGAGATTTCAGGTGATCGGTTTATCTGGGGGAAGGCAGGATGTTCCTAGGAGTTGAAAGGAAGCTGAGCTGCTGATGGAAAATGGAAAAAAACCATTGCTACAGAATTTTGACCTTGGTATGCAGAGTCTGTCATAGACAGTACTAGAGGGGAAAAAAACAAACAAATACAGACAGTAAAAGCAGAACAAAACCCAAAAGAACAATGATAATCTCTGGCAAAAGTATAGTGCAATGGTTTCCTAACAGGTAGGAGTACAAAGTTTAGGAATTCCAGGATTCACCTTAAGGACTGAATCCTACATCTTTCATGTTGATGGTGATTCACAATGGATTTTCCAGTGGAAAGAGCAGGATCAGCACCAGCAATATAACCTCCCCAGTGCAAATATTGGTGTTTCTGGGTTCACCTGCAATTTTTATCATGGACAGGCTTCTTCTCTGTAGTTGAGTATACATATATGTATGCATACAGCCCAACTCAGTGACAAGATCAATGTGGAAGTTTTCCATGTTTCAATATATGTGTAAAGCTACCATATTTTGAGGGATACAAGAGTTTTCCCTTCCTCGAGATACTTATAGAGAGGAAATGACACCAAATTTTTGCTCCTTTGGAAACCTCTTTTTCTGTCAGGAGCTAGATGAGGATTCTTTCTCACCTTCATAATAACTAATACTATCTGCCTAAGGTTTGCAAATTTTTCTATATATGGAACTTAGAGATTGAGATTTCAGTAAAGCTAAAATTTACGTTTACATTGAAATGTAAAAATAAAGGCCTTTAAGTGGAGAGTACTGTTGGGTTAGGGTTCTACTATGGGGACTGTCTACTAGGGGACTACTATGATAGTGATCTGAAAGCTAGTGTTCAGCCATTCTTTTTGTTTAAGTGAGCAGAGGCTTTAAGGGAGATACTTTAGGCTTTGGTTTGATTGAAGTTTCCTTATTACTTCCAATAAATAAAGGCAATGATAAATTTAACATTTCCCTTCAAATTTCCATGAGTACTGTCCTTATTAACCCCTTAGTAAGAATGACTCCTAAGGTTCTTTTTGGGAAAGTGTACTCTCCACAGTGCTAGTAGATTTCATCAATGATCCTCTTGTACAGGTATGAATGTGGCAGGAAAGACCATAGCTAACAGCTGATAATATTAAAGTGATGCTTCTGGAAATTTGAATCTAATCACTGCTCAATCTGATTAGTCCTAAGGTTTAAGGGAATCATGGTGTGGTTACAATAAGTCAGTCTACAAAACCCCTCTCAGGAATTTCATCCTTTTCATTGCTGTCCTCCAGTCAAGAAATGGGTGCAGAGAAAATTCAACTTGCTATGTAAACAATTTACCATCTTAAACTCCTGAAAAAGGACAATGGCTTGTTCCCACCCCAAGTTTCTAACTAATTCAACAGTCTTGGCAAAGTACGCGTCTGTGAGTTTCCTAACAGATGGAACTCTGGCCAGGGAGAGTAAAGCATTGGACTAAGCCTTAGCACCGGTGACTCATCACCATTGTTATTTAAATTTTTCTTACAGTCTTAAAAAAAGCTTATCGACTTCTAATCCCCCTATAGAGGAAATCAGTTTCCAAGGGGTAAAAATAGGATGATCTAGATTCTTTTTTACTACTGTGTCCTACTTCTCATTTTCATTGTCTTTCACTTCCCTTATAAGAGGGGTTTTCTCTTCCCTGATCTCAGTAGTTTGCAACACTTTTTTTTTTCAAAGGGAATTCTGGGTCTGGGACCATACTTCCCTCCAGCAGTCTGCCAGTCCACATCCTCTTTAGCATCATCCCTTTCACTTATTACTAAATCTTTGCACATCCCCTTTAGCACCATTCCTTTCACTTACTACTGAATCTATGAGTAAGTCTGCCTTCAAAGTAGAAACTATTAAAAAAAAAAAAAAAAGCTTTCTCTAGTGACAATGCAGTTTTGTTTTTTGTTTTGTTTTTTCATTTTCCTTATACAGTTGATCCAGCTCTTCCAAGACCATTAAAAACAGACAGGAAATGCTCAAACTAGTGCTATCTCAACTTTTTAAGTCAATCTTCTTTGGCACTTAAACTAATCTGAACATATCAGCTGGGGATGGAGGTCCCTTTTTTACCTCGAGATTTTCCATATTGCATGGTCATGGGCAAGGGCAACCAAATTTAGGATCTACTTTTAAACTCAAATAGAAACAGGGGTCACTAAATCACTTATGAAGATCACTATGGATCACATATTGATTTGGAACACCAGATGTTATTAAATGTTGCATTGTATTTTTCTTATTTTGTTAAATATTTTCCAACTATATTTTGATCTTGTCTGGTACAATGATGAGTGTTGTGAGCCTCATGTGGATACCTCTGTTCTGGACCAAGACAGTCATGGGGATTGCTTCCTTGCTTTTTAGATTTCCATGGTAGAGAACTTAGTAGATATATAGCTATCACAGTGGGCTTAGGGAAATAGAAGATTCCAAGATGGTATGAATTTGTGACTTGCAGAATTATGTTGCACTCCACAGAAATCAGGAAGTTTAGAAGAGGAGTGGGTTTCAGGAAAGAAAGCATAAAGTTCCACTTTGGACATGTTGAGTATAGTTTGAAATGGCAATGGGATATACAGGTATGAGATGGAGCCCATCGTAAAGAAGAGTTCAAAGATTCTTGGAGAAAACTGTTCTATGTATGGGAGAACACTCTCTCAAGAGAGGGTCTCTCTTTAGGTACTAGATTGCCAGTTTTTTTTTAATTGTTCTTATACTTTAACAAAAAGATGGTTTTCACTTTAAAATAGATTTTTCCTTTGATCTATTGCAAAAGTCCATCAAAAAATTTGTGGAAAAGGGCATATCAAACTCCTTTTCTTTCAGGGCCAAGCCATTTTCTCTATGCTACTTCCTTGAACCCTACCCCGTAAAAGTAATTTTTTTTTTTTCTCAATGTCTTCCAGAATTTGTGCCTAGATTTCTCTTTTATCCCTAGCCCATTCTGCTTTATCTGGTACTGATATGTGTATGTTTTCCATTCAACTTAACATTGTTAAGTGCCTACTACATGCAAACCCCTGTGCTCACTATGAGGCTAAGAAAATAGTTTTATAGTCACTGTTAATAAGCTCATAGTCTAATTTAGGCAATAAGCACTGAGATAAAGATGATCCCTGCCAGTGTGTTAGAGGGACCAAACACCATGAGAAATTAGAGGCAGGAAAGATCACTTTCACCTGAAGGAAGTTTAGGAAAGGTTTCATGGATAAGGATAACAATTGAGCTGAGGCCTTAAAGGAAATGAAAGACTTCCACAAATGGAGATAGGAAGAGAGCTAATTGAATGGGAGAGAGGAGTGACATTTCAATCAAGGTCATGGATACTAGAGGGAACAGGATAAGCAAGGATAAGAGAAGGTCCAGTTTAGTTGTAATTCAAGTTTTGAAAGATATGGTAGTTGATGATATGGTATTGGAACATGTTGTAAAGGGGTCCAAATGACAGGCTTAGGAGTTTAAATTTTATTCTTTAGATAATGAGTTATTCCAAGTTGTAGAGTAATTATAATAGCTAGCATTTATATAACTCCTACAAATATTATCTCATTTGACCCTCATAGCCACCTTGTGAGATAGGTGCGATTATCTCTGACTTTCCAGTTGAGAAAAATAAGGCAGTCAGAAGTTAAGTGACTTACTTAGGATCACCAGCTATTAGTGTCTGAATTTAGATTTGAATTCAGGACTATTCTGACTCCAGCACCAGCACAACCTAACTGCCTATGACCACATCTATGCATTAGGAAAAATTTATATTGGCAGTTTTGTGAAGTATGTCCTGGGAGTGGAGGAAAGGAGTGAGATAAGGGAGGCAAAAAGGGGTGTCCAGATGATGTAAAATACATGCATGAATTAGGGTGGTGGCTGAGAGAGGCAACAGAAAGGACCTGACGCTGAAGTTACTGTTGATGGGGCATTTATTCCCTTACAAGCACCACAGTAGAATGATATAAGCTCATTGAAAGAAAGCTGTGTCTTTTATTTCTCTCTGCATCGCCAGCATTGCGGGGCTGGAAGCAGGTCTCTACACCAAGTAAGCACTAATTACTGTTGAATGAATTTAACAAGGTCAGGAGGGAGGGGCTCGGCCAGGGATGGGGCTGCTTCCCATCCATCTCGAGGGCCCCCTGAAGATTCAGAATTTGAATAGAAAGGGCAAAGAGCCCTTAGGCAGAGGATGGAGGTTGAGGGGGATCAGGAATCATCAGGAGGGTCTTGGGACACTTGAGTCCCCTATTCTTCAATTCTCGAATGCAGACGTGTGTGTGTGTGAATGTGTGGGGATCAACTCAGATCAGCAGCTAGCGTCCAAGGTTTTCAACCTTTACTGCTGGTAGGGGAGAGACCCTAAGCAGGGGTCGGGATGTAGGGGTCTGAAGGAGGCGCTGCCGGTTGAGCTCCTTTCCCCCCAGCATCCGCCTAGGGGCGCTCGGACACAAGGAGAGGGGCAGGATTATTGCGGAGGAGATTTGGAGGAGAGGGGATTAATGATTAAAATCTGCTTTTGCCAAGTAGGGCAGAAGGTTTTGAGTAAGGGACCAGAGCTCGGAAGTCCGGCCTGGAGCGGGAAGTGATTGGAGGGATAGGGTCTCGAGGACTGGGTGCGGAGGCTGAGCCTCCGCAATGGAGCCCAAGGCCAGGATAGGTACCCAGAGGTGAGGATGTTGGGTTATGTTCAGGCCGCTAGGAGAGTTCGCAGGGATTCTGTTCTCTTGTCCTCCAGGACAGCCCCCTCAGCCCCCACGTTCCCAAAGCCTTGATTGCCGCCTCGACCCCTTTTATCCTCAACTATACAGAGAGATCTTTCCAGGCCGGCGCGGGGATTATCCTGGATTATAGGGAGTTCCGGGACCCGAAATAAGAGGACTGCCATAGTGTCGAGAGTCCAGTGATTGCGGCTTCCAGTCTGGAAAAACCCACTCCTCCGGGCACACATTCCGCATCCTTAGAGTGGCGAAGAAGTGGGGAAGGATTCCCGAGGGAAGCCCTCGGAGGCCAGGGGGGAGGGGTTGCGGAAAGGAGGGGGAGGGAGACCGAGAGCGAACTGAGCGGAGAAGGGAAGGAGGGGGCGGAGGGAGATTCCAGGTCCAGACAAAAGCTGTTGCCGCCCCTCCCCCACCCCGCCCCCGGCGGCGGCTCTGGCGGGCTCCATTCATACTCGGGGGGTTTGCGGGGGCGGGGTGCTGGGAGGTGGGAAGCGAGAGCAAGAATCTCCTTCCCCCCTCCCCATCTAGCTGTCAGTCCCCGCCAGAGGCAGCGCGGTGCGGACACACACACACGGGCGCACACACTAAAACATACTCATTTTACACTCACGCTCACGCTCCGCAGGGACAGACGCGGGGCGGGCCCTGGGGGAACAGAGCCATTGGGCCCAGCCCGAGGTAAGAAGCCGCTGCGGGATGCCCCGACCTGTCCCCCAACCTGCTACGGTGTCAGGATCCTGTCTGCTTGTGCCGGGCAGGGAGCCCGGACTCTTTACCAGCCAGTCTCCCTCCCGTCTGAGTGTGTGGAGGGGGGAGAAAGGGAGAGGGGAGTTGGAAGAAAGGCAAAGGGGAATGGGAGGTGGGGGTAAACTCGGAGTGAACTTGGTGTGGGGCTGGGGGTGGGAAGGCACTGAGAGGGCTTGCAAGAAGGGCTGGAGGGGGAGGAGTGGGAGGAAAACAGGGCGTAGGGCTGGGGAGACTGAGTGGACCTGGAAGAGGAGGCTCTTTGGGGACAGAACCGCAATGGCTCTGGTAGACTAAGGGAAAGAGCTGGGAAAATCTGGAAGGAGAGACTTTGAGGTAATTAGAAGGGAGGTTCTGAGGCACATATAAAATCATCTGCAAGGAAAGGCATTAAGGGGGATGGTGAACTCTCCCGCAATCCCTTGGCCTTCGGATCTGCACCCATCTGAAGCTAAAGGGACTTGGAAACAGGATAATATGTCTGAGAACTGGAGATACCCACCCAACTCCAAGTTATAGGCTAGGCAGTGAGTCCTTAAAGTCATCCCTTGGGGCTCCTTCTTCTCAATGGCTCCATTCCTAGTTCCAGGTATTCTTCTTCCTAGAGGGTCTGGGAAGACCGGACCATCCTAATCCTCACCTGTTTGCCTCGCTGTCCAAGACATACAGACTTCAACATTTACTCTTGAACATGCACATTCCATTACTGGACACAATCGGGCATACTCTCCACCATTTGACAAATATAAACATATATATGTTCTCAGACACAGGTTGCTGGGGATGGGGATTAGTATTCTTAACCAAGACTTTCTTTGCTTTATCCCAACTCCTCTGAGCAGAGGGAAGTGCTTCTCTGCACCTGTTCCTTCTCTTAAACTATCTTCCCCACTTCTAGCCAGCCTTTTCTCTTCTTATACCCAGTGTCTTGACTTTATAAAGTCTGGAGAGCACCCAGAGGAGGGAAGGAGGCTGCCCCTCCCAAAGACTACAAAGATCGTTTAGGTCCTTACCCTTAAAGATCAAACTCATCACTTTAACTCCTGCATGCCTTCAACACCCTGGGTCCTTCCAGTTCCTTTATTCATCTTCTCAATTGTAAAGTATCCCCCAATAGTCCTTACTGCAGCCCCTTTAGACCTGCTCATTCCCTTTACTCAATTCTACCCAATCATAAAGGCTTAGATCAGCAAGTCCAGCTGGGAAGGAGTTAAGTTCTGACAGGCTCTCATACCCGAGTCCACCCTGATGCCAACCCCCCTCAACCCCGCCTCCGTTTTGCCCAGCCATCTGTGCCCTCCAGTGGCCTGCCCCGCGTCATCCCCGGACCCCAGCGGTGACATCCGGCTTGGGAGGGAGACTGTGAGGAGCAAGTCTGGAGGGAGGAGTGGAGCAGCTGGGCTAGGAGGTGCGGTGCCGGAACTCTCGGCTCTATCCTCCCTTTTTGTCGCTTTGGGGAGCCTCACACTGTGGCAGGTGCTGGGACAGTGACTGCCTCTCCTTCCCTTTCCATCTCCCTTCGTTCTGTCCCTGAGCACACTGGAGAGAGGGGGTGAGATGGGGATTTCGGCCCATACATTTCAGTGAGTGTTGGATCTCTGTGTACATCTCTGTTTATCTTTGTATCATTGTACCGTCATTATATTTGCTCTTGAGTCAAGTCTCTGGTTTTGCTTTTTTTAATTTTTCTCGTTCTCTGTCCCTTACTCTTTCTCAGTCCCCATCTCTCCCTTCATTTTTCCCCCTGAGCATCTCTTTCTCCCTTTGTATCTTGCTCTCTTTCTTGGAATTTCTCTTTTTGTCTCTTTCTATTTCTCTGTCACCCTCCCACTGTACCTCGTCCACCAGTCTCTCTCCTTCTCCATCTTCCCCTCTTCGCCTCTGCCCCCAACCTGGCTTGCCCGATCTACTGCCTAAACCATCGCTAGACTGGCGATAGACTGCCCAGCCCGGCCAACTCTGTAGCATTAGCCCTGGGGACCTTCCGAGAGGGGGATTGATGGGGAGGGGGATTCTGCCAGTCAATACTTGGGATCTCCTCGACTAGGAGAACCCCGCGGGGAAGGGACGCAGCATTGACGCCACCCAGCACATTCTGCGTCATCCGTTTCCGCGGCAACCAGAGGCAACGTCACAGCATGCTCCTTCCCCTCCCCCTGTAAGGACCTCATCCATTCCGGGCAGGGGGGGCGTCACGCTTTGGGGAAATGACATCAGGGCTAGAGGACATAGGGAATCCTTTGACATCTCGCTTTGGGACGGGAGGGAACTGGCTGGCAGGGGGCGCCCGAGAAACAGGGAGCAGCCTGAGCATGGGGGAAGGGAAGAGTCCCGACATGGCCCGAGCCAAGAGCATCCCACTCGGGAGGGAGACATGGCCTGAGAATGGTAAGAGGCTGGTAGGAGGGGGATGAAACTTGGAGCACGTGAGACTCCCAAGTTGGAGGGGACATGGTCTATTTGGGGCTGGGGGAACAGGACAAGCTTACCTGCGTGGGAGGCAATTTGAAGTGAGCACAAGGCCTGATGGAGAGGAAACAGGATATTGAGGGAGGGCTCTCAATCTCTTCTCCGTGGAAGGAGTACTTGATTAGGAGAGAACAAGGTATTCTAACCAGAGTCCCACTCTTCCTTTCCTTTTTTCTTCCTGCCTTTTTTTCTCTTTCTCCATCGTCTTTCTTTCCCAGGAGCTTCCACACCCCCTCCAGGCTTTTGTCCTGGGGGCTCCATGGCCCCTGCTTCTTAGGGACCGCAGGATGAGGAGAAGTCGCAGTTTCTTGGCCGTGGCTGTGAGTGGAGACGAGGTGCGCTACCCGGCCCGGGTGAGAGGGGGTTTGGGGTCCCGGGGCCGGGCACAGGTAGGAGCTTGGGCACAAGTTTACAGAGGTTCTGTTAGTGCGCCCTCTGTTGGCCGCTCTCTTTAAGACTCCCGGTGTTCATCATCCCTGTTTTGGAATCTGAGGTCCCATCCTGCGCTTTTCCAGCTTCAGGTAAACAGAACAGTCTGGTTTGGGATGCCTGCATAGCCTTCCCCAGACTGAAGGGGCTCAGATCACGGCCTGCTCCCTGCAGGAATTAGCAACCCCCCGCCCCAAGCCTCTGTATGTAGCCCCCAATCCTGTTCCTACTTTCTGATCTTTCTGATCTGACAAGAGAGGGAGTGGGCACATTGGAAACGAACTATTCCCCTACTTTTTAAGGCCAATCTAGGGGCGGAGCACGAAACAGCTAGGGACCTGAAATACCATCAGTGACAATCTCTCAGTTAAGGAGTGTTCTGATTTAAATGGATTTATATCCTTCCGAAATATGCCATTTCACAAGTTTGGATTCAGAGAGAAACACTGGCGTTCCTTGGGGGGGTCTGAGGGGGAGGACGAGGGGAAAATCTGGACTGGAGTACGTCCCAATCCCCAATTCCCATCCTGCCCTCTGCAGAGGCCCAGGGAGGCTGGGGAGTCAAGCCGCTGTAGGCTCTCCCATTCAGGGGGCAACACTCTGGGCACTGAGCTGCGTCCTCGTCTCCGCCTCCGCCGCCTTTCATCCGGTCCCTACAGCTCGGGCTGGGTGGACCAGGAACCGGTTGATGTAGCCCCACGGCCTCGGCCCAACACGCTGGCGCTGCTGATTCCGCCCCTCATCTCAATCACCCGGGCAGAGCCTAACAGGTAGGGAGGAGGGTGGGCAATGGGCAAAGGGAGGGGAGGGACACTCCTGGGAGATTCCAAGGTAGAAGAAATTTAATGGAGCACCGACTTACAGAGAAGGAAACTGAGTCCTAGAGAAGTGAGGGAACTAGATCAAAATCACACAGGTAGTAAGTTAGAAAAGCCAGCCCTCCAACTCTTTAATTCCATACAACACGGCTTTTCCCCTCACCACACAAGTAACATCTGGTTTTGGCTCCTTCCCTGGCATAAGGGAGTCCATGGTCATAGTGGAAGGTAAGACAAACCCAGGGGTGTATGTGTGTGTGGGATGTGTGAACCCAGTCTAGCTATCCAATTAAGAACCAGACCAGTTCTGTTCCCGGAAAGCAGGACTGCTCATATTCTGATTCCCCCTATTTTTCAACCCACTGGCTTTCCTTTGAAATCAAGGCCAAAGCAATCCTAGCATGCCTGGGAGCTGAAGGGCTCAGATCTAGGCTGGGCCCTCTCAGGATCTGACTTATATTAGGGGAGCCAGACCCATAAAGTCAAAGGAACTTTAGAAATCATCTTGTCAAATCACTTCCTATTATGGATGGGGAAACTGAGGCCCAGATTAGGGAAGGCAATAGCTCAAGGCCACAATGCAAGTTAATATCAGAACAGACTTAAGAGTCCAGATCTTCTGGTTCCTAATTTAGTATCTTCTGCACTTTCCTTTGGATGAAAAGGACAATTTGGTTTACATTTCTAAACATTTTTTTCCCACTTTAGTGCTTTCCTCACCTTATTCTGAGATAGTACAAGTCTAATGTCTGAATACTCTTCCTATTTTTATAGATTAGAAAGTATATGTTACAGGAGTTGTCAGCAAAAAACATATTGTGCCAAATATTATACTATTTAGGGGCAGATACAAATTGAGATAAAGCTTTACTCTACTTTTATGGACCTTAGCCTAGTAGGGAGATATGTCTGTCATACATTCAATAAACCCTAAATGCCTCCAGAATGCTAGATGCTGGAACCAATATAGTTCAGGTAAGTCACAGTTTTATATGTATTTTGAGAACATTAGACAAGTGCAACTAAGGGGTATGTGACGAAAGGGAACAGATCATGGTACAAAGATGGAACATCATGGCCATTTTTGCATCATACAGGATTTCTCATGTACTAAGGGTGACTGAGATTGAAAATGGGAACAATGCCTGGTGAACTGGCCTAAGCTCCTAAACTGTAGGTTCCAGAGAGGGGGAATCCATCAGCCAGGCAAAAGTGTTCTTTCATCATTCACTTCCTGCTCGCCACAGACCTGTCCCTCTTTGCTGATCCTGTAATCTTTCTGATGTAATTGGAGCTGGGGGGAGGGAGGAGGAGAGATATTTACAGGGAAGATGGCTTTCTAGCCTTTTATATGGCTTTGAGTGATTCTCTCTACCCACGCCACCTCAACCTGGAAGCCTCAAGTCTCCAGCACCACTTGGTACTTGGGTGTATAATCTCCCTATTGATCTCTAGCTATTTCAACCTGTAAGGACCTCCCAGTCCTTCTGAGCTCCAGGATCCATTTTTTTCTTCTTCCCTGCCACCTATAGGTCCCCCAGCTGGGCACTCTCTTTTTTACACTCTGCCTCCTTTACTGACACTGCAACGCCTTCCTCGACCCCAGACCTTAAAATCCAGACAACCCTATGGGGCACTGATATGAGTTATGAAGCATCAGCTTCAGGACCTCTGGTCACCCCTTTTTTTATTCTCTGGTGGCTGGACACACTATTCTTTCTGAGGAGTCATCACATATGGTTCTGACCTTATTGGGGAGGAGGGTCCCTCTGTGGGGATTCTGCCCTTTTTGGATTATGGGAGGAGTCCGGATTGGGAAGTTTCCCCAAACCTCGGTCCTTTCTTCACAGGCTTGGATGTCCACCACCTCCATCCCTTACTGTTAGTGGGAGCACAGGCCTGATTTGGAGGGGGGAGGGGGGAGCAGATAGGAAGGGAAGGGGTGGGAACTAGAAGAGCTTTGTGGGGGATGAAATTGGTCTCCGGCAGCAGCAAGATTGGCAGCTCTTTTTATAAAAGCGCTGGAGGGAGAGGGGCGGGAGTACGGAGGGGAGGGGGGGATGGTATAGACTATTCCACTGCTTTCCGAGGGAAGGAGGGAGGGCCGCGCAGTATATATTGGATTGGGGACGGGGAGGGGGTGCGGGAGTGTGGACATCATAGGTCCGCAACCGGCCGTAGGGATGATGGGGGGGATCCCGGGCTGGGGGCTGAGGACCCGAAGACTGGCTGCAACCCTGCTCGGCTCCGGTTGACTTGGCTCGGCTCCGCAGGGCGCAGGGGGCGGCGGGGAGTGAGTCACGGCCTCTCCAGAATTAGGCGCTGCAGGGGGTAGGGTGGGGGTGGGGAGACTCGGTGGCCTCGGAAGGAGAGGGGACAGTGCGCTCGCTCCCCGTTTACTTCTCGGGAAAGGCCGTATATTCCTTCGTAGTGTGAAGGTTCCTTCTCTCCCCAGACCACCAATAGAGTCCAGTCTACCCACATTAGGAGGTAAGAAATGATCCCCGGATCCCGGCAGCCCCTTGAAAATGGCTTTTCTGGTTTTCCCCCCCGGAGCATCAGAGAGAGTGCCTCAGTTTCCCCTTTGCAAGTCCGGGATTCCCCGCAGACGCCGATAAATTAGTGTTCAACTAGCTTTAGTATTTCCTCCAGTCGGCTCCTTCCTCTACCCACTCTAGACAACATGCACGCTCAGACACACACCCAGACCCACGCACGGGCTCACACACACACACACACACACCTTACAGTCCCAAACATAGATCATGAAAACATACAAGGGGCACACACATGCACAGGTGCACGCGGGGACACCCTCATTCACGTTCCCAGCAACGCACACGGACACACAGTCAGACTGTCACATACTCACAGATGGTCACACACGGTCCCGTTAAGACCTTCGGCTGTAGACTCCGCCCCCTTTGACTGACAGACGGAGGACTGATAGACGGAAGTTGAGCTTTCCCCGCGTCGGTTTACCGAGTTAACTCCTTCGTGCCTGCACTTTCCTGAGCGATGTTGCAGAAAGGGAGGGCACTGGGTCCCCTCCCACTCAAACGGGTGGGGTGGCGTTTGGCTGGGGAGGGGGAATCGCGCGCGTGGAATTGGGACCTGTTAGATGGAGGGAGAGAGCCGCTTTGGGCCAACCACCCCCTCCCCAGGTTAGGCCTCTTCCCCTCCCCCTCTAAGTTGGGGCCGGGGGGCTGGGGGCGGCGCTGACAGCAGGCTGTAGCTGCCATGGCGGCAGCGGGGGCGGGGCGGGAGCGCGGGGCGGGCGCGGAGCGGAGCGCGGAGCCGCGGACTCAGTGAGGCGGCGGCGCCGCGGCAGCAGCTGGGTTGACACCGGCTGTGGGGCGCGGGGCGCCCCTCGGGACCCCCGAGCCCCAGGGAGAAGGGAGTGCCTTTCCCCGCTAGCCCCTGCGGGTTCCAAGCTCCTTGGTTCAGGGCTTCGTTGCCGAAAGCTCTGGGCTCCGGCGACCCTCATCCAAGCCCAATACCTCTCAGCGCCCGGGAGCCGTCCCCGCTGCGAGCCGCCCCTGCTGCCAGCCCCCGCAGCGACCCGTGTTTCTGTCCCCCTACTCCGCTCTTCTTCCCGCTGCCCCCGGGCTCTGCGTCCGGAGCCCCGGGCTAGCCCTCCTCCGCCCTTTCTGGCTCAGGGCAAGATGGCTCGGGCAAAGCAGAGCGCAAGGACTCTGGCCTGGGCGCAGGGGGCTGCGCACCACTGAAGCCGGGGTCCGAGAGGGCGCCCGGGCGGGCTGGAGAGCCAGAATGGAGCCGCCGCCCTGCTCAAAGAAGAGCCTGTCCCTGTCGCTGCCCGGGGCCCGGGATGGCCAGGCCACGCTGAGGCCACCCCAGCACCTGTGGCGCCAGCCACGGACCCCGATCCGGATCCAGCAGCGGGGCTATTCTGACAACACGGACCGCGAGCGCCGAGCGCAGGGGCCCGAGCGGGGGGACTCTGAGCGGGAGCGCGCTCCGCACCGGCCCATCGAGCGCGCCGATGCTGTGGACACGAGCGACCGGCCTGGCCTGCGCAAGTCCCGTATGTCCTGGCCCTCTTCCTTCCATGGGACCTCGGCCGGGGGCAGCGGCGGCAAACGGTAAGGGAGGCGGCGAGGACGGAGGCGCCGCGGGGCGGGTGAGGGGGGAACTCGGGCAGGACGCTGGGAGGCGCTAGACGCCCGGCGTCAAGGAACCTGTTCCAAGGTGTCAGCGCTCAGTGGGGTCCTCAAAAACCCCAAACCAAAACAAACCCGCCGAACTGGAATTGGGACCACTTCCCATGCTAACGCTATCTGGCGTTCCAGCTCACGTTATAGCGGGGTCCGGTCGGACTATGCCAGCACCTGTAGTCACTGTTTGGGGGCCCTAGAGGGCGCTAACTCGGGTTCCGGGGTCGGTGCTCTGAGCCCCCCCCCCCCCCGGGGGGCTATATTGGGTCGCCGGGATGTATTTTTCAGGGTCCTGCGTTGTATCCTGTAGGTGTTGTTTTGGAGTCTCAGGGGGCTCTAGGACAGGATCTGAGATCAAGTTTCTGGCTTGGAGGGAGGGTCGCCAAGTTTTAGGGTCTCTGGATGTGACGGCCGAGAGATGTCTGTCTCCGGGCTGCAGGGTATACATACGGTGACTGGGCCGACTGGAGAAGCGGTCGCGCTCTCCCGTCTAGGCAGTGGTCGGTGGCAAAAGCAAAGCAAGCTGCCGGGGAGACGTGGAACTTGATGAGCAGAGAGAGGTTCTCTGGGGGGCGCTTTTCCTAAGCGTCTGCATCCAGGGCAGGGGCTTCTTAGGGCTGGGTGCCCGAGTCCCCGGGTCTAACCTGGACCTGTTCGTGGGCAGAGCTTTAAGCTCAGTTTTGCTCAGGCTGCCTGCGGGGTGTGTGGCGGAGGTGGAAGGAGAACTCGGACTGGACAGTAAGAAAGGAGGGCAGAACCGAGGGGGCTCAGGCTCCTTTGAGGGTGTTATAACGGAGCCACCTCCCCTGCAGGGGTCCGGGGATTTCGTGCCCGCTGTGCTATTGTCGCTGCAGTGAACTCGGAGTTCCTGTGGAGATTGTTTCAACCAGGAGGCGCTGAGCCTCCTTTCGTAGTTCGGGGGGGGGGGGTGAGTGGGCGGCTAGATCTGGCGGATGCTGTAGGTACTGGGGATACGTAACCTAAATCCAGCGCTTCCGTGTAGAGTTCTCGATAGTCGGGACAGGGGCAACACAGCAAAGGGAGGGAGTGATGGGCACAATTCTGTCCGTTCATTGGGCTAAAAGTGGAGATGAGGAAAATAAGGACTTCCCTGGCCGGGCCAGGGACTGTGGTACTTGGGAGTTTCTCGGTCTGTTGTTTCTCTGCCTAGCTCTGTCCATCTCTACATCTATTTCCATTTCCCTTTTTATTTTTATTTCTTCTGTATCTTAACAATTCTGCCTTCCTCGCCTTGCCCACATATCTTTTGTCTCCTCCAGGACGTTTGAGCTCACAGCCGGTGGCAGGCAAATTGGTGCTGGTCTCGAGGAATTGCACGGAGGAAGGGGGAATCCATCCCCTCTCCCACTAAACTTAAGCTTGCCTTGATTTTTTTTTTTTTTTTTTTTTTTTTTTTTTGGTGAGGGCGGGAGCAAAGGACCAGCGTGCTCCAGGGGTGACAGCGAGCCAAGGGCTTCCTGCTAATAAGCATCGGGAAGATGCGGGGGACTGAGACCTCGTCTGCAGACGGGGAGGCACCTTGTGCCCCCCGCCACCGAGCCCCCAGTCCCCATGCACACTGGCACAGACTCCGAGTTCCCACCCCCGCCCGCCCCCTAGCGGGGCTGAGTCACGGGCTGACATTCCAGGCAGGAGGCAGATGGAGCCCGGGAGAACTGCACGGGAAAGGTTGGGGAACGTGACCCCCCGCGCGGAACCCGAGGACGAGAGAGACAAAGACACAAAGAGAGCGAGGAGGACACAGGCGGACCTGGAAAGGACGGGAGATTTGGGAAGGCCCGCCTTAGCACAAGACAACCGTACCCTCAAGGAACAGGAAGAGTTCTAAATCGGGCACCGGGGCCCGCGAGCAATAGGCGCAAGTCTGTTGGGAAAAGGCAGGGGCTGCCTCTGGAGGAGTAGGGCAAGGGCTTTGGGATGCTAGACTTTAGACTTTGCCGGTACCTTGGGGCGCACCAAGTTTGAGGCCTTGAGTCCCGCCGGTGCCTTGCTGTGTCATTTTCTGTTTCTGCTGCTCCGCTCCTCCAGCCCTTGCAAATGTCTTTCCCCCAAATCTCAGAACTTCGAACTGTTCCCAGAGAACCCTCCTTTTCTATCGCTTATTCAGCCCCGCGGTCCCTAGATTCCTGGCGCCCTCTGGTGGCCACTGTGTGATCGGTTCGGCGAGTCCCTTTGGCTCCCCTCTCTTTCCCCTCATCCCTGATTAAGTCCAGCAGACCCCCACTTAGCCCTTGAGAAATGTCTGCTCTATAGCAGGAATGAATAACCAGTGGTTGTGAGAGCAACGAGGGACTCTGGAGCCTCACCCTTTATCATCCTCCTCCCCCCATTAGACTGTAGGATACTCTTGTCTAGGGTTGGAGACAGGAAAAGCATGATCTGAGAAAGAGTTAAGGCTTGTGTGGGAATCAGTGGAGTATATGGTAGAGGAAGGAAGCTTAACTCACGAATGGCTGAAATTCCGAAAATCGGAACTTGAAGAAGCTTGGGCTTATGTAGCCCAAAACATAATTATGATGATGATGATTACCGAGATCTAGATGGAGAATAACTTACTTACCTGGAATCAAATTCTAAGGGACAAGGTCAAATTCTATCCTGGGTCCCTAGTCATTTCACCGAAACCCTTCTCCCCCTAGTTAAAAGGATAGCTTCCTTTTCTCTCCAGCTCTGAGAGGAGGGAGGCAGTCTGTGGGAGAAGGTGCCCCCCATCCTGGATTATAAATAGCCATCCACATTGGAGATGTTTAATCTTAGCAGGGCCCCAAACAGCTTCTTGTGCCAGCCAATTCCTAGGCTCTGGGCCACGGAAAGATGGGTACCCCAAGTCTCTCCTCCCACTCTTTTGTCCCTGAGCCTGAAAATCTACCATTCAAGATTCAGTCAAAGTATGTGTGTGGGAAGATCCTAGGCAGGAAAGAATTAGACTCACATCTGGCCTGAGTCTTCACTTGATTGTGTGAAGATAGACGACCCCCTATGTACCTCAATTTCCTGATCTATGAGATGAGGGTAAACATGTACAGTGTCTCACAGCTTTACAAACCTTGAAATAATGGAAATGTTATTTTCTTGTTAGCCTCTATGGGAGAACTTCATGCATCTCACAGCTGAATGGTAAAATGAGATAATCGGAGGTATCATGATGTCAGATCCCTCCCTCTCTGGGGTTCAGCCTAAAAGGGGTGTCACAATGCACTTATCCCTAGGAGGGGTTATATGTACCTTTAGAGAAGCCCAGAGCAGTTAGGTGACACAATGAATAGAGAGAAAGTACTGGGCTGGGATTCAGGAAGACATCTTTCTGATTTAAAATCTAGCTTCAGACACTTATTGTGTGATTCTGAGCAAGTCACTTAATTCTTTTTGTCTCAATTCCTCATGTAAAAATGAGCTGGAAAAATAGCAAACTACTGCAGTATCTTTGTCAAGAAAAGCCCAAATGGGAACACGAAGAGTGGGACACAGCTAAAATGAAAGAACAAAAGGAAAGCCCTACACTCACAGATGAAATTTGATAGTGAGAAGACATAGTTATCCTGTGGTAGGGATAGATCCGAATGAGGGTGAGGTGTAAATCCTAGTGCTTGGGTCTAAATCTGGATCATGCAGGGGGTGGGGTGGGGAATTATGAGTTACAGGACCAATAATGCAAAAGGTAGTTTTATGAATTTTGCTTTGGGCTTGAGATGGGCAAGATTGGAGTTCTAAAGACTTCCTTAGATACTTACTTGATCTGTCTTCCAGGACAAGTCACTTAATATCTGAGTTTTCTTATCTATAGAATGGGGATAATCTCTCCTCTTTCACAGGGTTGTTGTGAGGATCAACTGAGATAACATATGTAAAATACTTTGCAAACCTTAACATCCAATGTAAAATGCTATTATATCATCATTAGCTTGTGTTTGAAGTCAAGAGCTCAGTATGTGGCTGTCTGGATCAGTGAGATTTATGGAGGTCATTCTGTGGTTGGGCTGTGAGTGTAGTTAGGATCAGACTAAAACTGGATTAAGGGTTCAGTCTTGGACTCAGGGATGATCCCCACCTCCTCTGACTTGCATTAAAAGTCTTCTTGATGCCTCCTGCCTGTGGGGAGATGATTCTGGGGTTTCTGAGTTTGTGTCAGACATGGATAAAACCCCAAGGGTTCTATCAAGCTGGAAAATCTTTGAGCAGGGAAGGCAGAAGCAAAAGATTGTCTAACCTCTGAGATAGCCTGGTGAATTCGGAGAAGCAAATCTCCAGGATGGCTGTGGGTAATGGATCCTGCTTGTTGACTTAAAGATTAAATTATAGAGGGGTTGCGATCTGATGATGATGGAGGGAATACCCACATCAACAAAAATTGCAATCCTACACGCATTGCGATACGGGCTGCAACGCAGATACAGCCAGGAAGACCCTGGTCTGAGCAGAGTTAGGTGGAGCTTGGAGCCCCTGGCCTGAAGGGGGAGTCTGGGGCACAAGCAGCGAGTCGTTCTCGGGAGCTACTCTGGCTGATCTCAGGGCCTGAAGTACCGCTTCGGAATCCCAGGCCATCGCGGAACCCGTCCTGACAGCGCTTCACTGTAACTGCGGCTTCGCAAAGTCCAGAATGAGACGCCCCTGTAATAAGAATACCTCGGACGGGTCCTTTCTCTCTGTCCAGGGGCTGTGGCCCCTCCTTCCAATTAAGGACTAGCAGACTGGCCTTCCGCTTTTCCAAATATATGGTCTGAGGAGGAAGGAGACCGTCTGGGTGCAGGCAGTCCCTAAAGCTGCCGGAAAGGATCCAAGGGGCACGCGGAACTTAGACTGAGTCCAAAGGTCTTGGAAGTCCTGAGGCTGCGTCTAAGGTTACTTGTCTCGAGACAGTACTTCAGACCTGAGGGCTGGCGCTTCTGGGGGCTTCCTGCTTTAAACAGCTCTTTTCCTCGACTCCAAATCTGCCTCTCCAGAAAAGCCGGAAGGGCTGGAGCCCGGGGCTGGGCGCCCGGCACTGGGCAGAGGAGATGGGGCGGAACAGCACAGATGCAGGGCCCCGGCCTGGGCTAGGCGGGGCCGCAGGATCAGACCTTCCCACTCCCCCCGCCCCCCGCTCACCAAGCCGCTGGCTGTAGAGGAGAGGCCCCAGCGGAGTCAGGGAGGTGGCCCGGGCCCACAGCCAGGCCTCCAGCCGTCTCTCCTGAACCCCACGTGGCTTTTCCGAGGACACGGGGCCCCGGACCAGTGTCCAGTCATGGCCCGCGGGCCCAGAGTGGGCAGCATCCCGAAGCTGCTGCTGTCAGGCCCGGTGCTCAGGCGAGAGTCGGAGGCAGAGGACGAGGCTTTCCTGCCGGAGTCATCCCCGGGCGGGCCCCCGAGCCTCCGGCTCACGCCGCCCCATTCGCCTGTCTTCTTCTCGACTCATTCCCCCACCTTCCGAAAGCGGCTGCAGCCCAGTCGCAGGCTCTGGGACTCCCACCGTCAGGCCCGGGTTCGGTAAGTGCGTCCGACCCGCGCGCCCCCTCGATCCAGCCCAAGCCTTGCCCACAGCCCAGTTTGGCCTCGGGTGGGAGGAAAGCTCTTCTCGGAAGCGGCGGGAAAACTATTTATTGCCCACCCCTCTTTCTGCTGCCTGGGATAGAGTTGGGGAGTCGGGTGGGAAGAACTAGACCAGCCCTGGTTCTACAGTGAGACCAGAAAAGAGAGGGATCTGACCTTAATTGTGATGAAAGTGTTTCGGTCGTGCTACTCTCCATTTCTCCGCGAGTGGACATCATCTGAAGCTGCAAACCCAGACGCTTTGTTTTCCCCAATCTCAGAACTCGGGGTTTACTTGTAGCCCCTCCTTCTTAGTGCACCTGCCCTAGTACTAAGCACCGCTGGCCCGAATTGCGGCACCGGAGCTGCGGGGGATGCAGGGACAAGACCGACCCGCAGGTAGGGTCTGTGGCGACTGAGTTGGATCAAGATGATTCCCTTTCCTCCCCTAGACAAGGGACCGAAACACCGGGAGAATAGAAAGCTGCGTGGGGAGCGTCCCGAAGTTTTCTGTCTCTGGGTCCTTGTCTTTCCGGAGTCTGTATCTGGGTGTTTGTCACCTGTCTAATCTTGGAGTTGAATTTCTTGCTATAGTTTACCGGGAAGGGGGGTGGCGGAAAAGGGGAAGGGAGGGAGGGCACGTTCAAGTGGAGACAGTCCCCTAGCTCTGCGGTTGGTCTGGGATCCTTCCCTCTCCCTGCTGAGCAGCAAGAGGCGATGAGGTGGGGACCCAGCCCAAGTCCCTTGGCATTCATTGCCCTCGGGCACAGCGGAGCTCGGGCGTCACCGGGAGGTAGAGGGCGGAGATTCTGGCCGCCGCTTGGGGGAAGGGTTGTAATAACCTGTGGTGATGGCCCTCCGGGGCCAGGAGTTGGGGGAGCTGAGGGTGTCTGCGGGGACTTAGGACAGGAAGGGGAGCGGGGCACCGGAGCTCCAGGGAAGGAGTTCATACCACTTCTCGCCCGAGGGACACCCAACTGAAGCAAATTCCCCCAGCAGGAGCAGCCCCCTTCCCCGCCCCTAAATCCGTTCCGGGTGGGTCATTGGGGAGGGGAGTGCGGTCACTCAGTGGAAAGTTTGCGCCTTTGAGAGAAGCTTCCTGAGGTTCTGGCTCCTGCCGGTCCCGCCTCCCTCCAAGAGTTGCGCTGTGCTCCGGGTTCCAGGACTCCTGGGTCTCGTCCCGTCCCTCGGGGGTGACCCTGGGCTGTTCTCCTGGCCCCTCCTGCCAAAGGCGGGGCCACAGGCCCCAGACTCTGGAGCGTCCCCTCCGGCCTCAGAGGCGCTCTAGTTCTCAGCCTTGCGGTTCCACTGCCACCTTCTGTTTTGGGGCTGCGAGGGGCCGGACCCGTGCTTGAGTCCCGGCGCCAAGCCCAGCCCCAGCGTGCTCCCGCGGTAGCACTCAACCTCTCCATGCGCCGCTCCCATGTTCTCTGGCTCCTGCCCGCCCGGCTCCCCGGGGGAGGCGGGGGCGCCCCCGGCTCAGCCCCGACCCCAGCCTCGGCCCCCGGCCCTGGCCCTGGCGCTGCCCCCAATCCGCCCCCTGGCTTTCCTGGGTGCCGGCTCTGAGCCCGCCACACACTTCTCCTTCAGCGAAGAGGACATTCGCCAGCACCGGCTCACCAAGTCCGTCAGGTGGGTGTCCAGCCTCATGGCCTGGACCCAGACCCGGGCCCTACCAGACCCAGACTTTTCCTGCTGTGCTTGGGGGAGGGAAGGCCTGAGCTCTTTCTCAGCCAGCCTAGAACTACAGGTCCGGGGCCGCATATTCTGGGCTTCTCAAGCTCCCCTCACCCTCTTCCCACAGTGCCCAAGTTGGAGCCCTGGCCTTGAAACCCTAGCTTGTCCGGGCCGAGGCACTGGGGAAACCAGAGAGGGGAAGATTCCTGTGTCTCGCTCTGAGTATATTTAGAGTCCAAGGAAGAGAAACTTGGGGGAATGGAGGAGGAGAAAGGGCCAGCTAATGTAGGGGCCATTGGAGACTTGGAGGAGTCTGAGGGACCTGAAAGGACTTGAGGAGAGAAGAGCTGAGGGAACTGAAGAGTTAAGAATATTAAGAGACCAAGGCAGGACCTAAGGGTTGGTGGTAGGAGAAGAGGAGCAGGGATTGGGGACTAGAGTTAAGGGTATTAAAATTCAGGAGGCTTCAGCTTATGAAAAGGACAGTGAAATCACTGGAAGTAGAGAAGGTGGGATCAAATCCCATCTTTGGCTTTTAGATATGTGACCTTGAGCAAGTCACTGAACTGGGCCTCAGTTTCCTTATCTGCAAAGTGGAGATTTGGACCAGAGCAGTCTCTCAGTTCTATGCAATTTTAAGTCTAATTCTTTTGCCTTGTTCACCTTTCTAATGGAAAGAGGTTTTCAGCAGAACCACACTGGAGGGAAGTTGCCTACACAGTTCTAGGTCTGGGTCTCTCTAGATCCACCACTCTAGCCTTAAATTTTCCCCAACCCAGAATCAATCCAGTCACTTTTAGAACTATACAAATGACAGTATGTCATAGGACACAGCACACAAACCCAGAGGCTCAGAATTTCAGCACATTGCAGTCACATAGCAATCTTAGGTACACATGAGGGCAGACATAGACACAACAGTAGTCTCAAAAACAGACTTTGTCACACACAGACACATTGAATACCAACTCAAGCAGTGACAGAAAGTCATACATACTCAGAACAGATGGGCTACACACTCAGACTGCAGTCTCGAAGACACACAGCAGCTGTACATACAGCCACACAACAGTCTCTGGGACACATACATGCATTCAGCCACTGAAATCATTCCTCCCTCCCCACCCCCACCCCAGCCCCTCATATACTTGTTTTGTAGTCACTAGACCGGGAACTTCCTTGGGGCCAAGTCAGACCCAGGAGCCTGAAGAAGGTGGGGCCATTGCAGTGGGTGGGGAAGGAAAGATCGAGTTCGGACAGTGGAAACAGTGTACCAGGTACCCACTCACTCCTACCCCCACCCCAGCAAAATTTGACCTACTAGGGTGGGTGAAAGAAAGAGGTCCCATGGAATCTGTATGTCAGATGCTGAAGGAATAAGGAATTCAGGAAGTTTGGGAGGATGGAGATATGTCAAACCACAAATAACTGAGTTATTGGTGCTGGGGGGGGGGGAGAGGAAAAAGATGGGATCGTTTGCCGACTATATTCAATTGAGGATATATATTGATATTTATCACTTGTGCTCTGTCTTTAGTTCTAGGGGAAAATACAAAATTTAAATAAAATATATTCCCTAAATTCATTTAGCTTAGAAAAAACAAAAAAACAGGGAGTGATAAAGCACAAATGCGGGTAATTGGAATATTATATATTCCATTTATAAATGTACAACTGTAAAATGGATTAAACATTTATATAGGACCTACTAAGTATCAGGCACTGTGCTGAAGACATGCTTTTACAAATATTTCATTTGATCCTCACAACCACCTTGCAAAATTAGGTACTTTTATTATTCATATTTTATATTTGAGAAAACAGAGATTAATGGACTTGTCCTGAGTCACGAGTCACTTAGCTTTTAAGTGTCTGAGACTAGATTTTTACTTAAATATTTCTGATTTCATTCCCAATACTCTACCCACAATACCACCAGTTACTCTAGGAGCAAACTAGGCACTATGTGAGTTATAAGTGAGAAAGGGGAGATTGGGAGGTAGCATTTAAGTTGGGCAAGCATACATGCATAGATACATGCATACATGTTCATGTATGAAAAGAAGGGGAGGACAATCTAGGTATAATGAACAGCATGAACAAAGGCATGGAGATGGGAGAGTACAGGACATGGAGCAAAATGCACAGCACAGATGCAAGTAGGTTTAAGCTTTATAGTGAAAGGCCTTGAACACCAATCAGATGAATCTTGAGTTTTACTTGAGAAGCAAAGATGAATCTGACAACAGTATGAACCACCTATTGGGAAGGGGAGGTAATGTAATCAGTAAGAAGTTTTGAGTTTATTGTAATAATCCAGGCCAGTGACAGCTTGACTCATATTAAGGTAATGAACGGCACTGGAAAAAAAGTGTTTGTGTATGAGATGAGGTGGAATTGAAAGTTTTGTCAAATGATGTAGAGGAAAAAAACAAAGATAACTCCAGGTTAAAACATAGAAGACCGAATAGTCGATGGTGGTGCCATAGCCAGAAATAGTGAAATCAGCAGGAGAAGCAGTTTTGGGGGCAAAGATAATGAGCTTGTTTTTGGATACTCTGAGTCCCAGGTACTCGGGACACAAGGCAGAGCTATACAAGGCAGGGAAGCAGGTTGAGAGCTCAGAATACTGGGCAAGCCTGGAGCTAAAGATTTAGGCGTCAGGAAGCTTCGGGAAGGTAATAGTAGAAGCTCTAAGAGAATTGAGTGACATTGACAGAAGAGAGTGGTGAGAAAAAAATAAGATATAGGAGCAGAGCCTTTGGACCCAAATACCAGATAATGCCCCACATCTGCATTTAGAATGAACGGAGCTGCTTCTTTACCTTCCCCAGCTCTTTGCTGGGATAACATTACTAGGAAGCTAGGGAGGCTGAATGAAGAGGGAGAGCTACCAGAGCAGGGAAGACATAAAAGCCCGAATCAAGACCTCCAACAATGGCTCCTGTGTGTGTGGCTCTCTCCAATGGGGGCTCCATTGGAGGGTGTTTGCTGGATTTGGGGGAGCCCTGCAAGGACACATTGGAATCTCATGTTGTGAAGGGAGATTGGGTGATGAACATCTCTATCCACCCACCTTGGAGTGTCTGTGCTCCCCCTGTAGCCAAGGGGCAAGGCCACAGATTCTAAACATCCATCTTTTCCTGGGATCAGAGCTTTCCCTCTCAAATCCAACCTGATCAGAGTTTACCTTTCCCTCCCCCAGGCTGGGCTGGCTCCTTATGTGGCAAGGACAGGGTTAAGAAGAGGTTGAGCTCCTGGAAGCACAAACAGGGGGCTCAGGAGACCTCCCCCTCCCCACACCTGTACCTAGTCCCAGGGCTCTGGAGTGCACAGACATGGGCCCCCAGGGGAGGGTGGGGCAGGCGCCATGCCAGGACTGAGCTGGGCTAGGTGCCAGCTAAGCGGAGCTGTCGTGTTTTTTCTTCTGTCAGTCAGGGTAGCCCTCCCGCTTTCTTCTAGAAATCATTGGTCTGTCTGAATGTCTTTCTCTTTTTGGGTCTGCTTTTGCCTCTCATAAGTCAGAAATTGTCTCCTAGTTTTGTTTTGTGGCTTCTTGGTCTATCAGTTTGTCTAGTCTCTGTCAGTTTCCCTCTGTGCAAATGTGTGTGTGAGAGAGGCAGGGAGAGAGGGAGAGGGAAGGGAGGGAGAGGGGAGGGAGGAGAACAGAGAGGAACAGAGAGGGAGGGAGAGGCAGGGAGACAGGAAGAGGGAAGAGAAGGAGAGGGGAGGGAGAGAGAGAGAGAAATAGGGAGGGAGAGAGGAAAAGGGAAAAGTAGAGGGAGGGAGAAGTGGAAGAGGGGAAGAGAGGGAAGGGAGAGGGAGGAAGAGGGGAGAGAGGAGAGGGAAGGGAGAAAAAGGGAAAGAGAGGAAGAGAGGAGGGAGGGAGGAATAGAGGAAGAGAAATGGAGAAGAGACACAGAAATGGGGGAGAGACAAAGAAATGAAGAAACAGAAACAGAGGGAAAAGGAAAGACCAAGCAAATTCTGGTGCCCGGACTAAGACTCAAACCCTTGTTTCCAGAGTTTTCCCATTATTTCCTTCTTCTAAACTTTCCCACTCATTGATTTAATCTCAGAGACCCTGAAGCTACAACTTCCCTGCTCTCTCTAATTAAATAGCTACTATTTATGTAACACTTTAAAGAGGTAGGTGCTATTATTCCCATTTTACAGACATGGAAACTGAGGCAAGTAGAGGTTTTAAGTTGACTTTCCCAAGTAAGTGCTGGCCAATAGCTGAGGCTGGATTTGATTTCTTCAAAGTCCAGCCCTTTCCATGGTGCCACTGCACCACCTCCAGGTTCAGGGAGAGCTCAGCTCAGGCAAAAGGGTGGTAGGCTCTGTGGTTGGTTTTCTGCTTATTTTCTGCCCATTTCTCCTGCTAGTTGTCTATTTCCCAATCTCTGTTCCCATCCTTCTCTCTCTTGGACTCTGTGTTCTGACATTTCCCATTGTCTCTCCTTTAATTCCTGTGTATACCATTGTCCACACCTCTGCCTGCCTGCCTCCCTTCCCTTCCTTCCTCCGTCCCTCCCTTTCTCCCTCCCTCCCTCCCTTCCTTCCTTCCTCTTTTTCTCCATCTATATTTCTCTCCATCTCTGTCTCATTGTTCTTCTCCCCATCCTCTCTGCCTTTTTCCTTCTCTCCCTGTTGCAGCTTTGAGGTGGAGAATGGACCTTCTCCCTCCCCAGGACGCAGCCCCTTGGACTCGCAGGCGAGCCCGGGGCTGGTGCTGCCCCCCAGCGCCCCCCAGAGCCAGCGCCGTGAGTCCTTCCTGTACCGCTCCGACAGTGACTATGACATGTCACCCAAGACCATGTCCCGAAACTCTTCCATTGCCAGTGAAGTGTGAGCATACCTCCTTACCTCCTTAGGATCACCAGACTCGGCCACTTCTCCCCCCTCCCCCAGCATGCTAAAACTTCCCGGTCTGTATCCCTCCAAGACTGTGCCCCCATTCTGCCCCCCTGCTCACCTTTCCCTCCCAGATGAGCCCCGGCCCAGCTGGGGGGCGAGAGCTAGCTCCCCGAGTCTCCGAGCCCTGACCTTTGGTTTCTGACACCCTCTCCAAACTGCCATTTATTGTAGACATGAAGACTTGATTGTGACACCCTTTGCCCAGGTCAGTTTGAAGAGGAAAACCTTGGCGTGGTGGTGGGGCTGGTACTGATGGTTGTGGGGGGTGGGGGTGAGGTCAGGGGTTGTGTGTGTGGTGGGAGGGTGGGGGGGTAGTATGGGTTGAGATACTCAAGAAAATGACTTAGAATTGTATGCACAGCCCTTCAGCCTCAGGACTCTTCCTGAATGCCAGATCTACCCCAGTAGGTTTCACTGACTGCCCTTCTTGTGTCACCCCAGGTGCTAGCAAGTCTAAGAAGTGTCCGAAGCAACTTCTCCCTTCTGGCCAATGTGCCGGCCGCTGTTGGCAACAAGTGAGTGCCCACCCGGGGGGCTCTGGTGTCCAGGGACCCTCCCTGAAGTGCTCATGCTTTCTCTGTTTTTCCCCAGGAAGTCCCCAATGGGCAATCAGCCAGCGGTGTACAAGGCCACGCTCTCAGGTAAGAGCCTTGACATGGCAAGAGGAAGGACTAGAGGAGGAGGGTGGTGCCCAAGGTGAGCTCTTCCTGCTGTAGCCCTTTACCCCAACCTAATGCACTTTGAAATTTTGCCCGTTGTCACTGTCTGCCCTTGTATCATCTCCTGTTAGACAGTGAGCTCCATGAGGGCAGGAGCTGCATTTTCCTGAGCAATTGTTTCCCAGCGCAGTATCTTGCAGTTCACAAACACTTAAATGTTGAATGAAACAAAGCCCATTGGCCGGAGACGTTGAGCGTGCAGGGGCTCAGGCCAGGTCCTGCCCTCCCATCCTGAGCAAGGCAAGGATGGGGCCCCACGGTCCCCCCCAGGAGCAGAGCTGATCTCGCTGCCTGGGCCTTTGCCCCCTTGCCATTCCATGTCCTTCCACTCCCCAGAGGAGACGTACCAGCAGCTGGCCCGGGAGACCCTGGAGGAGCTGGACTGGTGCCTGGACCAGTTAGAGACGATGCAGACCTACCGCTCAGTAAGCGAGATGGCCTCCCACAAGGTAAGCCCGGGGGTTCTCGGTCCCAGGAAATGAATGAGTCGGATGGCTCCTTGGCGCTGCCCGGGGCTCACCAGGCTTCTGGGTCTCCTGAACCTCGCCTCAGCCGGAGAAGAGATTTCTAGGATTCTGAGAAAGATCCCTCCATCCCTAAGCTCAGCAATCTGGGGGCAGGGGTGCTAGTGCCGGGGTCTGGGGTCCTACCTGGTCCTAAGGTACCCTTCAAAGTCAGGATCCAATATCCAGTGCCAGTCGGGAGTGACCCAAGCCCAGAAGGGTCCCAGTTCCTGGAGGGGGCAGGGTGGGCAGGCAAGCACACAGAGGAAGTAGAGGGAGAAAGTTTACAGATGCAAAACATCTCCTAAGGTCAACACGTCTTCCTTAGGGGGGCCCAGTGTGTGAGTGTGTGTGTGTGTGTGAGTAGGTGTGTGTGTAAGTGAGTATATGAGTGTGTGTATGTGTGTGAGTGAGTGTGTGTGGGAGAGTGAGTGTATGTGTGTAAGTGAATGTGTGTATGTCTGTATGAGTGAGTTTGTATGTGTGTATGTCTGTATGAGTGAGTTTGTATGAGTGTGTGAATGTGAGTGTGTGTGAGTATGTGTGTGTGAGCGTATGCGTGTATGTGTGTGTTAGTGTGTGTATGAGTCTATGAGAGTGTATGAGTGTGAATGTGTGAGTGTGTGTGTGAGCATGAGTGTGTGTATGAGTGTGTGTATGTGTGTGAGAGTGAGTGTATGTGTGAGTGTATGAGTCTGTATGAGAGAGTGTGTGTGAGTGTGTGAATGTGTGAGTGTGTGTGTATGTATGAGTGCGTGAGTGTGAGTGTGTGTATGAGTCTGTATGAGTGTGTGAATGCACGAGTGTATGTGTGTGAGTATGTGTGAGTGTGAGTGTGTGTATGTGTGTGAATGTATGTGTGAGTGTATGTGTGTGTATGTGTGAGTGAGTGTATGAGTGTGTATGAGTGTGAGAGTGTATGTGTATGAGTGTGTGTGTGTGTGTGTGTGTGAGTGTGTGTGGTGCACTCATGCTCCAGAGGAGGGAGGGAGAGACACACCAAAGGAGGAGAGGGAGAGCAGAGTGAGGGAGGGAGAGCGCAGTGAGGGAGGGAGAGCCCAGAGCCCCCGCCCACCGGTACTGCTGGGCCCGGGTCTGTGTGGAGGCTGTGGGGTGTTTGTGCCCGCGGTCCAGCCGGGATGCTCCCGTTATCACCGGTGCGCCGGGGGCACACCCACAGACCGCTGTCCGCCTGTCCGTCCCGCATCCCTGCGCCGAGGCTCCTCCCACTCCCCGTGCCCCTTTAACAGCTCCTCCTCCTCCCGCGGCCCCCCCGGCACCACCTGACATCACAGCCCAGTCTGTTCCGCCAGTGCTGCAGTGAAGGGCTGAGACATGCACACACGCACACGCGCGCGCAAACACCCGGGATCCTGCCTGCGGCTCTGGGGCTGAGGCCCTGCGGGAGCAGCCCCAGGCCCACCGACCCCCCACCCCCCTCGGGAGGCCCGGCCTCTTGCTCTCCCCCTCCCCCGCCGCCTCTGCCGCCGCCTCCATCTCCATGGGAAGATGTCCCTCCCCTCCCTCTGACCCTGCCGCCGCCAGCACCGCTGCCAGGGGGACCTCTGGACTGCCAGTGCCAGAGCGAGCTCGGGGAGCCTGCCAGCGCTGGCCTGGGGGCGCCCGGAGGATGTGATAGGCTTGGCCAGGCTGGGCCGGGGAGCCGGCAGCAGGGAGGGGGCTGCGGCCTTGGGAGAGAGAGCCCCCGGCCCCCCCCCTACCCAAGCCCAGCGGCCCGAGCCTCCCCCCAGGATCCCAGAAGCCATCTCTGTCCCCAGGCTGGGGCCCAAACAACAGGGAACCCTTCATTTCTGTTTGCCTGTGTCCCTGGCCCCCCACCAGAGGGGGAGAGGACCCCCTCCCCAACCCAGCGGCCCCCTGCCCCCACCCGGGGACACCACCCTGTCCTGCTCCCCCACCTGCATCTGGCCTCCCCCTTGCCCCGGGCTGGGGGCTGAGGATAGAAGATGCCACTGGTGGATTTCTTCTGTGAGACCTGCTCCAAACCATGGCTGGTGGGCTGGTGGGACCAGGTAGGGGGCCCGAGAGGGCCGGGCTGGGGAGCAGGGAGGGGACCCTCTAGCTTCAGCTCTCCCGGATCATGCTGCCTCCAGCTCCATGACCCGGAATGAGTGGTCTGTGGCTCGGTGCGGCCCGGGGAGGCTGTGACCCTGCTCTCTGCCTGTCTGTCTGGGATCCGGAGCCTTGTGTGTGCCTCTGGGTGTTGGGATGTGACTGTGCCCTTGTGGGGGACTGTGGGTGTCTGTGACCCTGAATGTCTGTCTGTCTGTGACGGTGACCTGAGGGTCTGTGGGTGGGTGTGAGACCATGTGTACCTGTGACCCTGATTCCTGTCTGTGATGGTGATCTGAGTGGCTGTGACCCCGGGGGGGGGGGGGGCTGTGAAAATCTGTGATGCTGAGTCTGTCTGTCTGTCTAGGTGTGTGTGTGTGTGTGTGTGTGTGTGTGTGTGTGTGAGGTTGTATCTGTGATCCCGGGCTTGTCCATCTGTCTGTCTGTGGTAGTGCTCTGAATGTCTGTCCCTGGCGTGTGGATTGTGTAACTCGTAACCCCAGCTGTCTGGGCCTGTTTCTTCCTGTATCTGAGACCTTGGGGCTGTGATTTCTCTGTCACGTTCTGCTACCTGTGCCACTCTGTGCCCACGCTGTCTGTGACCCTGCGTGTGCCCATGGTTACGTGTGCTTCCCCAACTCCCTACAACTCTGTGTAACTGGGACTCTCCATGCCTGTGCCTTCCTGTTTCCGGGAAGACTCTGGGGGTCTGCACTCGGGTCTCGTATGGGACTCCTGAGTGAGCGAGTGACATTTTGCCCACCTGGGACGTGGCTCTGTCTGTCTGTGAGCCGCGGGTGCTTGTCTCCCTCCCCGTGCCCCTCTGAGCCCATAGATGGCTGAGCGTGCAGTGGGTGGCTCTGCTTGGGGCCCTGGGACAGGCCGGGAAGCCCCGGGTGCCATGATCCCTCTTCCTTATCCTCACTTCCCACCAATACCACGGGGCAGACACTCCTGAACGAGGGGGCCGGACTGCAGTCTTGGCCCCTGCTTTCTACTCCGGACTCCACATAGGGGTGCAGGCAGGGGGGCTCCCTGAGGTGGGAAAGGGACCATCTCCAGCCTCAGAGTCCGAGCTGTGACTGTGGGGGCCGCCGAGAGCGCCCCAGAGACCCGTGTCCTTCCTCCTGGAGTTACAATGTCACAGGCCTGGCACACTGGTGCCCGTGTGTGTCTTGTGTAGGTTCTGGAGATGGGACAAGCAGGCACAGGCAGCGCCCAGCCAGGCTCTGTGATCCTAGGCTGCTACCGCTGTTGTCCCCCCTACTCTGTGTGTGTGTGTGTGTGTGTGTGTGTGTGTGTGTGTGTGTGTGTGTGTGTGACAGAGAGAGACAGGAAGGAGAGAGAGATGTGAACTGAGCTGCGGGAAGAAAAGGCTCACTCTCCATCCCCCTCCATTAGGGAGTTCCCACATTCACTCTCAGCACTTTTCAGCCCATGTTCCCTCCCAAGAGCCGGGTAAGCCCGGACCCTCACACGCCCAAGGACGTTTCAGATCTTGGTGTGGCCGAGTGCCAGGATGCCTGGAGCTCCCCAGGGACAAGCCCCACAATGACGTGGGAGCAGCATCCCGGCTGCTTCCACTTTCCAGAATACCCAGGAGCCCGGTGCCCTCACACCTCCTAGGAGCCTCTGGCCTGGGGTCGTGAAAAGCTGGGGGTTAAGGTGCCCTTGATTGCACACCCCCCATCTCCGGCAGCCAGAGCCGCTGGTTGGAGGGGCAGTTGCTGAGGAGACTCCCATCACCATGGAGACTTGAGTTCTCTTTCCACTCGATTGGCTCCACCAGGGAGGCAGGAGCCCCTCCCCTTCTTCCACTTCCCTCCCTGACACTGGCAGGGTGTCTGTCCCCTTCCTTAGGCCATTGGACCCTAGAGTCCTGCCTCCAAGCCCGGACCCCTCTCTCTTACAAAGAAGGGGGAGGGTAAAAGAAAGCATATACTCCCCAAACATCCCCTTGGCCAGAACTCAGCCATGGCATGGGGAGGAAGGATCTTCCAGTGTCTTTCTAGCCTTGGCAGCCCCCAGAGATTATACAAAAGAAGCAGGGATGCTAGGGAAGAGTTTAGAAGGAAGCCCATCTTTAAGATGAGGGGATTGAACAGTGGCTGGTACATAATAGGCACCCAATAAATGTTGACTGACTGACTGACTTAAGAATTGATACTACCTCACTTCCTTTGGCTTTACTATTTAAAATGAGGGATTTTTGTTAAGTTTCCTTCCAGTACTGAGGTTTGGGAATATTAAACCAGTGGACCTCCCCCCAGCCCAACATGCAAACACATCTCTTCAGATTCCTCTACCATTCCCCCATGTCTGGATTAGCCCCCAGCCCCTTCCTCCTCCTCACCGTGTCTCCCATTCCTCCCCTTACTCTCCACCACACTGGGCTGGATAGTTCAAGAGGATGTTGAACCGTGAGCTGACCCACCTATCAGAAATGAGCCGATCGGGGAACCAGGTCTCGGAATACATCTCCACCACCTTCCTGGGTGAGTGAGTGGGAAGCTCCGGCCCTGCTGGAGCACAGGCTACTTGGGCCCTGACTCTCAACCTCAGGGCTGCTGAGGAAGAAGGATCTTTCTGTGAGCATGATCAGGACAGAGGGGGTCCCCCAAGAAAAGGAGGAGTTGGCAATAAACAACCCCTGGAACTTTGAGGAGGATCTTCTCAGGACTCAGGGATTAGCTCTGAGGATTCTTGCCAATGGAAGACTGGTATACAAATATATTCCAGGTAGCCCCAAGCTATTGGCTACTGAGCCACCTGAGATCATAATGCAGGTCTTGTTGTAGTGGGGGGGGGGTGCAGGAAGCCCCTGGGAGAGGGTGCCCTGGGCCCCCTCCTCGCCCCCCTCGATGGTGCCTGGGGGGGCCATGGAGCCCCAGGCCCCGGCCCCCATCCCCCTCCCTCCTCTGCTGCCTCCCCCTTCCAGCACCCGGATTAATTCAGGCCACTACATCAACTTCCTGCCAGGCCATGAAACTTCCATACCCGGCCATGGCCTTCAGCGTCTCACTCTGTTGTCCCCACCTGGGGCCCTGCCCTCTCTGACTGGTGGAGATCCAACCTCCATCCCCCCTGACCCAGTCTCTCTCCAAGATCCCAACCCAAACACCGACCCCAACCCCGGTCATCTGGCCTTACCCAGGCCCGTTTCTTCAGGAAAGGCTTCCTGTGTCTTCTGTGGCTTCCAGCCATTGAATCATCAAGATGAACAGCTTGGGGCCAGCTGTCCCCTGTGTGAGCTTACCAAAGCCCTTGCCGGCTCCTGGGCAGACCCTGGGGGTGGTCCCTAAAAGGTTCTCCCCATGCCCGGAGGAGCGGGTGGAAAACAGGGGCCAGAGTTAGGGGGGCTTACGCCCTATGGGTCTCTTTTCCCCTCCTCTATAGACAAGCAGGCTGATGTAGAGATTCCATCCCCCACCCCCAAGGAGCAGGAGAAGCAGCTTCAGCAACGGCCACAGAGGCAACCCATGTCCCAGATCAGTGGAGTCAAAAAGCTCACCCACAGTTCCAGTCTCAGCAACTCCGGCATCCCTCGATTTGGGGTCAAGACTGACCAGGAGGAGCTGTTGGGCCAGGTGCGTATTTGTGTGCCCTCCTGTGTTTGGGGACTCACTGACCAGGTCCTTTGAGCCAAATCTGACCCTCTCCAGCCTTCGATTCCCTCAGGGAGAGCAGGATAGAGTGATTCCAGGCAAGGTATTAGTTTCAATCAGAGGCCTTGTGGTTTTTTTAAGAGCAGAAAGGGGCTTTGAGATGATCAAGAGATTCTTAAACCGGATTCCATGGATCCTGCATCATTTCAAGGGGTCCATGTGCTTGGGTGAAAAAAGGTGATAGAGGTTCAGCATTTCTTTCAATTGTGCACCTAAGCAACACACATTTTCCTGAGAAGGGGTCCACAGACGTCACCAGATTTCCAGAGGGGACAAGGGCAAGGGTCTTTGCTTTCCATCTAACCAACTTCCTTTTCAGAAAGGGGGGAAGGGACTTAGGATCCTAAGATCATATATCTAGAGCTAAAAGGACCCTTCAAAATCCAGCTAGTCCGATCTCCTTATGTTATAGAAACCGAGGCAGGGAAATAGAATGATTTATCCAAAATCACACACAGTGTTTTGCCTTTGCTAGGAGCGTCTTATTTTTATAGTTACTCAAAAGCTTAATCCAGAGGAAGATTTAAAAGTGAAATTTCAGACTCTGTGATAGGCTGACTAGGAGATAGTTTGGGGTGGAGAGGCTTCTCAGCACTTCTCCTATCATCCCATAGGTGAGGCAATGTGCATGTAGCTAGTTTGATTTAGACAATCTATACCTCGAAGAATGAGCTGAGGTTTCTCATGGACTTCTGCAGTCAATATGATTCTGTGATCACATTGAGATTGGAGGGAAGCCTCTGACCCAAGGTCTGAGCCTCCTTCTACCCTCTTCAGGAACTGGAAAACCTGAACAAGTGGGGCCTTAATATCTTCCAAGTAGCTGAGTTCTCCAATGGCCGTTCGCTAGGATGCATCATGTACACCATATTCCAGGTATGGGGGATGGGGTGGGTGGGATGGGAGAGGCACAAATGAAGCATCCAGATAAAGGGCTCTGAGAAACTTGACAAGGCCAAGAGCACTTTCTCCTGAGGGGACAGAGGAAGGCTTTGGGGAAGAGATAACTATCCCCCTCATTCTTTCCTAGGAGAGGGACCTGCTGAAGACCTTCAAGATCCCAGCGGATACACTAGTGACCTACATGCTGACTCTGGAGGACCACTACCACGCTGACGTGGCCTATCACAACAGCCTGCATGCCGCTGATGTCCTGCAGTCCACACACGTGCTTCTGGCCACACCAGCACTTGATGTAAGCCCACTGGCCCACGGTGTCCTCCTAAGCCCCTTGGCATCCCTGAACCCTTCGAGTCCAATTCAAGAAATACTTATTAGTTATTCCATTCAAAGCTATTCCTTCAATGCTGGAGATAGAGTCAGCTAGGGCCATGGGGTCTGCTCTTGGGCCCTCGTAGTCTAATCATTCAGGAATAAATGAAATACCAGGTAGGCTGAGCCAGGGGCAGACACAAAATATTCTCAGAAAATGGGAGGAAAAGAGATAGGAGAATACAAGACTTTAAAAAACTACAGATTTAGAGATGGAAAGGGTCTCAGGACCATCCAGTCCCCTCATTTGGCAGATGAGGAACAAAGAGAGTATGTGGAGTCACATTTAACTAATAACTGACTGAGGCAGAATTTGAACCCAGAATGTGAATTCCCGACTGCCACTGAACTGTGGTACCCTTGGAGAAGGTGGCATCTGAACTGGGTTTCAGGGGAAGGAAGTAAAGCTGAAGGAAAGTGTATGCAAAGGAGCACAGATGGGGAGAGAAGGGCAGTAAAGGATTATGGGAGAAAGAGAAGTTTATCTAAAATGGGAGGTATACATTAAGGGGAGCAGCCAGATAAAATGATGGAAGGCTTTGAATATCAAGAATTTAGAGGATCATCTGTCTAGTGCTAGAAAGATCCCTAGAAGCTATGTGGGTCAAGCCCCTCATTTTATATATGAAAGAATCTGAGGCCCAGTGAGACTCCTCACTTAGCACACTGCCTAGCACATAGTTGGTACATAGTAAGTGTCTGGTGATTGACCCTAAGTGGCTTATGGAAGGTCACTTATAAGTAATAAGCATCAAAGGCTCCTGTGAATATAGGAGTAATCTCTCCACTTAGGGCAGCGAGATGGCACAGTAGACATAGTGCCTAGCTTGGAGTCAGGAAAACTCATCTTCCTTAGTTCAAATCAGGTCTCAGACACTTAGTAGCTATGTGACTCTGGTTTGCCTCGGTTTCCTCATCTGTAAAAAGAGAAGAGAATGAAATGGCAAACCATCCCAGTGTCTCTGCCAAGAAAACTCCAAATAGATTCATCAAGAGGCAGATACGACTGAAAACAATGGAAGCTAAGCATCTCTCCACTGAGGGGTAGGCAGTGGGCCATGAGGAGTCACCAAAGGCTGTTGAGGAGAGAAATTACATGATCACAAGCTCTACCCTTCTGCATGTTGCTTGCTGCCTAACCCCCATCCTTCTTGCTGGAACCTGGCCCCCTGTGTCCCTGTTTTTCATTTACTCTGCTGAGGAAATGGTTCTTTATCCCTTTGGCCCTTTGTGCCCTGTGCCCCTAGGCTGTGTTCACAGACCTGGAAATCCTAGCTGCTTTGTTCGCTGCTGCCATCCATGATGTTGACCACCCGGGGGTCTCTAACCAGTTCCTCATCAACACAAGTAAGACTCTCTCTCTTATCTTCAGCAAGGTTTTTTACCCATTTTGCCTTTAATTTTCTTCCTTTGCAATGAAGGGTTTGGACTCAGGAAGATCCCTTCTAATTCTGAGTCTTTAAGCCCCTATCTCCTTATCCCTAATACTAAAAGTAATTAGAGCTTGGGACAGTGGGATGAAGTGAGGAGGAGTCTCTGGAGTATTGAAGAGTCCTTGGAGGGAGAATCTGGAGGAAAGGTGGGGAGGATTACAGGGGAGTCCTGGGAGAGGAAATGAGGGATTCCTAGAGAAGAGGAGTAAAGTCCTTAGTGTGGGGAGCTGAGGCACTCTACCCTATGTCCAACTTGAAGTGCCCTTTCTGCAGACTCAGAACTAGCCCTGATGTACAATGATGAGTCTGTGTTGGAGAATCATCACCTGGCTGTGGGCTTCAAGCTGCTGCAGGAGGAGAACTGTGACATCTTCCAGAACTTGAACAAGAGGCAGAGGCAAAGTCTTCGCAGGATGGTCATTGATATGGTGAAGAATGGCTAGAGAGGTGGTCATTGACATGGTAGAAAGGGGCTGGGGGTTGTCATTGTCCTGGTGGAAAAGGGAGCTGAGGATGACTGTCACTGTTATGCTTTAGGAAGGAGTAGGGAGAAGTTTCATAGGAGGTCGTTAACATGAAAGATAGGGAAGGTATTGGTGGGCAGTGTGAGCAGTCAGGATCAAGGATTTTACGTATCCGTTATCAATTGCACCCCTTGATTGATTGTGTGGGAAATATTACAGAAAGGGTGCATGCCCCTTGCCCCCCAGTGTTCGCTGGGGGAGAATGAGAGAAGGGGCCTTTGCTGGCCCAGTCCCAGGCTGACTGTAACCACCTTCCTGAAGCCCTCTCCCCAGCCTGTCTCCTGTCTCCTGCCTCCCCAGTCCTGCCTCCCCAGCTACCTATTGGCTGCTCAGCATGAGGACCTACCTCATGCAAGAGGCCCAAGCTCAGTGACACAGTCTCCCAAGCTAGGCTGGGGATGTCCCAGGTGCTGTCTGCATCCTTAGCACCCGCAGAGTTACCCCGGGAACAGCTGTGAGGGGGAGGCTGGGCCGGGAATTGGGATCAAGGGGAGATCGGGAGCCAGGGGCAGGAGGAGGCGGAAGCTGGAAGCAGGAGCGTCAAAGGGCCAGGATTGAACAACAGTGAGGACACAAGAGTTCCCTGACCCTGTCAGTGAGCACGCTCTCACCCACAGGTGCTGGCCACAGATATGTCCAAACACATGAGCCTTCTGGCTGACCTCAAGACCATGGTGGAAACGAAAAAAGTGACAAGCTCAGGGGTCCTGCTGTTGGACAACTATACGGATCGAATACAGGTAAGGGGCTTGCAGCTCTCGCCCACTCAGTGAGGACCACAGATGAAAAGACCCTTGGCTGAGAAACTTCTTGAATTCCTACGCTAAGTCCTTTCCCTGAAACAATTCTCCAGAACATTCTTCCCTGTCTCGTGTAACTTTTCCATATATCAGCTCTGGGTGCTAACGGGAACTGAGCTGAGGCAATTCCAGTTTCTTCCCATTTTGTAGATGGAGAAATTGAGATCCAGGCAAGGGAAAAAATTCTTAACTAGAGATCTGTCCCCAAATGGAAAAAGCCACCTTATGTGGGAGTGACCCCTGCCACTAAGGGGTCTGGAAGCCGACTATAATTCTTGTCTGGGGTGGGATTTAAAGGCCTTTCTAAGCTGGGATATTTCAAGGGACCCTCAAGAGTCCCACGGGACAAAAGCTAAAGGAACCTTCCCGTGCATCCCTCAGGTCCTTCGGAACATGGTGCACTGCGCTGATCTCAGCAACCCGACAAAGCCACTGGCACTTTACAAGCAATGGACTGACCGCATCATGGAAGAGTTCTTCCACCAGGGAGACAAGGAGCGGGAGAGAGGCATGGAGATTAGCCCCATGTGTGACAAGCACACGGCATCTGTGGAGAAATCCCAGGTATCAGCCCCCTCCCTACACCTGAAAGTCTCTGACACTGACCCCTTGGTGAGGGGACTCCCTGACCTTCCAGGATGCCCAGACACCATTCTTCTTAAAGGACTCTCTGTGTTCCTGGCGGGACGTCACTCGTCCTTCCCCTCGTGTAATCTGCCCTACCCCCTTCCTGCTGCAGGACATTGCCCCACAGGGTCTCTAAATGGGATGTCTGGTCCCCTCCAATATTCCTGGGTAACCCTTCCCTGCTACAAGCAGACTTGGGGGTCCCACCCCACATCACGGGTGATAAGGGTCACAGGGGGATTCTCCTGTTCTCTCCCTGACCCAGGTGGGCTTCATCGACTACATTGTGCATCCCCTGTGGGAGACGTGGGCGGACCTGGTTCACCCCGATGCCCAGGAGATTCTGGACACGCTGGAGGATAACCGGGACTGGTATCACAGTGCGATCCCACAGAGCCCCTCGCCACCCCCCGAGGAGCCGCCTGGCCAGCCCCAGGATAGGTTCCAGTTCGAACTGATCTGTGAGGAGGACACAGCAGTCCCCAAGGCCCAGCTGGAGGGAGAGGACGAGTCAGCCCCCGAGAAGGGGCGGGTAGGCCCAGGCCATGGCCCCCCAAAGGGCAGCCTGCCCGCCCCACCCTCCACAAGGCCCATAAGTCCAGCCGGAGCTTGGATAATTCCGCAGAGCTGTCCCATACCAGACGCCATGGGGGAGGAAGAAGGGTGGCCGAGGGAGTCCACACCAGCCAAAGAGGAGCAGCAGCCAGCCATAGTGCCGCCTCAGGAGCTGAAAGCAGAAGCAGAAGTAACCGAGGCCGAGGCCGAGACCGAGGCCGAAACCTCCTCCCAAGCAGAGGAAGAACCCCCCAGGGAGGCCCAAGCTTGAGCCAGTCTAGGGGACCCAGGATGTCCAACCTGAGCTCCATCTCCCCCTCCCTACGTCTTCCCCAGCCCTGGACTCCTCCACGTCCACCCACCACCTCAACCCGTTTCCGGAAGCAGCAGCAGCAAAAACTTGCAGTTTCGAAAAAAAAGAAAAAAGAAAACTATTTCCCCCCCTTTTTCTTTTTTTTCCCTGCGGGGGTTTTTGGTGGTGGGATTAGGGATAGGGGTAGGGGATGGATGGGAAGGGGCGGGGGGGAGGGTAAAGGGGGGAGATTTTTTCTGTTTTTAACTATGAAGTTTTTAGAAAAAAAAAAAGAAAAAGAAAAAAAAAAGGGAATGAAACACAACAACTGTAGATGCCCTTCCCTACCCTAGCCTCTAGGGCTCAGTCTTCCTGGGCATAGTCTGTGCCCAACTACTAACTTCTCTCTTGTCCTGCTGTGAGTAGGCCTCGGGGTGCCCCCTGCTGGGCATAGCCATCCTAGGGGGAGCAAGGGGTCTCTGTGCAACAGGGGACCCCATCTCCTAGCCAACACCCACCCCAGGCTACCACCTTCAGGAAGTCTTCCTCTATTTTGCACAGTGATTGGCAATACAGTGGGGGGCAGGGCTGGGTGAAGGGCGTGTGTGGTGGGGGGCTGGGCAGTGTGGTCAGCACCCTGAGCCGCTTTCTTTGCTCTTTTAATTTTGCCAAAAACTCGGGCGTGTGTGCCTGGGGCGGGGCGGGCTGGGGGGGACGGAAGGGCAGGAAGGGCTGCCTCTCCCCATCCCTGGCCCCGACCTCTCCTTGGGCCTCAGGTTTGCCTTTGCAGGGTGTGATGAGTTTTTCTGGCCTCTGTAATGGAGTGGAGGGGGAAGCTCTGCCTCCCTCCCACCTAGCTGCTGTTTGCTCTCCTTGTTTCTGCCTTAACCCCTCCCTGTGGCCTTGGGGGGACAGTGAGGGGAGCTGGGGAGCAGAGGGTCCGTGCTCAGGAGACTGCAGTTCCCCCTCAAACCCCTCCTTCCCCTCCCCAGCTGGTCCCCCATGGGGGGGAGCTCCAAGCAATAAATCCCACCCAACCCCAACCCCAACCCCAATCCCACTCCTCCCTTTCCCCCCTCCCCTGGCAGCCCCCACTCCTGCTCCTTTGGGAACCAAAGCTGCCTCTTTTCTCCTGGTAACCCCTGCCCTGATTTTCCCTCTGGCCTCTGCCAGGTGCCCCAACCACTGGGGGCTGAGGGGCTCTTGGATCACAGGTCAAAAAGACAGGACTTCCCCTCTCCATCTAGAAGTGCCCAGGCAGGGAAGGAGCTGGGGTCCACTCTGGACAGAACCGCCCTCAACCGAGGCTGTGGAGGTAGAAAGGGGGCAGTGGTATTTCTTTTCCTTTGCTGCACCTCTCCTTTCCTTGCCAATTCTGATCACACACAGTACTGTAGCAGCAACCAGCCCTTTCTTTTGTTCCTTCATCTCTCTGTGATCCATTTCTGTCCTTGGCTCACTTCTCTGGCTTTCCATCTCCCCCCTTGCCCGTCATTAGTCGTTTCTGTTTGATGAAAGCTTAGAAAGACCTGGCTTCCAATCCTGGTTCTAGCACTAGCTGTATGATCTTGGGCAAGCCTCGGTTTCCTCCTTTTTAATATGGAGATAATAATCACTTACACTTCCTACCTCACAAGGTGGTTGTGAGGAAAGTGCTTTGTAAACCTTGAAGCCCTCTAAATAAATGTGAGTTATTATCGCCCTCCTCCTCCCTCCCTCCCTCCTGTCTGCTGGTCCTTCTGCCTCAGTGGGTCCCAGGCCCTTCCCCTCCCTCCCCCTTCCCTGGGCTCCTGTACAGGGTTTATTTTTGTAAAGAAAGTGGTTTCTGTCCAGCTGGTCAGGGTGGAGGCTGTGCCGCCACCGTCTGTACATACTGTAAGGATGGATTGTAAATTATTCTCCAGCAGAATAAAGGGAAACCGGCCTCCCCCCAAGTCATCCCCTTCCCAGCCTCTAGTGCTGTCCCATTCTGTCCTGCCCTCCCCTCCGGGGCCGCCAGGAGAGAGAGGGGTTGGGAAGGGGGTGGGGGAGCCTCCTGGTGAGGCGGCCTCCAGTGTATTTATATTGTGTAATATAGACAAGTGGGAGAGCGTAGTTATGATGATGATTCTCATGCAATATGTCAGGGGAGGAGAGGAGGCAGATCTTGCTCACCTTCTTCCTTAGAGGGAGGGGGGGTATGGCTGACAATGGAGAAAAGGAAAGTGGCTTTTGGCCATTGTCCTGCCGCCCAGCCCACTCTCCCCAAGGCCCTGGAAAAGCTAGGTGGGGGTAGAGAAGGGGGAACCCCAGCACTGCCCGCCACCCCTCAGGCCCGAGCACCCCCCGGCCGCGGAGGGACGATGGAAGGGGGGTTGTGGTGGCGGGGATGAGGGCTCTGCGATTCTCTGGTGTTTTGTCCACTGGGCTGTCAGTGGTGTCTCCAATTAAAGTGAGGCCTTAACAGACTCTCTGGCTGGTGTGACTTTATTTCCTCTGCTCTAGGCCTTTGTTTGCTTTGGCCTTGCCCTGCTCAGACCATCTCTTGTTTCCTCATCTAGGTGTAGAATTCTCCTTCTGAGCTCTGTCCATCAACGGTGTGGTCTGGGGGGACCTAGTGGTGACCCCCACCCTAGATCTGGATGGGGTCAGAAGATCTGAGCTTGAGTGATGGCTCTGCAATTCGCTAGCTCTGTGACTGTAGGCAAGTTACTCCGACATGCTGGGCCTCAGGCTCCTTCTCTGTAAAATAGGGGAGTGCATGGGGAGGGTAGTTGGACCACTTCAGAATCCTGCACTAAATCCTATGATCTACACACACTCTGGCCCTGCTTTTTAGCCCATGCTTAATGATTGCCTCCTTCCCTTCCCTATTCCTCAGGCAAATCACTGAACTAGTCTATAGGAGACCCCACTGATGTCTTTCCTCTCCAGGAATTTAACAGTGAGATAGAGGGAAATCTGAAGTTCTCACTCCATATTCAGGAGGGATTCAAAGAACACAGGTACAATGGTATCCAGGGTAAACCTTGGGGTGGTCAGGGAGAGATTCAGTAAAGACACTTAAGCCTGGGGGATGAAGTATGGGTCAGATTTTGAGATAAGATGGGCCAAAGGCATCTATTGGAGAAAGGAAGAGATAGCCCGGGCTGGAGGCCAGAGTTTGTGTGTCAAGGAGAGAAGGCAAGACCAAAGAGGGAGAAAGGACGGGTTAGGTCTTGGGGACAGACTTTGGATGTGAGTCAGGCTGCAAACTGAATTCGGGAGAAGTAACTAGGACTCCAGGGTGGTTTCTAAGCAACGAAGTGATAAGATGAGGGGCCAGGTAGATTGGAAAGAGTCAACAGTCAACAAGACACTGTGCACCTAGGATACACACAAGGAATACAAAGAAAAACCACAAATCAGCATCCATACTGGGAGCCAAAAAACCTAGGTTCGGGATTCTGCTCTGATACTTATTGTGATTGTTAATCTCTTGGGAGATGGTTTTCCTCGTGTTAAAAATGATGGTAGAGATATCACAAGCATTCATGTAAAGCTTTTAAATCTGTAAAAAATCTTTAACATGATCTCATTTGATCACAACAATCCATTATTATTACTGCTACTACTACTACTACTACACTTACTTAAAGATGAGGAAATCTAGAAAAGTTAAGTGACTTAGTCATAGAGCTATTATCTATTTTAGGGATGAGAAAATTGAGGGTAAGAGAAGTGATTTGCTCAGTCACAGAGCTAATCAAAAGTCTGAGGAAGCTTTGAACTGAGGTCTTCCTGACTCCAAGACAAAACAATACCTCCACTGACTCCTTTAAAGGGTTGTGAGAAAAGCATTTTTAAAATTAATGCACCAGGGGCAGCTAGGGGGGGCACAGTGGATAGAGCACCAGCCCTGAAGTCAGAAGGACCTGAGTTCAAATTTGATCTCAGACCCTTAACACATCCTAGCTGTGCGACTCTGGGCAAGTCACTTAACCCCAACTGCCTCAGCTAATAAATAAAAAATTTTAAAAATAAAATTAGTGCACCAGATCACAAAAGAGCTATGATTAGGTGGATACTAATGAAAGCTGGGACTAAGAAAGAGGAGGTAGGCAGGAGCCTAGTGGACTAGAAATGGGACAGGAGGCTGTTGTTGTTCCAGGGGCGAAATCATGAAGGCCTGAGCCAGAGCAGCAGCCCCTGGAATGGCAAGGGAGTGCTCCACCAAGGAGGAACACGCTCTCTTGTACATAGTAGGTACTTATTTTGTTAAACTGAAGAATCGATGTGCTGTGGGGGGGCTACCCTACAGAGTGAAATAGGGAAAGGTCTATAAAATGTTCTTGATTTGGAAGTTGTGAACTCTTTTTAATATTCTGATAACATCATTTTCATATAATTGGTTTCCTTCATCACCCTACATATTTTATACATTTAAAAATATTATTCTGAGGAGTCCGGAGGCTTCGTGCACCAAAGAAAACATTACTATTGTGTTCTGTGCTTTGGATAGAAGCCTGCCAAAAGCAGCTTAGCGTTACTAGCCAAGCATTTCTGGCTTAGAGGTGTGCCCAGACTAGCATCAGTCCCCTAGGGTCTCCCCCGATCTCTCCACCACAAGGCTACTTGCGATGACAGCTGCAGGGGTCTGGAACAGCTGCGCCAACGTTAAGCCCCCAAATGGTCAGGCCACTCCTTTGCGGATCGCTCCAGGATCCTGGAGCAAGCAGAGGCACCGTCTTCCTCCCATCTGCATTCTAACCCTTCTAAACGACAACGGGCCAACCAGAGGCAAATGATTTGGAGGAAGAGCGGAGGAGGCTGCTCTAAGGCGACTAGTGGCCCGTTCACTTCCGGGGGACGAGAAGACAACGACCTTGCCGGTCTTATTTCCCCTAAGAAAGGCCTCTCTATGCAACCTACCTTCTGAAAGGGAAACTGGGAAGGACTTAGACCGGGGGGTGGGGAGGAAGGAAGGACAAAGGGGAGCACAATCCCGCAAAAAAAAAAAACCCTCCACCCTGACGATCACCTGAAAAGGCCTCACGGTCCCCGCGAGTTAGGAAGCAGCACTAGGGGGCCACCAAAGGCAGCGTGAAGCGGAAGGACCCGTCCGTCGTCTCCCTTCTTTCCTTCCCGAGACGGGTCCCCCCCCCCCCCCCCCCGGGGGCCCCCCCCCCCCCCCCCCCGGAGGCGCGGGCCGTGATTTTCACGGACTGTTTTTCTTTTTTAGGGGGCGTTTAACGATTTGAGCGGGGCTTCTCCCTGGGGGGGGTGGGGGGGTATCTAGAAGTCGCCATAATATGTGAAAAGCCAAAAAGAAGGCTTAAAGGCGGCCCGATCTGGGGCCTGCAGGCAGCCGGGATTTGGCTCCCTTCTCCGGCCGGGAGGACCGCGGCGGTGACTTTGCGTAGGCCGCCGCCCTCTTGGGGGCTTCCGCCTCTGTAGAACGAAGGCGGGCATCGGGGGTCTCGGAGCATCTCCCGCGCGACCGCGTTCCGGGATTTACCGAGTGTGGGTTTGGGATAAAGGCGGGGCACGCGTCCAAGGTCGCCAGGAGACCCCGCCGCGGGCAGCGGTCCCGCCTGCACCCGGAGCTTGCCAACCGGACGACCAAACTTTTTTTTCTTTCAAGGGGACCCACGAGACCCCCAAGCGACCTCCAAAATAGTAGCCGCCTTTCTAGAAGCCCGCTTAGAAACCGCAGCTCCTTAGCGGAGAGTGACGCACCGGAGCGTGGGGGATGGGGAGGCCCTCTGCGTGGGATCGGGGCGGACATGCGCAGTAGGAGGCAGAGCGGCCAGATTAAAGGGGAAAAACGGAACGCTGCTATTGGTTGGAGCTGCCGTCATCGAGCCAGGAGTGTCGCCAATAGAGAGGAACGCCCGCCCCCTCGCCTGGAAAGCTGCTCCGACTTTTCGGCTGATTGGCTGAAGAGCTGCGGGAGCCCCAGGGTCCGGCAGAGGGGAAACCTGGCCCAGCTTGTCATCGGCTCGTAGTTGTTGCCCCACCCCCCGCTTGTTGCCTCTTTATTGTTTCCTCCGGCCCGGCTCAGCCAGGGGCCTCTTTGTCCCCTCAGTGCCCGCTTGTCGCCTCTTCCTCGCCCCCACGCCCTGCGCCGACCGTCACTCCCCCCTGAACTTTGCTTTGGGCTTTGCCGCCTCCCCCGCCGCTCTGCCGGTCTCCTTCTCCTCCCCCCGGGGCCCCTCATGTCCCCCCGCCCGCCCCTGCTTCTCCCTTTCTCCCAGGCCCGACGCTGCCTGTGGTCCCCTCTTCTCTCCCCTCCCCCACCGGGCTCCGCCGGCCGCCTCCCTCCTCCCCATCGCCCCCGGCCGGCCCGTCCTCTAGGCCCGCGGGTCTCCTCCTCCCCCAGAGCGGCCCGGCGCTTGTCGCCGCCTCCTCCTCCTCCCTTTCCTAGCTCGGCCCACCGCCCTCTGCGAGCAGCCCACCGCCCTCTGCGAGCAGCCCACCGCCCTCTGCGAGCAGCCCACCGCCCTCTGCGAGCAGCCCACCGCCCTCTGCGAGCAGCCCACCGCCCTCTGCGAGCAGCCCACCCCCCTGAGCCGCCTTTCCCTCCTCCGAGCCGCTGCCCTCCTGCCGGCGCGTCTCTGACTCCCTGCCCCTGTGCACTCTCGCCCCCGGGACGCGCAGGAGGACTTGCGTTTTGTAGATGCTTAATAAAGGTTTGGATCGGATTGCTAAACAAGGGAGCCCGGCAAAGACCCTTAGTCACCTAGCAAAGGAGGAACCATTTCGGAGGGAAGGGAGCGGCCGGGAGGAACGGCCCAGGTAAGGAGGCCTCTTACGTGGAAGGGCTTTCGGCTAGATCGCTTATGGGCGCAGATGCCCAAGACCACCAGCAGCCTCGGGCCTCTCCACTTAGCTCCCGGGGCTCCCGCTTGCTCGGGGACCTAAGAGCCGGCCAGCTTGCTGCCACAAAGCACCGTGTGCCGGCCGCAAGGAGTCCTTGAAGCGAACTCCCATTTTTGAAAATTGAGATTTACAAAAGCAATAACTTGGGACGGGGGTGGGGTCACTCAATGGAGAAATTGTCCACCGAAGGCTGTGCTGTCGGGGCTCCTTCGAGTTGTGAACCCCCTCACTGCGCCTGCTGCTGCATTTGGCTTAGAGCATTTAAGCACAGCTGCCGGAGAAGGCCAGTTCTCAAAAAGTTGGAGCCCGGTTCTATCTTATTTTGGCATCTGAGGAGCGGAGGTCCTTGTTGCTTTGCAGAGGGCCACTAGAGGGGGCGCTTCCCCTTTCCATAGAAAGGGGCTCTGGTTTAGTCTTGGAGCTTTTAAGTTTAACATTTGCCTGGGGAATGGTCCCTAGTCCAGGACCCTGCCTTCAAGGCACCTTTCTCCACGTACAAAACCTGTACTTACATGAATAAAATGCAGGAACCTGTTTTCCACGGACGACTAAAGGAACTGGGGAGGGAACGTGAATACATGTCAGCTTTTATCCAGATTCTGGTGCTTTCTTATATACTTTTAATTGGCCATTTCTCTCTCTCGTGTTTTTTAGCCTGACGTGGCTTTTTTTCCGTCAGTCTTCTCTCTCTTTCTCTCTCATTTTTGCCATATTTCCTTGCCCCGAGGCCCCCATCCTCATTGGAATCTGAGATTGCTCTGTCATTGTCTGTGTACTTAGCACCATGTATCTTCCTGGTGCACCTGAATTCTACTTGTCAGACTTTGTTTGCATTCTACCCAGAGGGAAGGAGAGGTGACTGGGAAAGACAGTTAATCGCATCGACTCCTAATTGTCCTTTAGTCAAATATGTATTAAGTGCTTGCTATATGCTAAGCAGTGGGATAAAAAGAAAGGAAGAAGCCAGTCCCTACTCTGAGGGAGCTCGCAGTCTAATAGGGGAGACAACAGGAAACCGACGTTGTATGAACGAGTTGTATACAGGTTAAGGGGGATTGGAAAAGGAGAGGTTTTAGTCGGGGCCCAAAGAAAGCCAGGAAGTGAAGAAGGGAGGAAGAGAATTCCAGGCACAGGGAAAAGTCGGTGACGGTGCCCCGAGTCTGGAGATGAAGGGAGAATCAGTATAGTAGGGCCATCAGTAAGGTCAGTGTCATTGGATCAGAGAAGACTGGAAGGATGGAGGCAGCCACATTATGCAGGGCTTTGGATGCCCTTCAGAGGACTTTATGATTACTTCTGAGGGCAATAAGGTACCAATGGAGTTAATAGAATAGGAACATGACATAGACCAGTGCTTTGGGAAGCTTTTTGACAGTTCAATGGAAGATGGATGTAGTTAGGAAAGATTTCTGGCAGAAGGACCAATCAGCAGTCTCTTATTTTAAAAAAAAATTTTAGGGTTCTACATGTACATTCATTTTTTACATATTTCCATGAGTCATGTTAGGACAGAAAAATCAGAACAAAAAGGAAAAGCCATGAGAAAGAAAAAAAGAAAAAAAAGATGAACACAATATGCTTTCATCCACATCCAATCTCCCATAGCTCTTTCTCTGGATGTGGATGGCATTTTCCATCCAAAATTTATTGGAATTGTCTGAATTGCTGAGAAGAACTAAGTCTATCATGGTTGATCATCACACAATCTTGCTGTTACCATGTGTATTTTCCTGGTTCTGCTTATCTCACTCAGCATCAATTCATGTAAGTCTTTCCAGGCTTTTCTAAAATCAGTCAATTCACCATTTCTTTTTTTTTTTTTTAATTTTTTTATTTAATAGCCTTTTATTTACAGGTTATATGCATGGATAACTTTACAGCGTTAACAATTGTCAAACCTCTTGTTCCAATTTTTCACCTCTTACCCCCCACCCCCTCCCCTAGATGGCAGGATGACCAGTAGATGTTAAATACATTAAAACAATTCACCATTTCTTACAGAACAATAATATTCCATTACTTGCATATACCACATCTTACTCATCCATTCCCTAATTGATGGGCATTTTTTTTTTTTTTTGCATGTGTAAGGTCATTTTTCTCTCTTTTATGATCTCTTTGGGATACAGACCCAGTAATGGCACTGCTAGATCAAAGGGTATGCACAATTTTATAGCCCTTTGGGCATTGTTCTAAATTGCTCTCCAGAATGTTTGGATAAGTTCACAATTCCACCAATAGTGCATTTGTGTCCCAATTTTCCCATATTCTTTGCAATATCTGTAATTTTTTCTGTCATATTAGCCAATGTGATGGGTATGTATGTAGACCTCAGAGTTGTTCTAATTTACATTTCTCTAGTCAATAGTGACTTAGAGCATTTTTTCATATGACTGTAGATGGCTTTAATTTCTTCATCTGAAAATTGTCTGTTTATATCCTTCCAGCAGTCTTTTTTCAATAGCCCAAATAATAATTATCTGATTAGAATAACCAAGTGAAATTGCATAGAGCAGTGGTTCTCAAACTTTTGTTCTCAGTATCTTTATACTATTAAAAATTATTGAGTCTGTCCAAAAGATTTTGTGTATGTGAATTATATTTCTATATATTTATCATATTAGAAATAAAAACAAATTTTAAATTTATAGATCTTCTGAAAGGGTTTCAGAGACCCTCAGAATTTTCTGGACCACACTTTGAGAACTATTGTTATAGAAGGAGAAGAGAAAATAACTGAGGACATACCTTTGAGGGATATCTTTGAGTTGGAGGAAGATCCAGCAAAAGAAACTTAGAAGCCACAGTCAGACTGGTAGGAGAAGAAACAGAAGAGAAATTTTACAAAAATCTAAAAAAAAGAGAACATTAAAGAGGTGATGATTGACAATGTCACAGAAGTCAAAAAGAATGAGGTTTAAGGAAAAAGCTATTAGATTTTACTAAAAAAGACCAAAAGTAATTTTGAAGAGATCAGTTTCAATTGGTCAGAAGCCAAGACTACAAAAAATTAAGAGGGGAAAGGAAATATAAGTTAATTTTTAATCCTCTTTTTAAGCAGTTTAGCCACAAAAAACGGAGAGATGTGGGATGATAGCTATGGAGGACACATGGATCAAATAAGAGGATTTGGAGCCTTGGGGAGACATGAGAGTATTAGTAGGTAGTAGGAAAGTAGTCAGTGTGTAGGAAGAGGTTGGAGAGAAGTGAGAGAATGGAGATAATGGAATTGGGATCATTTGTGCATGTAGAAGCCTTGGCCAGAAAAGGGGCTACCTCTTCATATGAGATGAGATAAAGGGAGAGATAGTGGCAGAAGGCTTGTGGGTGATGTGAAAAGAGAAAGATTTCATCAAATAATCTTAGTTGGTGGTTTTTTGTTTTTGCTGAGGCAATTGGGGTTAAGTGACTTGCCCAGGGTCACACATCCAGTAATAAGTGTAAAGTGTCTGAGGCTGGATTTGACCTGAATTGAAATCTGACTTTAGGGCTGGCTTTATCCATTTTGCTATCTAGCTGCTCCCATGACCTTTGTTCTTTCAAGGAAATGAAACAAGGTTTTTAGCTGACTGGGTATAAGGGGGGACTGTGGGAGATTTGAGGAGGAATGAAAATAAGTGGAAAAGTGGGATAATAAGTTAGGGAGATGTGAAATGGTTTGCATTATTGCTTTGAAGAGCCAGCTGAGATTACTTAACATGAATTTATAATGGATCCAGTCAGCACCATTTCATGATTTTCTCTAGCTTTGTTCAGCCCCAAGTAAGACAAAAGGTTGAAAATAGGTGGTAATGGAAGTAATCCAGGGCTGAGAATAAGGGGGCAAGGATCTTGAGAAGGGGGCATTACAAAGGTGGATAGATTTGACTGGAATCAAGATGAGGGAGAAGAGTAAAGGGGCACCTAAATGGTTCACAAAAGTGCTGAGCCTGGAGTCAGAAAGACCGAGCTCAAATTCCGCCCCACACTTGTATTAGTGATGTGACCCTGAGCAAACCATTTAGCCATTTGTCTTAATTCACTCCAGAAGAAAATGGCAAACCAATGCTGTACTTTGGTGCCTCCTAGCAGGAGGAAAAGCCTGGCCGAGGTTCCTCTTCCCTGCCTGTTGTCCATCTCCCAATGGGTGATGATCGGTAGAGATATCTCTGTTCCCACCTTCCCACACAAAAGGGAAGTGGATGGTGGGTATGTGGAAGGAGCAGCCCTCATGATACTTAACACAGAAAATGTACTTCAGCATTAATTTCTTTTCTAAAGAAGTTGTTGTCCACAGTCTTTACAAACCATTCATATCTTGGAGGTCTAGCCCAACCTTTACACCTTATGGATGATGGGAGTAAAGCCCAAGAAATGAACCAACTGCCCTAATTACCTGTCATAGAGGTAGGAAGTGCCAGACCTGGGATGCAGGTCATGTTCTCATTCAACATGCTACCGAAGCTTTCCTCTTGTTGTTGGTTTTTATACCTTATCTTACCAGTATTCATCTATTATCCCCGTCCTCCACTAAATGATTTAGTCCATCACCTTTTCTGATGTCTCATTTCTGGTTCATAAATCATTATTAGCAATAAGATGTATTCCCACTGTTTGTCTTTTCATTGCCCTTGAGGTGACCTACAATATCTGTTCTAAGACTGCAGTTTTCCATAGTTTGTAGCTATAATATATTGCCAGAACATGGTGTGAAATCATGGGCTTTGGCAAAATGGGGCCATTTGAAATTAGTATTTGCTATTTGGATGTATTTGTTGTACATCTGTAATCCCTATCCAAGATAATACATACCAATCGACAAATTCAATGAAAATAGCTAACATTTATATAGCACCTTAAAGTTTAGAGAGTGCTTTACAAATTTATTCTCTTCTCAGTTACCCTGGAAAGATCCTATTATATTTACCATTTTACAGACAAGGAAACTGAGTCAGAGTGAGATGAAGTGATTTGCTGAAGGTCATATAACTATTAAGTATCTGAAGCTGGATTTGAACTCGGGTCTTCTTGATTCCAGGCCTAGCACTCTGATGTCTGCTATTAATGGACTACACATCCAACTGCATATTCATAGTCTGGGCAATGTTTATTCCCCACCAAAAATTTTTTTGCAGACTAGGATTTCTTCTATTTGATTTTCCTGTGTGAATGGCTAGATTAATCTATCAAGGGGAATCATTAGTGTTTCTGGTTTCAGGATAGTTAGCATAATCACACTTGCAGACAGGAGCATCTGGAGAATAACTGACTTGATCTTTGCATAAGATGAGGACCTTTTGCACTTAGCATAGTATGAATTCTTTTCTGTGGCTTTCTTTCACTTGGATTCTAAATTCCAACCGTTTTTGTAGCACTCGAAGCACTTCACAAAGCACTTTACCTATTTCATTTTAGCCTTTTTACTGTGAGGTGTAGGTGCCACTATTCTCATTTTACAGTGGAGAAAACTAAAGCTGAAATGTTATTCATTTACCTAGGGTTGCATAACTAATAACTATCAGAAGCAGGATTTGAACCCAAGGCTTCCTGATTTCAAGTCTTAGCTAAGAAGTAAACCCTAAGCAAGGAGAAAATTCCATCTTGTTTTCCATCTCATTAAACCTTAATAAATGTCTGTTGAATTTCATTTGAAAAAGATGGTCTTTGTGAACTGCATTGTTGGCCAACTTGCCAAAGGTTGAGTAAGGCCAGAATTGATTTCCCTCCTGACAACACTGCATCCCGGTCACTCCCTTCAGCTGTAGTGGTACTTTTATTAATGCCTCTCTGATCAGTGGTTGTGGCAGGGTAGTCCAAATACTCCTTGCACTTCATTTAACATTTCCAGACTCTAGATAGGATAATTACTCAGGATTCTCTACTCTTTTGAGGTTAATTTAATTCAAAAGTATTACCTGATCAAGATTCTGGTAGTGGGATCTACCAGTCCCCCCCAGGAGATATTCTTCTTCCTTTCCCAATGAATTCAGTACCTGGCTCAGGTCTTTCCATCATAACTCCTGCCATTATAGTAGGTGACTTCAACATACATATTAATAACTTCTTCAAATATCCTAACCTTCCCGTTCCTCAGCTCACTCTCCCTATTCTACTTCACTCCACATCAGCTATTGCCATCCCTACAAAATTTGTTATGTGATCATAAATCTTTTGTCATTCTTTATTCTCCTTAATATCTTTCCCTTTCCCTAATCACCCACCAGGGGAAAGGGAATAAACATTTATTTAATGCCTGTTACCTGCCAGGCACTGTGTTGAGTGATTTACAAATGTTATTTGACCTTGACCTTCTTCACCAGAACTTCCAGTCCCTCAGATCTTTCCCGTATCATCACTCCTGCACTCTGTTTCCTGATTAGTGAATCAGATCAGTTTTTCACTTGTCTTCTACACTGATGGATCATACCCTGACAAGCTCCAACCTTGGATTACTCCTACCTTCTGCTGTTATTTTTATTCACTTGCTGAATGAAGCTATTGAAAATCATGACTACACATTTGTTTTATAATATGATGTGGGCCTTCATTGCAGTGAGGAAACTCTACACTTCACCAATCACTTCACTGTTTCCCTTGCCACCGTGGTTCTAAGTTTTCCATCCTCCCTCACCTTCTAGGCTGAGCGCCTCACCTTAGACTTTACTGAAGAAATCAAAACCATCTAATGACATCACTAATATCTCCTCCCTCACCTGTTTCACATGAAGAGACTGCCCTCCTCCTGAACAGGGAGCCTGGGGATCCCTTTCCATCTCATCAAACCCATGCTCACCAATCTTCACTCTTCCTATGGCCCACAAACATGTTGCCCAGTTCTTTAAAAACTTGTACTTGATCCAAATATCCCTGGCAGTTATTCTGCATCCCTCCTTCCTGCTGGGGCTACATTTCTGAAGAAAGCCACATACCGTTGGCTGGTCTCTGTACTTCCTCTCCTTCAATTCTCTTCTCAACTCTGAGGTTTGGGTTTTAACCTCATCATTCAACTATAATAGTTTTACATAAAAGTTACCTTTTCATTACCTTTTTTAGTCCTTATTCTTCTTGACCTGTTTGTAGCATCTGACACTGCTGTATACTCTCTTCTGGATACAGTCTCCTGTTTTTGTGATGCTCTTCTCTCTTGATTCTCCTCCAACCCACCAGATATCTACTTTTCATTTTCTTCTACTGGATCTTCTTCCAGGTCATGCCCAATAACCATTGCTATTTCCAAGAGTCTGTCCCTTAGCTCTCTTCTCCATGTGATCTCATCAGCTCCCATGGATTCAATTATCTTCACACAAGATGATTCTCAAATGTATTCAGCCCTAACCTTCTTCCTGACCTCCAGTTTTTCATCACCCACTTCCTTTTAGATATCTTGGACTGGATATCTTGTAGATACTTAATTAAGCTCAGTGGCAGCTAGATGGAACAGTGATTAGAGAACTATTAGCCAGAAAAACCCAAGTTCAAGGCTGGCATCAGCTCTTTGACCCTGGGCAAGTCATCTAATCCCAACTGCCTCAAAACAAACCAACCATGTTAAATTCAACATGTCCAAGAGTAAACTCTTCATTCCCTTCTGCCTCAATATTCTGGCTCTCCCACTTCCTCATTGCTTCTTACTTACCATCTTCCTGGTCAGCCAGGCTTACATGCTAGGTGGCATCCTTGACTCTTTCTCACCCATATTATCATTCCACTGCCAAATCTTGTCCTTTATACCTTCACATTTCTCACGGCACCCCCTTCTCCTCTCTCTGGGCTATGTCTCTTCTCTCTCTCACTCACATTCAGTGGGTGTACTTCTCTCTGGGATCCACTGAAGTCATGCCACACTGGCACAATTGCTTTTTCCTATCTGGACACAGCTTGCCCTTTTGCTTGACTCTTCTTCCCCTCTGTGCTTTGGTTTCCCTAAGTTCAAACTGCACTCTGTATAAGAGACTTGCTAGGGCTTTGCCTCTGAGATGACTTCTGCCTCCTCTGTACCTTGCATGTATTTATATTTACCTGTTGTCTCCCTGTCAGAATGTGATCTCTATCTGGGCAAAGGACCATGTTTTTGTCCGTCTCTGCTCTTAGCTCAGCTGTACCAGGCACATAGTAAATGTTTAATGAGAGCTGTTGGTGATGATTTGAAGAACTTACAGGCACAATTTATTTACTTTTACTATGTTTCTTTTGCTTGGTCTATACCTAAAAACCAAGGGCCACACCACAGTTACATATAGTACAGCTTGTGCTTTACAACTGTGCTGGGTAGGTATTAGACCAAGGATCTCCATTCAAGGAAGGTTTAAATGAAGTCCAGTGGGAGGAGGGCTTCCTGTTGCCTTCTTGGGAAACAGCAACCGCTGTACTGGACTAGGCTGGGGCACTGGAGGAAATGGTTTTGAAGGTGCTATATCATCCTGACTAACTCCACCCCTTTGGTATTATCCACTGACAAATACTTCCCAGTGGCTATTTTGGAGTACATGCCCTTTGATCTTCTGTGGGTAGCCACTGCCTCACCTACACATATGGGGAAACATCCCTTTCTGAAGCATGTCCCATGCTGCTGTTCTTCTTGACTGAAGCAAGCACTGCTCCTTGCCAAGGCATCTCCTAGGCTGCTGGCTGGCTCTTTTAGAGCTCCGCCCAGAGGTGAAAGGCCCATCCCTTTAGGAGACACACTGTTGTCTAATGCATTCTCTGGCATTCTGATTTCTAAGAAATCAGGGTAGAGGGAATTTCTGCTACACTGAATCCATCAACTGTGTTAGCTCTAAATTACCTCCATAAGCAGGATTCAATCTGGCTCCCTTACCAGCCAAAGAATCCTCTACTACATATTCTTCTCTTGTGTCCTCCAGAGTGCCTAGTATAGGGATGGACAGAGTAGGTGTTCAGTAAAACTTTGAAGTATTAATTGGCAGGGATAGGAACCCTAGTCCCAAATGTAGGCCCAGTAAGATGCTTCATTCTGGCCACAAAAAGCAAGACCGACCACCTGGATAACTGCCCTAAATAGAAGCTATAGGAAACAGGTCAGACCCTTGGGACCTTTGATTAAAATCATTTCCCTCTATGTTGAACCATAATCATTTTGCTCCATAATACTGAAATGGGTAGAACAATGGCATGTTAAATAGGAGTTAGCCTGGCTGCTAAGTTTCAAAGTAATTAGAAATGAGGAGGGAGAGAGTGTGTGTGAGTGAAACAGGAATGACTTAAGAACCCCTGATTTTTTCTTCTAACAGGCATGTTTCTAACTTGGGGGTATATCTAGGTCCCACCTATTTTTCCCAAATATGGAGAACAGGGGAACTTCCTTGAAAACACTAGTTAGTCTGATCTTTATTTCAGTTTGAAAGTTACAAGGGAATTTACCATAACTGTAGAGAGCCCCGAGATTACCTAGCCCAGGATTTCTATATACAGCCCCCCCCTTCCCCACTCCCACCCCCCAGTGTTTTTGCCAACATCCTGGTACCAAACTCTTCCTGCTCAGCACAGGAGCTTCAGGAACAAAGAGAGCTGGATTCAGTGGCTGTGGCCTGGGTCCTAGTCCCACCTCCAAGGAAAAGTGGGAGCTGTGGCCTCCTCCCTCCTGCAGGCAGGCCCTCTCCTAGAGGTGCACTGGATGCCAGTGCCCCACTCCTGAGAAACCTCCCTTTGCCAAACTCCTCCTAAGCCAGTAGGTCCCTGGCAACACAATTTTCTAATGTTCTCAGGGCCAAAGTGGCAAAATCAAAGGTTCCTGTGATGGCTTCTTCTGCTTTGATATTTTAACACTGAATTGTTATTCCAGCCTCTGGTCTTGGAAATGATTTTTTTGCTTTGTTTTTCATTTTCTTACAAAAAACTCAACCTGACAATATTGCCAAAGAGATAAAAATCTTTTAACAGGTGCAGTTCTGTTGGTCAATCTGCTTTCGACAAGGCTCCATGGTCACAGCCACCCCCACCCCACTGCGGCCAGATGTCATATGTGTCACCTCACTCCATGTGTCAGTAGCTGGGTCATAGCATTCCACGCTGTCCAGAAATGTGTGTCCATCATATCCACCTGCAAGGGGGACAATATAGCACATATCTGCATCAAACTAGGGAAGAGGGACAGAGGAACTGGCATACTAGATCACTACAGCTCATCTTACTTTTTCCCTTCTCTCTCTTGCCCAGTCCTGCTGGGCTACAATTGAAAAGGGCACATGGGGAGAGGTCTTCCCAGGAAAAAGGCTGTGCTATTCCCTACTGTCTCTTATGGGACTAAGTTCTTCAGATATGAGGTTTCCCTCCCTTCAGGGTTAAGAATCCAAACAAATGGCCACTTTACCAAGGACATAGATCTTTCCCTGGTGTACAGTGACTCCAAGTGCGCTCCGGCGATGTTTCATGGGGGCCACAAAAGTCCAGGTCTCTGTTTCCACATCATATCTTTCCATACTGTTCAACTGATCGGTGCCATCATATCCTCCTGTAGCATAGATGCAGTTGTGCAGAGCACAGACCCCTGCATAAACAGATAGGGGAGTGCATAAACTCCTAGAAGGGAACCTCAGAATCCACAAGCAGGACAGCTCATGGCCCTCTCCTTACCTTACAGGGTTAGACAGAACTAATCTACTTGTCTGAGGGTTAAGGTTGAAACAAGAACCCCTCTAAGGACGTGACTGTCCCTCCTGTGAAAGAGGCAGAGAAGTGGCCTGAACAGTCCTCACCTCCCAGTGCATCTGCAGAACCAAGTCTCGCTCCTGGGGGGGAGGGGGGGAGGTCCATGACCCTGCCAGGTACATGGTAAGATGCACAAATAAACATTTACTGAATGAACCGACCCTTTGGTTCTGGTCAGGTCTCTGAGAGAAGAGCAGAGCCATCAGTCGAGGCTTCCAGTTTCTCCTCTGACACAATCCTTACCCACCTGCCCCACTTCGGATGGTGTTCATGGGTGCAATCATCCGCCACTCGTTCCTTTCCGGGTAGTAGCACTCAGCAGAATTGAGGCGGTTTGTCCCATCAAAGCCACCAACTGCATAGAGCAGGCGATTCAGGACAGCCACTCCCACCCCAATCCTTTGTGTCAGCATTGGTGCGACTAAGTGCCATTCATCGCGTTCTGGCTCGTACCTGCAAGGGAAGCCAGCACCTAGATGGGTTATCAGTGAAATCTGTCCTTGCAGATGAGGAAGGGAGGGAGTGAAGGACTAGGCCTGGTTAAAGTCTCTATTTGGGGATTGGGCTTTTTTGCCAAGCAATTGTGGTTAAGTGACTTGTCCAGGGTTGCACAGATAGTGTCAAGTGAGGCTGGATTTGAAGTCAGGTCCTTCTAACCCCAGGTGCTTTATCCACTGAGCCACTTATTTAACCTTAAAGGCCCTATTGAAGGGCCAGAAGGCTGGCAATGACCTCTTCTTGCTTTGGCCATTCTAGCACTGGTGGTCTAAAGCAAGATGGACAAAGTTATAAGGCAGAGGGACGGAACCTTTTTTTTCTCCTGCCAAGGGCCATTTGAATATTTATAACATCATTTGAGGGCCATACAAAATTATCAGCTTATAGACTGCAAGCAATCTAGGTACAAGTTGTTGTACCTAGCTTTCAGCTCATCACCCGCAGTTTGCCTTAGCAAATGATTTCCTGGACCTTATGGCCTGTTGTTCCCCCCCCCTCTGTGTTATAAGGTAAGCCAACCCTCTCAGGACCCAAATTTTCCTAGGAGAAAAGGAGCTAGGAGAAAAGAGCAGAGAATGGGCTTATTTTCATGATCACTTATTATGAAGTAATAATGAATTCCCCAGTTTGAATACTGATGACTGATGCCCTCTCAGGTCTCTCTGCTGTCCCTAAGTGCCAACTAGCCTTGTGGGGCCCACATATCTCCCATCTCTATCTCAGTGGCAGCTACTCTGAATTTATTCATTGTTCAACACTCACCTCTCCACGCTATTGTGGTGAATGCAGCCATGGGAGCCCCCCACGGCATAGATGAGGCCATCAATGACGCCAACGCCAATGCGATTTCGGGGCACACTCATGGGCGCACAGGGGGACCACTGATTAGTCATGGGATTGTAGCAGTCAAGGGCATTGGAGTCTGTGTTGCCATCTGGGGAATTGTTCCTCCCCCCGACGGCGTACAGCAAGCCACCTACCACGCAGCCTGCAAGGCCACTGCGAGGCACCTGTAGGTCGGCAAGGCGGAGCCATGTGCCATCACATGGGTTGTAGGCCTCCAGGTAGCTGAGGGACTGGCGGAAGTAGCCTCCTGCTGTGTAGATGAGTTGGCCCACCTTGGGTGCCCGGCAGGGCATCACCTGGGTGGGCTTGTGCAGGGTGAGGTCCTGAAAGATCTTCACCAGATAGTCCTTACAACGTGAATCTGACTGGAGGATCTCACATTTCTGCAGCTGCATTTGCAGGAAGTGAGGAGTAAGGGAATGGCAACGGACAGCACGAAGAAGGGCCTGAATGTAGAATCGGCGGTGCTCGCAGTCATATTTGACCCAATTGATGCAGGCATGGAAGACCTCGGACTCACAGCGCACATTAAGCTCATCCCGGCTGATGAGAGTGACCAGCTGGCAGTGGGACAGGTTAAAGAATTCCTCCTGCTTTGCTACCTGATAGAGGGGAGGAGAGGTTGTGGGGGCAAAGAGGTTCTCCACTGCAGTCCAAAGTGATGCCCTCCCATCCTCCTGGGATTTGACTACCAGGAGCTGTGTACTTCCTGCTTTCAGTGGGGTCACAGGGAGAGAGAAGGCCCAGGGTCCTCCCCAAAGCCCAGGCAGTACCATTAAACAAAGGAACGAGTACAAGGCGCAGCCAGACTCCCAGAAACTACGCTTTCTCATTCTGACCCTATCTGTCTCAGCCAGAGGTGTGCTGTGTGCTTAAGCACGGGGCTAAAGTTTTGTTCAGAAAGTGAATCATTTGCCCCCACAACTACCCAGCTCCCAGGCCACTAAACCCATACACACTTACCTCCCCAAAGTGCATATAGATGTACTCCCGGGCACGCTGATGGAGTTCAACACAGCCAATTTGCTCAGCAAAGTTGGCAATGCCAATGGCATTGCTGGGGTCCAGCTGCTGCACCAAAAAGTCACTGCAAGCCCGTACTACGCTGTCAATCTGGTACATGACAGCCCCATTCATCACGTGCAGTACACATTTCTCCCCCATGGAGATGGAGGCAGTGTAGGCAAACTCTATGAGTCGTTCCATCACCTTGGGGTGGATGCCCTCAATAGAGACCACTTCCATGCCCTGCTCCCGCAGCCCATTGGTGAACATGGCCTTGAAGACTGGGCTGGAGGAAGCCAGTACCACCTTGTGAGCCATAAATTGGGCAGCAGGCGCATCCTCATATTTGACCTGCAGAGTCACATCACAGAGCTGCTGGCTGAGTCGAAGCTCATTCATGATGCCAAAGGCCTGCTTGGTGTGGTCCTCTAAGGTGTAGCTGAAGGTCCGGTTGCCATGCTGGGAGGGCGTCACCTCCGCCTTGCACTCCGTGGCGTACATCACCGCATCGCCGGCCCCCCCAGGGCGGTTGGACAGGAGGGGGAGAGAATGGGCACAGGGAACACCCCTGCTATGCCCAGACACTGGCTGCATCAGCCTTTAGAAAATCACTGCCGCCGCCTGGAATCACGCACCTGGGAGTGAGGGTGAGGGGATGGTGATCAGGCCCTAGATACCAGTGCTGGTGGGGAGAACCCACTCCTCCATGGGCTTCCTTCTCCTTTGCCAAGAAGACTATCTCAAGGGATGGCCACCCACCACGCAGCCTAAAGACTGCCAGCCTAAAAATGAGCCCTGCCAACTTCAGCTAGCTCGCTTAAGTAGCAATCCTAGCCTGGGTGGAGCCTCCTTCAAATGAGATAACCTACGGAAAATACTTTGCAAAACTTAAAAGGGCGATGTAAACACTAATGATGGTAATTATATTCCCCAGCCAGACCCCAGTTGAGGCCTTGCTGGTCTGGGTGTGAGCTCCGAAGGGACCACAGACATTGGAGGCTGCCCAGTCCAAACTGCTCATTTTAAAGAAGAGGAAGCTGAGGAGCTGGGAAGTGACTTTGCACAGGTGGTAACAGTTGAAATTCAAACTCCTGCTTTTTAACTTCAGGGTCAGTGCTCCAAGTGCAAAAGGCAGATGGTCCCAGACTAGCACCACAACGAAACCCAATAGTTGAGTTACCGTTCTGTTTTAATACCTACGTTACTGCCCAGGACCCCCCCCAAACACTTAATTTGTATGACACCCCTCGGCCCGGCAGCCCCTGTCCAGCTAGTTCAGGGCCCGGAGGCTCCCTCTGCCCCCCCTGCTTTAGGGCATCCCTGGGCCGGCCCTAGCGGGAGGGAGGAAGAGCTGGGCTCGGAGGCAGGAAGCCCGGATTCTAGCCGGGTGGGACAGCTTCCTAGCTCCGTGACGTCGGCGCTCTCGCTCCCTCCCTGCCCGAGCCTCCCCTTCTCGGGGCCGCCGGGGGCTCAGAGGAGACAAAGCCTGGGAAGTGCCACAAATGTCATAGTGCCGGGCTGCCGGGGCCGGGGCAGGATGCGGCGCGAGCCCAGGGTTGGAGCCACGCAATGGCTGCGCGTCTACTTCCTGCCCGGGCCCCGGCCCGGCCCGGCCCGCCAGCCGCCGGCCCCGCGAGTCCTGGGGCCGCTCGGGGTGGGATCCCGGCTCCTTCAGCGCCAAGCGGGCTCTAGCGCCGCCCTCTGAAGGGGAAAGACCGGCGCGGGCGGAGCAGGCCGGATCGCGGAGGGAAACAAAGCGCAGCCGGGCCGGGCCCGCCGGCAGCAGGAGCGACCCTTTTCCGGAGCCGCTTCGGTCCGCGCCGCCAGGCGCGCCCCGGCTGCAGGAGGGGAGCAAATCCGCCACCCCGAGCCTTCCGCACCGGCCTTCCCCCCGGCCCGGCCAGAGCCCGGAGCCAGAACCCGAACCGGGCCGGCGGCGGGACCCCGGGCTCCCCGAAACGCCGCGGCTGCTCCCCAGTCCCGGCCCGAGGCAGCTCTCTCGCCGGCCGCGGCCTCCCGCGGCCCCACGGGCCCGAGCGCCGGCGGCGGCGGCGACAGTGGCCGCGTTACTCACCCAGCCATGGCCGCGCTCCTGCTCCTCCTCCTCCGCCTCCGCCTCCCGGGCACGGGCGCCTCCATCGCAGCGCGCGGGGTGAGGGGGAGGAGGCGGGCGGGGGGGGGCGGAGAGCGGTGGAAGGGAGATGGCGGGGGCGGGGCGAGGGGGAGGATAAAGTCACCATGACTAAGCAGACCGCGCGCCCCGGCCTCGTCAGAATAAGAGTCCCTTGGTCAGCCGCCCGGCCACGGGGTCCCCAAGCCAGCTCCAGGAGGCGGGGGAAAAGGGACACACTGGCGCTACCTCCCAGAGAACGAGTACGGAAGCCGAGCTAGGAGGGGAGGGGCCCTGCTTCCACCTCGTTCCCCTCCCGCTTCCGAGGGGCGCCCCAGATAACCAAGTGCGAAGCCACTGCGTGCGCCTGGCGTTGAAGGCTGAGCCGGGGGCCTGAAGGCGGGCTAACGCGGGCCGCATTTCCCGGCCCCTCGGGTGGGGGAGGGGGTTCCGACGGCCCTCGGTGGCTGGCCTATCCCGGAGCCCGGGGCACGATGCGGCCCCGGCTGGGGCTTGGCGGGCCCCTGATCCCAGGACTCACCACAAGCTCTCTGGAGCGTCCGCCTTTGCCTCTTAGACTGACACCCGTGACTCACCAGTCCCGTCCCAGAACCAGGCCTCGCGCCTGGCAAGCCCGTTGCTTTGGATGCCTATCCCGCCCCTGCTTTCGGGCTGCCGCAGCTGGACGGAGCCCCGCTTCCACAGTCCCTGAAGTCTGGCCTTTGCCTTTCCCAGGTCTGGCGTAAAGAAATGGAGAAGCCCAGAGCACGTGCTGGTCGTTATCCCCGAGGCACCGCGCTCGGCCTGAGAATAATGGCAGTTCCACCCCGCCCCCATCCCCGAAACACACCTAGGAGGGAGGGAGAAAGAGGAAAAGGAGAGAGGGCGACTCCTCTCCCAGCCCTGCGGGTGCCTCGGGCTTCTGCCCAGACGGGCGGGGCGGGGATGTCCCAGACGAGGGGTCAGAGTCTCCTGGAGCTGGGCGCCCGTCTCTCCCCTCCCTCTTCGAAGCCTCTCCCTGCTGAGATTATAGGAAGTGTAATCCTCGAACCAGAGGATGCACTGGGAGCGGGATGCACAAATTTGACCAACAGTCGCCTTGAAAGCTGGCTATGGCAGCGGCAGAACCATGTAGATCCGAGCATCCAAGCTTGAGAGGCATTAGAGGAAGAAACCAGGGTCCCAAGGCATTGAGAGAATCTATGGGGTTAGAAGGCGTTCCAGGTAACTCAAGGCCAGAGGCACATATGGGACAGGATTTGGAATATCTAAGATGCCCCAAGAATCCTCCCCGATCTCTGCGTTTCCAGCCTCCGGAACAAAGCTCCCTAGGTCTTCTGCAATTCCAAGGGCTACCGGGAGGTGGCGGCCCGTCGACATGGCAGCGAAGTATAGATCAGTTTTAGGGCTTGAGAGCTTTGGAGCTCAGCAATCATCTCTCGATCCACCCCACTCCCCCCATCCTTCTTTCACAGTGCCCCAAGCAAGCCAAGAAGGCTGCATATCAGCAGGATAAGGGGCCGATCTCTGTAGAGCCCTTAGGTCATATTTTATGGGAAAAACACTTGCATACGAGTTAGTGTATGCACAGGTAGGAGAGGTGGATGGGGCTGCACAAAGATTTTCCCACAATCCGATCTTTTTGACAAGGACGACTCCCCCCCTCTCGCTTATGTAGGCAGCCAATTCGGTGTCCGGTACAGTGAAGAAAGACGAAACCTGGCAGACATTAACGACTCCGAATTTTCCTAATGGGGACTTTAAAACTCCAGCCCAGGTTCTCTTAGTGTCCGCTCCCCGATATTTAGACGTTCTATTACAAATTACTTTATTTATTTACAAACTACTTATTTAGAACTCCAGCCCAGGTTCTCTTAGTGTCCGCTCCCCGTATTTAGACGTTCTATTACAAATTACTTTATTTATTTACAAACTACTTATTTAAAACTCCAGCCCAGATTCTCTTAGTGTCCGCTCCCCGATATTTAGACGTTCTATTACAAATTACTTTATTTACAAACTACTTATTTAAAACTCCAGCCCAGGTTCTCTTAGTGTCCGCTCCCCGATATTTAGACGTTCTATTACAAATTACTTTATTTATTTACAAACTACTTATTTAATTTTCAAAATAAAACAAAACAAGCCAGTAATCTGAAAATAGTGCAGGAGGAGAGGACTGGGTCCTGAAGAGGGGTCGGGAAATAGTCTGGTCTTCTGACGCTAGTCTTAAACGGGAGGGCGCGTGGGCGTGGCGTTGCCTGTGGAGACGCTAGTGTCCAACCCCTCGTGTCTGTTGGAGGAGCGCTCCGACTTGCTGGTGCTGCACTCCAGGATGGGAGGTAGCCGCCAGCGCGCGTTGGCTGCACCCTCGCCACCGCCTGGCCCTGGGCGCAGGGGCCTACAGCAATAGCAGCAGCAGCAGTAACGGAAACAGCAGAAGAGGCGCAGGAGCGCCCGGCGCAGGTCCCGGTTAGTAAGCGTGTAGATGATGGGATTGAGCAGCGAGTTGGCCATAGCTAACCCCAGGAAATAGTCCGCCTGCAGGAGTATGGGGCAGGCTCTCGCCGGACACGCCACATCCAGCAGCAGCAGCAAGAAGAGTGGTCCCCAGCACACGACGAACGCCAGCAGTACCACGGTCACTGTGCGCAACAGCGCCAGCGACTTGGGCAGGCGTCGGGACCCTCCAGACGCAGCCCGAAGGCGCAGCTTCTTCGTGTTGGCGCGTACCTGACAATAGATGCGAGCGTAGAGCACGAAGATAGCCACAAGAATGACCAGGAAGACAATTACGCAGAAAAGCACGTAGGGCTTGGCGTAGAGGGGGAGCACTGTGGAACACTGCGCCAGCCGGCCTAGGCAGTTCCAGCCCAGGCCGGGAAGGAGTCCGATCAGCAGGGAGGCCAGCCACGCGGCTCCCGCCAGCAGCAGCGTGCGGCCCCGCCGGTGTATGGGCGCCGGCCGACGGCTCTCCATGGTCAAGTGTCGCTCCAGCGCTATGGCTAGCAAACTGAGCACCGAGGCTGCCAGCGTCGCGAAGATACCGCCCTCGCGGGCGAACCAGAGAGCGGGCGACAGGTGCAAGGTGCGGGCCCCAGACAAGAGGATGTTGACGGTGTAGGCGGCACCGGCCAGCAAGTCGGAGAGGGTCAGGCTGCCTAAAAGTAGGTACATGGGCGCATGGAACTTCTTGTGGCTCCACAGGACTAGCAGAACTGCCAGGTTCTCCAGGATGATGAGGCCACATATTGCCAGGAAGACTGCGGCGTCTACGCGCAAGCCTCCGCCCGGATCGTAGCGCGCCCAGTTCAGTTTGCCGGTGTAGTTGTAGTGCAGTGCGATCACCTCACTTCCCAATGCAGCTTGGAGTGCCGGAGGCGGCTCCATGGCGGCCTAATTCCCCACCTCCTCCTCCTCCTCGTGGTTCTTGGCCTCTGGAGGCGCTTCACCAATGGTTGGCTACATCACCATGCTGGGCACTGGTCAAGAAACCGTCCACAGGCTCGAGCCCCGGGTCTGGGTCCCAGCCCTGCTGGAGAAGGGAGAGGACCGAGTCAGTGGGGGAGTCCTTCCCAAAGTCGAGCCTCTAGAGATTCCCAGCGCCCCAGGGTCCTCCCCCACTTCCCTTCCCTTCAGACTCCTGAGGGGGTTTATGGCCACTTCCTCCGGAAAGCCTTTGGAATAGCAGCAGCGAAAGGCAGCTTCTCCCCCTTTCCCCATTCTGGGAATCCAGCCAGCCCAGAAAAGAGACCGAATGAACTGCCTATGCCTGGCAGGGATAAAAGTCTGAGATGCCCTTGGGGCCATTGTACCCCACTCTGGGGCAGAAACCGGTGCAGCTGTTCCTACAGCCAGGCTGGAGTGAGGGGGCTGAAGGGGCGAGTGGGCTTAGCCCTTGGCAAAGACCTCGCAGGCAGCTCCAGAAGGATGAGAAACAGCGGGGGAGGTTCCTGGGAGGAGACGAGTTGTGACCTCCGGGCCAGGAACCAGGCAGGCACCGGAGCTGGGCCAAACCAGAGGGGCGGGGAGACAGATTGTCCCAGAACTCCTAGACACACGCACAGACACAGACACAAAAGCCACACACACAAGTAGAGTTGCACAGGCAGGCACAGATCTACAGACATAATGCAATTACACATACACAAACAAGTAGACAGCAAAATCCACAGAGGCCTACTGGAACACATGTAGATAGCTACAGATTCAGATATAGGACAGTTTTCGAAACACTAAATTTCAAGGTTGGAAAGGACCTTAGAGACCATCTAATTCAATTCTCAATTGAAATTTAATTTCCCCACCTCCTCTCTCCAGCATTTATCCCATCCAGCCTCCAGACTTAAACACAAAAGTAGAATCTCAGACAGATATGTAGCACAGTCACACACATGCCCAGAGTCACACACTTCACATAGTCACAAATCCAAAAACACACAACTTGCTGCTGATGAGAGATCTGGGTTTCTGAAACGGCTCTGTGGGTTGGGAGACGCATTATTGCTCCAGCTGAGGTAGGAAAAATTGCTGAGAGCTGCAGTGTCCACTGGCCTGCCTGGACCAGCCTTTATTGAAACCTGTATTGAAAGCTCTGTAGTAAAGGGATGGGAAAGGCTTGCAAGTGGGGGAATTCTTACCCTTATCCAATCCACAACTGACACTACACTTTCACCACTCTCCATTCCCCTAAGCCCAGATAGCTGGGTTTTCCCTGAGCTGACTTTGAGGTTTCCCTTTTTTGAAAATGCCAGGAAAATCCCTGGAAAGGTGAGCCAGGGGCCTTGGTGGGGACTGATGCTTCAAGCTGCTTTCTTCCCTGACCTCTAGTTTATGGTCGAGTTGCTGCACCGTGTTGGTCCTGGTTCCAGGCATTCTGTGCCCTATGTCGGGCATCTGGAAGGTCTCCGGGATAGCAGCTGCTATGGCTGGGGGACAAAGCCCTCACAGCCATCTCTTGTGCAGCAACAAACCTAGTAGTCAGCCCTCGAGTTTGTGGCAGCTGCAGGCTCAGAGCACCCGAGGTCCAGCCCACAGCTGCCCTTCTCCTGTCCCACGCGCATCTCATAGACTGCAGGAGCCCTCCAGGGGCCCAGTGCTGAGCCCGCTGGAAGATCTCCAACCCAGATCCCACTCCCCTACCTTGTCCAGCCCGAGAGGGGGTCCCCAGCCTCCCACACTCACCCTGCGGCTTTGGCTATAGCGCGCCGCGTCTCCGGAGCCCGGTGAAGCGCGCTCCTCCTCCAGAGTTGTGCCCGCATCGGACTGGGCGGAGAGAGCCAGGCTTGGGCGGGCTTGGCTCAGACCTGGGTGCGGGCCAGGGGGCGGGGGCGGGGGCTGAGCTGTTCCCAGAGGAGGAGACAGGATCCATCCCGGCTTCTGGGCGGCTAAGGAACAGCTGGCCTCCTTCAGACCGGGTGGGATCCCTTCCCAAGAGCGCCCCTGCCACCCGCGCCCCCGGCCTGCTCCCTTCGAGACTGCCCTCTTGCAGCCGATATGGTCGGGACTGGCCTCGGAGAGGAAACACCGAGCTCGGAGCAATACGTTTCCTCCAGCGCCGGCTGAGTGCCAAGTGCGGGTCGGGGGCGCTAAGCTCAGGGGCCCTGGCTTGGCGCTGTAACCTAGCTTGGTCCTTTCGCTCTCGGCGCTCAGTCTATTAGAACCCATGTGGCCTGTGGTGAGGGCGCTGGAGCGCAGAGAGAAGTGGCCAGGAGGCATCTAACTCCAAGGGAACTAATCATAATGCCTTTAATAGGTGCTTTTAATAAGTGAACATCCCAGAGAGGGGCAGGCCAGACTTGAGGGACCCCTGGAGTAAGCGATGGGGAGAAGGAGCCAGCTATCAGGAGGAGCCTCATTTCCTGCCCGGACACCTACAGCCTCGCCGCCCCGTCCCTTCCCTCCACGCATCCCCAGTGACGGCCGACAGACGCTAGAAGACAAACCCAGACGTATTGGGGTACACAGGAGCAAAGAGGCGGGCAGGCACAGAGCCAGAGCTGGAAAACTCCAAAGACATAGAGTGATACTCACAGTGACAGGATGGTCCGGTTTCTCAGGGCCAGGAAGCTGCTCCCCCTCGCGTCCCCTGGGGCTGGCTGCGCTGGAAGGATGGGCTTTAATTCCTGTGGGGACCTTTCCCCTAGTCATCCGGCTCTCTCTTATGAGGCAGTCCAGACTCTCACGAACTATGCCGCCCCCTCCCGAAGGCCCGCCTGTCCCGAGGCTTCCCCCGCCTTCAACCAGTTCCCTAAACCTGGCCCCCTCCTCCCTAATCCCCAAGAAGTCCTCGGGCTTTAATCCTCGTCCTGCTCCGAGTCCAATCCAATCTGCATTTATAAAAGGTTTACTAGATGAGAGGCTGAGTTTTTCCTAAGAGCTCCCGCCCACTTTAGACTGAGGGGGTTGATGGGATGAGGTGAACTGTGGCCTCCATCAAGGACAGTGCCCTTTGTCCCTACTGGGAAACTGTGGCCAGCGGAAGAATAAGGGGTAAGAGATGGGGTCTGAAAAGAGAGACGTTTAGATGGGAACTGAAGGTTTGTAAAGCGTTTGTGTGCATTATTTTTGATCCTCAAGACTTTGTAGTAAGAACTATGAGTACATTTTACATATGTGAACTTTGGGGCTCATGGAGATTAAGGGACTTGCCCCTGGTCATAAGTAAGAGTCATAAGCAAAATATGAAGTTGGGCTTTGCCTAATTCAAGTCTAGTCACTGCCTCAGAGAGATAGCCAATACCACAAACTCTTCCTGAATAATTCAAGGTCCATTTGGTCCAACCTTCCCAGAACAGGAACGTCCTCAAAAACATCAACCAGTCAATCAACAAGCTCTCATTAAATACTTTCTATATGTAGAGAACTCTGTGCTAAACTCAATGAATGAGTAAATAAATAAGTAAACAAACGAGGGAATGAAGTTATTTGTTAAGTACTTACTATGCTAAACACTAGGGATACAAATAGAAAAATATGACAGTCCCTTCTCTCAAAAAGCTTAAAATCAAATGGGGGAGGTATTGTGTAGATAGAATATATGTTAAATGAATACAAGTTGGTTTGGAAATAGATTACAGAGAACTAGAAGGGGAGGGGGAACAGGGAAAGAGATAAGAAAAGAGGGGCAGCTAAATGGCTCAGTGGATAGAGCACCAGTCTTGAAGTCAGAAGGACCCGAGTTTAAATTTGGCCTCAGACATTTGACATTCAACACTTACCTAGCTGTGTGATCCTGGGTAAATCACGTAGTCCCAATTGCTTAACACACACAAATTAGTAAAAAAAAAAAACAAAAAACAAGAAAAGACTTCATGAACAATGTAATGTTTGAGGTGAAAATTCACCTAGTTTAGGGGAGGGGGTGGGGGGGGTAAGAGGTGAAAAATTGGAACAAGAGGTTTGGCAATTGTTAATGCTGTAAAGTTACCCATGCATATATCCTGTAAATAAAAGGCTATTAAATAAAAAAAAAAAAAAGAAAAGAAAAGAAAAGAAAATTCACCTAGTTTAAGATTAAAGGAGACTAGAAATTCTAAGAGGCAATGGTTGGAAGAAAGTGTACTCTAGGCTTTGTGAGAAATCCAGTACATGGGAACAGTGATAGCCTGGTATGGCTAGATCACAGAGTGCCAGAGAAAGGGGAGTAAAGGTAAGAAGGTTACAAAGAATTTTACATGTTCAAAAAAGAGGTATTTCTTTCTTTTTTTAATTTAATATTTTATTTTTCCAAATAGATGTAAAGATAATTTTCAACATTCACATTTGTAAAATTTTGAGTTCCATTTTTTTTTCTCCCTCCTTTCCCTCCCCTTTCCCCAAGACAGAAAGCAATCCGATATAGGTTATATATGTACAATCATTTCTTTTTTTTTTCTTTTATTTTTTTTATTTAATAGCCTTTTATTTACAGGATATATGCATGGGTAACTTTACAGCATTAACAATTGCCAAACCTCTTGTTCCAATTTTTTACCTCTTACCCCCCCACCCCCTCCCCTAGATGGCAGGATGACCAGTAGATGTTAAATATATTAAAATATAAATTAGATACACAATAAGTATACATGACCAAAACGTTATTTTGCTGATGTACAATCATTTCAAACTTATTTCCATATTACTCAATGTTATGAAGAAAAAAATCGAAACAAAAGGGAAAAACCATGAGAAAGGAAAAAGAAAAAGGTCAAAATAATGTGCTTCAATCTGCTTTCAGTCTCCACATTTCTTTCTCTGGATATGGATGGTATTTTCCATCCCAAGTCTACTGGAATTGTCTTGGATCACTGTATTTTTTTTTGTAAATAACTTTTTATTGACAGAACCCATGCCAGGGTAATTTTTTACAACATTATCCTTTGCACTCACTTCTGTTCCGATTTTTCCCCTCCCTCCCTCCACCCTCTCCCCAAGATGGCAAGCAGTCCTATACATGTTAAATAGATTACAGTAGATCTTGGATACAATGTATGTGTCCCGAACCGAACAGTTTTCTTTTGCTCAGGGAGAATTGGATTTAGAAGGTATAAATAACCTGGGAAGAAGAACAAAAATACAAGCAGTTTACATTCATTTCCTAGTATTCTTTCTTTGGGTGTAGCTGCTTCTGTCCGTCCTTGATCAATTGAAACTAAGTTAGATCTTGTCTTTGTTGAAGAAATCCACTTCCATCAGAATACATCCTCATACAGTATCGTTGTTGAAGTATATAATGATCTCCTGGTTCTGCTCATTTCACTCAGCATCAGTTCATGTAAGTCTCGCCAATCCTCTCTGTATCCGTTGGATCACCGTATTGCTGAGAAGAGATAAGTCTGTCATAGTTGATTATCATACAACCTTACTCTTGCTATGTACGCTGTTCTCCTGGTTCTACTCACTGTTCACTCAGTATCAGTTCAGGCTTTTTTGAAATCAGCTTGCTCATGTTATAGAATAATATTATTCCATTACATTCATCTTATTCAGTATTCTCCAAATGATGGTCATCCACTTGATTTCCAATTCCTTGTCACCACAAAAAGAGCTGCAACAAACAAAAAAAGAAAGGAATTTCTATTTGATCCTAAGGTCTTTGGGATTTGTTGTGAGGTGATAATTGTTTTTAGAAAAATTACTTTGGCAGCTATAAGGAGGATAGATTAGAGAGGGGAGAAACTTGAGGCAGGGAGACCAAGAGGAGGCTACCACATTAGGCTAGACAGGGGGATCAGGGCCTGGGCTAGCATTAGCATGGTAGTTGTATAAGTAGAAAGGAGGGGTTTGGGATGCAAGAGATATCAGCAAGACAGAAATGACGATCCTGATTCATTCAGCTAGCCTTTTCTTAAAAACCTAAACTGATGGTAAACTCAAAACCTCCCAGTCTATTGGTTTGGGAACAATTTTAATGTTTAAAAATATTTTCTTGTGTGTGGGGGTGCTGGAGAGAAGGAAAGAATTTGAAACTCAAAATTAAAAAACCAGAATGGTTTAAAAAATGAAATTTCAAAATAGCTCAAAAAAGTAAAACTTCTTTTATTATAACTTTTTATTTACAAGATATATGCATGGGTAACTTTTCAGCGTTGACAATTACAAAACCTTTTGTTCCAACTTTTCCCCTCCTTCTTCCCACCCCCTCCTCCAGACAGCAGGTTGACCAATACATGTTAAATATGTTAAAGTATAAGTTACAAACAATATATATATATACCTGTCCATACAGTTATTTTGCTGTACAAAAAGAATCGGACTTTGAAATAATGTACAATTAACCTATGAAGGAAATAAAAAATGCAGGCAGACAAAAATAGAGGGATTGGGAATTCTATGAAGTGGTTCATAGTCATCTCCCATAGTTCTTTCACTGGGTGTAGCTGGTTCAGTTCATTACTGCTCTATTGGAACAGATTTGGTTCGTCTCATTGCTGAAGAGGGCCATGTCCATCAGAATTGATCATCATATAATATTGTTGTTGAAGTATATCATGATCTCCTGGTCCTGCTCATTGCACTCAGTATCAGTTCATCTAAATCACTCCAGGCAAAAGTAAAACTTTAAAAAATCAAAATGTTTACTTTATGTTTGAACAAATTTTGTCTCTCTGCAACTTCTGCTTTTTCATCATAGTTCTTCTATGGCCAAGAAGAATAAGTTTGCTATCTTGTGTATGTAATCCCACCTGTTTTCTTTTCTCTTCTCCAACATAACTGGTCTCAATTCCACCAAACGATTTTCTATAACATATCATATAGTCCTGCCTACATTCTTTTCTCTCTCCTCTAGACTTTCACTAGCACAAAAATCACAAAATTTGAGTATAAGGGATTCCAGGGGCCAAAGATTCCAATCCATACCTTACTAAACCTCCTAAATTTGCCAAACCAGACAGGAATTATCCAGTTTTGCATAAAGTTCTCCAGTGAAGGAGAACCTAATTCTGCTGAGGCAACTCATTCCATTTTTGGACAGCTCTACTGGCTAGAAGATTTTCCTTGCATCAAGCAAAAATTGGCTTCTTTGAAACTTGACCCTTTTCTACCCTCCGGGGCCAAATAGAACAAGTCTAATTCTTTCACATGACAATTTTTCAAATATTTGAAGACAACTATCATTTTCTCCTAACTCTTCTTCAAAATAAGCACTTCTAATTCTTTCTAATAATTCTGTTCTGATTTACCATTAAATATCCTTCCTACAATGTGGTGCCCAGAATGGAACACAATATTCTAGATGCAGTAGGGATAGGGCAGACTGCAGCAGGATCATAACAGAATATTAGAGTTGGAAGGGACCTTAGAGGAATATTGAGCCTTTCCCTTCATTTTACTGATGTTTTAGAAAACTGAGACCTAGAGAAGAATCAATGCTTATCCCAAATCTTAAAGTCTTTGGTAGGATTAGGACTGAAATTTAGTTCTTCAGATTCCAAATTAAGGTTCCTTCAAGTCTATTTTCTCTAAATTGTGGCTTTGATGGGGAGGGGGTTCTGTATTCCCTCTCAGAATAAAGGAATAAGTACATCATCCCAAATGTAATGGACTTTGCTCTTTTCAAAAGAGGTGATTCAAGGCAGTTCCAATAGATTTAAGATGGAAAATGCCATCCAAATCCAGAGAGGGAACTATGGAGACTGAATATGGATCACAAAATATTATTTTCACCTTTTGTTGTTGTTTGCTTTTTTTTCTTTTTTCTTTTTCATGTTTTTACCCCCCTTTTGATCAGATTTTTCTTGTGCAGTATGATGAATATGGAAATATATTTAGAAGAATTACACATGTTTAACCTGTATCAGATTGCTTGCTGTTTGGAGGAAGGGTAAGGGAGAAAGAAAAGAAAAATTTGGAATACAAGGTCTTACAAAGGTATATTTGGAAAAATAAAATACTATTTTAAAAAAAAGTAGATCATCCAAGATGAATTGTATGATTGGGTCCTGGAAAGGAAAATATTTGGAGCAGCTGCCATGAGGTGTTGACATGAGTAACATACACTTGTTAAGCAGAAGTGAGAGCCCAAGTAAGATGATAGAAATTGGAAATAATTTATATTGAGAGATTTGTAGGAAAAGAGGTGTACTAACATACTATTAGTGGTGAATTAATCCAACTATTCCAGAAAATAATCCAGAATTATGACAGAAGAGACACTAAACTATTCATATTTTTTGGCCCAGGAATTCCATTATGAGGCATAAATCCTAAGAAAACAAGTGAATAAAATCAGTGTATGAATGAAACATGCAAAGCACTGTGCTAACTGCTAAATAAAATAAATATATAGAAAAATATGACAGACCCTTCTCCGAAGGAGCTCACATTCTAATGGAGAAGACAACACACATGCAAGGGTTTGTTTTTTTTTGTTTTGTTTTTTTTTTTTAGCAAATCAGAGGGAAAGATCCTATAGTCCTTAGAGCTAAGCAACAAAGATGATATGAATCCTTCTTTAGTGTCATTCCCACTGATCAAATGATATCAGTTTCTAATGCTGAACTATTTGACAATGCCAAGGATTTTGGTTAAAAAGTAGCTGCTCAGTAGCTGGTTGCTGTAGACCCCACAGGGGCCAATTGCCAGGCTGAATCTCCACAGGCTTCCCAGGATAATGGCTGAGGGCACTAGGCTGGAAGTTTTGCTTCTCAAGTCTCTGGAGTTCATGATCCCAGACAGTAACAGGAAGAAATATTCTCTCCATAACAAAACATTTGTACTAGCATTTTTTTCCATAGCAAAAAAAAACCAAAAAAAAACTAAACAATCAAAAAACTGGAAGTCAGTGTCCATCAGTTGGGAAATGGCTGAAAAGTGATGACATATGATTGTACTGGAATATTACTGTGCCATAAGAAAAAAACAAATATGGGCGGGTAGGTGATGAAATGGATAGAACACCATCCCTGGATAAAGAGAACCTGAGTTCAAATCCAGTATCAGATACTTAATAACAGTGTTATCTTGGATAAGTCACAACCCCTATTGCTTCTTTCCTTGTCTCCCTTTCTCCCCCCAAAAAAGATAAGACGAGTACGAAGAATACATAAATTTTGGCAGGATGTATATGAACTGATGCCAGAGGAAGTAAGTGGAACCAATACAATGATATGCACAATGACCACAATAATGTCAAAACAAACAACACTAGAAGACATTAGAATTTAGATAAATGCAATGACCAATCTTGATTCCAGAGGAGTGATGAAACTATTGTTTTCCTCTCTCAGATAAGGGAGGGCCCACAGGTGTGGAGTGAGACATATGCTGTCAGAAATGGCCAATAAATGGGTTTGTTTTTCTGACAAGGAGGATTTCTGTGAGGAGTGGGGGAGATAGTATGGGAAAACTGCTGCAAAAATGGGAAGAGTGAGCTCAGAAATTTTATGTATATTGTAGTATCTTTGGCTTGAAGAGACACAAAATAGAAAATTGAATAGTAAAATCTCAAATTTGTTAGTTAAGCAAAATTACAGAACCTTAATGCTTTAGCTCTAAAATAACTAGGCCACTAACTTAAGTCATTAACTGTTGACCACAAGATTCATTGCCTACATGTCAATTGACTAGGAAATGACAAAAATTTAATCAAAACAGCATTTATTAAACACTTACTTACTATATGTCAGGCATTGCTCTAAGTGATGAGAAATATCAAGAAAAATTAAACCATTCCCTGCTCTCAAGGAACTTATGTTCTGTTGAGGAAAACAACATACACACACACATATATAATATTATTGCATATAAGATACACACAAAGTAGATGGAAGATAATTAGAGAAAGGAAAATTGCCATATCTTTTTATCCCTCTTCAAGTTCTGGTGACTTCCCTCCTCTTTACTGATAAATGATAAACAAGATGGGAACAAAGCCTGGGAAGATTTCTGTGAACTGATGCAAACTGAAACGTGCAGAATTAGGAGAACATTGGACAGTATTGTAACAGCAATATTGTATGATTAATCATAAAAGACTTAGCTACTCTGATAAATGCAATCCCAAAGGATTCACAGAGAAAAATGCTATCTGCCTTCAGAGAGAACACTGATTAACTTATACTTTTATAAAATCTCTTTATTTTTATTGTTTTTTTATGTTGAGTTTTGCAACATGGCTAAAATGGAAGTATATTTTGCATGACTTCACATGTATAATCAATCTTAAGTTACTTACCTTTTCAAAGAGGGGGGTGTTCAAGGGAGAGAGAATTTGGAACTCAAAAATTTCAAAAGCAATTGTTAAATTTATTTATATACAATTTGGAAATATTTAATGAAATAGAAAAAAATAATTTTAAAAATTCAAACACACCCATGTCTCTCCCATCTTAAAAATAATCTTTACTTAATCTATCCATTTTATTAGCTTCTCTCTTTTGGGAGATCTAACCTGCTTGAAGAGGTCTATCTGTCTTCTTTTTCTCTCACTTTCTGCTTAACCTTATGTAGTCTGTTTTTCTTGTCTTATCATTCCTTTTAAACTGTTCTCTCCAAGGTTTCTAAAGATCTCTTAATTGTCAAATTCAATAAGCTTTTCTCAGTCCACATCCCCCTTATCCTCTCTGCAGCTTTTGATACTGTTGGTAATCCTCTCCCTGATATTCTCTTCTCTCTAGGATTTTGTGTGTGTGAGAGACCTATGTCCTATTTCTCCTCCAACCTGTCTGACTACTTCTTAGTCTCCTTTGTTGGAGGCCTGCTAACCATGGATGTCCCCTAAGGGTCTGTGCTGAGCCCTCTCTTTTTATTTAGCTTGATGATTAGTTACCATCGTTTCAACCATGATCTCCAAGATGATGATTCTCAGACCTACTTATCCAACCCTTACCTCTTTTCTGACTTGTCTCGAAAATCCTACAGCCTACTAGACATCTTAAATTAAATGTCCTGTAAGCATCTTAAACTCCACATGACCAAAATGGAACTCATTATCTTTCTATCCAAACCTTCCTCTCTGACTTCCCTATTATCTTGAAGGATACCAACATTCTCCCAGTCACCCAGGCTCAAAACTTTTACGTTTTCTCATTGTCTTTTATTTTCCATACCCAATTTGTTGCCAGAACCTGTCAGTCAATTTACCTTCTTGATTCAGGCCAATTCCAATAGATTTGTGGTGGAAAGAGCCATCTGCATCCAGAGAGAGGGCTATGGGGACTGAATGTGGATCACAACATAGTATTTTCACTTTTGTTGTTGTTTGTTTGTTAGGGGTTTTTCTCTCGTTTTTTATATTATTATATTTACATTATTATATGACCCTTTTCTGGACTCTCAACATTTTTCACTGGCAATCCCATGATGTCTGGAACTCTGTTCCTTCTTACCTGGGCCTTCCAGCTTCCCCAACTTCCTTCAAGTCTCAGTGAAAATTTCACCTTCTACAAGAAGTCTTTCCAGGCCTCCTTTATCTTAGTACCTTCCCTTCAATGTGTCCTCTATATATGTCTTGTTTGTATATAATTCTTTGCACATTGTCTCCCCGTTATACTGAACTCCTGAAAGGCATTTTTACCTGTCTTTGTGTCCCCAGGCTTTAGCAGAGTGCCTGGTGCATAGTAGGTACTTAATAAATACTTGTCAACTTGTTTGAACAGCTGGAGGGAGGTCTCAGGTCTCCTGCTCAAGTTGAATCTTGAAGTCAGGATTCAGAGGTTCAGAGGGAGACCATTCCAGGTATAGTAGGCAGCTAGTACAAAGTCATGGAGACCATAAATGGAGCACTATGTGTGCTGAACAGTGAGTAGGATGCTATGGATTCCAGGAGAAGGAGGGGAGTCAAGTGTAAAAAGATTGAAAAATATGAAAATGACCCAGGCAATGAGAAACTTTAAATGACAAATACAGGATTTTATACATCCAGGATTCCATGACTATAGAGAGCCATTGGAGTTTGAGTCAGGAGTGAAGGGATGCAAATGGGAAGAGTGACATCTTCAGAACTCCCCTTAAGGAAAATCACTTTTGTAGGTATGTCCAGTATGGACTGGATTGAGGAGAGACTTGAGACAGGGAGTTCAATTAGAAAGCTATTGCCTGATCTAGAAAAAATAACAACAAAATTCATATGGAAGAACAAAAGATTGAGAATCTCAAGGGAATTAATGAAAAAAAATATCAAATGAAGGTGGCCTAGCTGTACCTGATCTAAAATTATATTATAAAGCAGCGGTCACCAAAACCATTTGGTACTGGCTAAGAAATAGATTAGTTGATCAGTGGAATAGGTTAGGTTCCCAAGACAAAATAGTCAACTATAGCAATCTAATGTTTGACAAACCCAAAGATTCTAACTTTGGGGATAAGAATTCATTATTTGACAAAAATTTCTGGGATAACTGTAAATTAGTATGGCAGAAATTAGGCATGGACCCACACTTAACACCGTATAACCAAGATAAGATCAAAATGAGTCCAAGATTTAGGCATAAAGAATGAGATTATAAATAAATTAGAGGAACACAGGATAGTTTATCTCTCAGACTTGTGGAGGAGGAAGAAATTTGTGACCAAAGATGAACTAGAGACCATTACTGATCACAAAATAGAAAAATTTGATTATATCAAATTAAAAAGCCTTTATACAAACAAAACTAATGCAAACAAGATTAGAAGGGAAGCAACAAACTGGGAAAACATCTTCACAGTTAAAGGTTCTGATAAAGGCCTCATTTCCTTTTTTTTTTAATTTTAATTCTTTTTTTATTATTTTTATTATTTTTTAATTTAATAGCCTTTTATTTACAGGTTATATGCATGGGTAACTTTACAGCATTAACAATTGCCAAACCTCTTGTTCCAATTTTTCACCTCTTACCCCCCACCCCCTCCCCCGATGGCAGGATGACCAGTAGGTGTTAAATATATTAAAATATAAATTAGATACATAATAAGTATACATGACCAAGCCGTTATTTTGCTGTACAAAAAGAATCAGACTCTGAAATATTGTACAATTAGCTTGTGAAGGAAATCAAAAATGCAGGTGGGCATAAATATAGGGATTGGGAATTCAATGTAATGGTTTTTAGTCATCTCCCAGAGTTCTTTCTCTGGGCGTAGCTGGTTCAGTTCATTACTGCTCCATTGGAACTCATTTCCAAAATATATAGAGAATTGACTCTAATTTATAAGAAATCAAGACATTCTCCAATTGATAAATGGTCAAAGGATATGAACAGACAATTTTCAGATGATGAAATTGAAACTATTACTATATGAAAGAGTGTTCCAAATCACTATTAATCAGAGAAATGCAATTAAGACAACTCTGAAATACCACTACACACCTGTCAGATTGGCTAAGATGACAGGAAAAAATGATAACGAATGTTGGAGGGGATGTGGGAAAACTGGGACACTGATACATTGTTGGTGGAACTGTGAATGAATCCAACCATTCTGGAGAGCAATCTGGAATTATGCCCAAAAAGTTATCAAACTGTGCATACCCTTTGATCCAGCAGTGTTTCTACTGGACTTATACCCCAAAGAGATACTAAAGAAGGGAAAGGGACAGGTATGTGCCAAAATGTTTGTGGCAGCCCTGTTTGTAGTGGCCAGAAACTGGAAACTGAGTGGATGCCTATCAGTTGGAGAATGGTTTGGGTAAATTGTGGTATATGAATGTTATGGAATATTGTTGTTCTGTAAGAAATGACCAGCAGGATGAATACAGAGAAGCTTGGAGAGACTTACATGAACTGATGCTAAGTGAAATGAGCAGAACCAAGAGATCATTATATATGTGTACAACGATACTGTATGAAGATGTATTCTGATGGAAGTGGATTTCTTCGACAAAGAGAAGATCTAACTCAGTTTCAACTGATCAAAGATGGACAGAAGCAGCTACACCCAAAGAAAGAACACGGGGAAATGAATGTAAACTGCTTGCATTTTGTTTTTCCTCCCGGGTTATTTATACTTTCTGAATCCAATTTTCCCTGTGCAACAAGAGAACTGTCCAGTTCTGCACACATATATTGTATCTAGGATATACTGTAATCTATTTAACATGTATAGGACTGCTTGCCATCTGGGGAGGGGGTGGAGGGAGGGAGGGGAAAAGTCAGAACAGAAGTGAGTGCAAGGGATAATGTTGTAAAAAATTACCCTGGCATGGGTTCTGTCAATAAAAAATTATATATATATATATATTAAAAAAAAAGCTATTGCCATGGTCCGGGTGAGACGTGTTAAAGGGCCTGACCTAAGATAGTATCTATGTGAGTAGAGAAAAGGGACATATGTATTCAGAAGTGTGCTGGGGCCTGCTGGAGAGAGCAGATTACTAAATTTTCAGTGTGAACATGTAGATCTTGGAAGTCCAGACTATCAACAAAATAATAAACCAAGTCTCTCTAAAATATAATATTCTCTTGTTGGGGTTTTCTTGGGGTCTCTGGAGGCAGCCTTCCTTTCAGTTCAGTAATCACCACAAGTGCAGCCAGGGATTAAAGTGCAAATCCTTTATTGTCTCTTTCCAAGTCTTGTCTCCTTTCCTTAGGCCCCGATAGCTTTCTTATAGTCCAGATCCTTTATTATCTCCCTCCTGGGGCTAGGCAGTTTTCTGGAAAGGCTTTCAGTCTGGCCTTTGTTCTGAGAGCTTGAGCTCTCGCCTGCCTTCTGGGGCTTCTGAATCTCCCTGACTCAATTCTGGCTGAGGATCCAAGAGCTTCTAGTGCGCTTGTCCTTTTTGGCCCCGAGAGCTTCTCCTTTTATGCTCCACACTGAGTATATATACACCAATCATTATATCACTGGGAAACCATTATTTGTTGTAGGATTAAATCAATCAATGGTAAACTAGATTTAACCATTGTCTCCTCAATTCCACTTAGTACCTTGTTTCAAGTTCTGGTCATAACATCACTCAGATAATATTTCCTTACCTATCAATAGTCCCATTGATTGATTACTCTTCCCAGAACAAGAAGTATAAAGCAGGGAAAAGAGATAGAGAGAAGGAAGTACCTGTACAGCCAAAAAGCAGATCAATGCAAGGCTAGATAGGATGTGAAACTTGTTCTGGGGTCTGAAACAAATTAGATATATTGGGCCAAGTGGGTTACTTACGCTCAGTTACCAGTCAAGATATCTAGACTTCAGGGGAGCGTTCCAAAAACTTCCTTAAGAAGTGTATCAGGGGTCTTCAAACTACAGCCCACGGGCCAGATGCGGCAGCTAAGGACGTTTATCCCCCTCACCCAGGGCTATGAAGTTTCTTTATTTAAAGGCCCACAAAACAAAGTTTTTGTTTTCACTATAATCTGGCCCTCCCACAATCTGAGGGACAGAGAACTGGTCCCCTATTTAGAAAGTTTGAGGATCCTTGAAGTATATCATAGATAATAGATTTCTAGAGTTCAGAGGTCTAGGTCCAGTGTAGAAGGTGCTGATATAAGAAGCAAGACAGCTACAGTGGACCGATGGCAAGAAAGTGTATGCATTTGTGACCCACATTCACATAGACAAATAAATATATGGTTTGCATGTTTAAAAAAATGAAAATATCAATAATGCAGGTTAAACTTTAAAGTGCGCCTCACATATGTTTCCTCCCAGAGAGCTGATTTTTAAATATTTTGACCATCACCTCCCCTAGTGCCCAACAAATGGCTATCTAGTCTCTGTCTTCCTGAGTCTTCTCCAAGTTAAATATACCCTCTTCCTTCAACTCCAATCCATGGAGTCGAGACCTCTGCAGCTGATGGCACAGTGTATAGAGAACATGGGGACTGGAGTCAGGAAGACCTGAATTAAATCTGTCCTCAGACATTTACTAGCTGTGTGACCCCTCTTAAAGTCTGTTTACTTCAGTAAAATAGGCTTAATAATAGCACCTACCTCCCAGACTTGTAAAGATCAAATGAGATAATATTTGTAAGAAAGCGCTTAGCATAGTGCATTGTAGTACATTGTAGGTGCTTTATAAATGCTTCTTCCCTTCCTCCCTCCTGTCTGATCTCTTCTGGACACTCAGCAGTTTTCATTTCCATCCCAAACCCACTTAATCCAGAACTGAACACAATACTCTGGATGAGTTCTGGTGAAGGCAGAGTACAATGAGACCGCCACCTCCCCGTTCCTGGAGGCCATGCTCCTCCTAACAGTACCAAGTTACGTTCGATTCTTGGCTACTGTGTCACCCTGCTGACTCATATTGAAATTGTGGCCAACTAAAACCCCCAATCTTTTTGTTGGGAATTTTTTGAGCTCAAAAAAAAAAAAAAAAAAAAAAAGCCTTTAGAGGAAGAAAGAAGAGGAGTGAAGGTCAGGGCCACAAGGACTACAGTTACCTTGCTATCATAGGTAAACCTGGAAGGAGTGCTCATTTTGTGAAGGTGAAGAGAGTACAAATTTCAAGGAGGGAAAGGGATCAAAAGATGTGTGTGTGAGAGAGAGACAGAGACAGAGAGAGACAGAAAGACAGAGAGAGAGAGAGAGAGAGAGAGAGAGAGAGAGACAGAGACAGAGAGACAGAGACAGAGAGACAGAGACGGAGAGACAGAGAGACAGAGAGAGAGAGAGAGACAGAGATAGAGACAGAGACAGAGACAGACAGAGAGACAGAGACAGGAGAGAGAGACAGAGACAGAGAGAGACAGAAAGACAGACAGAGAGACAGAGAGAGAGAGAGACAGGAGAGAGAGACAGAAAGACAGAAAGACAAAGAGAGAGAGACACAGAGACAGAGACAGAGAGACAGAGATAGAGACAGAGACAGAGACAGAGAGACAGAGACAGGAGAGACAGAGACAGAGAGACAGAGACAGAGAGAGAGAGACAGAGAGACAGAGACGGACAGAGACAGACAGAGACAGAGACACAGAGAGAGACAGAGACAGAGACACACAGAGACAGAGACTGAGAGAAAGAGAGACAGAGAGAGACACACAAAGAGAGACAGACAGTGAGAGACAGACTGAGAACTGATGAGAAGAGATTGGGAGGTTCCAGTCAATGATGAGAGACCAACTCCCTTCCTGCCTCTTTCCTTCACACATGTCAAAAAAGGTTTGTTCAAAGGAGTTCCCTGATTATCCTGATGAGGTTACAGGGAGGTGAATCTTTGTTTAGAACTTTGATTTCATCTCTGAGAAAGAAGAGTACAGACATGTTGATGGAATTTACAGACCCATCCTTATACCTCATCAAGGACAGATTTGAGTCTCAGGAATCGGGGACCCCTTGCAGCCAAGGAGGATCATGGGTCACTGAGCTCATAGAAGGGACTTTAGCTCAAACTGTGCCCCTCTGCCCATGTTTAACCTCTCTGAGCACAGGTCAGAGATCTGTGACCATAAAAGCTTTCCGTGAATGGAGAGTGGGGTTGGGAGGCAAGGCAAAGGCACTGACATGGTCTCCCAAGGACTCTGGGATCTTGAGCTCCTGTGAGCACCTGAAGACTGGGCATGCCATGGCAGAGGCAAATGCCAGGCCTGCATTCTCTCCACTATGTCACCCCGGGAGAGCACGAGCACGGAGCCAAGTAACAGGAGCTCCCAAGCCATCTTCCGAGGAAAAGGAATTCTCCAGCAGTGTCTGGCTCAGGCTTGCCTCTCCGGCAGCCTCAAGTTCCCTGTCTCCGAAGCTAGACTTCCAGAGAGAGGAGGGGAGATTTCTTGGGCCCTTTATAGGCTGGTTTCCAACCAGTTCTCTCAACTGCCAAATCCAGTGGCTTTTTCTCACTGCTCCCTGACACTCATTCAGCTTGTGACACCATTAATCACTTTCTCCTCCTTGTTCTCAGGTCACCTCTCTCTCCTGGCTTTTCCCCTACCATCTGAGTGGTCCTTCTCTCTCTCCTTTCCTAGCTCCCCTCCAGATCATGACTTCTAACTGCAGATGCACCAGAGTCTCTGCCCACCTTTTCTAAACCACCTTACTTGTTGATGTCATCACTCCCATGGATTTAAGTTCCCTCCCTGCACTAATGATTCTCAGATCCATCCTGCCCCAATGTCTCTGATGGCGTCCAATCCTGCATCTTCAACCGCCTTCCAGACATCTCAAACCAGAGACTAGTAGATATCTTAGACTCAGTATGTCCAAAATAGAACTCATCATCTTTCCCCTTAAAGTCTACCCTGTTTCCCCCTTCCCTATTATGGTAGTGGGCAACATCCTCCTTCTGGACTACGAGTCACCTCTTAGGCGGCCCCTCCCTGTCTAGCTGCTGCCAAGGCTGCTGATTTCTGAAAGCTCTAATGAATGCCCCCCTCTCTTCTCACGCAGCCACCACTGACACGGGCCTTTATCTCCTTATACCTGCTAAAGTGATGCTTCTAAAATGCAGATCTGACAATTCTGACGGACGTGGCATCCTCAGCAATGAGATGATCCAAGTCAGTTCCAATAGAGCAGTAATGAACTGAACCAGCTACACCCAGCGAAAGAATTCTGGGAGATGACTATGAACCATTACATTGAATTCCTAATCTCTCTATTTTTGCCCACCTGCATTTTTGATTTCCTTCACAGGCTAATTGTATAATATTTCAAAGTCCGATTCTTTTTGTACAACAAAAAGTTTGGTCATGTATAGATATGCTTATTTAACTTATACTTTAATATATTTAACATGTATTGGTCAACCTGCCATCTAGGGGAGGGGGTGGGGGAAGGAGGGGAAAAGTTGGAACAAAAAGTTTTGTAATGCTGAAAAATTACCCGTACATATATCTTGTAAATAAAAAGCTATAATAAAAAATAAAATAAAATGCAGATCTGATCATGTCATCTCCCTCATTGAGTGACTTCTGATGCCTTCAGGAGCAAAGGCAAAATCAGCTGGTGGGCATTCAAAGCTCTTTCCTTCCTGGTTTTCTTGCACCTCACTCCCTAGATCTATTCTTAGATCCAGTGATTCCGGCTTCCTGGGTTTTCTGTGAACAAGACACTATTTGGGGCATTCTTTCTAACTGTGCCATGAGTGGAGAACACTGACCACTAATTTCCCTGGCTTTCTTTATGCTTCAATTAAATTTTCAACTTCTGGGGCACCTAAATGGTGCAGTGAATAGAGCACCAGCCCTGAAGTCAGGAGGACCTGAGTTCAAATCTAATCTCAGACTCTTAACACTTCTTAGCTGTGTGGGCAAGTCACTTAATCCCAATTACCTCGGCAAAAAATAAAAACAAAACTCAATTGCTACAGGAATCCTTTCCCAACCCTTCTTAATTCTGTTGCTTTCCTTCTTTTAATAATTTCCTACTTAACCCATAATATAATTTATAATATAATATATATAATATATTATATATAATATAATATATATAATAAATATATACATAATATATTTATAATATAATATAATAGGAAAGGACTAGATTCTGAAGAGCATTAATAGCTAAGGGAGCAATAGGGAGCCACTGGGATTGAATGAGGATCATGTTCTTATCACTAAGGTAGCACTCAGTTCCATTAAAAGTAAAGTACAATCGAAACACAGAGAGATGCAGAATTCTTGACTCACTATGAAGACAAATGGAATTCAGTTTTTTGTTGATAGTAACAATCCAAAGCATTTTTTGTTGCAATGAAGGCTATTTATGGGCCAAATCTCAACTGCTCAGTGCCGATGGTACTACACTGATTAGTGTAATCTCCAGCTAGTACATCCTGTGAAGTTCTCGTTTTTCATTTAGCAGCTTCTGAATTTCCCCTTATTTTCACCAAACTAGTCCTGATGTGTGCGAGTATTCTGACTCAGATAAACAAAGGCAGTGCTGTACATCAAATCTCTGAAAGCTGCCCACTCCTTTTCTGTTCCATTGTTGCCCACTGTGTGTTGCCAGAGCTAGCTCAGTGTTTGGGAGGCTCCAAAGGAAGATGTGCAAGAGGAGGGAGGTATTAGCCCAACTACCAAACTGAAAGTCTACTTCATTGTTGTATACCTGCGAAACCTGGAGAGTCTGCCAGCGCTGTGCCAGGGAATTAAATGGCTTCCGTTTAAATTGTCTTAGGAAGGTTCTGAAGATCACCTGGCAGGACGAGGTACCAGACACAGAGCTCCTTTTTCAAACTAAACTTCTGAGAATTCCAGCTGCAGAGAGCACACCTCCATCGGACTGGCCACATTGTTTGAATGCCAATTGGACACTTACAAAAACTATTATTTTATGGCAAATGTTCACAAGGTGGTCAGAAAAAAGAGATACAGGAACACTCTCAAGATCTCTCAACTTTAGAATTGATTGTAGGACATGGGAGACTGGCACAGGACTGCCCAGCATGGCAGGCCCTCATCAGGGAAGGTGCTGTGTTCTATGAGCAAACCAGCATTGAATTAGCTCAGAAGAAATGTGAGATGTACAAAGTTAGAGAATCCACCCAAAATGTTCATAGACACTATTTGGGTCCGACCTGTGGCAGAGCACTCCAAGCTTGTATTGATCTGATCACCCTGAGACAAACAGGAAGGTCAAAGATGGGAATCTGACTTAAGGGAGCCTTTTGTTCTTAAGTAGGTCTTTTGTTCAAATGGATTTTGATTACAGCCTCACCCCAGGTGAGAGAATTCTAGGAACCTCACCTTTACTGACCTAATTAGAAATCCAAATTATGATGTCAAATCCCCGAGTTATATATCCCTTATAAAAGATTGGCTCATGGTAGAGAGCTTCACTAATCCCCAGCCCACCAGTCAATGGTGTAATCCCCTTCCCTTGCTAATCCCCATTGGGATAGTCTTCTAAACTCCTTTAAATCAAAGGCATATTACCATCTCATAGTGTATTCCTTTTAATGGCATCTTCCTTGGTCTTAATTGTAAATTCTTCAAGGAAACTTTCCTCTTGTTAATTGTTAATTGTTAAAATCCCTTTCCTTGCTAACTCCTGTGTGTTAATTCACATAAGAAACAGCACTCCTTTGTACCTGTGATAGTTGGCTTGTCATGGTTGCTCCATGTTGTAAACTAAATCTCTATTAATACATTTTTATATAATATTCTTTTTACAAGAAATTGCTCTTCCGAAACTATTTTATATTTACTACTCTTGGTTCCTATATTACCTCATCCATGATCAGATGTCATTTTTGAAAGATCATTTTGGTAGTTGAACAGGAAATGGACTGGTGTGGGGCTAATCAGAAGGCTATTACAATCATTCAGGCTCAAGTCATTGCCCCCCAGTGAAAGAGAAACAAGAAACTAAAGCTATTACACCAGAAAACAAAAAATCTGGACTTTATTCTCTATTACTACTGGGAATTATTCAGACTAGAAACACAAAATGTGAAGGAAGTTGCCTGTCTAGCAGCCCCAAATCTGTTTTCTTTGCAGGGAAGCCCTGCCCCCAGGATAATGTCATAAGGCTGGAGAGCTGTTTGGTTCTCTGAGGTGTAAAAATGGGATCTGCTGGAATGTTGGGGGTAGGAGGTGGAGGGGTGTCTGGCAACTCTAAATTAATTTCTTTTCCAAAGAGACTCCAAATCATAGAGGGCTCCTATAAGTCGAAAGAACTGTATTTTTGTTACTTTCATTTCTCAGTTGTGTCTGACTCTTTATGACCCCATTTGAGGTTTTCTTGGCAAAGAAACTGGAGTGATTTGATATTTACTTCTCCAGTCCGTAGAAAAAGGTGGGACTCAATAGAAAGAGGAGTCTTGTACTGGTGATTTATAGACTTTATGAGTTTTCAACATTTTCTAAGGCATAAATTAAAGGCTGTACTTTGCTGATGGTATTTGGTATCTTCAGCACTCTGTGACAGTTTTTTTTTTTTTTTCTTTGATGACAAGATATTAAAACAAGAGGACTAGTCGATAAAAGACCCAGTCTTCAGAATATGCTAGGATTGACCCTTCTTGGTAGCTTATACAGAGCATGTACAGAGGTCCCATATCTGATTCTACCTGGTGAGCCTACTTCCAGTCCTGGGTGACTGAGGGGCCGGTACTTGAGAAGCCGGGACCTATTGATTTCTGGGTTGCTGAAAGAGAAGGGAATATAAATACAAAAGGAAAGATCACCCCTCTGCCGTTTAAAAAAAAAATGGTTCTTTTCCCTTCCTGGGAAGAGAAACATTTTCTTTCCTTCCTCACTATTGTGAGCCGCCAGGTGGGAGATGGGAAATGCAAGTCTCACTCCCCATATGTCCCCCAGAGGTCTAAGAGCGTGATGATATCTTTGATTCTTCTGTGTTTAATCTTTCCTGATCTTAGATGAACCAAGTACACCAGGAGAGTATAACCAGAATCAACACAGTCTACTGAAAGGTGGCAGCCAACGACAGAGGAATTATCTATAGACACAGGTACAAACAGTCCCCTGAGGACTTGGCAGCTCCAGGAACTACAAGAGAGAGAATGCTGACTACGAAGGCTCCTATTCTTGGATCCCAGGAGAGCTACATCTGCTGGAAGAGCCTTATGAGGACTTTGTTAGGGAGAAAGGGACTTCTAGGGTCTGGAGTCAAGCTGAACTTTTTCAGTCTGAGTCCACATTCCCTACAGGGACTTCCTGTGTTCAAGGGGTCAGTGCACCCCAGGGATGAGAGCAAAGATTTTTTGGTTTATTTATTTATTTTTCTTGTGCTTCCTCAGTAAATATTCTTTGGAAAAGCTAATTGATGTCGGCTGATTGACTGGCACTGGGAAGGAATCTGATGAGGGATTTTGGAGATATAGTACTAGAAATCCCAGTCTCGCAGGGTTACCCTTGGAACTGTGAAGGAGTCAGCCCCGGATGAGGAACCAACCTGGCTATAGGATAAGGAGTTGGAAGAATGAGCCCAGGGGAATGCTACAGAATATTTATAAACTTCCAACATTAACTGTTCCATACTTTGTTATAAGCCAGAGCCTATGGTACTGATCCACGGCTTACATATTTATAAGACCCTAATATTCTGAGTTGAAAGGCAGAGACCTTACAGATCATCCATTTCAATTCTCTCCTTGTACAGATGGAGAAACTGAGGCCCAGACAGGGAAGGAAGCCTTTTGCCTAAGGTCTCACAGCTGGCCTTTAACCTAGCATGGCTGTAAAATTTCCTCTATGAGGGAGTGAGCCCTTGCCCTGTCCTCCCATCTCCTTCACTCAGCATTCTGGTTTCTGTGACCAGAAGGCAATCTGGGTTCCCGTTGCCTCTGGGTCCCTGTATATGTAGAACCTGGTTGGGTGGCTATTGTTTGTTTTTTCCTGGAAACAAATATTTCTGGGCAAGATCCCTAGATGCTATGAGGCAGACAGAGGTCAAGAAGACTTGATTTCCTCTCTGCCTTACAGCCTAGCAGAACAGATAAGATACTTCCATATTCCAAATGAGCTATGATCTCATTGATTGAGACATATATTCATTCATTCATCAGAATGTCAAATATTCATTTTTGTGCTCAGAGATAAAGACATAAAGTTTAGAAATAAAGTCTCCATGTCTTGGGAGGTTTTGAGGAGGAATACTGCAGAGAAGTTCCCGCTTAAGAAGGGCTTGATTAGGCATGTCTGCAGACATCTCACTAATTGGATTTTAGAAACCGGGGCTACCTCCTGATGATTCACAGAGGTCCAAGGGCAGATCTCTTTGGAAGGGCAACCCTCCCCATAAGAAAGTCAGTCAATAAACATTTATTAAAAGCCTACTATGTGCCAGGTTAAGAGAAAGATGCCTTCCCTCCCTCCTCCTTGTGATTGACACAGGACAATATAGTTCCATTACCTTTATAGAGATAGACAATAGAAGCATCCTTGAACTCCTGGAGGATAATCTCTGCTTGTCATATAAACTGGAAAAAAATTTCAATCAGCTTATGCAAAAGCTCAAGATTGTAAATCTCAATTGGAATAGAATCAACACCAGGTGCTTTACCACAAGACAGAAGCCTAATGATGTTCCAAACCTCTTCTTCAGTTGGAAATTCAGCTAGAGAGGGATTGACTGCAACCTGAGGTCAATGACTTCACCATTGGTGATGGTGGTCTGCTGAAAAGTCAATGGACTTATGGAATGGAATGGACATGGACAATGGAAGTATTTAGCCCATTTCTCCAAGATCATGTTTTCATCACTGATCAACGTGATTCCATCAGTACTGAATGGCTGAGATGTAGCACATGTCTTTAGGCCATAAATTGCCTTTAGGGCATCATAAATAAATTTTGATTGTTATTATTTGTGTAAAACTGAATTTCAACTGTCTCCTTGCTAAACTAAGAATCCTGCATTTAACCTTCACTTGTACTTCCCTGTTGATGGAATTAAACATTGTATTCCCAGAGACAGAGATTGACCTGTGACAATCATTGGGATCTCTCTCTTTCATTGCTGCAAGATTCTTGCCAGAGTCCTCCTTAATAGGCTGATCCTTCACCTGGAAGATAGTCATCTATCTGAGAGCCAGCATGGCTTCAGAAGGAGCCAAGGAACAATAAATTTGGTGTTTGCTGCCTGACAATTCCAGGAGAAATGCCAGGAGCAGGACAGAGATCTTTACACAATGTTCATTGATCAAGACCTTTGATACTGTCACGAGGACTTATGGAAAATGAAGTTAAATTTGGTTTCCTGGAAGAGTTCATCAGTATTACATTAGTTTCATGATGGCACGCTGACACAACTTTGGGTAAAGGACAATGTTCTTGTGTTTTCCCCTGTTTTTGAGTAGATGTTTTCAGTAATTTTGTCAGACTTCAACAAGGATGCACATGGCATCAAGGTCAGTTATTGTGCTGCTGATGAGTTCTTTAATTTGAAAAGGTTACAAGCCAAGACTAAGGTAGAAGGAGAGTTGGTTTATGAATTTTTGTTCACAGGTAATTGGACACTCAATGCAGCCTCTGAAGTTGATAGGCAACAAAGTATGGGTTACTTTTCTGTTGCTTGTGCTAATTTTGACCTAATAAGGAACAACAAGAAAACACAGCTTCTCCACTGACCTGTACCACACCATCCATAAGCGGAACCGTCGGTTACAGCAAATGGAGAAGTTTTGAATATTGTGGATAAGGTCACTTACCTTAATACTATACTTTCCAGGAATATCCACATAGATGATAAGGCTGATGAACACGTTGCTAGGGTTAGCTCAGTGTTTGAAGACTCTAAAGCACAACAGAGAAGAGGTATCAGACAATGTCCACAGATCCATTCTACTGACATTTTTGTGTGCCTGTGAAACCTGGACAGTATTCCAATGCCCTGCCAGAAAACTGAATCGCTTCCATTTGAATAGGAAGATCACCTGGCAGGATAAAGTATTGGACACTGAGGTCCTTTCTCAAGCTACACTGCCAAGTGTTCAAATTCTATAGCATAACTACCCATAATGAATATCAATATTAATGAAATTTGCTAGCAGATTCACCTCCAAGTGTTAAATTGTACATATTCATTCATTAAATATAATTTCATATTCTTTTTTCTCTTTTCCTATTTTTCTTTTCTTTTCTTCCTTCCTTTTTTTTTTTTTTTTTTTTTTTTTTTTTTTTTTTTTACAGTCAATAGCTTACTAAACACTAGTGAGCTAGTCTTCTGTGCTAAAGGGCTATTTTCCTTTTCTTCCACTTGTTCCCATTTAAATGAAACTATATCATCTTTTCAACCTGCTTTTGCCAACTTTTGATGTCATTAAATTTATTAACAGGCAGCCTAATAAACTTTAATTGTATTTAACAGTATTTTTAATTTATTAAGAAGATCCCAAATGTCTTTTAAGGTTTTATTCAGCGCACCCACTCTGCAAAATCCAGGGAGCTGGCCATATTGTGAATGCCAAGTGTACCCTTTCCTAAAAGACTATTTTATTGAGAGCTCATACAAGGCAAGAATCCACACTGTAATCTGAAGAAGAGATAGAAGGATGCTTTTAAGGTGTCTCTGAAGACCTTTGGAATCAATTGTGTAACTTGGGAGAGGCTGGCAAAGGACCACCCAGAATGGCTTGCCTATATCAAAAAAGATGCTGTGTTCTGTGAGTGAAGCAGAATTGGAGTAGTTCAAAAGAAACGTGACGTATAGATTTAAAGACTTCTCTGCTCTTTTTAATAAATTGGGATTTTTTAATAAATTAAAATACTGTTAAATACAATTAAAGTTTGTTAGAGAGTTTAAAAAAAGAAGAAGAAGAAGAAGAAGAGGGAAATGTCTTAGGCCCTTTTGAGCCCCTGTCTCTCACTTTCAGACCAGAGTGAAGCAAAAAGGTAGGAGAGGATCGGGTGGGGGTAGGAGCTGCATTTCTCATTTCCCATCTCTGGCTCTCCACTCTCAGAAGTAATGATAATTTGTAAGAAAAACCTGTGAAAAGGGAATTTCCTGGACCTCTACTTATTGCTCACATTCTTCCTTTCTGTTTTCTTTTCTGAGATCATATCAGAGACAAGAATTCTTGAGATCAGATCTTCCATACCTTCTTGGGTTACCTCTTGGGAAATCCCAAATTCCTGCATTCCTCAGCTCCTGAGAAATTTCAGCCTCGAGTTGGCTCCAGGCCAACTAGGGGAAGATTTCTTCAATCAAAGGTGCCTAAGAGCAGGAGGAAAGTTGCTGGGGAGGTGAGAGAGGGAGTACCTGAAGCTGGAAGACCAGAACTCTGTCCTATAGGGCCTGGAGGTGGAACAAGGAGTTAGGAAAGTCGGACCTTCTCAGAAAGACCTCCACCAGTTGCTTAGATTAGTTGATGGTAAGGGGAGTGATGGTTCAGTATTCACCTAAATGTGACTCCTTTTTCAGGAGTCTAAGTGGGTTTGTTTCTGTATTTTGTCATGGGCTCCTGGGAGGCTTTTGTATCTTAGCTACAAAATAAGTTAAATAAAGGTTATCCCACGATGCTTTGTAGAGTCCTTGTCAAAGAATTGAAAAACCCTGTTATTTGAATTTTGGGTAACCTAGACGTGAGCCGTACCTTTTATTCAGAAGATTTCACCAAAATAAAGTTCCAGGACAGGGAAGTAATATGAGTCAAAGAAGCTGAACCTTTGGGGTCAGTTCCCAGAATCACACTTAGTCTATGAGAACCTCAGTGGAACCTGGGCCAAAAATGATACCTATCGAGTATCTTCTTAGTTTATAAGCATTTTTTATTAGTATTTACCACAGTACGTGCTAAGCAAGGTGGGGTCCAAAGACAGAAAACATACAGCTTCTCTGCATCCAAGCCCCCTAACAAATGACTATGAATACAGAGATAGATACAGTATAGGGTAAATGGAAGGGAACCTCAGCGGGAAGGCACTAGCAGTGGGGGAGAGGGAGAGGAAATTTGGAAGGCTTCTTGCAGAAGGTAAGATTTAAACTGAAGTTGAAGAAAGCAGATTGATGGAGATGAGGAGGGAGAGGATGGCTAAACATAGAGCCTGGCTGGGAAAAAAAAATGGAGATGGGAGGTGCTGTGTTCTGGATGGGAAACAGCACTTTGTGTCTTAAAAGTATATAGAAGGAAGGAAATTGTGAGAATACTGGAAAGGTAGAAGGAGCTGGCTCATGGCTTTAAGTGCCAGAGAATTTTATTTTTGATTTTGGAGGTAATAGGGAGGTATTAGAGTTTCTTAAATAGGGAACTGGGGATGGTGTTTGACATGGCCAGACCTGCCCTTTAGGAAACTCACTTTGGCTCCTAAATGGAGGATATATTAGAATGGGGAAAGACTTAAAGTAAGGAGGTCAACCAGGAGGCTAATGAGGTGATGAGCGACTCTGCTATCATGATGGCTGTGGGAGTGAAGAGAAGGGCACGTATACCAGAGATACTATGAAAGTAGAAATGAAATTTTGTGAAATATAGAAGGATATAGAGGATGACATCAAGGTTGTGAACACAGGCTAACAAGGGGAATGGAGATGCTCTCACAGTAGTAAGAACGTTGGGTAAGGGAGAAAGGTTTTTTGGGGGGCAGAGATAATGACATGTTGAGTTTGAGATGTCCAGAGACCTTCCAATGTGATGTTCAAGCAGCAGCTAGTGATGGCGGATTGGAGCTCAGCAGATATGGGAAGGGAATTTATAGAGGTGATAATTGAGCCCACAGGAGCTGACGAGACCATCAAGAGAATATGTGTGTGTGTGTGTGTGTGTGTGTGTGTGTGTGTGTGTATGTGTGTGTGTAGGGGGGCAAAGTGATTTCTGAGGTCTAAGGGATATGGTTGTTATCCAGAGGGCACTGGGGAAGGGAGAATGGTTAAGGGAGGGACATAAGACAGAGTTAAACAGAAAAGAAAGGCAAAGGATGGAAGACTGCCATAGGAAGAAGTGAGCAAAGGAGATAAGGCTTCATAAGGGGTGTCAGAGTACAGATACAGGTACCTGACATTGATTCTAGCTGTACCTGAGGGTAGGTGATTTCCTCTCTGGGAATGTTTTCTTACCTGTAAATGGACATAATAACTCTTGCCTCATCATTATGGGATTTCTAGGTGTGACTACGCTTTCTTATTATATGGTACTATTCTTAGGGTGGCCCTAGGTCATATTGGAGGTTAAACACTGTGGTTCTAGCTTGTTAGATACTCGTTGGATGGGATTGACCAGGATGTTGTGGAGGAGACAGAACTTGGTTGGTCCTTGGATGGCAGGCAGAATCTGTAGGGGTGGAAGGAAGTATTTCTTCCCTAGGAGACAGTTGGAAAAAAAGGAGCTCCCCCCAAAAAATAGGACTGCTCAGCCTTGTGTGAAGATGGAGGACAGCCGGAGTGGGCTTGGAGCTTGTAAAGTCTTATCACTGAGTATTACTATGGCCTGCTCATCCAAGGCCCTTGGGAGCAGCTCAGTTCCTTCCCTGATCTCTGTTTGCCCAGGGCCCCCTAAAGAATTCTTCTCCAGTCTTTAGGAGTGTCCAGGCAGTTCAAAGCCTTTCTAAGATGATTTGGGAAAGGGGGAAGGAGGCTGGCCCTCACTTCCTTCTCCCAGCTATGGTCCTACCACTATGGGGAAACTGGATACTCCAGGATGGAGTCATCCCATTTCCTTCGGATAACATTCATACCTTCTCAGTCCTGGAGCTGGGGGTGGGGTGTGATGTTTCTGGGTGTTCTTTGGATGGGAAAACTGAGTTAGAAAGCCGTACTAATTCCCATAACTCATTCCTCTCCCTTTCCCAAGGAGAAGCCAGAGGCAGGGAGAGAGTTAGATCAAATCTTCCAGAGGAGCAGAATTGAGAGGGAATCTGAGGAAACAGCTAGTCCTGGGATTCTCAGCCTGAGTCTACTAAAAACAGTTTTTGATAATTATGTCAATATAATTGGTTTTCTTTGCAATCCTATGTATTTTATGCATTAAAAATTGTACTAGATGGGATCAAAAGAGACCCTTTCTTTCCCCATCTCCTCCTCCTTCACTTTCTTTGTCTCTCTTCTCCCCTTCTCTTTTTCCCTGTCTCCTTTCCTCTGTCGCTCCCCCACCTGCTTTCTTCTCTCATACCATAACACACACAAAAATGTTAAGATCCCCTGTAATCTTTTGACTCCCAGGACACATGCCCTTTCCATTGCATCATGCTACAATTGGCTGTTTCCCAAGGCTTGTGGCCATTCCTGGGCCTGTCCACTCCCAGGACCAGGGGCCAACTGACTATGTTCTTGCTGCGGAAAGATCCAGGGGGGCTTTCAGCTCTCAACCCCGCCCCCTTCCCAGTTCCCTGTTGAAGCTAGAAGCAGAACAGGTCCAGCCTGGCCCTGCATGCCTGGGGCTCTTGCCATGTTCTGAGAGCCCAGCTTGTCTGGGCTTGATGGAGCCCGAGGCTCTTGCAGCTGCACACCCAGCCACCTGGCCCTGCAGGTTTCACCAGCTTAGGACCCAGAGCCCGGGGTTCCCTTCCCCCACAGAGCAGCCCTGGTGGGGCTGGAGCTAGGAACTGGCAGGCCCTTTAGCTCCTTGGAACATAAATGCCTCCACCCCTTCCCTCCCCTGGTCCTGCCCCTGCCTCTCTCATAAGAGTTCAGGATTGTATATTTGGAAAAGATCTTAAAAATCAATTAATGCATCCAACGGATTTTGTGGATAAGGAAGCCGAGTCCCAGACAGTAAAACATCTCACTCAGGGTCATACTTACAGCAAATGAAGGAACTGGTTTCCACTGAACTCCAGAGCAGCTCCTCTCCCCACCACCCCACACTGCCTATCACCTCTGGCCCTGCCCTGTGTCTGTTCCTGTTTCTGTCTGTCACCCTGTTCCTGTGCCCCTTATCCTGTCACAGGATCAAAGGATTATGGTATTTTAAGGTTGGAAGGGACCTTGGAAATCATCTGTTTCCTCCTTTGGAAAATGAGTGGGCTGAACTGAAAAGTCTCCGAGTCCCCTTCCAGTGCTTCATTGTATGCTCTATGTTAGCCCCCATAATTTATAAATGGGAGACATGAACTTCCAGAGGAATAAGGAAGCAATCAGCCTTCAGCCCCCAATACTGCCCCATTCTCCCTCTCCTCTGGTCCCTGGTTCTGACCCTCTCCTCTCCCTCTCCCCTAAGGACCTGGCCTTCTACTTAATGAAGAATATCAAAGCTCCCTCCTTTTCCTCTACTCCACATCTTCAAATTCTCACTACATTGTCCCCTCCATCCCCACCCTCATTTTCTCTTCCTTTCCTCCAGTTTTTGAGAAAAAACTGGCTCCTTTTTTGGGGGGAGGAGGACAAGACAAATCTCCTTTCTTTGTGCCCTTGATCCCAACCTCTTCCTTTGAGGTTGTGCTTTAGACTATTTTCTCTGTCTGTCTTACTGTTTCTGTTTTCTTTTTCTTTCTCACATCTCTTCATATCTCTCTCATTCTCTCTTTCTGTGTCTCTCTGTCTCTCTCATTCTGTCTCTCTCCATGTCTCTTTCCCTTTCTCCTCTTTTTCTTTCTCTCTTTTCTCCTTTCATCTCTCACTCTCTCCATCTCTCTCCCCTGTCCTCTTCTCATTTTTTTGTTCACTATGCATATAAACAGACCCAGATCTCATCCCCTTTCACTTGGCTCAGATATCTTCCTCAAGGAATCATCCTTTATGTATTCTTTTCATAGTCAAACTAGTAGAAGTTTTCTGCACTTATTTCCCCTATTTCCTCACCTCCCACTCCTCAATTTTTTGTAATCTGGCTCGTGATTCCATCATTTGACTGCAACTACTCTTGAAAAGGTTCCTGGTGATCTTTCCCAGTGATCTTTTCACTGCTAGACCTGAAGGCTGTCTTGTAGTCCTCATGCTACAGGGCCCCTCTCCAGTCCCATCCTCCTTTGGCTTCCCTAGTACGGCTCTCTCAGGTTCTCCTCCTACATGTCTGTCTGCTCCTTTTCATACTCCCTTATTACATCATCCAGCAAGCCCCAACCCTTATGTGTGGGTGTAACCCAGGGCCTTGCTCTGGGGTCTCATTTATTTTCTCTACACTCTCATCAATTCCCATGGGTTCAATTGTCTTCTCAAATAGATGATTCCCAAATTTCTACAACAAGTTGGAATCTTTTTCCTAAACATCCGAACCCACATTGCCAATTGCCAATCTCTACCTTGCATTTTCCAAATCAACGCTCTCGCAGAGAAAACTCTTATTTTCATTCCCATATCTCCACACCAGACCCTTCATCCTAACTTTACTCTTTTTGTTGAGGGTACCACTTCTATCCAGTTGTTCAGATTTAGAACTTTAAAATCATCTTTGGCAATTCCTTGTCCCTCATATTACATTTACAGTCAGTAGCTAAATCTTCCACTAGAAGATGGCCATATTAGTTTCAGGAATGAACTAAAGGGAAGTCTTCCTTGGCACTTTACATCCCCCAGTTATTCACATTTTATATGAGGTTTCTCTGAAATCTTCTCTTTCTTTGTGTCTTAAAACCCAAGAATATTTTATTACATTCATATTCCATATTTTGTTTAGCCATTCCCCAATTAATGACTAATCCTTTACTTTCCAGTTCTTTGGGTATACAAAAAGAGCTGCTATAAATATTTTTATACTTACAGGACCTTTTCTTCTTTCTTTTATATCTTTGGATTTAATAGTGATATTGCTGGTTCAAAGGACCACACTACACAGTTTATTAACTTTGGGGACATAGATCCAAATGGCTTTCCAGAATAGATGGACTAATTCATAACTCCACCAGTAGTGTATCACAGTGACTTTTTCTCATAACTCTTCCAGCATTTGTCATTTTTTTGGTCAGTGTTGCCAATCTGATGCATGTGAATTAGAACCTCAGAGTTTCTTTAATTTAATTTCTCTAATTATTAATGATTTGAAACATTCTAAAAATAGGGCTATAGAAAAAGGCAGATTTTTTTTTTACAACTCAACCAAAGAAAAAATGCTCAGAAGCTGAGCCTATAACATTTAAAGCATTTCCCCTTTTCTCTCTGATGAGTCTTTTTTTATCCCAGGGACTTTTACAATCATCCAGCAGCTCACATAGCTTCTAACAAGTTAGTGCTAACAAGCAGATGTTTGTTGAATTCATTTGATTGAATTTAATTAATTTTCTTCCTGTTTCTGTTCCTATTTTCCAGGTTCTCTCCCTGAACTTGTCATGGTATTGGGAAGGACAAAAGGTGTATAGGAGACATCCTGATTGGGTTTCAGAGACCTCGTAAGTATTGACTAATTGATCTTTCAAGGATCAGATTTTATTGTAGAAGGGAAGGGGCAATCTTTAACAACTTCAATATTTCATTCTTTATCACTATTTTCCTCTGAGATTAAAGGGAAAAATAATATAAATAAATTAGAGAGCAGCATGAATCCAGTTACATGCCTTCTCTCAAGCAAAGATTCTGCATCCCCTTCAAAGTTATACACTTACACATTTGCAAAAAAAATCATAAATATCATAAAATCTATTCAGATTTATTATACTAACATTACAGGTAATTTTCCAATGTTACGTTTAAACCACAATCACATTAACATTACATGTACTAGATATAGCAAAATTCAAGCATCTTTTGGCATGTTGTATTATCAAAGAGTAGTTGTCCAAAGTATATGCATACTATATTACATGCATATATATTAATGGTACATAGTAATGGTACATACATGTTAATGATAGATACAAAAATAAATAAGCACAAAATATCTAAAAATGCACGGCCAATAGCAAAACAAACCATAGGCAGCAGATCTATATAACAATATTACATGCATAACATCCCTGTATAAGCAAATAAAGACAAAAAAATGGAAAGCTAACTGGAATATCTAACAGTGTTACATGTAGAACACCAACATACGAGCAAATAAATATGAATAGCCAAAAAACTCAAAACATACAATAATAATCAGCATATACGTCAATATAGAAGTTTTATTCCAAGTATATGTAGAAAAGGATTAATCTTTATTTCCCACATTCACTGACACAGATTGATGAAATCAGAGAACAGTAACCTAGAGACAAAATGTTAATATTTTAAAACAAAGTGCAATGATAGTTGCTGTTATCACCTACCCATCACAGATACCAAGTCTACAGGAGAACAGTGTGAGCTTACCGTGAGAACAGACAAGGTACCTCAAAGTACCAAAAGCGTGAGTTGCCTTTGTTTCTTATGTATGTTACTCAATACAAGTATTTATCACAGAATATACTCCAGGTTTATAGGAGGAAAGTTTTGAAGCCACTTTTTTTTTATTATGCTGTCTTAGTAAATGGTTCTGTTTTTAATGGTGTCTACTGGTTGAATATTAAAGATAAGTGTATTGATGGGGATTTGTAAGCTATAATTTTAAGAGTCTAAAATCATAGAATGCCTTAAAATTTAGGAGTATTCAACTGTAATCCTTGTACATATATAACTACATCACATTGCTTGCTGTCTTGGGAAAGGGAAAAATAAAGGAGAGGGAGAGAAAATATTTGAAACTCAAAATCTTTCAAAAATGAATGTTGAAAACTTTCTTTACATGTGACTGAAAAAATAAAATACTGTTTAGAAAAAAATAATCCTGTAATCCTAAAGTGTAAGGTACATATGTGTGTGTGGAGGGTTAGTTTCCAGAGGGAGTACTACATATGTTACATGCAATAATCTGGCAATAAGTATAACCAATTCTACGGTGACATGTTATAAATTTTTTCTGTTCGCTAGTCAAATGGGATCTTAGGGTGGAAAAAGACCTTAAAATTAATAGGGATATTAGAAGTCACTGAATACAACTCCCTCATTTCATGGATAAGGGAAACTACAGGTTGGGAAAATGATATTTGTGCTAAGTCAAAAAAACAGCAAGCTGCAATTAGGATTCAAAGCGAAATTCAATCTCCTTTGCATTTTCTCTGCTATCTATTTGCCTGCAAGAAGTTTGTCCCTGCCTTTGTTCCTCATGACTTTTGTCCTAGGCTATCCCTTGGTCATGTTTCTCCTACTGCTGTCTCAGCCCTGGCCCTGTCTCCACCTTTGCCTTTCCTTTCCTCTTCTTTGTCCCTCTTCTTGTCCTCACTTCCTTCGCCTGCCCTGCTGCTGCCCTGTGCCAAATTGTTCCCATCCACATCCCTGCTCCGCTCCTGTTCCTGCTTCTGCCCAGTCACTGCCCTTGTTCTTCCTGGTCCTTGACAACCCCATCCTCCTGCCTTCCTTAGGAAGTCTGAGCCCCGGAGTGTTTCCTAAAGATGGGTGGGAAGCTGGGTGAAGAGGATGGGGATTACCCTGAGGGGGCAATCCTGGGATCCAACTTTCTTAGGTTTCCTGTGGGGTCCCCCAGCAAGAGGGACCCCCAGGGCCTGGTGCAGGCTGGGCTGTTTGGGGGTCAGGCTGCTGATTGGGAGCTGTGGGGTCTGACTGCCTAACCAGCAGTTTAAGGCTTCACTTGGAAAAGTTGAGCTCAGCCTCTGGCTGAGGGCCCCAAATTGAATGTTAGCATTAAACCAAGCCCACAGTAAGAGGGCTGGGTTGGGAGAAATTTGAGGAAGGGGAGTGGAGGAGATCAGCCCCTGAAAAGGGCTGACTCAGCACATTAGGAGTTAGGGGAAGGAATTTTTCTAGCCATTTCCAAGCTGGAATAGAGGTGAGAGAGTTAAGAAATTAAGGGATGAGGTAAAAGAGCCCCAGGAGCCAACTTCATAGGCTCCAAGGCTGTATTTGCAGGGGGACGTTCTTCTGGCCAGCCCAGGTCATCCCTACAATCCCCGAGCTGACCCTGGATGGACCTGCTCAGGGCTGGAGGACCCCCAGGGGAGAAGACTTCACACACTCAAGTCGTCCCCAAATATGTCCACCTTTCTGAAAGTCCCTTTACATATCTGATGGTGGCAAATCCAGTCAGTTCCTTCAGTGGTTCCTTCTTTTACTTGGGTTTATTAACCAAAAAGAAATTTTCTATTCATATTTTCATATTCATATATTCATCATTTCACCATGCTAGATCTGGAGAAAAGAATAGTTACAGCCTTTCTTAGCTGCGGACAATTCTTTAGTTTCCTCTTATCTTCAGTCCTTGTCTCACAGGGCTGTATCTAAGACTTAATGAAGTAAGTAATGTGGGAAAGTGCTTGGCAAAGCAATAGGCCACATGAATGGCCCAGAACTTCCTTCTCCACTCAAGACTCTGGGGGTTTGGAATAAAAGAGTCAGTTTTCTTTCTTTGGCTCTTGCTTTCTTCTGGAGCAGCCCTCAAAAATAAGTTCGTGGTAGGGTTTGTGTCTGTTTCACCAAATGGCAGTGATGGGGTCTCCCATTTCTACATTGGCAACTCGGCGCCAAATGGGCAACAATAAACTCCAGTGGCTTCTCATTGCCTGTAAGAGCAAATGCAAAATATTCTGTTTGGCATCTGAAGCCCTTCATAACCATCCTCCTCCTAGCTCTCTTATTCCTTACTCCCCAACATATTTTCTCCAATCTAGTAACACAATATTCCTGACTTTTCCACAGACATCTCTCCTTCCTCCCCTTTACTGACCTCCTGGATTCTTTTAAAGTCCCAACTAAAATTACAACTTCTACAGAAAGTCTTTCTACAAAACCCTTAATTCCTGTGCAGTCCCTCTTTTTTCCCCCTGAGGCAATTGGGGTTAAGTGACTTGCCCAGGGTCACACAGCCAGGAAGTGTTAAGTGTCTGAGGCCAGATTTGAACTCAGGTCCTCCTGACTTCAGGACTAGTGCTCTGTCCACTGCCCCAGCTAGTTGCCCCTGTAGTCTCTCTTTTAATTATTTCCTATTTATCTTGTATATGGCTCGCTTTGTATATATTTGTTTGCATGTTGTCTCCTCCATTAGACTGTAAGCTCCTTGAGGGTGAGGACTGTTTTTTGCTTCTTTTTGTATCGATAGAGTTTAGCACAACGCCTGCACATAGTAGGGACTTAATAAAAATTGATCGAGTCTATATTTCACACACATAGATAAAGAAAAAACAAAACCCATAAAATAGAATCTACTTGCAGGAGGAGCCTTTGAACAAATACAGAAACCTAAAGAATTCTAAAGCTGCCCATCAGACTCTCCCTAGAAGGTAAAGATACTCTGGGGGGCTGCTTAGCAATGCTCTTTTTTTTCCATCCATAGCCTGAATGACTCATGATCAGGAAGGAATGACAAGAGCAGATCAGGGCTGGAGTCCTCCATAGGCTGAGCCCCATTGTCCATCCTCTTTCTTCTTACCTCCTTCCTACCAGCTTCCCTCTCTTCACACCTGCAGCTCCTTCCTCCTAGAAACTGGTGAGTTCCTCCTTGGAATCTCCTTTTGAGGAAGTGCTCAGCCCAACTCTTGTTTCTCTGGACAGCTTTTCACCTTTTGCCCCCGGGAGAGTCCCTTCAGCTCCTTCCATCTCCCCATTTACAGATCCCTTTTATCCATTATCTCTCCATTAGAAAGTAAGCTCTTTGATGTCAGGAACTATCTTTTTTTGCTTATATTTGTATTTTTAGAGCTTAATACTGGGCCTAGGCCATGATAAGATTTTAATAATTGTTTTATCTGATTCAATTTTACCTACCTTCTTGGGTGAGAAGGATAGATGCTGAGATCCTACTCCCCAAGGCATTAAAAATCCCCCCTCCTCCACAGAGTAGTTTGGGATTCCTGAACAATATCAGTCATGAATTTATTCTCCTGACTATGTGCAAGCTACCATTGCTATGGGTTTCTGAAACAAAGTGCCCCCATTTGGTTTTGTGAGGGGTGAGGATTTCAATTCCCACATCCCCTATGTTCAGAATGAAGATTTGCTCTTCTGTGCTCTTGTTTGCAAGAGAAGAAAGAAAGAAGAAAAAGATGAGGAGGAGGGGAAGGGAAAAATGAATTTACTTTTACCCTATGGATGATAGGGGAAGGGCAGTTTCACTAACAAAGTTCTGCCCCTCTGACTTTCAGTCAGCAATCAACTCCTAGGAAGCCCCAAGATATCTGAGAGCCAATTAGAAGAGTTTCTTTTTTTCCTTTCAGAATTCTGCCTTACTCCATGGAAAATGCCCTTCACACAAAGCTCCAAAATCCTCAATCCCCATCAAATTGATTGGGGAAACAACTCATTGATCAGTGACTACTCTAACTCTTCATCCCTGATTTATCCCAGGTCCCCAGAGCCAAGATGTCTTGTAAGATAATGGATTCACACTCAGAAGATTAGAATTTGAACTCTGGCTCTACTATTTGTATGACTTTGACCCAGTTATTTCCCCTTAGGTTCTTTCCTTATGTATAGGCCTATCCCTACTTCAGAACCTATTTGTATGAGACTCTCTTCATTGGCGGAGATGTCCTATTCCATGAGCCATTCCTGTCTGGGCTATATAGAATTCCATTATCCTAAGACTAAGATAATTCCCCTGACCTCATGAAAAGACAGGATGCACCCAGGAGGAATTAAATTCATTGAATAGCTGAGCCTGGGAGGAACCTTAGAAATGGCCTGGTCCAACACCTTCATTCTTTAGCTAGGGATAATAAGGACAGTGTCTTGTCTAAGATCTTGTTGTGAGGATGATTTCAGAAAGGCCTGGGGAGACTTCTATGAACTGATGCTAAGTGAAATGAGCAGAACCAAGAGATCACTGTACACAGCAAAAACAAGATGATGTGATGATTATTTGTGATGGACGTGGGCAATGAGGTGATTCAGACTAATTCCATGACTCTTGTGATGGAGAGAGCCATCTGCGTCCAGAAAGAGGACTGAATACGATTCACATCATATTATTTTCACCTTTTTTGTGGTTTGCTTGCTTTTTTTCTTTCCCATTTTTTTCTTTTTTGATCAGATCTTTCTGTGTAGCATGATAAATGTGGAAATATGTATAGAAAAACTGCATATGTTTAACATATATTGGATTGTCTTCTGTCTAGGGGAAGGGTTGGGGAACACAAAGGTTTGCAAGGATGAATGTTGAAAACTGTCTTTGCATATATTTTGAAAATAAAAAGCAATTATTATGGAAAAAAGCTCTTTACTGTGAATTTGAACCCCCTCGCCTCCACAGCCTCTCACACTGCCTCCTCTGCCTCCCGGTTCTTCCCTTTCTCATTCCAAACACCACCCTCTTTTCCAACACTTATCCACCAAAGACCCTCACATTTTCTGTGATTACCCTGCTTCAGGATCAATTACATTTGATGCAAGACAAAGTGCTCTTTTTGGAACACATAAGGAAAGTAATTATGTCCTATTGGCAATATCTCACCTTCCTTGGTAATCTCGTCCCTTCCATTCCACTCTAAGCACACTCAAGGAATCAGGGATGAGGAACACTTAAGATACACAGCAAATGTTTAGTGTGTGTTTCCCCCAGGGACATTTCACAGAGGGGTTACATAAAGGGACTTGTAAAATCATGGATGTTTGATTAGAAGGGATCTCAGGGTTCACATAGTTCCACCCTCTTAGGTCCACAGAGGGAGCATCGATCTGCTCAAAGTCCATTAGTTCAGTTTGGTCAGAACACAGAGTGAATCAAGTTAAATGAAGCTGGAGCTAAAGATTTTAAAGGCAGTTTAACACGAAGAAAGCATTTAAAGGTTTTCAAAGCACTCTCCATGTGCTATCTCATTTGATCCTCATAACAACCCTGACAAGTAAGTGCTATTATTAATGCATTTTACAGAGGAGGAAACTGAGGTTAAATTGAAACACTTACATGGCTAATAAGTGTCTGAAGTAGGATTTGAACTCAAGGCTTCTTGACTCTATGATTCTTAGGTGCCAAAGTGAAGAGAATGCTATACCTCAAGTCAGAAAATGTCTGCCTTCAAACCCCCATCCTGGAAATAACTGGTCATTTCACCGTAGGTAAGTCACTTAATCTGAGAGTATATACCTTTCAAGGGGATGTTGTAAAGAGAACCTGATAAAAGGGAGTTCAAAGTACCTTTGTCTCTTGTCCCCCCACAAAACAAACAATCTGATCCTCCTCCTTACTCTCTCCAGTTCCACAGTCCTTTTTTTTTTCCAAGGTTGGAAACTTGAGAATTTTCTCCAACTCCACCCTCTCCCTTGACTCCACACATAGATTCAGGCCAAACCATCTATTCAACAAGCATTTATTAAGCACCTCCTAGGTACTATGCAAGCCCATGTTAAGCACAATCATGAAACACTACTTATTCTTAAGGAGTTTACATATTTCCTATAAAGTCCTATTGGCAATATACCCCCTTCCTTGGTAACCTCATTCCATCCCACTCTCAATTTTGCTTAAGATCAAGTTTTCTTGCCTGGAGTTTTTATTGAAAGAATTACTTCCTTGTTGACCTTCAGTATCTCTCTGGATCATCCATCCTGTACAGCTCCCTCATTAATGGGTAGTACAGCATAATATAAACAAATTTATTAAACATCTACTGTGCAGCAGTGATAAGCACTAGGGGAGATGCAAAGTTCATAGAAGTCTCATAGAAGGCAGAGGCAACCACTGCTGGGACTCAGAGTGGCCCAATATATCCACCCTTCCCTCCTCTGTACCTCACCATTCTGTTGTGTCCCTGGTTCAATGCTGACTTATCCCCAGAGAAAGTAGATCCTCCAATTCTCACATTTATTGGCTCATCAACAACCCCCTCTCCCCCATTCCTAGCCAGGCTACTCCAGGAGCATTCTATTTTTGGTTCTAGTTCAGAGTTTCCACAGAAAAAAGAAGGAAAAAAAAGTTAACCAGGTACAAACATTACATCAATATTGACAGAACCTTTATTCCCATGTATTAAAAAAAGAATGCTAAGCACAAAAGAACAATAGTGTGCATTACAGAGTGATTAGAATAGAATTTAGCAGCTTATTACTACTAGCAGAGTCAGGTGGAAGGACAGCATAATGGTTAAGCCTAGTTGGAAATAAAGTAATTTTTGAAATGCTGCTAATTAGCCAGTCCACATTTCATCCCCACTGAGCACATCCCCATCAAACACCAAGCTCTATCTTCTCTCTAGTGGCCAAAAAACCCTCTTGGTTTCAGCCCACGTTTTAGACCAATAGTTCTCAAAGTGTTGTCCAGAAAATCCTGGGGGTCTCTGAAACCCTTTCAGAAGATCTATAAATTTAAAAGTTGTTTTTATTTCTAAAGTGATAAATATACAGAAATATAATTCACATAAACAAAAACTTTTGGACAGACCCTCAATAATTTTTAATAGTATAAAAATGCTGAGAACAAAAGTTTGAGAATCACTGTTTTAGACATTCTCCCCTGGAGATCACTGAAGCACCAGGCACAGGCTTTCCCTTCCTTCCATCAGCCACTGCCAAATCCTGGCTGGTGAGGAATGTTTGCAGGTGTTGTGAGTTCCCTCAAGGCCCTGTCCCACATTGATTCATTGTTGGTGGAGTTGTGAACGAATCCAACCATTTTGGAGAGTAGTTTGGAACTATGCTCAAAAAGTTATCAAACTGTGCATACCCTTTGATCCAGCAGTGTTACTACTGGGATTATATCCCAAAGAGATCTTAAAGAAGGGAAAGGGACCTGTATGTGCACGAATGTTTGTGGCAGCCCTTTTTGTAGTGGCTAGAAACTGGAAACTGAATGGATGTCCATCAGTTGGAGAATGGCTGAATAAATTGTGGTATATGAAAATTATGGAATATTACTGTTCTGTAAGAAATGACCAACAGGATGATTTCAGAAAGGCCTGGAGAGACTTACACGAACTGATGCTGAGTGAAATGAGCAGGACCAGGAGATCATTATATACTTCAACAACAATACTAGATGATGACCAGTTCTGATGGATCAGGCCATCCTCAGCAACGAGATCAACCAAATCATTTCTAATGGAGCAGTAATGAACTGAACTAGCTATACCCAGGAAAAGAACTCTGGGAGATGACTAAAAACCATTACATTGAATTCCCAATCCCTATATGTATGCACACCTGCATTTTTGATTTCCTTCACAAGCTAATTGTACAATATTTCAGAGTCTGATTCTTTTTGTACAGCAAAATAACGTTTTGGTCATGTATACTTATTGTGTATCTAATTTATATTTTAATATATTTAACATCTACTGGTCATCCTGCCATCTAGGGGAGGGGGTGGGGGGGTAAGAGGTGAAAAATTGGAAAAAGAGGTTTGGCAATTGTTAATGCTGTAAAGTTACCCATGTATATATCCTGTAAATAAAAGGCTATTTAAAAAAAAAAAAAAAAAAAAAAAAGGCCCTGTCCCAGAGGAAAGACACAAAAAGAGGGCTCTCCATCTCCGGTACCACTTACCTTATATGTGTTCATAGCTTTCAGCTAGCACCCTCCCACTCACCCCTAGGGTATCTACACTACACTATTCCCCACCGTGGGTCATCTCCAGTTGTCCTGATCCAAATCTTGCCACTGGACCCAGATGATTCTGAAGGAGAAAGTGAGACCGAGGACTCTGCTCAGCCCTGACTCACTTTAACCCAATTCACTGGCATGTCATGACATTCCCTTCCTGATGCCATAGTCTTTTTATGGGAAGGAAAGACACCAACAATGCATTAGTATTAGTTGTGGTGTATGAAGGTTATTATTCTATTAAAAATGAACAGGATTATTTAAGAAAAACCTGGAAAGATTTACATGAACTGATGAGCGAAACAAGCAGAACTAGGAATACAGTGTACAGAGCAACAAGAAGAATGTGTGATGATTGACTATGAAAGACTCCGTTCTCAGTGGTTCAGTGATCCAAAGCAATCCAGTAGATTTTGGATAGAAAATACTACCTGCAACCAGAAAAAAGAACTAGAGAGATTGAATGTAAATCAATACATCCTCTGTTAACTTTTTCTGGTTTTTTTTTCTCTCCCATAGTTTTTTCCTTTTGTTGCTTTTTTCTCCCAACATGAGTCATAAAACAATGTGTATTAAAAATAACTAATTAATTAGTTTAAAAAGGATGAACAAATCGCTCCCCCGGGGACCCAACTTCCATTTGGACGGTGCAAATCTCCTCCTTCTCCATTCGACATTTCTGATTAGCAGTTAATAACAGGACTTAAGTCATTGATGAGTTATACGTGACCAGGAATAGCCCCTCCTCCCCCAGTAGGAATAATGACTGAACATGCTCCAAAATGTGTGTGTGGGCACCTACTCTATAAAACATTGCCCTGGTCCTTATGGACTTCCCAGACTAGTAGGAGGACAGGATGCCCAGGCAAGTAATAACACACATTGCACTTGTTAGTGCAGTCGAGTTGCAAAAGAGAATACTTGGGTTGTGGGGGAGGGGTGATAATGATAATGATGGCTTACATTTATATCCTTTCATCATTATAATCATATGACAACAGTTTGTTTGCATGATACAACCCCCCTCCCCCTTTGTTTTTTGCAGATTAGGAAACTAAGGCTCAGAGAATTTAAGGTACTTGACCAATAATGTCCAGGACAGAATTTGAACCCCATTCTCTTTTGCCTCCAAGGCCAGGGTTCTTCTGCTCGTAGCAGAGGTCCCACACTGTATCCACATCATGGAAGTGGTATCTGAATTGGGCTTGAAAGGATGGGGAGGAATTTACTGGATAAAAGATCTCCTCCTTTCTCTTCTATAAATAGACAAAACAAAAATAAGCAGATCCTTCCATTCCTCCACAGTAAATAGGGAATAACTTCCAAGCTGTGAGTGGGACATTCAAGGCCCTGCCCACTGACAGCCTCCCCACCTTATCCCACACTCCTCCTGAACCTTCCGCTCCTGCCAGATTGGTCTTCCCAGAGTCCCCACCACAGGACTTTTGGGGGGAGGAGAGCATTCCATAAAGCCTTCTATGCCTGCCAGCTGCGATGATTCATTTTGCCGTCTGCCTCCAGCTCCTGGGAGATGTTATCCCCTTGACTTGGGATGCCCCATCATTCCCTTCCACCTTACTCACCTTCCTCCTCCAGGAAGTTTCCAGGGCAGCCCTGAATGCTCAATCCAGTTATCTACACCCCGCTGTGTTCAGTGGGAGCCAATGACTGAGGCCAGGCCAGCTTGCTCTTAGAAGGGAGAGTGTTGGGTCTGCAATCGAGACAGGATTCCAAATCTAGCCTCAGGCACTTACTGGCCATGTGAGTTTAGGGAGGTTTCACCTTCATTTTTACCATCTGTAAACTGGGAATAATCACAGCATCTACCTCCCAGGGTTGTTGTAATCCTCCAAGGATTAAGTGAGAAAATATTTTTTTTTTCACTCTTCCTGTCTTCATAGTAGAGGGGGCAGATTTTTTCCTCCCTGAGGAAATTGGGGTTAAGTGACTTGACCAGGGTCACACAGCTAGGAAGAACTCGGGTCCTCCTGATTTCAGGGCTGATGCTCTATTCACTGGGTCATCTACCTGCCGCGAGGGGGAAATTTTTTTTAACTTTTTATTCTTTTTCAAACAAAGACAAAATGAGAAAAGAAAAAGAAAACTTTTCATCCACACAGCAGAACATAAGATTCAATATAAACAATAAATTTCCACTTCAAGAAAAATCTATGTAATACATTGTTTTCAAAACCACTCAGCTTTTCTGTTCTTCCTTTTAAAAATTTTCCCCAGTTACATGTAAAAAAACAACATTGGGAGGGGGGTTATACGTGTAAAATCATTTTTTATGTATTTCCTTATGAATCATGTTGGGAGAGAAAAATCTGAACAAAAGGGGAAAACCCCAAGCGGGAGGGGGAGGGGGGAACAAAAGAAAAAGTGAATATGTGTTCACTTGTAGCATGTGTTGATTTATATTCGGTCTCCCTAATTTTCTCTTTGGAAGTGGATGGTGTTTTCCATCCAAAATTTATTGGGATTGCCTTGGATCACTGAATTGCTGAGAAGAACCACATTTATCATAGTTGATCATCACAGTTTTATTGCTACTGTGCACAATGTTTTTCTGGTTCTGCTCACTTTACTCAACATCAGTTCATCTAAGTCTTTCCAGGCCTTTCTAAAATCAGCCTCTTCATCATCTTTTATAGAATAACAATCTTCCATTACTTTCATGTACTATAACTTATTCAGCCATTCTCCAACTGATGGGCATGTACTCATTTTCCAATTCTTTGCCATCACAAAAAGAGCTGCTACAAACATTTTTGCACATGTTAGTCCCTTTTCCTCCTTTATGATCTCCTTAGGATCCAGACCCAGCAGAGACATTGCTGGATCAAAGGGTATGCACAGTTTGATAGCTCTTTGGGCATAGTTCCAAATTGCTCTTGAGAATGGTTAGATCATTTCATAACTCCACCAATAATACATCGATGTCTCATTTTTCCCACATCCCCTTCAACATTAATCATTATTTTTTCCTGTCATCTTAGCCAATCTGAGAGGTCTGAGGTAGTCCCTGAGTTGTTTTAATTTGCATTTCTTTGATCAATAGTGATTTAGACCATTTTTTTCCCCAGATCACTATAGATGGCTTTAATTTCTTCTGTTCTGCGATGGCTATCAGATAGTAGGTGCTTAATGTATGTTTTCATCCTTCCTTCATCTTCTCCTGTCTGTCCAATGAGATTGTGAACTCCCAGGAGATAGTGTATAGGGGCCAGGGATTCACAGTCTATGGGGAGCCCTAGAGTTATTTCCAAGTTTTCTTGAGCCGAGATTTAGGTAAGTATCCCCAGTTTTATAGTGTGGACAAATTAGACAGCATATCTCAGCATCATAAAAAAGCAAGTAAATTTTTTGTCTCACCCATAGTTATTATGATTTTTCAAATCCAGATAATGGATTGATAAAGGCAGATTCACCTTAAAGCATTTCTAAACCCAACACAACTTTTTTTTTTTTTTATCATCTTGTATTTTCTCAATCAGTCAATACCGAGACTGCAATTACTATTATGTGGAGCTCTGCAAATTTAATATTATGTGGTCTGGTAGGAGGTGAAGAGATTGATCACTGTGATAACATTTCATTCAATGTGTCTAAGTCAAGAACAAAGTGACCTGTCCCCATTCCATCTTGGATCAGGATAGCTGTACTTGTAAGTCCAACAATTCAATTAGCAAATAGTAATTGGGCACCTGCTACATGTGTTGGACCAGGAATCAGAAAGACCACAGTCTCAGAAATTTACTAACTCTGACCCAGCTGCCTCAGTTTCCTCATTTGTAAAGTGAAGATAGTAATAGTAACTACCTTCTCAGGCTGTTTTGAGAAGCGAGCAAGCTAAGACATTTGAAAAACACCTTTACCCACCTTACTGCTGTTGTATAAATGCTAGTTTTGCAAAGGAGGGAATATGGCATTGTGGGAGGAGCCAGGCAGTCCAGAGTTCTGCCTCTCTGACATACACACACTAGCTCTAGGATGCCAGGAGAGAAACCCAACTTTTCAGAATCTCTGGTAAATTCTCTCTACTTATACGTTGCAGAGAAGGACTGATTGAGAAAATACAAGATGATTAAAAAACAAAAGTTGTGTTGGGTTTAGAAATGCTTTAATGTGAATTTGCCTTTTATCAATCAAATCCATTATTTGGATTTGAAAAATCATAACTCCACCTTTACCAGGGGAGTTTCTCTTCGAATTTCAGGTTACAAGGATGAAATCATAGATCTAGATCAGAAAAAAAAAAATTCACAGGCTCTGTGCCAGCTCCTGGGGAAAAAAAAAAAAAACAATCCAAACAATCCTTGTCTTTAGGGAGCTTGCTATTTGGATGGGGGAGCAAGACACGTAAATAAACAAACAAGTATAAGATCCTTTGAAGATGGAGCTAATGCTAACTAATTAGCACTAACAGTCGGGGGAAGGTTTGGGGGAGGAGATGATCCCTGAGCAGAGCCTTGAAGGAAACTCAAAGATTTACAGAGGGATGGGAGCAGCCTCTTCCCTACCAGCCTCCTCCCCATTTTGCAGATGAGGAAACTGAGGCTTAATTTATTTACAACCACCTAGCTAAGAAGTGTCAGAAGTAAGATCTGAACTTTCCTCTTCCCGGTGCTTATTTGCTGTGCCAGAGAGGCAAGGTTGAGGAGAGGCCATTCTGGGCATGGAGGACAGCTTGCTTGTGTACCAAGGCAGGGAGGTGGGAAATGGCTTTAGAACCTGGGATTCAGCTAGGCATCCAGTTCTGCTGGAATGGAGGGAACTGGAAGAGGAGGAGAAATGCATGTGTAAAGGTAGGTTGGAGCCACCTTGTGGGAAGTAGTTAGTTTTACCCTGCAAACAATAGGGAGCCACTGAACATTTTTGAGCAAGGAAATTGGTAAAACTTGTGTTTGCAGAAGTTACTTTGGCAGCTGGGTGGGGATTTCTTCATAGATCCTGCTCTGCTGAGTCATTATGTTACAGAGATAATTGGGCTCTTGAACTTTATGCCAGAAGAGACCATTTGAGTAATTTTCTATTTGTTGAAAGGGAAGAGGAAGGGAATAAACATTTATATATCTCCTACTACGTGACAGGTCATGTGCTAATTCGAATTTTATCATTTGGAAATGCTCAAATGTTCTCATTTGACTCTCACAGGTTATTGAGATGTATAATTCCCATTTTACGGCTGAGGAACTGAGCAGACAAAGGTGAATGACTGGTCTATGGTCACAGAGTTTATGTTTGAAGCTGGATTTGAATTCAGGTGTTTCATCTCCAGTAAGTCCAGCACTATCCAATGTGCCACCTGGATACCTATTGGAAAAGTGTTGAGTGTGGTTCTCATTTGTCCATCTAAAGTTAGACAACTACGGGGCAGAGTGAATAGAGTTTTGGGTCTAAAATTTGAACAAATCTTCTTCCTAAGTTCAAATCTGGTCTCAGATATTTATTAGCTGTGTGACTCAGGGCAAATCAATTAGCCCTGTTTCCTTCAGTTTCCTCATCTGTGAAATGAATGGAAGCAGGAAGTGGCAACCCATTTCAGTATCTCTGCCAAGAAAACTGCCAAATCGGGGATTTTGATGATGAAGAGTTGAACATGACTGGAAAGATGACTAAACAGCAGTAGATATATCTGGGGCAAGCATTCGTCCCCCGTGAATTAGACCTAAAATCCAATAAGAGTCATGGATGATCTGTTGGAGAAATTTCCGAATTTTAAGGATACTAACTGATCAACACAAAAGTTTCATTCCTTTTTGGATTGTATTACATACAAACATCCTCTCATTGACATCACACGGCAGCCACAGTTTCCAAAGAATCAGTTGCTACTGACCCAAAGGACAACACGGCAGGCACATTCAGGTGGGTGTACTTCCAAGAATGACCTAACCAGGGGGAGTAGAGTTAGAGATATAATAGGTTAGGAAAGGAAGTTTATGACTGGAAAGAAGCCAGTCTCTAATTCAGGTAAACAGATTGGTGTTCATCCTTTGTTCTGGAAAATCAGTGACCTCACGAGGGGGATGTCTTGACTTGCAAGACATTGATCTCACTCTCTCCTACGGAGTCACAGGAGTGCGGTGGTAAGACCCGGGGGAGGACCACTAGCCATGGCCCCCACAGGAAAATGAACAGAGGAAGGCCTTTGAGATACTGAGTGGCCTTAGGAGAAAATATGGATGGGAAGGTAGGGGTGGGCTCTGTTTATTGCCCTGAAGAAGCCCACACAGGAGAGAATGCAGATTCCATTTGATTCGAGGCAATGAAAAATGGAAATGGCAGAAGGCCATTACAGGAGTAAAGAGAAAAGTTAAGTGTAAGAAGGGTTATAGCCAGGTAAGTGAGAGAAGGGGGTATAATTGGTATGGTCCTGGATTCAAATCTTGTCTCTGTCACTGTAAATACTGAAATCTTTAGATTTCAGACTCCTCCGCTATAAAGTGGGAGAGAAGAGGAGGGAAGGTCGAACTAAGTGACCACTAAAGTAAAGAAATGTTCCTCTCAATAGCAAAGATCCTAAAGTTCACAAAGCACTTGACGCAGTTTTCATTTTGTTCTCAAAAACTCTGCTGCCTAAAGGCATTTGGAGAACTAGCGTAATAGGGCAGCTCGGAGGGGCCATCGGGATGGGGCCGGAGGCTTTGTGGTTCAGGTCCCGTCTCTGTGTCACGGTTCGCCCTGAGAAGGGCGGTGATTTGCCCAGGGCCAGCAGGGGTCGGAGGAGGAAGCTGAATCCGAGCTTCCTGGCTTTGAGGAGGGCTCCCTACCCTCAGGGGGTCTCTAACAGGCGTTAGCTGGATGGTTCAGAGGGGTCGCACACAGCTCATGGCGGGCTTCCGACGTTAAGGAAAGATGCTCGGACTTCGCCCTGTGGGCAGTCCCCAAGGTTCCCGAGCAGCGAGAGGAGCGAAGCTGTGCTTGGGGAAGGCTAACGCATCTCCCCGCCCAGGGCAGCTCAGCAGGGGGGAGCGGGGCTTCTCTGAGGCAGGTCGGGAGGAAGGGCAGGACTGGGGGAGCGGGGGCGCAGAGGGCTCGGGGCGTTAGCGAAGGGCTGGCGGCCGACTAGGGAGACCCGCTTAAGCAGAGAAGGAAGGGCCGGCGCAGCCGGGCCTGGCTCTTCTCACGCTCCAAGAGCGCCCCCTGCCCCTCCAGCCTCCTCTCCGGACCAGCGGGGCGCCCAGCGGCTTTCAGACCCTGGGCCAGATTTGGACTCGGACGCGCGCGGGCTGCTGGGAGTCAAGAGATCCCGGGTCCGAGGGCTCCGTGCTCCGCTCTGAGATGCTGCTGTCGCCGGGCCCGGCTCAGCCGAGCACCAGAGTGGCGAGGCTGGGCGCGTTGGGCGGGACCGGCTCTGGGGGCGCTGGCCCCAGTTAGCCGCGCCCCCTGCTCCGGACTGAGGCGAGGCGACCCTGATATCCGGAATGAGCCCAGGGCCGGCCCCGGGACCCCTAAGCCGCACGGTTCCGGCACCGACCCGGGCCACGGCCCACTTCTTCCTTTTCTCCCGGATCCTCCCTTAAAGTTCCCCTCCGCCTCGCATAGACTGCCCCGACTCCAGGGCCGCCCTGAGAGCCCCGCCCCGCCCGAGCTCCTCCCCGCCCCGCCCAAGCTCCTCCCCGCCCCGCCCAAGCCCCTCCCCGCCTCGGGCTCAAGCCCGCCTCCAGCTTCCCCGCCCTCTGCCGTTCGTCCCCCGCCCCCCAGCGTCTGCTGCACCCCCGAGTCGCACCCGAAGCCCGGCCTAGCTTCCGCTCCTCTAGACCCGGCCCCACCCTCTCCCCGCCCCCAGCCCGCCCCGGCTCCCCTCGGCCTTGGCCCCAGCCCCTCAGAATCGCCCAAGGTCCGCTTGCCTCAGGTGCGCCCCCGGTGCACGCCCCGCCGCGGGCTGCCACGCCCCGGGAGGCCCCTCCCCCCGCACTCCCCGCCGGCCCGGGCAGCGGCCGGGGCGGGGCCTCGCAGGGCCCGGCCTTCCGGGAGCCGAGCGGCGGCCGCTAAGATGGCGCTGGCGAGCGCCGCCGGAGCCAGGCCCCCCACGAGAGCCGGAGGCAGGCGCGGGGCTGCAGCGGCGGCCGGGCTGGGCTCCGAGTCCGAGTGAGCCGCGGCCGGTCCTTCCCGCTCCTGCCCCTGCCGGGGCATGAGCGCCCAGGTAGAGGGGGCGGGGCGGAGCGGGCCGGGGGGGGCGGGGGGAGCGGAGGAGGAGGGGCCCGGGACCCCGGGAATGCCCGGCGGCCCTCGGCCCCCCGTCGCGGCCCTCGGCCCAGCCCCGGCTCTCCCGCCCACAGCCCCGCGGCAGCTGGCCGAGCCCGAGCCCGAGCCGGACCGAGGCCCATGAATTCCGTGTCGCCCGCCGCCGTGCAGTACCGGAGCGGGAGCCAGGACGACGTGTGCCGCCCCGAGGCCAGGAAGCCGCCGCGGGCCCCCGGAGCTCGCGGTCTGGCGGCCGGGGCAGGATCCGGAGGCGGCGGCGGCGGCGGAGGAGGAGGTAGAGGAGGTGAAGGAGGCCACAATGGCCTAGTGGCCGCAGCCGGAGCAGCCGCTTCGGCCCCCCCGGGCCCTGCCCCCCCCAGCGAGCCGGACGAGGTGGACAAGTTCAAGAGCAAATTCCTCTCCGCCTGGAACAACATCAAGTATGGTGAGGACGGGGCTGGGGGGGGTTGGGCTGGGAGAAGCGGCGTGGGCCCCGGGGCAGCCCCGTAGTGGGAGGCGCTGGGAGAGCGGGGGCGGCCCGTGGGAAGGACCGGAACGCAAGGACTGAATGGGTTGGGGAGGAGGAATGGAGACCTGGCAGCCAGAGGTAAGGAAAAGCCGGCACTTGGGTCCCGGCCCCAGGGCAGTCCTGCTAAGTGCCGAGACTCGGAGTTGGAATCCCCCAGCTTCCAGGGCACCCGCCTGCCCACAGGCTGCCTGCCCCGGGTCTCTGCTTCCATATTCCCCTCCAATCCGTCTCTCCTTCCTTGAGGCTGGACAGTTCGCACCAAGACCAGCTTTAGCAAGTTGTCCGCCGTGCACCTGTGTGGCCGTCGGTACCGCTTTGAGGGGGAAGGTGAGCATGGTGGGGCCGGGAGTGAGCCATCCGGGCCTTGTTCCCCTTGGGTGGGGACCCAGGGTCCTGCAGGCCCCTGCAAGGAGATCTTCTCCCTAGGTGACATTCAGCGGTTTCAGAGGGACTTTGTCTCCCGCCTGTGGCTCACGTACAGGAGGGACTTCCCTCCCCTGGAGGGGGGCAGCTTGACCTCAGACTGTGGCTGGGGCTGTATGCTGCGCAGCGGGCAGATGCTGCTGGCCCAGGGCCTGCTTCTGCACTTCTTCTCCAGGGGTGAGACTTAGTGGGAGATTCTGAGGGCAAGAGGAGGGACGGGGATGAGGGCTCTCCACTGGCCTGACCCTCTGCCCTCCGACAGATTGGACTTGGTCAGAAGCTGTTCTACACCCCGGCCCCAGGGAGCCTGAGCTCCTCAGAACCATGTCTCCTTCTCGGGCCGGAGCAAGCTGGCAGCGGGTTCCCTCGCCAGCCTTGGGCCTAGGTCGGGCCACCTGGACCACCGGCGGGGCCCTGAGCCCCAGGGAGTTTGAGCAGGAGGAGCAGCACAGGCGCATTGTTTCCTGGTTTGCTGATCAGCCTGGGGCTCCCTTTGGCTTGCACCGGCTGGTAGAATTGGGCCGAAGCTCGGGCAAGAGGGCAGGAGACTGGTATGGTCCCTCTGTGGTGGCTCACATCCTCAGGTGAAGTAGTCACTGGTCTGGGAGGCAGAGGGGGGAGCTAGGGGTTGCTGCTGGAGCTCAGGGCTGCTCTCTCGTCCTCAGGAAAGCCGTGGAGAGCAGCTCAGAGGTGGCCCAGCTGGAGGTGTATGTTTCTCAGGACTGTACAGGTGAGGGGCCCCCAGAGGCCCAGAGACTTCACCTATTTTCCCATAGCTCACAACCTCTCATGGTAGGAAGAGTATGACGGTGAGAGCCAGGGACCAAGGTTTCTAGAGCCGAGGCCCTAGTCATCTTTCTGGGCCTGAGCTTCCCCATCTTTAAAATAAAAATGATTTAATTCAGTTCTTCAGCCATCTTTTAAGCCCAGTACAAGGTGCTGAGGATCCAAAGATGAAGAACTACACGGGCCCTGCCCTCAAAGATCTTACACTCTAATTGTGACAGGAGATGTCGTGACTATGACATGAGGTCAGGAAAGGAAAGGGTCAGATTGAAAATAATTTGGCCCATGTTAGAATGAGCGATAAAGAGCCATGTGAAATAAGGGTCGGAGGTGGAGGCCATATCATTGAATGGATTGAAGAGGGGAGAAACTAGGGGCAGGGAGACCCAGTTTTCCAGGGAGATTACAGTATTCCAGATCTGAGAGGTGATGAGGGCCTAAGCTGGGCCTGTGGAATTGTCAGGGCAAAGCCAGATAGGAGGATTGGATAGGATTCAAGGGATAGGACTTGATTGGATTCGACAAGTCAGTTTTCCAGGTTGGGCCCCTGAGGAGAATGAAGCTATTCATGAGTAAAGAGGCAAGGAAGTTGTAGGGAAAGTGAAAATCTTAGAATCCCAACAATCTTAGAAGCGAGCGCATTCCAGGATTGTGGTGAAAGAGGGCAGGAAATTCTTCCAAGAATCAAAAGTTCTTGGGCCTTTACCAGGACCCTGGAAGGAGCATCTCTGAGTAGGGAAACTAGAGAGCCAAGGAGATAAAACTGTCCCTTCTTCTCAGAAGAGGCCCTGACTCAGAACCTGTTATTCTCACTTTATGCACAGTCCAAGCAAGCCTGGTTATCTGGTTCCCCAGCTTCAGGCTGATTAGAAAGGGCAGGGGACATGGAGAAGGGAGGCCTGATAAGGAGGGAGGAGACAGAAAAGTCAGGGTAAGGAAGGACTGCTTACAAAGCTGGGCAGCTAAAGGCTGTTCATTCAGCAGAAGCACACTTTTAGTAGTAGAGAGATCTACTTTGCATACTTAATAAAACCCTAGAAATTAGCTGGACCCACCCCCTCATTTTACAGAGGAGAAAAATCTCTCCAGATTCACACAGGTGAGAATGACAGAACTGACATTTGGCCTGAGCTCACATCCTGCCCCTTCCCTCATACCCCATTACTCTTGCTTCTCTAATGGTGTTCATGTTTTCTCAGTCTATAAGGCAGATGTGGCCCAGCTAGTGGCCCAGCCGGACCCGAGCACTGAATGGAAGTCCATCGTCATCCTGGTGCCAGTGAGGCTGGGTGGGGAGACTCTCAACCCTGTGTATGTGCCCTGTGTCAAGGTAGGAGTCCTTCATAACCCTTTTAAGTGGTTTGGGAGAAGGGTACTTGGGGCTCTGGGGATCCCGCACCCTTCCACACTGCTCTGGTACCCTAGGAAAGCTGTCTCTCATTTTCTTGCTTTTTGCTTTTTTGGGAGGCAATTGGGGTTAAATGACTTGCACAGCTAATGAGTATCAGAGGCTGGATTTGAACTCAGGTCCTCCCATTTTTTTTTTTAAACAACAAAACTGTTTCAGTACCCATCAGCTGGCTTTGGATCCTGTTTCCTGGGCCATTGCATTCATCCTTGAGTCCTGTCATCCCATTTTTATTAGCATGAGACAGTGGGGCAATGGAAAGAGATAGCCGGGGCTAAATGTGTAGTTGCCCTATTGGCTACTAGAGTGACTTTCTGGTTCTTGGTCCTTTTCCTGCCCCATAAAAGGGGACTAAACGAGGTGATTTCTGAAGTCCCTTCCGGCTCCTTGTCTGACTCAGAGCAGCAGGGGCAGCCAGGTAGTGAAGCGGCGGGGGCACCCGGCCTGGGACAGTTGTTGGCTGCGGGACATTGGGCAACTTACTTAACCCCAGTTGCCATAAGGGTGTAGAGTTAGAGCTAGAAAGGGCCTAGAGGCCATCTGGTGTTTTTATACATGAGGAAACAGGTCTGGAGGAATGAGTACTTGCCCAAGGTCACAAAGGGATCAAGTGAACTGACACCACTTGCTTTTCCTGTTGCCTGTGTGCTCTCACAGTCCCCTCTCATGGGGTCTGAGGGGGCCGCTGCAGGAGGAAGGCAGGCCCTGAGTCCTGTCTCTTCCCCTTTCCCCAGGAACTCCTGCGGCTAGAACTGTGCATCGGAATCATCGGCGGGAAGCCCCGGCACTCGCTTTACTTCATTGGCTATCAGGGTGAGTGTGGCCTCCCCTACCCGCCCTCTTGTCCCCTCCCCTGCCCCTTGTCCACCCCTGCCTCACTGCCTGCTTCCTCCACAGATGACTTTCTGCTCTACCTCGACCCCCACTACTGCCAGCCCTTTGTGGATACCTCCCAAGAGAGCTTCCCCCTGGAGGTCAGTGAGGTGCTGGGCCGAGCCTGGGGAGGGGCCGGGAGGTTGGGCAGTGCGACCCAAAGGCCCAAATCTTCCTTCTGGCTTGCAGTCCTTCCACTGCACGTCTCCCCGGAAGATGGCCTTCAGTCGGATGGACCCCAGCTGCACCATTGGCTTTTATGCTGGCAACAGAAAGGAGTTTGAGCTGCTGTGCCTGGAGCTGACCCGGGTGAGCTGGCCCGGCTGGGGGATGGGGGGGTGGGTGCCTGCAGCCCTTCTGACCACGGCTCTCCTGCAGGTTCTCAACTCTTCCTCGGCCACGGAGCGGTATCCCATGTTCACACTGTCTGAGGGCCATGCCCAGGAGTACGGTCTGGAGGAGGTCTGCTCCCAGCTCACCCAGCAGAGCCTCCGGCTGCCCCAGGCCGGGAAGCTTGGCAAGGCCAAGAGACCCAGCTCAGAGGACTTTGTGTTTTTATAGCAGGGACAAGGGGAAGTGGTGTCTGTAATATATACGTACATACATATATATATTTTTTATTTATATACATGTGATGGAGCTGCCCTGCAGATGGAGGGGGTAGCAATATTCTCAGGCTCACTGGGGATTGGGGCTGATTACTGATCCTCAACACCTTTAAAGCACTCCTGCCCCCCAGTGCATGGGGGTGACTGGAGGGCAAGACTGTGATTCTGCTGTAGCAACATGTTTCCACTGGAAATCAGCCTGGGCTGGGGGGGAGGGGGGGAGGACTGGGAGGGCTGGGCTCTCCCTTCCCTTTGGCTGGGTTGTAGCCCAAGGGTGAAATTAAAGCTCTACTTGATAAGTGTCTGAGTGCATTGAGCTGCTTCCTAGGGCAGGCTGTGGGCAGAGGGCAGGAAGTCTGCTGACAGTTGTGCCCTCTGGGGCCAAAAGGAGGAAGCCTGTCCCCCAAAAGATGACCCAGCCACAGAGACTTGAGAATTGAGATCTTCTAGGCCATTCACCAGTTGTATAATCAGGATCAAGAACTGCTCCAAGATCCTTGGAGGTCATTTAGTTCATTCTCATTAATCCAGAGGGGAAATGGGGCCCCCCAAAAGAAAGGTCACACAGGGAGAAAGCGCTTGGCCCAGACTTGCTCAGCAAGTGCCCCTCAATTGGGGTGTTATATATAAACCTACTTTTATTTGACATTTTCAGCTCTCCCCTCACCCTAAAGGCAGCTGTGGGGACAGGAGAGCTGGGAAGCTCAGGCAGGGGCCTGGGCCTGGGGCTGGGCTCGGGCCCGCTTCTTCCGTTCCCGGCCCAGCTGCCGGTAGTGCAGCCGCTTTGCATTTAGCCCATAGGCCTGCAATCTCTGGTGGCTGAACTCGAAGCCTCCCAACTTCACCCGGGGTCCCAGAAGTCTCCCTTTCTTGCTCCGAAGACTCTTCTTGGGTCTTAGAGGTGGGGCCACCTGTGGCCCAGATAAGGGCCCGGTCCCATCTGGCTTCTCCTGGGTCTCTGCAGCAGCAAGGGGGGCCATGCTTTTGTCTTTGGGTACCAGGAAGTCCTCCTCCTCCTCCTCCTCAGAGGTGCCCTCCAGTTTGGGCTTCTTCCGGCTCTCATTCAGGGCCTCCGGTCCTTGGCGTTTCCTGAGTGGGTGTGCTGGATCAGAAGTCTCCTCAGTCCTGCAGAGAGACAGAAGCCCAAGATTGCTCTGTGGCCCTCAATTACGAATGGGACCAGTCTGTTGGATCCCCCCAAACCACGTGACTCACAGTTGGGCAAGAGACTGCAGGATCTGCTGCTTCTTCCGAATGTTCTTTGCCTTCAGGTTGTACTGCTTCTGCTCCCGCAGCTCCTCCTGCTCTGATCTGCAGACCCATTAGGCCCCGTCAGCCAGGGCTCCGATAGCCCCCCAGGCCCAAAGAGCTTTCAGTAATCTCCCCCTGCCCCCTCATAAGACCTATTCTCAAGCAGCTTACAACCTATTTTAGGAGGTGGCCAGCTCGTTCATAGGAGAAAAGAAGAGCTTTAGTCCAGGGCTTCTTAGCCCATCTCAAAATAATTTTTCTGAATGTGTAAAGCACAATACACAGAATTACAAGGGAAATGCTTATCTAAATGTGTTAAACATTCACAAACCCTAGGCTAAGAAACTGGCTCTGGACCTCAAGCACAATCAGAGAGCTAAGAGGTGACTGGGGGACTCACTTTCAGCCAGGAGGCTTGTGGAAGGTTCCCTCCCTCAGAAGTGGGCTTTAGAGGGTGGGATTGACTTCAGAGCAAATAGCTGCTCAATGTGGGGTGGAGGGAAGAGGCAAAGGAGCGGGAGTAGTCCACAGCCACCTCCCTTAAGCGGCAGCGCACCCATGAGGAGGCCTCACCTGTACATGCAGGTCTTCTTGAGGGAACACCAGCGATTGAGCTCCTTGTCATCCGAGGCCAGGATCTGCATGGGCACAAAGGAACACTCGGGTGTCCCACAGCGTCCCACGGCCTCCCACAGGGTCCCACAGCCTCCCACAGTCTCCCTGGACCCAGGCTGACTGAAGGAGAAGGGGGTGGGCCGGGGAGCTCAGCTACCTCCTCTGTGGTCAGGCCAAAGTCGCAGGGCACCACCGAGCGATACTTAAAGCGACAGGGCAGGTCGTCGATGATGTCCTCGTAGTCCAGCCTGTAGTATTCGTCCAGGTACTCTTCGAAGGTCTTGTTCTCTAGCCAGACAGAGCAGGGGCCCTTTCAGAGGTTCGGGCCTCCTCCCCCAGAGTGGGGGACGGACAGGAGGCCTGGTCCAGGGCCCAGCTCCCCTCACTAAGCACAGGAGGCAGGTGCGAAGAGCTGGCCTCTGGGAGCTCAGGGCAGTGGGGGCTAAGCCCTCCGCGGGTGACTCTGCTGCCCAACATCAGATAAAATTATAGGGAAAAATTACTCTGGGACTCACCAGGGTCAAAGACAGGCCTGTCCTGGCTGACAACTTCGGCAAAGTGGGACTTCCGTCTCTTCTTGCCAGCCAGCGGTACATCCCACTTTTTTTTTTTCTTCTTCCCACTCCTGACAGATGGTTGACTGGGGTCATAATCCGCGTCCATCTGCCAGAAAGGTTCATGTGGGTCACAAGAGGCTTGTGGGTAGGGAGGGCCCAGACAAGCTCACACTAGCCAGAGAGACGGCACTGGGGAAACTTAGGGAGGCCAGCCCAGGAGTGGGGCTCTGGAATCTGTCCAGCCATCTGCCTCTCTGCAGGAAGTGCGGGCTGGCCGCTCAGACCCATGGGGTCAGGGAAAACGTACAATGAAGTCGGGGTCCTCGCAGTGGGGTTCCGCTGCCTCCTCCTCGGCCCCCGTCCATGTGTCCCAGTTCCATTCATCTGGTTTGACAGAAGAAGGGGGGAGGGTCAGCTGTTTGGTCAGCACCCACCCCCTCCAGGGTTTGGACGAAAGGGGCCGGGAGACACAGGGAAAGAAGACTCACCGTCAAAGCCCTCCTCCTCCTCAAACTGCGGCTTCTCCTCCTCTCCAATGCCGTAATACTCCTCTCCAAAGCACTTCTGCAAAAGGGGGAGGGAGAAGGTCAAAGAGCACACTGACCACCCGGAGTAGCAGCACTGTGCGGGGGCTCCATCCATCTCCTCAATAATCACAACGCAGGTTAGTTAGGGTTCCGTGGGGTCTGAGGGGGAGACTGGGGCCCAGGGAAGCCAGAGCTGGGACCCATCACTGAGCCCAAAGGTGAGGAGGCTGTGGCCCTTGAGTCAGAGGGGAGGGGCAGGCCGAGTGTTTAAGCTGAGAGGGCACGGCGAGAGCCGATCGGCCCGGAGGTCGGTCCCTGGCGGCCTGGGGCAGGCTTAGCCCAGAGGCGCAGGGCTCTTACCTGCATGAGCTGGTCATGCGTGGAGGGGTCGAAATCTCCCTCCAGGTCAGCCTCCTCGAAAGCCCCGGCCTGGTTGCCTGTGATCTCCCGCAGCTTCTCCAGTTTGTCTAGAATCTCTCGGCGTTTCAGATTTTTCAGCTGCTTCAATTCTTCCTGCTTCTTCAGCTTCTCCTGTCGGAGGGAGGAAAGGCTGCAGACCCCATTGTCTGCCCCACTGTGGGGCTCCTGCTCACAGGCCTAGGGGGAGGGTCTCCGAGGTCCTCTAGTCCGGGGCCTCGTGTGCCCTCCGCACCCGAGACTTTTTTATGTGATCCAGGTACATAAACCAGGTAGACAAACCAAACATAAATCAAGATTTCACTATTCCCACGTTGTTATGAGATCCCACCTGAGATCTCGAACCACACTTAAAGAAGCTTTGCTCTAGGCCACGCCCCTAATTTTACAAACAGTGAAAATGAGGCCCAAGGTGCACACTTCCCACTCCGGGCGCAAGATCTTCCCACCGTTCCCCAAGGGCAGCCCCAGAGCTCCTTACCTTCTTCTTGCGCTCCCGGGTCGCCTCCCGCTTTTCCTTTCTCCGCTCATCCTTCCTCCGCACAGAGGAGGTGATGGTCCTGGGGTAGGTCTTTACCTGTAAAGGAAGAAGGCCACAGGCCTTGAGCCACGTCCAGGGGACCACGGCCCTCCTTGCCCCCTTCCCCCAGGAGGAGCTGGGTGGGAAGGGATAGCGCGGAGCAACAATTCACCCTGACAGTGTTTTGCTCACAACAGCTCTGGGAGACGGGCACCACACATTATGTGTTGGCTTAAGACCTAGAACAGGAACTTCTGTCCTCCCACAGTGAAGATGAGTCTCGGGGGTTGCTTGCAGGAGGTGAAGTTAAGTGACTCGCATGGGATCAAACAGCCCAGCCATGTCCAAGGCAAGCCTCGGACCTGGGCTTTGCTGACATTTGGGGCCAGCTCTCTCCCTAGTACCCCAAGCTCCTGCCCAAGCTTTATAGGAAAGAAACAAGTATGTCAGGGCCCTGTGCAAGTGTCCGAGAAGCAGTGCTTCCCCGTTAGTCACCAGAGTGAACACCTGTTGGGCTCCTGTGTGCCTAAAACCCCACAGTGGGAGAGAGGTCAGACAAGGGCTCCTGCCCTCCCAATAGTGGCTGACCGAAGCTCAGGGCCCTTACCTGCTCAGCATCTGGCTCCTCGAAGCGGAAATTGTACTTCCTCTCAAAGTCCTCCTGCTTCTTCAGGAACAGCTCCCCCTCGTCAGAGGAATCATCCACCACCAGCTGCCCTCCGGCACCTGGAAACCTGGGGGGAAGGAGGAAGCCAGACTTAATCCCTCTGGAGCTGGCACAGAAATCCAAGGCCCCGGGCCAGCCTCCCTGCTTCTCCCCAGCCACATTCCACAGCTTTAAGGGACAGGGAAAAGCTGCTGCTTACCCTTCGTCCTCCTCCTCTTCCTCTTCTTCCTCCTCCTCCTCTTCCTGATAGCCTTTGTTCAGAATGTAGTCTCTCAAGAATTTCTCCCCATCATCCAGCTGAGGGTTGCTCCAGTACTCTCTGAGGTGGGTCTGTGGATGAAGAGGACTGGAGATGAACCTGCTCCCCCGAATAATCTTCAGGGAGAAGAAGGGCTGCTAAGCCCGGGCGGAAGCTTCACTTGGGGACAGGGCCCAACCTGACCCCATCAGGGCCGAACCCCCGCACACGAAGCACATTTGGGGATAAAGTCCCCAAATGGTGGTTTACAGCACCATGTGAGGTCTCATAACTTAATGTGGAGATTGCAAAATTATTACTAAACGTGTGATTTCTTACCTATTTTATGTAACGCTATACCTAGGGTCACATAAAAATTTCTCAGGCAAAAAGAGGTATTGAGCAGAAAATGTTTAATAATCCCTGATCTATGAACCCCTTCATCCTCATGAATGCCTTCCTTGTCACCCTGTTCTCCTCCTACCCCCTTCCCCTGGCGTGGAAGCCTCAGGGACCCTCTGCCCATCCAATGAGTCAGCTCCCCTACCTCCCCCGCTCTGAGTCATTCCTTCCTCTCTACTCACTGGGCCACAATCTAGTTAAGTTACTCACTGATCCTTCCGGACCACGGGGATGTCCTGTCTCCGAGCTTCCCCATCTGCTGCCCACAATCCATCCTTTAGGGCAGCCAAAGACATTTCTAAGCACACCTCTGACCTCCTCATTTCCTGCTTAAGTGGTTTCTACTAGGTGGGGAGCTTGCAGAATAAAACACCAACTCCTGGTCTAGCATCTAATGCCCTTCAGCGTCCTACTAACCGCTTCCTCCTGGCTGATGCTCCATCTGCGCCCCCCAAACATTTGCCCGGAGCGCCCGTATGCCTCAGCTCTGCCTCTCAGATGCTCTGTCCTGGTCCCAGTTTCAGCTCGGGCTCCCCGAACTCTCAGATCCTCGGCCGCTGGCCTTTGGCGCTCTCAAGCTTTTCTTTAGGCCACCTAGCAGCCCCTCACTCTCCTTTCCTGCCCCACTGTCTGCACTGTGTCCTCCCAGGACTCCTTGAGGAAGAGGACGGCTGATCAGTTTTTACCTTTTACCTTCAGTGCCTTGTGCAGAGAGAATCTACAGGTCTGTTGAACTGAACCAAATGAAAAAGAAATGCTTTCTCACCAGCTCCTTCAGGTCTTCCTTGTCTTCAGCGTCTTTCTGCCCCTTTAACCAGTCTACATAGTCAGCCTCTTCCCGAGCCTGGAAGGAGAAGCAGAAGAATGAAGGCGGACCGGAAGCCGTGCCCGCGGACAAGCTCTGCCCTCTCCACCCGCTGCCTCCCAGGACGGGGCCCTGGCTGCACCCTTCCCTCGGGCCCTCCCTCACCTTCTCCTCCTTGGTTTTGGTCCGTTTCTTCAGCAGACTGGAACCACCCTCGCCTGCACTCTCCTCCTCATCGCTGTCTGCGACAAACTGCCGGAAGCTGCCCCAGAGAGAGGAGACTCAGTCCAGTGATGTGGTCTACCCGGACCCCTGACTCTGCATCTCTCCCATGGCCCACCCTACAGACCCGGCCTGAGCAGGTCAGGAGGGGTTCACAGAGGGAGGGGGCCTACCCTGGAGCCCATATCTTTATCCTGCCAAGGTTCTCTGGTAACGAGCATGAAACTGAAAAATGGTTTTCTATTTTAAACATCCTAGGGACTAATTGGTGTTTAATCAAGTGTCTTAAAACCCCTGCAAAAAAGGCTTTTTAATTCTTTGGGGCTCTTCTGTTATGTGATGGAGAGAACACAAAAAGGAGCTTTGGCAGCCTGCTTCTTTTAGGGCTTAAAAGCAGATGTGGATGGAGAGAGCGGAACATAAGGAGGACCTCTGTGTGGGCCAACAAGCCCAGAGGGGCAGAAACACTGGCTATGTTTTGCAACTCGAATCTCTGCTTGGCCTTTTACTGGCTCCCACCAGGCTCCATCTGGCCCTCTCCCAAAGGCTTACTTCCATCCAAACGTACCTCTCTTTGAGGCGCTTCTGTTCTTCAATGTAACTTCTGGAGGTGGTTTGCTGGGCAGGAAAGAGAATGGAGGGCTGTTAGGGCAGTAAAGACCCCTAAGGAGGCTGCTGTGAGTCCTCCCCCCTCCCAGACATGCAGCTCCCCTGCTAGGACCAGGTTCCCCCTTCCACCCCGAGGAAGGAACAGCAGGGAACTGGTTCATCTCCCAGGCTCATTCAGGGACAATGTTGAAAGAGATGACCATCCTATTACCCAACCAAGAAGCATCTCTTCCGCCCTTACTGAATGCCAGATGCTACACTACATGCAGCTGCCACAAACACAAGGTGTTTACCCGATGCTTCTGCCTTTCAGCTTCTTGGTCAGAGTCCTCCTCGTCTACATACTTCCTGCAGGAAAATCAGGGACACCAGTGGGTGCGTGGGGACAGTTTTTCCTCCCCAACTCTGTAAAAAGACCCCGGCCAAAGCCACTGAACACGTATCAGGTCCTTCAGGGCTCCAGAATGGATTTACAGGAATACTCTTTTAAAACTGAAAGGAACCTAAGAAATCACTTAACTCAATTCATCCATTTCACAGACGAGGAAATTGAAGCTTGAAAAAATAAAATAATTTGCCAAGGTTACAAGTATATTCCCATGCTGAGACCTGAGCCCTGGTCCTTGAACTCCACACCTAACTGCCTCCATGGCAATAATTCCATTCTGAGGTTATTTTATCATATCTTAAGTATTTCCTTTACAACACCTTGGGTAAATAGAAAAGACAAGGCTTATTTATCATACGTATGGGGAAACTGAGGCTAGGAGATAGGAGATAAAGCGGCTTTCCCTAAAGTTACACAACTACCAAGCATGAGAACAAGAATCTGAATCTGGGCTGTGCCTCAGTTCACCCTACCACTGGTAGCCAACGGAGAACAGCAGTGGGCGAGTCAGGAAGACCCAAGTTCAAATCTAGCTTCAGACACTTGAATAACCTTGGCAAGTCCCTTGGGCAGTCTGCCTCAGTTTCCTCAGCCATCATATGGGGATGATACTAGGAGCGGCTCCCCAGGGTTGCTGTGAGGACCAAATGACCCTACTGTTGTAACCCTGGGCAAGTCACTTAACCCAGTTTGGCTCAGTTTCCTCATCTGTACGAGGAGCTGGAGAAGGAAAGGACAAACCGCTCCTACAGCTTTGCCAAGAAAACCCCACATGGAGTCATGAAGCATCAGGCCCAACTCAAAATGACACAAAGCCAGCCACTACCACGTGTGCAGCCCTGTGTGCGCTAGGCAGCGGGGAAACACAGACAGCCAGGAAAGCTTTGTGGGGTCGGGTGGAGAGAGAAACCGTCCACAAGTAACGCCACTACGCAGCTCCTACGCGTCAGGCACTGACTCTGAGAAAGACCGGGAGCTCTCGGGGCGCGGGCACCGGCTGTCCGCACAAGCAGCAGCCGGAGAAAGGTGGAGCCGGTCACCGGATGGCAGGCCCCGCCTGAGGGGGCTCGCCAGTCTGCGCGCTCTAAAGGGCCGGCCTTCACCGGGCTCTGGAGGCCTTGGAGACTGTGCGGCAGAAACAAGGGCGGAACACAAAGTGTGTACGGGGGCTACGGCCCGAGAGCTACTGCTGGGTCAGCGTGGCGAGAAAGAGCAGCAAAGCCGGCCATCACTAGGAAAGAAAACAAGGAGAGGAGGGGGGGAAAGGCCCGTGCCTACAGCGGCGCAGGGAATGGAAACGCGCCCTGCCGCTCCGGGAAGCTGGCCCCCGGCTCCGCTCCGGGAAGCTGGCCCCCGGCTCCGCTCCGGGAAGCTGGCCCCCGGCTCCGCTCCGGGGCCGCGCCGCCACACCCCCCGCCTTACAGCCTTCTGCCTCCCCAGCGTCCCGGGCTCCGCTGGGCGCGGGCACCTAACGATGCCTGTTCCGGACGGACCTCGGTCCTCGGCTCTGGCGGAACTCACCCCTCCTTTTCCAGAATGACCTTTCTCTCGTAGTCCTTCAAGTACATGGGCTTTTCTCTCTTCTTTTTCTTCTCTTTCTCCGGGGGTCTCCCATCTTCCTCCGAGGAGGGGGGTCCTGGGATTCCCGGCCAGGAAGAGACGTTTTAGACGAGGCAGACGGCTGCAGACCCTCCCTCCGCTCCTCGGGCGGACGAGCCCGCCCCTCCGCAGGGGCCCCCTCCCACCCCAAATCCCCCCGCCGCCTCCGGGGGGACAGCCCCTACCCGGCTCATTGTAAAACGTGGCGCCCTGCTGGTAGATCCGGGGGTCCTTCTTCTTCAGCAGGGACAGGGTTCGGTAAAAGCCCCTGTCCAGCTCCGGGTCAAACTCCTACGAGGCAAGGGCGGCCCAGGGATCAGGCCGGTCCCGGGAGTGCGGGAGTGCTCCTCTCCCCGGGACATCCGTACCTCGGGGGCCGCGGGGTCTGGGGCTGGAGGCGGAAGGGACGGGCGGGTTGGGGGCCCTGGGGAGGGGCTGCCGGGGTGGAGAAGCTTCGGGGGCAGGATGTCCGGGGGAGGTCCCTGGCTGGGGTCCCGAGGGGGAGGGGAAGGGGGCGGGGCTAGGGGCCGGTCCTCACCACCCGCTCCTCACTGGCGTCTGAGTCGGAGTCGGAGCCGGACTCGCTCCCGCGGTCCCCGTACCGGTCCTTCACTGGGGGCGGGAGGGAAGCGCGTAAGCGCGGCCGCCGCCCCCGCCCCCGGTCCGGCCGCCCGCCGCGCCCCCCGCCCCCCGCACTCACGCTTCTGCAGCTCCTCGCGCCGCCGGTAGCGCCCGTACCGCGCCGCAAAGGCCTCGTTCACCCGCAGCTCGCAGGGTCCGCGCGGCTCCGGCATGGCGGCTTCCAGGAGGCGGGCAGGCGGGAGTTCTGCACTGCGCCGGCGCGGACTCCTCCCCACGGGAGAGCTTAAAGGGGCAGAGCAGCGGCAGCCGGCCCCGCCCCTCCGCCGCACTCGCTCCCGCCCCTCCGCCGCACTCGCTCCCGCCCCTCCCCCTCCTTCCCATCCCGGGGGGCCGGGGAGACCCGAACCCCTCCCTCCTCCCGCGGGGCTGGCTGCCGGGAGGTGAAATGCTCCTTTGAACTGGCTGCTCCCGAGGTTGCAGATACGGGCCCTTGGGTGCGGGGGAAGTCCTGGCCCCTCCCCAGCGCCACTCGGAGGGCACAGCTGGGGGCTCTTGCTCCATTCGCGGTTTCCTGCCACCCTTCCGTTCCCGATGCCCAAACCACCGCCCCACCCAACCCCAGCTGGACCCTGGGAATCACCCGCCCTCACCCACCGCCCTCCCCCCCACCGCCCTCCGGGGCTAGCCGCCTCCCTTCCCCAGCACACATGTTCTTTAAACTCCTTCTCTGGATGCTGCTGCACACGAGACAAAACCCCCCAAACCGAAGCCCCTCCCCCTACTAATACTCCTTTCCTCGATACCAATCTCCCCCCCCAAAAAAAAAAAACCAGGCGGCCAAAGCTAGCTCGTCAAGGAATGCTCAATATTAATTTAATGATTAAAAACATTAAATTATCACACAACATTTCTTCAGAAAGCATAATAAATAGAATCTTAAAAACTCTGTACAAGAGGCTGGAAAGAGGCCTTCAACGAAAGAAAATGGAACACTCCACCCGCCACCATTCATTTTGTTTCCCCCCAAATTCAATTGTGTTCCTGGGTTTGCAAAAGGAAGTCGTGCCCTCCTCTCCCCTGCAGCCCCCCTGAGGTGACTTTGCCAAAAGATAGCTGCTTCTGGGAACCTAGAAATCCCCTGAGGTGGGGGTGGGGGTGGGGCGGGGAGAGCGGGAGGAAAAGCGGAGCCCCCGGCCCCGGTGGCCGGGCAGGGGATGGAGAGAGCCAGGGCATTGCCCCAGGTCACCACAAAGGGCCCGGAGCTCGCCCGAGCCGGGCCGGCCGGAAGGAAAGGGGTGGGGGCTGGGGGGCAGAACCGAACCGTTTATCAGGCCACCTTCCCCGCGGTACCCAGGAGCTGGCTGGAGCCGGGAGTCCCGGACGGTCTCTGCTCGCTCACTTGCTCTCCCCCGAGTTTCACATCACACCGAAGGGGGGAAATAACCACACAAATAACACCAACAAACCATAACTTGGGGTGGGGGTGGGGGCGGGGAGGAGACGGACCTTCCGCCCTCGGGCAGGCACGGAATAGCAAGCGAATTGCCCCCTCTCGTCCTCCCGGAGACACAGAGCCCGCCCCCACCCTTCCCCCTTGTTTTTCGGGGCTTCCTGGGGCTGCCCCCCCAGTGCCGAGCGGCACCCAGCTGTCCTGGCTGCTGAAGGGCCCCCGCGTTCACAACGACGGAGTAGGGAGGTGCCTCTCCAAGATCCGCCCCAACTGCCCGGCTCCGCACTGCCGAGCCAGCTCAAGGGGCGTGAGGCCCCCGGCGTCCCGGTGCTGCAGATCCGACTCCCCGGCCAGGAAGCTGACCACGGCGGCGTGACCCTCCCGCACGGCCAGGTGGATGGGCAGCGCTCCGGAGCCGTCCGGCACGTTCACGTCGGCGCCGTGCTCTACCAGGATCCGGAGAGTGTCCAGGAAGCCCGTGCGCGCGGCGTCGTGGGCCGGGGAGGTGCCCGACCCGTCCTGGACGTTGGGGCTGGCTCCCTGCTTCAGAAGCTCCAGAGCGATGGCCGAGCTCCCGAACATCATCACCTGCGGAGGCGAGGCGTCGGACCGGGGCAAAGCACGGCGCTGCGCATCCGGGCCCGAAGGGGGGACGGGAGGAAGCCCGGGGAGAGGAGGCGGGGGTCCCCTTCCCCCCCACTCCCGCCCCTGCAAGGCCCCGAGCAGCCTCCCCCAGCTGCCTCCCCCCGATCCTCCCGGGCGGGAGCCCACCTGCAGGGCGGTCTTGCCGAAGCGGTTCAGGGAGTCGGGATGCACGAACTCCTGGTGAAGGAGGCGCCGCACCTCGTTCACGTCTCCCCGGGCGGCCGCCCCGCTGAGCCGGTCGCCGGCGCTTATCTCTTCCAGCAGCATCTCCGACCTGCAGGCCCCGCAGCCTGGATCCGACTGGGGAGAGAGCGATCGCGGAGCGGGGTCAGGCCGGTGGGTGCCGGGCCTTCCCCGGCAGCCCGGCCCGGCCCGGCCTCCCAGGCTCCGGAGGCGAGCGGCGGGCCCCCGGCGCCTGGAGAGGTGCAGAAGCAGCGCGGGGGGAGCCAGAGGGCCGCCCCTCGAGCCCGCCCGACTCGGGCTCCGCAGCGCCGGCTTCTCAGCCTCTCCGAAAGCCGGCGGCCTGCAGCCCAGCCCGGACCCCTCCCCAGCGGGCTCCTCCCACCTGTCAGCCAGGATCTAGAGAGAGGCTGGGAAGGCCGCCCGGAGGTCCAATCCTCCTCCTTTCCCTACGGCTCCTCCGCCTCTGCGGCCCGGCCCGGCCCCCGCCCCTTGGGGGCCGGGCTCCCCTGGGGTCTCCCCCCGACTCACCCTCCCTCCTCCTCCTCCGGAGCGGGCGGGGTTCACTCTGAGCTCCCGCAGCCGCGGCCTCCGAGAAGGGACGTGAGGGGGCGGAGCTGCGGCTCCCACGTGGGTCGCTCTGAACCCCGAGTATTTGTTTTCTTACGAATTGACACTATGTATCGGTCCCCTTTGCCCGGCTCCCGACCCTTCGGGGCCCCGCCTTGTCCTCCGTCCCGGCCAATGGCGACGCGTCTCCGAGGCGCCTTCGCAAGCAGGGGCCCACGGCGTCGCTCCTGATTGGCCGGCGGCCGGCGACCGGCAGAGCGCCGGTAATGGCGGGGTTTTCAGTTTCAAACGCCAGGGGCAGGCGGGAAAGAGACACCCAAGTAACTGACCGAGGGAGCAGTGGCGGGGTCAGGGTCGGAGCGGCCCGGCCAGCGACGGGGACCACCCCCACCCCCGTCCCATCAGCGCTCGAATCCAGGACCCTTCCTTCTGCCCCGCCGACATCCGCCCTGAAGCGTCCCCGGGGCCCCTCCTGGACGCGGAGCCCCTCCCCCAAGGCCCGGGGGGGCCCCAAGCCCACCACTGGAGGCCGCTTATTTCAGACCCCCCCCCAGACCCGCACTCTATCTGCCATCCCAGCCTCCTGGCCGCCTCTTATCCGGCCGGGCCCAGGCCCCTGGCGCCCCCTTTCCCCGCTCCTTTGCCTCTCACACGGTGAACAAAATCAGTGGATTCGTCTGAGTCTCAACGTTCTTTAATCTTAAATCCTAAAACTAACCAGGGAGGAGAAAGACCGTTCTCAGAGCGGAGGAGGGCGGAAAGCTCCGGGCAAGGCACCGAGGCAGCGGAGGGATGCGGGACAAACCCGTTCCCCGCTTTTACTTCATTTATAAATAGAAAGGAGAGCGCGCCAGGCAGACCCCTGCGGCCTGAGGGAAAAGCCCCCCTGAGACAGGGAGGGGGAGGGGCGCCGGCTTTTGGGGGTCATCTGCAGGCGCCCCCCCCCCCCCATGAGAAGCGGAGGCAAGGAAGGGTTTGAGACTCAGACAAGCAAGAGTCACCAGGGCCCGCCCTCCCAACTACGGACAAGGCCATAAGTGCCCCTCCCACAGCTCAGGGCCCCTAAACACAAAGCGGCCCCCCATTCATAGACACAGAGGAGACGTTTCTCAAAACAGACACGAGAACAGGGGCCGTCCCCCTCACAAACATACACACTCTCAAAAAAAAACTTTGGGCAGGAAAGTCCGCGGGGCAAGACTTCGGCCTCCAACGGTCCAGGAGCTGCGTCTTTTCTAGCTGGTCCGAAGCTGATAATCTACAAGGAGGGGACAGTTGCCTTAGAGGGGTAATTGGAAGTGGGGATTAAAAAAAAAAAAAAAAACCTCCTTTCCTCCCTCTTCCTTCCCCCCAATATCTTTAGTCTAGGAAGAAAGGGAAACTACTAATGGTCTCAGGGGGGGAAGGGAAGCCAGACCTAGCCAGGGGTCTCATCTAAGCTTGGAGGCCCCATTCACCAATTACTCTCCCGTAATCACCTATTAATCACCCATTACCATCTATTAATCACCCGTTAATCACTTGTTACTCTCTAGTCTGGGTTGCCCCCCATCTCATAGGTATCCTCTTACCCCCACTTTGGGTGATGTATCGAACCCAGGGAAGGGCTTGGTAACCACTCTTCTCAATGATCTTCATGTACCGGACCTGTAAGAGAGCAGGGGAATTGTTTCAGTGGGTATCATAACTACTTATCCAGCCACAACATAGCCAATCACGCAGGTATTCCTGCCTTCATTGTCTCCCTCCCTCCAAATCACTGGTTATTATCATGGCCGGAATAATTCACATAAGCCAGTTATGCCCTCCCTGCTCCCCAAGGATCAACTTTAATTCATCTCTGCTTGAGAGTTAAGGTTTTCAAGGTGTCTCTCATCTTACTCTGTGCATTCAATGCTCCAGGAAAAGTAGACTGCCCTCTGTGCCTTCCACCCCTTAGTCTTTATTCATTATTCTCTGGGCCTATTAAATTTCTGCCTATCTTGGAATTAATTCCCAGCTCAGTAGCCAACTCCACAAAGTTTTCCTTCTCTTTCCTATTGATTATTTATTGATTATTCCTATTGATTATCCTATTGATTAATAGCTACCTTGGCCCTCACACAAAACCATGTGTTTTTAGCCAAAGTTTCTTAAGCTGCGGTTCCTGGGCTTTTTTTTTTTTTTAACAAATTTTGATGATTTTAATATAATTGTTTTCCTTTGTCAGCTAGGTGGCACTATGGAGTCCCTGAATTCAGATTCAGTCTTCAAAATCGTGTGGTGTGACTCTGGGCAAGTCATTTAGCTTTGGAATCATCGCACCTCATCTTCCTGGGTGTGGTGAAGATCAAATAAGGTAAGAGCTGTTCAGTTTTGTCAGACTCTACATGACCCAGGTGGGGTTTTCTTGACAAGGATAGTAGCCGAATTTAATTCAAATCTTCCCAACTGTAGAGCTAGTATGCAATTTATCTACTTAGCTGCCCCATTTTTTTCTGTATTTTTTGGGGGGGGTAATGAATGAATAAATGTTAAAGTCATTGCCCCGAGATCGTCTTTCCCTTTTCCCCCAGCTTCCCAAACTCTGCCTCCCTCCCTATTACCTGAATCCCAGAGACAGTGAAATAAGGAATCTCAAATTTGACAGCAATGGGAGGCCGGCCCTCCACCTCCTCCTTCTCCACGCTGGGTAAGCCAAAGTGTGCCCTCATTAGGTACTCCTTTCCTCCCTGCAAGGTCAAATGGATGGTTGGTCAGATGGACAGACAAACAAGCAGGAGGATGGATGGGACTTTGCCCTGGGGATCCCCCCTGGGCTATTGGATAGAATATAGATTTTAGCATTGGACCAGACCTCAATCCCTCCATTAAAAGAAAATGAAAATGCATCCCAGAGACTTGTTCAAGGTCACACAGATAGAAAATAGCAGAGCTGGGATTTCTACAGGTATCCCCTGACGCCAAGCCGCGAGCTTTCTTGTCATTTCCTTGGCTGGCTGAGTGAGCCCCAGGGGGTTCACTTCATGCTCACAGCGCTTCCCTCCTTAGGGTCCAGCCCCATCTGAGCGTACAAATCTAACCGAGCTGCTCCTTGTGCTGTCCCCCTGCCCCTGCCCCCTCCCACCGCCTGCTCCCCCAGCTCTCACGGGAAAGGACTTGATGTTCCAGATAACCACATTTTTCTCAGGCAGATACTTGGCACTGCCCACACTGGTTTTGAATCGAGGGGAGTCTGCATCACTGGGCACAGGGACCGCAATCTCCACACTGTTGGCCACTGACTGCTTCTTAAACTGTCCCTTTGCCTGGCAGAGGTGGGAAAGAAGGCAAGATCAGTTTGGGATATTTCACATCCTTTTTCTATGCTGGTCATCTCTCCTAGCCTCCCAGTCCCCCCACCTCCTCCTCCTCACTCCTCCATCATCTAGCACTCCAGGCAGGTCAGTGTCTTCATTGAAGTGATACCAATAACCAGCATTTATAAAGTGCAAAGCACTCTTACGAACACGATCTCACTGGATCACCCCTGCCTTTGCAGTTTGGCTCCCCACTTCTCCCACCCCTCCAAGCCAAGCCACCCTGTCCTTCATGACCCAGCTCAAGCCCGACACCCTCAGGCAACTTCCTTTCCCCAAACCCCAGAACTGGGAGAAAGGAAGCTTTCCAATTCCCAGAACTTGGAGTGCTCCAAGCATGCACCCCCTTGGGCTCCCTTAGTAAGTGGCCAGCCAGCTCCCTCCCTGAAGACTTGTAGCAATGGGGAACCTACTACCTCCTAAAAGATTTCATTCTACTTTTGGACAGCTCTCATTGCAAGAGTTTTTCCTCATGTGGAACCACAACCTGGTTCACTGTGGCATCAATTCATCCTTCTCATTCTGTTCTCAAAGATGGAACAGAGCAAGTCAGTCCTCCTTCCCCCAGACAGCTCATCAGATCCTTGAAGGACAGCTGTTTTGATATTCCCTCCCTGCCTCCGTGTCTTCTCTTTTCCAGGCTAATAGTTCTCTAGTTCTTTTGACGGATCCTGGCAATCATGTGATTTCCAGTCCCCTCACCACTGAGGGTCATTCTCTTCTCGATTTGCTCCCGTTTCCTGTTTCCCCAAATGCATTCACTTCAGAATGTCGCAAGCTTCAAATGTGATCTGACCAGAGGAGAGGCAAGTGGGGCAACATCTCTCACATTTTGAACCTGATGCCTCTTAATGAAGCCCAATTTGCCTTCACCTTTTTTTGGGGGGGGGGGCGAAGGGGGGCACCTGCCACGGTATACTGTCAAGTCATTGAGGTGGTGGTTCCCTAATGTAGCAATCCTTTTTTACAGGACCCGTTTTCTAAGAACTCTCCACCAGCTGATTTTTTGGACCCAACTGCAGGATTTTACACTGACGTTTTAGGAGATCTAGCTCAGAGAGAGCTCTCTGGATCACACTCTTATCAAACACGGTAGCACAATTTCGGGGTAGAAGATGGGCCGGGGAAGTGCAAGGCCTTACATACCTTCACCATAATTTCTACACGGCTGTGGGAGAACTTCTCAATGACAGACTCAATCCAGATGAGTGGTTTTACCTACAGGGAGAGTCCCCAAAACATAACCTTAGGGCATAGGATTAAACAACACCTTCAGAAAAACACCAGGGCTGGGGCCAGAGCCCACTTAAATGGGGAGGCCCACCTGGGTATTGAGCCGATAAGACATGAGCTCAAAGTCTCCATCGGGTGGGATGAAGGAGATGGTTCGATCATTGTCAAATCTAGAGAGCCGTACACACTGATGGAACTTAACATCTTCCAGTTCGACAGACTTGTTTTTATTGCCTGAAACTCAGAGGAAACTTGTTTTAGTTGGACCTTACCACCTGGAGCTGGGTTCAGTTTTCCACTCTGATCCAAGTGATGTTGGACAAGTCATGTTACTTAACAGAGCCTCAGTTTTCTCCTATGTAAAATGAGAGAGTTGGGACTAGATCAAGGTTTCTTAACTTTCCTGTATCAGAGAGCTCTTTGGCAGGCTGGAAAAGGCTATAGCTTCTAAAATAACTCCTAAAATAATGTCATCAACAAGACATGTAGGATTACAAGGAAACAAATTCTATAGAAATATCTTTAATTATTAATAATCAAAATTAAAAAAAAAAAGTTTACAGATTCCAAGTTAGGAATCTAGTTAGGTTCATTCCAGCTTTAATTTCAGTGATGCAGCATGTTAAAAGTGATGCAGTAGTCTAAAATCTTTGTATAGGTAAAGCATCTGAGACTCATAGAAAAGACATAATTTGCCCAAGTTCACGTGGCCAGTCAGCAGAATTCCCAAGACTTGAACCCAGGCAGGCCTTTTGGCTCCACATCACCTTGGCTTCTTCACTCATTGATCATTCTAACGCCCCAGTCATCCCCAAGGCTGGTATGCCCTGTTAGAGCATTCCAGGATTCCCCCAAAAGGTCATGCTCCCCAAGTTCTCAGAGTAACTCCCAGCCCGGGCCACCTGTGCCCCCCTTCCCCTGTTGTCTGGACCTCTCCATCCGTGACAGCCACCCTAGTGACGGGCTCCCAGAGGGCTATCTGTAATACTCCCCTCCATCCTTCCCCCTTCAAGGACGGCCCAGAAACGAATTCCTAGGGAGGAAGCGGGAGCCCAGAAACTTACGGCCAGTGAGTTCAAAAAGCACCCTGTCATTGAGGCCCAGTCTCAGCTCCGGCATGCCCGACAGGAACACCTTCAGCTTAATGGTGCCCACGATCTCACTCAGCAGCACGCTGCCATTGGCACTGACCTGAACCGACGGGGAAGGGGAGTCAGCAGGGGATGGGAGGGGACCCCGATGGGGAAAGGGAGTCAGTGGGGGACGGGAGGGAACCCCGATGGGGAAGGGGAGTCAGTGGGGGACGGGAGGGGATCCTGATGGGGAAGGGGAGTCAGCGGGGGATGGGAGAGGACCCCGATGGGGAAGGGGAGTCAGTGAGGGACGGAAGGGGATCCTGATGGGGAACAGGAGTCAGTGGGGGGAGGGGAGAGGAAAGGACCCCAATTCTCCCAGCTCTGCTTCCTAATAGCAGCACCACTGGGGGGTGGGGAGCACCATCCCGTTTCACCCACTGATAATTCCTATCCCCATTGCACTGACCCCCACCCTTGGTGTCCCAAGAGCTTACCAGTAGATTGACAGACTCAATCACATCAATGAAAACCTCATTCTTCTTATATTTGATGCCCTCCGAACGCCAGGACACAGCATTGGTGACTGTTGGAGGCACCCGGGACCTGCCCGTCTCTAATTTGTTGCCTTGCTGGGTGATATACCTGGAGGAGGAAAGGAGAAGGGATTAGGTCCATGTTCTTATTCTCTCTACCTCCCCTTCGGAAAGGCCTCCAGCGGGGTTACCAGTATGATTTCACCTGATCCTCACAACTACCTTGGGAGATAGGTACTGTTAGCATCCCCATTTTACAGATGAGAAGCTGAAACAGACAAGGTGATTTACCCAGTCACACAACTAAGTACCTGGGGCTAGATTTGAACTCAGCTTCTTGACTCTAGAACCAATTGTCCACTGGGCTACCTAGTCATTGCACTTAATAATAATCCTTATTTGTTTGCCTAAAGTCATCAATGTAGAGGCTAGCGGAGCTGGGATTTGAATATGATCCCCTTACTACAAATCCCACTTTTTCCTACACTAACTCTGTGGGGGGATAGTAAAATAATTATCCCAATTTTGAAGATAAATCAATAATCTCAGAAAAGTGGCTTACAAGAGCCAAGAGACAGAGTGAGAACTCCAGTGCAGGCCCACTGATTCTATGTTCAGAGTGTTATACCACATCAGGCTGCCTCTCTTTTCCCCAGGAGGTAAATCATAGATAGAAAATTGAGAGGGATTTTAGAAATCATCCCATTTTACAGATAAGGAAACTAAGGCCCAGGAAGCTCAAATCACTTACCCAAATTCTCCCAGACAGTAAATAACCATGCTGGAAGTCTTTGGACCCCTAGATTTCCCACTTATAAAATGAGAAACGAGGAGGTTGGAACAGATGAGCTCAAATGGCCCTTCCAGGGTACTAGCCCTGGAGTTGGAAGAACCTGACTTCAAATCCAGCCTCAGACACTTACTGTGTGATCCTGGACAAGTCTTTAAACTGCCTCAGTTTCCTCATCTGTAAAATGAGCTGGAGAAGAGAACTCTGTATGACCAAGGAAACCCCCTATGGGATCACCTATAGTGGGACAGGACAGAAATGATTCGAGAACAAAAGGGCCTTCACTGTGGTATGTCTAGCAGAAAGAGCAAAGGGAGAAGTGGAGTGTGTTAAGAGCTGGGGAGCTCCAGGACCTTCTGCCAGAGTCTCAGGGAAATAACAGTTGTGTACGGAAGCCCCTAGGACCCAACGGGCCCCCAGCCCAGTTCCACTCACTCTTGGAGGATCTTGCTGTCCGTGGTCTGGGGGAAGCCAAAATCCATGAGCTCGTCCAGCAACTCATAGACAATGACGAAATTGTCTCGGATACTCTCCTCCTCGAGCTCCTTGAAGTACTCAGAGAACACCTGTCAGGAGGTGAATTAGATGGGGAAGGGAGATGGTCAGCACCCTCAGGAGGACCAGAGTCGGGGAGGGAAAGTGGGGGCAGGGCACTCACCTCCACAGCCTTGTACAGGAACGAGTAGACCAGGGAGGCGTTGGCATTCTTGAGCGTGGTGGCCACCACTGTTGGCAATCTGGTCAAGGAAAAGGCGCCGGTACAGAGGGGTGGGGGTGGGGTGAAGCAGGAAAGCGGCCCCCCAGTGGGGTCCCATATCACAGCCAGAAGAAGCTCCCACCCGGCCTTGTGTGAAAAGTGCCCACTCAGGCTCCTGTTTGGGGTGCCAAGGCTCGGTGGAAGAAGCACTAGGCATGGGAGCCTCAGGGGAGCTTGGATCCGAACACTGATTTGCAGCTAACTAGGGGGGCAATCCTCTCTGAGCCTTAGTTATGACCCTTCTCTGTAAAATCCAGGGAATTTGACAAGACGACCTCAAATTACTCTCAATCTTAGGAACAAAAGCTGAGGGCTGGTTCGAAAGTAGGGGAGGAAAGTGCAATGAAAAGAGTGTTGCATTTAGAGTCTGCGTCCAACACTTGTGTGCAACTCTGTCTAGGTCACTTTAAACATCCCTTGACAAAAATGTATGGAAAATGCTTCATAACTACAAAAAGGGGTTTGAAGACCCCAAATACTTCATAACCATAAAAAAGGGTTTGAAGACCCCAAATATGTCATAATCATAAAAAAGTGTATGACTACCCCAAATACTTCATAACCATAAAAAAAGGTTTGAAGACCCCAAATACTTCATAACCATAAAAAAGGGTTTGAAGACCCCAAATACTTCATAACCATAAAAAGGTGTATGACTACCCCAAATACTTCATAACCATAAAAAGGGGGTTTGAAGACCCCAAATGCTAAACAGCCATAAAAAGGGGTTTGAAGACCCCAAATACTTCATAACCATAAAAAGGGATTTGATGACCCCAAATACTTCATAACCATAAAAAGGGGTTTGAAGACCCCAAGTACTTTATAACCATAAAAAGGGGTTTAAAGACCCCAAATACTTCATAAACACAAAAAGGGTTTTGACTATTCCAAATACTTCATAACCATAAAAAGGTATTTAATGATCCCAACTACTTCATAAGGACAAAAAGGGGTTTGAAGACCCCAAATGCTTCATAACCATAAAAAGGGGTTGGACTATTTGAAGACCCCAAATATCTCATATACATAAAAGGGTTTGAAGACCCCAAGTACTTCATAATCATAAACAGGTATCTGAACACCCCAAATACTTTATAACCATAAAAAGGGGTTTGATGACCCCAACTACTTCATAACCATAAAAAGGGTTTGAAGACCCCAACTACTTCATAACAATAAAAGGCATTTGATAACCCCAACTATTTTATAACCAAAAGAAGGGATTTGAAGACACTAAATACCTCATATCCATAAAAAGGGGGTTGAAGACCCCAAGTACTTCATAAGCATAAGAAGGAATTTGAAGATCCCAAATACTTCATAATCATAAGGAGTTTGATGACCCCAAATACTTCATAACCATAAAAAGGGGTTTGAAGACCCCAAGTACTTTATAACCATAAAAAGGGGTTTGACTATCCCAAATACTTCATAACCATAAAAAGGTTTGAAGATTCCAAATACTCCGTAACCATAAAAAAGGATTTGACTATCCCAAATACTTCATAAACATAAAAAGAGGTTTGAAGACTTCAAGTGCATAAGCATAAGGGGTTTGAAGACCCCAAATACCTCATATCCATAAAAGGCTTTGAAGACCCCCAAGTACTGCATAATCATCAACAGGGATTTGAAGACCCCAAATACTTTATAACCATAAAAAGGGGTTTGACTATCCCAAGTATTTCATAACCATAAAGATTTGAAGACCTCCCAAGTACTTCATAACCATAAAGAGGTTTGATAACCCCAACTTATTTCATAACCATAAGAAGGGGTTTGAAGACCCCAAATATTTCATAAACATAAAAAAGGAGTTTGAACACCCCAGATTAGTGGTCCCAGGTCTTGGCTGGAGGGCCAGGCTGGTTGGGCAGACAAGGGCACAATCCAGGACACCCAGAAGCAGCTCTAGCCCGCTGCCCTCTTCCTCCTTCCCTGTCCCTAAAGTCCTGGCAAGAGGAAGGATGCAGTAAAGGTTGCTATGTTTGATCCACAGGAAGTGCACCTTCCCATGGGTCAGCAGTGGAGTCAGGGCTCCTTCTTCTTCCTTCTGCATCAGCAGGGGCATGAAGTGGTCAATCTCTGCCATGTTCACATCCCCCTTGTAGTTCCGGGAAATCAAGGGCTGGTCAACGGGAGAAAAGAAAGGGGGTGAGGTTCTTCCCCAGTCCAACCCCTCCCCCATTCCTTAGCAGGCTCAGTACTTTCATCCCAACCTAGGGAGAGCCTGCCTACCTGCTCACCTGGGATGGAGGGAAGGAGGACCTGAGGGCCCCCCAAGGGGATGGGGCTAGAGGGAGGAAAGCTCTCTTCCCAGGGAACTCTCCTTTCTTCCCTCTTTCCCTCAGGTGGGCCAGCCCAACTGCCCGACATCTGAGCCAGTGATGGGCCCAGGAGGCTGGTCACCCAGGACACCCAGATTCTTTCCTCCAGCCAGAGAATGGGGCGTCTGGGCCTGCAGGGACTGGAGCGAGGGGGCAGCAGAAGGCAGCCTGTCTGGGGATTGTCTGCACCCCTCCCCCCACCCCGTAGGTCTTATCTGTTCGGACTCTCACGCCCCCAATCCCCAGGAAAGCAACTCTTTCTCACCTTCCCCTTCATGTCCAAAATAAAGATGGCAGAGGCAGACATGGCGGGGGCAGGGTCTGGACAGAGCAGAGGCCTTGCTAGGGACGGCAGGGAGGAGATCCTCAGTGCTTCCTCCTTCCTGCAAAGGCAGCGTCACCTCACCCAGGTAGGAGCCCCAGGTCCAGGTGAGCGGCTCTTAAAGGGGAGGTGACCCAGGTGAGCAACTTTTTCTGCCGACAGAAATTCTCCTCCTCCCTTGGGCGGGGTTAAGGAACTATCCCAGGGTCCTATGATTTTGAGTGGGGAGGGACTTCATTTTTTTTTTTCTTAGTTTAACTTCCTTCTTTTTTTGATGGGGAAACTGAAGCCTTGAAATCGGGAAGTGACTTTCCTAAGGTCACACAGCAGTGGAGTTGGTCGTGGTAGTCTCTGATTTTGACAAATTTAGTGTCCTTTCACTCTAATACATTCCCAAGAAGGAGTTAAGCAGGCAAAGAAGTGTAATGGATGTCAGAGAAAAGTTCCCTGGAAAAGAAGCAGCCAGGCAGAGAGCTGGAGCCAGAGCCAACTTCTGGACAGCTGGCTGGCTGCCTTGAGGAATGTCAGAAGGGAAGTGTGTTGGGTGGACCCTTGAGTGAACATGCATTAGAACTGCCCAGAATGCCCGGCTATAGATAGACTATGATGGCATCACAGGGGGAGCAGGGGATGGATCCATCAGAGCCTGAAATTGTCACCAGTCTGTGCCTCAGTTTTCACTTCTGGAAAATGAAAAATCTACCTTTCCTCCTCCCTTTCCTCTCCCCTCCTCCCCCATCAACCTGCTCCCATCCCTTTTACTATCTTCTACCTCTCTGACTCAGGATGCACAGCCCAACTCAGTACAAGAAAAGAAAGAATGAGCTCTATGTTAGTGGAAAGTCCTTTTGAAGAGACCTCTGTCCTAGTTCTTTCCATTCTTGAGTTCCCCAGGGTCCAGGGTAATGGAGTATATTGTCCAACCTAAACTAAGACTGTAGTTTTTGGAAAACCCATACAAAGGAAGGGGCCAGAGACCTCAGTCCAACAAAGCTCTTCAGCAGCTAGTTCTCCCACTGTGTGTGTGTGTGTGTGTGTGAATTTTTACAGTTAAAAATTTCCTTCCACTTTTATTTCTTTTCCTCTTTTTTCACATTTTAAATTTTTTATAAACAGCTTTGCAATTATTCAGACTTAAATAATTCTGTATTGGGGGAGAGGATATCTGCTACATCCATATTAAAGATGTCTACATTCCTACTATTTGCTGACTTCTACAGCAGCAGAAAAATTAGTTCTGGAAAGTAGATATTTTTCAAAAGTTTTAGATCAGCGTTTTTTTTAAACTTTTAAAATGTTTTATTGTTTCTTCCCTCTTAAATTTTATCACTGTTTACCAACTCCTCCCCCCTTACAAATAGAAACCTTCCTGTATATCAAATATATAGTGGAACAACAACTTACAAGATACTTGACATACCTGAGGATATACATTTAGTTCCCCAAATTTTTTGTTCTTTGAACACTTTTCAACATTGAAATATGTTGTGAACCCTCCAAATAATTTAATATACTCCTCATTCTGCAAATATTTATTGATTAAGGCACCGTTAAAGAATTTTTTAGAGTAGAAGGAAACAAGCATTAAGTACCTACTATGTGTCAGCTAGGCCATTGGGACAGGTAGGCAGCACAGTAAAGTACCAGACCTAGAGTCAGAAGGATCTGAGTTCAAATCTTAGCTCAGACACTAAATGTGTGATCATGGGCAGGTCACTTAACCCTGTTTGCAGTTTCCTCATCTATATGAGTTAGAGAAGGAAATGGCAGACCACTTCAGTATCTTTTACAAAAACTCCAATTGTTGGTAGAATTGTGAACTACTCCAAACCATTCTGGAGAGCAATATGGAACTATGCCCAAACGGCTATCAAACTGTGAATACCCAGCAGTGTTTCTACTGGGCTTATATCCCAAAGAAATCTTAAAGGTGAAAGGGACCCACATGTGCAAAAATGTTTGTGGCAGCCTTCCTTGTGGTGGCCAGAAAGTGGAAACTGAGTGGATGCCCATCAATTGGAGAATGGCTGAATAAATTGTGGTATATGAATGTTATGGAATATTATTGTTCTGTAAGAAATGACCAGCAGAATGAATACAGAGAGGCTTGGAGAGATTTACATGAACTGATGCTGAGTGAAATGAGCAGAACCAGGTGATTGTTATACATTAAGATTATAAGATGATATACGACTCTTTACAACAATGAAACGACTGATGCCAGTTCCAATAATGTTGTGGTGAAGAAAGCCATCTACACCCAGAGAGAGGACTGTGGGAACTGAGTGTGGATCACAACATAACATGTTCACTCTGTTGTTTGCTTGCATTTTGTTTTTTCTCAGTTTTTTTTTTTCCTTTTCTGATTTTTCTTGTGCAGCAAGATAATTGTATAAATATATATATATACATATATTGGATTTAACATGTATTGGATTACCTGCCATCTATGAGAAGGAGTAAGGGAAAGGAGGGGAAAATGTGGAACATAAGGTTTTACAAGGGTCAATGTTGAAAAATTACCCATGCATATGTTTTGTAAATAAAAAGCTTTAATAAAAAAATAAAACCCCAATTGGTGATCAGAGAAATGCAAATTAAGACAATTCTGAGGTACCACTATACATCTCTCAGATTGTCTAAGATCACAGGAAAAGATAATGATAAATGTTGGAGGGGATGTGGGAAAGGTGGGACACTAATACATTGTTGGTGGAGTTGCAAACTGAGCCAGGCACTCTGGAGAGCAATTTGGAACTATGCCCAAAGGGCTATCAAACTGTACATACCCTTTGATCCAACAGTGTTTTTACTGAGTCTGTTTTCCAAATAGATCACAAAGGAGGGAAAGGGACCTACATGTGCAAAAATATTTGTGACAGCTCTCAAGAAACTGGAAGCTGAGTGGATGCCCATCAATTGGAAAATGGCTGAATAAGTATATGAATGTTATGGAATATTAATGTTCTGTAAGAAATGATCAGGAAGATAAATACAGAGAGACCTAGAGAGACCACATGAACTGATGCTGAGTGAAATGAGCAGAACCAGGAGATCATTGTACACGGCAACATCAATATTATAAGATGATGAATTCTGATAGACGTGGCTCTTTTCAGCAATGAGATGATTCAGGCCATTTGCAATGATCTTGTGATGAAAAGAGCCATCTGCAATCAGAGAAAGGACTGTGGGAACTGAGTATGAATCAACATATTTTCACTTTTTTTGTTTGCATTTTTCTCATTTTTTTCCTTTCTAATCTGATTTTTTTTTTCCTGCAGCACAATAATTGTAGAAATATGTATAGAAGAATTGTACATGTTTAACATACATTGGATGACTTGCCATTTAGGGAGTGGGTGGGGGGAAAGGGAGAAAAGTTTGGAACACAAGGTTTTGTAAGGGTCAATGTTGAAAAATTATCCTTGCATACGTTTTGAAAATCAAAAGCTTTAATTAAAAAGTTAGATGTCATGAAGAGTTGGACAACAACAGCTATGTATCACTCTGCCCTTTTATGAATAATCACATTTGATACAACCCTGAAAAATAGGTGCTAGCACAACAATCATTTTACAGTTGAGGAAACTGAGGAAGACAGAAATTAAGTGACCCAGAATCACACAACCAGTAAATATCTGATCAAATTTGGATTTGGATCATCCTGACTTCAGGCTTCTCTTGGACCATTCTTTCAAATCCTCATGGGGATTCTGAGCCACAACCAAAGTTCTTTTCCATCAACTATCTGCCAAAGGGTGAAGGATATACCTCCTCATTAGTCACTGCTTCACTCACAGTTCTGGGTTCTTTCAGACTTCTTTCCCCTTGTGACCTTGTTCATCCTTTTGTATGTCTGTGAGTGTGTATGGGTGAATGGCAGGTAACTTGCCTGAGGTTACACAGCTAATGTCAAGTATCTGAAGCTTAAATCCAGATCCTCCTGATCCCATCCACTGCACTTTCTAATATCCCCACCCTTTGTTTCTGAAGTGGGACACTCCCTTACACTATTATGGTGAGGGAATAAATTGTCTTTCTGATTCTATTCACTTCATTCCGTACTAATTCATATAGAGAACCAAATTTCTCACAATTTGTCCCATTCCTTCTTAGAGTACAATCAAACTCTGCTTCAATCATACACCCAATTATCTCCTTTTCCCCAAATAACATCTCTCCTGCTAGGGAGAGCCAGTCTCTGAATGCCATTTTTACAGTATATATTGCTGAGAAGTCTCCACCCTCAATTTTGGGGCAGAAGCTTGAGGTTATTCCATTCCCCACCCCCAAACCACCCAGTTTGATGAAAGAACTGGGGAGGGAGATTGATGAGGTGCTGACAATGGATAATTGCTCTGCTGGAGGTGGGGTGAGGAAATTCTGTGTATGGCCACCCAGAGCTAGAGTGTCTGGAATTCTCCCAACAGCAGTCAGCAAGGCTGGATAAAGAAAAAGCTTCTGGAGGTGGGAGTCAGGACCACTTATAGACCCTGAGGTCTTGGCAAGAGATTTCCCCTTTCTTAGCCTTCCCCCTCACCATGTCATCATGCAAAATGGGGATAAGAAGTCTTATGTTGGCTACCTCACTGTGAGAAAAACATTCTGTAAATCTTCATGTGCCCTAAATGAATGTTTTGAGGGATTTTGATCCCATAGAAGTAACTGCATCTTTCTGCATCATTCCACATCTTTTTCATAAATCCTTCATAGAAGACATCCCCAAATGCATTAGAGGCTTTCCTCAGGGACTTTTAATAACATCTGAGTTATATAGGATTTAACACACATCATTGCTTCTGGTCTTTACAATACTTCTGAGACTCTAGTCATTGCTTTCTGGAAGGATGAGAGACTCTGGATAGCATTGCCCACTAGGAGGGTGCAAGATTGGGGTTCAAGTCCCTAATCAGACACTTTCTCACTGAGTGACCCCAGACAAGCCATTGGACTTCTATAATCCTGAAGGTGATTCTCTATGATTTATTTCCAAATTTATAGATTAGTCAATAGTCAATGAATATTAAGTGTCAGTTCTGTGCCCAGTTGTTGTTCAGTCATATCCTTGTGATCCTATTTGGGGTTTTCTTGGCAAAGGTACTGGAGTGATTTGTCATTTTCCAGATGAGGAAATTGAGGCAAACTGGATTAAGGGACTTGCCCAGAGTCACACAGCTTTGAACTCAGGAAGATAAGTCACTCTATCCACTGTGCTCCCTAGCTGCCCATTATATACCTGATACTGTGATGTTATCTAGAGACACAAATATGTTACTCTTGCTCTCGAAGAAGCCCAGTCTAATGGGGGAGACAACATGCAGACGGCTAAGTTCAATCATGGTAAATACATCAATTGGCTAAATCACCAGATGGTAGGTATTAGAATCAGAGACTAGTATGTCCAGACTACCTGACTGGGTTTTATATTTCCCCAAGAAAGTCATGGATAAGAAAAAAAAAAAAAATCACCAAAGACCATGAAATATTTATAGCAGCATTTTTGTGATAGCTGAGAGTTGGAAACAAAATATATGCCCTTCAATTGGGAGAGCTGGCCAAACTAATTGTGGTGCATGAATATAAGGGAATGTACTACGATGCTGTAAGAAAGGATATTTTATGATGAATGCAGAAAAGCATGGAAAAATATTATATGAGCTGATGCACAGAGAAGAGCCAAGAGAACAATATACACAATGACCAAAACCATGTAAATGGGAAGAACAATGCTAAAGATCAAAAGTAAATGTAACAAAATTATTAAAATGAGAAGAGGAGCAGTTAAAGGGCACAGTGGAAAGGTAGATAGAACACCAGTCCTGGAGTTAGTAGGATCTGAGTTCAAATAACTTATTAGCGGGGTGGTCCTGGGCAAGTCCCTTTACCCTGATTCTCTTCTCCCCCCAATAAAAAGAAAAAGGAAGGGAAAAAAAAAAGATCAAGGAGGACTCCGATGAAGAAATATGAGAAAATATCCTCAATCTATCTTTTTTGCTGAGCTGGGAGATCCACAGGTGTTATACATTGCCATTGTTTTTGAAGTTTCACAATATATCAATGAGGTTGACTTTTTTTTTCCTTTTAAAAAATGTTATTTTGGGGCAGCTATATGGCTCAGTAGACTCTGAAATTAGGAGAATTCTAAATTCAAATATGGCCTCAGACACCTAATACTTACAAGCTGTGTGATCTTGGGCAAGTCACTTAATCCCGATTGCTTGAAGAAAAAGAATTTAAAAAATGCTATTTGTCATTTGGGATAGCTCTGGAGAGAAATATGTGATGATATAAGAAGGAGAAACAATGGAAAAAAATTTTTTACAAAAGACTTGTTAAAGAATTAAAGAAGATTGGGAAAAGCTTCTTGTAAGAAATAAAATTTTAGCTGGGACTTGAAGAAAAGCCAGGGAAATGGGGGGAGGGAGGGTAGGAAGGAGGAGGAAGAGAGATGAAGAAGAGGAGAGTGGCAATTATGGTGACCATCTTTTGGGAGCAGCAGCCAGAAGGCCAATGTCACGAAGCACAGAGGACATGGGTTTTGTATGTAAGAAGACTGAATTGTTATCCATCTCTTCCAAGATGACAAAATTTAAGCATATCCTCAATATATATTTACTGAATGTTTGTAGATAAGGAAACTGGGGGTTGTAGAGGTTATATGATTTATCTATAGCCATACTGTAAGCTTGTAAGAATCAGAGGCAGGATTTGAACACAAGCCTCTCGACTTCAAGTTGCACACTTTTTCCATATATTATTAATTTATATATTTATATTTATATATATTAATTTTTTCATATAACAAGCATTTATTTCCCCACCACAAAAAACTGACTAAAAGGAAAAAATTTATAATGAATTACAAAATCAAGTAAAGCAGATTTCTGCCTTGACTAAACTTTTGGTGATACAATAGATAGAGTGCTGGGTCTGGACTCAGGAAGAACTGAATTCAAATCTAACCTCAGACACTTCTTAGCTGTGTGACCTAAGGCAAGTCATGTAATCCCTGCCTCAGTTTCCTCAATTATAAAATGGGGATAATAATAGCTCTTCAGGTTATTGTGAGGATCAAAAGAGAAAATATTTGTAAAAATGAGTAGAGTAGTGCCAGGGATACAATAGGTATTATATAGATGCGTATTTTCTCCCTCCCTAGAGTCAGGAAAACCTGAGTTCATATTTGGCCTTAGATACTTAAATATGTGGCCTTGCAAGTCAGTTAACTTTTTTGACTCAGTTTCCTCATCTGTAAAATAAGCTGGAGAAGGAAATGGCAAACCACTTCAGCATCTTTGCCAAGAAAACCCCAAATGGAGTCATGAAGAGTTGGGCATGACTGAAATGACTAAACAACAAATTCTTCCTTCCCCAATGTCCTCAAATGTATATCTCATTCTACATTTTAAATCTCTCTGAAAGAGATGGGTATTATGCTTCTTGTTCATTTTTCCCACTTATAATATCTTTTTTGCCCAAGGAATTTTTATATGACCTTGATTCACAAGTCAAACATTGACAGATAATAAATCATAAGGAAATTTATTTTAAAATGATTCTTTGGCATATATATATATATATATATACACACACATATATATAATTTTACCATTTATTAAAGATGAAGGCAAATTTGCGTACTAATGAGATGAATGTGCTTTATTTTTACATAAATAATTAAATCTTGGCAGAATATTGGGTGCTGCAAGATAGACTATCTTCAACATTTTTCAGAGTTGATCAACCTTTTTGATATTTCATGATCCTCCCCCTCCTCCACATTTAGTTATGCCATATGGGGTGGAGACCCACTATTTAAGAAGGTTTGGTTGGTCATGATATTAATCAGAGTGCCCCAATTCATTTTTCTTTGTCATGTTGTTATTGTATAAAGTATTCTCCTGGTTCTGCTCAATTCACTCTATAGCAGTCCCTATAAGTCTTCTCAATTTCTCTGAAACTTCCTGTCATCTTACAGTACACTAGCATCCCATTACATCCATATTCCATACTTTATTTAGCTGCTCTCTCCCCACTTGATGGAGACCCTTAATTTCCTACTTTTCAGGTCCCTCATTCTTTCTATTATGTCAGCCTCTTGAATATCACACCTCTCAGTGTCACCCTTTGGCTCAGGCTATCAGAATAGCTTGTTTCTTTTTCCATCCTGCATGTCCTGGAACATGTTTTTTTAATACCCCTTGCAGTTCATCTTGGATGATATTTTACAGCCTCCTTATTCCCAATGTTCTATTGCCCTTTGAGACATCTACAATTCTGCCTCCCAGATCATCGCAGGATCACAGACTTAAGCCTGGAAGGGACCAAGTTGATCATATCATATCAATCATCAAATCTTATTCAAGAGAATCTAGAGTCATGTTCCGAAAGATCTAGATCCAAAGACCTTTTCTGGCATTTCCTAGCTGGGTGACCTTGAATATTCAATTTTTTTGTGCCTCAGGTATCTCCTGTATCTGGGACTTTATCTCAAAAAAAAAAAAAAAATTCATCCATGGATTGTTCTCTGCATCCCCCAAAACAACAAAAGACAAACCCAATTCGTTTATTTCAAATGAGGAAACTGAGACTCAATGATTATGTGACTTTCTGAGATGAGATTCAAACCCAATTTAATTGCACTCTAGCAATGATGGCATTCCATGATTCATAGCAACCACTGAACATCACTGAGACAGTGCTTGGTACACTCCCCCACAAGTTTCCTTTTGTTTGTATCATCCCCCATTAGACTGTAAGCTCTTGAAGAGCAGGGATTATGTTTTGTCTTTTTTTCTTATTAAAGCTTTTTATTTTCAAAACATATGGACAGATAATTTTTCAACACTGATTCTTGCATAGCCTTGTGTTTCAGATTTTCCCCTCCTTCCCCCTACCTTCTCCCCTAGATAGCAAGCAATCCAATATAGGTTATACATGTTAAAATATATATTAAATCCAATATATGTAAACATATTTATACAATTCTCTTGCTGCACAAGAAAGATCAGATCACAAAGGAAAGAAAATGAGTAAGAAAACAAAATGCAAATAAACAACAACAAAAAGAGTGAAAATGTTATGTTGTGATCCATACTCAGTTCCCACAGTCCTCTCTCTGGGTGTAGATGGCTCTCTTCATCATGAAATAATTGAAACTGGCTTGCAATCACTCATCTCATTGTTGGAAAGAGCCATGTCCATCAGAATTAATCATATAGTCTTGTTGTTGCCATGTGATCTCCTGATTCTGCTCATTTCACTTAGCATCAGTTGATGAAAGTCTCTCCAGGCCTCTCTGTATTCATCCTGCTGGTCATTTCTTACAGAACAATAATATTCTATAACATTCATATACCATAACTTGTTCAGCCATTTTCTATGATGAGTATGAGGGAACACTAATGCATTATTGGTGGAGTTGTGAATTACCCATCCTTTCTGGAGAACAATTTGGAAATATGCCCAAAGAGTTATCAAACTGTGCATATCCTGTGATCCAGCATCAGTGTCACTACTAGTCTGTATCCCAAAGAAAGCATAAAAGAGGGAAAAGGACCTCATATGTGCAAAAAATGTTTGTAGTAGCCTCCCCTTTTTTAGTAGACAGTTCATTTTTTAATAGCTTTTAATTTTTTCCAAATACATGCAAAGATAATTTTCAACATTCACCTTTGCAAAATTTTGTGTTCCAAATTTTTCTCCCTCTCTCTCCTCCTCCCCACCCCCTCCTAGAGAGCAAGCAATCACTGTAGGTCAGTCGTCAATCATGTGCACTTCTTCTAAACATATTTCCATATTTGTCAGGTTGTGCCAAAAACAGATAAAAAGAAAAAAATTCGAGAGAAGAAAAAAATGCAAACAACATTACAAAAAAAAAAAGATGAAAATAGTATGCTTTCATTCACATTCAGTCTCCATAGTTGACTCTTTGGATTCAAATGGCTCTCTCCATCACAAGTCTATTGGAATTTCCTTGAATCATCTCATTGTTGAAAAGAGCCAGGTCCATCACAGTTAATCATCACATAATCTTGCTGTTACAGGGTACAATGTTCTCTTGGTTCTACTCACTTGGATTAGCATCTATTCATGTAAGTCTTTCCAGGCTTTTTTGAAATCAGCCTAGCAGCCCTTTTTGTAGAGGCAAGAAACTAGAAATTAAGTCAATGCTCATCAGTTATGGAATGGTTGAATAAATTATAGTATTTGAGGGGAATGGAATATTATTGTGCTATAAGAAATGATGAACAGGCTGATTTCTTTTTTTTTATTATTTAATAGCCTTTTATTTACAGGATATATACATGGGTAACTTTACAGCATTAACAATTGCCAAACCTCTTGTTCCAATTTTTCACCTCTTACCCCATCCCCACCCCCTCCCCTAAATGGCAGGATGACCAGTAGATGTTAAATATATTAAAATATAACTTAGATACACAATAAGTATACATGACCAAAACATTATTTTGCTGTACAAAAAGAATCAGACTCTGAATTATTGTACAATTAGCTTGTGAAGGAAATCAAAAATGCAGGTGTGCATAAATATAGGGATTGGGAATTCAATGTAATGGTTTTTAGTCATCTCCCAGAGTTCTTTTTCTGGGTATAGCTAGTTCAGTTCATTACTGCTCCATTAGAAATGATTTGGTTGATCTCGTTGCTGAGGATGGCCTGATCCATCAGAACTGGTCATCATCTAGTATTGTTGTTGAAGTATATAATGATCTCCTGGTCCTGCTCATTTCACTCAGCATCAGTTTGTGTAAGTCTCTCCAGGCCTTTCTGAAATCATCCTGTTGGTCATTTCTTATGAACAGGCTGATTTCAGAAAAATCTGGAAAGATTAACTGATGCTAACTGAAATGAACAGAACCAAGAGAACATTATATTTCACTTTTTGTTGTTTGCTTGTTTTTTTTCCTTTCTCATGTTTTTTCCTTGTGATCTGATTTTTTCTTGTGCATCATAATGAATATGGAATATTTAGAACATATTTAGAAGAACTGCACATATTTAACCTATATTGGATTGCTTGCTGTCCTGGGGAGGAGGAGGGAGGGAGAGAAGAAGAAAATTTGGAACATAGGATTTTGCAAGATGAATGTTTAAAACTATCTTTGCATGTATTTGGAAAAATAAAATACTGTTTCAAAAAATGATGCAGTCAGGAAGGTCTGATCAAGTTCAAATCCTGCCTCAGATGCTTGTAATCTCTGTGATCCTGAGCCAAATCATTTAATCTCTTTAGTGCCTCAGTTTCCTTATCTGTAAAAACAGGGGATTTATTATCCCCTAGGTTACTAGTAATAATATATTTGTTCTTCTCAGGGCTGTTGCAAGGATCAAATGAGGTAACATGTAAGATGATATATAAGCATTGATTGTTATTATATTTAACCTAAGCCCCTCATTTTATATATGAGGGAACTGGGGTCCAAAGAATGGAAGGATATACCAACGATCCCACAGGGTATAACCAGGGCTTTTCACTGTACTACTTGGCTGGCCTGACCAAAGCTCCTCTTCTCTCCCACCAGGGCTAAGCAAATACCTAGATTGGAGGTGGGGGAGGAAGTTCCTGCTCTTTCCAAGAGCCTGCTAAAACTCCCCATGCCTCTTACACTGGCATTCAAGGCCCTTCACAATCAGGCTTCAATCTATCTCATCTTCTCTTTCATCATTGAGGTAGGGCAAAACTGAGATGAACACAAAGACTTCTTGATTCCTGCTCAGTGATTATTTTTATGCAATACCATCTTCATTTCCATCTTGATTACCCTTGCATAGCTCCAGAAATATTCATAAAAACCTGGCTCTAGGGGTAAAAGGGATCTTAGAGATAATCACCCGCTGGCCAGATAAGGCAGCTGAGGACAATTATCCCCCTCACCCAGGGATATGAAGTTTCTTTATTTAGAGGCCCACAAAACAAAGTTTTTGTTTTTACTATAGTCTGGCCCTCCAACAGTCTGAGAGACAGTGAATTGTCCCCTTATTTAAAAAGTTTGAGGACCCCTGAACTAACCCATTCATTTTTCAGAAAAACAGAGGGCCATATTAAAGAAGTGACTTGCCCCAAGTCACATAAATAGGAACAGGGTCAGAATTTGAGTCTGTTTTCTTACTCCAAATCTACTTGACTGTTCTCTTATATCTGCCTGGTATTTGGGGATCAATTGCTTTCAGTTAGGTAAAGACAGAGAGGAGTGGGGATCTCAGGAGTTCTAGTCTTCCCATCTAGAGCTACTACTACTCACTATATCTTGATGGCCCAGGGGGTTCTGGGGGTTCTGAACACCCAGCTCTTTCCCTTAAGATTCCAGTAAACATCTATTAAATTGAAGCAAACAAAAGCTCCCATCAGACTTAGCACTGTGGAATCTGAAACTCAGCGCTGGTTTGGTTGAAAAATTCATGAGCCGGACAGTTCCAGGGAACAGCTAGAGAACAGAGGCTCCCTGTCTGTTTAGCAGCCCCTCCTCTTCCCTCCCCAGGCTCTGGCAGAGGTATGGGGAGGGTGGTGGGAAGGACTGCCCATCTGTCTGCGGCCCGTTGTCCCTAAAAGTAGTTCTACAGCCTTGAGAAGTTTTTTAACCCGGAAGTTTTGGGGAGAAGGGGTAAAGGGGGAAGGGAGAAAGAGGGGAGGTCCTGGTTCTAGACTGAAGAATTATTGCACCCGACAGGTCTGTCCCAGGGTACAGCCTACCCTGAAGACTGGCGGAGAGGACTGAAAGGCTAAAAAGCTAGGGGAAAGGGATGAGGGTGTCTGAGTTTTGATTCCTAGGCTTATTTTCCTACAATGATCTGGGGAAGTAGCTTTTCAGGCATACCTCAGTTTCTTTCAGAGGGAAAATAATAGTTCACATCTGGATAGGATTAAGGTTTACAAAACATATTTTACATAATCATGCTGTGAGGTAAGTTACTCATTACTACCCCCATAGCTCCCTGTTCCCTTCTGGATAAAATATAAACTTTTGGGTTTGGTATTTCAATCCTTTTTCAGTCTGGCTCCAGCCTACCTTTCCAGCTTTACTGCCTATTTTTTTTCTGGCCCATTGGCTGTCACATGTTTGCAATAAATAATCTCTGTCTCTGCCTTTGTAGAGAGGCTGGACTCCCAGGCCAGGATTCATTCTCTCTTAGCCTATGTCATCAAATGCTTGGTACCCTTCAAGGCTCATTTCAAATACTGATTGCTACTAGAGGCCTAGCTTAACTCATCCCTCATATTTACTTTGTATCAAAAGGTTCTGTGTTTATATTGTTTCCTAGAAGTAAGCGCCTGGAGGACAGGGGCTGTTTTACAGTAGTCTATGTAAAATAGAATAGGGTTTGGCACATTGTAGTAAGTTTATTTATTTTTAATACATATTGCTTTATGAATCCTGTTGGGAGAGAAAAATCAGAGCAAAAAGGAAAAACCACGGGAGAGAGAAAAAAACAGAAAAAAGTATCATATGTTGATTTAGTTTCCTTAGTTCTTTTTCTGGATCGAGATGGCATTTTCTGTCCAAAGTCTATTAGGATTACTTCAGATAACTGAGAAGAACCAAGGCTTTCATAAATAATCATCACACATTCTTGCTGTCTTTGTGTACAATGTAGTCCTGGTTCTGCTTGTTTCACTCAGCATCAGTTCATGTAAATCTTTCCAGGTCTTTTCTATAATCAGCTTTTCATCATTTTTTATAGAACAATAATATTCCATTACCTTTGTATACCATAACTTGTTTGCCATTCCCCAATTGATGGGCATCCACTCCTTTTCCAATTCTTTGCTAGGGCACTTATTTATAATGCTTCTTGAAAATAGCCTGAATGAAGTCAGGGCTAAGGAGTTCACTTTCCTAGCAAGAAGAGACTGAGTTCAAATTAAGATGACTCCAGATTCCACGTGTGTCCTTCACATTTTCCTGGAGAAGACATCTCTTCATCTCTATAAATATCTATACCAGCAGCTCCAGAGCTGAAAGTGGAGGCTTTTATTCCAAGGCCTGAGGTGAGCCTTGGGCAAAGTGAATCAAAGAGAATTTTAGGCTCATTCTTCTAAGATCCTATCTGGCAGAAAGATCACCTTTCTGAGACTTGGGAGGAGGGGATATAGGGGAAAGATTTGGATTTGTAATCTAGGAGACTTTTGTTGTAATTCTGACTCCAATTCTTGCCTTTGAGTTCTGTGATACTGGGTCTCAGTTTCTTCATCTGAAAAATAAGGAGACAATGTTGTTCAGTGCAAATTGCTATGGATTGATTGATATACATGAGATTAAGGAGTTTTACTCCCCATTTTACTATAAGAAATAGAATCTCAGAACTGAAAGAGACTCCTTCCTTGGAGCAGAAATCCTCTCAACACTATTTCAGGACAAATCTGGAGGACCTCAAAAGATGATGAACCTCAATCACTCAATCAGTGAGTGCTCCCTATGTGCTAAGTGAGGGCAGCTAGATGTTAAAGTGGATAGAGCTCCAGTCCTGGAGTCAGGAAGACTCATCCCTCTGAGTTCAATCTGGCTTTAGACAGTAGCTGTGTGACCCTGGGCAAATCACTTTACCTTGCTTGCCTCAGTTTCCTCATTTGTAAAATGAATTGGAGGAGAAAATGGCAAACCACTCCAGTATCTTTGCCAAGAAAACTCCCAAACAAGGTCACAAAGAGTTGGACAGGACTGAAATGACTGAAGAACGGATGTACCAGGTGCAATGAACCTTTTAAGCTTCAATCTACCTCTCTTGTTTTCATCTATTGCGCCTAGTTTTGGCCTCTGGGACCTAGGAGCACAAACTGCTCCTTTTCATCACGGAATTCTTCCAAATACTTAAAGGCAGTTAGCATATCCTCCTACCCATCGTTGCATGTCAAGCCGGTTGCTTCAATCTATCCGGTGGTTTCCAGACCTTCACCTCTTTAATCTCGTCAACGTTCTTCCTAAACTGTGGGTCTAGAAATGGAAAGGAAAATCCATGTGTGAACTGACCAGTTTGAATTTAACTGTAAGAATATGGGCAAGAAACTTCTCTCTGGACCTTTTTTTTTTTTTCCCACCAATAAAATGATGTTGGACTCATGCCCTAGTGGAGATTCTTTTTTCAGCTATAAGTTGGAATTTTGAGGTCCCTTCCAACTCGGGAATTGCTCATTCTGTAAAGATGCTCAATGTCCGATCCAGTTCTGGCATTCTAAGACCGTACAATCAGGTGATTTCCAAGCCCCTTCCTCCGAGATTGTAAATTAGGGATGGGCCCCAATCCGTCCTGGGCTCCTCCCCCGCCCCCGCCCGCTACCCCTTCTCATTGGAGGGGCCGCAGGGGGCGGGCAGCATCACTTAGACTCCCGCCACCTCTTGCTCCAGCCAGCCAGGTTTGCAGCAGCTTCTGGTTTTTCAGCCACTTACCTCCCCCACCATGGAGGATGGCCGAAAGGAGTCTGAAGGACCCTACGGTAAGATTCAATCCCCTATTCTGGTCGGGCCGGAGTGTGTGTGTGTGTGTGTGTGTGTGTGTGTGTGTGTGTATGTGTGTACCATTTCTACTGGGCTAGAGGGGAAGCAGGGCTGTCCCTCAGAGGCACCCTGAGCTAGGGATGGAGGAAAAGGGGTCAGCAGGGCCAGGTTCTTTTCTGTCCAGTTGTCTGAGACACGTGGACAGCCGGGGGTTCCAGGATGGGCTTTCCGAGACACCCGGATCCCCAATCTCTGTCCATGATAGCGCATGCTCCGCTGCGGAAGGGGCCCGTTATCCGCGCCGCTTGGAAACTGCCCAGCATCAGGGAGCTGAGACCCTGGACTCGTCTTAGGTCTTGGAGGCGAGGAAACTGGAATCCTGAACCCCAGGGGCTCCCTTGCCTATCAGCTGATGTCAGGCATTTTCTCTTGGCACGAAGAGGGAAACTGAGGCGGCGGCAGAGACAAAGGAGGCTCCAGAGCTAGGCGGTGGCTGCTAGGGTCCCCAGAGTCCTGACCCTCCGCCTAGGAACTCGGGAAGGGGGGGGGCGGAACAGGATAGAGACGGGAAATAATTGGTAAACTTCCAACTCGAAGGCCCAGCACTAGGCTAGCTAAGGACCCAGGGATGGGGGAGAAGGGAGAGGGAAGAGTAGGAGGAAGTAGCAGATACAGGGTAGCCTGTAAACGCAAGGCTAGCAGGGCCTCGGCTCCCGGAACCCTCCCCTCAAACACAGACTCCCCAAGGGACCCTCCCCGGTCGTTTATGTGCTTAAGTCTTAGCTGTGTTTCCGGCCCTGGAAGGGGGAGGGGACTGTCTCGGGGATGGGGGGGGGTGCGCGACGAACTGGTTGTGTCAGTGAATGTGGGGGTGGGGTGAGATGTTACTAGTGGCCTGGGGGAGGGGTGTCAGCGTCTGCTTTCAAACTTGATCTAGCTCTCTGGGCCCCTTTGACACACACACACACACACACACACACACACACACACTTTCCCTGCCCCTCTCTCTCTCTCTGTTTCCCATCCTCGGCCGCCTTCCCCTGGCTGCTCGATTGGTCTTCTCTAGTTCTCACGGAGCCCGAGAGCGAAAACCTTAGCAGCTGTTGTATTTTTAGCATCGAGGTTCCTAGGGCCCTAAATAGGCTGGGAGAGGACTTCACCCCTTCTTGGGGCATCCAGTCCTAGGCCAGGAATAGGAAGGGAGGGGTCCGGAGTTTGGGAATAGATATAACTCGGAATGGGTGGGAGAGGGTTGGTGGTGGAGCTGGATTGGCAGCTGTGCCCTCAAGGCCGGGGCGGTGTGACTGCGGAAACCGACCTCAGGCTATCGCTGAAAAACAGAAAGGCTGTTTTGGGAGGGGTTGAGACCTGGGCTTGGAGGATTTGGGGAAGAGACTACAGGAATTAACCACCTATGTGTTAGGAGTGAACCATCCTCTTCCTAGGGGAAATGGATGACTAATCTACCCTTTGGCTTCATGGGAACCTAAATTCTCTCTTTTGGGGAGAGAAATTAAGCTCCCCCCAGAATTGGGGGGGCGCTGGGGCCTGGTTCCAGAATAGCCCGAGGCTCGGGAGGAATCTCTGGCCACACCCCTCACTCCCCTCCTCTTTCTCCCTAAGTCTGAAAACAGTTGGCTAAAGATTGGCTCTGAGTCTACTGATCTTCTGAGCAGTCTTTCCTAGAGCCTACTCTGTTTTTTTTCCCCAATATTCTGTTCAGAATCTAAGCAAGGACTACCTCACTTTTGAACTTGTATCCCTAATATCTACCTGTGCCTGGTACACAAAAGATAGTTAATAAGTGCTTGGTGCTTGCTGATTGAAAAGACCTTTAGGAAATACATACTATTTACAGAATTCTGTGTTCCTGATCTGGTTTTATGGAGGCAAGGATGGTTGGAGAATGAAACAACAATAAAAGCTATACTATACATTGTCATATGGTGAGATCTGAGGATGTAAACGAGTGGAGGTGAGATTAGGAAAGACTTGGAAGAGGTGGAATTTGAGGTCAGTTTTAAAGGCTGGCTAAGCATTTAGGAGGAGGACTGTAGGAAGGATATCCCTGTTGCAAAGATAGTTTGATAACAATCTAAGAGGAAGAGGAAAATGTCAAAAATAACCCTAAAGTTTGAAAATATGAGGCTGGGTTATTATTCTTGCCACTGACAAATAGTCACAAAAAAGAGCTGATATTTTGGTTTGGAACATGGGAATTCAGCACTTGTCTGGGGGCCTTGAGAGGTTAAATGATTAGCCCAGAAGTCACACAGCCAGTAGGTGTGTCAGTGTTGAAACTTAGATGTTAGTTCTCTATCCTCTACCCATTGCTTCTCATCTTCATGTTATAGAAGAAAATGAGGAACAGAATGGTCAGTGCTTTGTCCGGAGTTACATAACTATTTAGTGTAAGAGTTACAATTTGAGATCTTCGACCTGAGATGTGGACCAAGCTTGATCTCTGGAGCCAGTTTATGCCTTGGTTTTGGACTTGTTTGCGTTTGAGGCGTGGCTAAATATTCTGGGGGAGTTTTCTTTCCGTTAGACAGTTGGGAGATATTGGTCTGGAGCACTGGGGAGAGAGCTGGATGGGAGACTTAAGATTTGGGCCGCTTTAGCCTTGGTAGGATCCAAGCTTGAGGGAGTGAATGAGATCACCCAGGGAGAGAATCTAGAGATAAAAGAGAAGGCGGAGTCTTGGGGAACACCCATTAGAAGGGTGTTGGGAAGAAGATGAGGAGACTCCGCAGGAAAGGTAAGAGGAGAATCTGGAGAGTGTGATCCTTGTTTCTCTTTGGAGGAGTCAGATCTTTGGAGAGGTCCAAGAAGATTGAGGTTGAAGAAAGAATGGCTACTGAATTCAGCTATTGGGACGTTCATTACTGGTGACCTTTGAATGTGATTTCAGTAGTGGAGAGTGGAAGGCATTTTTATTTCGAAGATGGAGACAGTAAGTTTTGAGGAGATCGGGATGTTAAATCTAGTCGACTTTTTCCAGAAGTTTGGTGGTGAAGGGGAAGGGGGACATGGTCTTGGCTGAGGAAAAAAGGCTAGAAGAAATCTTTTTTCAGGATGGAGGAGAGACTTGGGCTTGTTTGTAGACTGATGGAAAGAAGCCAGTTCTGGGGCAATGATTGAAGATGCATAAAAAGGGAGTGGCAGTGGAGGAGAAGGAGTGAATGAAACCCTGGGCACAGTAAGCAAAAGAAATAGGAGGAGATAAAACTGGGCAGGTAAGTTTGAGCCTGATTATAGAAGGCCTTGAAAAGCAGTCAGAAGATTTTACTTTATCTTCTGGGAAATTTTTAAATAAAGAAGGAACACGATTAGAGCAGTGATTTTGGAAAATTATCCAAGTTAGCTGAGAGAGTGGATTCGAGAGAATGGACTGGAAACCAAGTTAGGAGGCTATTAGGATAATTCAGGTGAGAGAAGAGGGCTGCCCTAAATTACCCTTGGGAGACTTACAAGAGATGAGGAGGGGAACTGAGAGAAGAGATATTTTGAAAATAAGACCTACTGGTCTTGGATGGATATGTGAGGTAGAAGGAGGGTTCAGGGGCCTAGAGTCAGGAAGTTGTTTTTGCTGTTCAGTTTTAGTCATAGCTGATCTTTGTTATCCTTTTTGGAATGTTCTTGGCAAAACATACTAGAAAGGTTTGTCTTTCCTTCTCCACTTCATTTTACAGATGAGGAAACTGAGGCAAACAAGGTTAAGTACCTTACCTAAGGCTACACAGCTAGTAAATGTGTCTGAAGCCAGATTTGATGGCCAGTCAGATTCTTAAAGATGAGTCTTTCTGATTCTAAACCCAGTGGCTTATCCATTTTAACATCTAGCAGTCTGGAGTCAGTGAGACTCACCTCAAATCTGCTTCAGAACCTTCCTAATTGTGAAACCCCAGGCAAGTCACACTGGATGTCTCAGTTTCTGTGAAATAGGGATAATAATAGCTAGCACCTGTCTCACAAGTTGTTTTGAAGATCAAATAAGATAACATTGTATCTTAGCATGGTGATTGGTACATAGTGTGTATTCTATAAGCATTAGCTATTATTGTTATTATTATTGCAATTCATGTCTTTTTATTTTGATGGAAATACTCCTAGAGAGTTAGAAACTCTAAAAGTCAAGATAGCTTTAGAGTATTTGACAGAAATATTCTGTACTAGTATTCCTTCTGTAGAAAAAAGGGAACTTTAGTGTGCTTATACCTCCTTTTCATATGGACCAACATAAGTGTTAACTATTATTATCTTAAAAGTTTCAAGTTTGCATGGCAGGGTCAGTAACAAAAATGGAAAAGCTATTGGGAGGGGCGGGTTTAGGGGTGATGATGACAAATTCTGCTTTCCATACTTGCAGATAGAGGTGCCACTCAGACAGTTGGAATTCAGGGAGAGGTTGGCAATGTTGGTAATAAATTTGGAAATCATCTGCATGGTTTATGATAATTGAAGCCATGGAAGTCAGTGAGATCACTAAGGGAGAGAACTATACGGAGCCTCTTTCATCTTTGGTTTTAATGGCCATTATCAAGTCTGGGGCATTGTCATAGCAATCTCGTTATGGTCTGATCTCCCTTTGAGGTGCACTTGTTCTCTGAGGTGGGGAGATTTGACCACAATAAGCACAAATCAATACATCACGAAAATGTTCATTCAGCCATAATTGTTTATGAGGGTAGTGTTGGGGCTATAAAGACACAACAGTGCTATTGAGAAACTTGTTCTTAATTATGGAATATTACTGTTCTGTAAGAAATGACCAACAGGATGATTTCAGAAAGGCCTGGAGAGACTTACACGAACTGATGCTAAGTGAAATGAGCAGGACCAGGAGATCATTATATACTTCAACAACAATACTAGATGATGACCAGTCCTGATGGATCAGGCCATCCTCAGCAACGAGATCAACCAAATCATTTCTAATGGAGCAGTAATGAACTGAACTAGCTATACCCAGAAAAAGAACTCTGGGAGATGACTAAAAACCATTACATTGAATTCCCAGTCCCTATATTTATGCACACCTGCATCTTTGATTTCCTTCACAAGCTAATTGTACAATAATTCAGAGTCTGATTCTTTTTGTACAGCAAAATAATGTTTTGGTCATGTATACTTATTGTGTATCTAAGTTATATTTTAATATATTTAACATCTACTGGTCATCCTGCCATTTAGGGGAGGGGGTGGGGGGGGGGTAAGAGGTGAAAAATTGGAACAAGAGGTTTGGCAATTGTTAATGCTGTAAAGTTACCCATGTATATATCCTGTAAATTAAAGGCTATTAAATAAAAAAAAAAAAAAAAGAGAAACTTGTTCTTGGTGGATACAGCATGGAACAACATGGATACAGATCAGTGTATACAAAGTAATTGTTGGGAAAGGAGAAGATACTAGAATTTGAACAGGAAGCAAGATAAATTGCCTGTGGGAAGTCCTGTTCAACATGAGCCTGGATGGAAGGGTGTTTGGTATTTTATGAAGTGGAAGAAAGGAGAGGGACAATCTGAACCAAGTCAGATTAAAGGCTGTTGAATATTGTATGCGAGGAACAGGCTGGTTTGGTGAAAGAAAGACAATATACAAGAGGAGAAACTGAAGTAAGCAAAAAAGGAGTAGGCTTAGGGTCTGATTGCAAAGGACTTTTAATACCAGATCAAGGAACTTGTATTTTGTCCTGGAGGTCAGAGGGAGCTAGCTAATGGGGCTTCTTGTTCCGGAAGAGTGATGACAGGGCAAAGCTTAACCATGTTTTAGGGAAATCACTTTAGAGAGAGGGAGAGACTGGTGCTAGGTGGTAGAAGGCCTTGTATTCCAGTGGAGAAGTTTTTACTTTTTTCTCCAGGCAATGAGATAATAAGGGACCTAAACTGGAGTGCTGGCTATTTTACCTAGAGAAAAGCAAAAGCAATTAGGAAAAGTAGGGGAATTTTTGGAATAAAGATCACTAGTTCTACCGTAGTCATGTTGAATTGGAAAGGTCTCAACAAATCCTAACTGCAAATGTCCTGTAGGTAGTCAGAGAAAGGAGCTAATAAGACTTGAGAGGAGGGGCCAGGACACACATAGAGGGCCATACATGAATAAGGATGATCCATTAAAGGCAAATAAAAAGGATTGCTTAAACTAATAGGAGAAGATCCAAGAGAGTCACCTGCCAAATCAACTGGATTTGGCAAATAATAGATCATTGGTGATTTTATGGAGAGACATTTCAATTGTGAGTGATGAGAGGGAAAGCTAGTTTGGAAGGGATTGAAAAGCCAGTAAGAGAAGAGGGATAGAGAGCTCTTTCTAGGAGTTTCCCTTCAAAGAGGGAAGATCTAGGATGATAATTTGAAAGAATGGTACCATGGAGAGAAGGGTTTTTTTTTTTTTTTTTTTTTAAAGGATGGAAGAGATTTGGGCATGTTTATAGACAGCAAGAAAGAAGCCAAAATGGAGAGATTGAAAACTATAAAGGGGATAATTGCCAGAGCAAGCTGCCAGAGAAGATGAAAGGAGATGATCTAGGAAGAGGATAGGATCCAGGGTATAAGTAGGGTTGGCCTTGGAGAAAAAAGCTACCTAAAACTTCTAAATTCCCAGACAAGATCAAGTTCTTAACCTGGGAATTTGTGAACTAGTTTTTTCTTTCTTAAAAAAAAATTATTGTTGATTACAGTTAATTTTATATATATATATGTTGAAATACCTATTTCAATATAATTGGTTTCCTTTGTAATTCTCTGCATTTTATTTTATGCATTTGAAACATTCTGAGGAGTCACCAGATCTCACTGGATTGCCCTTGGGCAGCAAAAGCAAAAAAAAAAAAAAAAAAAAAATCTTTGTACTATGGCTATAGAGAAGATAATGGGGGATAGATCAAGGAATGTTAAGATGTAAATTAGGGAAAGAAAGGCAGATCCTGACCTTTAGCCTTAATTTCCCACCTACCCCCCCCCAAAAAAAAAAATAGGAAATGAGACCCTCTCCTGAGGGGGAGGAAGTATTATGGGATTTTTAGCCCCTGCTGCAGGCATGCAGAGTTGTAGTCATCCTGTTTGGTGAATACCTTACTTGGGAATATAGCAGAAAGATGTCTCTTAGGGTCAAGTCCTGCTCAATAGGCTAATTATCTAGAAGTCCTGGGCTCTATGTAGGGCTGGACTCCTGATCTCAATGGACACTATATCCTTGCAGCGAGTGGCCACCCACAGCAATGTAAACTGACTATTTAGAGAAACCTCGGCTTGGCTATTTTGGGGTGAGTTATAATATTTCTATTTGTACCTTTCCTAACTAGCCAAGGAGACTCACAGTCACAGTCCTGGACCCACAGCCATGGCTTTCATTGCCCTTCTCTTCCCCCACTGTTCAGCCAGCCACAGAGCCCTTTTGTCCTGCCCCCGCCTAAGCATTCCTTATGCTGCCAGCCAGTGGGGTATGGGTCTTTCTTTCACCCCTTACATACCTCAGCTTAAAGCAATCATAGCTAGTTCAGCAGAATGTCTGTGTTTGAGGGGGGAAGAGAGATGGTTAGGACTGCTGAATTCCCTTATAGTCCTATTAATACTGTATGTGGCCATATGCTTGCATGACTTTCCCTCCCCTTAGTAGCTGAAGACTAGGAAGTGTGGGGACCAGGACTGGGACTCAACATTCATTCAACAAGCATTTAGTAAGTGCCTGCTAAATACCAGAAGAGAGGAGGAGTGAGGTAGGGTGAGGTGTCAAATTGGGTCTGCTATACTCCTCAGTGAAGTCAGAACCAATTAAAATGTAATTGGGAAGTATTTAATAAAATTAAATATTATGTATATATACACAGAGAGAATGTAAATTTGAGGTTTTCTAAATCAATATGCATCTTGAATTGGATTTGATATCATTGCTATAGTAATAGAGTTGCTTAGAAGTCCCATTCTTTGAGACCCCATTTAGGGTTTTCTTGGTAAAGATACTATGTGGTTTGCCATTTCCTTTTCTAGCTTATTTTAGAAGAGGAAACTGAAGTAAATAGAGTTAAGTTGAATAAGGTCATTAAGGTAGTAAGTATTTGAGCCTGGGATTTGAACTCAAGTCTTCCTGACTGGGTCAAAACACTGTCTATGCACTGAGCTACCTAGCTACCCACTGGATAATAGAGAGCCTTTCTCAAAGCCAGGAAGATTTGGGTTCAAATCCTGCTTTTGAGATATTGGCTGTGTGACCCTCAATAAATTACTTAAGTAATTTCCCACTTACCTCAGTGATTTCAAGTTATTCTTCTCAAAATTGAAGAGAAGATACTTGTAAACTATAAAGTACTGACCCTTGTTCCAGTAGTTCCTTATACTGATGAGGTCATGGATCCCATCCCACTCATATCCACTCATAGGTTCCTCCTGGTTCTCTCTTGGGAACTAGAGATATACAAAGACAAAAATGAATTGGTCCTTGTCAAATACATTCTGTTGGAAAGAGATCTGATATCTCCTTGATGTTCAGCTGATTCCAGTGAAGTCTCTCAAGGACCCTGAGGACTAGAGATCTTTCTTTTTTTTTTCTTTTTTTTTTTTTTTTTAATAGCCTTTTATTTACAGGTTATATGCATGGGTAACTTTACAGCATTAACAATTGCCAAACCTTAGAGATCTTTCCTATTTCTTTTCTCAAACCCAAGAATCAATCAATAATCAAAAAAAATTTATTAAGCATCTGTTATGTTCCAAGCACTGTACTAAGCTCTGGGAAGAAGGGGAAGAAAGATCTTATCTAGAGTAGGAACATTTAGCTAGAAAAAAATGGTCCCACTTAAAGTGTGATCTTCATTGAGTCTCATCTCTTTGCTATAGTTTTCTTGGCAAAATGAAAAGGCCGAATTAAGGTCCTTTCTGTCTCTAAAGTGAAGGGTTAAGAAATTATTTTCCCTATAGTATCTACAAATAAACCATTGGGAGGGGAGCTTTGAAGTAGAAAAGCCAGTTATAATAGAAGATTGATTATTCCGGAGGCTAGGTCCCCATAAGGAGGAGTTGGGTCACCAGAAATCTTATCTCCCTTTAGAAATCTGCAAGTTTATTGTGGTGTAACTTCCCATTGACCAAGTAGCTGTTGACTTAATGGTCACCGAAAGGATGTGACCTCTGCCCAAGCTCTGGCCTGTTTGTGATTTCCCATCCTTTGAGTTAGGGCCATGTAGACAGACTTTGCATCTGATGCTGTTGTCAGAACATATTATAGGATCATTAGGGACCAGTGAATCCAACCCCTATTTTTTCCTTTCCCAATTAGGAAACTGGCAAGTTGCAGAGGCTTAACTTGAACTAAGATCTTTGATCCAGATTCCATCTTTCCATTTCATGGAAACTAGTTAGCCCCATCTGTGGTTCCCTGTCCCACCCAGTTTTCAAAAGAGGTATCTCTGCTCTGACCTAGAGTCACAGATCATATGATCTGTCTAAGGTCACATGGCTAACAAGTGCCCAAGAGAAGGCCATATCCAAGTCTCCTTTTGGTAAGAACAGGACTCTTTATACTATGTTATCAATTTCTCACTGAGGTCTTTTGGACAGGTAGAGAGAAATAGAGAATTTAGGGCAGCTGTGTGGTACAGTGAACAGGGTACTGGTCTTGGAGTCAGGAGGACTTGAGTTCAAATGTGCCCTGTGTGATCCTGAGTAAGCCATTTAATTCTGACTGCCTCTAAGAATCAAAAAGGAGAATTCCAGTCCGAGGGCTTAAGTGCAAATTCTGATTCTGCTGCTTACTCTATGGAACATTGGGTAAATCATTTAACCTCTCTGGGCCTCAGTTTCCTCCTGTGTAAAATGAGGGAGTGGACCCGGATGGTCTCTGAAGTCCCTTCTGGCTTTTAATCTGTGATCTCATGATTTTCCTTCCATAGGATATTGTGTGCAGTGAGACACAGAGAAATAAGGAGCTAAGATAGTATAGATATGTATAGGATTGCCTAACTGTGGTACTAGGCAGAATGGGGGTGAGTACCTGAGAGATATAAAAACAAAAGTGAAGAGCATTTGTTTCTTTCTCCATTGGTTGAGAAAGCTCACAGGAGACATTCTGAGTTGTGGTTTAAAAATGAGTAAGATGAAGGAAATGGGAGAAAAGTTTTCACATGGTTCTTAGATATAGGCGGGATTTTTTTTTGGGGGGGGGGTGGGGAGCCAAGATCTTGTACAGTTTTATTTAAATGTAGATTTTAGGGTGGGAGACAGTGGATAAATGAAAGTTAAAACTGGAAAAAGATATTGGCTAGTGGCGGAAGAATTTGGATTTTAGCCTGTAGGCGGTCAACAGTCACTTAAGATTTTTGAATAGGAGAGTAACTGGACTGATTCCCCGTTGAGAAATGAGTGTAGGATGGATTAACGAGGGAGAGAAATGAATTTAGAATCGGAAGGTGGAGATTTTAATCTTAGCTCTGCACCTTGCGACTCGTGTGATCTTAGGTGAGTCACTACACTCTTGGATTTTCATTCTCTCCTTTTTGCAAAAAGAATTTCACTCGATGACCTTCGAGGTCCAGACCTTGCAACTTTAAATCCTGCGATCCTGCTAGATGAAGGCGGAGAGAATCTAGGTTTAGAAACTAAAGCAGTGGGAACGAGAGACAAGATGGAAGGAGGTTGGAGGCAAAGTCCGGTGGAGTAACTACAGATACTTGGAGATCAAAGAGCAGGAGAGACTGGGCACCTCGTTTTACACAAGCCCCGCCCTTCTCCGCTTACTGAGTACTTTCCCTGGTCTTGCCTGCCCCTTCACTTCAGCCTAGAGTGGGCACGTTCTGGTCCAGCAGAGACCGGGGGCGGGGGGAGGAAGGGCTATCGGAGCAAGTTGGCTCCCGGGAGCTCTGGCGGTCTCCTCGTGGGAATGTAGGGGGGGTCTGATGGGTGCGTTCCGAGAATGGTGCGTGTCCCTCGAGAAGCCAAAGTGTCGCCCCTCCCTCACCTGTCCCACCTCGTGGGAAGTTAGGATTTGGAAGGGTACTTAGGCAATGGTTATCACTACAGGCCATGAGATATGTGACCTTGCTCAAGTCCCTTTCCCTCTCTGAGCCTCAGTTTCCCCTTAAGCGAAACGACGGGACAGAACTGGGAGATCCCCAAGGGCCCTTTTAGCAATGACCTTCTCGGAGGCTCCGAGCTGCCGCCCGCCCCCGCGTGTCTCCCCTTAAGTGACAGGAGCAGCTGCCCCCTCTGCTCCCCCGCCCCGCCTCCTCCCCCTCCCCCTGGCCCCGCCCCGAGAGGCCCCCTCTCTCAGCTCGGCCACCGCCCCGGCCCCGCCCGACCCTTTCCACTGGGCCGCGGCTACCTCCCTAGAGAGTTTAGGGGGTGGGGGCACTAGCCACCTAGCCGAGCTCGGCGGGGCGGGGGTAATTGAAGGCAGTCGCTAATCGGGACCGGTTAGACCGGTCAGATCCTCTGGGTAGAGTCTCATTGGACTGTCTCCGCCCAGCTGACCGGCCGGGGCCCGGGATCCCGGGAAGGGGCCTCGGAGCAGAGGCAGAAGCAGGATGGGGGGTGAGCGGCAGCACTACTACGGCCAGCATGGTAGGTGGGCATCTCCCTTGGCCCTCTCCACCCACAGCCTCTGTCCCTGCCCTGCAGGCAGCTGGCAGGGCTTCCACTGAGATCCCCAGTGCTCTCCAGCGCCTGTGGGTCCTGGAATGCAGGACGGAATGTGCTGCGGGGTGCGCTAATCTCTGCGCCGCTCTGAACCCCTTTCTCCTCGTGCAACTCCCGGTGGTTGTGTGTGTGTGAGAGAGTGTTAATGTTGTGGTGGGAGTGGGCTTGGAGATGCTTGTAGCAGTCCCTTGACTTAAGCCCAGCCTCGTGCTCTCAGGCAGCTTCCCCCTTCTGGATCCCCACATGCAGCGGGACTCGGCACTGGGGCCAAGGCGCGGGGGCGGTGATGCTGCTGCCTGTTTGAGCCCTTCCCGGCTCGCCTTGGTCCCTTCCTCTCCTTCTCCGGCTGCTCCCGCGCCTGTTCCTTTCCCTCCCCTCAGAAGCCCGCTGAGCACATCGTGAAATGCTCCTTACGAGTCTAATACTGGCAGAGGGGCTGGCAGAGCCTGGGTGGGTGGGTAGGGATTCTCCTTGCCCCGGCTCCAGATTCAACCCAGCCCAATTGGCCCTTTCCTGGGCTGCACTCCCCTCCCCCAACTTCCTTGATTTGTTTCGCTCTGCGGGTGGGGGGGAGATTGTGTTAATTAAGATAATGTTAGTAAATTAATGTCCTTTGAATCCCTAAGGCCGCTGGCCAGCCCTGGAGATCTTAGCGTGGGAGGCAGTCTAACAATGTGCTTCTGTTTTTGCTGCCTCGTGTTTCTCTCCTGGGACACCCCCCCCCCCCCCATTCCCTCCCACCAGGTTCATCTTCCCATCCCTTTGGGAGTAACCCCAGCGACTTCCCTAATGAGAATTTTAAGGAGAAATCTCGGAGAAGGGGTATCATTAGGATGTAGTTAGGAATTTTTGGCCAGGCTCTGAGTGGCCAAAATTCTGGGTCACTCAAGGCCAGAATGGGGGAGGGGCTGAGGCCACTGGCTTCCCTGACTGGGCTTTGGGGTGTGTTTCTCAGGAACGCCTCAGAAATATGACCCAACATTCAAGGGCCCTATTTACAACAGGTGAGATTGGGTCTAATGGGGGAAGGGAAAGGGTCCCTAGCTCCCTTCTGCTTAACCCCTCCCTGGTCCTCAATCCACCTGACTTCCAGCCTCTGTACTATGCTCATTTCCCAGCACCCTAGTTCCCTTGGGTCCTGCTCAGCTCTTCCCTACTTCTGGTTTTTCATCCAATGGCTTTTTATCCTGTGTTCTGGTCCACAGGCCCCATTCCTCTTATCATACTCTGCTGGTTCCATAGCTCTCTTGTTTCTTCCTTATTTTCCATAGCTCTCTTGCTTCATCCTTGTCCCATTATTTTTTGGGGGAGAGGGAGTGGAATTTCCCACAGGGTTGTGTGGGACTGACCTGCTTTTTCCTTTTCAGAGGCTGCACCGATGTTATTTGCTGTGTGGCCCTATTCATAGCCATTGTGGGGTATGTGGCTGTGGGCATTATAGGTACGTGGGGGGACTACTTTTTTGTGTTTTTTGTATTTGACCCTTAGGAATAAAAATGATTAATCCAACCATTTCATTCAACAGACATTTAAGTACCTACTATGTGCTTGTGAATCCCCCATTTTAGTGGGAAGCAGTATAAAGGTGAACAATTCTCAGGCAAATCACACTTCAAAGAGATGGGTATATAAAAATGAACTAGTCAGGCAACATTTTTAGGTGCCTACTCTGTGCCAAGCACTGTACTAAAAAAGGCAAAAGACTGTTATTTCTTGTTCCCAAGGGACTTGTGTACAGGGGAATCTCCCTTGGTCTAATAGGGGTATATGTGTGTGTTGTTGTTGGGGTTTGTCCTTCATAATGGAGGAGGATCATGACATCAGGAAGATAATATCATGATTTACAAAGGCATTGGATTTAAGTGAGACAGGGCTGTGCAAAGTCACCAGCTTCATTCTATCCTCTGGAGGTATCTGGGTCCAGTGGCAAGATAAACTGAACCTTGGAGAAGACCCCCAAGTGTATGCTAAAGGCAAAACGGTAGACCCAGTTAGGGTTCATGAAAATTGAGAGATCACTTGCAGCTGAAGTGAGCAGAGATGGCACCAGATTTGGGCCTTGAAGAACAATAGGAAATATTTCAGGAGGCAGAGCTGAAGGAGAAAGATAATGTAGAGCCTGTGGAATACAATAAAGACACAATGTAACTTGGAAACAGCAAAGGGCAATTTGAGAGAAAGAGAGAGAGACTGAGAGATTGCTAAAGTGCTTTGAGGTTCACTAAGTACTTTTCTTCACATTAACCCCTGAGAGGGAGGCAGTGAGAAACAGTGGTGAGATCACTGGCTTCCAAGTCAGAGGACCTTGGATTTGAATTTTGTCTCTGCTATTACCCATTATGTATGTGACCTTGGCCAACCCACCTTTAAAACTGATGAGGTTACAATGTTAAATGGCCCTTCTAGCTCATTTCTATGATTCTATCTCCATTTTATAGATGGAGATACTGGGACCTAAAAGAGGATAAGCCATTTAGCCCTTGTATTTTGAAGTGTTCTTCACCATCCTTCCCCTTGGTATATAAGGAGCAGATATCCAGGTCCCTTGATTCCAAAGGCAGTGGCTGAGCATTTGGGGGATTATGGTGATGGTATGACAATTGAGGAAGAAGGGATAGGGTATATTGAACTAAAAAATGTTGACTTATCTGCAGCCTGGACTCATGGAGACCCTCGAAAGGTGATTTATCCTACAGACAGCCGTGGGCAGTTCTGTGGGCAGAAGGGGACACCTAATGAGTAAGTTTTTTTCCCCGCTCCCCAGTGCCTCCCATGATAGCTCCCCATTTCCCTTGACCTTGGCTCCTGGCCAGTTCCAGCCATTGGCCTTAGCAGGCTGGCTTATGAAGGGCAGGGAAGTCCTGGGTCCTGTGCCATTTATAGGGAGGTATGAGATGAAGGGACCTAGCATGGGCACTGAGACTGATGCCCTCCCCCATTCTTTACAATGCCTTCCAGGAACAAGCCTTTCTTGTTTTACTTCAACATCCTGAAATGTGCTAGTCCCTTGGTGCTACTTGAGTTTCAGTGCCCAACCATGCAGGTGAGTGACCCACACATATCCCAGATTCAGGCCCCCTTTCCTGGCCCTTCTGATGTGGGGAGGGGCGGGAACCAGGACGACTCTGGGCCAGGTCTGTGGGTGGTGGCCACTGTGTCTGGTACAGACTGGAGGGAAAGCCAGACCTTAGTGCCCGCTGAGCCCTGTTCTCTTATTCCTTCTCTTCCCCCAGATCTGTGTGAAGAACTGTCCTTCCAGATATCTCACCTATCTCCAAGCCTCTGGTCAAGCCCAAGACCTGGACTATTACAAACAATTCTGCGTTCCAGGCTTTGGCCAAGGCAAAAAGAAGGTATTTGGGGCAGAGGGAGGTGAAAACCTACCAGGAACATTATTTTGTTGCATAGGGTGAGGAAAAAAGGGTCACAGCCCGTGAGGCCGGGGATTGAAATGGAAAAGAGCACCTGGAATGGAATCTAGGTTTTTTGATCACTACCAGTGTGTTCCAGTGTTCACTGGCTCTCGGTTCATTATTTTACTGCCTTGTCCCTCATCTATGTAAAAAGAAAATGAGAAAGGGTTAAAGCCCCTTGTAGCTCTATCTAAGCTTCCTGTGACCTGGGTGAACTTGGTAATCCACTTCCTTTCCCTGGGCCCCAGGTCCCTTATCTATGAAATGTAGGCTGGGATAGGGAAAGGGAGGAGTCAGACTGAATAAATATGAATAAGCTGTATCTACATTGTGAATGTTTGACATTAGCAAGTTTTCCTTACCCCTCCCCTCCACCTTATGATGTAGGTGTTTAAGTATTCTCATTTTTGTGTATGTCTCCAGACCTTGTGATTTCTCTGGTATCAGGAAACTGTGGGAAGCTCTCCTCTGCTAATGGAGCTCGTCCTTCCTTCAGTTTTTAGTCTGAGAATGTAGTCCTGAGGCACTGAGATTAAATGATAGTCCAGGGTCCCAAGGCCAGTATTTCCCTGAGGTGAGCTTTGACAGCCAGGTTTCCTAATTCTGAGACTGGCTTTCTAGCAGCCCCCTCTACCTCCACCCCATCCCTCAGCTTCATTTTACAGATAAGGAAACAGACTCAGGGTCAGTGATTTGTTGAGGCTTATACAAAGTGGTGAGACCAAAATCTGAGCCTGAGGTCGGAAGACCTGACATCTACTACTTGAGTTCCCTCTAAGTGCTATCTAAGGTATCTCAACTTTAAATGTGTTTTATTCCGTGACTTAGTACCTAGACCCTGAGGGCTGCTGACCATAGGGGTTGAAAGAAATTGGGGGGGGGGGGGACAGGGCTCCCTTGCTGCTTGACCCCTTTCATCTCTCCTTCCCCCCAGAGTCCTATTGAAGTTCTTAGGGATGGAGACTGCCCTGCGGTGCTCACCCCCAGCAAACCTTGTGAGTGTTGGAACTAGGGAAGGGAGGGAGGGACTTCTGGGGAAGAGGTCAGGGTGGACCCTTGACTTCTGACCATTGTCCCCAACAGTGGCTCGGCGATGTCTCCCGGCCATTGAGACCCGCAAAGGCGTGATCACTGTGGGCAATGAGACCACATTTGATGATGGACATGGCCAGAAGAGAAATGTGTCAGAACTGGTAGAGGGAGCCAAGTAAGGAGAGGGTTCCCTGAACTTCTCTTTTCTCTAAGACTGTTTCTCCTCTTTCTTTCACCAGGAAGGAAGGCAGAGCTCCCTGGATCAGAGCAGATTCATTTTCTCAGGGTCTTTGGGAGGGGATGAAGGGACCAGGCTGAGTTGGGACCACCTTTCTTCAAAATACTCTATTTTTTCCCCCTTTAATCTTTCTAAATCCCCCCAGGAAGGCGAACGTGGTGCTGGAGGCACGGCAGCTGGCCATGCGTGTGTTTGAGGATTACACTGTATCCTGGTATTGGATTCTCATGTGAGTCTGGACCCCAAACTCTTGGGGAATGGCTAGGGGGAGAGAGCTCACGTCACAGGACTGAGGATCTGGCATTTCTCTTCTTTTCTCTTATTGTCCCTGTGCCTCTCATTCCTTTGGAAGGAAAAGGTCTAGGTCTATCTGGGGCTTGGTCTCTGTGTCTCCAGCTCTCTTTTATTTTTGGCTTCCTTTGGGGGAGGGGGTGGAGTTGGTGCAGGCAAAGTGCCTAGGGAGGGGGAGTGGTGGCCTGACTCACTTCTCTTCCTCCTCTCTTCCTGCCTGCCACAGTGGTCTGGTGATTGCCATGGCTTTGAGCCTCATCTTCATCGTCCTCCTCCGCTTCCTGGCCGGGATCATGATCTGGATTATGATAGTCATGGTCATCTTGGTGCTGGGCTACGGTGAGAATCCAGGACTCTCAGACCACACCTTTTCCACATCACAAAGAGCCCTGACAGTTCCAGATGTCTCTGAGGTCCCTCAGTTCTCCCTACGTTTCTCCTGCTCCCTGAAATTCCCCAGAATGGGGATTCCTCTGAAGACTCTCAGGTTCTGTGAGACTTCCAGTCTCTCCTTGTGCCTCCAATTCTGTAAAATGCTCTTAAGATCACTCCCCCCCAAACCTCCATTACTTTCCAGCAGGCCCATTTCTGAGATATTCCTGGTGAGGTGTCTTCGCTTAGTTTACAGTATTTTTTAAACTGGAGCTCAAGGGCCCAGAATCACCTTCTCACCTCCTCCGCAGGAATCTTTCACTGTTACATGGAGTATTCCCGACTCCGAGGTGAAGCTGGCTCTGATGTTTCCATTGGGGACCTGGGCTTCCAGACTGACTTTCGGGTATATCTGCACTTGAGACAAACCTGGCTGGCTTTCAGTGAGTGCACACATCTGGTTCCCAATCCCAGTCATCTAATCTGGACCCTCCCCACCTCCCCATACCCACTTACCCTAGATCTGCTCATTGAGATTTCCTGTTGAGGGAAGGAAAAAAGCATTTTAGCACCCCCTATCTGCTATGTACTGGGCTAAGTGCTTTACAAATACTTCATAAAATAACATACCCTTGGAAGTTAGTGTTTTTATCCCCATTTTAGACTTGAGGAAACTGAGGCAAATAGGGTAAATGACTTATAAAGAGCCACACTGCTAGTAAGTACTTGAGACTGGATTTGAAGTCAGGACTTCCTGGCTCTAGGCCCTTCTAGCAGAACCCAGACATGGCTGAGAGCCAGGAGAGCTAAATAAGGAACATCCCTCTGTCCCTACCCCCATCTGCCCCACCATTGGCCTTTGAGCTACAAAGACCCTGGCCAACTTTGCCCTGATTGTCTTTATGACTGTGGGCATCTCTCTAGGTCTCTACTTTGCCTTATTTGTAAAGGGAAGGAGAGGGAGTTAGGCTCCCTTCTTATGTCAGTGGCCCATTCCAGCCCTGCCCTTAAGCATTATGCTCCTTTCCCTGGGGGGATGGGATGGGGTGGGCTGGCTTATCCTCCTTCCTCCCCCATCCAAAGTGATCATCCTGTGTGTGCTGGAGCTCATCATAATCCTCCTGCTCATATTCCTGAGAAAGCGCATCCTTATTGCCATTGCCCTCATCAAGGAAGCCAGCAGGTGACAGAACTGGTGGTGAATGGGGAACTGGGGGTTGTAGAGAGAGGAGCTGGGCTGGATACTGGGGGTGGGGGGGACTGGGATTGGAGCTAGCCTGGGAACTGAAAGGGGTTAGGAGGGAGCTGGGCAGGATACTGGAAGGGATTGGGGATGGAGCTAGGCTGGGGACTGAAGGGGATTTGGGAGGTGGCTGGGCAGAGGGCTGGGCCATTTTGGGGAGGGAGCTGAGCAGAAGACTAGAGGGGATTGGGGAGGGAGCTGGGACTGGGAGCTAAAGAAAAGACCAGAAGCAGAAGAGATTGAAGGGAGTTAAGACTTGGGGGAAGCTCAGTGTCAAAAACACCTCAAACCTTAATATCCCCTCTTTTGTTTCCTCAGGGCTGTAGGCTATGTCATGACTTCCCTGCTATACCCACTTTTTACCTTTTTCCTCCTCTGCCTCTGTATTGCCTATTGGGCCAGCACTGCTGTGTATCCATTTGCTAATTCCCAGCCTTCCACTCTTCCCTTTGCCCATTTGTCCATTTTCCCTAGCCCCTCATCAGTCCTTGCCCTCCCTCCTTTCCTTTTCCTTGGGACCTTGGGGAAGGAAGGGGTCTGGAGTCTCTTACCCTTAGCCATGATCCCCAGGGATGGGGTTTGGGCTGGAGACCCTTGCTTCGCAACCATGTACTTGGAGTTAAGAGCCTTTATCGAGCACTTAGCTTCCTGTCTACTTCCAATGAGGCTATCTACAAGGTCTTCAATGACACTGCCTGTGCAGCTGCTGGACAGAGGTGTAATCCAGAGGTGAGAGGCCAATAAACTAGGATGGGGTCAGGGAAAAGCCTTCCAGGGAGTCATCTGCAGTCTTGGCTAATTGCTATGTTCCCTCCAGGTCCCCACACCAATCACAGCCCTTCGTCCCTTCTGACCTTGCCTCTGTCTATCTCCCTACAGACTTTCCATAACTCAAATATGACCCGATTGTGCCCTGATGCTCGATGCCAGTTTACCTTCTATGGTGGGGAGACTGGCTATCACCGGGCGCTGCTCGGCCTGCAGATCTACAATGTCTTCATGTTCTTCTGGCTGGCAAACTTTGCACTGGCTTTGGGCCAGGTGACACTGGCCGGCGCCTTTGCCTCCTACTATTGGGCCATAAACAAGCCAGATGACCTTCCTGCCTTTCCTCTCTTCTCCTCCTTTGGCAGGGCACTCAGGTCTGTAAGGGTTAGGGCTGGGACCAGAACCTTGGACACCAACTCTGGGGAATAGGGATTGGCACTGCAGGGGAAACTGAGGTGGGGGACTCCTACTGACACTCCCTTTCCTTCTACCCTAGTCCCACCTTCTCCCAGATTGTATCCAATTTATAGAGGGGAAAATCAAAGTCCATTTGGAAGGGAAAGGGCCTCATCCTCCCCTGTTTACATCACAGTGGTAAGTAATTAATCAATCACTTGTTCCCTGTTCAGGTACCACACAGGCTCCTTAGCCTTCGGCTCCCTCATTCTCGCCATTGTGCAGGTAATCCGGGTGATACTTGAGTACCTGGACCAGCGGCTCAAAGGTGAGGGGGTTAGTAGGGGGAGGCGGGTGATAAATCCTGAGGACAGTTGGTTTGTTCTGGGCTCGGAGTTAGGTGTCAGGAAGTGGAAGGGGCCACTTCATACATTGTTTTACCCCCTCCAGCTGCAGAGAACAGATTTGCCAAGTTCCTCATGACCTGTCTCAAGTGTTGCTTTTGGTGCCTGGAGAAATTCCTCAAATTCCTCAATAGGAATGCCTATATCATGGTGGGTACCTCAGGAAGCCCTGACCTTCCTTACTGTCTCCCCATATGGTCGTGGTTCTCCCACATTGCTCCAAGGAACATACATCTTCAACCTCCCTCTGAGTGAGCTCCTCACTACTCTCTTTTAGCACTCCAAGTAACCCTGGAGACCCTGAACTTGGTATTTCTTTTCCACTTCTGCCCCCTCCCAACTATTTCCTCCATCTGTCCCCTAGCTTCTTAAACTGTGGATCTCAATCCTAAGTGGGGTCTTGTAATTTAATATGGGGCTTGCCAAATGATTGGTTTTCAGTAAATGTTTAATTTATATACCTATTTTATATACTTGGGGATCACAAAATTGCTTGGGTGAAAAGTGGTCAAGAATGAAAAAAATTTACAAAGCCCTCATTCATCTCAATTGGACAACATGATGAGCTCTTTTGAAGATCTGCACTTTCCCTACGGCCTTCCTTCTCCCCTTACCATATACCTATATACACACACACAGATTGCCATCTATGGTACCAACTTCTGTACGTCTGCCAAAAATGCCTTCTTCTTGCTCATGCGGAACATTATTAGGTAAGAGCAGAAAATGTCCTCTCCTCCCCCTCCTTTATGTTCTTTTCTGGTTCCCCTAGTACCCCCATTTCTAGGTTTCTCTTCCCTCCCTCGTCTGATTCTCAGCTTCTCTCTTGCACCCCAGGGTAGCTGTCTTGGACAAGGTCACTGATTTCCTTTTCCTCTTGGGAAAGCTTCTGGTGGTGGGGAGTGTTGGTAAGTCACGCTTGCCCTTCTCCCAGTGCCCAGGGGCGAGCCCCAAGCTTCTCCCGCCTTGATTCTCCATCCTCCACAGGGAAGAGGAGTACGGTGTGATGGGGGCTAGAGTGGGCCCTTTGACCTCAATGAAGCCTGATTTCACTCTGGTTCTCTGGGTCCTGGAGTGGGGAAGGCTCTTGAGGTGAGTGGGTATTTTGGAAATGCTCTTCCTGAATTCATGCCTCTGGGCTTCCTTATTTCTCCAGGAATTCTGGCATTCTTCTTCTTCACCCACCGAATCAAGATTGTAGAGGACACAGCACCTTCCCTCAACTACTACTGGGTTCCCATCCTGGTATGGAACTTCCTGAAGCCTGGACGAGGGCTTACATCTCATAGAATTCTAGATTGAGAGCTAAGAGGGAGCTTAGTGGTCAGTCAGCCAACTCGTTCATTTTATTGATTAGCGCAGTGAAGCGTAGTAAACGGGCCAAGATCACAGTTGTCTACAGTCAACAAGCATTGATTAAAGTGATAGATAAGGAATTAGGGGCAGGGCTTGTAGTTTCAGTGTCTGCTAAGGCAGATGTTTAGTGGCCCAGACCAGCCTACATCATCCTCAGCACCATGCTGGGGACAGCGCTGAGGACCAAGCCAGAAAAACCCTGGCCAGTGCCCCACTGCTGTGTGTGTGTGTGTGTGTGTGTGTGTGTGTGTGTTAAATACACACACAAACACATATTCTAGAGCTGGAAGACATTTACTCAGCTTGGTCAGGGTCACAAAGGAGGTAGGACTTAAGCTAAGTATTTTCTCTTAGGGATTGGAATGGAACCATTGGTGTAGGGGGAGTTCCCAAGAGAAGAAACTCCTTCACCAATAGAGTCTTAGAGAGTTGCCTAGAGCAAGGCTAGGTTAATTGACTTGCCCAAGGAATGGTGGTTAGAGGCAAAATTAGAACTTGGTGGTCTTCTTAGCTTTGAAGAGCTCACTTTTCACTTGGCCATGTAGGGACCACAAGGTTATAAAGGTAGACTGGGCTCTGGCCAGAACCCATTTCATTCTGTGTCCAGCTAATGAGTCTGGCTGTGATCAGGAGTGAGATTTGGTGAGGAGGAGGCTGGCTAGAAGAAAGTTTCTTTTAGGGAGCTGCATCTGGCAGCCTGTGCCAGGTGGAGGTGGGAAGATAACTTTGAAGGAAGCCAGGGACCAGGACTGGGGCGGGGACAGTGACTGGGCTGTCTCTCCCTTGGACAGACGGTGATCATCGGCTCCTACCTGATCGCCCACGGCTTCTTCAGTGTCTACGGAATGTGTGTGGACACACTCTTCCTCTGTTTCTGTGAGTACCCAGGGGGCCTGGGCGACAGCTCTCCCACAGGGTCGTGCTGCCTCAGCCCCTCCCTCTTGGAAGGCTTGGTTTGTGTTCTTGCTTTTCCCCTCCATGAGGGAATGCACAGGGACTGGCTTCCCCACCTCCCCACCCTGCTTCCTTCTCCCCTACCTCACACTCACTTCCCGCTCCACTGCTGCCACCCCCGTGCCCCTCTACTCCGCACTGCAGCTCTGACCATCTTCTCCCTGACTGCCCAACTCCCTCCTGGGGGGATGTCACCCTGAGGGACTGAGTGCTTGGTGTTTCTGGCCTTGGTTGGGAAATCTGTAGCTGCCACTAACTGGTTTCTCCGTCTTTGTTTCTCTCTCTCTCCCATGTCCCTGACCCTTCTCTGCTCCTCTGCTGCCTGGCTCCCCATGTCCCCTTGTCTTTTTCTCCCTGCCTGTCCCCCTCCTTGCCCTACCCCCCAATTCCTGGGGGTGGGGGGGAGCTCAGGTGAGGACCTGGAGCGTAACGATGGCTCCCCCGAGCGTCCGTACTTCATGTCCCCTGAGCTGAGAGACATCCTGCTGAAGGGGAATGCTGAGGCCGGGAAGAGTGAAGCACAGGAGGAATAGGGTGTTCTTGGGTGTGGGGGTGTTCTGGGCCCCTTGCTGACACACGGAGTGCCAGGGAGATGTAATGTGTTTGCAGACTGGGAACCAGGCAAGGGCCCAAGATTCTTTTCTCACTGGGGATGTGGCGGGATGTGGGCACAAAGACATGAAGCCTCCGTGGCAAAGGCAAAGAGAGAAGGGTGGATTCTGTTTGTGTCTAGGGTAAAGTGTCAGTCACCCCCTAGGTCCCTGTCCTGCTCCGTGGCCTCATCTCCCTCCTGCTGGCCAAAGCTTTTCCCATCTTCCCTGCCACTTCCTCTTGCCCCAATCCCCTAAGGTCTGTGCCCTCTCATGGACCCCCTCTCCTGGGCCCTCTCTCTGCAGTGGAGGACCTGGAGCGGAATGATGGCTCCGTGGAGCGGCCATACTTCATGTCTTCCAACCTGAAGAAGCTCTTAAACAAGACCAACAAGAAGCTAGCTGAAGCCTAGAACTCCTCCCAGGCCTCCATGGAAGGGAGGGGAGGAGGTGGTTTACATTAGGGTCAGCACACGCCATGGCCCCCGGAGGGCTTCAGCCCCCACTAACTCTGCCAACTCCACTCACCCTCCCACGGGCTCTTCGATGAGGGGGCCTCCTTTAGTGCACTATGGTTTACACTCTTAGGGTAGGGCAGCCAGTCCACCTCCCCATCCTGGGCCCCTTCTTCAGTGGACTCATTCATCTACAAGACTGCCAGTCCCAGGCCCTCAAGTTATTTTGGGGAGGGAGGGGATAGTCTTGTGCTGAGAGATCTCGAAGAAAGATGTTCTATTCATTCTCTTGGTTCCCTAATCAAGAAAGTTTTTTTTTTCCTTGTCAGTCCTTTTGGCTTGAGGTTAGGCTCTTTTTCTCTGACCCTGAAAAGGGTTGAGGAAGGGACAAGCTCAGCTGCCTGGATTCAATTCTGGGATCCACCTGGCCCAGGAGGTTATTTTTCAAGAGTGAGTGAAGGGGAATGTTAATAACTTACTCTGCTGCTTTAAAGATGACTTTTTTTTAACCTATTCCTGGCCAATGTGTCTCTCTACCTGAAAAGGGTCTATTTTTCTGACTCATTTCATACTTGTGGGTGACAAAACTCTATTGAATTTTGCATATGTATTCCTGTTCTTAGGCTCAGAGGCCGAGGTTGGATGTGGGTCGTGAATGGACCTGCCAGTTGGTGTGAGTGTGTGTGTGTGTGGGGGGGGGGGGGGGGGGGGGGGGGGGGGGGGGGGGGGGGGGGGGGGGGGGTGTCTGTCTGACAGAGACAGAGAGTGAGAGCAAGTGCACTATACCTCCCTTTTATCTGTACTAACATCTGCTTTTAGCTTGTTTCAGGCTGGTTTGCAGGGAGGTACTGAGTGGTGGGAGGCCCTTTGTTTTCCATCTTCTCTCCCATCAGGGAAAAGGGGAGAGGGGAAAGGATGGGAAGCTGGGGCCTGATGGAATGAGGCAGGCATAGGAAATGTTAGTCTGGGGAGGAGAATGAAAACTAATAGCCTTTTAATGGAAACCTGATGGAAGGGCTGGGAAGGTTCTCCTCCCTCTCTGTTGATATGGCTGGGATCCCAAGGGCATTCTCGTCATATGAAAGGAGGAAGGCTTAGCAAAAAAAAAAAAAAAAAAAAAAAGATAACCAGGAGATGGTACTGGGCAAATGAGCCTTCTCTTTCTTCTTAGGCCCTAGGGTCAAACTCAGCTAATCAAGATTGTTTTGTTTCACTTGCTTATGTGGATGTAGGTTCTTGAGCCTAATATTTTAATGTCCTGAAATTCTATCCAGTAAGCTTTATTTCATTTTCCCAAAGAGGGAGTACTTCCTAACTTGGGGCCTCCCGCATCCTGTGCCTGCTCTAAGATTCTGTCCTCCCCAGGGCCCTGGGCCCCATTGTCTGTGTGCCCCCTTGATTCCTCACTCCCTATGTCTAACTGCATTCCAACCATTAATAAAAGTGCCTATTTGTACCAGGAGCCAGGCCCTGTGGTGCTTTGTTTTAAGAAGGGCTGGGAGGGAAGAGGGAACCTGCCTCCAGATCTGGGACCAGTATCCCAAATCAATCCCAGGTTTGTGTAAGCTGAGTCCAGCAGAGACAGAATTCTGAGCAGGAGATTTATCCTGCTCAGGTCTCTGTCCCCCACCCCTCACCCCCCAAGGAGTTGGGAACAATTGTCCCTTTTCAACTTTGAGTCCCACGACCAAAAGAAAACTCCAGGGACCAGCATCACATTCCAGTGCAAAGAGCCTAGCCAGTTCTGTGTAAGATTCATGTTGGGCATTAAGGGAGAGAGAGACAAGGTGAGTTGATGATTAGGTGAGGTCTTAGATAATGTATATATCCATCCAAATAGAGATAAAAGTAAGCACTCACTTGATGCCCCACTTAGATCTTAATTCTTCACCGAGGTCAGCCAGCTACTACATGATGATTTCCTTTGTCAGGGTGGTTTGTGGACTAACTATAGAACTTGACTCAAAGCCTGGAAATCCTGGGTTCAAGATTTCCCTCTAATATGTCCCTTTAAAATGTAATGATCAACTCTTACTGCTTTAGTCAACTCCTAAGTGAAAAAGGTTTGTGGATAGTTTCCTCAAAAGGAGTTTCTTAGGTTGATGAAGTCGCAGGTCCAGAGTGAAAAACAAAATTTTTTACCTAATTATACACATACAAGAAAAACCAAATGGAGAATACAGATAGTCTAGGATGGTTATGTAATGCAGTTAAATGAAGAACTCATATGTTGGTCAGTCAGCAGAAGTGTGGCCTAAATGGATCAAAGATGGGCAATAAATTGAACCTAGGTTCAATAGAAAAGTGGGCTTGATGGAATTTAGAAAACTGCATGTTACTTCTTAAAAATGGAAAATTTCCCCACCTCTACCTTTATACATTGAAAAAATAAAAAAAGTTCTTTTTATAAATACGCAGTTGAGCAAAACAAAAGCCACCACTGACTTTGTCCAAAACTTCCACATTGCCATCTACCTCAAGTCCATCATTTATCAGAAGAGGAGTAGCATGCTTCGTCCTGAGATTTGGAATCATGGTTGATCACACACTGGTTTGAACATTGTTCTTAAGTCTTTAGAGTGTCTTTATAAATTTTTTTCTCTTGCTCACTTCACTCGGCATCAGTTCCTACAAGTCTCAAGGTTTCTCTGAAAACTCGTCCTTTTCATTTGTTATTGCATGATAGTATTCCTTGGCATTCATATACCATAATCTGTTCGGTCATCTCCTGAGAACCAGTTCTTTGTCACTAGGAAGAGCTACTATAAATAGCTGCAGTGCTTTTAATTACCCATATCTTTGAACAATAGCATTCTCAGAACTCTTGGTTCTCCGTAATAGAAGGCTACAGTCTTTAAAGGATTGTTACAATCACTCATAGGAAAATGAAGAGGTATATGGTAACCCGAGGTGGCTGTAGCCAATGTAGGATGAACTATTCTTAAGGGACTTAATAATTGGGGGGATGTATGGTTGGAAGAAGAAGTGGACTGGCCATGAAGGAAAGCCTGGGATAACATACTCAACTGTCAGCTTGAATGCTCTCAAAGTATCTATACTTTGAGAGATCATATAGGAAAGCGCTCCCCCCCCCCCAAAAAAAAAATGCTAGGTAAATCCCTTTAAGTGAACTTGCAAGAGAATGTTGTTAATTTGCACTGTGGATGCACATTTAGGAGATCATTCATTTGTGAGAATTGTTCACAATTATCGAATAGTCAACAATGTCAGTTGGGCAATGTGAAAACAAGCCCCCCAAGGAGCCCATAACATCTAAATATTTGAAAAATACAAGACAAACCTGATGAGGTGAGATTTGGACGGAATTCTGGAGGAAATCAGGGAAGATATTCCAGGGATGAGGGATTGTCAATAAATGAACATGTTGGGAGACAGGAGTGTCTCATGCAAGGAACAAAAAAGAGCCCAGTGTCACTATTTTTAAAGAATATCTGAAAAGGAAAGTGTAATAAGACTGCAAAGGTAGGAAGGGGTCATGAAGGTCTTTAAATGCCAAACAGGACTTCCTCTCAGATACTGGAGGTAATAAGGAGCCACTGGAATTTATTGATTAGGATGGGTGAAGGTCAGACCTGTGTGTGATCTAGGAAATCACTTTGAATGCTAAACAAGGGTAGATTATAATGAGAGACATGAAGCTGGGAAGATTTGCAGTAATCTGGGTAAGGGAGGAGGGCCTTGAGAAGGTATTTACTATGAGTAAGGAAGGGGCTGCAAGGGAGAGACATGAAGGCAGACAATAGAAAGGTTTAGGAGCAAAGAGAATAAACTTTGTTTTGGGTGTGCTAAGTTTGAGATGTCTATGGGACCTCCATTCTGAGATGTCTAAAAGGCAGCAGCTATTAATGAGGGAACTGGAGTTAAGGAAAAAGACTAGGAGAGAAGACCTGGGACAAAGTCTTGAGGTACACTCACAGTTAAGGGACATGTCTTAGATGAAGATCCAGCAAAGGAAACTTTGAAAGAGCATTCAGAAAGGTAGGAGAACCACCAGAAGAGAGCTGTCACAAAAATATAGAAAGTATCTAAGATGATGTTCACTAATGTCAGCAGTTGGGCAGAGCATTGGATGGAGACCTAAACCTAACTTCAGGAAGACAAGTTCAAATCTAAATCTAGACATTTCTAGTGTAGATCCTGGGCAAATCACTTCTTTGCCTGTTTCCTCATCTGTAAAATGGGGATAATAACATCTACCCCCAGGATTATGAGTTTCAAATAAGACATTTGTAAAGCATTATATAGATGCTAATTACTAAAGGCTGAAGAAAGGTCAAGCAGGATGAGGATGGTAAATTGAATAAGTACAATTTCATGTGAATAATGAGGTCAGCAGCCAGACTGCAGAAGTTTTCCAAGTGGGCTGGAGAGAAAGTGGCCCCTAATATAGTTTTCTCAAGTAATTTTTTTTTTTTTTAAAGAAAGGAGAAATATCAAATAACAGCTAGCAGGGATGATCAGATCAGGGAATTTTAAGGATGGAAAACGGTAACAGGGAACTAACCAGAACATAGGAAGAGACAAATTTAGAGAATAGGAATGACTATGGAGACATCTACCAAAAATGGGAAGGGAAAGGATTAAGGATGCCTAAAGGGGAGTTGCTTTGGCAAGAAGAATCACTTCTTTATGAAAGATAAGTGTGATGGAGGAAAACAGTGGAGGAAGATGTCTGAATTGATATGAAAAGAAAAGAAGAGAACACTTTTTTTTCTTTCTTTTTTTTTTTTTTAATGAAGTAGGAAATACAGAACTCAGCTAAGAGGATTAAGAAAAGGAGGTATCATGGGAGGTTTGCAAAAGAATGAGGACTGGAACAGCTGCTGAGGTGAGTGGGTTGGTGAACTGATTATAAGAGTGCCTTGCTGCAGTGAGGGCCTAGCTAAGATCATGTTACATAAATTTGTGGTGGACCCAGTCAGCAGGATTTCATAACAAATGAAGGGAGTAGATCAGCTGACTGTCTTTCTCCAATTCTATTCAGTGGCATTTGAATCAGGGTGAAGAATGGTGGGAGTTTGTTGAGGTGCATTTAGCCATAGGATAACAAATACAAGAGTATAGAAAATAGTGTAAAGTTGAAGTGGTTCATCAAGGTGTTTAGATTGAGGAGGGGGTGAGTGAATGTAGAGGTGATTAGGAAAGAATTGAAGGGGATAGGTATGGAGGTCATGACAGGTTAGGAGTTTAAAACAATGATGGAATGATAAACAATTTTAAGAACAGTTGAGGGTGATAGCAATATGAGGAACATGATCATCTTTTTATTCAGCAGAGGTGGACTTTAAGGAATAGATCACAGAAACTCTGAAAATAGATAATGTGTATGTTAAAATGTGACAGAGAAACAGGAATTATGATAGGAAAGCTGTGAGTCGGACAGTAAACTCATTTACTGTCCTGGACACCTGTACAGTTTATAGCTGATAAAGGTACTTTTGCTACAGATGCCTGAAATAACTAGGATGTGAAATTTTTTTTTAAACAGAAGTACAAACAAGGGGAGAGAATTCAAGGGCTAAAAGGGATTTCTATTGGCTGAGGAAGGCTTTTTGGAAGTGGCATCATACATGCCATCACTGTTAGTTTCTGGAACCCTTTTATGTGATTCTCACATTTATTTGTCAAGCCCTTAATTTTTCCTCCCTCCTTCAGTTCTGCCTCAATTGCCTATTGAACATCTTAAACTCAACATGTTCAAAACTGAACAAATTACTTTTTACCCTAAACTGTTTCCTCTTCAAACTCCTAATAATATGGATGATACCCCCCATCCTCCCAGTAATCCAGGTGTGACAGCAAGCTGTCCAAGTCAAGTCTACATTCTCTGTCATTCCCTGTAACCAATTTATTGACAAATCCCATCAATTCTACTGCCACATCTCCATGAGCACCTCTCTTTTCCCTCAAAACCCCTCCTCTGATATTGTCATCCACCCTGGCATAGGCCCTTATTCACATCTGGACTACTGAAATAGCCTTCAAGTTAAGTCTCTTCACACATACACTTATACCTTTATACCTTTATTTATTTATGTGTGTGTACACACAAATTTCCAGTCTTATACTACTTCTTCCCATGAACTCTAGGATCCATTGACAATCTACCTTGCTATTTCTTTTCTAAGACACTTCACTTCCTGATTCTGTGCATTTTCACTGGATTGGTCTTCCCTTCCACTTCTACTCCTGGTTTCTTCAAGTCCAAGTTAAAATCCCATTTTCTATAAGAAACTTTTTCTAATCCCCTTAAATCTAAGGCCTTCCCTCTGACCCTACTTCCATTGCACCTTATATTTTTTGCACATACATAACTGTTTGCATGTCGTGTCCTCCTCCAGTATAATGTAAACTCCTGGAGGGCAGGGACTATTCTTTTTTCCCTTGTATTATTAAAGGCATTAGAATATTAGATTTATAATACACAAACCCTTTGAGATTTGCAAAATGACTTATATGTACTAACTCATATTCCCAGCACTTAGCAAAGTGCTGAATACAAGGTAAATTCTTAAATGCTTGTTGACTAGCCTCCTGGAACACTCCTCCCAAACATTACACATCATAGCACTGCCCGCCCCCTCCCTCTACAATCCAAGACTAAGGCTGAAGATTTTGGAAGCTCATTGATGCCCTCTGGTGGAAAGCAGTTTTATTTCAACATCAATTATGATTTATGCTTCCCATTTGTGCTCTGGATAATCTAATAAATCTTTACTATTGATGCGGATGTGATCCCTTTAAGATTCCTTTCTTTCTGACTCCCAACTCCCCCCCTAGTTAATGTAATTACCCTTTTGACTCACAAATTCTGGTCCCTTTGAATTCCAATAGAAGATCCGGACCTGTCCCAGCCCCTATCAGGTCTGAGCCAACTCCGGGGTATACCCAAAAGCCCCTCTAGCATTTAAATCTCCCTTTATAAAAGGGCCACGCTGGGACCCCCATCTTTGCAGAGATTCCAAACATGCTAGCCATGTCAGGACCCTCTGTCCACTGGACCCTCTGTCTGGTGCCCTTCTTATCTCTACTTTCGCCTATACTTTAACCTTGCTTCCAAACCCTATAATAAACTTCTTTTATCAATCTAGCTTTTCGGGCCGATAAATGCTTTTACTGGGGACTTGCACTGCTACCAGGCCTCATTTACCGCCATATCCTTGCGCCGAATCCGAGGGGGATGCAGGGGAGCTCTGTTTGGCTCCCTGTACCCCAAACCTGCCACTAGACCTCAACTAAACCCTAATTTCATTTAGGTACCCCAAATCTAGAACTCATCACTATCACCTTACTCTGAATGTTTCTACCTTTCCTTAATTCCTGGAGAACTATCTTGTTTACCCCTATTTTTTCTGTCTTTATTCATCTTTCCTCCCCAATCCCCAAATATTTTCCTTTGATCTGCAGTGTTACTTAATTCTCCCTAAGGAAGTGAAAATCACAGGAGAATATATACAAAGAGAAATGCAAACTAGTCCTTGCCTTCAACAAAATTATATTCTAACAAGTTTCTGTTCCAATGTACTGAAAGATCCTGCAGTCCTTAGGGTTACAAGTAGGCAAGATGATGGTAAAAGATCTTTAATGTCATATTTCTTTTTCCCCCTCAATAGTATTTTATTTTTCCAAATACATGTAAAAATATTCAACATTCGTTTTTGTAAAACTTTTGTGTTCTAAATTTTTTTCCCTCCCTAAGACAGCAAGCAGTCTGAAATAGGTTAACTATGTGCAATCCTTTTAAACATATTTCCATATTTATCATGTTGTGCAAGAAAAATAAGACCAAAAGCTGGAAAAAAATCACAAGAAAAAAAGGTGAAAATACACTTCAATCCATATTCAGTCTCCATACTTCTTTCTACATGTGACTGGCATTTTCCATCCCAAATCTACTGAAATTGCCTTGAAGCACCAGATTGTTGAGAAGAGTCAAGTCCATCACAGTAGATCATGACATAAAACTGTTGTTACTATATACAACATTCTCCTGGTTCTGCTTGATTCACTTAGCATCAGTTTAAGTAAGTCTTTTGTCAGTTTTTCTGAAATCAGCCTGTCCATTTCTTATAGAATATTCCATTACCTTCATATATCATAATTTATTCCAGCTATTTCCCAACTTGTAGAGGGCTGGAATTCTGGAGAAATATACTTGAAACAAGGATACTTATAGCAGGGTGTTAACTCTGATGAGATGTGATTGATGAGATGATTATTCTCTAGTTCACAGATACTTAATACTTAGTAAAGGGCTGAAACTCTTAAAAGGTGTGCTTGAATCAGACAATGGAGCACTTAAGGCTAATTACTAGTCGACAATGACTATTAGCATGTTTAGAAAAATGGCCCTTCTCACTGTTCCTGGCTGGCTCAATGTTTGGTGTATACAGATAGTCCCAGACAAGAATTAGCGGGGGTGGGGTGAGACAAGTGGGACTCAACTTTTTGGCAGGAGGAGGAGAGAAGTTGGTGGGGAGCCTCGTGGCAGTTTGTCTGTCTCCTTCACTTCTCCCCCTAAAGACCAAGGACTTTTACTTATCCTGACTCTGACTGATTGTGAAGCCTCCAGGGAGCTAGACTGGACTAGTGATGTACTGGTTCTCTAGTTTATACATACTTAGTGTGCTGTAATGATGTAGTCATACTGAGGTATATAAGGGCTGAGAGGACTGGAAATAAGAGACATTCCATTTTTGACCATCCTCCTGGTGGCTCTCCTGCTTCCTTCACTCCTCCACTAAGAGCAAGGCTGGTCCCGAGATCCTCCAGAGAGCTAGCCCAGACATTACACCAAGTGATGGGCATCCACTCAATTTCCTGTTCCTTGCCACTACAAAAATTTTTGCATGTCTGGGTCTTTTTTATGATTTCTTTGGGATATCACCCAGTAATGATATTGTTTGATCAAAGGACATGCACAGTATGATAGGCCTTTGGGCATAGTTCCAAATTGCTCTCCAGAATGGCTGGATCGTTTCACAACTCCACCAATAATGTATTAGTGTCCCCGTTGTCCCACATCCCCTCCATACGTATCATTACTTTTCTTGTCATCTTAGCCAATCAAAATAGATGTTCCTGACACTGAAATTCTCTTCTTTGGGTCTTCAATAGCTTTGGCTGATGAGGGGAGGGGTCAAGAGCTGCACTGCTAGGTTTCATTCCCACAAAAGTTGTTTTACCCGTCTCACCAGGGACAGTGATTTAGAATGGCTAGATATTTTTGTGTCTATCACCCCCAGGTCTCTTTGGCTTATCTGCCTTTTGGTGGCCATTGGTCAGTAACTGGTGTTGGGATTGGCTGTGGTAAGCCCCTTTTCCACATAGGTTTCCCTCCAGGATTCAGAGTTGGAAGTAGTTTGATCCAATTGGCATATGTTGCCATTTTGCCTCTTCCTGAAGGTGTCTTGCTGCTTTAGGCAGACTGGCTTGCCTTGTTGAAAAGGAGGCAAATAAGTTCAGAGAAAAAAAAACTCTCTAGTGATTTTACCCTATGGAGTTGAGAAGAGAACCATGTTGAAGTGAAAGCGGTGTTGGATATTCCAAAACTTCTTAGGTTCTAATCCTGACATTACGTGGGGAAAAAAGGCTTCACTTTTCTCTGCTATAAAACCGGGATCATATCCATAGTACTTACCTTACCAGGGTTGTTATGAAAATCAAATGAGAGAATTATTATAGAATATCATGTGAAGTGAACAAATGCCAAGTATCAGTAAGCAGAATTGGAAGGGACCTCTAGCCCACTGCTTTGTTTATCAAATCAGGCTACTGATGCAGAAAGGCTTTCTGGCCAAAGATCACATCAGTAATAAGCAGCAGAGCCAGCAGGATCCAGAGTTAGGCAATATGACTCAATTATGTTTGTCCTAGTCCAGATCATCTGCATTCTATTCCAGCTTTCATCCTGGGTCTCCCAAGTTCCTCTGCAAGGACACAGTGGGAACCAAAAGACTAGGAAGGGGCCTTTTCTCCCAGAACCAAAGCAGGATAAGCTATTTTAAAAATCCCCAGGCACTTGCCTAGACTAGAGCAGCACTACTTTGGAAATGAAGAGAGTTCTTAGAACTTTCACCTGTCCTTACACATTTTACAAAGAATAATAGAGGCTGTCTCTATCCATTTGTAGTCTGTGCTAAAATTTGGATATTTAGTGAAAATTGATGAATGAAGGCAACACAAAATTGTGGTTTTTCTTTTTCTTTAGGCTTTTCATTAATAACTCACTGAAGTGGAAAGTGGCTCTATAACTATAGCGGATGAAAAGAAAAGAACAAACAAACAGAAAAGTCCCAGGTTGAGTTCATTGAAGAATGTCTTTTATTGCCCTTTGCTAAGCACAAAAGTGACTCTGAACATTATGGATTTGGGCTAAAAAAAAGTTAAGGCCCTAAAAGCTTGCAGCTTTTTGCAATTGCTTTTGCAAATTTAATGTTAAAGTCACAGTTAATGAAAGGCAGGAGTGTTGGCAAACTACTGCTCTAGTACTACATGTGTCTGAGTACCACGTAGGGCAACATTAACAGGTTTCTCTATATAGCCAACTCCCCTCCATTGCGCCTGCTCCCCCATGCCTTCCCCTTTTAGGGTGCCTTCCATTTACTCAGTATTTTTGTCTGTTGTAGGCATCTCTCTCCCACTAAAAGGAGAATTCTTTGAAGGCTGGCACTGGTTTTTCGGGTTTTTTTTGGTCTTTCTTTGAAACAGGGCAGGCACATAATGACCAAGTAATAAATGCTTAACTTGTCTTAATGTCTAAATTCTTTAGCTTATACTCTAGGTCTGCCCTTCCATCCTCAGCTGTTCTATTTATGGGTAACACCACAGAACATTACAATTAGACCCTTAGAGCTGCAGTTAGGAGCTCTAGAGAAAAAGATCTGGATCAAATGGAATTGATAAGAAACGGGTGGGATCGTCAAGCAGCTAGGCAGTGGGAGGTTAATTCGGGGCACGCACCTTCAATCAGGTAAATACTGCATTTCTCTAGCTCAAGTAACAACAAGAAGGGAACCGCCAGGTCAGGAGGGCAACGGATGAGTGCAAGTACATCATTAAAACGGTGCATTACTGGAAAGAGACACCGATGCGAGAGGCGGTAGGAAACGGGCGGAGAGAAGCACGGCGAGGAGCCCGACCTAAGTCGGAGCCGGGTAACCAGTCAGTAACCACGTAGGACTTTCCGGTTTGGAAAGCGCTAGTGTCCGGCGTCCTCCAGGGGAGTCTCAGCGCCGCGGGGAAAGCTCGAAGCACAAAGGCGCCACAAACGGTCCCCGGGGACACCTCCTGTAAGACACCCGCCCCTCCCCCGCAGCTTAGTCTTAGGAATCCGCCTGGAGGGCCGAGAGATGACGCGACGCTCCTCAGAGGCAAAACCTGAACCCAGGCTCTGAGCGCCTCCAGGCGGGCTCCGGCTTCACCAAGCCTGCAAGGGTCAGGGGCAGAACTTAAACCCAGGGCTTCCTGACTCGGGCGAGGAGCGCAACGTGAAGGCGAACAGCCGAGGCGATCTCCGCCCAGCCTGACAGCGGCTCCTCACCCTGTTCTGAACGAGCAGACTGGGAATCACGGGGATCGTTCAAAATTCTTGCTCTGCTGCGTCCTGGCTGAGTGTTCCTGGACCAGTCGCTAGCCCTCACTGGGCCTCGATTTCCCCGTCTGTAAAAAGGAGGACCCGGACGTGACAATCACTCCCTTTTTCGGGAGCAGTCCCTTCATTCAAAGGCCGCCGCAGAGCCGAGAAGTACGAATTAGAACTTAAGCTGGGGTGGAGTGTCACGCCTTCTCCCGCAGATGCTTCTGCAAATGCGTATGCGTTTGCGCCTGCGCAGCTCTGAATCCAGGATGGCGGCCCCACTCGAACTTCTGCCCCCTTGTCACGTGACGGCAGCAACTCCCGGCAACCAGCCGACTATAGGGTAGAGAGAAAACGCACCACTAACATGTGACCAGGAACGCACGGGACATCATAGGCTCTAGCCACTGTCACGTGTTACGAACTACGGTCTCCGCTCTCCCCACCCCCGCCCTCATCTCTACAAGGGTCCCGGCGGAGGAGCCTGCGCGGAGAGAAGAGAGAAAAGGGGGCGGGGCGCCATTGGTCACGTGCCCTCATCTTTCCGGCGCGCGCTCCCGCCCGCCTGCCCGCCCGCTCGCCCCCGGCCCCGGCTCCTCCTCCTCCTCTCGCCATTGCAGTCGGACCGAGCAGCCCAGCGCACCGCGTGGTTGGGGGACCCGGGGGCTGTCGCTGGAGGAGGCAGCGGCGGCGGCGGCTGCTGCTGCTGGCGAGGGGGTGCCGACAAGGTAAGGGCGGGCCCCGGCGGGGCTCTCCTCCGTCCCCCTCCCCCCTGCGCACGGCGGCCCAGCGGCCTCCCCCGGGCCCGATCTCCCGCGGGCGTGAGGCAGGGAACCGGGGTCTCTGACGCGCCGTGCGGCGCCCTCGGGAGAGCGGTGCGGCCGCTGCCTCTGGGCCTTGGCGCCGGCCCCTGTCCCCGCCCGCCTCTTGCTGCCGAGCCCCCTCCCCCATCCCCGGCCTCGCTCCCGCGCTCGGCCGTTACTCTCCCCCATTGTGCCGAGGAAACAAAATGGCGGCGGTGAGGCCCCGGTGCGCGCGCATGTTCCCTTCATCCTCACGCCCCCCAGCCCCGTGCCCAGCGGAGCTTCGCGCCGGTGTCGGCGGCATGCGCGTGCTGGCCCCGCATCCTGCCTCCTCTCACGGGCCCGGCTCGGCCTCGTCTGGGAGGGCGTGTGTGCGTGCGTGCTAGCGGCGGGCTGCTTACCTCTTGCTGCCGGCGCGGCCTCCGGCTTTGTCCTCCGTCCACGCCCCCCCCTCCCCAGGCCGCTCCTCCGGGACCCGCGGGCACGGCGGGGATCCCGCCCACCCCCCATCCCCGGGCGGCGGCGGAGTCTCTCCTAAGCTCGGTTTCTGGGCTCGGGACAGCCGGCGCGGGCCCGCGGCACACGCCCCTTTTTGGTACTGCATCCCCACCGGGGACTCCCTTTATACTGGGATCTCTGCTCGCGGCCCGGCCCTGCCCTGCCCTGCGCCTGGGCACCGGGTCCGGGAGGCACGGGCGGGTGGGCCTCCGGAGGAGGCGAGCCTTGCTTGGGCCCCTGTGCGGATTGTGACGAGCTAGGATTGCCTTTGGCCTGGCTTTCTCGTTGCTAATTTTGAGGTGATGGAAAGGCTGCGTTTTTGTCGTTTTGGAAACTGCCACTGGTCTTTTTGGTGAACGCCGCTGCCTCCTTTGTCCTCTTCGGGCGCGTGGGTGCTCCTTTAGGTGCTCAGAGCAGAGCCCGGGCTAGCCTGTAGTCTTCCATCTCTGTACGGGCATTAGGCTTGCTGATCTTTTCCTTGCTGCTTCGGAAAAGGGAGGAGGGATGGGGAATGACTTGGGTTTATGTAGCTAAGGATTATTTTCTGTAAAAGAAAAGGGAGATTTAATAATTGGCTTTAGGGAAACTTTTCCATACCCCACTGGAATCTCTCCCAGTTCCACCCCCCAAAAAAGGAAAAGAAGAATCAGTAATGAGTGCTCGAGATTGTTAAGCAAGTCATCTCCCAGACTGAACTGGGGATTTGATTAAGCCTTTCATTGTTCCCTCTAGATTTCACTGATTTGAGTTTTTCTTAACATTTGTAAATTTAGATCGGTGAGAAGTTGTTTGCTACATCTTTGAAATCTCATATTCAGTTGAGTTAGGATGCTAAGGTACCAAATTTGGTCTTGCAGCAGCCCTGATGTTGAAGTGTGGAAATGAAGAACAGTAAAACGGTGAATTCAGAGGTGGGGAGAGGAAGAGATTCTCATGGCACTTTTCTGTTACTTTGTAGGCCTGCATTATTGTCTTTTTCCATCTTTAATGTGCAAAAGTAATCTCAGATTTTAACCAGCTACTATTTTTTTGCAGAGATTGTGAGTGAAATTTGGTTGTCTTTTTCTGCACCTAAATGCTGGCGGAAGGTCTGTGCTGAATGTAGAACCTGGCCTCCTTTACATTAGGGTCAGGTTCTTGGCCCTTAAGTTTGTGATCTAAGGACATCACCGTGCAACTGAACTGTCCTTAATCAAGTGGAAGCCTTTTCACTGAAGGAAAATGGTCCAAGGGAACAATTTCTTTAATTGTTTGCAGTATACTCACAATTCTACAGGCTCCTTTTCTGTTAACTGTTGAAATCAGATTATTTTTTTCTCAATTTGAGAATTTATTTTCAAGTGGTATATTGTCATTAGTGTTAATATTTTGAATTTCCAGAGTCTTAAAATGTGCTTTTTTGTACATTCCATCTAAACACCACTTGTGATAGAATAGAGGAGATATCAAAAGAAGAGCAAGTATTAGAGTTTCCTAAGAATATCATCTTCTTTATTTATGGCAGCATCATCTAGTCTGTCCATCTTTTGGTTGGTCTTTAGCAGAACTTCTATATTGAGAATGAAATCTGCTTTTAAAGTTTAGTTTAAGTGGGTACCTAACTATATGGACTTTGTATCCTCATGTAATTTGTTTCAAATTGCATCTTTAATTGCTTCAGAGAGAAAAAAGTTTTTTTTTTTTTTTTTTTTTTTTGTGATATGTGGCATGCAAACCTATATCTTTTGAATCCAAGGCTAGTGTTTTTTTTTTTTTTCTTCTAAACAAAACTTCTACCTCTCAGCTGAGGTGTGGGCGTCATATTTCTTGCTACAGTTTTTGGTTGCTTAGGCTACAATAACTTTAGCTTATCTTTTTTTTTTTTTTTTTTTTTTTTTTTTTTTAAGGTAAGTGGATGTCTGCTTCTGCCAGACATAAAAATGTTAGCAGAAATAATGCTTCTAAACATGAGTTAGGTGTATTTGTTTTGTTCATCCTCATCATTTATTAATTTTATGTCTCCTAGGGTATATGATCTGTTAAACATCCAGAGATTCTTCCAAGACAGTACTTGACAGGTATAACAATATAGTTGACAAGTGAACCACTTAAGTTAAAATAGAATTAGAATGGTTGCTATTCTTAAATGTACATGAAAAAGAATGACCATCCTAATGGCTTAATTTAACAAACTTTTAACAATTTTGAATTGCAGCTTCTAGTTACCAAGATTGCATTAGAGACTGACTTTTATTGCATATTATTGATACATTTTTAGGGAAATATGTAATGGTAATAGTTGAAATGAATCATTCTCATTATTTTAACATGTGTACGATGCCTTCACATTCAAATTTGGACTCTGGATATTTGAGATGTTGAATCATTTCATCTGAGCTAGTCCCATTGGAAATACTAATTTAAACATTTTTTTGAAAATGCTTATTCTTAGGCTTACTTTAAATGATTTTGGTTAAAGGTAATGTCCTCAGTCAACAAGCATTAAGGGCCTATGTGGCCTTTAGGACTGTTGCTAAGCAACTGGACCACATAAAAAGGCATAGGTCCCTGTTCTCAACAAACTCATAGTTTAGTGGAGGAGTCAAGCATGTAAATGATGTTGTGCATACAAGAAACATGTATGATAATGGGAGGCTAAAGCTGAAGAGTCAACTCCTGATTATTCCATAATGGATTATTAGACTACTTGATTTCTTCCCCTCCCCCCTGGACTTTTTCTGCCATTTCACTTTTTTTTTTCCTACAACTGTCACAAGTGGCTTGGATAAATTAAATGAGATAGGACACATAGAGTTACTTTTGCTGCTTCTTAGTTTAGTAGTTTTGTGGTCTAAGATGGGAACTACTGCTTTAAAGGGCATTTTTCCTTTTTCTGTGGGTTTTCATAGTCCCATACTTTTACAGTGACTTTGACCTTAACTAATCAAAAACTTAGCTTGGGTACTTGAATGTAGTGAGAGGTGAGTGAGAAAGATAGCTGATTAGTAGTTACACCACCATAGACAATTCCTTCTTATAAATGGAAGATTACCAATGGTTTTTAAAAGTTTTACACAGAATTAGTTCTGTGAAAACATTTATGTGAGGGTTTCATTTTATATCATAATCTTAATGCCTGTATTTGTATTAGATCTTGTTTATAAATAAGTGGCATTGATACTCATGTTGATATCTTCAGATTTGTTAAGTCAATTAAATTATTTTCTTCATAATTCCTGAAGATGAATAACAATTGCTGCTTCATTTTACTGATCACTCAGAGTGGTCAGAAATGGAAATAAGATATACATGGGCTAATAATATAACTCCAGGCCTTAGTGCCCTTTGAATGGAAACTTATTCCCTCTGGGATTTGTATCGACTCTCAGGCTCTTATTAAGACTTGATTGATACATTATTTCATAAGTATGAAAATTCTAATCACTGATATATAAATAGAGCTAATATTGATAGAAGCACGTTTAAGAGTTGCTGTGGGGGGGGGGGAATCACTTCATCGAATTATTTTTAATTAGGTCGGTTCTTGAACACAGCCTATTTTTAAGCTACCACCAAACCCCCTACCTAAAGCCTTACTAGCGTTGGTGTAGAGCTTTGCTTAACAAAGATTGTGCTCAGTTGATAAAAGGCTGAAGAATCTAGGGCCAAAACCCCTTCTTCCTATCCCAAATCTTAACCACCTAGGATTGGCCCCATACCACAGTGAAGCATTAGAGAGAAACTTACTAGATGTAACTTGATTTTTACTAGCCAGTATAACATTTTATATTTGTATGGCTCTGTGGTTTACAAAGTACTTTGCTTGCAGTGATGTTAGATGGGTAGTGTAACTTTGAAAAAGTTATTTTCATTTTGTATTTTATTTTCATTTCATCTACAAAATGAAGAAACAGGTTTGGAGGACTTCCTGGGGTCATACAGTTATGAAGTGTTGGAGTCCTGATGATGCTAATCTAGTTCTTTCTTGACCTCAAATCCAGTGTGTTTTTACTCACTATTATGCTTTAAACTGATTTTTATTTTGAATGTTGTCAGGTGGCCCTGGCTTTTGTATAGGGCAGGATGAGTATAAGAAACTTGTGAGGTAAGAATACAAGAACACACTCCATTTGAAGGAATAGGAATCTTTTTTTAATGTCAAGTTGAAAGAATCTCATTCTGGTAATTAGGAGAGATTGTCAAATGGCATTTTGAATGTTTTCTTTGTATTATACATGTATTTCAGGGCTGGTGAAGTAGACTAGTGATTGGAAGAAAAAGTTGATCCCTCCATCATTAAAATGCTTTTAATATTTTTTCTTGTTAATAAAATTTTTTTTCTTGTTAGGATGCTTTTTCTCTAGTTGAATATTTAGAAACAGAATCTCAGACTTTAATAAGACTCACCATCAAGTTGGCTTGTTTTTACCTTTTTTTTTATCACATGCATGGAATTAGGATTCTGGGCGTACTAGAATCTAGGCCTACCATTTTTGTTATTTTCTAGAAACTTTGCGCTAGCAAAGGTCTATGGATAGAAGGGCTACTACTATCTTGAAGGACTATGGGAAAATACTTTCCAGTGGAAAACATGCCTTCGAGGAGAACAATAGAAATGCATACTTAACTTGCTGTAATCAATTTTCTGTTAATATTTTACACCTTTTCCTTCAGACTATTCCAAGCCCTTCTAGCTCTACTTTTTATATTTATATAGTACCTCATTTATCTCTCAAGTTTGTAATGTTATTTATCTCCCAACACTATACCTCCCCCCAAAGGGTTTTTTTTTTTTTTTTTTTAAATCAAAGATTATACAAATGTTCAGCTTTGTGCAGCTTGGAGAATTTTTTTAGGGTATATGAAAACTGTTGATTGCTTTCTCTCAGCTGAATAAAGGAGAATTCAATGCTTGATGAGAGCAAGAGTTTGAACTGGATTGAGTTAATTGTGCCACATATGGGTTAGTTGTATTTCACAGCTTTATTTTATTATTTCCTTATAAAATTAGAATCACAAAGACAGTTGTGTTGTAGAAGTTTTGGGGGCTGTGTGCCAGAAATCATATGCACTACTTAAAAACTTTTTTGGAAAGGGATTGCCTTTTACAAATAATAGAATCAAATTAATGAGATGTATTCCACAATTATTTATTACCAAGGGATTTTTAAGATTGATTTAGATTGTATATATGAAATAAATAGAACAGCATATCAGTTTATTAGGCTGTAAAGGACTCTAGCTTTTTAAAATAACTCTGATAATTACCCCTTAATTCTATCCATGAAAACATACATCATCTATTGCCATGTAATTGCATTGTGGCCTGATGCTAGAAGAAACAGCTGGTGAGGTGATTTATCAAAACTAGATAGTATGGTATTAAATATTAGAAATTAAATTACTTACTAAGACTTTTCATATGCTACTTGCTTTCATTCATTGGTCTTATTGACTTGGAGGCAATAATGAGAATACAGTAAATAAAGGTATCGTACTTTTTATACTTCAGTATCATAATTGGTACTTTTTCTTTTTAAGTCACTACTATATTTTATTTCATATTACTTTCATTTCTTCATGTAATCTTTTTACTATACCAGAAAGCTATCCCTTATAACAAAGACCAAAAAACAGAGGGAAAAAAGTAGTTTACAAAAACTAAACACATCATATACATCTTTTGGTATATGCAGTATCCCACATCCATAGTTCCCCACCTTTGCAAATAAGGTAGAAAGGTGTAAGTCTTCTCATCTGCCTATCCTCCCCCCTCCCCACCCCCCCTTTTATTTATTTATTGGTAACGAGGCCTGTGAGAGGTATTTTTTTTTAAATTTAATAGCCTTTTATTTACAGGATATATGCATGGGTAACTTTACAGCATTAACAATTGCCAAACCTCTTGTTCCAATTTTTTACCTCTTACCCCCCCCCCCCACCCCCTCCCCCAGATGACAGGATGACCAGTAGATGTTAAATACATTAAAATATAAATTAGATACACAATAAGTATACATGGCCAAAACGTTATTTTGCTGTACAAAAAGAAACAGACTCTGAAATATTGTACAATTAGCTTGTGAAGGAAATCAAAAATGCATGTGTGCATAAATATAGGGATTGGGAATTCAATGTAATGGTTTTTAGTCATCTCCCAGAGTTCTTTTTCTGGGAATAGCTGGTTCAGTTCATTACTGTTCCATTGGAAATGATTTGGTTGATCTGTGAGAGGTATTGATTGAAGAACTCCCAAGGAAGAACCCCATCTTCCAATGCAAATCTGCTTTATATTGGTACTATGGTTTTAGAGAGTTTCCTGGGACAGAGATGAATGCTTGCTCAGGGTCACCCAATTTAGGCTTTGGGGCCTAAATTGATTGTCATAAATTTGGTACAATATCATTTTCATTTCCAAATATATCTCTCTCCCCTCTCTTAGTAGCTAGAGCTATCTCATAATGAAGAAGAAGAAAATGGGAAAAAAAAAAAAAAGCACTTAAGTAAAACTTGCCAATGAATCAGTTAAGTTTGACAATATATGCAATATTCTGCACCTCTATCTTTGCAACAAAAAAAAACAAGAGAGGGACATTAATTTTATTTCTTTTTTGGATTATGCTTGATCATTATAATTAATTATATAGTGTTAATTTAAAAAAAAAAGTTGTTCTTTCCATTTATATTTTTATTTTATGTTTTCCTGTTTCTTCCTTCCCTCTATCATTTCATATATCTTCCCAGTTTTCTATGTATTCTTTGTTTTTGTTTCTTATGATGCAGTTATATTTCATTAACATTCACATATCACAATTTGTTCAGCCGTTTGTCAGTTGATGGGCATCTACTTTGTTTCTAGTTGTTTGCTACTACAAAACATGCTGTTATAAATATTTTGATGTGTGTGGGACTTTTTTGCTCTTTGGAGGGCCCAGTGATGGGAACTCTTGAGTTGGAGAGCATGAGCATTTGAGGCCCTATTAACTTAATTCCAAATTACTTTTCAGAATGATTGAAACAACACTACCAATATGACCTTTGTGTGCCAGTCATGTTTATTTCATACATACTGTCACTCTATAGAGTATTTCTAGATTAAAAAAAAAATACTGAATATAAACAGTATTTTAGCCTAAATAATGTAAATAAGTTCATTGTTGATGAAAAGGACTTGCTGCAACTCTTCTTGTTTTATGGAGTTAAGAGTTTGAAATGAAAAGAATTCTTTTTTTTCCCCTGTATTTGGGAGACAGACCACAAATTAAGCATCAGTAGTGTTGCAAAGTGTTTTGGTTGGAAATTTTTACTTTATATGCTTTGTGAAATCAAGGTACATTATTGACACCTGTAGTTCAACCTTCCAACCTTTATTTTGTGGTCCAAGCTAGTTCATACTATGGTTGTAACCTCTTAAGTAAAAACCATCCCACATTGAGCCATGTATCTGAGTTAAGCAAATACCTGATGATTTTTAAGGTTAGCATCTGGTGGCTAGCTATTATTCTTTACATTATTCCAATTCAGCAAGTCAGACACCTGAGGTATTGAGCGATTGTGGCATCTGTTGATCTTATATTTATGTGCATGTCATGGCATCATGATTGTTGAACTTCTTAAATAGGTAATTTTGTGTAGGTCCTTGAAGTGAATTCTCCTGCACATCTGTATAAAATGTAAAGCCTTTGAATTTATAATTGGAACTATTATGTGGTTCCTAGACCTTGTGGGATGATGTTAATTCAACCAGAATTATGTATGTAAAACTTTTCTCCTACAGTGTTGCTCTAGTACCTTGACCATATTTTGGAAGTATAAGAGTCAGCAGTTATATAGATTGAGTGATTTGTTAGGAGCTTATCTTTATCAATTGTTCTGTTTTCTTCATTCTTAACTATGAAAAGTATAGGAGAGAAAAATATAGGAGAGCTATGTAATCTGGTGTACATTTAAGTTGTAAATGATAGATGAGATTTGAGGGATTATCTTGATTGAGGATGATGTCATATATTAACATATTTGACATTTGTTATTTTGAGTAGGTGTGTTCTTCTCTGAAGATTTAAGGATCTTTCTTTCCATTGCTGTTCTGTTCTAATCTTCATACCAACTCCACTGCTTTGCTATATCTTTTCTATGTCTATAGTATCTTCAATACCATTCTAGTGGTATCACTTGAAGGCAATTTATAATTGGTTTTTGAAACCCTTAACTCCTCAATGAATTGTTTAAAAATATAGTAAAGCACTGTTTTACTATATGCTCTTGCTTCATCAGCATGACAAATAACTACTTATTAATATTTTAGTAACTACTGATGGAACCTACAGTTCACTGGACTGAATACCTTTTCTGATTTTTTTAGATAAAAGTTGCAGAATTGATACATCCAAGTACAACTGTCATACGGTTTGAAAAATTAGCAAAAATTTAATTCTCAGACACTACAAAAGAAATCGCAAGAGATAAAAAATGGTAAGCTACTAATATTCTTAGCTCTTGCATTTATATGGTAATCTATTTCTCTTTAAGATTTATAACCTTGAATTGTTTGTATTTTCCAGCGGCCGATGCGTATTTTTGTGAATGATGACCGCCATGTGATGGCAAAGCACTCTGCTGTTTATCCAACTCAGGAAGAATTGGAAGCTGTTCAGAACATGGTATCCCATACAGAACGAGCACTTAAAGCTGTGTCTGATTGGATTGATGAACAGGAAAAAGTCAGTGGAGAGCAGCCTGAACCTGAGGCTATGGATGTGGTAGCTGAAGAAGAAAACAAGGAAGGGGGGTAAGTTTCTTTTGTGTATTAAAAAAAAAAAAAGTGGCCAATTGGCAGAGGAATGGCTGAGTTTCCAACCAAAGTGAGTCTTTCTTCATAACATTTATTTGTTTGTCTCTCAGGGAACAGAAGACTGAGCACTTAACCAGGACTCTGCGAGGAGTGATGCGGGTTGGCTTGGTAGCAAAGGGTCTCCTGCTCAAGGGGGATTTGGATCTGGAATTAGTCCTTTTGTGTAAGGAGAAACCCACAACTGCCCTTTTGGACAAAGTGGCGGACAACTTGGGAGTCCAGCTTGCTGTGAGTATAACTCTTTGGAGGCAGTAACCCTGCTCACTACCTCTGTCACAGACTAAGAATCATTTTTGGAGAACCATTTTGTAAAATTTTACAACTTGCTTTCTTCATTTTAGATGCATATTTTATATGTATGTTAAACTGAATATTTTCATCTGTATGGTATTAACCTGGTCTTTTAATTATTAATGTTTTCTACTTCATTGTAAACCTACTAAGCAATATATCTTGTGTTTATGATAGTGCCAAAAGTAAGACTAATTTGTTTGATACCAGAATTAATTAAAATGTAGATCCTCCCTCCTCCCCTTTATTAGTCAACTTTTGCCTAGGACACAGAGAACAAAATTGAAATTCAAATAATCTGAGAAATACAATTTAACCTCTACTGCTCAGTGTTGCTTCACGTAGTAAACGTGTTCTTAGAAAGTTGCACAAAAATAGATACTTTTTTTTTTTTCAAATGGGCTCAGGATGCATTTATTGCTTAATATGTTAAATACTTTTGTAAAGCATAAGATTTAACATCTCTTACCATATCTTTTTTTTTTTAAGTTCAGTTTTTATTTGAGATTTTCCTTAAGTAAGCCACCATCTTTCTCAGCTGTGAAATGTAAATGAAAAAGCTAATAAACAAACCCTAAATAATTCTGTCTTAATATAGAGTACTGGATTGAGATAGTAATTACAACTTGGGGTGAAAAGTATTTTGAATTTTTTTTTTTTAATTCTGTTTTGCAGGCTATTACAGAAGACAAATATGAAATAATCCAATCCATTGGTGAAGCAGCAATTGTAATAAAAAATACAAAAGAACCTCCATTGTCCTTGACCATTCATTTGACATCACCTGTTGTCAGGGAAGAAATGGAAAAACTTTTAGCTGGAGGTATGGAAGGCTGAATATAGTCAGCACAGTCGTCTGGAAACTTGAAAATATTGGTGTTAACTCACTATTCAAATGTGCTATTCAGTTTTAGATTGTATTGATCAAATTATGCCTAAATAGATGTCATCACCTTGTCTTAAAATCAAATCTTGTGTTCACCTTTGTGAAACTTAAGGGGATTGACAGTGGTTGTGCTAAAATTGAGTAGCACTTTTCATTTGGGACTTCACCATTTTCATTTGGGGCCTTTAGTGTGTTCATGTAAATGTTGTGAAATTGTTTTTGTGTCGATCCATTATGTGGCCCTTTGAAACAGTGAAAACATGGTAATTTTAAACTCTTCAAAAATTGTTGAAGACTACTTGAATGAATTCTGCATGTTCATGAAGTTGGAGATAATGCAGTTTGTGTTGCCGCAAAAATGACAGGTGCTTCATTTGGTCTCTTCATCTGGCCATTTTTAGTGGTTGAAGTTTACAAAATCTCCAAAGGTGTGATGTGGAGTTTTGGATAAAGTTAGGCTTTCATCTAAATATATTTTTGAAATTATAAGTTGACTTAATGTCTGATCATTTGAATTTTTTTTGTTTTACTCCGATAAAAAAACAAATTCTGTATCGTAAACATCACACGAATGCTCATAAGTTTGTAAAATAAAGCTTTTGAACTAGCCTTATCTAAAACCCTGATCTACAGATTAAAAGAAAAAAAAATTAACTTCAATTTTGCTGCAGCACAGTCTGAAGATGCTTTTTTTTTCTGTGATCTGTTGATTGCCTTTGGTTCTGATATCTGACTTCGTCTACCAAGCCTTCTAGTTTGTCGACTTTAGGGACGCTGGACCTTTGACCAACAGGACTCTCTCTGTCACAGGCTGGGGCCAAGGCAGTCAAGCCTTGTGGGCGGAAGTGGTTCCCTTCGCTCTAGAAATTTTAAAATGACATTGAAAGCAGAGAGGGATTTTATTTTAATACTCCCTTTTTCTTAGTTATTATTGGTTTGTGGATCAGGTAGTTTTGGGGAAAAAAAACCCAGAAAGTAATAACATGTAAAGAAAGGATAGAATTTATAAACCTGCCCTTTAAATAGGACTTTTCCTTTTGCAGTAACTTCCCTTTTTGCAGTTTTTAAGTTTTCCTCTTAGGGAAGAGTCAAGTACACTCTAGGTTCTCCTTCCCTGGTAAAGGGTAGAGATCATCATCTTTTGGGAGCCTCAGCTGCCCTTTAGGAAGCTGCCACATCCCCTTTCCACCTGACAGAAACCCCTTGGTCAAACTGTACCTTGTCTTCTTATTCCATCCATGAATAGAAACGCTATCAGTCAACGACCCCCCGGACGTTCTGGACAGGCAGAAATGCCTTGCTGCCTTGGCGTCACTCCGACACGCCAAGTGGTTCCAGGTTTGCATCTTGTTCTTATATTTGTCTTTAAGTAGCAAATTCATAAACTTTAACTGGCTAACTTTATATTAAAGTACTTAACATGGGATGACAGCTGTGCTGAATTTAGTGCCTGTTGAGTACAAGCGCTAAAAGGAGCACTTGAATGAATTTAACATCCCAAAAGGGGACTTGTTAAGGAGTAGAAGCATAGTTGCTGCTTTGTGTTAAGAGTAATGTTGCTTTTCTACATCATAATGACTCAACTATAAACTTTAATGTTGTTCCTCTACATTGTTTACCCTTGACAAAGTAGCACTGCAAGACATTCTTTGCCTTTGGTGTTTGGGGGTGCTTTGATTTAAAGTGCCTGTGCTTTGTTACTCTAGGCCAGAGCTAATGGGCTGAAGTCGTGTGTCATAGTCATCAGGGTTCTGAGAGACCTATGCACCCGTGTTCCTACTTGGGCTCCCCTTAGAGGATGGGTAAGGGTATCTTTTGATGGCCATTTCTACAGTTTTATGTACTTTCTTTGTGTGATTTTCTATGTGAATGGCAAAAAGTTTCCTGTAACCTGAAACCATTTCTAGCTTCACAGAAATTGTCATTTTGGAGATTTTATTATTTTTATTATTTTGTTATACATATTTTTACAATCATGTCTTTACCTAAACTTCATATTTCCCCATACCCAGCATAATACTTGAAAACAGTAGTTCTCTAATGTTTGTTGAATTCAATTCAATCAGCTAAAGGGCTTTGATATATCAGACTCAAAATTTTCTTTTACACGAGTTTAAGTCCTTGTTTTAGGAAGAATTGTTGAGCATGCAGAAGCCGCAGATACACACACACACACACACACACACACAGAGAAATAATCTCTTAGGAATCTTTTGGCATTTTTTTCCTTTTATCTTTTTTTTTTTTTAAAGTCACTATTATTTTTCAGCCCCTGGAGCTTCTCTGTGAGAAGTCAATTGGAACAGCAAATCGACCAATGGGAGCTGGCGAGGCCCTCAGAAGAGTGTTGGAGTGCCTGGCATCTGGAATCGTTATGCCAGGTTGGGTGACTTCTCAGCTTTAAAACTTGCAGGGAAAGGAAAGGGACTGAGGCTTGTTCCTCAGTGGTGCATTGACTGGGTTAGGGCAACAATACCTTGTCCACTACTTAGGTTATAAGCATGTGACTACCCTCTTGCACCATCATATCCAGCCCTGTGCCGGAATCCGCAGCTGTGAAATCAGTGCTTTAGCGGACCGATTCAAGGGCAGTGGTGACCCACTCCCACGTGACTTAACATGCTCTGAAATACATGTGGATTATTTCTTAAAAGGGCTGGACGCTGAGTGGGTCACCTCGCTCAGTGTGTTTCCAGAGCTGGGTGTGGATGGGGCGGGAGGGGGAGCACCTGATTCCCTCTACCAACACAACCTCTTCAGAGACGCTAAAAGATAATCCTCTGCATATCTTCCTTGTTTCCTGCCTTCAGATGGTTCTGGCATTTATGACCCTTGTGAAAAAGAAGCCACTGATGCTATTGGGCATCTAGACAGACAGCAACGGGAAGATATCACACAGAGTGCTCAGGTATAGTTATCTCCATTACAAATGTGAACCCTTACCCAGTCTTTAATAACTGGCCTCCAGTTCTCTTACTGGGTATTTTTAGTGTAGCTCTTTGAAACTTAGTCAGATATGGGACCAAAAGTAAATGGATTTTATACTAATACAGGGGACCCCAATCTGGTTTTCTTTTTCCCATGGTGCCATATGTGGTTGTTTTCTATCCCTAATTATGCTCGAGTGCTGTTTTAGACACCGAGATCAATGGGAATTTATTCAGTTACTGTTGCTGTTAATAGGGCTTGTTTCCCTACATAGTTATGATACAACTTCATGTGGCGCATGGGCCCTAGGTTGGGAACCCCTGTATTCACGAGAGGGCAAGGGGGACAATCACAGGCTGGTCTTCCACCACAGCAAGGTTGGGGACCCTAACAGTCAGGATTGAATTCTGACTTGTTGGGGGCCACCTTGCTGTTGTAGGGGAGAAGTCAGCATTGACACTCAACTTTTGGGGTCGGGAGGGTTAGAGACCCCTCATGAGTAGTAGTGAGCACACACCATAATTGCAGTCAATGTAGAGTAGACAAGTAAAACTCCTCTTCCCATTTTAGCATGCCCTGCGACTTGCTGCTTTTGGTCAGCTTCACAAAGTCCTTGGTATGGACCCTCTCCCTTCTAAGATGCCCAAGAAACCAAAGAACGAAAACCCAGTTGATTATACTAGTAAGTATCCAACTTTAAATTCCATTGTTTGACTTGAATTGTCATCTTGCTATCAACTCACTGATTTCTTGTCAATCTTAGGTTTCAACCTTCATCTTTTTTTGTATTTATTTTTATAGTCCAGATCCCTCCTAGTACCACTTATGCCATTACCCCAATGAAACGTCCCATGGAGGAGGATGGAGAAGAAAAATCTCCTAGCAAGAAGAAAAAAAAGATTCAAAAAAAAGGTACTGAATTCCTATCAGATGGAGGAATTAGCAGTAAGGTGATCGAAAGTTTCAGTTTGGCTGGGGAATTTGTTGTTAAAAATGTGTGATGATATATTCTGTGGTAATGAATAGCAGAAAAAACTAAGGATAGTTATGTTCCTGATTTAAAAAATGGTACATATGCTGTTAGGTCAATTGGGTAAAGTAAGCTGACTTATTCGATTCCTAAGAAGAAAAATACTGTGTTCTTATTTAGAGGAAAAGACAGAACCCCCACAAGCTATGAATGCACTGATGAGACTGAATCAGCTGAAACCTGGGCTACAGTATAAACTGGTCTCCCAAACTGGCCCAGTCCATGCTCCTATTTTTACTATGTCTGTTGAAGTGGATGGAAGTTCATTTGAGGCTTCTGGACCATCCAAAAAGACTGCCAAGTTGCATGTGGCTGTAAAGGTAAGTGTGGCTCATGATTTGTAGTTTGATTTTATTGACAATCATAGCAAATCAAGTCCAGTTCATGTTTAGCTCTCCTTGAACTGTTGACACTATTTGACTATCATTTGTGAAAAATAAGAACTTTGAAAAACCTAATTGGCACCAAAATGTTTGTGTTTTTGAACAAAAACTGCTTCTTGTAGAAACATTTGTTGATAGATTTGGGGGGGGGGGGCCTCTTTCCTCTACAGGTGTTACAGGACATGGGTTTGCCTACAGGAGCAGAAGGTAAAGAATCAAATAAAGGGGAGGATTCTGCTGAGGAAACAGAGCAGAAACCTGTGGTTGTTGCTCCTCCACCTGTAGTGGAAACTGTTGCTACTCCCAGCGCTGCTTTTCCTTCTCCAGACCAGACGTCAGAGGTGAGTGCATAGAGGGGCTCTGGCCAGAAAGCTGTGGAATTCCTTGCCTGGCTTCTGATTGATTTTTCAGCTAAGGAGCAGAAATTTTCTGTTTAGGCTTTTCCTTAGGAAGTTTAATATTTAAAAGCCATGGGTCTCTTAAAGCTCCAATTGCTATTCCCCTTTTATTTCATATTTGACAAAGTCTGCCTTAAATCAGATCCCTGGATGAAGACACTGTCCATACAGTTTATAGTGACTGGGGGTTATGGGTACTCAACTGGTAGCATGGCTCTGTGTGCAACAAGGCTGCCACTCATTTGGACTTGGTGAGGTTGGCATAGGAAGAACCCTGACCAGGTGTGGAGTCTGGAAAAACCTAAATGGAATCTTAGGTTTTATACCTTGTCTCTCTCTAATTTGAGATGAGTCATTTAACCCTCCTGAGCCTGTTTTCCTTATCTAGGAAATGAGGGTAGTAGTAATAATAATAATTGATAATATTGATAGTAACACAAATGGGGATTATACTGAACTTCCTTTACAGGATTGTTATGAGAAAACCTCTTTAATCTTAGTGAGAAATAAGCATTCTTACTGGTTTGGACTAATTTTAGAGAAGTCTTAAATTTTTAGTGAGCAAGTGTAGACATTCTTGAAAGAAAAGAAAAGAAATAAATGGTTAGGCTTATGTTAATGTTCTAGACCATGGGAGCACTTAAGGCAGTGACTTTCAGTGTAATTGATCCAAGAGAGATAAATTGGCAGATTACATGTACATTAACTACATGAACAATATATAGTGAGAAAGAGAATGAAAATAATAGATTTAAAAAAAAAAATTGTTGTGAGGTCCTGTATAAACTGCTGGGAGGATCACGGTATGAACTTGGTTAGAAAATGAAAATGAGACACAGAAAATGTCTGAAATTCTAATCAGGGTTCACATTTGTTTTTAGAATGTAAAACAACAGGGTCCAATTTTGACCAAACACGGCAAGAATCCAGTCATGGAATTGAATGAGAAGAGGCGTGGCCTTAAGTATGAGCTTATCTCTGAGACTGGAGGAAGTCATGATAAACGCTTTGTCATGGAGGTGAGTGAAACATGTGCTTCAATCTTTGTATTATTTTGAGTAAATGGAGTTAGTTATAATTTTCAGGATATATCTGAAAATTAGTGTTTTCCAATTTACATCTTAATGAAATATTTTAAGTGCTATTGTATCCTGGAGCCTAGCATTTTTCCTGAGATGACTTAGCTCTTGTTCAGGCACTGAAGAAATTGTTGCTTTCTCTGTCTGATCATATTGATTTCATGCTCCTCCCCATATACTTGTTTTCTCTCATAGGTTGAAGTGGATGGGCAAAAGTTTCAAGGAGCTGGTTCAAATAAAAAGGTTGCAAAGGCATTTGCTGCTCTCACTGCATTAGAAAAGTTGTTCCCTGATGCTCCTGTTGCCTTGGAGCCCAATAAAAAGAAGAGAGCACCAGTACCTGTGAGAGGAGGACCGAAGTTTGCTGCAAAGGTGAGTACCTTTGATGATGGATAGTGGTAATACACAGAAGTTGTTTTCATTCTTTAATTTGGTCTTTTCAACAACCTCATAAGGCAGCTGCTATCACTATTATCCCTGACTTTTGGATAAAAGGTCTTGACTATTCAGTTCAGTCACACACCTAATCATTAACTAAAGCAAGTTGAGTCCTGCACTTCTTATTCCAAGTCCACTGTTTTATTCTCTGACTCATGTAGGAAATATTTCAGTGTGGATTTCTGGCCCCCCAATCATCTATCTATTTTATTTATTGCTTCCTGTCTATAATAGATAGACAGATCTATCTATATCTATAATAGATAGACTTTTTCTAGTATGGATTTCTTAATCTGACTTCAAGTTGCCCATATCTTTCTCTGTGGGAATATAGGAAGAGTACATTGCATGTTCTACTATTAGAAGTATTGTAAATCATTTGTGTGAGTTTAACCAGACTATGTTTTTAAATTTTCTCTTATAGCAGCACAACCCAGGCTTTGGAATGGGAGGCCCTATGCACAATGAGGTTCCTCCTCCCCCAAATATTCGTGGTCGAGGTAGAGGTGGGAACATCCGAGGTCGGGGTAGAGGCCGAGGTGGATTTGGTGGTGCCAACCATGGTGGCTACATGAATGCTGGTAAGAGTGCAGATTTTGTTCTCTTCTGCTTCTAAACTTGTTTAAGATTTTGGATTGTTTAATGTGTGGAATTCAAAATTCACAAATGAGTATTTGTCACCAATGTTCCCCATTGAAGTCTTTTCAGAGGTTAATTTGAAAGCTGTGAAGAGGAGCTGTCCCTCCTGGCTGCCCTCACTGAGGCCTAACCAACAGTCAAGTAATTTTATTCTGTCCTATTCTAGGAGCTGGCTATGGAAGCTATGGCTACGGTGGCAATTCTGCAACAGCAGGATATAGTAAGTGTTAGTTTGTGTTCTATCAGTTAAAAGTTAAAAAGAAACCCACAAACACTACTTGCCTTAGAACAGTTGAAACCTGGCCTACTTGTACCTAAGACTTAATAGCACAGCCCTTTTTTGGCAGATGGGGCAAGTTGTTGAGCGAGAGATTAATATTGTTTAACCTTTAAAGTGCAAAACCCATGTGACTTGACAATTCCTTTTTAATATGTAAATATTTTAAATTTCTCTGCTTTAAGCCATGTGAAGCAATACACCACTCTTGTGAATATGCTTTCCTGACAATGCCCAGCTATTTGTATTCAGAAGAAGCCTTCATTGGGGGGTTACAGGAGCAGAGAAATCTAAAACATGAGTTTCATATGTGGCGCTCTGTGCCATCTTCAAAACAATTCTAATTTTTTTTCTCTGCTCTGTCTCCCCCTTTTGTAGGTGACTTTTTCACAGACTGCTACGGCTATCATGATTTTGGGTCTTCCTAGATCATCTAAAAGTATTGCACAAAAAACAGCTTTTTACTCCAATTTTCTCGAACTCCAAAATCCAAAGTGTCCGTGCTGTGTCCCTGTGCTTCACTGGGTTTCTCAACCGTGGCTTTTCACCGCAGCTTGTCTGAAACTCTTAGCCTGCAGAACTTAAGACAGTGGCAGTTTTTATTGTGATTTGCCTTTGAACTTGGTCGTATTGATGTTCACAATAAGCGGAAAGTAATTTTCAGAGAATGTTTTTTGTGCCAAGTTGCACAAAATTCTAGAGCCAGCTTTGTTCAGCATAAAGGCAAAAGCCCACCTTTGCTTTTTATGGAAAGCATTACTTTATTTAAGGGACAGATACAGAAGCATTTTAATCTACCTTTGTCTTAATTTACAGCAGGTTTTGTATGAATTTTAAACCTTTTAACAAACTCCCAAACCTGGTTGATACCTTTGATGGTAATAAGAAAGACTTCACCATGTCTGAATCTAGTGCAGCCCGACTCTTTTTTAAGCATGCACAATGTTAAATTGTATGTGGAATCGTAAGATGTGCTAAGTTAACTTCTCCATCCTTTTGTAATACACTGGTGGGTTATTGCTTGAGGGATGGGATTAATTGTGGCTGATAGCTAGTTAGTGTACTTTCAAAGGAATTGTAACTGTGCTTCCAATACTGGTACAATAAATATCCAGGCATTAAGGAGTTGATGTAAAATTTTGCAAGTCCTGATCACAGCTGAAAATGCATGGATTCAGATTTTTTTATGGGCTTTTTTTATAATCAAGTATAAAGGGCCTTAAGCACTTGACATTGGTTGCAAACCAGCAGCAGGGATTTGTGTTGCTGGGGCTTTTGCTATAATGACTTTTGGCCAAGACCTGGAAGCTTATCATGACTTCTAATACAGAAGTATGTGGAGTCATTTGGTCATTCCATCTAGATTCTCTTTCACTTGTAAGTGTATGGCCCTTTATTCTTGCTGTAATACTATGTTTTAAATTTGTATGGTCCTCTTCTGTCTTGTTTCGGTCAGCGGTTCTTATCGCACAAAGCCTGCATCTTTGCATTGACTTGCAAGATTTTGAGTTTGTTCAGACACAGAAATTGGTCAAAAATGATTACTTACCACTTGTTCAAAGAGGTTTGAAACATTCAGTGAATACTTTTTAAAACTTTTAATGCATGATGTATTTTTTTTAGAAAGTTATTGTTTGAGAATAATGTCTTTTTATACCAGGGAATAGATGTTGTCCTGAATGAGGTGGAAAACTGCCACCCCCTCCCTTTTTTTTTTTTTTTTTTTTTTTAAATCAATACATGTTAAAGTAAATCATTGGATACTTTGGTGTCTTCATTCATGTTCTTGATTGAGGGAAGAGACTGAACATAGGTGTTCAAGTGTATGTTAAGCTTAGTGCTGATGTTATTAAACCCTTCTTGAAACCTAGATTTGGGGAGGCCATGGAAATATTTGTTTGTAATCTTCCTGAAGGAGAAATTTCTGCTTTCCCCATCTCTCCACAATCTCTTCACTGAGCATTGCATGTTTGCTTTGCTGCATTGTTGGATGTGTCTCCTTTCTTGGCGTTTTGGCTTTGTTACTTGAAAATGAGCTTGGTCTAATTGTTCCTCAAGCTGCCCAGGACTCAGTGATAGTGGTCTGGTGGGGGCTGGGGTGGGATGAAGGCTCAATTCCATAAGTCCAATAACAAAAGGCCACAAAATAAATATCTAGTTATTAGAATGTGAAGGCCAAGTTGTGCTGTTCCACCTCTCCTCTCCTTTGCCACGGGCTAAGCTTGCCCCTTTGCCGTAAGGGGTTGGTACTTAACCTTTCTGTTCCAGTTACCTGTTAGCAAAGACAGTGTCAACTTGTCAAGGAAAGCACACTCCATGCTGTATCTATTCACAGAGAGCTTAGGTGCTCTTGCTTTCTGCTTGGGTTCACTGGACTGAATTGGAAAGTGTCATTCCCTGTATCCCTCAACCCCCACCCCCTCAAGTCACTTTGGTTTGGGGGCTTGAACTGTCTGTCTCTCTCGCTCTCGCTCTCTCTTGGTCTCTCTCTCTCTCTCTCTCTCTCTCTCTCTCTCTTATACACACACACACACACACACACACACACACACCCTCTTTACCATCCATAAATCTACTACGAAAAACTTGAGGTGGTTCACATACGAGATTGACTTTGAATAGTCTCTTTAAAGCTGACTTGCTTCTTTGGTTATATGAAGCCCCAAGTTACTTGTGCAAGCCAAAGAAAAAATACATAAGGTATCTAAACTGAAGAGCACCTTGCACCATGCCTTACATACATTGTAGGCATTTGGTGTTGCATTTTGTTAAAGAAAGGGATCATTATGTCCCAGAGCTGGATGTGAGGGGCTGATGGAGGTCACAGTCTCACCTTCAGTTCCTGAGAACATGGCAGCTACATCCATCTCATGCTTTGCAATCCCACTGCATGTTCATGCCTCTCTGGGGCTGTGACCCAGAGCTGAGCTCTAAACTTGGCTCCCAAGCATGGTGCTAGTGGCGTATTGAAAAGACCTGCCTGGTCAGGGTAGGGGCATTTCCTAGGTCCCCTATCCGGGGGATATCTGGGAGAAGCAGTGCTTGCCTTTTGGCCTTAATTTGGCCTAAATGTATATTTTGGCCTCATCAGCACTCTTGCACTGTGGGTTTCTGGGATGAGCCTGAGGGGCACATCTTCACTTGTAAGGGATTGCTGGTCATTTTACTAGGAATGATCCTGCGATGAAACAGCTTATATTGCCAAGTCTACATTTGGGGCCTTCTAACCAGCAGGCAATCTCAGAATAATTGTCTGATTTGGCAGCTTCAATCCAGGCATTCCTTCTTGCTGATACTGCCCCTGGTCAAAGGAGGTTTGTGACTGTAATGAAGACTTGCCTGTCCTTCCAGGGAGATGAGCATGGGTCTGTGCTGGCCTTATCACAGTGAAGTACAGGGGCAGAGAGGTTTCCATATAACAGTCCCAGACTGGCTGCTTCTCCTCGGACCCTGGGGTTAAAGTCAGCCTTGCTTTTCTTTTCCTTTCTTTTGGGGAGGGGGGTGTGGCTGGTGGGGGAAAAGGTGGTTTTAGTGTGATTTCATCAGTGTAGGGAACTCCCAGTGTAGAAACTCCCTTCACTGATGCAGATTGGCAACTTGTCTGAAACTTCATGGCCATAGCCTGGTTGCCTGGGGCATTAAGAATTGTGTTGACTTGCCCTGAAAATAAGCAGTGTGTGTGAGAGACAGGCCTGGGAATCCCAGACTGGCTTTCTGCCATGCCATGCTGCCTCAGTTCTGCTTTTTTCTTGGGTGCTTTGGGGAGGTGTGGGTGTGTTAAGTGGTCATAAGTCATCAGCTAAACCAGCCCATCTATGATCTTTTAAAACATTAATAGCCACTGCAAGAGCTAACATCTTCCCTGCTTACACCTGAGCATCTCCTGAAGGAGGATTAATTCTTAACATCAGCTGATAAGGGGTTGGAGAGGATTTGGGAGCAAACCCAGACCACTTTTCTTCTTGAATGGATGGGTGATTGCTCAGATTTCTCTGGACCTCAGAATAAGTCCCTAAAACCTTAGCATTAGCTTCTGTGAATAGATGGAGTAGAAGTCCTAAGGGAAATAGATGTCAGGTATATCCTCAAAATGGGGTTTAACATGAGTTACTTTTACTTTCTTGAAGATAGAATCTTCCTCCTTCTGCTACCTAATTGATGCCCTCCCTTCCATTTAGGTCAGTTCTACAGCAACGGTGGGCATTCTGGGAATGCTGGTGGAGGCGGGGGTGGCGGTGGAGGCGGCTCTTCTGGCTATGGATCCTACTACCAAGGCGACAACTACAATTCACCAGTACCCCCAAAGCACGGCGGGAAGAAGCAGCAGCATGGGGGCCAGCAGAAGCCTTCTTACGGTTCTGGGTACCAATCACACCAAGGCCAACAACAGTCATCATACAGCCAAAACCAGTACAGCAATTATGGCCCACCCCAAGGCAAACAAAAGGGCTATAATCATGGACAAGGCAACTATTCCTCCTATTCAAATTCCTACAACTCCCCAGGTGGTGGAGGTGGATCAGACTATAACTACGAGAGCAAATTCAGTGAGTTGACTTTGGGTGACCCATGTCCTCATAGCACCTCTATTGAAATCAGGGCATTTGGGTGGGGTAGCAAACCCCATGGAAATATTGAAGTTCCTTCTAGTCTGTTAGCTGGTGAAGGCAAGTTGGCATGGGCTACAAGCTCAGGCCTCCTCTGCCTCAGCTCTGCTCTGCTCTGCTCAATAGCTGGTAAGGACTTAAGAAGGTGGGGCACAAAGTGGCAATACAAAAAAAGTATATTTGAGAATTTGCAGGATTTTTAAACTCCCAAATTAGATTCCCTAGCCCCTAATTCCTTGATTGTTTTACTTAAACTCAGTCCCATTATGTAGCTGGATTCCAGATGAGTTTTAGACTTCTTTATGTCCAGAAACATGAGCTTCCTATTGACCCTGGGTAGGAATGAGGGAGTGGGGTGCCACTGATTTATTGGTTTGAAGTCAGGCCTTGCCATGAAACAATTGACTTTGCTTAATGTCCTTAGTTATTGCCTAAAAAGAAAACATGTCAAAATAATGATTATTCCTTAATAATGCGATTTCCTTGCTCCTCATAGTGATTTATTAACCTCTCAAATTGAACCTAAGTATATTTAGTGGAACTGAGTGGTTCTTACCCATTGCTGAGCCATGATTGTTTTTTCATTGCCTTCCTATAAAGGTAGGCTTAGATGAAATGATCAGTTGTCCTGGGTGTAGGAGTAATATCTGGATTTTTTCTGAAACAGTAAATTAGCTGGCATAAATGCTGACTTTTTAAGAAACCACACTGGAGGGAGTTGCAGGATGAGAAACATGTAAGGAATTGTCAAGGGAAACTATCCCAGAAATAAAACTTGCGTTAATGTTGTAAATAGGAAATTCAACAGCACTGATCTGTGAAATTTTTTTATTTTAAGAGAGCAACTTGGTCCCTGGACTGATGCCATTGAAGGGAAATCTCATAGGCAGGAACTTGGTCAGCTTAGTGTGGACACAACGAAGTATCACTTAAGCATCAGCCACCCTTCTTTAGGAGTGTAGTTCATCTATCAGCAGGTGCAGAGCCTGGTCCTTGGTGTAAGCTGCAGAGCTCCAGGCTTCTTTGCCTACCTTGATATAGGGGTCAGGGCTTCCCTTGCTAGGGGAAGTTGAAGGGGAAGTTAACAGTGCTTTGTTCTGCCCTCCACTCCAGATTACAGTGGCAGCGGGGGCCGAGGTGGTGGTGGGAACAGCTACGGGTCAGGTGGATCGTCCTATAACACAGGGTCACATGGCGGCTATGGAGGCAGCTCTGGTGGTGGCTCCTCCTACCAAGGCAAACAAGGTTGGTATCTGTTCTATCTGGGTTTGGGGCCTTGGGTTCTTGAAAAGGGCGGTGGGAAAGAGAGTATAGCTGGAACCTTCTCACCCTAACTCCAATTTATATTTTCTGTTCTCTCCTTAGGTGGCTACTCTTCACAGTCCAATTACAATTCCCCAGGCTCAGGCCAGAATTACAGTGGGCCTCCCAGTTCCTACCAGTCTTCGCAAGGTGGCTATGGCAGAAATGATCACAGCATGAATTACCAGTACAGATAAACTACCTTTACTCCCCAGGGGTGAAGTTTTGTTACCTTCTGCACTCGCCCCCCATTTGAATATTCAGTTTTATTGCATCACAGTTAACATGTCAACCCTTCCCCCCAGGTTTCATGTTGCCGTGTTCTGTGTGATATGCAGGCGGCTACTCTGATGGTGGCATCTCCCTGTAATTCCATACTTAGCTGTGTTTGGGACATCTGTGTATTTAATGGTTTGTTAGTTACCATTACAACTTTGTCTGAATAGAGTTTTTGAGTTAATACAACTCAGTATCCCTTCGTCTATTTAACATTGGTGTTAGTGTTAACTAAGTTCGTCTTTAAATAGTTACGTGAGGGATACGTCATCTGTTAATGCTTTTGTGAAGTGAGTTAAACAAGCTTTCTGTATTTTAATGCTTTAGTGTTTCAGTTTTATAAGTGAAGATTTTATTTTAAAAACCAGTGGGAAAGAGTGGGGTTTTTTTTTGTTTTTTTTGTTTTTTTTTTTTTTGTTTTTTTTTGTATGTCTGGGTCATTCAGGCAGGATATCTGAATTAAGCTGAATGTAGACAAATAAAGATGAAGAAAACTCTTTGGGCCGATGTCTGGCCTGCGTGTCTGTCCCACCAACCCTGGAAAAGCTGCCCCCTCACCTGGTTCAAAGCCAGGGAGAGAGCAGGTACAGGGTGGCAGGTGGGGAAAGACAGGTTGGAGGGGGCAGGATTCTCTTGGGGCTTCTTAATCCCCCGAGCTTTTGGAAACAAGCACCTTTGGTAGGTAAAGTCTTCCTGTCCGTAAAGAGCCATTTAAACATCCCCCCAAAATGACAGAGGCAGGGGGTAGAGGGACACCATCAAGATAGGCTGAGGTGAAGTGGGATGAGGAAAGTTTTCTCCATAGGGAGAAGGAATGTTAGATTTTTCTATGCATATGTGGGCTAGGCTAGGATCCTTGAGAAGGTCCAGAAGCACAGAGCTATTGTTTGGGTAAAGCCTCCATTTCCTTTAGCCTAGGGGTTGGTGTTTATAGCTACTCCAGAAGCAGGCTTAAGTACAGAAGGCATATGGAGAACCAGCCATTTGCTTGGCATCTCTCCTTGCTTTGACTAGAGTCCCAATCCTGCCTTTTATTTCCTGTCATGGCGTTAAAATTGCCCTGCCAAGATGACTTGTAATTAAGGTTGTTGGAGGGGGAGTAATTGAGTAAGTGGATATCAACAGCTGAAGGAAGCTGAACGCCAGGACTTGGGGGTTTTTCCTTAAGTTGCTTGGTTTAGGCCGGGGTCTGAAGGCCTGAGAAGATGCTCTGCTTGGGCTGGGCCAAGTAACCCGTTTTCAAGGCTAAATGGTGATGAGAGGGGAGTCGACTTAGGCTGTCTCCTTGACTTCCTTGGAGATTTCAGCGGACTTGCAAGCTTAATATAAGTCAATTGTGTAATGACAGCCAAAAAGAGTAGTTGTGATCTTTGTCTGTATTGAGAAAAGCAGTGTCCAAGCTGGGGGTGGCAGCAGTCCTTCTGTGCCCTACCCTGTTGAGGTGCCACATGAGTGAGACAGGATAAGCCTTGATGATTAGAGAGGAGGAGGGGGAGGGCCATGCTGCCAAATGGTCTTGAAAGAAAGGTCAGTTAAAAGAACTGGGGATGTTGAGCCTAGCAGAAACTCTGGGTCATGATGGCTCTTTGCAGGTATTTGAAGAGGTGAAAGAGGGAGAAGTCTTGGCTTCTTTTAACTCTAGAGGACAGAGTTAGGAGCAGTAAACAAGCAGAGCACAGTTTATGAGAAAAGCTGACGTGGTAGATGGCTTGTTTTTCAGCTGAGGTTTGAAGTAGGAGCTGGAAGATCTTGGTGAGATTCTGGATAAGGTATGGGTCAGGCTAGAATGGCCTCTGAGTGCTAAGGACCTTGGAGATGCTTAATGCTTTCTTGTTTGACTGGAGAAGCTATTTCTGAAAGAATGGCCTGCTCTTGCACAACCTGCATGACCTTGGCAAAGTCATTTCACCTCCTCTGGACCTTAATGAAAGAGGATAGGACAGTGATCAGAGGTGGCATGGTGTGTCAGATGGAGCATGGAGTCAGAAGGACTTGGCTTTAAATCTTGCCTCAGCTGTTTTACAATCACTATGATGTTGAACAAAAAACTTTAAGGTTTCTGAGCCTAAGTTTCTCATTATAAAATGAAGAAGTCAGACTAGGTAGTTGCCAAGGTCCCTTCAAATTCTGTCATGTGACCCTAATGGAATTGATTTGGCCAAGGATAAGGAGGTGGGAAGATGCTCCTCAAGTGGCAGGGAAATAAAGAGGGATGAAAAGGGCCATAGTCTTGGTCCAGGGGACTTCAGCCCCAGAAGTCAGCAGTGAGAGCTGGAGAAAGAGAGAAAGCCGATATCTCACAGGAACATCAGTATGTAAAAGGATTGGAAATGATAACTGGTCCTATACTGGGAAGAATCCACAGCTCAGAGGTCAAGTGTGATGCCTGGTATAGTAGCTTTCCATCTTTCACCAGAAATTGAACAGAAAAGCAGATTTGGTAAGTAATACTCGTTTTGTATATATAAAGCCACTGACTGACATAGCTGGAAAGGATTTCTGGGTCACCTGATCTACTTCTTTGGGTCTCCTCTGTGAGAGAACGAGGAATATTTTGAGTGATTTGTCCAAAGTTTTAGGCAGTAAGTTAAGTCAAAGCTCCACCCTAAGTCTTTTGCCTACACGTTCACGTCATTTAAAGTTTCCAGTTAACATGTTTGACGTGTAGTAGTTTTGTAAATACTTGCTGATAGTAGGCTCATAAATGCTTATTGATATTGCACTGCTCTCAGGAGGCCTGACCCTCAGCAGAGGTATGTGCAATAGTCTGGGTGGGCCCAGGGTTTGGACTTGGTTCAGAAATCATTTCTATTTCATTCCCTCATTTTACAGGAGAGGAAACTAAGGCCCAGGAAAGGAGAAGTGACTTGAATGAATGAAAAAGCATTTATTAAATGTTTATTATTTCCCAAACACTAGATACAAATAGAAGAGTGAGACAGCCCCTTTTGTCAGGAAACTCATGTTCTAATTGGGGGAGACAGCATAGATAAGCGAGGTCAGCTATATGACAGAAGGGCCAGGACTGTAAGGGTATGACTGAAGGGTAGATGGCGAGACCCAGTTCTTAGGAATCATTGGCAGGTCAGATGGCAGTCCCCTGAGAGTCAGGAGGGAATTGTGATAGGGCAAAGAGCAAGAGCCACAGTGGTCCTCCATCTTGCTGGAATGATTATAGTTGGTGACTGCTCATCTAAGTGGTGTGAGCAGCTCTATCATAACTTGACCCAGGTCTGCTGACTCTCCAAGCCCAGCACTCTTTCCACTACACCACAATGCCTTATCTTTCACCTGTTCCCTTTAGCTGGTGGACAGTTAAGTGTACTTTTTAGTCACCTACATGTAGGTCTCCTATTTAGAGGGACTTGGTTGGAAAATGGAGTATAGCTGTGTTTCATGAGAGGATCATCCCAAAAGACACCATTAGGTTCTACATGGTTGTAGGGACTCCTTGGGTGACCTAGAGTTCAATTTGCAGTTGTAGATTAATGTCCCAGGTCAGGTCTTAAATCAAACTCATCATGATCTTCCTGGAACTCTATACTGTTCCCTAACATTAGGCCTTGGTTACAATTTTAAATAATTTTTCCAAGGTTTATTAAGCTATAAAAGCAAAAATTTAGTTAAAACTGTACTATGTCTTTTGGGACACCCTATCAAATGCATACTGTATCCTTTGGATGCTTCTTCCTCCTCTCCCATGCCATCACGACCAGAGGAAAGTTCATTTTTGTCACTTCATTTTGTTCACTGCCTTTAATGATTATATTGCTAGTCCAGAGAGTAAAGTAAGTAGGAAACTCACGCTGTTGGCCCTGAGGAGAGAGGATCATGATTGCTAAATAGATAATACTGGGAAACATGTATTGCCTCTTGGAAGGTAGGCCAGTACCCCTGCAGTTCCTGGGGAAGAAAGCCATTGACAAAGGCAAATTGAAGACAGCTACATTGATGAAACTTAATTTGGTACTGCTGGAAAGAGTTAGGAAGCTGTGTATGGATGCTTCTTCAAGCACTTGGAAGCATGACTCTTAAAGCTTCCAAGTAGATATTCTTTACATTTGGGGCAGCAACCAAGACCCTGATGAATAGATTAGTGGTTATCACATAGTGAAATCCACTGTAGTAGAGAGGGTACTTGGTTTGGGGGCTGATTTCCTTAGGTATTTCTCTACTTCCTTGTGATCCTAATGGGGTCCATAGTCCTATAAATGTGTCCTTTAATGAAATTCTTGACCTGGGGTTCCTTGGAAGGCAGCAGGTACTGCAGGTAGTGGGACAGTAGCGAGCTACCCATTCTGATCCTTTGAGGGTCTTAAGAGTCAGATTGTGATATGTATCTAGGAAACCTCCTTGGAGGAAATCTTGGTGCTTTCTGCTTTTATCTACCAACAAATCCCATAGGAAAGAGGAATGGAAGTGGGCCCATCAGGAAGACAAGGTGGATGTCCACTCAGATAACACAGCTTTGTGGCCCCATGTGCGTCAGATGACCTGGTTTCTGCTGGCTTCCTGGGGTTTGGTCCTGACCAACATCAAAAGGAAGGGGCCGGCAGGATTTGCCACGCACTTGTTTGGATGGTTGAACAGGAAAGGGGTAGGTGTGGGCTTGCACCTTCTCCACAGGGTACTGAATCTGCCTCTGGACCCTCTCATTGATGTTGGATGACCTTCCAGTAGTATTGAAAAGTTCCTCTCCTTCCATTTCTCTCCCCCACTCTGGACAGCACCTGAAAAACCTGAGCACCGATGTCCCCATGTTAGTCTTATGGTGTCAGTAGTATACTGAGGTGGAAGGAACAAAAGACCAGATCAGAGTTAGTGAGCTTAGGTTACAAACAGTTTCTGTCCTCACTCCTTCCTATCCCCTCTGGCATGCTAGATGATGTTTTCCTTGTGGAGAATTTAGTTGACATAGATCTGGGAGCAGCAAAGGAGATAAAAAGACACAATGGTGAATGTCTGCCTGCCTTTCCCTTGATGTGGCAGGAACTTGGATGGGGCCCTAGAAATTGGCCAGTAAAACTGTTCTGGGGGTATCCTTTGCAGGGCCTTGTTTTCTGCTCCCAGCTCTGAAATCTTCCTTCCCACTGAGGAACTCATTATATAGCTCACAGGGAATTGATGAGAGAGGGAGGGAGTTTTAGTGTGCCCTTCAACTTGATTAAAATGGGGACAAGAGATGATTGGATCAGTTAAGAATTCCAACAATACTGATAAGGGGCTGAGGCCAGGTAGAGGTGGGGAGTGTGGCTATTGAACTGGGCAAAGTTCTCATAGGTTTTATCCATAAGAGTCTTAGGACTGGAAAGGATTTTAAAGATCTTGTCCATCCCCTTCATTTTGCAAATGGAGAAACTGAGTTTCGGAGGGGGAACAGTGATTTGCCCAATGAGTGAGTTGGTATAGGATCACAACTAGAACTTAAAGTCTTCCAAATCAAGGGCCCTTCCCACTGCATCAGGTTGCCTTCCCTTCTAACCTGGATTTTTTTTTTTCCCTCCTTTTAGCAGCCCTTCATAAGAGCCTTCTTCCAGCCCAGACTCAGCTCTCAGGGATAGTGTCAGGATTACAGGGGACCTTCTACCAGCTAGCTATCTTTGCTCTAGCCAAGTCACTCTAGGAATCCTCAACACAGATAACATCTTGATTCCCTAAATGAAGGAGGATCTTGGTTTTCCCATCTTCATTATTGCTGCCTGCCATCCCCTCATTTTAAAAATCAATTTTATTGCATCACAGTTAAGATGTTATCCAGACCCAATTTCTTTGTTGCTGTGTGGTCAGCGGATCACTCAGGCTCAGTGTCCCATCATTTCACAACTGGTTGTGTGCCTGGAATATCACTGTGGTCCTGGTCTTTTCATCAGCATTAGGGCTTCTTTTGGATAGAGAAAAGGGAGTTGATAGCTCTTGTGGGGGATGTGAGGTAATTATTGTTAACATAGGGTGTTAAAAGTTTGATTTAGGAGGTGACATTGAACCAGAAAGTGGTCCCTTTGCAGATACTACAAATTCAAGAGCCCCCTACGGGTTCTGAAATTTTCCAGGAATTTTTTTTATTACAGAATTTGTGGTGGGGGACTAAGCCCCAAAGTTTCCTGCTACAGGTATTCCATTCTATTGGCTGTCATCCAGCCTCCTGGACAATTCTTGTATGCATCAGCTTTCATCACAACAGAATTTCTGGGACAGTTTAAATACCAGACTGGAAGAGGTTCTCCGGTGTTCAGTGTGAGTCCAACAAACTTTGAAGGACCTGAATTCACTTGAAGATGGCACAGGATAGTTTCTGAGATGGCAGTCTCATAACTCCTCAGATTCGGGGTCTCCAACCCTGTGATCTGGTCCAGTGCCTGTTCTGAGGCACCTGATCTTCTTTGCCCACCAACTGCCCTCCATGGAATTGAAGATTTGTAAAAAGCTGTATTCTATCTTATTCTGGAACTAAAGACCCTGTGAACAGTGAGATGAAAAGGATTCTGTAGTCATGAGCTTACATTCTAGATAATTAACAGTCTCCTTTTATCCTGGATCTTTTAATCTTTTTACTCTTATGGCAAACTGCCTGTCAGAAAGATGCCTTAGATCCCTTGTCATCATTTCCAGTGTTTGTTGTTGTTCTTGGGACACACACTCTCTCTCTCTCTCTCTCTCTCTCTCTCTCTCTCCCTCCCTCCCTCCCTCCCTTCCTCCCTCCCTCTCTCTCTCTCTCTCTCTCTCTCTCTCTCTCTCTCTGTTTCTGTCTTAGTAAATCTTTGCTACCATCATATTCCTTGTTCCCTTCAAGTGACTAAACGTCTCCCATCACTGCAGCCTTTGAAGTTCATGCTATCCATTTTTAGACACAGTTCTGATATTTGGCTGTAATCATACCAGTTTCTGATTACTTTACTTGCTTTGTCAAGAAGTTTAATACTTGGCTTACAGCTTTCCTTTCCACCCAAACCCTTGCTTTTGTACTTGTGGACTTCCCTCTACATGTTGATGTCTTCCTTGTATACCTTGGCCTTCCAGTTAAAATCAAATCCCACAAGCTTCATCTTCACAAAACTTTAGCCTCCTACAGGGGTGGTAAGAAATGCTTGTGAAAGCATTTTGTATATCTTGTCCTAGTTAGACCTCTTCTGGAGTACTGAATTTAGTTCTGGGATGCATGTTTTAGGAAATCACATTGAGAAACTACAATATGTTGAGAGGATGGTGAGGGCTCTGGACACAGCCATGTGAAGATTGATTGAACAAGTGGGGGATATTTGGCTTAGGATAGTCTGGGGGGAGGGGAAGAGATAGCTTGTAAATTTTTGAAGGGCTACTTATGAAAAAAGAAATTAAACTTTGTACTTCCTGGTCCCAGAGCGTAGGACTAGGAACGATTTGATAGGTGAAAAGAGGCAGGTTTCAATTAGGGGGAAAAAAATTCCCTGCAAGTACAAAGATCCCACTGGACTGCTTTAGGAGTTGGTGATTTTCCCTCTCTGGAGGTCTTCAAGCAGTGATCAGATCAAATGATTTGGTTGGGCTGTTGTTACTGAGATTTCTATTCAGCTATGGGTTGGACTAGACACCCTTTGAGGTACCCTTAAGCCCTCAGCTTTAGTGATTCTATCATTTAAATCTCTTGTACCTACCTCACAGGGTTGTTAAGGAGGATCAAATGAACTATTGTTTGTAAAGTGCTTTACAAACTTTAAGGCACTTATAAATGTCAGCTTTTATAATTCTGTGATACAAAGCACTGTAAAAATGGGAAGTTATTTTTTTCCTATTATGTTATTGATGGTGGCTGCTCTGTGTGTCTAGCTGCTAATGACTCTCTCGGTGGACACTCCAGTCTAGGTGACCACACTGTTTTGAACACTGCCCCATTAATCCCTGTGTCTTACTTCCAGTCCTAGAGTTTTGTGCTGGGGGCCTGGGGTTTGTGGGGTCAGGAAGCTTCTTGTAACTGAAGTGTATGCCTGGATCATTCCAGCACCCTGAATCAAGATGAATGTAAATGAATAGGGATGTGTGTGGGGGGAACATCCCCACTGCCAACTATATCCCTGACAGATGATGTTACCCCGCATCGACTGCTTAGAGGGGAGAATTTGCAGCCTTCTTCGTGAGAGGCTGGGCACAAACTTTCTCCAGAGACAGGATGAAGGAATATTCAAGCAGGGCACCGGAAGAAAGAAGAGAAAAAAATCGAAAATGGAGTCAGAAGCCATCTGATTCTGAGGGCTGATAACAGGAGGCTTGCCCCCTTCTGTGCCTGCAGACGTTCTCCCAGCTGCGGTTTACCCTGAGAGGCCAGAATATCAAGACTTACACATCTCTGTTGTCCTGAGATGTGATTCTTTTCAGAACCTTAAGTTCCCAGGTTCAGTTGCTGGGCAAGTTGCTAATAGACCTTTAGGGTCTAGGTTGCTGTAGCATGTTGATACACAGCTCAGGAAAGGGCCCAGAAGGTGAACTCAAGAGCCTCTTTTTATCCTGTTCCACCAGCTTACAGTGCCCAGCTGCTAAGCCATCAGGGAAGCTGAGACAGGAGGACTCAAAATCTACATTCCCTAGAAGTTTGGGAGACTGTAGTTGGGGAAACGGGTGGTGAGGAAGTTTGCTGCTTGATTCTTCTCTCCTGTTATATATTTTTTGTTTTAAGTAAATGTCCTCTTGCATTGCTATGATGTCATGTGATTAATTCTGACTGGTGGGGTTTAGAAAGGGAAAAAATGGCGTGGGAGCAGAAGTTCATAGGATCATTGATTTAGAGCTGGAAGTAATCTTGGGTGCAGTCTAGTTTGACCCTCTCATTTTTCAGGAGACAGACTGGGAGAGGTTGTGACTTGCCTCATGTCACAGGTAGGGCACAAACTAGGACAGTTGGGGTTTGAACCCAGGTATTCTACCTCCAGAATTTTCCCCACCACATGCTGTTGACTGGATGATGAACCTAGGAACCTGAATGTATGGTCCTCTACACAAATAAAGGAAAATGGGTCTGCCCTGATGGATGTGTGTTTTATGTGTCACCCTGTAATGGAGAAATTTCAATGTCTTCTCGGCTCTGGTCTCCCATGGGAGTGAATGGCCCAAGTCCTACCTCTCCCCATCTGTGTTTTTAGCCAGACAGTATGATATTCAGAAACTGGGAGGGGTTTGGTAAGTTCACAGGAATTTTGGACCATGGAATCAGACCCGATTTATGGATGGGCAGATTGATGTCCTAGAAAAGAGGGGCCAAGTGAGTTAGCCTGGTTTCTCTACCACAGATCCAGCATTTTCAACACTACAGGCTCCCTGGGAACCCTGAGTTGGAGCAAGCAGAATTTTGGCTGTGGTTCAGTGCGGGGTGGGGAGGGTGTGCCGAGTTTTTGAGACCCACCCACCTGGTCTTGTCTTGCTCCATCAGACTGTGCATGGCCAAGACTACTAGGAAGCATTGGTTTTGGTGGCATAGGAGCAACGTTGGTGGTTCTCAGATTAATTGGGGGGGGGGGGGTAGCTGCAGCTACCTGTCAAATATGTCTAGAAAAGAGTTTTCATTGTATCTTAATCACGGAGCCTGAGAAGGCCTTTTCACAATGTGTGTCCCAGCTTCATCCTATCATTCCCTGTTCCCAACCCCAGAGGGGCAAGGGAATGGGTGCTTCCTGGGAATAATCAGTTATGCTGTCAGAGTGCTGCATTAAAGATAGTTTGGTCCAGCACTCCCTCATTATACAGTTGTAGAAACAGGTCCAAGACAATGACACTGCCACCAGTGATGACTCCTTGGTCAAAGCCTTTTCATTTATGGGGAGGGGGTGGGTGGGAGTGGAGGTGTTTTCTTATTAAATTTGTATCTTCTGCCCTCCTTTTCCCTACCTTTTCCCTTTATCTCTCTGGATGAAGGCATTTCTGATAGCACTTTTATTGGAGATAACCAAATTTATGAGAAAGGAGGTGGGGGATGGCCTGGGGTGATTCTACCTTGCAGTATAAGAGATGCCTGCTGGAAGGCAGGAGGAGGAAGTAAGTTAAAAGAGTCCAGCAGAGAAGGGTTTCGTTCAATCTGCCACCAGAGTGGTGGTGCTTTTCTGAAAGTTGGGCCAGACTTGAAGAAGCTCCTGATACTCAGAGGGATGGACAAGGGATGAAGGATGAACTGTGGAAGTCACAGGGGTTGTATGATCGGCCAAAGACCAGAAAGGTGTTGAGGGGACTGGGGTGGGCTCCATCTCTCGCTGGCGCAGGCACAGCCCCACAGACTTCCTCCAGGTGGACAGCTGGCATTTTCCCGGCGATGGAAAGCACTTTGAGGGTCAGTTGTCCCGACAGCACATAGCCAGGGTTGCAGCAGTAAGGTGGGTACCTGGCTCTGGAGAGCATGTCCAGGGGCACATACTGAGGATGGATCTGCCTTAGAATGGGGAGTCTGTTTCTGTGATAGAGCCAGTGATGAAGTCTGGCAGGGCTGGCTGCTCAGGCGTCAGTATCTGCTACACCAGGAAACCAGGGTTTAGGAAGACATTTCCATTCACCTTAAGCACATAGTGAGTCCTGGGGCAGAATTGCACCACCCACTCCAGGCCATGAGGGTTTTGAGGGTCTGGTTGTGGTAGATATTCAGGAAAGCCACTTGGAGATCGTTGTGCTTATCATCTAGCAGACAGTGGGAGGAGAAATGAGAAGACAGGCCTATTAGGAAGAGGCATGGGATGATCACAGCAGGTACCGTGCATTCATTCCCCCATGTAAGTCGAATGGTGTTCCTCAGAACCTGGTCCTGGGCCTGAGTCATCACCAACATCAGCAAGAAGGGGATTCCCTCCCTCCCCCCGAAACTTGGCACTTGCCTGGGTGGTTGAGAAGGAAGGGGAAGATCTGGGTGGGCTCTCCTGGGGGAGCGGAAACTGGGCTTGCCATGTGAATTTCTCTTAAGATGGGCGGGAGGCAGTGTCTCTTTGGTGCTGGGGCTGTTTTGGTGCTCCCAAAGGCTTCCAGCCACCTCAAGACCATTCTGCTAGTAGCACCATCAGCCCCTCACAGCCTGCACCCAGGAAGACTGCCAGTACTGGATTCTACCTGAGCAGCCTCATGACGTCAGGGTTCTGGGGCAGAGAACAGGGGGAGAATGGGTCAGTACAAGGAACCAGGGAGGGATCCTGGCCTTTCTCCTACCTGTGAGAGACAGAATTACTCCCCGATGGCTTGGGGGTACAGAAGAGATGGGTTGGTGGAAAGGAGAGCAGAGTCGGGGAACGGTGCTTCCTAGAAATGTGGAATTGCCAGCATGCTTATTCCTTCACCCTGATTGTACAGACCTCAGTGGATGGGGGTGATGAGTAGTAATTCTCCACAAAGTTTCGGGGTGTTGCCTATAGGATCTGGATGGGTAATTAAAGGGAGAATTTGATAGGAAACTGAGCAAGGGAATTGAGCATTTGTATAGTCTAATGAGGACCTGAAGTTCTAACTACTAGAATCTTATAGGCTGAAAAAAATGCCTTAGAATTCATTCTAACCCCTTCATCATACAGGATCAAAGAATCAGACTGAGGTGTCGAGTGTCTTATCTTCCAAACTTCTTATTTCACAGAGGAAAATCTCAGAGAAATGAGTTGTTTGTGGTTGCATAATGACAAAGTCAGAGCCAGGACAAGAACCAGGTGTCCTGGCTCCCAGAGTAGGGACACAACCTGGAACTTAATGGTCACATTACTCTTTCTTTTCTCTTTCCTCTCCCTTCCCATGTCATTTCCCCAGAGAATCTAATATTCTCAAGAGATTTTAGGGCTTAAGCCAAGATTATAACAGCCTTCCCACCTCATCATTTTCACCCTGGTCAGGTCATAGCAGGAATTCTCGCTCACTTCCTGGAGGAACAAGAACCTTGGCTTAGCCTCTACACTGACCTCCATCCACTTGACTGTTTAGCTTTATTGCATCACAGTTAACCTGTCACTCCCCATCCCTACCTGCAGCTTGTGAGGCAGGCCATTCCAGCAGTGGTATCTGCAAAGGGGATACCCCTGCTCTGGTGAGCTTCACAAGGCTTTAACAGCACAGTTGACCAAGCATGGGACATTTATAGGTTTTCTTAGCAGGAGAATTTCCACTGGGTTTATAGAAAGTGTGTGAACTTGCCTCATCTCCCCTGTTTCAATGTGAACCACCCACCTCCAGAGCATCATGGTGGGAGTGGGGGCTGAAGCCACTTCTGCTTGTCAGCTCTGAGGGGAGATGGAAGAGGGAAAAGAAAAATGGGTCATTACTCAGCATCTTGACCCCACCTGTACCTCCTTAGTTCTAAAACTCTCCACCCGATGTCAGCCACCTACTGACCTTTGGCTTCACTTTTATTTTGAAGCAGCATCACTTCCAAGCCTCAAAATTGTGAAATTGGGCACCCCAATCTCCTCTCCCTCTGTCACACTTAACCTGACCTTTTTCATTTTACAGATGAGAAAACTGAGGCTGACAGGTAAATTGTCACACAAGCAATGAGTGGGAGAGCCAAGATTTGAACCTGTTTCTTTTTAACTCCAGATCTATTCCTCTTCCCCACCTGTCACTACTGTCCTTTGCCTTAATTTCCTTCAAGTGCTGACTTCCACGGGAGGCCTTTTCTGATTCCTCCAGATGCTGTTGCCTTTCCTCTATGTTACCTTATATCTTTTATATGTATTCATAGATAATATGCGTGTATCATTTCCCTTAACAAACGTGGAAGCTCCTTAAGCTCCAGAAACTCTTTTATTTTGATCTTTGAATCCTGAGATTTTAACATGATACCTGCCCCATAGTAAACCCTTAATAAATGCCTGCTTATTGATTCATTCCTCTCTTCTCATTTCCTTTTATTTATTTATTTGGCTGAGGCAATTGGGATTAAATGACTTGCCCAGGGTCACACAGCTAGGAAGTGTTAAGTGTCTGAGATCAAATTTAACTCGGGTCCTTCTGACTTCAGGGCTAGTGCTCTAACCTCGGCGCCACCTAGCTGCCCCTCATTTTTATTTTTTTTATAAGGTGTTTGCATTTTTTCTTTTTAATATATATTTTGTTTCCCCCCAATTACATATTAGAACAAAATTTTGACATTAACAAGTTCTAAATTTTTTCACTTCCTTCCCTTCCCTCCAAGACTGTGAGCTATTAGAGATAGGTATACCATGTACAATCATGTAAAACATTGCCATATTAGTGTTTTTGTATATAAGAAGACTCATATAAAAAAATTGAAAGAAACTAAAAAATATCCCACTTCAGTTTGTATCTAAACATGTCAATTTTTTTCCTATGCAAGTCCAGATAGTATATTTCATCATTAGTCCTTTCAAATTCTCTCAGATCCTTTCTGACCTTCCTAATACTGATTCCCAGGATAGAATTTAAATCAGCAGATTTTTCTTTTGCTGAAAAAAGATACAGGTTCAAAGTGATTTCATCCATTTCATGGTACATAACCTCAAGGGGGGGATTCTCACTGCTGGGCAACCATCCCCTCTACAAAATCTTCTCATTTGTCACAGGAACTGTGCCAAATCAATTTCTTAATTCTTAAGCCTAGAGGAAGGCTTAGGGAAGCCTGCCAGAGTCTGTTCCTGATGTCATGTTGTCCAAAAAGAAGGTAGCAATTTTGTAGATTGAACTCAAGGTGTCACTATAAGGTAAGTGAACAGATTTACAACTCTCATCAGAGGTTTCGTCAGTTATATACTGAGATCATCAATGTACCTTTGGAGATGATCTACTTATATCTAAATCTTCCATTTATTTATTATATCATAGTTTTTGGGGTGGTTGTTCATATTATATTCCATTTGGAATTTTCTTGGCAAAGATACTGGAGTGGTTTACCATTTCCTTCTCCAGCTCATTTTATAGATGAGGAAATTGAGGCAGTCAGGACAGTGACTTGCCCAAGTTCACACAGCTAATAAGTACTGAAGCTGGATTGGAACTTGGGATGATGAGTTTTCATAAATTCAGACCTGGAACTCTATCCACTATGACTTGTATTCTTTGGGAAATGTCTCCCAATTCAGTTTATAAACCACATAGGAAGATCAACCTTGATTACATTGGCTCCAAATAATCAATAGTTAAATCTATAAAATCCCTTCTATTTTTGAATCTTGTGATTTTTTTTTTTTTTTTGACTTGGGCCTTTTCCTAAATCAAAACTACCCTTGAGGAATAGCTAGGCTGGTATAGAGAATAGGTTGTTGGGCTCAGGAAAACCTGAGTTCAAATCCTACCTCAGGCATTTCCTAGCAATGTGACGTTGGCCAAGGCATTTAATCTTTCTTAATCTCCATTTCTTCATCTATAAAGTGAGGGTAATTCAGTGGCAGAGTAGAAGATAAATAATTTAATAAATGCTTTACCTATTTATCTAGATATGACCTTGAAAGGACAATACTTATTCACATTTACAGTGTTACAACTTCTACTTTTCTGAACATATTGTGAAATATCTACTACCTCTAAATCAGGGATTCTTGTATCTTGCAAGATATTTCACAATATGTTCAGAAAAGTAGAAGTTGTTACACTGTAAATGTGAATAAGTATTGTCCTTTCAAGGTCATATCTAGATAGATAAATAGGTAAAGCATTTATTAAATTATTTACTATGGGCCCATATGATACTAAGTGCTAAGGATACTGATGTAAGATTGAACCAGACAATTCCCACCTTAAAGGAGTTTACATTGTAACACATCAAAGGAATCCAGAAAGAGGAGGGTGGGGGAAGGTAAACATGTATGGCTATAAATGTCCAGGAAGTTCTGTTGAGGTCTGGAATGGAGCAAGATAAAACCAAGAATGGCCTATTGAAGCTTAGTTGTATGAATTTCTCCTGGAACCCATGTTGACAGTAGGGATTGAAGGCTAGATCAGCGATAATGGCTCAGGGGTTAGCAGAAGGCAAAGGATAACCAAGATTTGGGATTAGTTAAATAACTGGACTTTACAAGTATTCTTTAATAGGTCAGCCTCATTGTAGAAGGAAGTCCTAGTGGAATAGGCTGAGGGATCTTATCCTTGACTCTTGCTGTTTAACATTTTTTGATCAATAGGATTTTGATACCTTGAGTTTTCTTCTTCTGAAAACTTCCTGTTCACATATCCTAAACCATTTATAAAGAGAGGAATGGCTTTAGTCTTATAAATTTGAACCCTTCTCTCTCTATAGAAATAAGACCTTTATCAGAGAAATTTCTGCTTCTAAATTTAGCATCATTGACTTTATTGATGGAGAGCTTGAAATTTTTTATTTAATGAAAAATTTCCATTTTATCTCCTATGAATTTCTCTATCTCTGGTTTGATCTTGAATTTCCCCCCATCCATAGATCTAATAAGTAATTTTCTTCCATGCTTCTTGTTTTTTGATGTTATCCTTTATGTCTAAATCATGTGCTCATTTGGAGTTTGTCTGGATATATGATGTGAGATAATTGATTTATTCTTAGTTTCAGCCAAACTTTCTAGTTTTTTCAACAATTTTGTTGAATAGTGAGTTTTTGCTCTAGTAGCTGGGATCTTTGGGGTTACCAAATATTAAGTTACTCTCTTCATTTGCTTTTATACACTGTAGTGTAATCTGCCTCTCTGACAACCTCTGTTTCTTCTCTAGTATCAAATTGCTTTTAATAATAATGGCTTTGTAGAATAGTTGATCAAGATACCCAGATCTATATCTGGTAGAATATTAGCTACTTGAAGATCAGAGACTATCTTATTTTTGTATTCTTGTATTTGTATGTGGCATTTATATTTTTGTGCCTACTGCCTAGTGTTTAACACAGTGCCTGAAACGTAATAAATGTAATAATGCACTTTTTTTTGGTTGGTTGATTGATTGAATGAATGACTGGAAGAAAGGCTAAGGTGACAACCTTATCGTGGACATGCATATGATTTACACTTTCTTTAAATATGCCGGAAGGAAGATAGCTGTCACAAATTAAATTCCTTTGAGGAGTTTGGAATAGTAATTCAGAGTGCAAAATAATTGAGTCTACCAATAGATGGCACTCAACTTACGCTCTTATCTCCAATGGAGACCATTCATTTTTATTTTGTTTTTTGCCCTTCACTTTTCAGAAAGAAAGCAGTGTTTTTTTGTTTTGTTTTGTTTTGGACTACTGTTTCTTTAGTTCATCCTACTGTTAATTAACAAAATATTAAAATATTGTAATTATTACAATTATCTTGACTCAGTCTTTTTTGTCCTTTGGGAAAATTTCCTCTCTCAATTTCTCCCTATACTCAATGGATTCAAGCATATATTATATAAATTGTAGCAGTTTTAATACTCAAAATTAAAATGAAAGTAAAATACATTTCACCTCTTCAAGAAAGACATTATGATCTTTCTTTCTTTCCCTCTTCCCCCTTCAAAATCTTCAGTGCTAGGAAATTTCCTATATATTCACAAGGCTCCTTGCAGAAAGAAAGACTTAGTATTCACAGTAAGACATTCTTACTCCTCCTCCTCCTCAATAGCCCCCCTCACCCTTACCCCCCAGTATCTAGGATAAAAATCAAAGCAGTTCAAGATTCTGGGTGACACCTGATGTTAATAGGGCAATTTCCTTCTTCTCAATTTAGTCTCAGTACATCCCTTCTTTCTTTAGCATAGCCTTAGGATAAGCCTTTTAAGATAAAAAGGTCCCAGGATCTGTTCAGCCTTGTCCCCACAATGCCTAGTCTCTGGAGAGATTTGTGGGGAGAGATTGTGTGGCAAAGTTTCTTCATATTATATACGTTGAGAAGAATACCTTTCATGTGGGCATATCCAAAATTTTAACCCACTGATACTGAATCAACTCTAATCAGATGTAATTCAAAAGGGATTGATACAATTTTAAACTTGGATTTAAAAAACCAACAGTATAAGAAGGTGGAGGTTTAATTAGATGACAGTTTGGGTGAAAAAAAATTGGGGATCTTTTATAGGTGTGTGTTGCTTATGTAGATTATGTGGGTCCACATGCATTTGCCTAAATACAACTCATGAGAAATTATACATATCTCTGGAATCTCACTTTTCAAAGAAATTGATTCCTGTCAGCAGGGGAGCATGAATTGAGCACATGAGGCTGATCTGTTTTTACCTTTTCAGAAAGAATCATATCTGTGTGGTGCCCTAAATATTCCTAGTCTAGGAAAAATGAATTTTGGGTGTAAGCTGCTTTTCCTGATCATTATCTTTTAATAAGGAAGGAAGCTAATTTGAAGGCTTGTCTTCAAATGTAACATGAAGATTATTACAAATGCCGAATAGCAAATAAACTCATTTATCAAGCCAAAAGCAAAGAGAAATCAGAGAAATTATATCTTTAAATATACAATATATACACAGAATGAATGAGCTCTCCCACCCAGACTAGATTTCTCAGCTCACTTTGAGAGTGTTCTTGATTTTACCCCATGAGAAATCTTCAAAGTATCTACTGTAGCAAGCTGGAAATAGTGACTTGTTGGCTCCTTCATATGTATGCTGCTTCCTATAGTATTTTTCTCCCTCCAAGGCTCTCTCTTTGAAGAGAGCCTCCAACTGTCTTGTGTACTCAAAATCAAGCTGGGCTGGGCGGGGATCTCTCCTTTTCTAAGTTCTTGAAAACTGCCTATCTTATAGACATGAATTGGCTAATAATGGTTCTTTCCCCCATGAGGAGAGTCTCATGGGAATGTCTGGGCTTGAGCTGCGGGTTCCATTAGTAGACTGAAAGTTCAATGTGTCAACAATGTGACAGGGCAGGTACAAATCTTAAGGTGCATTCAGAGACAAGAGTCCAGAGTTAGGTCAGAGTTCCAGAGTTACACTGGAACTGCCCTGGATGAAGTCCCATGTTCAGTCCTTAGTGCCACACTTATGGATTGACATTGATGAGGTGGAAAATATCCCAAGGATAATTACAAAGATGATAAAGATACTCAATCTCATATGACCAGTCCAGAACGTGATAATGTTACCAAGTCACCCAATGATACCTGCCTTCATTAAGGGGAACATTGAAGCTGGAGGAGGATTCTATGCCCCATCTCACATACATGTGTGTCCTTTGTACATGTGTTGCCCAGCCTCATAAGTTTTCTAAATATGCTTTCTTTATTTTCCATGAGTGCTTCTTCTGTGTGCTCCTTTTTTTCTCCAGTAGGGTGGTGATCTGTGAAAGTGTGTACCCCTTTGTGTATGGGAGGATTTTCCTTATCATTTATTCTTTTCTGTGCTGAAGTGGGAAGCTCAGCAGCACAGTGGATAGACTGCTGAACCTGAAGTTAGGAACATTTGACTTCCAATCTGGCCTCAGCTACTGGACAAGCATTTAACCCTGTTTGCCTCAGTTTCCTAACCTGTAAAATGAGCTAGAGAAGGAAATGGCAAAACACTCCAGTAGCTTTGCCAAGAAAACTTCAAAGGGGGGGTCATGAAGAATCAAACTTGACTGAAAAATGACTGAATGCATTTATTTAAATTTTTTTGTTTTGAATTAATAATAGTAGTTAGTATTTATACAACCCTTTAAGGTTTGCAAAGCACTTTATGATATTATCTCATTTTAACCATACAACAATCCTGGGGAGGTGGGTGCTATTATTTATCTCCATTTTACAGATGAAGAAACTGATATTGATGTTAAATGTCTTGCCCCAGGGTCATATAACTAGTAAGTATCTTGAGGTCAAATTTGAACTCTGGGCAAGTCATTTAACCGTGTTTGCCTTGTTCCTCATTTTAAAGTGATCTGCAAATGGAAATGGCAAATCACTTCAATATCTTTGTCAAGAAAGCCCCAAATGAGTTCACCAAGAATTAGACAAGACTGAAAAATTATTTAATAAATACCAGAAAGATATTTATCTGTCCCCACGATATCTAGATATTGCTTGTCTAGGAGCATGAATCAAATTCAGAACAAAAGCTATCTCCCTCATCACCATCCCTTGGTCATCAATCACCAGCTTAATTCCTTCCCATGAAATCCTGATTACAAACAATACCACCATCAAAACCATCAAGCAAACTCATTTATCTAACCCAAAATTAGAGAAATCATACAGATTAGAATGTACTAGAAATTACATGTAAGTGATTGAACTCTTTAGAGGGAAGTGAAATTAGATTTCGGCTCAGCCAAGAGAGAAACCTAAAACTAACTTTCAGGAAAGGCCACATGTGAGGGAAGTGCCATAGGCTATAAGAAGAAATTAAGGAATAAGAGGGCAGAAAAGGGAGGAAGTTGGATGGAGTTGGGAAATGGAGGCAATATTGTACATCAGTGTGTACTAGACAATAAGAAGAAATAGCCAAGAAGTTCAGGAAACATTGTCTGGCATGAAGTCCTTAGATAATAGTAATAGGGAGCTTCAATTAATAGATATCTCCTAGAACTCCAAGATAAATCATATTAAATATTAAGTTCTTAACTATTTAAATGACCAATAATTACTTGACTTGCTACTGTAATAATTTCATCCTTCAAACTATGGAGGAACCAACAAGATTCTATTCTAATTTCCCTGAGATTGTTACAATGATTTCCTGATTGGTCTCGCTCAATTCTCTTCTTTCCAGTTCATCCTCCACACAACTGCCAATGTGATTTTCATTAAGCAGGTATTGGATCATATTAGTTCCTACTTGATAAATTGCAGTAATTCCCCATTGCCAGGTGAGGGAAGCTGTATGTGTGTGACCTCCAGTTTGTTCATTCTGAATGCATAGCTTTGGTTCATTGAGCTTTATAAATTCATCTTGTCCTCATTCAGATTGCTTAGCTGTTTTTGTGGTGGTCCATGGTCTTTGTGAAAGAACAGGATCAGAAAACTGAGTATAAACCACAAAGGACCAAAACCAGCCACCCAATTCGTGTCTGCCTTAATTTACCCCTGGCACTCCTTCAACCAACTCCCTGACATTTTTCTTTCTCTAAGGGCATGATGGACTTGCCTGCCACTCTAAATTTTGCAATCTCAGCAGACCTGCACAATATACCGACCTCTTCTTTTCCTTGGCATTATTTCAAAGGCCAAACCCTCCATTTGTTTCCCATTAAATTCCAAGTCTAAAGCTTTGTCTGGAGTTCCCCTTGCAGATGTCTCTTGCTTGAATAAGCCTGATGTTCTTTTCTCAGAAGAATTTGCTCTGTTTTGGAAACAAAGCTGAGGTACTGACTCATTCCTAGACCTAATTGTGCATCCTCTATAAATAGTCTAATATTGCCTTTACCCTCCCTGTCCAGTATATATGTGGATAGTGTTTACTAATATGGCAGATTTTCATTATGTCATAAGTTATTCATCATTTATCACATGGAATAAATAATAAAAGGTAGAAAAGAAAACTCTGTGTGACCCTAGGCTGGTCATTTAATCTAGACTGCCTTAGTTTCCCCACTATAAAATGGGGATAACAGTATTTTCCCCTAGGGTTGTTATGAAGATAAATTAAGATAATGTCTGTAGAGCACTTTGTAAACCTTAAAATGTTACATAGTTACTAGCTATTATTATCTGTGTACATGATGTATTCCTCCAGCCAAATAGAAGGGACTGATTTCTTTTTGTCTTTGAATCAGGGCTTCAAATCCAACACTCTTATCTATCATACCTATTATCGGTGATGTTATAGAGGAGTTTTTGGACAAGATGCCCTCTGGATTTCCTTTTATATCCTGAAATTCTGTAATTCTATGACTTCCTTATTATTGTTTGGTCATTCCAGTTGTGTCTAATTCTTTTACCCTATTTGGGATTTTCTTGGCAAAGATACTGGAGTGTTTTGTCATTTCCTTCTCCAGCTCATTTTACAGATGAGGAAACTGAGGCATAGGGGTAAGTGGCTTGCCCAGAGTCATACAGTAAGTGTCTAGGGTCATTGGATACATTCTTAAATCGAGTAGTATTTGGGAGAGATAAGTGTGTTGTCATTCTAGGACAGGCACTCCCTTCCCTGTGCCCCCAAAACCCCCTATTAATGGGAGTCTCTTTAGACAGGAAGGCTGGGTCCAGAGATGCAACACTTGCAAGAAGTGTTTCCTTCTGTGGGGATTTGGTGGAGGAGGAACTGAATTATAGATCTGGGAGCAGCAATCAATATGCATTTATTAAGCACCTTCTATATGCCAGATACTATGCTAATTGCAGGAGTAGCAGGAATCTGAAAGGGATGATGAGGAGGAGGCAAGCACACTGTCCTTATATCATATAGCTTGGAGTGAGAAGGGACTGGAACTGGGGTGCCCTCTGGGGGGAAAGAATAGGTGTATCCCTAATACATCGTTGGTGGAGTTGTGAACTGATCTAACCATTCTGGGGAGCAATTAGGAACTATGCCTAAAGGGCTGTAAAACTGTGCAGTGTCTCTACAAGGTCTATATCATAAAGAGATCATAAAAAAAGGAGGGGAAAGGACCCATGTGTAAAAATGTTTATAGCAGTTCTTTTTGTAGTGTCAAGGACCTGGAAACTGAGTGGATGCCCATCAATTGGAGAATGGCTGAATAAGTTATAGTGTATGAATGTTATGGGATATTATTGTTCTGTAAAAAACGACCAGCAGGATGAATACAGAGAGGCCTGGAGAGACTGACATGAACTGATGCTGAGTGAAATGAGCAGGACCAGGAGATCATTGTACACGGCAACAACAAGACTATATAACGATCAATTCTGATAGAATGATTCTTTCCAACAATGAGATGATTGAGGCCAGTTCCAATGATTTTTGTGATGAAGAGAACCATCTACACCCCGAGAGAGGATGTGGGAACCGAGTGTGGATCACACATGGAATTTTTCCTTTTTTGTTGTTGTTTGCTTAGATTTTATTTTCTTTCTCATTTTTTTCCTTTTTGATTTTTCTTGTGCTGCAAGTTAATTGTACAAATATGTATGCCTATATTGGATTTAACACACACACACATATAATATATATATATATATATATATATATATATTACCATGTTTAACATATATTGTACTACTTGCCATCTAGGGAAGGGAGTAAAGGGAAGGGGGGATTGGAACATAAGGTTTTGCAAGGGTTAATGTTGAAAAATTATCCATTATATTATATTATATTGTTGAAAAGAGCCACATCCATCGGAATTGATCATCACATAATCTCAGCATCAGTTTATGTAAGTCTCTCCAGATGTCTCTGGAATCATCCTGCCGATTGTTTCTTATAGAAAAATAATATTCCATAACATTCCTATATCATAACTTATTCAGCCATTCCCCAACTGATGAACATCCACTCAGTTTCCAGTTTCTTGACACTACAAAAAGGGCTGCCCCAAGCAGTTTATGGCGATACATTTTAAATATGCCTTGGGTGCATCAGGGACCATGAGCCTGTAAGATGACCTCGGGGTGGGGGAGTGTGTTGATTGGTTTGATTAACTGGCAGGACTCCTAATGCTTGACAACAGTGCAGGTTGATAAATACTCCTGATCACAGATTCTTCTGTGTGTATTCTGCTGTTTCAATGAACCCAGCAGGTGTGAAGAATCAAATGTTGTTCTTGTAAGAGTTAGGGTGGATGACATCACCCATTGGGTAGCAAGATGAACAGCTGGGTTTGTGGTAAACCAAAGTCCAATCCCTTTGATCTTTGAACTTGAAATTGGGGAGGGTGACCTCTCCACCAATATGGTCTGTGGCTGCCTTGGAACCACTGCACACAGAAGGGAGGGTGAGGAAGTAGAGGTTTAGTTCCTGGAAGCCAAGAGTGTTAATTTAATTTTTGTTTAAAAGTCATTTAATCCACGAGTTTAATGTATTACATGTAATTGAGAAGGAAATTAGAATTATAATGGGAGTGTGGACCTGAGCAAAAATAAGTTTTAAGAATTATGTATTTTTGTGGGTACCTTTTATATCTCAGGCAGAACCTGGGCCTTATGACTCCCTAGGAAAATGTCTCTGAGTGACAGAATCCAAGCTAATCACCCCACCCCCCTCTCTGTCTCTCTGTCTCTCTCTGTCTCTGCTCCCCCCCAAGGGATGATTGCCCAAAGGCTCTTCAGCTGCTCCTTGAGGGCTTGGACCATCATCTGGTGGCTTATGCAGATCACATGCTGACCAGGACTTCAAGTGTTACCTTCTGGGAGGACACACATGCTTTGTTTGCCATTTACTTTGCTGCCTTTTCTCCTCAAATATGAATGAATAAAGCGGATGCTCCTGGGGACAGGACATGCATTGATTCCCATAAAAATTCACATTTTCTTTGTTGACTTGGCTCATACTTTCCCATTAAGAAGATTCCAGTTTTCTCCCCAACTTCATGTGACCCCAAAAGACTACTTATTCATATGAGGATTTAAATGTTTGTTTATTGAAGAGGCTACTGGGAAGTGGGCCTTTGGTGTGGGAAAGACTAGAAGGAAAGGGTGAGTTGCAGGATTCCTATGCTAGAACCTAACTGGGAGGGCAGGTGGTGTTGGCTTTTTGAAAGTCCGCCCAGATCCAGAGTAGGTCCACAGGCTTGATGGGATGGACGATTGCAAGCTGGTTGAAATCACAGCGTTTATATTCCCTCCCAAAGACCTGGAAGATACCCACAGGGCTGGGAGTAGGTTTCACCTTCAGACTCTGCAGACACAACCCCACAAACACATCCTCCAGATAGATTGCCTTGATTTTCTGGGCCACAGTCAGGACTTTCAGGGCAAGGCAGCCAGACATCACGTAACCAGCCCCAGCGCAGTAAGGTGGGTAGATGGTTCCAGGGAATGCCTCTCGGGGCATGTACCACTTGTGGCGCGGCTTCCTCATGGGCATCCTGTTCTTGTAGATGTAGCCAGTGATGAAGGCTGGACGCGGGGGCCCCTCAGGATGAAGCACCTGATGCACCAGGAAGCCAGGGTTCAGGAATACATCGCCATCCACCTTGAGCACATACTGGGCAGTCTGGCAGTAGCGGGCCACCCACTCCAACCCCATCAGGGTCTTGAGAGTCAGGTTGCTGTATGTATCTAGGAAGCCCACTTGGAGCAGGTCTTGGTTTTCATCATTCTCTTTCTCTAGTTGGCACTGAAGGTGTCTGTGTAAGTGCAACGGGAACAGACCAAGCACAAAGAGCCGATGGATGGTCACCCCAGGCACAATGGTCTCCTCCCCCCAGGTGGTCCGGATAGCCTCCCGGGCCTCGGTGTCCTGAGGCTGAGTCATTACCAATATAAGCAGGAAAGGGGCAGTCTCACCCTGACACTTGTCTGGGTGGTTGATCAGGAAGGGGTAAGAATAGGGATATTTCACCACTGCCACACTGGGGGTCAAATGTTGTTCTGAGAGTCTCTCCATGGGGACATTGAGGGCATCTGGGGCCAAGGAGATCAGGGGCATCAGGGAGCTCTTGGACTTAAGGTGAAGTTGGAGTTCTGGAGGTTTCAGGGAGCCCAGCTTAGCCTCCAGGAGCAGGGCCAGCAGTACTCCACAGGCTGTGCCCAGCAGAGCCCCCAGCACCAGGTAACTCCATGACCACCTCATGACACTGTATGTCCTGGGCAGGGAGAAACAAAAGGGTGCATTATAGGGCCCGAGGCTATATCCAGGACCTAGCATCCTTCTCCAAAGCCAGAAATATGGAGCACTGGGCCAGAGTTCTCTAGGTAGAGTGCAGGAAGGAGGCTGAGTAGTCTGCGTGAGGAGTCTGGACAGGGTTCTTGGTGAACACCAGTGAGACAGGTGAGGGAGCACCCCCTCCCTTTTTTTTCAGCCTCTCAGCCTTTCTCCTACTCCTCACTAGGAATAGGAACTTCCCCTCCCACTCTTCTAGAGAGAGAGATCTTTATTCTGTTCTGCACTAAATTGTTGCAAAGATAAAGGGATAGCAGGACCTTCAGGAGCACATGGTCCCATAATGAATAGTAGCACCAATAATTCCTCCTCCCAAGGCGAAATAAAAGGGCTGGCATCTTGCCCTCTCTAATATGGAGGGTCAGGGCACATCTTAGGGTGAGAGAGTGGTACAACTGTGGGTCCTATTCAGAGCAGTATCTTTGTGGCTCACAGAGTCTTAGAGATGGATTCAAACCCCATCATTATTATTTTCCCCTCTATGTGATTTTGGAAAAAATCCCTGGCTCTCTCTGGATCTCAGTTTACACATCTGTAAAATGAGTGTGTTAACTCCAGAGTGAGAGGATTTGGAGGAAGGTGGAAGCATATCTTTGTTTTTGGACAAGGCCAATACAGGAATTTGTTTTACTTGACTATACATGTTTATAACATGTTTTTGTGCTCCTTTAGTTTCTCATAACAGGGGAGGGGGAAGAAAGTAGAAAGACAGAATGCAGTCTTTAAAATAAAATTGAATTTAAAATTTTTTAAATGAGTGTTTTAGACTACACATGGTCTCTAAGGCTCCTTCCCACTCCTGGGATCTGTGATCCTAAAAGAGTTGGAAGGGTCTTTCTGGGGAAGACTGAGGCTCCTGGGGAATAAGTGAATTCTATGGTGAATTGGTGGCAGTTCCAGAAATAGAATCCAGGCCTATTGCGTCTTAAGCCAGGGACCATCTCTCCACAAAAGGGGGTTTCCTCCCAAGCTAACCTGGAATTCTTCTCTTCTTTTTCAGTTGCTCTTCCCAAGATCCCTGTCCTTCAACCCTGCCAAATAGTTCAGAGCTCATGGAAGTCACTGACTACCCACTGGATGCCTTACAGTCCTGTTTTTAGGCTAAGTTCATAACAGGACTTTGGCTTACCTTCTGCCCAGAACTCCTTTCCCTACCCTCCTCCCCCCATCTGACTAGCTTTATTGCGTCACAATAAACATGTCACCTTTTGTCACTCCCAAGATTCAAATTGCTATGTTTTGTCCCACTCAGAGTACTCAGAGTGGAGTAGTTTCTGCACATTCTACAATTAGCTACATTTCTCTGAGATATCCATGTATTTTGAGTTTGTTCATAGCTCTAGGACTTCCTTTGAATAGAGAATGTGAATTCATACCTATAATATTTTCATGTCCATTAACTGAATGATCCTGGCACATCCTCTATTAATTTTTGAATTGAGATGGAAAAGCTTTCTTTTTGTATTCTTTCTCTTCCTTTAGCTGAAGTTGACTTAGTTTCCTGGTTTTAATCTTTTGCTTTTTTCCTAACCTCTCCTTTTTTGCTTTTTTCACTGTCCTTGTCCCCTTTTCAACTGCTTAAAGTAGATGATCCCCAAGAGTCTTGTTTTGGCCCTCTTTCTTTCTCTTTCTATACTTTCTTCCTTGGCAGTCACATTCAGGATCATAGATTTATGTGAAAATGTGCTGGTTCTGGATTTCCAGGGAGGGAAAATGTATACTTTAAGTTTAATGTGCATTTTCTCCATCACTTTATCAAGTCTAGACAATCAATAAAATAATAAATAAAGCCATGATTTGTTGCTTTTGCCAAGTATTGAAGTGTAAATGAATACACTGAAAATTAAAAAAAATTAATTTCAATTTTTTGAGTCTTTATAATACACATTTCTTTATGAATTATGTTGAGAGAGAAAAATCAGAACAAAAGGGAAAAACCATGAGTTAAAAAAACAGAAGAAAAAGAAAAAAGTGAACCCAGTATATGTTGATTTATAGTCATTCTCCGTGGTTCTCCTCCTGGGTACAGATGGCATTTTCCATCCAAAGTTTATCATGATTGATTTGGATCATTGAATTCCTGAGAAGAAGCAATTCTTTCACACTTGATCATCACACAATCTTGCTGTTACTGTGTGCACTGTATTCCTGGTTCTACTTGTTTTATTCACCATCAGTTTGTGCACACTGAAAATTTTAACCATCAACTCTGGTGCCAAACACCCTTGAAATTAGGGATCATATTGCTGAGTGAAATGAGCAGGACCAGGAGATCATTATATACTTCAACAACAATACTATATGATGACCAGTTCTGATGGATCAGGCCATCCTCAGCAACGAGATCAACCAAATCATTTCCAATGGAGCAGTAATGAACTGAACTAGCTATGCCCAGAAAAAGAACTCTGGGAGATGACTAAAAACCATTACATTGAATTCCCAATCCCTATATTTATGCACACATGCATTTTTGATTTCCTTCACAAGCTAATTGTACAACATTTCAGAGTCTGATTCTTTTTCTACAGCAAAATAACGTTTTGGTCATGTATACTTATTGTGTATCTAATTTATATTTTAATATATTTAACATCTACTGGTCATCCTGCCATCTAGGGGAGGAGGTGGGGGGGGGTAAGAGGTAAAAAATTGGAACAAGAGGTTTGGCAATTGTTAATGCTGTAAAGTTACCCATGTATATATCCTGTAAATAAAAGGCTATTAAATAAAAAAAAAAGAGAAAAAAAGAAAAAAAAATAAAATAAACAGAAAAAAAAAAAGAAATTAGGGATCATAGCATCATAAAATTAGATCTGAAAGATAGCCTTTAAGATCATCCAATGCCACTTATAGACAAGAAAAATAATGTCCAGAAAGGCTAAATAAGTAGAATGTTTGTTCCTTAAGTGTACGGACACATTACTTTTGTTTTTGTATATCAGCACCTAATAGAGCCTTGCAGTACAGTAGTTGGGTTAGTGGATTGGTGGCTGTGAATTAACAGATTACCCCAGACCTTATAACTAGTATAGAGTTGAACCAGGACTCAAAGCAAGCCCTCCTGAGACCAAATGCAGGGCTGCTAATTCAGCCCCAACACAAATTCCCATAACTTCCATAAGTGCCTCTTTGAAGATGCATTGAAAGCTCCAGCTCTCTCCCACTTCCATATCTGTCATATCTGCTTTTTCTTTTCTCTTCCCACTACCAACATCCAGTTAAAGGGCCCTTATAGACTATAAAGCAAAAGCCAGCAGGACTTCCTGCCTCTCTTCTCACCTCTGATCCATCCTTCACACTCCATCAGCACAGAATCCATGTTTTCTCTCTGTCAGAACAGAAGGGTTAGATTAACTTCCTGGTGTCTGACAAATTCTTTGTTTGGGATTTGTTTGTTTTTGTTTTCTTCTATGGAAATTTCCAGCCACCCTTCAGAGGTGAGAGACTTCCTTTCCACAAGGGAAATCTGTTGTCTTGCAACTCTGCTCCAAGTCACTGCAGCAACACTACAGCCTTCTTCCTGGCCCTGTTCCTGATTTTCTTTGGAGTTTAAAACTATGTCCTCTTTTCTGCTGGAACTTTGCCCCCGAACTTCCCTCAGTGCAGGCTCTTCACCCTAGAATAATTCATTTACCATAGAATATCCTTCCATAATGTCTCCTTTCCTTCTCCCATTGATGAATTCCTCCTGGAGCCTTCATTTTGTGGAGGGGAAGAGACTGGTCTACCTTCATTACCCTGATTCTGTTCCTGATTTCCTCTGCATTTCAGAACTATGTCCTAGTGTTGGGTATCTTTATCCCCAATCTCATACTTTCTGGCTCCTTTCTGTGTGTTGTCTTTCTCCAATTAGTATATACATGCTCCCTGAGGACATGAAATGTCCTTTTTTTTTTTTTTTTTGGGTATTTGTATCCTCAAAGTTTAGCACATTGTAATATTGAATAAATGTTTTTTTTCTTTCTTCTTCTCTTCTTCTCTCCCTTATTCCTTCTTTTCCCCTTTCCTTCCCTCCCTTCCTCCTTCCCTTCCCTTCCCTTCTCTTCTTTCCTTCCTTCCTTCCTTCCTTCCTCCCTCCCTCCCTTCTTCCCTTCCTTCCTTCCTTCCTCCCTTCTTCCCTTCATTCTTTCCTTCCTTCCTCCTCCCTCCTTAGCCTCCCTTCTTCCCTCTTTCCCCTTTTCTCCCTTTCTTTCTTCCCCTTCTTTCTTTCTCCTTCTCTCTCTCTCTCTTCCTCTCTTCCTCCCTCCCTTTCTCCCTTCCTCCTTCCATCCTTTCTTCCCTTTCTCCATCCTTCCTTCTCTTCCTCCCTCCTTCCCTCCCTCCCTCCTTTCCTTCCTTCCTTCCTTCCTCCCTTCCTTTCCTTCCTTCCTTCCTTCCTTCCTTCCTTCCTTCCTTCCTTCCTTCCTTCCTTCCTTCCCTCCCTCCTTCCCTCCTTCCTTCCTTCCTTCCTTCCTTCCTTCCTTCCTTCCTTCCTTCTTCTCCCTTCCTCTCTTCATTCCTTCCTTCCTCCCTTCTTCCCTTCATTCTTTCCTTCCTTCCTCCTTCATCCCTCCCTCCTTATTTCCTTTCTTCCCTCCTTTCCCCTCTCTCTTTCTTCCTTTCCTTCCTTCCTTTCTCCTTTACTTTTTCCTCATTATCATCTTGTTTAAACTTAAAAACCATTTAAAAGTGATTTTTAAGTTTAAACAAGAAGATTATGGGAAAAAAGTTAACCAATTAGAAAAGGAGATTCAGAGTATTAAAGAGGAAAATAGAAAAAGAGAACAGATCAAGAAGAGAAAATATAAGAATAATTGGACTGCTTGAAAGCTGTGACCAAAAAAATAATTTTGACACAATAATGCAAGAAATAATCAAAGAAAATTGTCCTGGAGTGATAGAATATGAGGGAAAAGTAGAAACAGAAAAAAAAATCCCCTGATCACCATTTCAAAAAGATCCTTTTTGGAAAACACATAAGAATATTTTTGCCAAATTTTGAAATCCCCAGATTAAAGAGAAAATTTTGTAAGAAACAAACAAACAAAAAGAACAATTCAAATATGTTGAAGCTATAATTAGAATTTTATAGGACTTATCAGTAACCACAATAAAAGAAACAATAAAAGGTCCTGGAATAATATATACTAGAAATTAAAAGAACTAGGCCTACAGCCAAAAATATCATATCCAACAAAATTATCCATAATATTGGATGAAAAAAAATGAACATTCAACAAACTTGCAGATTTTCAGGACTTTGTCTCAACCAAACCTAAACTAAATAGAAAATTTAACATAGAGGAGCCAATATCAAAGATTAATTTCAAGAAACACAACATGGATAAATTGTTTTTGTGTTGTACATGGAAATGTATACTATATATTTAAAATCGATATCAGTAATTGAGTAGCTCAAAAGAAAGACTGAGGTGGAAGTATGAGCTGATTCTAAAAAGCAATAAAAATAATAATTATGTTCCATAATTGAGGTGCAGAGGAAGAACTGATATAGAGGTTTTAGAAGGGGATGGAGGGCCTATAATTTTGAAACCTATTCACATAGGAATGAGTTAAATAAGGAACACTACATAAATAAACCATGAAGAGCATGTCACCTTCTAAAATTCATAAATAACGGGGGAGGGAATATGATTAGGTGTATAAGTTTATGGAAGTGGGATAAGGTGTGTAGATTAATGGGCAAGGGATAAAGGGGGGAAAGGATGGTATAGGATATAGTGGGGTTCAGAAGAGTGTTTAATTGGAATGGGATAAAGTATGTAGATTAATGGGAATGGAATAAAGAGGGAAAGAAAGTTTGGGGCGATTTATGGGTGAGGAGAAATTAAGTAATAGGAAAGCAAGTTAAAAAGGAGAGTTAAGATAAAAGATTTAGTAGGGATAGGAAATGAGATAAGCAAAAGAACACTACACATTACAACAAGGATCAGGAGTAGAATTTATTAGGGAAAAAAAGTGGGGCTAAGCTGGTAATCATTGATCTTAGACAAAATCAAATTTAAAGATTCAATAAAGAGAGAAATCTCTATTATGTCACCCATTATTAATATTGTTTTAGATGCATGTTTACATATAGCTTAATGTGCATGTATATATATGTGTGTGTGTGTGTCAGTGTGTGGGGGTATGTATGTATGTAAGTCTATGTATGTGTATATATAGATATGTGGATATGTGTATGGTTTGTGGGTTGTTCTGAATATACAGGTATACATAAAAATATCTGTGCTTAACTGTAGCTGGCTTGGGAGAGATGGGGGGATGAAAGGGGAAAAAAAGAATAAAACAAATTTATTTAAAACTTAAATCAAAATAGAAAAAGAAAAAAGAGAAAGCATTGCCACGTGCACAGCAGAACACGAGAGGATTGAAAATATGAAACAATGCATTTTCACTGAAAGAAATACTATAAACTATCCATCTTTTCTTTGCTTCCTTGTAGGTTTTATTTTGTTCTTTTCTATGCATTTTTTTACTTTGTTCTTTTTTTCCTCCCCTCCATTCTCCAAGAAGGCTACAATTAAGTGCAGCTATATTTACTTACATACATACATAGTATATATATAAATATCAATAACCACACACACATACATTTATGTAAGTCTATATTATGCTTTTTTTGCCTTCTGTTTCCTTAAAGTGGATAACACCATCCCTCATAAGTCCAAGTCTTTTCATATTTTTCTAAATCTACCAACTTATCATTTCCTATACCATACCAATATTCCAACCTTATTCTACCTAGTCATTTTAAATAATCTAAAATAATATTGATTAATATGGATTTAATATTTTCCTTACTTTGGTCTTTTGCTTAAATTTATTTTAGCTTGACTATTACCCATGATTTTTTCCTAATAAATCATATTTCTGATGATTTTTGCTATGTGTGTATCCCTTTTCTTTCTTTTTTTTTATAGTACTTTATTTCTTCTCCAGTTATATATCAAGAAAAATTTTTATATTCACTTTTATAAGATTTTGGGTTCCAAACTTTTCTCCTTCCCTTTTCTCCTTGCCCTCTTCCACATATGGTAGCCATTTTATAATAGTTTATACATGTGCTATAATGTAAAACATGTTTCTATTTAATCACAGTTGTGAAAGAAGAAACAGATTGAAAAGGAAAAACCATGAGAAAAAATAAAGAGGGAAAAATGTGGTTTGATCTATATTCAGAATCCATCACTTATTTATCTATATGTGAATAGCATTTTCCTTCATGAGTCCTTTGTATTTGTTTTCTGAGTCAATCATAGTTGATCATCACACAAGGTTTTGGTACTGTGTACAATATTTTTCTGGTTCTGTTCATTTCATTTTTCATTTGTTTGTACAAGTCTTTCCAGATATTCCTGAAATCTGCCTGTTCATTATTTATTATTGCACAATTGTGCTCTATTACATTCATATACCATTGTTTATTTAGCTATCCCCCAATTAATGGACATCTCCTCAGTTTCCAAAATTTTGCCATTATGAAGATGACGAGGTTCAACAAGTCATGAAGAGGGGAGTCATCCAGAATGAATTCACAGGCTCATTTCCAGGTCAAGGGGCAAAGCCTTTATTGTGACAAAGTGGGCAGAGTTCCTAATAAACTGCAATTAACAAGGGAGGAAGCAAGACCTTTTATGGGAAAGGAGCCAGGGCAAGGTGTGGTAAGTGTGATAATTGTGTGAGTCAGTAAATCAACTCATGATTATGGCCATCCTGTTTTATACAATATAGCTTCTGGAATTGACTGTAAGTCTCTAGATAACTTGCAGATTGTACAGGGTAACAGAAGGCACCATACAGGATAACTCTATTTGTACAAGATAATTCTATCACTCTCAAGGTTTTTCTTATGAACTTTAGAATTGATTGTGTGAATGAGAGACACTGGCACAGGACTGTCTACCATGGCATGCCCTCATCAGAGAAAGTGCTGTGCTCTATGAGCAAAGCAGAATTGAATTAGCCCAAAAGAAACATGAGATATGAAAAGTTAGATATTCCACTCCAAATATTCATAGGGACTATTTGTGTTCAACCTGTGGCAGAGCGTTCTGAGCTCATATTGGTCTGATCAGCCCCAGTCGAACACACTGTAACTCAACTCTAACAAAATGATGTTATTTTGGTCCTCTTCAAGAACAAAGGCACAACAATCAACCAAACAAGTCACTACAAGATAATTCTATTCTTGTTAGTTTTTCCTAACTGGGGCCCACTCAGATACTGGATTGCTACCAGAGACATGGTCTTTTGTTGGAGTCCATTCACTCCATCAAAAAGGGCATTATAAATATTTCTGCACAGTGGGTCCTTTTCCCTTTTTTATGATTTCTTGGGATACAGATCTAGTAGTGATATTGCTGGGTCAAAAGTATGCATAGGTTGGTTGTTCTTTGAATACAGTTACAAATTACTCTCCAGAATGGTTGGATCAGTTCACAACTCCACCAACAATGCATTAGTGTCACAATTTTCCTACATCCTCTTTAACATTTATTGTAATGGGCTGAGGCTTGAGTTGATACACTGAGGTCCCAAGCACGTGAGGCTAAATAGTAATTGGACTACACTCTATTAATATACATGATTGGATAAAGGATGGTCCCTGCCCACTCTCTGTGCAAGTCCTGATGTGTTGTATAGGAAATGACGATTTTGGTGGGTGAAGACAGAGAGACAGGAAGAGAAGCTGAGAGAGATTGATCTTGGTTCCATACTCCTAGCTGCTGGTCTAGCTAGCTTCTTGACTCAACTACACACATTGCTATTGCCCATTCTCTTCCACCTCCGATCTTTCTTCACTGAGAATAAAGACTGTCGATTTCCCCCTAACCTGAATTCCTGACTCCCGCTGATTTTAAAATACACGGTCTTCCCAATTTATCACTTTTTTTTTTTTGTTATGTTGGCCAATCTAATAGGTGTGAGGTGCTATTGCAGAGTTTTTAAAATGTGCATTTCTCTCTTTTTTTTTTTTAAAGCTTTTTATTTTTAAAACATATGCATGGATATTTTTCAACATTAACCCTTTTTTTTTGCAGAAACATACATTTATTTTTATATAATGTGTGTGAAATTCATGAATTTGCATAACACAAATATGATCTTTTCATCTATATAGGTTACAGTTGTTCAGCTAATTTTCACACAAATGTAATCGCAATTATAGTAATAACAATAACTGACAATTATATAGCACTTTAAGTTTGCAAAATACTTTACATGTATTTTTTCCTTAGATGTTTCCTTTTTTTATTATTATTATAACTTTTTATTGACAGAACCCATGCCAGGATAATTTTTTACAACATTATCCCTTGCACTCACTTCTGTTCCGATTTTTCCCCTCTCTCCCTCTACCCCCTCCCCTAGATGGCAAACATTCCTATATATATGTTGAATATGTCGCAGTATATCGTAGATACAATATATGTGTGCAGAACCAAACAGTTCTCTTGTTGCACAGGGAGAATTGGATTCAGAAGGTAAAAATAACCTGGGAAAAAGAACAAAAATGCAAACAGTTTACATTCATTTCCCAGTGTTCTTTCTTTGGGTGTAGCTGTGTGCATCATTGATCAATCGAAACTGAATTAGGTCTCTTTGTCAAAGAAATCCACTTCCATCAGAATACATCTTCATACAGTATCATTGTTGAAGTATATAATGATCTCCTGGTTCTGCTCATTTCACTTAGCATCAGTTCATGTAAGTCTCTCCAAGCCTCTCTGTATTCATCCTGCTGGTCATTTCTTACAGAACAATAATATTCCATAACATTCATATACCACAATTTACCCAACCATTCTCCAATTGATGGGCATCCATTCATTTTCCAGCTTCTAGCCACTACAAACAGGGCTGCCACAAAACATTTTGGCACATACAGGTCCCTTTCCCTTCTTTACTATCTCCTTGGGGTATAAGCCCAGTAGTAGCACTGCTGGGTTAAAGGGTACGCACAGTTTGATAACTTTTTGGGCGTAATTCCAGATTGCTCTCCAGAATGGTTGGATTCGTTCATAACTCCACCAACAATGTATTAGTGTCCCAGTTTTCCCGCATCCCCTCCAACAATCATCATTATTTTTTCCTGTCATCTTAGCCAATCTGACAGGTGTGTAGTGGTATCTCAGAGTTGTCTTAATTTGCATTTCTCTGATTAATAGTGATTTGGAACGCTCTTTCATATGAGTGGTAATAGTTTCAATTTCATCATCTGAAAATTGTCTGTTCATATCCTTTGACCATTTATCATTAGAGAATGGCTTATTTTCTTATAAATTAGAGTCAATTCTCTGTATATTTTGGAAACGAGGCCTTTATCAGAACCTTTAACTGTGAAGATGTTTTCCCAGTTTGTTGCTTCCCTTCTAATCTTGTTTGCATTAGTTTTGTTTGTACAAAAGCTTTTTAATTTGATGTAATCAGAATTTTTTATTTTGTGATCAATAATGGTCTCTAGTTCATCTTTGGTCACAAATTTCTTCCTCCTTCACAGGTCTGAGAGATAAACTATCCTATGTTCCTCTAATTTATTTATAATCTCGTTCTTTATGCCTAAATCATGGACCCATTTTGATCTTATCTTGGTTATACAGTATTAAGTGTGGGTCCATGCCTAATTTCTGCCATACTAATTTCCAGTTATCCCAGCAGTTTTTGTCAAATAAATTTTGCATTTCTATAATCAAAAATGATTTAGAGCACTTCTTCAAAAACCTATAAATAGCTTTGATTTCTTTAATTGAAAACTGTTCATATTCTTTTACCATTTATCAAATGGAATAATTAGATAAATGTAGTCTTATGAATCTGGTTCACTTCTCTATATATTTGAGAAATGAAGCTTTTATTTGTGTGTATCTCTTATATCCTATCCCTGCTAACTCCTCTGATTTACTTCTAACTTGCTATTAGTTAATCTACCCCCCAGGATATTTCCCTTATTCTCTATCACCTCCTTTTTCCCTCTCTTTTTATTCCATTCCCACTAATCCATACACCTCATCCCATTCATGTAAATTTACTCACTCTCTTATTCTATTCTCTGTCCTTCTTATATCTTTATATATTTAGAAGACTTTTATACAATATATGTGTGTATATGTATGTATGTATGTAGTTCCCTCTTTAACCCATCAATCCTCCTCTCCCATCTAATTTACGTGTCAGTTCTCTTGCACCTCATTTCTCTGATACAATTCCTTTTTTTTTTTTTTTTTTTTTTTAAATTTCCTACATGTTTTACTCTTTAGGATCCATCTAAAAGCTAGCTCTACTTCAATATTTCTTTTGAACTGCCAAATTACAGACATATAATTTATATTTCCAAATGTAAAACATAATCACTTTGTTCTTTTTTCAATCCCTTGAAATTAGTTTTTGATGTTTACCTTATATTTCTCTTGCATCTTATATGTCAAATTAAGTGCATCATTTTGCAACCCAAAACGTTCATTCATTAAATACCTTTTTTGTCGTTTTTGTAATTGTTTAGGATTATGCTTAACTTTTCTAGGTATGATATTTGACTTGAGGACATATCCACTTTTTGATATTTATTGGCTGAGTGATCCTGGGCAAATCATTCTTTGCCTGTTTCCTCAATAAAATAGGAATAATAATAGCACCTACTTTAGGATTGTTGTGGGGATAAAATAATATGATATTTGTAAAAGTGCTTAGTTCAGGGGTCTGACACATAGTAATGTACTATGTAAATGTTAGTTACGCTTATTATTTAACTCTATAAGTTCTTCCCCTACTTTTTTGAGTTATTAATTTTCCTTATTTCTTACTAGTATAGTAACATTCTATTACATTTGTGACCATTTGTAGTTGAAGGACATCTATTTTGTTTCCATTTCTTTGCTACACAAAAAGTAATTGGATATTTTGATGTTTTCAGGGAACTCTTTGCCATAAACACTTAGCAGTGGGATTTCTGGGTCAAATAGTATGAACATAAAATAATGGTATCTATTGTTTTTATATTTACCCTTATTTTTTAAATAGCCTTTTATTTACAGGTTATATGTATGGGTAACTTTACAGCATTAACAATTGCCAAACCTCTTGTTCTAATTTTTCACCTCTTACCCCCCACCTGCTCCCCCAGATGGCAGGATGACCAGTAGATGTTAAATATATTAAAATATAAATTAGATACACAATAAGTATACATGACCAAACTGTTATTTTGCTGTACAAAAAGAATCAGACTCTGAAATATTGTACAATTAGCTTGTGAAGGAAATCCAAAATGCAGGTGGGCAAAAATATAGGGATTGGGAATTCAATGTAATGGTTTTTAGTCATCTCCCAGAGTTCTTTCTCTGGGCGTAGCTGGTTCAGTTCATTACTGCTCCATTGGAAATGATTTGGTTGATCTCATTGCTGAGGATGGCCAGGTTCATCAGAACTGGTCATCATATAGTATTGTTGTTGAAGTATATAATGATCTCCTGGTCCTGCTCATTTCACTCAGCATCAGTTTGTGTAAGTCTCTCCAGGCCTTTCTGAAATCATCCTGTTGGTCATTTCTCACAGAACAATAATATTCCATAATATTCATATACCACAATTTATTCAGCCATTCTCCAACTGATGGGCATCCACTCAATTTCCAGTTTCTAGCCACTACAAAGAGGGCTGTCATAAACATTCGTGCACATACAGGTCCCTTTCCCTTCTTTATGATCTCTTTGGGATATAAGCCCAGTAGTAACACTGCTGGATCAAAGGATATGCACAGTTTGATAACTTTTTGAGCTCCAAACTGCTCTCCAGAATGATTTACCCTTATTTCTATATGTATATCCTACCCTCCACTCCCAGATTGCCATCACTGATATTAAAAAAAAAGAAGAAAAAAGTATTCCAGCCAAAGTAACCACAACATCAACTGAATCTGACAAAACATGTGCAATATTCCACATTCATAGTCCCCATTTCTGCAAAGAAGGAAGGGAGATGTGTTTTCATATTTCTTCTTTAGAAACAAGTTTGGTTGGTAGAATTGTAGCATTCAGTTAATTTTATTTTTGTTATTCTTTTCATTTACATTATTACTTTCCTCATGTAATTTTTTCCTGTTTATTTCATTCTATAATAGTTTCTTAAGTCTTTTCATCCTTCTCTGTATTCTTGATATATATGGATTTATATATAATTTCTTACAATGAAGTAATATTTCATTTTGTTTGGATAACGCAAGTTATTTCCCAAATAAAACCATTCTTTCCATTTTCTTGTTATTACCAAAAAATGCTACTACAAATGTTTTAGTATATGTGAGACTTTTCTTTGTGATATAACTTGTTTTTGAAGCAGAAGAGAATTGTAGGGAGAGTCTGATCTGTTGGATGGATAGTGCCTGAACTTCAGAACTTGCCTCCACCCCTTTTGGCTAAAGGGCCTGTGTGTAGAGCGATGTGGAAAGTGAGTGAGGAAAAGTAAAAAAAAAGTAATTATATCATAGAAATGAGGTGCAAAAGAAAGAACTGACAGTAAATTAGATGGGGAAGGAGAGTTGATAGATCTAGAATCCTACTCACATGGAATGGGTTAAAGACAGAACTATATACATACATACACACATATGGTATAAAAGTCCTCTAAATTTGTAAAGACATGAGAAGGGGAGAGAATAGAATAAGAGAGTGAGTAAATTAACAGGAATGGAATGAGGTGTATAGATTAATGAGAATGGGATAAAAAGGGAAGGAAAAGGTAGTGATAGAGGATAAGGGGGATATTCTGGGAGGTAGGTTAAGTAATAGTAAGGCAAGGTTGTAGTTAGAAGTGAATCAGAGGAGTTAGCAGGAGTTAGGATATAAGAGATACATACAAATAAAAGCTTCATTTCTCAAATATATAGAGAAATGAACCAGATAGAAATACTATCATTTTTTTATTGGGTAATTTTTATTTGGGTAAAACTTGGATTGAGTTGAGGATGATGGAGTGATTCATATATGTGCAGGTGTATGTGTGTATCTTTGCACACAGACACACACATAAACTGTGTAAGGAGAGATAAAAAGGAACAAGTATCTCATACAAATGAGACAAAAAAGGAAAAATAGCTACAAAAGACTCTAGGCAAGGGGAAGATAGATAATGTTAAACCCTTACTCTCCCTGGGAAGAACATATATTTAGAAAGGTATAAAAATCTTCTAAATTCAGAAAGAGGCAATGGCAAAAGGTGAGGAGGAAGATAAAGGAGAGAAAAGGAGGGCAAGATATCTCATAGAAGCAAAGCAGAGGAGTCAGGAGGGATAGCAGAATAGTGAGGAAAATAAACAAGTAATTATAGCTTAGAATGTGAATTGGATAAATCATCCACAAAACAGAAAAATATAATAGTTTAAAAATTTAAACTCCGCAATATATTGCTTTCAGGAAATGTCATAAAAATATGAGAAACACACAGTTTACCTAAAGTAAAGATCAGGAGTAGAATTTATTATGTAAAAAAACACAAATAGTAATCATTATCTCATACAAATTCCAGATTAAAATAGATTTAATCAAAAGAGAAAAATAGAAAAGTCACAATATATGTCAGCTATATTAATCAGTATAGTTTCAGATTATTTAGATAACCAAACAGTGTAAAGTTGAAATATTGTTGTGCTGCAAGAAATGTTGAGCTTGTGTGGATTTAGAAAAATATGGAAAGATTTGAACTTGTGAAGGAAGATACAATCCATCTTCAGATAAACAGAGGACAAATGAAAATATGCATAGTACAGTATTACATAAATAATGTATATATGTGTATGAGTATAGCTATCAGTCCAAATATATACATATATATAGACATGTGTTTGTAAAGTATACTCATTGCATTGATAGATATCTGTTAATATATTTACATGTATATATATGGGTTTGTAAAATGTAAACATTTCATTGTGAGCCAGGAGGTGAGGAGAGAAAGAAAGAGGAAAAAAAAATAAAGCAAAAAAGTGCACAGCAGAGAACAAAAGAAAACCTTAAAGGAAGCAAAGATGGACTGCACTGAACACAATGTGAAATATTCCTTATATAGCCTTCCTTAAAATGGAAATTTATTGTTGAATCCTCTCATATTCTGCTATGCACATGATTGCTTTTTTGTCTTTTCTTGTTTTGTATTTAAGTTGGACGTACAATTTAAAAAAATATTTAGTTCAGAAGACATAGTAACAAAGATACAAATTTATTTCCTCAACATAGAGGAGGCATCATGACATCCCCTACCCCCCATTGTACAGTATTAGTCTCTGGGAAGGAGAAGAGGATTTGATTTAGCTTAGTTCTGTTCTCATAAAGTACAGTCCCAATAGGACGTCCAAAACACCCCTCCAGCTTGAGCCCCCAGTCCCCTGTCTTCTCAGGGCTTTCACGCCAGGCTAAGAGGCAGTACCATTCCTTCCACTATACAGGCTCCTAGATCATCATGGCTCAACCATTCAGTTCTAGGAGAATCACCTCTTGCATCTGAAACTGAAGGTAAAGAACAGGAAACAGAATCTAATGCCCCCAGGCTCATTTCTAAGACCATAAAAGTAAAGACTAAAGGATAAAGAAAGAGTGAAGGGGAGAAGTTCTCTCACCATTTCAGTTCACAGCACCCATGCAGGACTTGAAAAATAAGAATTGCCCCCAAAGACAGCAACAAAAAGGGTGGCAAAAAGAGAAAAGCCAGAATTCCATTTACACTGTTGTAGTCTTATTTTTCTTGGCTCTGCTAGTCTTGTTTTTCCTGGCTCTGCTTACTGCACACTACAGCGATGTACACAACTGCCCTCATCCTTTTCTGAAGTTTTCATATTTACAGTTTTTTCCAGCACAGTAAAATTCTGGTATATTCACATACCACAAATTGTTAATTGTTCCCCAGGTCAAAGCCATCTGCTCTCTGGAGTGAGGGGCTGACACAGAGACCCACACTCCCTCTCTATTTGCTATCTCACTAAGCTGAATAGAACCTTCTGGGTGGGCTAGGTGTCTGTTCAGCCATAAGAGGGAAGGAAGAGCAAGAACCCCTACACAGACCCTTACCCTGTGGGGCAGGCACTATGGGCTAGTATGAAGTCTGGCCATATCTGTAGTAACTCCTGGTGCTGGAAGTGATGAACCAGGACAAGTCAGTGGAAGGCACAGTGGTCATACTTCCTCCAAAACATCAGGAAGGTGCTGGGAGGAGAAGGGCTAGGCTTCACCCCAAGCTGTTGCAGACATAACCCCACAAACACATCCTCCAAGTGGATGGGCTTGATTGTCTTAGCTACAGCCAGGATCCTAAGGCCCAGGGAGCCAGACATCACATAACCAGGGCCCCCCCAATAGTCCGGATACTGGTTGTGGGAATATAGCTCTGGGGACATATACCACTTCTGATTCTGCTTCCGCACAGGGTTTGCTCCTCTGTAAGATGTGGCCTGTGATGAAATCTAGCTGTGTGGGTCCATTGGGTCACAGCACCTGCTGTACTAGGTAATTGGGATTTAAGAAGACATCACTATCCACCTTGAGCACATACTGGGCAGTGGGGCAGAACTGGGCCATCCACTCCAGGCCTGTGAGGACCTTGAAAGTCAAATTGTGGTATGTATCCAGGAAGCCCACCTGGAGGAGATCCCCATGCTCCCTATCCTCCTCCTCCAAGAGGTCCTGAAGTTCCTGGGCAAAGAGAGGTGGAGGCAGGCCAAGAACAAAGAGGCGGCGGATAATCACACTGGACACCAAGGTTTCATTGCCCCACGTTTGCCGGATGACTTGGCGCATCCCCACTTCCTGGCGCTGGGTCATCACCAGCATGAGCAGGAAGGGGGGACCTCTGGGATCTTCACACTTGTCAGGATGGTTGAGCAGGAAAGAGTAGGACTGAAGGACCCTCGGGACCAAGGGGGGGTGGTCTCTGAGCCTGCCACTCAAACTTCTTGGAAGAGGTCCTGGTGGATGGAGGGCTCAGATCTGTCCAAGAAGCTAGCAGCTGACTCAGAAGTAACAAAAGCCCCCCAAAGGCTGTGCTCTGCAGAGTCCCCAGCACCAGCTCCCATTTCATCAGCTTCATGGTGCTCAGCCTGTTCTGCATATGGAGGAATGAGACTTCAGATCAGTGTTGAGTAGTTATACCCAGACCCTGTCCCATGCCCAGGATTCTCTCCTTCCATGGGTGAGTTCTTTCCTGGTATAGGGGACTAGCTTTTGTATATTGGGGAACACTGGGAGAAACAAAGGCAGGGGAGTAAGGAAGGAGTCTCCTCACCAACCAACCCCCATTTGTGCAAAGTCAATTTACAAAGTGCCACTGAGGCACCAAGGGAGACAAAGCTGAGGAGGCAAGTGAGAGGGATTGGGGAGAGACCATGGTTCATGGTCCTGGAAGCCAGGAGTCCTGAGTTCTATGACTTACTTTCGAAAAGTCACTGCTCTTGTTTTTTCAGTTTGCTTTTCTGTGAAATTAAAACAGTTCAATTGAAGGATTTTTAATGTTCTCTCAGTCTGTGAATGTCTCTATTTTTTGAGAGAGACGGATTAAGAGGTGGAAGGGGCCCCAAGTGCCAGTTCATGGACTGTCACCCCTGGTTGTGCAAAGAGCCATTAGACAGGGAAGGGCAAGAAGGGCCCCCTAACAACCTTCTGGTGATAGCAGGGTGAAGGCAAGAATAAGTGGTGGAATTTGCCCAAGATTTCTAGAAGAAATTCTTCTTGAATTCTCCTATGCCTAAGGATTACCCCCCTAAATTTAATTGAATTCTGTCATTGAGAAACTCAGTGTTCTGGATTTGCTGTGAACTCCGAGATCACCCCACCTAGATGCCCTCCCTTCCTTCCCCTCTCCTCTGGTCACCAAGAGTACTTACATAACCCTGTTTTCATCAGGTCCTAGAGTGCAGTGACAGCAGGAGGACAATTCAGAGGGGAGTTTCTAACCCAGGCCAAGAAGGCAAGGATGGGAAGAGAGTAGAGGTGGAAAAGGAAGGGCTGTGACCCAACCTGAGCCCCCTTAGATGTGATAATTGAATCTGACAGAACATGTGCAATATTCTACATTCATAGTCCCCAGTTTTGCAAAGAAGGAAGGGAGATGTATTTTCACATCTCTTCCTTAAGAACAAGATTGAGTGGCAGAATTGTAGCACTCAGTCCATTTTATTGTTATTCTTTTCATTTATATTATTACTTTCATCATGCATTTTTCCTGTTTATTTCACTCTGTAACAGTTCTTTTACATTTTTTCATTATTCTTTGTATTCTCTCTCTATTATATATTATATGTAATATATACATATACATATATACCTAATTTTTTTTTACAACAAAGAAATATTTTATTCTGTTCAGGTATCAAGTCATTTCCCAATTGAAAACTCTGTTTCCATTTTCTTGTTATTAGCAAAAAATGCTATTATAAATGTTTTGGTGTATGTGAGACTTTCTTTACCGATGTAACTTATTTTTGAAGCAGAAGAGAATTGTAGGGACAACCTGATTTGCTGGATATATCCATCCAGGTGTGATGAACCTCACAACTTGACCCCAATCCTTTTGGCTAAAGGGCTTATATGTAGAAGAATGTGGAAACTGAGTGAGAACAGAAGAAAGATGAAGAAAATGAGTGGTTTGGAAGAAGAGGAAATTATTGGAAGTAGAATGATAATTGTAAATGATAGAATAGCAACCGAGAATACCTGTTGAGTAATAATGAAATGGCAAAGGTTGAGAACTGAACCTGTGAACCTTTTCCACCTTCCAATATAAGGAAGTCTGTAGAATAAGTTGGCTTCTGAGAAAAAGCAATTGCTGATAACTTATCTGGGGCACAAATAGCTCAGAATTCTAAGAGAAAAAGTTAATGAAGCAGTTACTTTGAATGTCATAAACTGTAATATCCTGGAATGAATGGAGAATAAAGCATATTTCACTTACATTTACATAAAGGATTGGAGAACTGTAGAGAACTCCCAGGAAGCTAGAAATATTGGTAACTGGGATGCTCTCCTCCTAAGATTAATCAAGGGTGCATTTAAGCTTGAAATCATGAGAAAATATAAAATCCTGGCACAATTACTGGGGCATTGTGAACTTTAAATAAGCGTGAGTATCTAGAAATGAACAACATGCTTCAGAGATTTACATCATAGAAAACAGAAACCAGGGTTGGTTACAGTAACATGGTTTTAAGATATATAAGCAACATGATTTCTCTCAAAAAATGACTGTTGAATATCAGCAAGCTTGTCTTCTTATTTTCAAATGCCGCTAGCCTATTTGTGTCGTGCTGGTCACAACAAATGGCTCCCAACGTGGGTCCTGATCCTATCAAGTACTGATCGTATCAAGCAGCCCACAAGGCAAGCAGAGACCTGAAGAGGAACCTGTACCGAACACCATCTTCTAGTGGTTGGTACTCTCTGGACTGGAGGACAAAAGGCCTAAGTCAAGGTAAAGGGAAGGCCCCAGGAGGGCCACTCACCCTCACCACTCATCTTTCACTTTTTGGAGCAAATAGAGATGTAAAACAATGGGAGGGTAGATGGTTAAAGGATTGAAGAATGAAGGGAGAGATCTTAAACTTTTATAGTTAATCATGTTAAAAAAAAAAAAGAGGAGTAAGGGCTAAGAAAAATAAGTTAAGAGCATTTCTAGAGGATGTTTATAACAATGTATCACGGTTCCCCAGGGGCCCTCAAATCACTATCAGTGAAAAGGAAGTTGTCAGAGAAAATTTATACAAAGTATCCAAAGAGAAAGGCCCTCAGATGGTTTCTTCTGATACCCTTTCTTTTTCTTTCTTTCTTTCTTTTTTTAATGATACCCTTTCTTTGTATAACATTATAAAAATTTGCTTATCAAAATCAGGAGAAGTAGAGGGTAAGAATAGAACTTTGAAAGTCATTCTGATAAACAAAAAGGGGGGGGCAAGAAGTTCCCCAAGAACAGACTTGCTAAAGCACTATATACCATTAATTATCTCACATTGAATAACATGTTCTACAGCCCAGCTGACTTATTTTTTTCCTTCACTACCTCATTTTTTCTCAAACAAAGAAGAACAGAAAAGATTAAGGAGCTAGCTCTGCCACCTGGCCCTTCCGTCACAATCTATGATGTAGAAGGATGTCACTGGGACATTGATGGGCCCGCTAAGGTAATAATTCAGGGTGGAGGTTTTCTTTGTGTTTCCAGAGATGAAGGAGATACATGGGTCCCGGAAAGATGTAACCGCCCTATCTAAATTGATCCAGAGTATGAAGATAAAAGAAAAAAAGACTCACAGAGGCTGACTACACTACAAGGGTAGTTGAGCGGCATAGCTCCTGCAACTGGCCCTAGTGCTGGCACAACTTAAATTGGGAGAAGGAAAACCCAAAACCTTCTGGGGTATTCTACAAAGCCCATCTTGGATGAGAATAGTTGGATGGGGAGAATACATTCCTGCAATTCTATTGTATGGTAATGGATCTCAATATTTAGTTAAGGAATTTGGCATTAATAAGCATGGAGAGGAGTCAAATAGTTTAATAATTAAGTTTAACTTTACTGGACTTACTAAAGATCCTTCCCTATGTGTTGCAACAAATGCTAGCTTTGACAACTGTAGTCTGATACAACCTATTCGTTTTCATTATAAATATGACCTTTCACAGGCTTTTGGCTAGTAGGAATGTTGCAACCCTCCAATTGCGTAAAAAAGGCTTTAAGTCTGCAGTGCTATAAAGCAAGCATACAACATTTCCTCAATTGAAAAACCACTCTTATGAGTATATTGGGACAGAACTATGAAACAACTCCTGATTGGGGAATTCATATATTGCCCTGTGTGGGTAGGGATTCTGAAGAAGCTGATCCTCCTTCTGGACTGCAGAACAGAGCAGAGACTTTGTCGCACAATTTGGAACCAAACTTATATGACCTGGCATGATGACTCTCGTAATCACCCTATGCATGGGAGAGAACCCAAACCAAATTGGTGGGGAAATAATCAAAAGGGGAATGATCAGGTTTGGAAAATCACATTATTGTTTGCTCCTATAGTGAGATTTCATTAGAACAGAAATAAGAATGTGTCACATAATACTAATGTGAAGGCATCTTTGGAGAATGATTATGCTTTCATGTGATGAGAACTTGGCTAAGTGACTATAACAAAAGTAGAAGGGGTTTATAATAATACTTGCAGGGACCGCAAGGTTTCTGAATTCCTAGGAAGTCAGGTTAATACCAGTATTGTGTTTGTTATTATGAAGCCTTCATTTAATATGTTACCTATACAGAGTGATAATTAGTATCACACTCAAGTAGACCATTCCTTGGAGAACACTGAACATTTACTCAGCAAAAGTAGAAAGAAAAGATGTATTTCCTGTGTTGTTTTTGGTATAATTGCATTAATTTCTATTTTAGCTTCCAATGCCTTGATCGCTATATCTGTAATACTGTTCAAAATCAAGTGGTTCAAGTTAATTATTTGCATGAACTTACTCTGAACATCTCTAAAGGGTTCGCTATACAGAAAAATTAATAAGGAGTTTTATGAAATAGGACAAGAAGTGGAAATATTGAGGATTAGACAAAGATTGGTGTGTGATTACAGATTCACTAGTTTCTATATGATTAATAAGGAATACAAGTCGGAGTGGGAATGAGATAAAATTAGAAATCACCATAATGGATTATGGGGAAATTCAAATGTTACATTGGATATTGAAGATCTTCAAAAGATTGTTGATATGTTAGATAAAGAATCACATGAAAATCTAGAACTTGACCAGACTGTCACACAATTGCTGATCAGATTAAGAGAGCCCAAGGAACATTCAGTGCCATTGGGCATGAAATTATACTCTTAGCATTTGCTATAATTTTTCTTATATGTATTTGTATCTATGGACCTACTCCGGTAGGCTGTTTTCTGACCGTAATTAAAAGGACTGCGGAGAATGTCCACAGGCAGGATCTCAGACTTCAAGACTTGAGAGCACCTCAATAACACAAAAGTGGAAGATGTAGAGAACTCCCAGGAAGCTAAAAATATTGGTAACTGGGACACTCCCTCCTCTTAAGATTAATCAAGGGTGCATTTAAGCTTGAAATCATGGGAAAACATAAAGTCCTGGCACAATTATTAGGGCATTGTGAACTTTAAATAAGATTGAGTCCGTAGAAACTAAAAAACATACCTCAGAGAGTTAGATCATAGAAAACAGAAACCAGGGTTGGTTATAGAACAATGCCTTTCATAATAATGTGGTTTTAAGATATATAAGCAACATGATTTCTCTCAGTAAATGGCTCTGTTGAATTATCAGCAAGTCTGTCTCCTTATTTTCAACTGCCACTATCCCATTTGTGTTGTGCTGGTCACAACAGAGAACTTTTTATGTTAATAATTAGGGAAATTAGGATATCAAAACTATTTTGATTATGGAACATATATAACTTATTTGATTATAAATAAGAATTTTATTACTGTTACAGAGTGATCATTAGCTGAAAGGATCCAGAATCTGAAACAAGAAAGATAAGAGGTGAAAGAGAGTTCAGAATTGTCAGCTAAATTTGAACTTGGAAGTAATGAAATATCACCATTTTGGCTTAGTCAATTCAGAAGAACAGAGAAATATCATAAAGGCAAAGAATCAAGAGAGGTCATGTAACAGATCAACTGTTTTGGTTGAGAAGTTGTTCATTCTCACTGAGGTTTATGAATAGCTCAGAGTTGATCATTTCAGTTTAGCAGTGTGAGACAGAAGCTACATTCATCAAGGAACTTATACAAAGCTTACTATTTACAGTTTGCAACAGTTTCTTGAAGTAGGAAGTTTATAGTTTTTTCTTTTTTATGTAACTTTTCTTTTATATCTATTCAGTTGATACACCTTAACTTTATTTCCCTTGCATCTCCCTTCTAATTGAAAAAGAAAAAAAGAAAATTCCTGCAGCAAATATACATAGTAAAGAAAAAAAAATTCCTACATTGGCCATGGTAAAAAAAAAAAAATGTATGTTTCCATCTTCATTCTGAGTCAGTTGCCTGCTTCATCACTGGTTTTCTGGAAGAGTGATATGATGGTTGTATTGATTAGAGTTGTTAAGTCTTTGAAATTTGTTTGTCTTTCCAATGTTGCTATAATTGTATACATTTATTTATCTCCTGGTTCTGCCCACTTGCATCAATTCATATAAGTTTCTCCATGTTATTCCTTTCATAATTTCTGATAGGACAATTATATTCCTTTACAATTTAATATATGTTATAATTTGCTTAGCTATTTTTCAATAAATATGAAATTTATAGTTCCAGAGTTGTAAGTTACTCTGAGCATGTGGGTTTTCTTCCTTCTATTCCTTTCCAGGTTTCTGGAAAAGTGTGCCCACTTTTTCCAGAAACTGAGTGAATTGGTGGGTGTGTGACCCAGATTTAGTTGCGGATTGTTAATTATTCTTGCATTTGTTTTAATATATGTGTAGCTGTGCTATTGTTATTAGTTATTTTGCTTTAGTGATAATGAAATAATTATGTGGAAGATCTAAATGTGTAATCATTGTGAGTGACTGGTTTTGTGTAAATAAAAGCACATTGATATTGTCTCAAGAGCTAAAATGAGTAGAAGAAATATATTCCCCCACAGAATTATCTTTTAGGATGCTGAGAAAGTTTGCTGGGTAGTGGTCATTCTCTGGTAAACTAGACTTGTCAATGTGAAGGCATATTGATGTAAATGTCAGCCCAGAGAGTGAGTAGGTGGTATCTTTATGTGAAATCCTACAATTGTGGATGAAAAGACCCTCCAATTGTGGATACTGAGACCCCCATCTACCCATTATACTGATAAGGCTGCCTACTCTTCTCTTATTTAGCCAGGTGTTCAAAATTTGTTTATTCTTTGTTACTTTTTAATTTATATTTTATTTACCTACTATAAAACTCTTAGCAGAAATACTAAGTTGTATATATGTTTAATTTAATCCTTGTAGATAACGAGAAGATAAGAGAGGGAGCCCTTTTTTCTTTTCTTTTCTTTTCTTTTTGGGGTAAAAATTAACTATTTGATTCATTCTGAACCTAGAGGCTTAGAATTAATTTAGAATTACAGGGTAAAGTCAAAGAGGTCAGTATTGGATTGTACAAGCAGGGCAAACAATGGAAACTAGCAGATACTCGCTAGAAGTAACATTGTGAACTGCTAAACACCCTAGGATGAGAAAGGAACAAAGCATGGGAATTGTTATGTAACTCACTTTTTAAAGCTCCTCTATAAGACTTGGACCTGGAGCAAGAGGGTGATGAGGGCTGACTGAAGGTGGAAAGGCTTTCCCTTTAAACTCTGAGAACTCAGAGTTTGACACAAAGAGAGGCTACCCAGTGTTTCACAAATTCTCTCTACTCAAAGGTGGCTTTTGAGTAGCAGATAAAACTGGAATATTATATGAAAGCTAGACAAATAAGCAAGAGGAAGTAGATGCTATGTGAGTAAGAGATATATGTGATGTATAAAAAGCCTGAGGGACAGTTTCTGGGTAATTAATAATTAGGCTAGCTAAGGATCAATAAATTGATGGTTTGTGGTCTGTCTCAACAACCAAAGACAAAACCATGGAGATCCCTGAATGATTAAATACCTTTAGAAAAAGAGGTGTTACTGACAGGTAAAAATCAATTCTTATTGGTGAACAATTGATGAGGGGATAGAGGTTTTAATTGAGGAGGTATGCAAAAAATATTCAACTTTTCCTACTAAAAATAAAGTTTGGTCATGAGATTCAGCCACCTTTGGCAATTTGAACAAAGGAATCTACCCAGATCAGTCTGGTTGGTTTTCTCCTTTATAAACGGGGTTTCCCTGGATTCTAATAAAAGGGTACAATGACATGTGCCCAATGCTTTAGTGCTAAAATGCATCTAGATTAAATTCCCTTTACGCTATAAACAAAAATAAGGCCCTCTAGTAGGATGGAGTCTGCATAAGATTGTGGGGCATTTACTCTAAAGATTAGGTCAAGGTTACTCTAAAGATTAGGTCAATCTCATCTATGAACCATGTTCATTAGAGACTGACTAAATGAATTTACAAGGTTTACAACAAAGCCCTTTTAATTTCTCTAGAAATATTAGTGGCAACTAGGTGGCACAGTGGATAGAGAGTCAGACCTGAGTCAAGAAGATTCATCTTCCTGAATTTAAATCTGGCTTCAGACACTTAGTTACTATGCGATCTTGGGCAGGTCACTTAAACTCTGCCTCAGTTTTTGTAACTGTTAAATGAGTTGGAGAAGGAAAATGACAAATAAAGCCAGTATCTTTGCCCCCAAAATCCAAAATGGGATCACAAGGAGTCTGACAGGACTGAAAATGATTGAACAACAAAATAAATCTTGAGAAATAATATTTCTCCTACCTAAAACTGATTTTGGGACTTTTAAGAAAATGGGAAGAATAAAGGCTATGACTTTCCTTTGAAATGGAGTAAGGGTTGAATCCAAAGTGATCTCAGGAAGAAACATTTTTTTTGAAAGGCACTTGGGGTTAAGTGACTTGCCCAGAGCCACATAGCTAGGAAGTGTTTGAGATCAAATTTGTACTCAGCTCCTCCTGAGGCCAGGGCCAATGCTCTATATACTCACTGTATCATCTAATTGCCCCTCTGGAAGGGATACTTAAGGGATGAGGTCCACTGAGGACAATTGTACTCATTTCACATACCAACAAGCTTAGAACTCTACTATCCTCCACTCTCTCTCAAAGCCTGTCCAAGTTCATGCTCATTGTTTCCATGATACTATCTATTCATCTTATCCTCTGCTGTCCCCTTTTCCTTTTACCTTCTATCTTTCCCAACATTAGGGTCTTTTGCAATGGGTCCTCTTCTTTTCATTATATGACCAAAGTATTTGCTTTAGCTTCAGTATTTGACCTTCTAGTGAATAGCCTGAATTAATTTCTTTCTGACTCCCTTGCTGTCCAAGGGACTCTCAAAAGTCTTCTCCAGCACCAATTTGAAAGTATCAATTCTGTGGCACTCAACTTTCCTTATAGTCCAGCTTTTACAGTCATATAATGTGAGTAGAAAAACCATAGCTTTCACTATACAGACCTTTGTTGGCAAAGTCCTGTCTCTGCTTTTTAGTTTTCTGTCCTTATTTCCCATATTTTCCTTCCAAGGAGCATCCTTTAATTTCATACTTATAGTCACTGTCTGCAGTGATCTTTGAGCCCAAGAACATAAAATCTGATACTGCTTCCATTTCTTCTTCTATTTACCAGAAAGTATTGGTAGCAGTTGCCAAGATCTTAGTTGTTTTGCTGTTGAGCTTCAAGTCAGCTTTTACACACTTCTCTTTCACATTTATCAAGAGGCTTCTTAATTTCCTTTTACTTTCTGCCTTTAGAGTGGTATTGTTTGCATATCTGAGATTGTTGATATTTCTCCCAGTAACCTTAATTCCAGCTGGCATGTTGCAAGGTGTAATTTAGCATAAAAGTTGAGAAAATAATGTGCAATATGCAGCCTTGTTGTACTCCTTTCCCAATCATAAACTGATCAGTTGCTCCATGTTTGATTCTAACGGTTGCTTCTTGCCCACATATGGGTTCTCCAGAAGACAAATAAAATGATCTGATATTCTCATCTCTTTGAGATATTGCCATACTTTTTTTTGTGATTTATACAATCAAAGACTTTAGTATAGTCAATGATGTAGAAGTAGGCATTGTTCTGGAACTCTCTTTTTTCCATAATGCAGTGAAAGTTGGCAATTTGGTCTCTAATTCCTCAGTCTTTTGGAAATTAGGCTGCTTATTTGGAACTATGTCAAAAAGATTACAAAACTGTCCATTGTTTTTGATCCAGCAGTGTCAATAATAGGTCTGTATTCCAAAAAGATCATAAAAGAGGGGAAAGAACCCACATGTGCAAAAATGTATGAAGCAGTTCTTTTTATAGTGGTAAGGAACTAGAAATTATGTGGATGCCCATCAATTGGAGGATGGCTGAATAATGAATATAATGTAATATTATGTAATATAATATTATCTTTCTATAAGAAATGATGAACAGACTAATTTCAGAAAAGCCTGAGAAGACTTATGTGAATTGATGTTGAATGAAGTGAACAGAACTAGAACATTGTACATAGTACACATTGTATGCAGATCAAAGCATACTATTTTCACTTTTTGTTTCTTTGTTTTTTCTCTTTTGTGGTTTTCCCTTTTTGTTCTAATTTTTCTTTTACCACATAACTAATATGGAAATGTTTAAATGATTGTACATGTATAACCCATGTCATATTGCTTGCTAACTTGGGGAGGAAGAAAGGAAAAGAGGGAGAGAGAAAAAATGAATTTTGAAAACTATCGTTACATGTAATTTGAGAAATAAAATGCTATTGAAAAATTCTAAAATCAGCTTATTCTTCTGCTAAGTTTTGGTTCACATGTTGCTAAAGCCTAGTTTGCCGAATTTTAAGTATAACTTTACTATGATGTGAAATGAGTGCAATTGTTTGGTAATTTGAACATTCTTTGGCCTTGCCCTTATTTAGGATTGAGGCGTAAACTGATCTTTTCCAATTCAGTATCCACTGTTGAGTTTTCCATATTGGTTGATTGGTTGTTGTTCTTCATTCTTGAAGAGGACCAAAATGAAATCACTATATTAAGAGTATGGTTCCAGTGGCAAGACAGAGTCAAGATGACTGGTAATGACTCCAGATATAATGGATGATCTTGGTGTCTTAGATGTGTAACCAAATTCTAAGTGCTCCATATACCCACTTCATCTGTTTTCTTGGCTATTGGAATAAATTGTTCTTATCTGCCCATTCCACTAAGGAAGTCTTTACATGCTTGGTATAGACAACCTCCTAATTCACTATATGGTTTGAGACCTGTTGGTTACCTCAGCTTGGTTTAATCTGAACTGAAATGGTTTATCAGCATGCAACAGTCTCTTAGAGCCACAAGTGAGAATTAGGTGGATCAGGTGGATGCTAAAGGTGGAAAAAAGCTCTGTAAAGGGTTCGGTAGTCTTTACTCAGAGGTACTAGTCTTCCCTGAACACACTGGCATATTAAGGGCAGCAATTTAACAGCATCATCTTTTAGGATTTTAAATAGCTCAGCTGGAATTCTGTCACTTCCATTAGCCTTATGCTAGTTAATAATGCTTCCTAAAGTCTACTTGATATCATTCTCCAGAATCAGGCTCTAGCTCAGTAACCATGACATGGTGATTATGAGTGATGTTATGATCTTTCTTGTATTGTTTGTCTGTATATTCTTAAAATTTTTTTTGATAATAGCTCCTTATTTTCAAAATACATGCAAGGATAGTTTTCAACATTCTCTTTTTTTTTATTAAATAACTTTTATTGACAGAATCCATGCCAGGGTAATTTTTTTACAACATTATCCCTTGCACTCACTTCTGTTCCGATTTTTCCCCTCCCTCCCTCCACCCTCTCCCCAAGATGGCAAGCAGTCCTATACATGTTAAAGAGATTACAGTAGATCTTGGATACAATATACGTGTGCAGAACCGAACAGTTTTCTTGTTACTCAGGGAGAATTGGATTTAGAAGGCATAAATAACCTGGGAAGAAGAACAAAAATGCAAGCAGTTTATATTCATTTCCTAGTGTTCTTTCTTTGGGTATAGCTGCTTCTGTCTATCCTTGATCAATTGAAACTAAGGTAGATCTTGTCTTTGTTGAAGAAATCCACTTCCATCAGAATACATCCTCATACAGTATCCTTGTTGAGGTATATAATGATTTCCTGGTTCTGCTCATTTCGCTCAGCATCAGTTCATGTAGGTCTCGCCAATCCTCTCTGTATTCGTCCTGCTGGTCATTTCTTACAGAACAAGAATATTCCATAACATTCATATACCACAATTTACTCAACCATTCTCCAATTGATGGGCATCCATTCATTTTCCAGCTTCTGGCCACTACAAACAGGGCTGCCACAAACATTTTGGCACATCCAGGTCCCTTTCCCTTTTTTAGTATCTCTTTGGGGTATAAGCCCAGTAGATACACTGCTGGATCAAAGGGTATGCACAGTTTGATAACTTTTTGGGCATAGTTCCAAATTGCTCTCCAGAATGGCTGGATGTATTCACAATTCCTCCAACAATGTATCAGTGTCCCTGTTTTCCCACATCCCCTCCAACATTTTGCATTATCTTTCCCTGTCATTCTGGCCAATCTGACAAGTGTATAGTGGTATCTCAGAGCTGTCTTAATTTGCATTTCTCTGATCAATAGTGATTTGGAACACTCTTTCATATGAGTAGTAATAGTTTTAATTTCATCATCTGAAAATTGTCTGTTCATATCCTTTGACCATTTATCAATTGGAGAATGGCTTGATTTTTTATAAATTAGAGTCAATTCTCTATATATTTTGGAAATGAGTCCTTTATCAGAACCTTTGACTGTAAAAATTCAACATTCACTCTTGCAAATCCTTGTGTTCCAAATTTTTCTTCCTTCCTTCCCCTCATCCCCTTCCCCTAGACAGAAAATAATCCTATATAGGTTAAACATGTGCAATTCTTCTGAACATATTTCCACATTTATCATGGTGCACAAGAAAAATCAGATTAAAAGAGGGAAAAATGATAGAGGGAAAACAGTAGCAAAAAACAGCAAAAAAAGTGAAAATAATATGTTGTCATCCACATTCAGTCCCCATAGTCCTTTCTGGATGTGGATGGCTCTCTCCATCACATCTATTAGAATTGGCCTGAATTACCTCATTGTTGAAAAGAGACAAGTCCATGACAGTTGATCATCACATAATTTTGTTGTTGCTATGTACAGTGCTCTCTTGGTTCTACTCACTTCATTTAGCATCTGTTTGTATATGTCTTTCCAGATCTTTCTAAAATCAACTTGTTCATTATTTTTTATAGAACAACAATATTCCATTACATTCATATGTCATAACATATTCAGCTGTTCCCCATCTGATGGGCATCCACTTTGTTTCCAATTCCTTGTCACTAAAAGGGCTACTACAAACATTTTTGCACATGTAGGTTATTTCCCCCTTTTTATGATCTCTTTGAGATATACACCCAGTAGAGACACTACTGGATCAAAGGGTATTCATAATTTGATAACTCTTTGGTCATAGTTCCAAAATGCTCTCCAGAATAGTTGTTTCAGTTCACAACTTTACCAATAAAATATGTGTACCAGTTTTCTCACATTCCCTCCAATATCTATCATTAGCTTTTTCTGTCATCTTAGTCAATATTAGAGGTGTGTAGTGGTACCTTAGAATTGTCTTAATTTGTATTTCTCTGATTAGTAGTGATTTAGAGCATTTTTTTTCATATGACTAGAAATGGCTTTAATTTTTCATCTGAATATTGTCTATTTATAGCCTTTGATCATTTACTAATTGGAGAATTTGCCTATATATTCTTACTACCTCTTAATCTCTTCTGCTTCTGATAAATCTTTATCATTTTTGTCTTTTATCATGACCATTTTTTCATGAAAGTGTCCCTTGATATCGCTAATTTTCTTAAAGAGATCTCTTGTCTTTCCCTTTCTATTTTTCTTCTATTTCTTTGCATTGCTCATTTAAGAAAATCTTTTAATTTCTCCTTGTTATTCTCTAGAATCCAGGGGTACATCTTTCCCTTTTGTTTTCTTTCTTTCCTCAGCTATTTGTAAAACCTCATCAGACAATCATCTTGCTTTCTTGCTCTTCTTTTTCTTTGGAATGTTTTTTGCTCCTGCCTCTTGTACAATAATTGTGAACCTTTGTCCATAGTTATTCATGCACTCTATCATATCTAATATCTTAAATATTAATCACCTTCATTTCATATTCATAAGGAGTGTTATTTAGGTCATAATAATAAGGAAATTATATTTTCCTATTTTCTTTAATTTAAGTCTGAATTTTGCAATAAGAACCTCATGATCTGATATGATATGCAGTTCCACATCTTGTGGTTGCCAAATGTATAACCAGTCAACCCTAAACTGATAAGATTTTCCTTGTTTAAGATTCCTATAAATGTTGGCTTAAATTGTCTTGGAGCGGAGAATCATATTGGAAAGTATGGGAGACTGTGCTAGTTTGGACACTTCTCCTTCTAAGCTAGAGATGTAAATTGTTTCTGGCAGACTTGAGCCTAAATTGCACTGTGTATTATTAGTATTTATTTATTTTCTTCAACATTTATTCAGATGCGTGCCTCTTAGAAAAGCAATATCAAATCCAGCACTGTTTCTCTTTGAAAGATTTATATAGCCAATAAAATGAGGGATCTCTTAAAATCCTTAGAGGAAATTTTCAGAAAAGAGCTGACTTAGTCTTTATGACTTTAACTAGTCTTATAGAACCTGATAATCTGTGAGAATGGGCAAATTTGGCAGGCATAGTATGATGTTCTGCATGTTTCTTCCCTCATATCTGTATTGGTGATCACCCTACTGGATGTGATGTATATGGAAAGCCCTATATTAATTATTCCAGTGTAAATATTTTCTTTAGAAATTTTAAACCATTTATTGTTCTGGGCCCAAGCCAATTTTAGCCAGCACCAGAATGCTGGTCATTAAACAATCAGCTCTGCTATTAAGGGAAACAAATTGTCCAGGGCTAGAGGCTCACTCCACTTGCAGGAGCTTAATTGTTCTTAGGTACTTTGGGAATCATACATACTTCATGGCTCTCAGTCTAGAAGCTCCTAACTGGCCAAGAGGATGAGTTTGTATTTTTTTCCCACCGTTTCCTGATTTGTTTTTGTGTCTATTATTGTGTTATGTGATTAAAGATATAAAGACCTAAGGGAATGACTGATTTTAAAATCAGCAGATCTTCTATAATAAAGGGTGATGTAAAGATACACTTTTCCCTGAAAAATTTGATGTCCACTCAAGAGAGCTTTACAGTCAATTTGGAATGAATAACCAAAATTGATCAAAAGACCCCTACTCCATCCTACCTCAGAATGGCTGATTTCAAGGTCAGTGGGTCTTCAGCCATAGGAAACTCAGGAAAAAGACCAGATTTCCTGCTACTGGGGTAGATCTGGACTCCAGTTCCTATTGGTCAATGAATTTTAAGAACAGATCCTTCACTATGCAGATAAGGTCAATATCCAGTGTCTAATTTAAGAAAAGTTGGAGAAACCTTAGACTGGGTTCTGATCCTGGAAAAACTGACATTTTGGAGTTCTTCAGTGATTGCAAAAAAGAGAGAAAAAAAGAAAAGCATTTTTTCAGTTGGCAACTCGAAGCTAAATCTTATTTGGTACAACCATTAACCTTTGAAATTTTCTTTTGTTTAAGTTACTTTTAAGCAATAAAATTTTGACCTCAGAAAAGATGACAAAAATAATTTGGACAACAGGAAAAATTTCATTTTTAGACTTGGTTTGCCTAACCACAAAGAATTTGGCCTAGGAGTATTAGAAGCAAATATCACAGAAAAGAAATTAGGGAATAGTAATGGCATCAGCAGATTTTGAAATAAGAAAACAAATTGCAAATGTTTTACTTGGCAGAATGAGAAACTGTGAACATGATGCTATTTGAGTGGTCTAGATTAGTGGGCTATAAGAGAGTTGTTAAGAATGCCCTTTAAATAGGCTGCAGGTTTTAGGAGTGAAAGAATTCACTTATTCCCAAATTATTAGTTGCAAAATGAAAATTTATTGTAAGATAGAAATCAGTTTACCAAGAGACTGACTTCTATAGTGGCAGATCTATGGAAAATGGAGTTTTGCATTGAGAATGCAGTTCTCAATGGACAGAAAGTCTTGGCAGCAAAGGGAGCTACCAAGGTCCATCTGCAAAAGACCTTCATTGAAAGAAGCTGTTATATTGTGTGTCTTGGTGGGGGCTGGGACAGCCTGAGCAGGTCAGACCTAGTGGGGACTAGTAGGTGGAGTCTCAAGTTGGCTCATTTACAAGCTGAATTTGAATAGAATTCAATGAGTTTCTTTAATTGAATAGAGTTGGAATTCTTTTGCTCAGGAATGATCCAATCCCACCTTGATAAACCAAATAAAACTGTTTCTCTTGTTTCCCTCGGGAGGGGTCCCTCGCTGAGACAGAGTTGAAGATTTTCTCCTTCAAAGAATTTTAGGGTCCCTTCTTCAAGCATATCTGAATGTTTTAGTTGTAATCAGAAAAGCAAAGTTTCAAAATGAGAAAGTATACTAATTTGCAACACTGAAAGAAAAACCATATATTAAAATCCAACTTGAAACATTTGAAAGTAGAGAAATGTAGAGAGTTAAGAGGTAAGAGTCCATTTCAGGTTATTAAATTTACAGTAACTTGGCTCAACAATTCCCTTTCCAGTAAACAATAGCAGAAACAGACTTGTTTAATACATTGATAAAGATCCTTGGGACTGAAGCAAAATCAAATTTGGCTGTGTAATAGATCAAAGACACACCTTTGAACTTAGAACAGGAAAAGCAGTCCACAGTGGAGACCAAAGGCATTTGTAAGAAATGTACTTGAAGACATTGGAATGATAATTTTGCTCTGATGTGTATTACAACTATTTACAATTCTGATGAACTGGCCAAAATCTTCCCCTAACCTATTGCATCCCAGTGGACTAGGTTTGTTAGAGAGGATACAGGATCAAAGAGTGTACTATATATTGACTCTAGAAGCATTGGAATCATATATATATGTCTCTCTGACCAATAAATTTGAAGATTTCATAAGACATTCTTTCTCCTCTGTTTTCACATCATTTGTCACTACTGAAGTAGGACTTCAACAGAGTAATATGAGTTTAAGAAATTGACTTAGAATAAGGTATCTTTATATACAGAGGAAACTAAAAGTTATATCAGTATAAAACTCAATCTGCACAATCAGTTGGTTAAAAAAAGAAAAATAAACTAAAAGGAAAATTAGAGGTCATTTACATGGACAATAATAGGCTTAATGTTCAATAAAAGGTAGTAAGAATTAGAAATTTTTTTTTAAAAAAATGCAACTCTACATAAAGTCATATTAACTTACCTAACACCCAGATGATTGATATCAGTTTCTGAGTCTCTCAGCTCAGGGGAGAAATAGAATGAGTGTTTTTTTTTTTTTTAATTATAATAACTTTTTATTGACAGAACCCATGCCTGGGTAATTTTTTACAACATTATCCCTTGCACTCACTTCTGTTCCGATTTTTCCCCTTTCTCCCTCCACCCCCTCCCCCAGATGGCAAGCAGTCCTATACATGTTAAATAGGTTGCAGTATATCCTAGATACAATATATGTGTGCATAACCTAACAGTAATCTTGTTGCACAGGGTGAATTAGATTCAAAAGGTAAAAATAACCCAGGAAGAAAAACAAAAATGCAAACAGTTTACATTCATTTCCCAGTGTTCTTTCTTTGGGTGTAGCTGCTTCTGTCCATCATTGATCAATTGAAACTGAGTTAGGTCTCTTTGTCAAAGAAATGCGCTTCCATCAGAATACATCTTCATACAATATCGTTGTTGAAGTATATAATGATCTCCTGGTTCTGCTAATTTCGCTCAGCATCAGTTCATGTAGGTCTCACCAATCCTCTCTGTATTCATGCTGCTGGTCATTTCTTACAGAACAATAATATTCCATAACATTCATATACCACAATTTATCCAACCATTCTCCAATTGTTGGGCATCCATTCATTTTCCAGTTTCTAGCCACTACAAACAGGGCTTCCACAAACATTTTGGCACATACAGGTCCCTTTCCCTTCTTTAGCATCTCCTTGGGGTATAGAGTGTTTTTTTAAAACTTAAAAAATGACCACACAATGTCCATTTTTTTTTATTATAGCTTTTTATATACAAAACATATGCATGGGTAATTTTTCAACTTTGACCCTTGTAAAAACTTCTGTTTCAACTTTTCTACTCTTTCCCCTAGATGTCAGGTTGTCCCATACATATTAAATATGTTAAAGTATATGTTAAATATAACATATGTGTACATATTTATACAGTTATCTTGTTGCACAAGAAAGATTGGATTTAGAAAGAAAGTAAAAATAACCTGAGGGAAAAAAACAAAAATGCAAGCAATCAATAACAGAAAGAGTGGAAATATTATGTTGTGGTCCATACATATTTCCCAGTGTTCTTTCTTTGGGTATAGCTGGTTCTGGGTTCATTACAGATCAATTGGAACTGATTTGGATCCTCTCATTGTTGAAGAGAGCCACGTTCATCAGAATTGATCATCATGTAGTATTGTTGTTGAAGTGTATAATGATCTCCTGGTTCTGCTCATTTCACTCAGCATCAGTTCATGTAAGTCTCTCCAAGCCTGTCTGTATTCATCCTGCTGGTCATTTCTTTCTTTCTTTCTTTTTTATTTAATAGCCTTTTATTTACAGGTTATATGTATGGGTAACTTTACAGCATTGACAATTGCCAAACCTCTTGTTCCAATTTTCCCCTCCTTCCCCCCAACCCCTCCCCCAGATGGCAGGATGACCAATAGATATTAAATATATTAAAATATAAATTAGATACACAATAAGTATACATGACCAAACTGTTATTTTGCTGTACAAAAAGAATCAGACTCTGAAATATTGTACAATTAGCCTGTGAAGGAAATCCAAAATGCAGGTGGGCAAAAATATAGGGATTGGGAATTCAATGTAATGGTTTTTAATCATCTCCCAGAGTTCTTTCACCGGGCGTAGCTGGTTCAGTTCATTACTGCTCCATTGGAAATGATTTGGTTGATCTCATTGCTGAGGATGGCCAGGTCCATGAGAATTGGTCATCATATAGTATTGTTGTTGAAGTATATAATGATCTCTTGGCCCTGCTCATTTCACTCAGCATCAGTGCGTGTAAGTCTCTCTAGGCCTTTCTGAAATCATCCTGTTGGTCATTTCTTACAGAACAATAATATCCATAATATTCATATACCACAATTTACCCAACCATTCTCCAATTGATGGGCATCCATTCAATTTCTAATTTGTAGCCACTACAAAAAGGGCTGCCACAAACATTTTTGCACATAACAGGTCCCTTTCCCTTCTTTAATATCTCTTTGGGATACAGGCCCAGTAATAACAATGCTGGATCAAAGGGTATGCACAGTATAACTTTTTGAGTATAGTTCCAACTTGCTCTCCAGAATGGTTGGATCCATTCAAACTCCACCAACAGTGCATCAGGATCCCAGTTTTCCCACATCCTCTCCAACATTCATCATTATCTTTTCCTGCCATCTTAGCCAATCTGAATGTCCTCCTTTTTTGATAATCAGAATCTACAGCAAGGGCCAAATTACAAAAATTGGATTTTATAAAGTAAAATTTAAGGAGTTTTAGACCTTACTGAGTTGAGAGACTAGTGAAATTACCATTCTTATGTCCTCTACAGGAAATTGGAGTTAGTTTTTGCTAATGATTTCCAAACTTAATATAGCAAGAAGTGTCATGTGGTATGCCAGGAGGCAAGACAAGACATTTTTATTATCTCCTGCCTATCTTTGTTGTTCAGTCATGTTCAGCTCTTTGGGCCCCATTTGAGATTTTCTTGACAAAGATACTGGAGTGGTTTGTCATTTTCTTCTCCAGCCCATTTTATAGATGAGAAAATTGATGCAAACAGGATTAAGTAACTTGCCCATGGTCACACAGCTAGGAAGTATCTGAGACCTGGTTTGAACTTAGGAAGATGGGTCTTCTTGATTGCAGACCTGGCATTCTATCCACTGCCATTCCTCAATGCTTCTGCAAAGAAGACTTTAGTTCCTGGCAGGAAGATGAAACCAGAGGCTGATTTTTCTTCTGTTCTCAGAGATGTTCTCAAGCTAGAACTATAAATGTCTCCTCCTTGAAAAATTATTAGTGTAGGGGATATAATTTTTAGGTTCAAGCTAACCTCCTGATTGCTGTTTTAAAAACAGGAAAGGGAGTCCCCATACTTAGTATCTAAGGAAAGCTTCCTTTTCAAATAGATGCTGATTTAACAAGGAACACATATAGCAAATAGCAAATAAAGCCATGTATCCAAGTCAATAGAAAAGCAGAAATCAGGGAAAAAATATATATCAAGATACATAGCAGACAATGTGGTATAAAAAAGCTCTTCCATTGGGAGCACAGTAATGCAGCTTTTTTTTTTTTTTTAATTATAGCCTTTTATTGACAGAACATATGCATGGGTAATTTTTTTCAACATTTTCCCTTGCACTCACTTCTGTTCCAACTTTTCCCTTCCTTCCATCCACCTCCTCCCCTAGATGGCAGGCAGTCTCATACATGTTAAACATGTTAAAATATATCTTAAACACAACATATGTGTGCAGAACCAAATACTTCTCTTGTTGCATAGGAAAAATTGAATTCAGAAGGTAAAAATAACCTGGGAAGAAAAACAAAAATGCAAGCAGTCCACATTCATTTCCCAGTTTTCTTTCTCTGGGGTAGCTGATTCTGTCCACTATCAATTGGAACTGAATTGGATCTTTTCATTGTCAAAGATAGCCACTTCTATCAGAATATATCCTCATATAGTATTATTGTTGAAATGTATAATGATCTCCTGGTTCTGCTCATTTCACTTAGCATCAGTCTCTCCAAGCCTCTCTGTATTTGTCCTGCTGGTCATTTCTTTTCTTTTCTTTCTTTTTTTAAAATAACTTTTTACTTACAAGATATATGCATGGGTAATTTTTCAGCATTGACCCTTGCATAACTTTCTGTTCCAACTTTTCCCCTCCTTCTCCCCATCCCCTGCCCCAAATGGCAGGTAAACTAATATATATTAAATATGTTAAAGTATATATTAAATACCATATATGTATCTATATCCATACAGTTATTTTGCTGCACAAGAAGAATTGGACTTTGAAATAAGGTAAAATTAACCTGAGTAGGAAATCAAAAATGCAAGCAGATAAAAACAGAGGGATTAGAAATGCTATGTAGTGGTTCACACTCATTTCCCAGTGTTCTTTCACTGGCTATAGCTGGTTCTCTTCATTACTGAACAAATGGAACTGGTTTGGTTCATCTCATTGTTGAAGAGAGCCATATTCATCAGAATTGATCATCATATAGAATTGTTGTTGAAGTATATAATGATCTCCTGATCCTGCTCATTTCACTGAGCATCAGTTCATGTAAGTCTCTCCAGGCCTTTCTGAAATCTTCCTGTTGGTCATTTCTTACAGAACAATAATATTCCATAACATTCATATACCACAATTTATTCAGCCATTTTCCAATTGATGGGCATCCATTCAATTTCTAGTTTCTAGCCACAAACATTTTTGCACATAACAGATCCCTTTCCTTTCTTTAAGATCTCTTTGGGATATAAGCCCAGTAGTAGCACTGCTGGATCAAAGGGTATGCAGAGTTTGATAACTTTTTGAGCATAGTTCCAAATTGCTCTTCAAAATGGCTGGATATATTCACAATTCCACCAACAATGTGTCAGTTTTCCCAAATCCCCTCCAACATTCAGCATTATCTTTTCCTGTCATTCTAGCCAATCTGAGAGGTATGTAATAGTATCTCAGAGTTGTCTTAATTTGAATTTTTCTGATTAATAATGACTTGGAACATGTTTTCATATAGCTAGAAATAGTTTCAATTTCTTCATCTGAAAATTGTCTGTTCATATCCTTTGACCATTTATCAATTGGAGAATGGCTTGATTTCTTATAAATTAGAGTCAATTCTCTATATATTTTGGAAATGAGGCCTTTATCAGAATCTTTGACTGTAAAAATGTTTTCCCAGTTTATTGTTTCCCTTCTAATCTTGTCTGCTTTAGTTTTGTTTGTACAAAAGCTTTTTAATTTGATATAATCAAAATTTTCTATTTTGTGATCAATAATGATCTCTAGTTCTTCTTTCGTCACAAATTCTTTCTTCCTCCACAGTTCTGAGAGATAAACTATCCCTATGTTCTTCTAATTTATTTATAATTTCATTCTTTATGCCTAGATCATGAATCCATTTTGACCTTATTTTGGTGTATGGTGTTAAGTGTGGGTCAATGCCTAGTTTCTGCCACACTAATTTCCAATTTTCCCAGCAGTTTTTGTCAAACAGTGAATTCTTATCCCAAAATCTGGGTCTTTGGGTTTGTCAAACATTAGATTATTGAAGTTATTGATTGTTTTATCTTGTGAACCTAACCTATGCCACTGATCAACTAGTCTATTTCTTAGCCAGTCCCAAATGGTTTTGGTGACTGCTGCTTTATAATATAATTTTAGATCTGGTACAGCTAGGCCTCCTTATTTGATGTTTTTTTCACTAGTTCCTTTGAAAGTTTTGACCTTTTGTTCTTCCAGATGAATTTTGTTGTTATTTTTTCTAGGTGATTAAAATGGTTTTTTGGGAGTCTGATTGGTATAGCGCTAAATAAATAGATTAGTTTAGTAAGTATTGTCATCTTAATTATATTCACTTGATCTATCCAAGAGCACTTAATATTTTTCCAGTTGGTTAGATCTGACTTTATTTGTGAGTTAAGTGTTTTATAGTTTTGTTCATATAGTTCCTGGCTTTCCCTTGGCAGATAGATTCCCAAATATGTTATACTATAGGCAGTTACTTTAAATGACATTTCTCTTTGTATCTCTAACTGTTGGATTTTGTTAGTGATATATAAGAATGTTGATGATTTATGTGAGTTTATTTTATATCCTGCAACTTTGCTAAAGTTGTGGATTATTTCTTTTTTTATTATTATAACTTTTTTTATTGACAGAACATATGCATGGGTAATTTTTTACAACATTATCCTTTGCAGTCACTTCTGTTCCGACTTTTCTCTTCCCTCCGTCCACTCCCTCCCCTAGATAGCAGGCAGTCTTATACATATTAAATATATTATAGTAAATCCTAGATACAATATATGTGTGCAGAACCATACAGTTCTCTTGTTGCACAAGAAGAATTGGATTCAGAGGTCTAAAAATAACCTGGGAAGAAAAACAAAAAATGCAAACAGTTCACACTCATTTCCCAGTGTTCCTTCTCTGGGTGTAGCTATTTCTGTCCATCATTAATCAATTGGAACTGAATTAGATCTTCTCTTTGTTGAAGATAACCACTTCCATCAGAATTGATCATCACAGTATTGTTGTTGAAGTATATAATGATCTCCTGGTTCTGCTCATTTCACTGAGCATCAGTTCATGTAGTCTTTCCAAGCCTCTCTGTATTCATCCTGCTGGTCATTTCTTACAGAACAATAATATTCCATAGCATTCATAGACCACAATTTACCCAATCATTTTTCAATTGCTGGGCAGTGGATTATTTCTAATAGCTTTTTAATAGAATCTCTGGGGTTCTCTAAGTATACCATCATATAATCTGCAAAGACTGATAATTTGTTTTCCTCATTATCTACTCTAATTCCTTGAATCTCTTTCTCAGCTCTTACTGCCAAAGCTAGCATTTCTAATACAATCTTGAATAGTAATGGTGATAGTGGGCAACCTTGTTTCACTCCTGATCTTCTTGGGAATTTTAAGAGTCCATTAGAGAGGCCAGGCAAGTGCAGTTAGGATGTAAGACAGGTCCATGGCTTGGAGGTCCCTGAACCTGATGAGTTATGAGTACATAGGGACTTCCTTCATAAGTGGGACCTCCAGCCATTCCAGCAGGAATCCTAAACGCTCTGAAATCGCATCAGAAATGGGAAGTTATCTCCATCTCTGATTGGCTTATGCTTGTGACCTCATGGACTTGATATAAGCTCAGTGGAGGAGGAGCCTGACTCCTTTTTACATCCTTTCACTTGGAGCTCGGCTTTGGGGAGAGATACTAAGAGAGTGCAGGAGGTCATACAGTAAGGTGTAAACCACATGAATAAAGTCTAAGCTTGTCTGCTAAAACTCTAGGGTGCTCTGTTGTGCTCAAACTGTGTCCATATGAGATAGTAGCCAGAGGATTTCTGAAGGCCTCAGGAAGTGGTAAGATTAATATTTACCAGAGATTTCTCTGAAGCCCTGGGAATTAGGAGAGACTGGTGGTAGCAAATGCAATGATAGCATGTTGCAGGGAATGGTTCCAGTTTATCCCCATTACATATGATGCTTACTGATGGTTTTAAATAGACACTACTGACTATTTTAAGGAAAAGTCCATTTATTCCTATACTCTCAAGTGTTTTTAATAGGAATGGATTTTAGATTTTATCAAATGCTTTTTCTGAATCTATTGAGATGATCATATGGCTTTTGTTAATTTGGTTATTTATGCTAATAGATTTCCTAATATTGAACCAGCCCTGCATTCCTGGTATAAATCTTATTTGGTCATGGTATATTATCCTGGGGATGATTTTCTATAATCTTTTTGCTAATATTTTATTTAAAATTTTTACATCAATATTCATTAGGGAGATTGGTCTATAAATTTCTTTCTCTGTTTTCAACCTGTCTGGTTTAGATATCAGTACCATGTCTGTGTCATAAAAGGAATTTGGTAGTCTTTCATTCCCTATTTTTTCAAGTAGTTTATATAACATTGGAGTTAATTGTTCTTTAAATGTTTGGTAGAATTCACATGTAAATCCATCTGGTACTGGGGATTTTTTCTTAGGGAGTTGATTAATAGCTTGTTCTATTTCTTTTTCTAAAATGAGACTATTTAAGTAATTTACTTCCTCCTCTGTTAATCTGGGAAGCCTATATTTTTGAAGATAGTCATCCATTTCATCTAGGTTATCAAATTTATTAGCATAAAATTGGGCAAAGTAACTCCTAATTATTGCTCTAATTTCTTTTTCATTGGTGGAAAGTTCTCCCTTTTCATTTTTGACGCTAACAATTTGATTTTCCGCTTTACTTTTTCTAATCAGATTTACCAAAGGTTTATCTATTTTGTTGTTTTTTTTCATAAAACCAACTCAGTTTTATTTATTAATTCAATAGTTTTTTTACTTTCAATTTGATCAATTTCTCCTCTTTATTTTAGAATTTCAAGTTTAGTATTTGATTGGGGGTTTTTAATTTGCTCTTTTTCTAGCTTTTTAAGTAGCAAGCCCAATTCATATCTTTCTTTCTCTATTCAAGTAAGCCTTTAAAAATATAAAATTTCCCCTTATTACCGTTTTGTCTGCATTCCACAAATTTTGGTATGTTGTCTCATTGTTGTCATTCTCTTGGGTGAAATTATTAATTGTGTCTATGATTTGCTGTTTCATCCGTTCATTCTTTAGGATGAGATTATTTAGTTTCCAATTACTTTTTGGTCTATTTACCCCTAGCTTTTTGTTGAATGTAGTTTTTATTGCATTGTGATCTAAAAAAAATGCATTTACTATTTCTGCCTTTCTGTATTTAATTTTGAGGTCTTTCTTTACTAATATATGGTCAATTTTTTTTTTTAGCTAATGGTCTTTTTTTTTTTATTATCATAAGAACTTTTTATTGACAGAACCCATGCCAGGGTAATATTTTTTACAACATTATCCCTTGCACTCACTTCTGCTTCGATTTTTTCCCTCCCACCCTCCATCCCCTCCCCTAGATGGTAAGCAGTCCTATATATGTTGAATATGTCATAGTATATCCTAGATACAATGTATGTGTGCAGATCCAGTTTTCTTGTTGCACAGGGAAAATTGGATTCAGAAAGTAAAAATAACCCGGGAAGAAAAACAAAAATGGAAACAGTTTACATTCATTTCCCAGTGTTTTTTTCTTTGGGTGGAGCTGCTTCTGTCCATCATTGATCAATTGAAACTGAATTAGGTCTCTTTGTCAAACAAATCCATTTCCATCAGATTACATCTTCATATAGTATCGTTGTTGACGTATATAGTGATGTCTTGGTTCTGCTCATTTCACTTAGCATCAGTTCATGTAATTCTCTCCAAGCTTCTCTGTATTCATCCGGCTGGTCATTTCTTACAGAACAATAATATTCCATAACATTCATATACCACAATTTACCCAACCATTCTCCAATTGATGGGCATTCATTCATTTTCCAGTTTCTAGCCACTACAAACAGGGCTGCCACAAACATTTTGGCACATACAGGTCCCTTTCCCTTCTTTAGTATCTCCTTGGGGTATAAGTCCAGTAGAAACACTGGTGGATCAAAGGGTATGCACAATTTGATAACTTTTTGGGCATAATTCCAAATTGCTCTCCAGAATGGTTGGATTCGTTCACAACTCCACCAACAATGTATCAGTGTCCCAGTTTTCCCACATCCCCTCCAACAATCATATATGGTCAATTTTTGTATAGGTTCCATGAACTGCTGAAAAGAAAGTGTATTCCGTTCTGGCTCCATTCAGTTTTCTCCAAAGATCTATCATACCTAACTTTTCTAATATTCTATTTACTTCTTTAACTTCTTTCTTATTTGTTTTGTGGTTTGGTTTATCTAACTCTGAGAGTGCAAAGTTGAGATCTCCCACTATTATAGTTTTTCTGTCTATTTCTTCTTGCAACTTTCTTAACTTCTCCTTTAGAAAGTTAGATGCTATACTACTTGATTCCTATATGTTTAGTATTGATATTGCTTCATTGTCTATGCTACCCTTTAGCAAGATATAGTTTCCTTCCTTATCTCTTTTAATTAGATCAATTTTTGCTTTTGCTTGATCTGAGATCAGGATGGCTACCCTTGCTTTTTTGACTTCACCTGAAGCATAGTAGATTCTGCTCCAGCCTTTTACATTTACTCTGTATGTATCTCCCTGCTTTAAATGTATTTCCTGTAAACAACATATTGTAGGAGTCTGGCTTTTAATCCAGTCTACTATCTACCTCCGCTTTATGGGAGAGTTCATTCCATTCACATTTATAGTTAAAACTACTAATTCTGCATTTCCTGCCATCTTATTATCCCCAGATTATGCTCATTTTTTTTTCTTTTCTTACACCCCTCCCCAGCATTAAACTTATGGGCACCACTTGCCTCACACAGCTCTCCCTCTTTAGAATTCCTCCCACCCCCTTTGAGTCCTTTCCCCTTTCTTATACTTTCCCTTATTACTCTTTTCCTTTTCCCCTTTCCTCTCCCACTTTTTAATGAGGTGAGACAAGTTTCTCTGTAAACCAAATATGTCTAATTTGGCTCTTTGAGCCAAATGTGATGAGAGTAAGATTCATACAATGTAGCTCCCCCTCCCTAAATTCCCTCAGACATGATAGGTTTCCTTTGCCTCTTCATGGGATGTAATTTCCCTCTTTTTATCTCCCCTTTTCCCCTTTTCTGAAACTATCCCCTTTCTATTTCTACTTCCGTTTTTTGTATTATATAAGTAAAATCAAATTATACACCCACTCTTTATGTATGCCCATAACAGAAATATAGTTATTATATACACGCTCTTTATGTATGCCCATAACAGAAATATAGTTCTCAAGATTTCTTTTTATTTTTTATGCTTCTCTTGAGTCCTATATTTGGAGGTCAAATTTTTTGTTTAGCTTTGTTTTTCATTAGGAATAAGTGGAATTTACCTGTTTCATTGAATGTCCATCTTCTTCCCTGGAAGAAAATGCTCAGCTTAGCTGGGTAGTTTATTCTTGGCTGCATTCTGAGTTCTTTTGCCTTTCATAATATCAGATTCCAGACCCTTCAATCCTTTAATGTGGAAGCAGCTAGATCCTGAGTGATCCTTATTGTGACTCCTCAGTATTTGAATGGTTTTTTTCTGGCTGCTTGTAATAGTTACAAGTCTTAGCAACTGATAGTTCTTAGTCTGATAGTTCTGAAATTTAGCCACAATATTCCTTGGAGTTTTTCTTTTGGGGTCTCTTTCAGAAGGTGCCTGATGAATTCTTTCAATGCCTATTTTATTTTATTTTATTTTTTTTATTTAATAGCCTTTTATTTACAAGATATATACATGGGTAACTTTACAGCATTAACAATTGCCAAACCTCTTGTTCCAATTTTTCACCTCTTACCCCCCCCCCACCCCCTCCCCTAAATGGCAGGATGACCAGTAGATGTTAAATATATTAAAATATAACTTAGAAACACAATAAGTATACATGACCAAAACATTATTTTGCTGTACAAAAAGAATCAGACTCTGAATTTCAATGCCTATTTTACCTTCTGATTCTATTACATCTGGGCAATTCTCTTTGATGATTTCCTGTAAAATAGTGTCAAGGCTCTTTTTTTCATCATAATTTTCAGGAAGTCCAATAATTCTCAGATTATCTCTCCTAGATCTATTTTCCAGGTCTATTGTTTTTCCAAGTAGATATTTAACATTTTTGTTGGTTTTGCTTGACTGATTCTTGATGTCTCAATGAATCATTTATTTCTATTTGTTCAGTTCTAATTTTTAATGAGTTATTTTCTTCATTAGTTTTTTAAACTTCTTTTTGTATATGTCCAATTGAGTTTTTAAATGAGGTATTTTGCTCTATGGAAATTTTTTTTTCCATTTCATTAAATGTTCTTTTACTGAGTTATTTTCTTTCTCCAATTTACAAATCCTACTTTCTTGGGAGTTCTTTATCTTTTCTAATTCAGAAATTCTGTTTCCTTGGGAGTTCTTTACCTTTTCCAATTCACATTTCAGAAAGTTGTTTTCTTTTTCCACTTTATCAAATTTTTCTTTTAACAAGTTATATGCATTTTCCATACTCTCTTACAGAGCTTCTCTTTCCTTTCCCCATTTTTCTTCTAGCTCTCTTTCAAGATCTTTTATAATTTCTTCTAGGAGAGCCTTGTGTAATGGGGACCAGATTACATCCCCCTTTGGTTTTTTTTTTTTTTTTTGGTCTGGAGACTGTCTGCTATTAGTCTTCTCGGGGTTGGAAACCTGCTTTCTTTCTGTATAGGAACTATCAATAGTTAGAATTTACTTGGCTTTTTTATTCATTTTTTAAAAAGCTCTTAGGGTCTGCCTTCAGGGCAAGGAGGTTACCAGCTTCCTCTACTGAACAGGGATAGATAGATGGACAGTAGTTGTCTGCAAACCAGCTACAAAGAGTGGCTGCAGCTGCCCTGGGAAGAGCCCCACAATGGAAGTGTGGCTGCCCTGGGCAGAACCTCCCTGCTGTGTAGAAGTGTAGCTGTGCTGGGCAAAAGCCTGGCACTGCAGAATGTGGTTGCACAGCTGGGCTGTGGTCCATGCTGAGTCACTTCTGGTGCCAGGTGGGTGTGGCCAGGTCTTGTTAAGCTCTGGGGTTTTGGGGTACACTCTAACTTTGGTGTTTGTGCAACTTCTCTGCTGATCTACTGCTTTGCAACCAAGCAGAGCAGCCAACCTGTGGTAGAGTCCTCCCTGCAAATTCTCCACCCATGGAGACCACTCCCATCTCCGTCCACTCAATGTGCTACCCTTTGTGTTCTGCCTCCCTGCCTGCACTGACCTCCTCCCGCCCTATCAGGACAAACCTTTTCTGGTGATCTTCCAGATTATCTTTCGCTGGTAATTTGTTGTACTCCCAAAATTCGTGGATTTTATCAGTGAAGTACTATTTCAGAGACTGAATTTGGTAATTAATAGTGAGGATAGAAGGGGATCTTAGAATGAAGTGTGTTTCCTCTACACCATCTTGGCTCCACCCCCTTGATCCTGTTGGTTATTTCTTACAGAACAATAATACTCCATAACATTCATGTACCACAATTTACCCAACCATTCTCCAATTGATGAGTATACATTCAATTTCCAGTTTCTAACCACTACAAAAATGGCTGCCACAAACATTTTTGCACATACCTTTCTTTAATATCTCTTTGGGATATAAGCCCAGTAGTAACACACAGTAATGCAGCTTAATCAAGAGAGAGACAGCTCATTGAAGGAGAACATTCACCAAGTCTACCTTCACAGGCTAGGAATAGGGATGTGTCCCAAGTCATAGATATTGCCTTCTTCCTATTGTCTTTTTCTATTTCTGGCCTATAAGAGCAATTTGGATTTCTTCTTGACATTGTATGTCAGAAAAACATAGAAAGTGAAGAGTTCTAATCTATTCTCTCTTCTTTCTTGCTAACTCTGCCTATCTCTCATATAATTATGGGATACAAAGTAATAAATCTCCACTAATAAGGAGAGAGTCCCATATCACTGAGTTTTGGGGCTCAAATTAGATTAATTTCACAAATTTTGCCATTCTTGTGGCTACAGAAAGTAGATAGAATTAGGTAGATGGCCACAGAAAGTAAACAGAATAAGCTTTAAAATTGAGCAATCTAACATTTGGATTTATATTGGGTCAACAAATTAATTGGGGATTTAAAAAATTCACAAATTAGCCAGTTGATCTGTGCTCTGAACAGTATTTGCTGATGCTACAGCTTTGTAGGTAGGTGTGAGAGCAAAAGCAATATCCACTCCATATAGGTTTCTAAATGTTGTTAGTTGTCCTTCATTTTTTGAAGACCAATGAAGAAGAGCATTTTTTGAAGAGAATGCAGCATTAACTCCTGAGTTAGATTTAAGTGAGGCAGAATTGTGCAACAATTAGTGTAGAATGCAAAACAGGTAGATGAATTGAATGTTTTTTCCAGGTAGATGAGTTAATTCAATTGGATGTAATGTTAGAAGAATGGTAATGAGTTTGTGTTTATGTTTTAAATTCTATAGAATGGTATGTTTATGTTAAATGTATAGAATTGTGTTTATTGGTATTGTTGCTGTGGCATAAAAATTTAGTTTAAAAATTTCCCCTAAAAATCTTACATAATCACTATGCTGACTAGTCATATCATATTAGGAAAACAGTCTGAAGCAGAGACCCATAAGTGGTACAGTAGATAGAATATTAGACTTCACATAACGGAGACTTGGATTCAAATCATGTTGTAGATAGCTATTATGAGGTGTGTGGCCCTAGAAAAATTACTTAATTACCTTTGTTTTTCTATCTATGAAATGTCAATAATCAGAGCATCTACTTCATAACATTGTGAGCAAGGATTGCTTTGCAAATATTAAGAGCTATATAAAGACTAGCAATTATTGTAAGAAAGAAAAGCATTCAATATGAAATGTTTTCTCTTGTTTGCATACAAATCGATTTTATCCAAATGGTTAAAATTTTAATAAAACCTGATCTAGGAAGAGCTTACTGACAACATGTAGTACAGATACTTAGTGGACCCAATAAACACAATTTCATCATTTTCTCCATCTTCATTAAGCAGCATCTCTATTAAAGCAAAGACAAGCAGATAATGGGACAATCCAAGACTGAGGCTTGGCAAAATTTACAATAGGATAAGAGAGCAATGCATTTGAGGGGAGAGGACAGTATAGCACTGAATTAGTTGGACCACAATGAGATAGGGAGAAGTGTTTATCTATTGCATGGGTGATTGCCTGGGAAACAGTTGAAGAGTGGAATGATTGGAGGTCACAGTGATAGCAAAGAACAGGATTTGTGATTGAAAGGCAAAAGGAAAAGTGAAATGACAACAGATCATGATCAGATAAAGGCATTTCAGAGTTTACAAACATGGAAATTGTTCACTTTTGGGTGATAGAAAAATTAAAGTTATGACCGTCTCTTTGTGTAGCAGTGGTGGAGTGGAGAAGTAGGTCATGGGAAATTAGCAAATTGAGGAACTTGAAAGTTAATCTATTTGAAGGAATATTAGTATTTATATTGGGAAGATGACAAAATAAGGCAGGAAATTACCTGGTTTTCCTAAACTCTCTCACAAACTATATAAAATAACATCTCAAAGAAAGGTTTAATTGGTAGAAGTAAAAGTCAAGGTAAATCAAGTTATCTGCATAAGACAACATAGAAGAATGTTAGAAAAGACTGCACCTTTTGGGATTGTCATTTGACCAAATTGAAGTGCAATCATCTCTAGGCATCTACTATTGAATAAACAAACAACAAGATTTGGGGTACCTGTGTTGGGTAGAGGCCTCAGCTTCAGGAACTTTCATTTCACAGACAATGTTAGGGGACAGATTACTGAGCAGGGAAGACTGAGAGCCTGCCACTGGTGCTGGACATTGGGCTGTGTTGCACTGAACTGATGTAGTTTCGGCCTATGGTTGTGGACAAGGAGGAGTAAACGCATGACTATGTCTGTTGTCACGGTAGGCAGGGACCCTATTGATTGTGGGCACTCGTAGAGTCCCTGGTTTTGGTTTCAGAGCAGAGGGGTGAATTGAAACTTGCAGCTGTGTGAGGGAACAAGAACATTTGTGGTGTCAGTGTTGTAGGGGGTTCTGGTGGTGATACAGAGATAGAGAAGACTACCTGAAGACAGGTATCCAAATAGAGTTTAGAAAACAGACACACACAGAAATGTGGGGCTTGAAATATTATATCCCATACTTTACTCAATTTTAACACAAAGTTAACAGACAAGAAATAGGCCATTACAGCCCTCCCCAATAATAATGCAAAAAATAAATAATACTAGTGATAGTGTAGATATACATTCAAACTCAGAAGAAGATAGTGAAGTTAAAACAGCTACTTCTTTCTCAAAGAAAAAAGCAAAATGGTCACAAGCCCAAGAAGAGTTTGTGGAAGAGCTTAAAAATAATTTAAAAAATCAAATAAGAAAAGTTGAGGAAAATGAGGAAAAAAATAAGAATAATGTAAAAAAAAACAAAGAAAATTATGAAAAAAAAAATCAACTGGAAAAGATCCAAAAACTTGTGGAAGAAAATAACTCCTTAAAAATTAGAAATGTGCAGGGGGAAGCCAATGAGTTCTTAAGACACGAAGAAATAATTTTTAAAAATCAAAGGAAAGATAAAAATAGGAGAAAATGTGAAACAGTCATTAGAAAAATAATTGATCTAGAGAACACCTTGAGGAAAGACAATATATGAATCTCTATTATCTGAAATTATGATTTTATTATGAAAGTTATGATTATTAAAGAATATTGCCTTGAAGTTTTAGGACAAGAAAGTAAAATAGAAATAGAAAAAAAATCTACGTGGTACCACCTATAAGAGATCCCAAAATGAAAAGTCACAGGAACATTATAGCTAAGTTTGGAAGTTCTCAAGTCAAATAACTAGAAAAAAAAGCAGTTTAAATACTGTGGAGCTTCAGTCAGTATAACACAAAGTTGATAAACTTCTACTTTAAAAGACTGAAATTCATGGAACAATATATTCTGAAGAGCAAAGGAGCTGGACTTGCAACCAAGAATAACATATCCAGCAAAGATATGTGTAATCCTAAATGGAAAAAAAAATGATATTTAATGAACTAAAGAACTTTCAGTATTTGTAGAGAAAAGACAGTTACTGAATGGAAAAAATTTGACCTATTAGACTCAGAAAAAACACAAGGAGGTAAACATTAAAGACCAATTAATTATAAAGGACTTAATAAGGCCAAAATCTTTATTTCTATTAAAGGGAACATTTCTAACATGGGAAAATATTACCTGTAACTCTTAAGAATGTTATCATTACTTGGATAATTTGAAAGAGAATCCATTAATAGAAAACTTGGGATTGAGTATGATTGGATGATCTTAAAAAAATAAAATTAGGTAGAGAGAAAAAAATAAAATAATGATCTTATACAAATAATGCATGATTGGAAGAACTATTACAATGGAGGCAGGAAAGGGTGAAGGACTGGTAGTGCTGGAATAAGATTCTCATCAGGACTGGTTAAAAATGGAATAACATAATCATCCAGAAAAGTGTAAGAATAATTTTAATTTATAGAAAAATAGGAGGTTAAAGAGATAGTATGAAAGTGAAGACTCTCAGAAAGTTGTTCAGGTCAAGAAATAAAAGGGTACAGAAAGAGAACAAGAAGAGATTCTTAGAAGAGATATGGAATAGGGAGGCAAGGATTAGTAGTCATGGAATGTTTGATAGGGTAAAAAGAGAGAAAGATAAATAGTGATGAAAAATAGAATGGAAGGAAATGCACAACTAGTAATTATGACTGAGAATATAAGTGGGTTAAACTCACCCATAAAACAGAAATGGTTAGCAGAATGGAGTAAAAATCAGAATCTGATAATATGTTGTTTAGAAGAAAAACATTTAAAAATGAGAGTTACATATAGAGTAAAAATAAAGTGTTGGAGTAGAATTTAATATGCTTCGGTTGATGCAAAAAGCAGAGGTAACAATTATGATCTCAAAGTTAAAGCTAAAATAGATTTAACCAAATGGGATAAACAGGGAAACTTCATTATGATAAAAAGTACCATAGATAAGGAAGTAATATCAATACTAAACCTATGTGCATCAAATACGATCACATCCAGATTTTTAAAGGAACAGTAAAATGAATTAAAGATGGAAATAAGTAGCAAGATTATAGTGATGGGGGACTTCAATCTTCCCCTCCCAAAATTAATAAATATAACAAAAAAGAAGGAAGAAGTCTAGGCTATGAAAAGAATCTTAGATAAGTTAGATATGATAGAGAGAATATGATATAGAGAATTGAATGAGAATATAAAGGAATGTGTCTTTCTCTCAGTGGTACATAGTATCTTTACAAAAAAATAAAACCAACATAGCCAAAATTAGAGGGAAAGCAAAAAGTTGGGAAAATTTTTTATGGATAGTTTCTTGGATAAGGTCTCATATCTCAAATATACAGAGAAGTTTGTCAAATTTATATGAATATGAGTCTAATTGAGAAATAGTCAAAGGATATGAAGAGGCGATTTTTCAATGAAGCAATAAAACTACATATAGTCATATAAAATACTCTAAATTATTATTGATTAAAGAAATGCAAGTTAAAATAACTTTGTGATATCATCTCACACCTATTGGATTGGTTAAAATAATAGAAGGGGAAAATGACAAATGTTAGAGGGGATGTGGAAAAATTGGTACACTGTTGGTGGACCATCATGAACTGATCTAACCATTTTGGAGAGCAATCTGGAATTGTGCCCCCCAAAGTTACAAAAGTATGTATACCTTTGACCCAGAAATTCTACTTTTAGTTCTGTTTTCCAAAGTGGCAAAGAATTGTAAAATGAAGGGGGATGCCTATCAAGTGAGGGATGGCTAGAAAGTTGCGGTATATAACAGTGATGGAATTTTACTGAGCTTTAACAAATGTTTGATTTTAGAAAAAGATATGAAAAGACATGCTATACACCTCTAGAGAAAGAACTGATAAATAGAACAATGCATAATATAGTTTTCCACATATTTATAAATTTGTGTCAAATGATGACTTTCTTCAGTGTAGGTTCAGAATTTAAAATGTAACAAAAGTCTCCTAATAATATGAAAATAGGATTTAGGGAGAATAGAAAGATTATGAGTCAACACTGAACTCATTGAAATACACAGGAGAATATCAAGAAAATCTGTACACAAGAGTCTCAGAATCTTGATTGAATCTTCATTGAATGAAACTCAAAGAAGGAGAGATTACTTGAGTGATAGTGATAGATGAGAAAGGTTGGAAGTGGTAGAGAGCAAGGAGTGTTCCAACTACTCATGGTCAGTGACTTGAGGGGTGAACAAGATGTGTGATAATGTAACTAAGAATTCAGTTATTTGATTGATATAGCTTCTCTAAACCTAACTAGCATTTGAGTGAATTTACTACTGAGAAAAAATTATTATTTTCATAATTATCAATATGATATGTCTAATGAATATACTAATGATTTAGATTTCTTAGAGTTGCCTCTTCTGGCTTGGAGTCAGAGTTTTAACAATGCAGCTTGAAATGATCAATCAATCCTTGACAATGCTCACCTCAAGTTGAAGAATTAAAAATTGTACAACTTGTTCCTATCACAAAACTCTGGTCCAATCCCTCCACTAAGCAATGATCCCTGTAATTTGAAATAATCACTTGCAAACTGTTTCCACAGGATTGGAGAACAGCCATATTGTCCTGGATTGGTGGGCTTGTCATGGGAAACCACTCAGGTCCCAAAATTAATTGGAGCTTATTCCAGGCTGAAGTGGATCCACTCCTGAAGTGTCCCACATAATTTCTTCCCTGGGAAAACTATAGGAGAATTTCCTTCTTACCAGTGAGTAACTAACATTCTTACTCACAAGATACAGTACCCTAATCAGACAGAATAATGCTTTGTGGTCCAGAATTTCTTGAATCACTGACTGTGTCTTATATGGTGATATAATTTATCAATGTTGGTGAAACTGTTCAAAATAATTAAGAATTCCTTCTCACTTAAGGCCTTGGAGTTGTACTTGGAAGTTCTCAGTATAGGAATGTTATGTAGCCACTCATGATCCATCTTCTATGTCTATGGCTCCATGAAGAGAATCTGGATTGTGACTCCAGTGGTAGTGTGCACAAAATTTAAGATAAGGAAGGAGTTGTAGGACTTGATAAGATTTGTCAGATTCAACAACTAATAGCAAGTTCATTCTCCAGGATGAGAATTAAGACTATACTGGAAGTACTTATTTATGGATTCAATATGTTTATCCTGTAATAACTCTGGATAAAAGGAACAGCCTAGCACTACGCCTATTGACAAGCAGAATAAAGTTCTACTTGCTTTTAAATTGGACTGTCTTGATATCCCAGTCAGCATTGCTAAATTGCAAAGCTTTTTAGTTATATTCTCCAGGAAATTAAAAGGCTGTCTGGACAAGTATATTTAAAAACTGGGTATCTTTACTAATTGATTTACACTCTATATACCAATTTGAGGTAATGCTTCAGTCTTATTATGTGACTTAGTACAGCATCAAAAATGACCTTTGTCATCTGTTTTGAAGAATTTGAAAAAATTCCAATGAGAACAATGTATTTTAGGTAAACTAGAATAATGTACCTTATTATTAATTACAAGATACAAAACTGAGATCCTGGAATTAATATTACACTAGTAATAATCCTAAATAATAAAAAATAAATAATAAAATAATAAAAACTCAATTTCAATTTATTTCAATTTTTAGTTTCAGTTTGTACAGAAGTATAAAAAGGGGACCTTGTGGAAGTATATCAAAAAACCACTATTTAAGAGCTATTTGTTTATATTCCTTGATCATTTATATATTGGGTATATTGGGGAATAGCTATGTAAGACTAATAGCCAGTTTCCAATATATAAGTGGTCAAAGGATATGAACAAAGTTTTCAAAAGAACGGTAAAATATTCACAACCATTTGAAAAATGCTCCACAATACTAATAATAAGAGAAATTTAAAACTTTGAAGTTTTAATTCACATCCTGAAAATTGACAAAAGTGAACAAAAAATATAACAAGTTTATTTTGGAGATGTTGGGGAAGGATAGACAGACACACTAATATTTGATTAGTGGAGTTATGAAATGGTACAACCATTTTGAAAAACTATCTGGAATTGTACAAGGTGGCCAAAATTTCTATACTCTTTTAATCAGAGATTCCAATACTGAATTTATTCCCAAAGAAGGCATTGCTAAAAAAAATGTCCTTACATATTTCAAAATATTTATAACTTTTTTGTAGTAGCTAAGAATTGGAAATGAAATACATGTCACTCAATTGGAGAATGGCTAAACAAATTGTGGCACGTGAATGTGTGAAGAATAAAATCATCCCACCTACAAAAAGAGAAACTGAGGCAGAGATCTGAAATGCCACCTCCGTTAGGGCCCTATTTTTTATAAGGCTAGATGTCCTGTTGTGCTGAAACAGCTATACAGAATACACAATAATTCTATCAACTGACATGCATAAGCAATATGTCATCAGGTTTTAAGTTAAGTGAAGCAAGAAATATCTCTTTATAAGATGGGTAGATTTCTCCTTAATTTGGACAGGAAGAAATGGTACAAGCTGTCACAGTCAGTGATCCAAATGGTCATAAGATGATCATCTACTCCTATTGGATTGGTCTGGAAGTACAAAATATATTTGAGGACTTTCCATATAGTTGTCATCTCTGGTAAATTGAATTTGGTCATCACAAAGCAAAACAAGGATAGAGGGCTTTTAGTTAACTTACTATAATTATAGAATCTGTAGCTCACAACTCTTGGGCCTTATATATAGAACTTTGATATGATTCCGTCAAACTCCTTAATACTGATTGGAATAGAATAAAGATAAAAAATTAATTATTTCTCTTAAACGTAAGGGAATATTACTGTTTTGTACACAATGATGAATATGATGAATACAGAGAAGTATGGAGAGATCTGCATGAACTGATGCAGAGTGAAGTAAGTAGAGCCAAGAAAATAACTTACATAGTAACTGCAACAATGTAAATGAGAACAATGACACAACAAAAAAAAATCAAGAATAAAGGTAACAAAATTATAACGATCCATACGGATTTCTTTGGGGAGGGATGAGAAAACAACACCAACCTACTCCTTCATGGAGGTGGGAGATCCATAGACATTGTCTATTAAACATGTCTTCAGACTTTTTTGATCTATTGATCAGTTGTGCTAAGTTTTTTCCTCTCTGAAAAATACTACTTGTCATTTGGGATGATTCTTTAGGAAAGGGGATAGTTGTAACAACAATGGTGATTTAAGAAACAAAGTATTGTTTAAAAAATATTTAATTGAACATTAAATGGCTTTTTAAAACCATCCTCTTTAGTTTCTAGAAATATTTAGAAATAATATTTCTCTACCTTGAAAATTCTAGATTTTTACCTTTAGAAAATTTGGAAAAATAAAGAATGGGGCCTTCCTTTGAAATAGAGTAAGGGGAATGAGCAAACTGCTTTTGTCTAGATTGGATCATTGCCTTTCCAGCCTTTTAAAGTGATCATCTCATGACCCACTTGGGGATAGTGTCTTCTCTTTTGAAATTCAGAATTAAGATATCAGTTGCAGGAAAGTGGTCACTGTGGTTGGTTCTGTTGTGTTCTGACCCATTCAAGATCTTCAGAGCATCAACACTTATTGGCTACACCCAAATGAATTCAGAATATTAGCAAGATACTGCAAACTTCAAGCCAGGCTTCAATATCTATATGCTTTGATTATCCATGCAACCTGTTCAAGAGACAATTGGAGGGCAGAAGTAGCAAACATGGTAAAAACATTGACTTGGAAATGGACCCTAAGAATTTGATCTTAAGAGTTTCTAAATCTAAAAAAAACAGTAGACTTAGTTGAGGCAGAGGCTCAGCAAGGGAACAAGTATTTTCATTAGTTAATTCAGATATAAAATGTGCCTCAGGAGCAACTGACAGGATTTAGCGCACTAGTCCAGGAATGCTTTAGGAAAATTATTTCATTTGTGATGGGAGACCTCAAAAACCATGCTTTTAAAGAAAAATGGGTCAATGACACTAGCATTAGTTCATATACAGTATATGTAGGGGAAGTAGGTGGTACAATGGATAGAGTGATGAGCCTGGAATCAGAAAAACTTCATTTCAAATCTATTCTCAGACAGTTACTATCTCTGTAACCCTGGAAAAGTTACTTAACTTGTTTACTTCATCTTCATCAACTATAAAAATAGGGATAATAATAGCATATACCTCCTATAAGGATGAAATGAAATAAATGTAAACTTTCATAGTTGTTTATTTTTACAATACCATTATGTTGTATAAATATTCTTCTGGTTCTGTTCACTTCACTCTGTATCAGTTTAAGAAATCTTCCCATGTTTCTTTTTTCTTTTTTTTTTTTTTTTGAAACAATACTCTTCTTCATTCAATAGAATCACCTGTCTTTGAACAAAAGACCTGAAGTGGATTAGTATGGCAAGCCAACATTTCAACATGTCTTGGATTGTCTGTTTGGAAATAATTTCTCCTTTCTTCTATGGGCTGTGAAAATAGAGTTTCTGGAACACATTACCCTTAAAGTTCACACAGATATGCTGAGAATAATCAGCTGAAGATAGTGGACAAGCCAAAGTTTACCAGAACAGAGAACAGTAAGGAGTTTTTACTTTAAAGTCCAATTTCAAGCTCCAAACATGTTTTAAATCATAACAAAAGTGGATTTTTTTTTTTTTTTTGCATTGTGAAGTTAAGAAAGTGATGAGAAATCACCCCATCATGGCTAGTGACCTAATTTGTAACAAATTTTTGGAATATTATGTAACAGTAATGAGGAATTTTAAACTCTCATTTGAACAGTTTAAAATCTGGGTCAAAGCACCAGGATCCATGGATCCAGATGGGTCTGTCTGCTTATCTACCTGTTTTCCCTGAAACATGAATTTATTTATCTCTTAGACTCATACTGCACCAAGTAGGAAATCAGTTTTTACTGCACTCAGAGTGTGACATATCCTACCAACAGTTGATGGGGAATGGGTCCTTCAAAATTAATCTAATAATATTTGTCCATTGCACAAAACAAAGGGGAAAAATATTGCTGTTTATTAAAGAGAAGTCACTTATACAAAGGAAGTAAATATACTCATTAAGGAAAATGTATGTCATTAGCTACAGAAGAGACATCAGGGATGGGTATTTAACAGTATAGCTAGTTTTATGAAGTCAAAGAACTACCTGTTCGAAGGGGTTCATTCCAAAAACTATGAAATTGTCCTTAAAAAAAAAAAACAACTATTGAGCCTCTTCATCACAATTAGAGGAAGAAAGAAGATACTGAAGGAAAAGAGCTGTTGCAGATGGTCCTGTAGTTCATGCAAGGGTCATAACACCTTATATGAATGGTAAATATAGAATAAAATAGAGTAAGTTATGTTATTCCAAAAATTCATTTTCATATTTCTTTTACATTACCCATATAGAATGAATGCTCTTAAGGAACACAAAACAATTTATTCATTTTAATCAAGTAAGTTTTTAGATGTAATTTTAATAAGCTTGTTAGGTATTTTGTTTTTTTCCAATTAACAAGTATTTATTTTTTATCTCCCAGCTCTTTCCCTCTCTCTTCAATGAGATAAAAAGGGGAAACACACCCCTTGTCACAAATATGTATAATTTTTTTTATTGAGACTTTTTATTCCTCTCCACTGATCTAACTGAAACACAGTGCCATTTGAAGATAATTGATTAGAACTCAACTGATCTGTGGAATGAATTACACATCATTGACATTGATGAACCACAATGAATATCATAAAGACCATATGAAGAAAGAAAGGACTTCAAATCTCTTTAATTCCAGAGTTGTTATAAATTCTCCTTTTCATGGACTCCCTATATGTGTACATTACCTATTGCACTTAAAATGTTTTCCCATTTTCCATCCTACAGAATGCTTATGTATTTGTGGGAGAGTCTGTCCCAAATTTTACTGGTAATGCTTTGTTACTTCTATTATTGCTATCGCATTTGAGTATTGTCTTTTCATAAAGAGTTCCTTAAATCTCTTGGCTGATTATTAATGGAAAGCACATGACTGGGCTCATGAGCTAAAGTGTTACAAGGATATCAAACTACTGCATAATCTCTGAGATCTAAGGTAGTAGTTGTCCTTTAGGGGACATAATCTCCCATTGTGAATACAAGTGGAAAAGTGAGCTCATTGGGAATTATACAGATCCTTTGAGTAAAATGGAAATACCATAAGGGTAGAGACTTTCATTTATACCTTTGAATTTCTAGTGCTCAATACACTGAAGGCAAATAATATGTATTTAATGAATGATTATTGAGCTGAATGGAACTCAAGTGTCTTTTGAGTTTGGTGGTCAGAAGCATCTCTAGATGCTAGAGTCTAAAAGGAATCCACCTTGGAGTTGGTATGGTATTGCCCAAGAGGCAGCCATGATCACCTGGGTTAAGATAGGCAGTATGGCAGAGTAGATGGAGTGCGGCTGGACTTGGATTCAGGTAAAATCTGGATTTGAATCCTGCCTTTACTGAAACCTTACTAACTATATGATCATGAGCAAATCATTTAATAACTCTGTGAGCCTTAGTTGTTATTTGATTGATGCCCAATGATTCTTTAAGGGAGATAATACACTAAAGGAATTTGCAAACCTTAAGGTGATAATTCGTAGCATTATTTTTATTCTGATTAGAGAATACTTCTCCCAGCTTATATCCTGTTTTATCATGGCCAATCAGATGCAACCACTGATGCACTTACCACCCACCACCTTCACCCATCTTTGCACCTCCCACCCCACTAAGAGCAGCTTTGAATCAAAGCCAGATTATCTGGGTCCTGAGGCTGTCACATGATGGACCCTGTCCTTAAATTCCGATCAGCACGTTTGCAAGAAGAAATTAGCCATTGCTTTCTGTAGGATTTTCTCCTCTCCACATATCTAAGGAAGCTCAGGTTGGGTCACAGCCCTTCCCTTTCCACCTCTACTCTCTTCCCATCCTTGCCTGCTTGGCCTGGGTTAGGAAGTACCCTCTGAATTGTCCTCCTGCTGTCACTGCACCCTAGGACCTGATGAAAACAGAGTTATGCAAGCATTCTTGGTGGCCAGAGGAGAGGGGACACAAGAGAGGGAATCCAGGTGGGGTGATCTCAGAGTTCACAGCAAATTCAGAACCCTGGGTTTCTTATTGACAGAACTGAATTCAATTTAAGGGGTAATCTTTAGGCAAAAGAGAATTCAAGCAGAATTTCTTCTAGAAAACTTGGGCAAATTCCACCACTTATTCTTGCCTTCACACTGCTATCACCAGAAGGTTGTTCTATTAGTTAAGTGTTCTAATTAGTTAATTAGTGTTCTAATTAGTTAATTTACTGGTTCTATTAATCTGACATATCAACAATCTTTTGAAGATCTTCAATATCCAATGTAACATTTGAATTTCCCCATAATCCATTATGGTGATTTCCAATTTTATCTCATTCCCACTCCGACTTGTATTCCTTATTAATCATATAGAAACTAGTGAATCTGTAATCACACACCAATCTTTGTCTAATCCTCAATATTTCCACTTCTTGTCCTATTTCATAAAACTCCTTATTAATTTTATTCTGTATAGCGAACCCTTTAGAGATGTTCAGAGTAAGTTCATGCAAATAATTAACTTGAACCACTTGATTTTGAACAGTATTACAGATATAGCGATCAAGGCATTGGAAGCTAAAATAGAAATTAATGCAATTATACCAAAAACAACACAGGAAATACATCTTTTCTTTCTACTTTTGCTGAGTAAATGTTCAGTGTTCTCCAAGGAATGGTCTACTTGAGTGTGATACTAATTATCACTCTGTATAGGTAACATATTAAATGAAGGCTTCATAATAACAAACACAATACTGGTATTAACCTGACTTCCTAGGAATTCAGAAACCTTGCGGTCCCTGCAAGTATTATTATAAACCCCTTCTACTTTTGTTATAGTCACTTAGCCAAGTTCTCATCACATGAAAGCATAATCATTCTCCAAAGATGCCTTCACATTAGTATTATGTGACACATTCTTATTTCTGTTCTAATGAAATCTCACTATAGGAGCAAACAATAATGTGATTTTCCAAACCTGATCATTCCCCTTTTGATTATTTCCCCACCAATTTGGTTTGGGTTCTCTCCCATGCATAGGGTGATTACGAGAGTCATCATGCCAGGTCATATAAGTTTGGTTCCAAATTGTGCGACAAAGTCTCTGCTCTGTTCTGCAGTCCAGAAAAGGAGGATCAGCTTCTTCAGAATCCCTACCCACACAGGGCAATATATGAATTCCCCAATCAGGAGTTGTTTCATAGTTCTGTCCCAATATACTCATAAGAGTGGTTTTTCAATTGAGGAAATGTTGTATGCTTGCTTTATAGCACTGCAGACTTAAAGCCTTTTTTACGCAATTGGAGGGTTGCAACATTCCTACTAGCCAAAAGCCTGTGAAAGGTCATATTTATAATGAAAACGAATAGGTTGTATCAGACTACAGTTGTCAAAGCTAGCATTTGTTGCAACACATAGGGAAGGATCTTTAGTAAGTCCAGTAAAGTTAAACTTAATTATTAAACTATTTGACTCCTCTCCATGCTTATTAATGCCAAATTCCTTAACTAAATATTGAGATCCATTACCATACAATAGAATTGCAGGAATGTATTCTCCCCATCCAACTATTCTCATCCAAGATGGGCTTTGTAGAATACCCCAGAAGGTTTTGGGTTTTCCTTCTCCCAATTTAAGTTGTGCCAGCACTAGGGCCAGTTGCAGGAGCTATGCCGCTCAACTACCCTTGTAGTGTAGTCAGCCTCTGTGAGTCTTTTTTTCTTTTATCTTCATACTCTGGATCAATTTAGATAGGGCGGTTACATCTTTCCGGGACCCATGTATCTCCTTCATCTCTGGAAACACAAAGAAAACCTCCACCCTGAATTATTACCTTAGCGGGCCCATCAATGTCCCAGTGACATCCTTCTACATCATAGATTGTGACGGAAGGGCCAGGTGGCAGAGCTAGCTCCTTAATCTTTTCTGTTCTTCTTTGTTTGAGAAAAAATGAGGTAGTGAAGGAAAAAAATAAGTCAGCTGGGCTGTAGAACATGTTATTCAATGTGAGATAATTAATGGTATATAGTGCTTTAGCAAGTCTGTTCTTGGGGAACTTCTTGCCCCCCCCTTTTTGTTTATCAGAATGACTTTCAAAGTTCTATTCTTACCCTCTACTTCTCCTGATTTTGATAAGCAAATTTTTATAATGTTATACAAAGAAAGGGTATCATTAAAAAAAGAAAGAAAGAAAGAAAAAGAAAGGGTATCAGAAGAAACCATCTGAGGGCCTTTCTCTTTGGATACTTTGTATAAATTTTCTCTGACAACTTCCTTTTCACTGATAGTGATTTGAGGGCCCCTGGGGAACCGTGATACATTGTTATAAACATCCTCTAGAAATGCTCTTAACTTATTTTTCTTAGCCCTTACTCCTCTTTTTTTTTTTTTAACATGATTAACTATAAAAGTTTAAGATCTCTCCCTTCATTCTTCAATCCTTTAACCATCTACCCTCCCATTGTTTTACATCTCTATTTGCTCCAAAAAGTGAAAGATGAGTGGTGAGGGTGAGTGGCCCTCCTGGGGCCTTCCCTTTACCTTGACTTAGGCCTTTTGTCCTCCAGTCCAGAGAGTACCAACCACTAGAAGATGGTGTTCGGTACAGGTTCCTCTTCAGGTCTCTGCTTGCCTTGTGGGCTGCTTGATACGATCAGTACTTGATAGGATCAGGACCCACGTTGGGAGCCATTTGTTGTGACCAGCACGACACAAATAGGCTAGCGGCATTTGAAAATAAGAAGACAAGCTTGCTGATATTCAACAGTCATTTTTTGAGAGAAATCATGTTGCTTATATATCTTAAAACCATGTTACTGTAACCAACCCTGGTTTCTGTTTTCTATGATGTAAATCTCTGAAGCATGTTGTTCATTTCTAGATACTCACGCTTATTTAAAGTTCACAATGCCCCAGTAATTGTGCCAGGATTTTATATTTTCTCATGATTTCAAGCTTAAATGCACCCTTGATTAATCTTAGGAGGAGAGCATCCCAGTTACCAATATTTCTAGCTTCCTGGGAGTTCTCTACAGTTCTCCAATCCTTTATGTAAATGTAAGTGAAATATGCTTTATTCTCCATTCATTCCAGGGATATTACAGTTTATGACATTCAAAGTAACTGCTTCATTAACTTTTTCTCTTAGAATTCTGAGCTATTTGTGCCCCAGATAAGTTATCAGCAATTGCTTTTTCTCAGAAGCCAACTTATTCTACAGACTTCCTTATATTGGAAGGTGGAAAAGGTTCACAGGTTCAGTTCTCAACCTTTGCCATTTCATTATTACTCAACAGGTATTCTCGGTTGCTATTCTATCATTTACAATTATCATTCTACTTCCAATAATTTCCTCTTCTTCCAAACCACTCATTTTCTTCATCTTTCTTCTGTTCTCACTCAGTTTCCACATTCTTCTACATATAAGCCCTTTAGCCAAAAGGATTGGGGTCAAGTTGTGAGGTTCATCACACCTGGATGGATATATCCAGCAAATCAGGTTGTCCCTACAATTCTCTTCTGCTTCAAAAATAAGTTACATCGGTAAAGAAAGTCTCACATACACCAAAACATTTATAATAGCATTTTTTGCTAATAACAAGAAAATGGAAACAGAGTTTTCAATTGGGAAATGACTTGATACCTGAACAGAATAAAATATTTCTTTGTTGTAAAAAAAAATTAGGTATATATGTATATGTATATATTACATATAATATATAATAGAGAGAGAATACAAAGAATAATGAAAAAATGTAAAAGAACTGTTACAGAGTGAAATAAACAGGAAAAATGCATGATGAAAGTAATAATATAAATGAAAAGAATAACAATAAAATGGACTGAGTGCTACAATTCTGCCACTCAATCTTGTTCTTAAGGAAGAGATGTGAAAATACATCTCCCTTCCTTCTTTGCAAAACTGGGGACTATGAATGTAGAATATTGCACATGTTCTGTCAGATTCAATTATCACATCTAAGGGGGCTCAGGTTGGGTCACAGCCCTTCCTTTTCCACCTCTACTCTCTTCCCATCCTTGCCTGCTTGGCCTGGGTTAGAAACTCCCCTCTGAATTGTCCTCCTGCTGTCACTGCACTCTAGGACCTGATGAAAACAGGGTTATGTAAGTACTCTTGGTGACCAGAGGAGAGGGGAAGGAAGGGAGGGCATCTAGGTGGGGTGATCTCGGAGTTCACAGCAAATCCAGAACACTGAGTTTCTCAATGACAGAATTCAATTAAATTTAGGGGGGTAATCCTTAGGCATAGGAGAATTCAAGAAGAATTTCTTCTAGAAATCTTGGGCAAATTCCACCACTTATTCTTGGCCTTCACCCTGCTATCACCAGAAGGTTGTTAGGGGGCCCTTCTTGCCCTTCCCTGTCTAATGGCTCTTTGCACAACCAGGGGTGACAGTCCATGAACTGGCACTTGGGGCCCCTTCCACCTCTTAATCCGTCTCTCTCAAAAAATAGAGACATTCACAGACTGACAGAACATTAAAAATCCTTCAATTGAACTGTTTTAATTTCACAGAAAAGCAAACTGAAAAAACAAGAGCAGTGACTTTTCGAAAGTAAGTCATAGAACTCAGGACTCCTGGCTTCCAGGACCATGAACCATGGTCTCTCCCCAATCCCTCTCACTTGCCTCCTCAGCTTTGTCTCCCTTGGTGCCTCAGTGGCACTTTGTAAATTGACTTTGCACAAATGGGGGTTGGTTGGTGAGGAGACTCCTTCCTTACTCCCCTGCCTTTGTTTCTCCCAGTGTTCCCCAATATACAAAAGCTAGTCCCCTATACCAGGAAAGAACTCACCCATGGAAGGAGAGAATCCTGGGCATGGGACAGGGTCTGGGTATAACTACTCAACACTGATCTGAAGTCTCATTCCTCCATATGCAGAACAGGCTGAGCACCATGAAGCTGATGAAATGGGAGCTGGTGCTGGGGGCTCTGCAGAGCACAGCCTTTGGGGGGCTTTTGTTACTTCTGAGTCAGCTGCTAGCTTCTTGGACAGATCTGAGCCCTCCATCCACCAGGACCTCTTCCAAGAAGTTTGAGTGGCAGGCTCAGAGACCACCCCCCCTTGGTCCCGAGGGTCCTTCAGTCCTACTCTTTCCTGCTCAACCATCCTGACAAGTGTGAAGATCCCAGAGGTCCCCCCTTCCTGCTCATGCTGGTGATGACCCGGCACCAGGAAGTGGGGATGCGCCAAGTCATCCGGCAAACGTGGGGCAATGAAACCTTGGTGTCCAGTGTGATTATCCGCCGCCTCTTTGTTCTTGGCCTGCCTCCACCTCTCTTTGCCCAGGAACTTCAGGACCTCTTGGAGGAGGAGGATAGGGAGCATGGGGATCTCCTCCAGGTGGGCTTCCTGGATACATACCACAATTTGACTTTCAAGGTCCTCACAGGCCTGGAGTGGATGGCCCAGTTCTGCCCCACTGCCCAGTATGTGCTCAAGGTGGATAGTGATGTCTTCTTAAATCCCAATTACCTAGTACAGCAGGTGCTGTGACCCAATGGACCCACACAGCTAGATTTCATCACAGGCCACATCTACAGAGGAGCAAACCCTGTGCGGAAGCAGAATCAGAAGTGGTATATGTCCCCAGAGCTATATTCCCACAACCAGTATCCGGACTATTGGGGGGGCCCTGGTTATGTGATGTCTGGCTCCCTGGGCCTTAGGATCCTGGCTGTAGCTAAGACAATCAAGCCCATCCACTTGGAGGATGTGTTTGTGGGGTTATGTCTGCAACAGCTTGGGGTGAAGCCTAGCCCTTCTCCTCCCAGCACCTTCCTGATGTTTTGGAGGAAGTATGACCACTGTGCCTTCCACTGACTTGTCCTGGTTCATCACTTCCAGCACCAGGAGTTACTACAGATATGGCCAGACTTCATACTAGCCCATAGTGCCTGCCCCACAGGGTAAGGGTCTGTGTAGGGGTTCTTGCTCTTCCTTCCCTCTTATGGCTGAACAGACACCTAGCCCACCCAGAAGGTTCTATTCAGCTTAGTGAGATAGCAAATAGAGAGGGAGTGTGGGTCTCTGTGTCAGCCCCTCACTCCAGAGAGCAGATGGCTTTGACCTGGGGAACAATTAACAATTTGTGGTATGTGAATATACCAGAATTTTATTGTGCTGGAAAAAACTGTAAATATGAAAACTTCAGAAAAGGATGAGGGCAGTTGTGTACATCGCTGTAGTGTGCAGTAAGCAGAGCCAGGAAAAACAAGACTAGCAGAGCCAAGAAAAATAAGACTACAACAGTGTAAATGGAATTCTGGCTTTTCTCTTTTTGCCACCCTTTTTGTTGCTGTCTTTGGGGGCAATTCTTATTTTTCAAGTCCTGCATGGGTGCTGTGAACTGAAATGGTGAGAGAACTTCTCCCCTTCACTCTTTCTTTATCCTTTAGTCTTTACTTTTATGGTCTTAGAAATGAGCCTGGGGGCATTAGATTCTGTTTCCTGTTCTTTACCTTCAGTTTCAGATGCAAGAGGTGATTCTCCTAGAACTGAATGGTTGAGCCATGATGATCTAGGAGCCTGTATAGTGGAAGGGATGGTTATTATTATTATTATTATTATTATTATTATTATTTTATGTTAATAATTCTGTTTCTGCTATTCTGTTAATAATTCTGTTTCTGCTGTTAGCCTGGCGTGAAAGCCCTGAGAAGACAGGGGACTGGGGGCTCAAGCTGGAGGGGTGTTTTGCACGTCCTACTGGGACTGTACTTTATGAGAACAGAACTAAACTAAATCAAATCCTCTTCTCCTTCCCAGAGACTTATACTGTGCATTCAGGCGATAGAGGGTGTCACATGATTCCTCCTCTGTGTTGAGGAACTAAATTTGTGTTTTTGTGATTATGTCTTCTGAACTAATTTTTTTTTTGAATTGTATGTTCAATTTAAACACAAAACAAGAAAAAAAAATTGCCATGAGCACAGCAGAAAATAAGAGTATTCAATATAAAGCAATACATTTCTATTTTAAGAATAATAAATATTTCACATTGTGTTCAGTACAATCCATCTGTTCTTTTTTTTGTTTTGTTTTGTTTTTTGTTTTTCGCTTCCTTGTAGGTTTTCTTTTGTTCTCTTCTGTGCACTTTTAACTTTATTTCTTTTTTTCTCTTTGTTTCCCTCTTTGCCTCCTGGCTCACAATGTATACTTTACAAACACATATATATTTATATATCTAAACATATAGATATAATAAATATATAGAGATATCTTTAAATTAAGTATGATACTTTATAAACCCATGTATATATATGTAAAAATATATACACACAATGTAGATTATAATACATATACATAGATATCTATACTCATGAACATATAATTTATGTGATACTGTACTATGCTTATTTCTACTTGTCCTCTATATTTCTCTGAAGATGGATTGTATCTTCCTTCACAAGACCAAATCTTTCCATATTTTTCTAAATCTACCAGTTCAACATTTTTTGCAGCACAGCAATATTTCAACTTTACATTGTTTGATTATTTAAATAATCTGAAATTATATTGATTAATATGGCTGACATATATTGTGACTTTTCTATTTTTCTCTTTTGGCTAAATCTATTTTAATCTTCTTGAGTTTGTATGAGATAATGATTACTATCTGTGATTTTTTACATAATAAATTCTATTCCCGACCTTTACTTTATGTAAATTTTGTGTGTTTCTCACATTTTTATGACATTTCTTGAAAGCAATGTATTGCTGAGTTCAAATTTTTAAACTACTATATTTTTCTGCTTTATGGATGAATTTATCCAATTCACATTCCAAGCTGTAATTGCTTATTTATTTTCCTCACTATACTATTATCCCTCCTGATTCCCCTGCTTTGTTTCTACTCTTCTTTACCTTATCCTATTCATCCTGACTCCTTTCCTTTGCTTCTAGTGGATACCTTGCCCTCCTTTTCCCTTCCTTATCCTCCTTACTTTTTGTTATTGCCCTTTTTCTGAATTTAGAAAACTTTTATACCCATATATATATATATATATATATATATATTGTTCCTAGGGAGTAAGGTTTTAGCATCTTTCCCCTGCCTAGATTCTTTTGTAGCTATTTTTCCTCTTTTGATTCAGTTTATATGTATATCTGTGATGACTGCGTATTTTAAAATCAGCCGGAGTCAGGAATTCAGGTTAAGGGAAAATCTTCAATCTTTATTCTCAGTAGAGGTGAAGAAGGATGGGAGGTGAAGGGGGATAGGAGGTGAAGGAGGGATCATGATCGCAATGTGTGCAGCTGCAACATTCCCGCCAGCCAGCAGTCTCCCCCTTCCTCTCTTCCTGCCCCTCTGCCTCCACCCACCAAAATCATCATTTCCTATACAACACATCAGGACTTGCACAAAGAGTGGGCGGGGGCTATTCTTTCTCCAAGGATGTATATTAATAGAGTATGGTCCAATTACTATTTAGCCTCACATGCTTGGGACCTCAGTGCATCAACTTGAACTTCAGCCCATTACATGTATCTTTGTGTAAACAGACACATACATATACATACACCTGCATATATATGAATCACTCCATCATCCTCAGCTCAGTCTAAGTTTTAGCAAATAAAAATGACAGTTACAAAAGAATGGTAATACTTTATTGTGTCTCTTATATTGGCCCTTAATGTTTACTTCCTATTTCTTCTAGATGTTGTATGTTGAAATTTCCCTTCAGTTCTGCTGTTTTTGTCACAATTATTTGAAAGTCTTTCAGTTCATTAAATGGTCATTTTTTCCATTAAGGATTATTCTTAACTTTGCTGGGTGAGCTACCTGTGGTCATAATCTCAGCTCCTTTGCTCTTCAAAATATAGTATTGCAGGACCAATGATTCTTAAACATGGTAGCTGCTAGGTTTTATGTAATCTTACTGTAGCTCTATGATATTTAAATTGTTTTTTCCTGTTGCTTGCAATATTTTTTCCTTAATCTGGGAATTTTGAAACTTGGCTATGTTATTCCTCCAAGTTTTCCTCCTAAGATCTCTTTTAGATGATGATCAGTGGATTTTTTTCTATTTCTGCTTTGCCTTCTTGTTCTAGAGCTTCCAAGGCAAATTTCCTTGTTAATTTTTTTGTAATATTGTATCAAGATTATATTTATCATAATTTTCAGTCAGTCTAACTATTCTGATATTCTTTCTTCATCTCTTGTCCAGATCAGTTTGTTTTTGATGAAATGTTTTCACATTCTCTTCTAGTTTTTCATTCTTTTTTTTTGTTTTATTATTTTTGTGTCTTAGCATGTCATTAGCTTTCCTTTTTCCTAGTCTTCAAGAAATTATCTTATTTATTAAGTTTTTAGTTCTCCATTTTAATTTGTTTGATTTTCTTTTCATGATTTTTAAAATTTTCTTGGATTACTCTTTTTTTCTTCTAATTTTTCCTCAGTCTTTTTAACCTGATTTTTAAAGTCCTTTTTAAGTTCTTCTAATAAATCTTTCTGGGCTTGGGACCATTTAATATGTTGCTTTGAAAAAGGAGTGGCTTTTTAAGCTCCATTTTCTTTCTTTGAATATGAACTTTGATTATTGCTATCCCCACTGTATCTTCTAAAGTTAGATTCTTCCTCCTTGCTTGCTTATTTTCTTTTGTTGGTTTTATTATATTTTTAGCAGCTTTTGGTGTGATCAAGTTCTAGTTCCTAGGAACTGGGAATGATGCCTCAAGCTTCAGGACCTCCTTACTGTTATTTTCTGTGTTTTGTCTCCAGGTTCAACCTTGAGCTCTCCTTTCCACTTTTACACCATGGCTAGAACCCTAAGTGCACAGTTTCCAAAATGATCTTACACTCTTTAGCCCCTCCAGCGGCTGCAAACTACAGTTGTCTTCTCTTCCCTGGAACTGAAAGCAGGACTCTGCTCATCTGGAAATGCCCACAGCCCAACAAGGTCCCACCGCTTGTGTTACTGCATTCAACAAGTGTGTGCTAGCTTTTTCTCCCCCATAACAGCTGCTCAGTTCAGCACTCATGTGCTCAGCACAGCTGTGTTTGGTGAGTGTGGATAGTCCTTCAATACTTGCCTACTCAGCTGTCATTTTTGGTGAGATAAAAGTTTCTAAGACTAAAATTACTCCCCAATCCCAGATGCCCCAGGGCTTGTTGTTTGTTGATTTCATAGAGTTGGCCTGAAGGTGTTTGCCCTTCACAGCAATCAAAACTCTGCTCCTGAAGATCAAGTCTTTCCTGGGGTCGTCTTAGATTGTCTTAGGAGAACTGCTTTTTACCCTAAGATTTGTTTATTTCCCCTCTTCATTCTCTCTGAAGCAGTGTTGTGTCTTTTCCTTGTGGAGGAATTTGGAGAACCAAAATTTTTCTGACCCATTCTTCCACCTTTTCAGAATCCTCTCCTAAATAATAGGAGCATCACTGTTACATGTAGGACTTTGTCTGGAGTAAATTGGAATCTTCCTTTTTTCTCCATAGTTATCTCTCTTAAATGCAGATGGTGTTTTCTATTCAAAATTTATTGGGATTGCCCTTGGATGATTGAACCTCTGAGAAGAACCCAAGTCTTTCATAGTTGATCATCACACAATCTTGCTGTTACTGTGTACAATGTATTCCTGGTTTTGCTTGTTTAGTTCAGCATCTATTTGTGTAACTCTTTCCAGGTCTTTCAAAAATCAGCTTATTCATCACTTTTTATAGAAAAATAATATTCTATTACTTTCACATACCATAATTTATTCAGCCATCCCCCAATTGATGGGCATCTATTCATTTTCCAATTCTTTGTCACCCCCAAAAGAGCTGCTGCAAACATCTTGACACATGTGGGTCCTTTTCCCCTCCTTTATGATTCCTTGAGATACAGACCCAATAGCACTGGATCAAAAGATATGCACTATTTAACATGTTTAGGACTGCTTGCCATCTGGGGGAGGGGATGGAGGGAGGGAAGGGAAAAATCAGAACAAAAGTGAGTGCAAGGGATAATGTTGTAAAAAATTACCTAGGCATGGATTCTATCAATAAAAAATTATAATTATTAAAAAAAAAGATATGCACAATTTCATAACCCTTTGGGCATATTTCCAAATTGCTCTCCAGAATGGTTGGATCATTTCACAACTCCACCAATAATGCATTAATGTCCCAGTTTTCCCACATCCCCTCCACAATTTATCATTTTCATTTCCTGTCATCTTAGTCGATTAGAGAGGTGTGAGGTGGTACCTCACCTTTTTTTTTTTAATTTGCATTTCTCTAATCAATAGTAATTTGGAGCATTTTTTCATATGATTATAGATAGCTTTAATTTCTTCATCTGAAAATTATCTGTTCATATCCTTTGACTGTTTATCAACTGGGGAATGACTTGTATTCTTATAAATTTGACACATATATTTTAGAAATGAGGCCTTTATCAGAAGCACTAACTGTAACAATTTTTCCTAGCTTAGTATTCCCCTTTTAATTTTGCTTGTGTTGGTTTTAAACAGTAATAGAACAGGTGAGCATTCTAAGTCAGTTCTATAGCTATAATTTTCCAAAATTTTCATTTCTAATTGCATGACTGTTTTAAGTATTGATACTTTTTGTTATATTGAATTCTATGTAAAGTTTAAAATACTGATATGTTCTAAATTATTGAATACTATATAAATATTGGTACTAAGTTTACTGTGAGAAATTTGGAACCACTAGCTTACTCCCATCTAGAAGAAATATTTATCTTGTTGCTCTACATTTGTTAGACTGAGACTGCTTACCTTTTGCCTAATGAAAATGTTCTACAGCTTCTTAGGGTAAGAATGTGTATGTCTAAAATTTGTTTCTTTATTTCTGCATAAAATCTTATATAGCTGACATTCTTTGCTACTTCTCTAACTGAATCTTTTTTTCTTCTATTTTTAAAATATATTTTTTCTCAATACTATTTTACTTTTCCAATTAGATGTAAACAAAGTTTTCAAAATTCATTTTTGTAATATTTTGAGTTCTAAATTTTTTTCTCTCTCTTTTTTACCTTCTTCCCACTCAAGAAATGAAGCAATCTGATAAGTTATATATGTACGATCATTGTAAGCAAATTTCCAAAATAATCATTTGTGAAAGGAGAATCAGAACAAAAGGGAAAAACCACAAGACAGAAAAATCACATTTTAAAAGGTGAAAATATTATGCTTCAATCCACATAGTTCTTTCTCTGGATGAAGATTGCATTTTCCATCCCATAACTGAATCTTCTTGTCATTTTGTCCTAATAGGTGAATTTCCAAATACCATCTTTGCAGTGACAAGTATTCATAGGGAAATTTTGGATGCCTTTTGGGAGTAAAGGACCCAGGGGAAATTGCCTGGACTTTTATGAGGATTACCTATGCTGGAGGGATCTCTAGGAAATTTTATTGTGCCCTGTGTAAAAAGGGACACTGATTTTGATATGCACTTTACAGTCTTAATACACTGAGAAAATCATTGGAAAAGCTTTCATTCATGACAATTTTCTCATTTGTGAAGGGGGTAACAACAACATGTCCCAAATCCCTGTGAGAAGAGTTACATGTACTTTGAATTGATCAGTGTGGATGTGAGTTCTGTTGAAATCAGAAGTCTTTTTTGTTTTTTTGGTTTTGCTCTGTTTTCTACTTGTGGGTTGAGAAAAGTTCTATAAAGTAGTATCTTTTTTATATAGAAATATTGTAGTGATAATCAACTATGAAAGACTTGGCTGCTCTGATTAATACAATGATAAACAATAATACAAGAGTACTCGTTATGAAAAATGTTTTATACTCTGAGTGTAGATTGAAACATATTTTCCCTTATTCATTTTTCTTTATTTTTTTCAATATGGCTAATCTAGAAATGCTTGCATCACATTTCTTGCCTTATTAATGGATGGAGGAAAGAGGGAGTGAACTGAAACTGAAAATAAAATTTTTAAATGGTTAAAAAAGGCAAAATTTTGTATTTGGAAAAAATATTAAAATATGACTATATGGTGCTGGTAAAGCAAGTAAAAAGACATTGCATATGTTTCTTCAGAGATTAAAAAAAAGTTGTTCCAAATTTGGGATGAGAACTGGGGGAAAATTGTGTGTGTGTGTGTGTGTGTGTGTGTGTGTGTGTGTGTGACAGAGAGAGAGAGAGAGAGAGAGAGAGAGAGAGAGAGAGAGAGAGAGAGAGAGAGAGAGAGAGAGAGAGAGAGAGAGAGAGAGAGAGAGAGAGAGAGAGAGACAGAGACAAAGAGACACAGAGAGAGAGAGAGACAGATAGACAGAGAGGGAGCGAGGGAGAGGAGAGAGAGAGAAAGAGGAAAATGGAGAGGGAAGAGGAGAGGGAGAGGGATGGAGAGAGTGTGTTCGAGAGACTGACAGACTTAAACAGAGAGACAGAGATAGAGAATTCTGCCGATTTGTTTGGGACAGCAAGTTTCAAACAGGAAGTAGTATGTAACTTGTGCTTTTCTGGGCATGATCAGTTAGTTCCCCTAACTTGGAAACACCTTTGAAGGGTCTTTGAGCATTCTCAGTTTGTCTAAACCATGTGAGTTCCTTTGATTGATTTTAAAACTGGCAAGACTGAGCCATTCTCTCTGTTCAACTATATTCTTTTCCTCCACTGTCTGCTCTTTTAGCTAACTCCTATCTATTGTGCCCATAACTGAAATAGTAAGAGGGAAAATACTTTCCTTTTTCTTCTCCCTCACTTTTAGCCACCTCTGAGAAACTGGATAGTATAGGAATCACGCCTCACATGGAAGCCCTAAGAAACCAAGATGCCTGGAATTTGAGCCCCAAACAGGCATTTTGGATTTCAAACTGGGACTGTGCTCTATGGGAATGGAGTTAAGTTCTGAACCTGATCTTCCCCTTTCCACAACTAAAGTGGTAAAATAGGGGAGGGAGATCATGCCTTCCCCCTTGTTTGAAGAATAAATTAGTATATTGTGATCATACCTCCTGAAGCAAATATTCTTTTAGAAACAAAAAGATATAAATAGAAAAAACATCAATAAAATAATACTGAATGTTATGAACTTCATTCACTATTCTCTAGCTATCTCCTTGTGGGAACCCTTAATTTCCTTTACCTTCCCTGTTCTTGTCCTACCACTTTCTCAAGTCACCAGAATTCTGGAACCATGAATCATGATCAAATCAATTCTATCATTCCTGAAAGTGGCATCCTCTATAGTCCTATTCACAAACTTCTTTAACTTTCAGAAGTAAAATGGCGATCATTACTAACCTTTGTGTGTAGTTTCCTTCATTAGGATGTAAGATCCTTATGGGCTGGGACAGCCATTGCTTTTGTGTATCCACAGGTCTTACAAAAGTTCTTGGAGCATTTTAAATGCTTAATAGATGTTATTTAATGTATTCATTTGTGAGGTTTCTGTTTATTTTCAGCTTTGGACCTCTCATTTAAAAATTCCTGAATCGTGTTTCTTTGGTTTTTTAATCAGGAAAGATTATTAAAATTTTTTTTGCTTTTTTTTTAACTTAATAGTATTTCTCCCCCACCTTCGAGTACATGTAAAGATAGTTTTCAACATTCATTTTTGTAAGATTTTGAATTCCAGATTTTTTCTTCCTTCCTCTTTTACCACTTTCTTTTTTTTTTTTTACCTCTTCCCTCCCCAATACAACAGGTCATACATGTGCAATCATTTTTAACATATTTCAATATTACTCTTGTGAAAGAAAAAGCAGAACAAAAGGGGAAAACCACAAGTAAGAAAATACAAGGAAAAAAAAGTGAAAAGAATATGTTTTAAACTGCATTCTGTCTCCATAGTTTTTTTACTGGATACAGATGGTATTTCCCATCTCAGGTCTATTGAAATTGTCTTGGATCACTATATTGCTAAGAAGAATTATGATAGCTGATGACATGATTTTGTTGTTACTGTGTGCAATCTTCTCCTCGTTCTGCTTGCTTCACTTGCTTCACGTACAATTCATGTATGTCTTTCCAGGTTTTCCTGAAATCAGCACCATTTCTTATAGAACAATAGTATTGTATTACATCATATACCACCATTTATCCAGCCATTTCCCAATTGATGAGCATCTACTCAATTTCCAATTCCTTGCCATCACGAAAGAGCTGCTACCAACTTGTTTGTACATGAGTTCTTTTCCCCCTTTTATGGTCTCTTTGGGATACAGACCCAACAGTGACAATGCTGGATCAAAGAGTATGTACAGTTTGATAGCTATTTGGACATAGTTCTGAATTGTTGCCCAGAATGGCTGGATTAGTTCACAACTCCACCAGCAATATGTTAGTGTCCCAATTTTCCCACATCCCCTCCAATATTTATCATTATTTTTTCTAGTCATCTTAGTCAATGAGAGAGATATAAGGTGGTATGTTAGAATTAGAATGTTTTCATTTGCATTTGTCTAATTAATAGTGATTTAGAATCTTTTTTCATATGATGATAGATGGCTTTAATTTCTTCTTCTAAAACTGCCTGTTCATAACTTTTGACCATTTATCCATTGGGGAATGATTTGTATTCTTATAAATCTGAACCATGTTTTCTAAACCATTTTGCACCATCATCTACATGTAATTTTCTGTTTGAAGAAATTAAACTCTAGATCAATTCAATCTGGAGAATTCTATTAATTTCTTCAGAGAGTTTCTTTCTCTCCTTGGCAACAATGTTGACACATATCTTCATGATGGTCTTTTTTTTTTTTTTTTTTTTTAAAGAATGTTTAACATGTTGGAGGGGGAAAGATGTTAGAATGTCCCGTAAAATGATGCTTCTTTTTGCCTTTTGATTCACACTAAAACCAATTCCACCAATTCTGGTATTTCCCTCCCAAAGGAGAACTTGCAAGTTATCCTTCCCTTTAGCTACAATTGTTTTTTTGTTTTTGTTTTTTACTTAGAATGGACTTTCTTGCCCATTCTTCTCCTATGCACACCAAGTGCTCTCTGAGGATAGTTATGCGATTTTGTACACAATATTTATGTAACATATGTAATTTATGTTATAGCTGTAATATTTGAGCTACCGATAGCTCAGAGAACAATTTGATATACACAACACATATATTTGAGGAGGGTTTGTTGAAGGATATAAGTGATAGCTGGCTGGATCTTGAATGACTAGTGAGTGTAGGGAGAATGAAAGCTTCCAAAGCTCCCTCAGGTATTTTCAGTGGAAGGGTGGGTTCCTGTGGGTCTGTAAAACTCCTGGTTCTCCCATAAGCCTACTCTATTCCAGCACACCATTCATCTGATTCAGTTTCACTATGTATTTCTGTTCACATAGACCTGATATTGAGAGAACTCTATTATGGCTCCCAAGAACCTCATCATCTTCTAAGATTCTATCAGCCTTCATCATCATACTTCATCACCTCATTAGTACCATATTGCCCTGGAATCCTCCTGATTGGAGGGGAAATAAAAGGGCTATTCTCAAAGTCTTCTTTTAAGGAGGGCACTCTAGACAATCATTTCTTCTTTTCCCATCTGAACTGCCTCCTTTGAACTTCTCCATCTTGGCTCATTAATTTCTCCTTTCTCTCTTCTCCCCAACTTTTCAACTTCTTTTTTGTGTGCTATCCTTCCCCATTTAGATTAAAAGCTTCTTGAGGCAGGGACCATCATTCTTTTTCATGTTTGTATCCTTAGTGCTTAGTAGGGTACCCGGAACATAGTAGGCATTTAATAAATATTTGTTAATTAACTGGCAAGTTAATATTTTAGATGGTCTCCAAATAATGTGATTCTTAGTATGTTTGCCCATGTTTCTTCTCCTCTTACCATCTCTGCTGAAAATGAAAAGTGACCACATGGTGCTAAAAACCATTTTATATTTTTTTTGTTTCATAGATTTCTATGATACAAGAGTTCATTACTATGTGGCCAACCAACTGTAAAAAATTTCTGGATTTGGGGGGACTAAATATCTGGATGTGGTCTGTTGCCAGGACCACAGTTAAAATGCTAATCTCAAATTCAACTTGTACAAACAGAACTCATAATTTTTCCCTTCTCCCCTAATGTAAACTTCCCTGTTTCTGATGGAGATACTACGACACTCCCAGTAATATAGATTTATGACTTTGAAGTTTGCCATGACTAATGCCTTCTTTCTCTTCCCCCACCCATGACACCCTCACCAAAAACTCCCTTATGCATATGCCCTTCCTCTACAAGGTAACCACCAGTCTCACAATTCACTTTTGCTTGTCCCTTCCATCTTGGAGAGAGAATAACCATTTTTCAGCCTACTGGCCCTTGAATCCTGTAGGCTTGATTCCTTTTCGCAGTGCTAACCTTCTTTCTCAATCTGTGAAGAAGCATGCTCTGCACTTTCTGGGGGCAGAGGCCATGTCTTCTTCTAGCAAACCTGTACCTGAAGTTGGTTTTTCCTTAGCAGTACTCTTACTAGTTGCCAGTCCAAAGTATTTTGCCTTAGACTCAAGATCTGCTGTCCTCCACTTTGCCTCTATATCCAGACAGTTGCTATATCTAATATTCTACCCTGACAACATTACTTGTATCTGACCCTTTCTTTATGCACATATAACCACTATCCTACCCCATACCCTCATCATTAATCTCTTCATTGGTGGTCTTGTTTTCAGTCTCTTCCTTTTTTCTCTTCCACACAGTTGCCAAAATAATCTCCCTATCGCACTTTTATATTGAAAAACCTTCAGTGGTGGCTCCCAGTTTTATCTCTAGGATAAAATGCCACCTGAGTCTGACATTTAGATCCTATATTATATACATAAAAATATGTAGCTTTTCCCTACATTTTTAGATATATTTCAGGCTATTCCCTCTTCACACACTAGATAATTTTTTTTAAATCAAATGGGACTTCCTGAACTTGCCCCTTCATTTTCTCTCTTTGAGTGCACATGAAATATCCCCCCTACTTAAAGTTAATCTAGATCTTCTGAAATGATTGAGGTGGGGATGAGATGGGGATTGAAGTGATAAATACCCCTCTTATAACCAGTTTGTTTTTCTTCAAGCATCAACTCAAGCACTAGCTTCTCTGACATCATATTCCATCTCCCAAACTCCAAATATGTGAATGGATAGGAGCTCCTTGTGGCTAGGTATTGTTTGGAGTGTGCCTTTGATTTTCTAGTGTCCAACATAGTATTTACATGTATCAGACATTTAATACAAATGCTTGTTGAACTGATTTCAATTGAAACATTTCTACGGGTTCGAGGATTAAAGGGTATTCCTAGAAGCCAACACTCCCTCCTCCATTCTGGTACAGAAAGTTGGAGAGAGTGATGGCCCAGGAGGTAATCATCATCACCTGAGTCCTTAAGAGAGATAGTGAAGCAGAGTGGATAGAGCTGGACTTGAATCTAGACTTAAGATCTGGGTTTGAATTTTGCCTTTGCAACAACCTTACTGCTATCTGATTCCCTAAACCTTAATTGTTATTAGACTAGGACTAATAATAGTTCAAAAGAGATAATAAATGAAAGGAATTTTCAAATCTTAAAGGTGACAGATAGCAGCATTATTTTCATCATAAGTAGACAATGCAGTTACCCTTACCCTCATTCCATCAGGGGGTTCTTGGGCTCAAAGTTAGAGCATCTGGGGTCTGGAACTGTAACCTAGACCCTGCCCCTAGGTTCTTAATGAAGTGAACTTTGAAAGCTATTTCACAAGATGGAGATAGTGTTCTAAAAATTAAATGAAGATCGGCTGTGCCCCAGGGCCAAGTTTCTTTCTCCAGAGATCACATAGTTTACAAAAAATGGGGTCATATAGTCCTTTTCTTTGTGAGACTAAGTTAGGGCCACCTTGGCATTTAAACTCCTATATAAGGTAATTTAATAAACTTAAAGATATAGTTGGGTTAGAAGTTTTTCCTCATTTAGAATGTGAGGTCATTTGTCCTGACTAATCAGGGCAAAGGTTCAATCTATAGGGAGTGTTACCCCAGACTTGGATATAATTCTTGGATATAATGCTACTGTACCTCATCTCTCCTTGCCTGACTGCTTTTTGGGAGGGAGAAGCCATATCTCGCAAGATCATAATGAAATTCCTTTCTACTTTTACCTTGAGAAATTTCCTTGAGCTGGTAGTGTTTGTCCCACACAGTTCCAACCAGCAAATTTGCAGGCAGGAAGAGATTGGCTATTACTTTTTCTGGAATCTGCTCCTCCCCACACATCCAAGGGAGCCTCTAAAATCTTCCCATAGCTTTACCTGTTTGGCCTGGGCCTGGAAGTCCCCCTTGAATTGTCCTTCTGCTGTCACTGTACCTTAGGACCTGGTCAAGGCAGAGGGTAAGTACTTTTGGTGGCTAGAAGAGAGGAGACTCAAGGGAAGGAATTTAGATGGGGTGAGCTGGAAGTTTGTCTCCAACCCAGATTCTGGGCAGAATTCAATTTAATTTAGGGACATAGATGTCCCTTTTCTCTCAGGCATTAGGAAGTACCAGAAATAATAACAATAGTGGGAATAGACTACAATGAGAGGGTACCCACATACCAAATACTGTCCAAGGTACTGATTTGCCTGGGGTCCAAAATGTAAAACCACATGGTGTTGGAATATATACTATGCTTCCTCTCTCATTAAATAATTGATCACTTAATTGATACCCTATTTCTTTTTTTTGAAAAGAAGAGGGAAAGGGATGGAGGAAAGACACCGCGATTTCTAAGCCTTCTCACCCTGTTAAATATTAATCGGCCTCTAGTCTTGACTGCTACAATTGGAAAGATAAAGGGAACAACCCACCTGCCAAAAGAAAATCCAGTCCGCCAGAAAAGGTTTTACGGGGCCAGGGGGTCATTGCTATTAGACTGGGACAATAATTTCAGGTTCGAGGAGAGTTTTCAAATCTAGGTGAAAGCAGCATTGATCTCATAGCACATAGCAGTTACCCTTACCCTCATTCCAGTCAGGGGGGTTCCTTGGGCTCAAAGTTAGAGCATCCTGCGGCATGGAACTGTAACCTAGACCCGTTAGCCTCCAAGGTTCTTCAATGAAGTGAGGAGCTGCTTGGGGCCAAGAGCTATTTCACAAGATGGGATAGTGTTGCTAAAATTAAATGAGAGATCAGCTGTGCCAGGGCAGATTTCTTCGTCCAGGATCAGCTAGCTGCTATACCACAGTCCCACAAGATGGCCCGGCCTGGCAGTGACACTTTCACCACTTTTTTTGTGAGTCTCTAAGCTCTAGGAGCCACCTGGCATTAAACTCCTCAGCCCTACTAAGGTAATTTAATAAACTTCAAGATATAGTTGGGTTAAGTTTCCTCATTCCTAGAATTGGGTCATTTGTCGAACTAACTCAGGGCAAAGGTCAATCTCATACTGGAGTGTAAACTTGGCTATAATTCTTGGATATAATGCTGCAGAGCTGTAACCTCATCTCCTAGGAGACCCACCTAAAGGCTTTTTGGGAGGGAGAAGCCATGATCTCATAAAGATGAAAAGAAATTCCTTGCTAGCTTTACCTTGCAGAAAATTTCTTGAGCTGTAGTGTTTAGTCAACCAAGTTAGACCAGCAAATTTGCAGGCAGAAAGATTGCATTCTTTCTGGAATCTGCTCCTCCCCTTACAAGCTCCATAGAAGAGACCTTAAAAAGTCTCCAAAAGACGTTTAGAAGATAAACCTGGGAAAGTACACTAATTGTCTCTTAAAGAACATACTTAGACCTGATCCAAGCGAGGTAATACATTTGAAAAGTGTAGAGAGGGAGATCTCAAGGAAGTGAATTTAATGGGTGAACTGGAAGTATTTTCAAAACAAGAAAAAAAAATATCTCCCAGGAGCAAGTAATAATTGTGAATTGGAAATAAATGATTCCCATTCATGAGATGAAGTAGCCAGATAATCCTGAATAGTGGAATAGACTAAAGAAGGTACCCATAGAAAGTACTGATCAAGGTGGAATTTGCTGAAAAGAGAGGTCAATAATGTACAAAAACATTGTGAAATGGAATATATACTATCTTCCGCTCATTAAACAATATCATTCAAAACCTCAATTTGACATATTTCAGAAAAGAAGTAGGAGAAGAACCTAAATGCGGAGAAGAACAATTCAATCTTCTCTACCACAAATTAATGACCTGACAAATTGAAATAGCTAATGATGCTACATTCGGACAGCAAGTAACAGTCTAGCAACAACCAACCAAATGCAAACTGAAAAACCATGAATCTACTTGCAGAAAAGGTTGACTGAGGCTTGGAAGAATAGATCTAGGCAGAATAATCTGAGGATTATTGGACTTTCCAAAACTAGGATGAAAAAGACACTAGATACTATTTAGCAAGCAGCCAATCCACAAAGAGAACTTCCTAGAGTTAATAGAATCCGAAGGCAAAATAGGCACTTGAAAGAGATTCATCAACCCTTCTGAAAGAACTCCTAAACATAAAACATTTCAAGGAATATTGTGGCAAAATTGCAGGCAACCACGATAAGCGGAAAAAATCTCTAGGCTCAGCCTAAAACCATTTAACACAGGTCCACAATAGGATCAGCTCCAGGATCTGGGGCTGCCTTTACATTACACAGGAAAGAAGACGCCTCCAAATATAACCATTGAAAGGCATACAAGAACTTGGGATGGCCAAGGAAAAACTCCAACACCCCATACAGCGAGTCCAATCTTTCCTCTCAGGGAAAGAAGATGGACATTTACATGAAACACCCAATAATCCATTTGAATCTGAAGAAAACCAGAATTAAACAATCAAATTTGATACGCAAGAATAGAAGTCACAAACATGCAAAAAGAGTCAAACAAAAATCTGAGATGATCTCTTGCCTGGATATACAAAAAAAATACATGAAAATCTGATGAGATGACCATTAACAAGTATAAAAAGGGAAGAATAATAGGAAAAGGGAGCATGCAAGAACACAGTCGTAGGAGGAGATAAAAGAGGAAACCACATAACCCACAAAGCTACAGGAAACTTTAATCCCATAATCTGAGGGAAATTCTAGAAAAGGGAGGAACATGTGAATCTTAACCAAATGCAGAATTGCACAAAGAAAATACACTTAAAAACAAATCAGTATAATATTAGAAAAATCAATCACGCAAACTCATAAAACCAATTGGCAGAAAAAGAAAAGAAAAATAATAAGGAAGAAGAAAAAGACCAAAGGGGAGGGAGGATTAAAACGAGGATAAAGCATTAACAGAGGGTACAATAAATTTACAAAGGGAAAAGGCGTAGGGGAAAAGAAACCATAATAAAAGCAAACTGGCGTTAAAGGATGAAGCAAGAACACAGATAGAATCCAATCGTAAGTGAATCGAAAACTCCATAAAGAAAAGAGCAGATAAAGCAGAACTGATCAAAGTAGAACCCACAGTATAACGTTTACAAGAAACAACAATTAAGCAAGACTACATATAGAGTAAAAGACAAAGCTGAGCAAAACTATTCACTTCAGAGTGAAAAGACAAAAATACTAGTACGCCAATAAAAAAAACCTATCTCAAATACAAAGCAAAAAAGATACAAAATTGCATCTAAACTTAAAAAGAAAACCGGAAAGAACTAACATCCGTACAAAAGCATAAACAACGCAAGCAAATTCAATAAAAACATATACACAAGTAGCAGAATATGGCACTCCCTAGCTTCCAAAAAACAGAAAGTTAAAAAAGATTAACCAAAAGAAATACGAACAACAAAGAAAACAATGTAAAGTAGCGATCCTCAACCTTCAAACCTCAGAATTAAAAATCAAAACAAAAACAAATAGAAAGAAATTAAATAAGAAAATAGAATATTAGAAACAAATTAGGCTATGAATATGGTACTGAAGAAAAATAATCGGATAGAAGAATAACTTTCTTCTCACAAAAAAGTCATGGAACACTTAAAAACCCTAAAAATTGCACCACTAATAGACAAAAGACCTTCATTAAATTACCACTCATGCAAGAAAAAACAAGAAAAGTAAAAATCTCCAACAGAAGCAATAAAAAACTACATATCAACAAAAATTAGGAAATAACCAAAAAAATTGGAAAACAAAAACAATCTCATCTAAAGAAATGCAAACTGCTAACATCAAATTAAGAAAATAATAAATCACCAAAAGAAATAACAAACTGATAGAACAAATCAATACCCATAAACTTTTGATGCAGACCACAAAAAGCCAGTAAATAAAGGAATCATTAACACTCTAGCACGGCCTACAATGCATACTCAAAACAGAGCAAAAGAAAGCATAATGAATTGGCGCTATTACAACTAAAAAACTAAAAAAAGACACAAATCTAAAAATACCCCCAATCAAAATACTAATTGCGCAAACTCCTAAAATTAAAAAGGAGAAATATAAAAAATATTGCAAAGTAACAAATCCACACTCCATGCAACTAATAAATCACAAAAACAAGCAGTAATACCAAAAAAGCAATAAAATAGATAAGCCTTTGAAGAAAATCTGATTAGAAAAAGGAGGGAGAAAATGAAATTAAGTAAGTCCTTAAAATGAAAAGGCAAGCAATCTTTCCATCCAAGGAAGAGACAACTTAGAAGAAATACATAGAGTTACTTTTGCTCAACTTACTGCCAATAAATTGCCATAACCTAAGGAATGAACACCTCAAAAATAAGCACTTCCCCATGAACTAAACAGAGGAGGAAGTAAAATTACGAATAGTCCCATTTCAGAAAAACGAAATAGACAAGGCAATTAAACAACTCCCTAAGAAAAACCTCTAGGACCAGATGGATTTAAATGTGAAATTTTACCAAACATTTAAAGAAACCAACTTGCGCCCCAATGCTATATAAATTATTTAGCATAAAATAGGCACAATGAAGGAGTCACTACCAAATTCCTCTTATGACACAGACATAGTACTGACTCCTCAAAACCAGATTAGGCTAGAAAACAGAAAAGAAAAATTATAGACACAATCCTCCCCTAAATAGAATATTCGATGCACCAAATCTTAAAATAAGCCCATATTAGCAAAAGACTACAGAAAATCACACCTCTTCCCAAGATAATACACTATGATCACAGCTAGCGATTATATACCAGGAAATGCAACTTGTTCAATATTAGAGAAAACTATCAATATACATTGCCATTCTAATAACCAAATTAACAACAAACCATATGATCATCTCAATAGATGCAGAAAAGCATTTAGATAAAATCCAACATGCCATTCCTATTAAAAATACCTTGAGAGTATCAGGCAATAACATGGACTTTTCCCTTAAAAAACATCAGCAGCATCTATTTCTAAAACCATCAGTAAGCATCATATGTAATGGAGACAAACTGCAACCATTCCCAATAAGGATCTGGAGTGAAACAAGTTGCCCACTATCACCGTTACTATTTAATATTATTAGAAACGCTAGCTATAGCAATAGAGCTGAAAAGAGATTAAAGGAATAAGAATAGGCAATGAGGAAGCCAAAATTATCACTCTTTGCCGATGACATGATGGTATACTTAAGAACCCCAGAGATTCTGCTAAAAGTTATTAGAAATAATCCACAACTTTAGCAAAGTTGCTGGTTATAAAATAAACCCACTAAGTCATCAGCATTCTTATATATCACTAACAAAATCCAACAGTCAGAGTTACAAAAGAGAAATTCCATTTAAAGTAACTACTGATAATATAAAATATTTAGGAATCTATCTGCCAAGGAAAAATCAGAAACTTTATGAGCAAAATTACAGACCACTTTTCGCACAAATTAAGTCTGATCTAACCAATTGGAAAAATATTAAATGCTCTTGGATAGGGCGAGCAAATATAATAAAGATGACAATATTACCTAAACTAATCTATTTATTTAGCGCTATACCAATCAGACTCCCAAAAACTATTTTTAATGACCTAGAAAAATAACAACAAAGTTCATATGGAAAAACAAAAGGTCAAGAATTTCAAGGGAATTAATGAAAAAAAAAATCAAATGATGGTGGCTTAGCTGTACCAGATCTAAAATTATATTATAGAGCAGCAGTTACCAAAACTATTTGGTATTGGCTAAGGAATAGATTAGTTGATCAGTGGAATAGAGTAGGTTCAAGGGATAAAACAGTCAACAAATATAGCAACCTAGTCTTTGACAAACCCAAAGATCCCAGCTTTTGGGATAAGAACTTACTGTTTGATAAAAATTGCTGGGAAAATTGGAAACTAATATGGCAGAAACTAGGCATTGATCCATACTTAACGCCGTACACCAAGATAAGGTCAAAATGGGTTCATGACCTAGGCATAAAGAATGAAATCATTAATAAATTAGAGGAACATAGGATAGTTTACATCTCAGACCTGTGGAAGGGGAAGGTCTTTATGACCAAAGCAGAACTAGAGATCATTACTGACCACAAAATAGAAAATTTTGATTATACCAAACTGAAAAGTTTTTGTACAAACAAATCTAATGCAGACAAGATTAGAAGGGAAGCAATAAACTGGGAAAATATTTTTACAGTCAAAGGTTCTGATAAAGGCCTCATTTCCAAAATATATAGAGAATTAACTCTAATTTATAAAAATCAAGCCATTCTCCAATTGAAAATGGTCAAAAGGATATGAAAGACAATTCTCAGATGAAGAAATTGAAACTATTTCTAGTCATATGAAAAGATGCTCCAAGTCATTATTAATCAGAGAAATGCAAATTAAAGACAACTCTAAGATACCACTACACACTGTCAGATTGGCTAAGATGACAGGAAAAAATAATGATGATTGTATGGAGGGATGTGGGAAAACTGGGACATTGATTCATTGTTGGTGGAGTTGTGAACGAATCCAACCATTTTGGAGAGTAGTTTGGAACTATGCTCAAAAAGTTATCAAACTGTGCATACCCTTTGATCCAGCAGTGTTACTACTGGGATTATATCCCAAAGAGATTATAAAGAAGGGAAAGGGACCTGTATGTGCACGAATGTTTGTGGCAGCCTTTTTGTAGTGGCTAGAAACTGGAAACTGAATGGATGTCCATCAGTTGGAGAATGGCTGAATAAATTGTGGTATATGAAAATTATGGAATATTACTGTTCTGTAAGAAATGACCAACAGGATGATTTCAGAAAGGCCTGGAGAGACTTACACGAACTGATGCTGAGTGAAATGAGCAGGACCAGGAGATCATTATATCTTCAACAACATACTAGATGATGACCAGTTCTGATGGATCAGGCCATCCTCAGCAACAAGATCAACCAAATCATTTCTAATGGAGCAGTAATGAACTGAACCAGCTATACCCAGAAAAAGAACTCTGGGGGATGACTAAAAACCATTACATTGAATTCCCAATCCCTATATTTATGCACACCTGCATTTTTGATTTCCTTCACAAGCTAATTGTACAATAATTCAGAGTCTGATTCTTTTTGTACAGCAAAATAATGTTTTGGTCATGTATACTTATTATGTATCTAAGTTATATTTTAATATATTTAACATCTACTGGTCATCCTGCCATTTAGGGAGGGGTGAGATAAGAGGTGAAAAATTGGAACAAGAGGTTTGGCAATTGTTAATGCTGTAAAGTTACCCATGTATATATCCTGTAAATAAAAGGCTATTAAATTAAAAAAAAAAAAAAAAAAAAAAAAAGAAAGGGAAATGAGCATCTCCAATGGATGATTATAGCTTTTGTGGCACCACACCTAATACATGTATCATCTTATCATAAGATTTTTTTTCTTGAATTCTGTTGTTAATTTGAGGCTTGCTAATGGCTACTTCCCCCCCCCCCCCATATTGTAGCTATTCTACATGGAATCTAATTTGAGATATATATATATATATATATATATATATATATATATATATATATATAGGAAGGTTTCTCCTTTTAAAATTCAATTTAAAGCCAGTTTAGGCCATTCTTCTGCTCTTTGGGGGTGGAGGTGTGGAAGAGGAAGTTAAATTTATCTCCCTTTTCTTTTCTTTCTTTTTTTTTTTAATTAATTATAACTTTTTGTTGACAGAACCTATGTCAGGGTAATTTTTTACAACATTATCCCTTGCACTCACTTCTGTTCCGATTTTTCCCTTCCCTCCCTCCACCCCCTCCCCCAGATGGCAAACAGTCCTATACATGTTAAATATGTCACAGGATATCATAGATACTATATATGTGTGCAGAACCGAACAGTTCTCTTGTTGCACAGGAAGAATTGGATTCAGAAGGTAAAAATAACCCGGGAAGAAAAACCAAAATGCAAACAGTTCACGTTCATTTCCCAGTGTTCTTTCTTTGGGTGTAGCTGCTTCTGTCCATTATTGATCAATTGAAACTGAGTTAGATCTTCTCTGTGTTAAAGAGATCCACTTCCATCAGAATACATCCTCATACAGTATCGTTGTTGAGGTATATAATGATCTCCTGGTTCTGCTTATTTCACTTAGCATCTGTTCATGTAAGTCTCTCCAAGCCTCTCTGTATTCATCCTGCTGGTCATTTACAGAACAGTAATATTCCATAACATTCATATGCCACAATTTACCCAACCATTCTCCAATTGATGGGCATTCATTCATTTTCCAGTTTCTAGCCACTATAAACAGGGCTGCCACAAACATTTTGGCACATACAGGTCCTTTTCCCTTCTTTAGTATCTCTTTGGGGTATAAGCCCAGTAATTTATCTCCCTTTTCAAGATAGTTGTTATGTAACAGGAAAAGAGAGAAGAAGAAAAGCTTTAGCAAAGCTAATGAATAAATTAATTTATTTTGTTTTTATATGTTTAGTCTCCCACCTCTGCCAGGCTTGGTCATTATAATCCAGTTTGGATTGTTTGTTCTTTCCATTTACGTTCCTGCAGTATTATATATTGTTTTCCTAGTTTTGTTTATTTCACTCTACATCAGTTCACAAACTTTTTCTATGCTTTTCTGAATTCATTATCATTGTTTTGTTTTTACTGCACAGGCAATATTCCATCATATTCATCTACCACAACTTGTCTAGCCATTTCCCAATCTATGAGCATCTACTTGGTTTTGAGTTCTTTGTTCCTACAAAAATGCTGTTACAAATATTTTGGTGTATATGGGATATATATATATATATATATATATATATACATATTTTTTTAATGGATATCATTAGGGAGAATTGATACTTAGCAGCAGAATTTCTAGGTCAAAAGCAATGGAAATTGAAAGTATACGAATAGTCACTTTTCAGGAGAAGAAATTAAAACTATTTCTAGTCATATGAAAAAATGTTCTAAATCATGATTGATTACAGAAGTGCAAATTAAAACAATTCTAAGATACCACTCCACCTCTCTCAAATTGGTTAAGATGACAGGAAAAGATAATGATGAATGTTGGAGGGGACACATTGTTGGTGGAGTTGTGAACTTGATGGAATATAGTTTCTAGGGAAATAGCAGTAAGGAGAACCCCACCCCCACCCCAACTTTAGAGGGCTTCTGTTCTAACAATCTGTCAATGATTCTAAAATCTTCTGGCTTTAGAATCAGTGACCCAAGGCCCCCCTGACCTTAGTAGTATTGTTCTAACAATGCGTCCATCAATGATTGTAAAAGTCTGGACTAGAAATATAATAATATTTCTTCCCTTAGACTTTAGGGAAGATATATTAGTGATCTCTCTAACCTTAGAGTGCTATTGTTCTGACAATCTGTCTGTCAATGATTCTAAAGTCTTCTGGCCTTAAGAGAGTCCTAGGTCTGCTGGTCAGTGATAACCAAATTCCTAAGACCACTCCTCAATTCTACCTCTAGACTATAAAATTAGCATATCAATGGCATGAACTGGATAAATTTGTCTCCTTGCTCCAAGTTCTTTTCTAAATTATTTTGGAATTTAGCCCACTCCAATTGACCTTACAATTACAATAAACTTTGCCCCTTAGCTTGGTTATGGGTTCAAGCCTACAAATTCTTTTGAGACACCTCATGACACTGATCTGTGACCCTCAACATTTTGGGATCCTTTCTGAATCTCAACAAACTGATCCAACCATTTTAGAGAGCAATTGGAACTATGCTGAAAGGGTTATCAAACTGTGCATACCCTTTAATCCAGCATTATCTCCACTGGGTTTATATCCCAAAGACATCATAAAAAAGGGGAAAGGACCCACATGTGCAAAAATGTTTATGGCAGCCCTATCTTTAGTGTCTGGAACTGGAAACAGAGTTGATTCCCATCAGTTAATGTGTCACAGGAGCTGTTGGAATACATGGGAGTCACCTGACAGTGGCTGCTGGAGATTCAACCCAGACCTGCAGAATGGATCTCCTCTTGTGAGAGGATGATACAAGAAGACTGAGAGGCAGTTGCTATTCTCTGACCTCTCTGCTTGAGAGATCATTGCGTTGTCTGACCTCCCTCCTCTTCCCTCTGCCTCCAATTTATTTCATTCCCAGGTGGCAACACCCATGTCAGCAAAGGCTGCCTTGCAACTCCTTCAAATGCTATGATCCACAGCTGTGGAGGCTCTCACCCCTTAACAAGTTAAGGAATGGCTAAATAAGTTATGGTATAAGAATGGAATGGAAATTATATAAGAAGGTAATAGAAATTGTTCTATAAGAAATATTCAGCAGAATGATTTCAGAAAGGCCTGGAGAGACTTACATTAACTCATACTAAGTGAAGTGAGTAGAACCAAAAGAACATTGTATACAGCAGCAACAACAAAATATCAACTGCGATGGACTTGGCTCTTTTCAACAGTGAGGTGATTCAGGCCAGTTCCAATAGAATTGTGATGGAGAAAGCCATCTGCATCTAGAGAGAGATGGGATCTGAATGTGAATACAACTTAATATTTTCATCTTTGTTGTTGTTGTTGTTTGTTTGTTTATTTTTTCTTACTTTTTAATTCTTTGATTCTTACTTTTGATTTTTCTTGTGCAGCATGATAAATGTGGAAATATGTTTAGAAGGATTGCACATGTTTAACCTATATTGAATTACTTATACTGTAGGGGAGTGGAATGGGAGAGAGAAAAATATGGAACACAAAGAGTGAATGTTGAGATCAGCAGGATGATTTTAGAGAAGCCTGGAGAGAACTGATACTAAGTGAAATGAACAGAACCTGGAGATCATTATACACAGCAATAACAAGATTACACGATGATCAATTTTGATGGATGTGACTCTTCCCAACAATGAGATGATTGAGGCCAGTTCCAATGATATTATGATGAAGAGAGACATCTCCACCCAGAGAGAGGACTGTGGGAACTGAGTGTGAATCATAACACAGCATTTCCACTCTTTTTGTTGTTGTTTGCTTGCATTTTATTTTCTCATTTTTTTCTTTTTGATCTGATTTTTCTTGTGCAGCATAATTGTATAAATATGTATACATATATTGGATTTAACATATATTTTGACATGTACATATATTGGATTACCTACCATCTAGGGATAGAGGTGGGGGGGAAGGAGGGGGAAATTAGGAACCCAAGATTTTGCAAGGGTCAATGTTGAAAAATTATTCATGCATATGTTTTGAAAATAAAAATCTTTAATAAAAAAGGAAAAATAAAACAAACATTTGGAAAAATATCAATTGTTCATGATTAGGCTGAGCTAAAATAATAAAAATGACAATTCCACCTAAAAAAACCAGTGAATATTGAAAACTGTCATTGCATGTTGTTGCATGCATTTTGAAAAATAAAAAAAGCTGTTATTTAAAAAAGGAATCACAAAAACAAACAACAACAAAAAAGAAATGGATATTTTATTCATTATCTTAGCAGGTTCAAAGTGCTTTCTAGTACAATCAATACATTAGTGTGCCTGTCTTTGTACAAACACTTCAAAACTAACTATTGACTTTTTTTGTTATCTTTGCCAATTTGGTGATTGTGAGATACAACCCAGAATTATTTAGATCTGCATTTCTATTACTTTTAATGATTTGGAACAATTGTTCATATTTTGTGATATGGGGAACAGTTCTTTATCCTATTTATTTATATTAGTTATCTACATATCTTCAATTGTCAGAGGTAATTGGCACAAATATTTTCCCCTAATAAACCTTAGTCAAGGCATTAATATGGTCTATATAAAGCTTTTTAATTTAATGTAAATGAAATGACCTAAGCTTTTCTTTTATGTGGTTATCTGTATTTCTTGTTTAAGATTTTAAGATTAAGATTAAGAATTCTCCCAAGCTATAACTGTGTAAACATTCTCTTTTCACTTTTTTTCCTCTTTTTTTCTCTTCTCACTTTAAAAAATGGTTTAACTTTACATATTTAGGTTTCCCCTGTTAATTCTGAATTTATTTATGACATATTGTCCAAAACACTAAGCTGTTTCTCCCAGAATTTCTCCCAGAAATTCTTGTCAAACATTCCTTCAAGTAGTCTATATTCTCAGATTTATTGAACACTGGTTTCTTGAATTCCATTTTTTTTCTGATTTGTTTTATGTAGTCTGTTCCATTGATCCTCTTCTCCAAATGTTTCTTAGAATTAATGTTTTATAATGTAATACATATAAAGTTTGGAAATGCAATTGCCCTCTTAATTCTGATTTATTTTTCATTATTTCTCTTGTCACCCCAAAGAAATAAAAATTTTTTACAGCCCTATAAGGCATCCTATTGGTAATTTAATTATTAAAACACTAATTCTGTAAAGTATTTTGGTAAGTACTATTATTTTTATCATATTGTCACAGCCATAAGCACTGAAAATATCCTGAATTATTTCAGTCTCTGTTTCTTTAAGGTATATTTTGTCATTGTTTTGACACAAATGTTTGATAGACTGACTTTAATAGATTGACTCATAAATATTTGATGCATTTTCTAATCATTTTGAATGAGCCTTCATTTTCTTGTACATCTTAACAATGCTTTCTGGGTTCCTTCTTGCAGTATGTGTTCATATAGATCCATGTGGTGCACTATTAATGCATTTTAATCATCCAGTTTAACAAGTTTTGGGTGATTCTCCAAATACACATCCCATTCTCTACTAGACCTTTACTTCTCTAGTAGATCTTTCCTGCTGACATTACAAGTTGTCTTGAGCTGGAAAATTGCTTTTTTATTATTGATTCTGCTATCCCAGAATTTATTTTGAGGTGTTATTTTTCAATTGTTTTGAGAGGAATTTAGGACAGCTCAGGTGAGTCCTTTTGCTCCACCATTTTGGCTCCTCTTCCATTAGCAATACCTTTATAGCAGTACCCAACTTATTTACCAATTTCTTTGTCTCTCATTCATTCCTTTTCTCTTCCTTGCTCTTCTTGTGTCTTTAAATATTTCTACCCATAAATTGCTTACATTCATACAGACTGCTAGTTGTTGGATTGTCTTTCCCCCCAAAAAAATATCAATATAGTCCAAGATTTGCTATTTTTTCTCCTTCAAATCTCTCAATATCTTCAAAATTGTTCCATCTCTATTGCATCATTCCTAAGCATATTTGATTTTTTTTTCTGGCTACTTGTCCTGTCTTTTTTACATTTTATACTCATCAAACTGTGATATTAAAATCCAAATGTGTTGCTCTGCTGTCCTTAATGGTGAAAAGTTTATTATAAAAATATTTATAGATCTGTTCCATTTTTTTTACTATGTTGTCCTTTGTTTATTGAATGTCTTTGGAATAACTTTGTTCAGTTGAAGTTCTTGCCAAATTTCCTTTAACCCCATTTTATCCTTTGCTGTTTTCCTCTGCTTTATGAGTTACTTTTGTTTACAATTATCTATCTTTTTTCTTCATTAGATTTTTTTAAAATAAATTTTTATTGATATTCTGTTTTTATATTCTTCCTTCTTTCCTGCAGTTATATTCTTCTTTCTTTCCCTTCCAGAGAACAATTTCATTTGAGAAATAATGTTTTTAAGAGAAAAATGTCAGCACAATTGATACATTGAAAAAGTCCCCAAACATGCAATTTATAACACCTATAAATCTCCCACTTTTATGAAGGGCCAGATTGGGTTGTCATCTCATATTTTTCTATGTGAGTCCTACTTGATCTTTATAATTTTTTATATTTATTTTTAATTTTGGGGGTGTCATTGTTCTTTCCATTACCGTAGTCACTATGTATACTGTTTTGTTTTTGTTTTTGTCTCTGCTGAGCTTTGCATCAATTTATTACTTTACTCTGCATCAATTCATATAAGTCTTTTCATGTTTCTCTATATTCATTCACACATCATTTACTGTCAGTCTTCCCCTTCATACTGGTCCTTTCTTCTCATTTTTAAAAATCCCTTTTACTTCAGGGTTTTGTATATTAGTTCATATTATTTCCTATCTCCTGATTTTATATTCATAAGATTTAAAAAATAAATTTATATTCTAAATTAATGTTGCTGTTTGCTACTATTCCTTTCTGCTTAGCAACGAAGATAAGTGCTTGCTGAATAAGATCCTTTTTATGGCCTCTTAGTCACCTTTTTATGGAAATTAATTTGCATCAGTTAAATTTTTTGGGGGGGCCAAAGCAATCAGGGTTAAATGACCTGCTTGAGGTCACACAGCTAGTAACTATCAAGTGTCTGAGGCTGAGGAATTTGAATTCAAGTTCTTCTGAGTCCAGAACTGGGGCTCTATCCACTATGCCATCTAACTGCTCCCATTAGTTACATTGTTGTTGTTGTTGTAGTTGTTTTCTATAATGTTCAAATATACATGCAAAGATAATTTGCAACATTCACCTTGCAACATCTTGTGTTCCAAATTTTTCTCCCTTCCTTTTCCCATTCCCCTCCTCTAGAGTACAAGTAATCCAAAATGAGTTAAGCATGTGCAATTCTTTTAAATATATTTTCACATTTATCATGCTATCAATTGTATTTTTGCATGAAACTATAACAATCCATGACAATTTCATTTCTTCTCATTTTTATAGTCAATTATTTCTATATATGCAATGTGTTGCTACATCTTGCCATTTCTACTTTTATAATATTCTTCACATACATCCCTTTGTCTCTAGTCACTCAGCTATACCCCCTGATCATCTCTTGCTTGACTATTCCATTAGCATTTTAACTAATATCCCTGTTTCACATCTTTTGTCACTCAGATTCCACCTATCAACTGCCCAGATGAATTTTTAAAACATCAGGCCTGACCTTTTCACGAATTTTCCTTCTCCTCTTCCATTTAATGTTTCCATATAGCTCTCTATTGCCTTTAGGATCAATCATAAACTCTTGGAGGGATAGAGTCAAAATGGTAAAGTAAAGGCAGAGACTCGTTTGAGCTTTCCAAAAATTCCCTCCAAACAAGTAAAACATAATAACTCAAAATGAATTCTGAAGTGAAAGAACCAGCAAAAGGATAGGGCAAAACAATTTTCTAATCCAAGAGAACTTAGATGGTTGGCAAAAAAGGTCTGTAACATTAGGGTGAAAGTATAGTGCAGTCCAGTACAGGCTGTACCTCAGCAAGCCAGCACTAGGCCTTAGGGTTGACTGAATTAGCAGGAGCTTCCAGTGCTTTCAACCTACAGACAATAAAATAATTGGACACCTGGTCAAAAGAAGATTACAGGTCCATAGGGAGAGTCCAGTCCAAGAAAATAGTAAGCACACTTCTTCTTAGATTATACCATCTTAAAAATCATGGAAAACTTATAGACCACCCACCCCCAGAACTAGCTTTGGAAACAGCAGCCCCCCCCCCGCCAAAAAAAAATGAAGCTGGGGATAGTGTTCCCTTCATCCCAGGAGCAAAACTCAACTTTAACATAATATTAAAAGTCAAGAAATTGACTAGAAAAGTAAGTAAGCAACCAAAAAATAAAAAAAAATTACAATGATGACCAGGAATATTAAATCATGAACTCAGAAGACAATACAATCAAGGCAGCCAGGCCCACAACCTTGAAGAAAAATGTGAATTAGTCTCAGGCTCAAAAAATAATTCCTGGAAGATATAAAAAGGGATTTAAAAATCAGATAAGAGAAAACTGGTAAAAGAAATGAGATTGATATGAGAAAATAATAAGAAAAGAGTCAACAACTTGGTAAAAGAAGCACAAAAAATACCTAAGAAAATGACACCTTGAAACCAGAATAGGCCTGAAGGTTAAAAAAGCACAAAAGTCTACCAAACAGAATTCCTTAAAAATCAGAATTAGCCAAATGGAAAAAAATATACAAAAATTCACTGAGGAGAAGAATTCTTCAGAAAGCAGAAGTGGCCAAATAGAAAAGGAGTATATAAATTTCTTAATGATTAAAATTGGGCAACTCGAAGCTAATGACTCCATAAGACATCAAGAAAGAAACAAAAAACAAACACAAATACAAAATCAAAAGAATTTTTTAAAAGGATATTGTGAAATATCTTATTTGAAAAAAATTGATCTGGAAAATAGATTGAAGAGAAATAATTTAAGAATTATTGTACTACATGAAAGTCATGATTTTTAAAAAAGAACTTAGATATCATATTTCAAGAAATTATCAAAGAAAACTACTCTGATATCCTAGAACCAGAAGGTAAAATAGAATTTGAAAGGATCCACTGATTAACTCCTGGAAAAGATCCCAAAATGAAAACTCCTAGGAATATTATAACCAAATTCCAGAGCTTCTAGGTCTAGAAGAAAATATTGCAAACATCCAGAAAGAAACAATTCAAATATCATACAGCCACAGTCAAGAAAATATAGATTTAGCAATTTCCACATTAAAGGATTCCACATAAAAGCTTGGAATATCATATTCTGGAGGGCAAAATTAGTATTACAACCAAGAACATATATCCAGAAAAGCTGAGTATAATTCTGCAAAGAAAAAAGTTAATATTAAGGAAACTGAGGATTTTCAAGCATTCTTGATGAAAAGAGCAGAGCTGAATAGAAAATTTTACATTCAAATACAATACTCAAGAGAAGCAGAAAAAGGAAAGAAAAGGGATTCAATAAGTGCTTAGATTCTTTCATGGAAAGATGACACTTGTAACTTCCAAGAACTTTATCATTATTAGAGTGGTTAGAAGGAGTATACATAGAGAGCAAAGGTATAAATTGACTATGATGAGATAATATCTAAAAAATTCAATTAAGGACTGAGAAAGAGGGATGCACTTAGAGAAGGGGGAAGGGAGAAGACTTATTTCATGTAAAAGAGGTGAAGAAAAGCTTTTACAATGGGAGGGGGATGGAGATAGTGGGAAGAAGAAGCACTTGAATCTTATTTTCATTGGAATTGGCTCAAAAAAGGAGTAACATATACACTCAATTGGGTGTAGAAATCTCTATTATCTCTATAGGAAAGGTGGAAGGGAAGGGAATAAGAGAAAGATGGATTGGGAGAGGTGGTGATCAGAAGCAAAACACTTTTGAGAAGGGACAAGGTGAAAGGAGAGAGAAGAATAAATAGGGAGGAAATCGAATGGAGAGAATCATAGCTGTGAAAAATTTTTTACCTCATTTCTCTGATAAAATCATCATTTCTCAAATAGAAAGGAAACTGAGTAAAATTTATAAGAATACAAGTCATTCAACTCTGAAGGACTTATAATGGAAAATACTATCCATCCCCCCAAAAAGAACTGATGTTGTCTGAATACAGATTAATCATCCTTTTTAAATTTTATTTTTATTTTTTTAGTTTATGTTGGCATATATTATTAAAGATTATAAATCTTTCACAAATGATTTTTCATAGACTAAATTTAAGGTCTTATTATTGAGTCATTAAAATGGTAAAAATGAATATGAAATCCCATTTTATTTGATTTCTTTTCCCTTCCTTCTAATAACTTTATTATTACCTAATACATGCAAAGATAGTCTTTAATACTCACCTTTGCAAAACCCTGGTGTTCCAAATTTTTCTCTCCCTGCCTCTGACCCCCTCCCATAGACTGTAAGCAATTCAATATAGGTTAAATATATGCAATTCTTCTAAATATATTTCCATAAACATTTGTCATGCTCTGCAAGAAAAGTCAGATCAAAAGGTGAAAGAAAAAAACAAGCAAACAGCAACAAAAAGTAAGATAAAAATACCTGCTTTGACCCATATTCAATCTCTATAATTCTCTCTCTGGATGTGATGACTCTTTTTATCACAGGTTTATTGGAATTGCCTTGAATCACCTCATTGTTGAAAAGAACCAATCCATCACAGTTGTTCATATAATCTTGTCATTGCTATGTGTAATGTTCTCCTGGTTCTACTCTTTTTTGTATTCATGTGTCTGATTCTCAGTGGCTTCAGCTGTAGATATCTGCTATTTGTAAATATGGATGGTGGACCAATTCCCACAATTAGTTTGAGGATAGACAATGACATTGGAAGATCATGGTTATCTAAGCCAGGGTAGTCAACTCTTATATGAATAAATTTCGTGATCAGAGACACTTTGGAAGATTTGTATGAACTTATACAAGGTAAGATGAGTAGAAACAGGAAATCAATTTATACAGTAACAGATACATTGTAAGAACAAGCAATTGTAAAAGATTAGGGAACTCTGGCAAACACAATGACCATGTATACTTATTATGTATCTAAGTTATATTTTAATATATTTAACATCTACTGGTCATCCTGCCATTTAGGGGAGGGGGTGGGGGGGGTAAGAGGTGAAAAATTGGAACAAGAGGTTTGGCAATTGTTAATGCTGTAAAGTTACCCATGTATATATCCTGTAAATAAAAGGCTATTAAATTAAAAAAAAAAAACAAAAAAAAAACAAAACAAACACAATGACCAAATATAGTTTCCAAGGACTCAAGGAGAAACATGCTATCTACCTCATAGAGACAGATAGAAATACACACAATACACACACACACACACACACACACACACACACACACATTTATAAAATTGTAATGGTGAATGAAAGAGTTTGTTTTGCTGAACTATATACATTTAAATAGGATGTTTATTTTTCTTTCTTCATTTGAGAGGGAGAGGATATGGATCTGAAAATTTTAAAAATTAGTTAGAAAAAATTTAAAAAAGAACAAAGCAGTTTAACACAAACCTTCTTTCACTTAGGAATAGACTCCTATGATAAAAGTTGCATTGGCAATTATAGTATGCAATAAGTATTAATAATAACAGTAATAGTAACAACAGTGAATAATGAAATGTTTGATACATTATTTAACCTCACTTTTACAGAAATTTACATATCAGTAGCATCTCAAACTGTGAGGTAGATCCCAGCCTTTACCTCTCTCTCTTTGTCTTCCTTCCTTCCTCTCTTCCTCTCCTTTTCCTCTCTTTTTCTATCTCCCTCTCCCTTTCTGTTTCTCTTTCTCTCCCTCCACATCTCTCTGTGTCTGTCTCTCCCTTCCCTCTTTCTTCTGTTCATCTCTCTCTTTCTCTCTGTGTGTGTCTCTCTCTTCTCTCCCTCTCATTTTCTCTTCTCTCTCTGTCTCTGTCTCTTTTTTTCAATATCTCCCTTTCTTTCTCTGTCTCTCCTTCCCTTTCTCTGTTTAATGCTGTCTCTGACTGTCTTGCTCTGTCTCTGCCCCCCCCCCACTAAAACTGAGAAAAAAGCAATCATGATCATAGGTAGAAAGGAGCAAAATCGGAATTATAAACCAAGTTGTTTCACTCAAATAGTAATGCTTTGTCCATAGATCAGGCTGTTTTTTCAGACCTGAAAATGCACTTGAGGATCAGAGTCAATTCAGAGCCCATACATGAATGAAATGACCCATTGAACTGCCAGAACAGTGAATGCTAAAGCATCTACTGAGTGGGGATGAAGGAGAAAAGGGCCTGAGTTGATATTCAATTCCATTAGACTATAGAGCTGCCTTGAAGAGCAGAAGCAACCTGGAAAACCCTATAGAATGGAACTAGTGAACACACGTTTTTTCTATGTGGGATAAGATAGAAGGAAGGGCTATGGGGGCCCCTTTGCTAGATCCTCCTTCTCTATTCAAGCCATTCTCCAATTGATAAATGGACAAAGGATATGAACAGACAATTTTCAGATCAAGAAATTAAAACTATTTCTATTCATATGAATAGGTGCTCTAAATCACTATTGATCAGAGAAATGCAAATTAAGACTCTGAGATACCACTACACACCTCTCAGATTGGTTAAGATGACAGGAAAAAACAATGAAGAATATTGGAGAAAATGTGGGAAAACTGGTCCACTGATACATTATTGGTGGAACTGTGAATGGATCCAACCATTCTGGAGAGCAGTTTGGAACTATGTTCATAAAGTTATCAAATTGTGCATACCTTTTGACACAGCAATGTTTCTACTGGGCTTATATCCCAAAGAGATCTTAAAGGAAGGAAAGGGACTCACATGTGCCAAAATGTTTGTGGCAGCCCTCTTTGTAGTGGCAAGAAGCTGGAAACTGAGTGGATGCCTATCAGTTGGGGAATGGCTGAATAAATTATGGTATATGAATGTTATGGAATATTATTGTTTTATAAGAAACAATCAGCAGGATGATTTCAGAGAGGACTGGAAAGACTTATATGAACTGATACTAAGTGAAATGAGGAGATCATTATACATAACAACATCAATATTATGATGATCAATTCTGATGGACGTGACTCTTTCCAACAATGAGATGATTGATGCCAGTTCCAATGATCTTTTGATGAAGAGAGCCATCTCCACCCAGAGAGAGGACTGTAGAAACTGAATGTGGATCACAACATAACATTCTCACTCTTTTTGTTGTTGTTCACTTGCATTTTGTTTTCTTACTCATTTACTTTTTTTAAAAAGATTTTTCTTGTACAGCAAGAGAATTGTATAAATATGTTTATACATATTAGATTTAACATATATTCAACATGTTTAACATATATTGGATTGCTTGCCATCTAGGGGAGGGGAGTGGGGGGAAGGAGGAGAGAATCTGAAACACAAGGCTATGCAAGGGTCAATGTTGTCAAATTATCTGTGCATAAGTTTTGAAAATAGAAAGCTTTATTAAAAAATCCTCCCTCTATGAGAAACAAGGAAGGAAATAAGCATATTTTAAACATTTGCTATATGCAGGCATTGTGCTAAGCAATTTACCAATAGTACATCATTTCCCCCACACACACACACAACCATTGGGGAAGGTCAGTTCTATTATTATTTTCATTTTCAGTTGAGAAAAAGGAGGCAATTAGAAGACTTCCTAGTCTGAGGTCAAATTTGAACTCAGGTCTCTCATTCCAGGTCCAACACTTTATCCAGTGTACCATTTAGCAGCTGGTAGTAGCTCTCAGAAAGTCTGGCCATATCCGTAGTAACTCTTGGTGCTGGAAGTGATGAACCAGGACAAGTTGGTGGAAGGTACAATGGTCATACTTCCTCCAAAATATCAGGAAGGTGTTGGGGGGAGAAGGTGTGGGCTTCACCTTAAGCTGTTGCAAGCATAACCCCACAAACACATCCTCCAAATGGATGACCTTGACTCTCTGCGCTTCAGTCAAGATCCTGAGGGCCAGGGAGCCAGACATCACATAGCCAAGGCCTGCACAATACTCTGGGTACATATTCTGGGGGTACAGCTCTGGGGGCATGTACCACTTATGACCCTGCATCCACAGGGGGACTGAGTTTCTGAAGATGTGGGTGATGAAGTTCAGCTTTAGGGGTCTGTTGGGCTGCAATATTTGCTGTACTAGGAAAGTGGGGTTAAGGAAGACATCACTATCCACCTTGAGCACATACTGGGCAGTGGGACAATACTGGGCCATCCATTCCAGCCCCATGAGAACTTTGAGAGTCAAATTGCGGTATGTATCCAGGAAGCCCACCTGGAGGAGATCCCCATGCTCCTTGTCTTCCTCTGCCAGGAGGTCCTGAAGTTTCTGAGCAAAGAGGGGTGGGGGCAGGCCAAGAACAAAAAGACAGCGGATGACCACACCAGGAACCAAGGTTTCATTACCCCATGTTTGCCGGATGACCTGGCGTATCCCCACATCCTGGGGCTTGCTCATTACCAGAATGAGCAGGAAGGGGGCATCTCTGAGACCTCCACACTTGTCAGGATGATTGATCAGGAAAGGATAGGAATAAGGATACCTCAGTTCTAAGGGATGTGGTGTTTGAGTCTCCCACTCAAACTTCCTCGAAGAGAGAACCAAAGGGTCTTCAGAGGGGGCTTTCTGGGATGAAGGCCATGGATCCATTGAAGATATCCAGGAACCCCATTGTTGATTTACCAGCAACAACAGTAGCCCCATGAAAGCTGAAACCGATAAAGCTTTCACCATTAGCTGCCACCTCATCACGCAAAACTTCTGGACAAAAAGGAAGAAGTTAGTATCCAGTAAAGAGTTTCATTCATTCCCCACACCCACACCCATTTCATTCCCCTCTCTCTGTGGACTAGTATTTCCTGATTTGTAGGGTCAGGATTTGCTAATCTAAGTGGTAGGAGGGATAAGGGCAAAGGAGCTGAGAAGAATAAGAAATTGGAGAGAGGGGTATTGGGGATGGGAGAAGTGTGCAGGAGGAAGGACCTTGAATTGGGAGACAAAAGCTCTGACTTCTGGTACCAACTTTTCCATTATGTGGTCTATCAAACCTTTCTCAGTCTGATCTGGAGGATTTCTCAAAGGTGGTCCAACTCTGACAGATTATATAGCACTGTGAGAAAAACGGAGAGGGATAGAGGGCCACTATAGAGCCTACATAAAGTCTGGTTCATGGACTAGGTTCACCCCAGTTTATACTAGGAACTATTGGATAACGAAGGGTTAGGTCTTTAGCCTCTAATTCCCTCACCCCCTGGAGACTGGTATGAAGAACTAGAATGATTGGTGGAATCTGTTCTCATTTACTAAGAGTCTTGCTTTGTTTAATTTTTCCAAGTTTGAAAACTATTCTCTACCTTTCTACCTAAAAGTCCCAGAGTCACAGCTTGACCAACTGGAGATGAGGTCTGGATCCAGAGTTCTTTCCCTTAAAAATCTGGTATCTCTCCTGGAAACAGCTTTTCCCTCTTCCTTCCTACCAGAACAGAAGACAAACTTCTAGGACACTATCCTGAAAAGCCCAGAGGCTAGATTGGAGAAATTCCTTGTGACATATGCCTGGCCCCCAGTTTTAGCCCTAATCTCACAGAATGTTTTCCTTGAAGGTAATAATGGCAGGCTGACTCAATGACTACATAGTAGTCTACTACTACATATTGGGAGCTTGATAAATGTTTGCTGAATTTAATTCTTCTGCCCTTGAGAAACTCAGGGACCTGGGCTGGTCTCCTAGGTCTCTCTCCCAAATTCCCTTCCTCCTTTCCTTTCCCCTCTAACTTAGCAGAATACTCACCTTCTTTTCTTGAACAGGGTGCCTAGGATATTCGACAGCAAGGTAAGTGACTGACTGCAGGCTCTTAGCTAGGGAGGCACTTGATATGGGAAGAATGTGGAGGTGGGAGGGGTAAGGCACCTGAGCTCATCTCAGCGTCTGGGGCAGGTAGCTAGTCTAAGCCTTTCTGGAACCCAGGGGTTCAAACTCATAGATCCATTGGTGAAAATAGCCTCAGAAGTCACATAATTCAACTCTGCATTTCATAGTTGGAGAAACTGAGGACCTTGAAATTTAAGTGACTCATCTATTGATTGAAGGTTATGGATCCCTTACTCATTCAAAAGCAAGTAACACTACACAGTAATTAGTCTCAAAGATTACTTTCAGAATTGTAAAATGTATCCATAACAGATTTATGAATTAACCTAGCAAAAATCCATAAAATATTAACAAAACATGGGACCTATCATTCTAAGGCAAATATAAAAATATTAACATTTCCACAACAAAAAAGGACAGAATCTTAAGAGACATTCTAAGAGCACATAACAAACAAGTTAAGAAAAATCAACAAAAACCAGATATTGTTTACTTCATTGAGCACAGGATTTACCAAATATGGAAAGTGGCTTGTTTCCAAATGGAACTCATGAAATAACAAAGGTCTAAGAATGAATGTTTGAATTCATCCAAGAACAGAAGGAAGTACAGAAGAAAACAGAAAAGCAGGACGGGTCTGAAAATAAAATTCTTTGTAATTTTTTTGCATTTTTAATTATGTAAAGCTTCCTTTTCTTTGTAAGTACATAATAAATTCAACATGTAATTGTCAAAGCTCTTCTACCTATCTGGGATTCTTTCTGGTATTCCTTCTGTTTTCTTAGCAATATTAGTATGTCATATTCCAAATTCTCTGATAATTACAGTGGTGGCTGCTAAACTGTGTGGTCCTGATAATGACTCCTTAGTGCTTAAATTCCTTCTTTTTGAATGTTTGCAATATTTTTTCTTTGATTTGAAAGCTTTGGATTTTGGCTATAATGTTCTTGGGAATTTTCATTTTGAGCTATCTTTCAGGAGGAGTCTAGTGTGTATTCTTTCAATTTTCACTTTGCCCTCTGTTTCTAAGAGATCTGAAAAGTTTTCTTCTATGACTTTTTCAAATATGATGTCTAAGTTATTTTGGTCATGGTATACAGCTAGTTCAATAACTGTTAAATTTTCTCAGTTCGATCCATTTCTAGGTCTGTTGCTTTTACTACAAGATCCTCTCTCTCCCTCTCTCTCATATATATATATATATATATATATATATATATATATATATATATATATATATATGTTGCTGAGGCAATTGGGGTTAAGTGACTCGTCCAGAGTCACACAGCTAGGAAGTCTTAAGTGCCTGAGGTCAAATTTGAACTCAAGTCTTTCTGACTTCAGGGCTGGTGCTCTATCCACTGCCCCAATTAGCTGCCTCAAGATACCTTATGTTTTCTTCTATTTTTTTCCCAGTCATTTGATTTTGGTAAATATTGTCTCATGGAGTCATTGGCTTCTATTAGTGTATTTAGTAATTTTTCAGTTGTGTCTAACTTTTCATGACTTCATTTGGGGTTTTCTTGGCAAAGGTACTGGACTGGTTTGCAAATGAGGCACACAAGATTAAGTGACTTGCCCTGGGTCACACAGCTAGTAAATGTCTGAGGCCAGATTTGAATTTAGATCTTCCTGACTCTACACTGGCTCTCTATCCACTGTGTCACTTAGCTGCATTTGCCCAAGGTCACACAGATATTAAGTAGCAGAGATAAAATCTGAAATTTTGGTTATTGGGAGACCACAAATGTTTTTTTCAAAACATTTTTATTTCTATTTGAAAACTTTATCCAGTCCATATAGTTACAAGGAAATAGAAAAATTTGTTGATACTGGGGACTAGATCAGGGTAAAACATGTGTCTATTTCTGTCTCTGGTTCTCTCTCTCTCTCTCTCTCTCTCTTTATATTTTCCAGGAATTTGAATTGAATTTGTACCTGAGCTTTATTTTTCTCTGAGACATTGCTTGTAGAAGTTTTGGAGTAATTTTCTGAGTTTGTATCTCGAGCATCCCTGCCCCCATAATAGCTCAATATGTTATGGTTCTTTTTTGTTTGCCTATTTTTCCTGCCAATTTCCTGACTTCATAGTTATGTTAGGGGTGGCCTCTGCCACATTTGTGGGGGGAAGATCTAAATTGGTCCTTTTGCTCCTTTCTTAGGCATTAAGTATTTTGTCATTTCAGGACCCCAGGGACAGGCTGGGGACCTACAAGATTTTACTGCTCCCAAAAGGGTAGGATACAGGCCAATGTCTAATTGTTGTCCCCCTGCTGTGAACTCTGGAAGTTTCTGATCTGGGTTTGGGTCTAAGCAAGAGTAGACGGTTACCAGACTTTGTCCTTATCAACCAAATGGGAAGTTCTGCTAGTTCTGCATGACAGAACTTTAGGCTCCTCTTTGGTCTGGAATTCCTTCCTTGGTCATTCTTATTCAGGCTAACCTAATTCTGGAACTGAGACCCTGCTCTGCTCTTGGGGATCTGAAACACACTGCTGCTGCTTGCCTCTGAGCTTACTTCTTTCTTGTTATACTACCTAAGTCTTCAGCTGAATAGCACCCCTGTATATAGGTTTCCCTTCTCACTCAAATTTGAATCTGTGGTCAAGTTTTCACTAGACTCCTCTCTCCATAATGACTCTGTAATGGTCTGGGGTGTCCTGGTTTGTCCTTCTCTTGTCCTGGGTACATGGCATTTCCTTTTCCCCTGAACCCTGGAGTGCTCTGCAAAAGGGCATGCTTTACTCTGATTTAGTCCCCAGTATCAACAAATCTTTCTATTTCCTTATAACAATATAGACTACATAAAGAACCCATTGTGACTTTTTTCTGGATTTGGTCTAGTGCATTTTCTAGACCTGTTTAGAAGATTCATGGAGGTGACTTCACTATGTAGCTTTCTACTAATCTACCATCTTGGCTGTATCTTATGATATATATATATATATATATATATATATATATATATATGTATATTTTACTTTAAATTTGATTGATACATTTTTTAGTTCTAAATTCTCTTCCTTACTCCACCCTTGCCTATCCATTGAGAAGGCAAGAAACTTGATATCCATTATACATATGAAGTCATGCAAAACATCCCTGCCTTGATAATATTCCAAAAAAATTACCAATAAGGAAGAGAAAAACTATGCTTCAAGCTTTATAATACATTTTTTAGAGCAAGCTGTATATAGTAAAGATTCTCATTTTATCATCTATTCTCTGCCTCTTGCTATGACTGTTTCTTTCTCTCCATTTCTGTCTCTCTATCTCTGTCTGTCTGTCTCTGGTCTATGTTGTAACAAGAAGTGAATGTCTTTCCTTTTTTGGCATTTGTTAAGCTCAGAACCAAAAAAAAATTTTTTTCAGAAGGAAAATATGGCCACAATAAAAGAAAAATAGGAATCAAATTGGTTCCATATAGATGACATCCATGAGCTCACTTAATAATATGTCAACATAGGAGGAATGAACAAATGACTGAGTTATGTAGATTTTTATGTAGAATTAGAAGGGTTTAGAATGACTATTTATTGTTATCAGAAACCCCAGAAAAGGAGATTATACTAAGTGATCTAGGTAGATTATATAAAGAAATGTTGGAGACAGTGCAACACATCTCTGTATACTGTCAAAATTTAGCATCTACCCAATATCTGCCAAAACCTGACCTAAGGGCTAGAAGTACACAGCAGAAGTTTTCTGTCTTTTGTGGGCAAATCTGCAGTATAAATATAGAACTCAAAATGCTCTGAAGAGCACAATCCATCAACTATATTAGAATTGGTCCACTTTCATAACTATGCTGTCCACAGTTGCCTGGACAAAAGAATGGTTTGTAAAAACCTAAGGAAGTTATTTTCAGGGGCAGCTAGGTAACACAGTAGATAGACACTGAGCACTGAATCAGAAAGACTCATCTTTGAGAGTTAAAATTCGGTTTCAAACACTTACTTTGTGACTTTGGGCAAACACTTGACCCTGTTTGCCTTAGTTCATCTGTAAAATGAGCTGGAGAAGAAAATGGCAAACCACTCCAGTATCTCTGCCAAGGAAACTTCAAATAAGATCATGGAGAGTCAGATACAATTCTTGAAAAGTAACAACAAAAACAAGGAAGTTATTTAATAATTAATGCCTGACACAAACTTTGAAATGTCAACAAGGGAGATTTTATTGGAATCACTGAATAAGCCAGCACTTTAGTCAGCAGGATGGAGCAGCTCCTGTGAATCTAATACAAAAACCATACTGGATGGCTTAAGTTTCCAAGCTGGCCTTCCTTGAGATCTTTGTTATGCTCAACTTGAAATAGAGGAGAGGGGAGTGAGTGTACTCTTAGGGTTCTGAAATCCCAAGAAAACAAGATACCAATTAATGTCCCATCCATTGTGGTGTTTTGGTGCAGAAGGCACAGAACCCTAAACAAAGCAAACCACAAGTGCATCACATGAAAAAGGCTGAAGATATTAATGTTTTAATTATGTTACAATACTACACCAAAATAAAAGTGGAAACTTCTTACCAGTGAATTGTAGTAAAGGGATTCATGTTGTTTTTTGTCAACAATATCAATAACAAGTTAATATTATGTCATATAATCTTAACTGGGCTCTCACTGCAGCAAGGCAATCCATTTAAATCACTCTAATCCATTCCATATTCCACTCACCACAGGAGCTTTTCCAGACTTTCTCATTCCTCTTCCCATCCTCTCAGGGGATGCTTCATATTTCATCATATTCTCCTTGATACATTTTTCTTTCTAGGTTTTCATGACACAACTCTTTCCTGGTTTTCCTCCTAGCTTTCCGAGTTCTCCTAGTTTTCCTTGTTAGATCTCCATTTAGATGATGCTTGCTAGTCAGGGGTATTTCCCACAGCTCTTTTCTTCTCCCTGTATGCTATCTTGCTTGGTTATCTCATCAGTTCCCATGGATTCAATTAATATCCTTATGCAGATATTAGTCAAACCTATTTATCTATTGCCAACCTCTCTCCTGACCTCTAGTGTCCCTTCTCCTTTGCCTATTAAACATCTCAAACTGGATGCTATGTAGATATCTTAAACTCAGCATGTCTAAAATTGACCTAATTCTCCCCCAAGCTCTCCCCTATTCCAAACTTCCCTATTAAAGGTGACGACATGATCATTCCAATCATAGAGGATCACAACTAGAAATCATCCTTAATACCCAATTTGTTGACAAATCTTATTGATGATAGCTATGTGATATCTCTCATGTTTGCCTTCTTCTCTCTGACATAGCCACCACCCTCATACAGGCCTTCATTACCTCAAGTCTGGATTATGGCAACAGCCTGTTGGTCATTTCCCCTTTTTCAAATCTCTCCCTATCCAGCTCATCCTTCATTTAGCTGAAAAATGATCCTACTAAAACACAGTTATTTTTTTCTTTATTTTTTTTATTATAGTTTTTTTATTTACAAGATATATGCATAGGTAATTTTTCAGCATTGACAATTGCAAATCCTTTTGTTCCAACTTTTTCCCTCCTTCCCCCCACCTCTTCCCCCAGATGGCAGGTTGACCAATACATGTTAAATATGTTAAAGTATAAGTTAAATATGATATATGTATACATGTCCAAACAGTTAATTTGCTGTATAAAAAGAGTCGGACTTTGAAATAGTGTACAATTAGCCTATGAAGGAAATCAAAAATGCAGGTGGACAAAAATAGAGAAATTGGGAATTCTATGTAATAGTTCGTAGTCATTTCTCAGAGTTCTTTCCCTGGGTGTAGCTGGTTCAGTTCGTTATTGCTCCATTGGAACTGATTTGGTTCATCTCATTGATGAAGATGGCCAGGTCCATCAGAATTAATCCTCATATAGTATTGTTGTTGAAGTATATAATAATCTTCTGGTCTCTATTTCCTCAGATCAGTTCATGTAATCTCAACCTTTCTGAAATATCTGCGGTCATTCTAAGAACAATAATTGCTACTTATATACAATTTATTCAGCCATTCTCCAATTGATAGGCATCCACTCAGTTTCCAGTTTCTGGCCACTACAAACAGGGCTGCCACAAACATTCTTGCATATATAGGCCCCTTTCCCTTCTTTAAAATCTCTTTGGGATATAAGCCCAGTAGTAACACTGCTGGGTCAAAGGGTATGCACAGTTTGATAGCTTTTTGAGCATAGTTCCAAATTGCTCTCCAGAATGACTGAATGTATTCACAATTCCACCAACAATGTATTAGTGTCCCTGTTTTCCCACATCCCCTCCAGCATTCCGCATTATCTTTCCCTGTCATTCTAGCCAGTCTGACAGGTGTGTAGTGGTATTTCAGAGTTGTCTTAATTTGCATTTCTCTGATTAATAATGACTTGGAGCATCTTTTCATATGGCTAGAAATAGTTTCAATTTCTTCATGTGAGAATTGTCTGTTCATATCTTTTAACCATTTATCAATTGGAGAATGACTTGATTTCTTATAAATTAGAGTCAATTCCCTATATATTTTGGAAATGAGGCCTTTATCAGAACCTTTGACTGTAAAAATGTTTTCCCATTTTATTGCTTCCCTTCTAATCTTGTCTGTATTAGTTTTGTTTGTATAAAAACTTTTCGATTTGATATAATCAAATTTTCCTATTTTGTGACCAATAATGATCTCTAGTTCTTCTTTGGTCATAAATTCCTTCCTCTTCCACAGGTCTGAGGTAAACTATCCTATGTTCTTCCAATTTATTTATAATCTCATTCTTTATGCCTAGGTCATGAACCCATTTTGACCTTATCTTGGTGTACGGTATTAACTGTGGGTCAATGCCTAGTTTCTGCCATACTAATTTCCAATTTTCCCAGCAATTTTTGTCAAACAATGAGCTCTTATCCCAAAAGCTGGGGTCTTTGGGTTTGTCAAACACTAGATTATTAGTTATTGACTGTTTTGTCCTTTGAAACTAACCTATTCCACTGATCAACTAGTTTATTTCTTAGCCAATACCAAACGGTTTTGGTAACCGCTGCTTTATAATATAATTTTAGATCTGATACAGCTAGGCCACCTTCATTTGATGTTTTTCATTAATTCCCTTGAAATTCTTGACCTTTTGTTTTCCATATGAACTTTGTTGTTATTTTTTGTAGGTCATTAAAATAGTTTTTTGGGAGTCTGATTGGTATAGTGCTAAATAAATAGATTAGTTTAGGTAGTATTGTCATTTTTATTATATTTGCTCACCCAATCCAAGAACATTTAATATTTTCCAATTGGTTAGATTTAACTTTATTTGTGTGGAAAGAGTTTTGTAGTTTTGCTCATATAGTTTCTGATTTTCCCTTGGCAGATAGATTCCTAAATATTTTATACTATCAGTAGTTACTTTAAATGGGATTTCTCTTTGTAACTCTAACTGTTGGATTTTGTTAGTGATATATAAGAATGCTGATGACTTATGTGCATTTATTTTATATCCTTCAACTTTGCTAAAGGTGTGGATTATTTCTTTTTTTAAAATTATTATTATAGATTTTTATTTACAAGATATATGCATGGGTAATTTTACAGCATTGACAATTGTCAAACCTTTTGTTCCAATTTTCTCCCTCCTTCCCCCAACTCCCTCCCCTATATGGCAGGTTGACCAATACATGTTAAATATGTTAAAGTGTAAATTAAATACAAAATAAGTATACATGTCCAAACAATTATTTTGCTGTACAAAAAGAAGCGGACTCTGAAATAGTGTACAATTAGCCTGTGAAGGAAATAAAAAATGCAGGTGGACAAAAATAGAGGGATTGGGAATTCTATGTAATGGTTCTTAGTCATCTCCCAGAGTTCTTTTGCGGGATATAGCTGGTTCAATTCATTACTGCTCCATTGGAACTGATTTGGTTCATTTCATTGCTGAAGATGGCCAGGTCTATCAAAATTAATCACCATATAGTATTGTTGTTGAAGTATATAATGATCTCCTGGTCCTGCTCATTTCACTCAGCATCAGTTCATATAAGTCTCTCCAGGCCTTTCTGAAATCATCCTGTTGGTCATTTCTTACTGAACAATAATATTCCATAACATTCATATATCACACTTTATTCAGCCATTCTCCAATTGATGGGCATCCACTCAGTTTCCAGTTTCTGGCCACTACAAAGAGAGCTGCCACAAACATTCTTGCACATATAGGTCCCTTTCCCTTCTTTAAAATCTCTTTGGGAGATAAGCCCAGTAGTAACACTGCTGGGTCAAAGGGTATGCACAGTTTGATAGCTTTTTGAGCATAGTTCCAAATTGCTCTCCAGAACAGCTGGATGTATTCACAATTCCACCAGCAATGTATCAGTGTCCCTATTTTGTGTGGATTATATTAGAAATAAGTAGAATCTCTGGGGTTCTCTAAGTAAAGCATCATATCATCAGCAAAGAGTGATAATTTGGTTTCCTCATTATCTACTCTAATTCCTTTAATTTCTTTCTCAGCTCTTATTGCCATTTCTAATACAATATTGAATAGTAATGGTGATAGAGGGCAACCTTGTTTCACTCCTGATCTTATTGGGAATGGTTGCAGTTTGCCCCCATTACATATGATGCTTACTGATGGTTTTAAATAGATGCTATTGATTATTTTAAGGAAAAGACCATTTATTCCTATACACTCGAGTGTTTTTAATAGGAATTGATGTTGGATTTTATCAAATGTAAAGCACAGTTCTGATTGTGTCATTCTCTGGTTACTTTCAGTGGTTCCTTATCACCTCCAGGATCAAATATAAAATTCTCTGACTTTTTAAAAATATATTTTATATTTGTAGTTGTTTGCATATTGTCTTCTCTTTCAATATGAGACTTTTTACCTTTCTTTATGTACCTAGGGTTTAGCACAGGGCCAAATGAGCTTTATTAAATGTTTAATAAATGCTTGTTGACTTGATATCCTTATCCCTAAATTACACAACGATATATTTCAAATCAATTAGGGCAATCATAAGAAACAACTTCATTCCTAATCTCAAATTAGGTGAAATAAAAGCAGAAATTAAGGAGTTACTTAATCCAAATAGAAAAAAGCTGAAGAATGCAAAGGAACCAAAAATATACCTTTAATATAAATTCCAGAAGGGTCACTTAATAATGAAATAGGTAGCAAAGATAATGTCAATGTCTCAAATTATTTTAAAAAGGAAATGGGATTTGGAGGGAAGGAGCCAAGATGGCAGAGCACAGGTGGTGACTCAGCTGAACTTCTCTGATATTCATCTCTAAACAACTTTAATGCCTCAAATCAAATACTGGAATGACAAAGCCAAGAAAAGGTGAGGGAGATTTTTTCCCAAATTATAGCCACTTAGGAGAGCCTCAGGAGAGATCTGTAACACAGGGGTGGATGTAAGCTTGGAGCTTAAAGACAGGAGCATCAACAGTGGTCATGGAGGCAGCCATGACAATAGCAGCCGCTTCAATAGCTCTTTCAGCAGAGACAGTAAGGGGGTAACACAACTAGTCACAAAGAGGTTACAGGAGACCTTTTCCTCGCACTGGATACTGCTAGAACTGATGGCTAATTCTATTGCCCATATACAGATTGTCATGGTTTGGGGACAGAAGTAAGTTCTGGTGAGTAGCTACAAGAGAGTAGGAGACCTCCTCATAGTATTAGGTCCAAGAAGAGAACTTAGTATTTGAAGGGGAACAGGATTCCTTTCTGGATAAAGACAAGAGTACAACCCAAGGAGAACAGTAACCACACCTCTCTCAGGATAACACAGCCTTGAAAGCAACAAAACCTTGCAGATCCCTAGGTCTGAAAACAATAGCATAAAAAAGCCTGATTCTTGGGACCCCCAGGTAAATAGAGCCCAATTTTAAGATAAAGTTCAAAGTGAACAAATAGGCTGGTAAAATGAGCAAAGAGCAACCAAAAACTCCTTAATCATAGAAAGTGAGGGAAAAATTATTATGATTTTTATAATTATCAAAATGATATGTGTAATGAATAGACTAATCATTTAAATTTCTCAGAGCTGCCTCTTCTGGTTTGGGACTCTTACAATGAAGCTTGAAATGACCAATCAGTCTTGACAATGCTCTCCTGTGGATGTTAAGTGAAATGAATCAAAGATTGTAGAGCCTGTTTCCTTTTGATACTGTTCCCCCACTAAGCAATGACCCTACCCCCATTATTTGAAACAATCACTTACAAACTGTTCTCACAGGACTAGAGAACACCTATGTTATCTGGAACTCGTGGGCTTGTCACTGGAAAACACTCAGGCCCTGACTGTATAGTAATCCACCTTCTCCTTCCTTTCCCACTTATAATTTGTGTATAAAATTTCTTCCTTTCCTGCAATAGGAGTAGGTGTTCTGCCCAGGAGAAAGCCCAATTTGCAAAACTGTTTTTCTCCCTCTGAAAGTGATTAATTAAACTGCTTTTTAATCTCTAACACCTTACTCTTGCTTTGTACAGCACCAGTTATCCACAGTCTAGAGATCAAGACAGTAAAATGCTGCTAACATTAATTGGTGGTAATAGTTTTAAGGAGTAGATGTAGAAGTGAAGCTTTGAACTCTCCAATATATGAGGGAAGGGGACTAGGTGCCCCTAGACCTTTTCTCGGAGTCCCAATTCTTTTCATCTGACAAGTTTAGTGCTTTGACCCTTGCTCCATTGTTGTGCCCAGTCTTTGATCAAGCCTGCCTTTAATTATGAGAAATGTTCCCTTTTCTTGATTGGGATCACTTTGGTCATTAATTGATCACTTTGGTAACTTCTTTTTTGTTTTGTTGTTTTTGTTGTTTTTACGCAGGTTGGCTGCACCTTTTCTCTTTTATAAATGCACTCTGACTATGGACTTCGATATTTATTTTCTGTACATAGTAAATTTTATTTATGTAAGAGTTGCTTACTTGGTTGGTTTTGTGTATGGTTGGAACCTGCTGAAATAACGGTTTAATTGTGCTTGGCTAGAGTTGTGAAATGTTGTCTTGTAATTTGAGTGAATTGCTAGCACAGTGTGGATTATTTGCATTTGTGTATTTTTATTGTCATATCTCTTTACAGTATACTTATATTTGTATATTGCATATACTTGTTAAGTGCTGTTATCATTGAGTGTTACCTTTAAAATGGGACTGATGTATGGTAAAGGCAAAAGAGAAATTGAGGCAATTCCCATCAGTTTACCCCCATAACAAACTTTCAGAAATATGGTTCTGACTGTCTCTCATATTGCCAAATGGCAATTGGGTTTTGACTAGTGATGCCTCATTGGGGCAGCTTAGAACAGGGCAAATTAGAGTATTTAAGGCAAAAATGTTCGAATAAGCAAACTGAGCCTCTTGAATTGGACAGCTATAATGAAGGGTATTTAGAGATAAAGGAAAGAGAAAATAGGCCTGAATTAGATTCAGTGAAAGAAAGGCTTAAATCATGTGAAAGTCTTCTCCTTAACAAGCCCCAAACTACCCAATGAGCTAAACTATACCCATCTTTAACACCAGTTCCTCAGCTTCTGTGTTCTCTTTCAAAGTATAAGCCAAATTTTTTTCCATGAAAACCCCCTGAGAACAATAGCTTCATCAGGAACTCTGATTTCAAGCCCTGGCAACATAGAGAACTCTAGGCTATTGTCAAGGAATATCCTAGTCCCAGGGAGGATCCCATAGGATTTTCTTTTTTTATTATAGCTTTTTATTGACATAACATATGCATGGGTAATATTTCAACATTGTCCCTTCTCACTTCTGTTCCAACTTTTCCCTTCCCTTTCTCCACCCCCTCTCCTAGATGGCAGCCAGTCTCATACATGTTAAACATGTTAAAGTATATCTTAGATACAATATATGTGTGCAAATCCACAAAGTTCTCTTATTGCACAAGAAAAATATGATTCAGAAGGTAAAAGTAACCTGGGAAGAAAAACAAAAATCCAAGTAGTCCACATTCATTTCCCAGTGTTCCTTCTCTGGGTGTAGCTGATTCTGTCCATCATTGATCAATTGGAACTGAATTAGATCTTCTCTTTGTTGAAGATATCCACTTCCATTAGAATACATACTCATACAGCATTGTTGTTGAAGTGTATAATGATCTCCTGGTTCTGCTCATTTCACTTAGCATCAGTTCATGTAAGTCTCTCCAGGCCTCTCTAAAATCATTTCTTACAGAATAATAATGTTCCATAACATTCATATATCATAATTTATTCAGCCATTCTCCAATTGATGGGCATCCATTTAATTTCCAGTTTCAAACAGGGCTGCCACAAACATTTTGGCACATATAGGTTACTTTCCCTTCTTTAATATCTCTTTGGGATATAAGCCCAGTAATAGCACTGCTGCATCAAAGGGTATGTACAGTTTGATAATTTTTTGAGCATAATTCCAAATTGCTCTCCAGAATGGCTGGATCTGTTCACAACTCCATCAACAATGTATCAGTATCCCAGTTTTCCCGCATTCCTTCCAATATTCATCACTATCTTTTCCTGTTATGTTAGCCAATCTGACAGGTGTGTAGTGGTATCTCAGAGTTGCCTTAATTTGCATTTCTCTTATCAATAGTGATTTGGAACACCCTTTCAATGAGTAGAAATAGTTTCAATTTCATCATCTGAAAATTGTCTGTTCATATCCTTTGACCATTTATCAATTGGAGAATGGCTTGATTTCTTATAAATTAAAGTCAATTCTCTATATATTTTGGAAATGAGGTCTTTATCAGAACCTTTGACGGTAAAAATGTTTCCCCAATTTATTGTTTTCCCTTCTAATCTTTTCTCCCTTTGTTTTGTTTATACAAAAGCTTTTTATTTTTATTTTTATTTTATTTATTTTTTTTTATTAAATAACTTTTTATTGACAGAACCCATGCCAGGGTAATTTTTTTTTACAACATTATCCCTTGCACTCACTTCTGTTCCGATTTTTCCCCTCCCTCCCTCCACCCTCTCCCCAAGATGTCAAGCAGTCCTATACATGTTAAATAGATTACAGTAGATCTTGGATACAATATATGTGTGCAGAACTGAACAGTTTTCTTGTTGCTCAGGGAGAATTGGATTTAGAAGGTATAAATAACCTGGGAAGAAGAACAAAAATGCAAGCAGTTTACATTCATTTCCTAGTGTTCTTTCTTTGGGTGTAGCTGCTTCTGTCCATCCTTGATCAATTGAAATTAAGTTAGAGCTTGTCTTTGTTGAAGAAATCCACTTCCATCAGAATACATCCTCATACAGTATCGTTGTTGAGGTATATAATGATTTCCTGGTTCTGCTCATTTCGCTCAGCATCAGTTCATGTACGTCTCACCAATCCTCTCTGTATTCGTCCTGCTGGTCATTTCTTACAGAACAAGAATATTCCATAACTTTCATATACCACAATTTACTCAACCATTCTCCAATTGATGGGTATCCATTCATTTTCCAGCTTCTGGCCACTACAAACAGGGCTGTCACAAACATTTTGCATCAGGTCCCTTTCCCTTTTTAGTATCTCTTTTGGGGTATAAGCCCAGTAGAGACACTGCTGGATCAAAGGGTATGCACAGTTTGATAACTTTTGAGCATAGTTCCAAATTGCTCTCAGAATAGCTGGATTATTCACAATTCCACCAACAATGTATCAGTGTCCCTGTTTTCCACATTCCCTCCAACATTCTGCATTATCTTTCCCTGTTATTCTGGCCAATCTGACAGGTGTATAGTGGTATCTCAGAGTTGTCTTAATTTGCATTTCTCTGATCAATAGTGATTTGGAACACTTTCATATAAGTAGTAATAGTTTTAATTTCATCATCTGAAAATTGTCTGTTCATATCCTTTGACCATTTATCAATTGGAGAATGGCTTGATTTCTTATAAATTAGAGTCAATTCTCTATATATTTTGGAAATGAGTCCTTTATCAGAACCTTTGACTGTAAAATGTTTTTCCCAGTTTATTGTTTCCCTTCTAATATTGTCTGCATTAATCTTGTTTGTACAAAAATTTTTCAATTTGATATAATCAAAATTTTCAATTTTGTAGTCAATAGTGATCTTTAGTTCTTCTTTGGTCATAAATTCTTTCCTCTTCCACAGGTCTGAGAGGTAAACTATCCTATGCTCTTCCAATTTATTTATGATCTCATTCTTTATGCCTAGATCATGAACCCATTTTACCTTATCTTGGTATACGGTGTTAAGTGTGGGTCTATGCCTAGTTTCTGCCATACTAATTTCCAATTTTCCCAGCAATTTTTGTCAAATAATGCATTGTTATCCACAAAACTGGGGTCTTTGGGTTTGTCAAACACTAGATAATTAAAGTTATTGGCTGTTTTGTCCTTTGAACCTAACCTATTCCATTGATCAACTAGTCTATTTCTTAGCCAATACCAGATAGTTTTAGTAACCGCTGCCTTATAATATAATTTTAGATCTGGTACAGCTAGGCCACCTTCATTTGATTTTTTTCATTAATTCCTTGAAATTCTTGATCTTTTGTTTTCCATATGAACTTTGTTGTTATTTTTCTAGGTCATCAAAATAGTTTTGGGAAGTCTGATTGGTATAGCGCTAAATAAATAGATTAGTTTAGGTAATATTGTCATCTTTATTATGTTTGCTCGCCAATCCAAGAGCATTTAATATTTTCAGTTAGTTAGATCAGACTTAATTTGTGTGTGAAGTGTTTTGTAGTTTTGCTCATAAGTTTCTGATTTTCCCTTGCAGATAGATTCCTAAATATTTTATACTATCAGTAGTTACTTTAAATGGATTTCTCTTTGTAACTCTGACTGTTGGATTTTGTTAGTGATATATAAGAATGCTGATGACTTATGTGGGTTTATTTATAACCAACAACTTTGCTAAAATTGTGGATTATTTCTTTTTTTATTTAATAGCCTTTTATTTAGGATTTATACATGGTAACTTTACAGCATTAACAATTGCCAAACCTCTTGTTCCAATTTTCCTCTTACCCCCCACCCCTCCCTAGATGGCAGGATGACCAGTAGATGTTAAATATATTAAAATATAACTAGATACACAATAAGTATACATGACCAAAACATTATTTTGCTGTACAAAAGAATCAGACTCTGAATTATTGTACAATTAGCTTGTGAAGGAAATCAAAAATGCAGGTGTGCATAAATATAGGATTAGAATTTAATGTAATGGTTTTAGTCATCTCCCAGAGTTATTTTCTGGCATAGCTAAGCTCAGTTCATTACTGCTCCATTAGAATGATTTGGTTGATCTCGTTGCTGAGGATGGCCTGATCCATCAGAACTGGTCATCATCTAGTATTGTTGTTAGTATATAATGATCTCCTGGTCCTGCTCATTTCACTCAGCATCAGTTCGTGTAAGTCTCTCCAGGCCTTTCTGAAATCATCCTGTCGGTCATTTCTTACAGAACACTAATATTCCATAATATTCATATACCACAATTTATTCAGCCATTCTCCAACTGATGGACATTCATTCAGTTTCCAGTTTCTAGCCACTACAAAAGGGCTGCCACAAACATTCGTGCACATACAGGTCCCTTTCCTTTCTTTATAATCTCTTTGGGATATAATCCAGTAGTAACACTCTGGATCAAGGGGTATGCACAGTTTGATAACTTTTGAGCATAGTTCAAACTACTCTCAAAATGGTTGGACCCGTTCACAACTCCACCAACAATGCATCAATGTCCGGTTTTCCGCATCCTCAACAATCATCATTATTTTTTCCTGTCATCTTAGCCAATCTGACAGGTGTGTGAGTGGTATCTTAGAGTTGTCTTAATTTGCATTTCTCGATTAATAATGACTTGGAGCATCTTTTCATATGACTAGAAATAGTTTCAATTTCTTCATCTGAGAATTGTCTGTTCATATCCTTTGACCATTTTCAATTGGAGAATGCTTGATTTTTCTAAATTAGAGTTAATTCTCTATATATTTTGGAAATAGAGGCCTTTATCAGAACCTTTGACTGTAAAAATATTTTCCCAGTTTATTGCTTCCCTTCTAATCTTGTCTGCATTAGTTTTGTTTGTACAAAAACTTTTCAGTTTGGTATAATCAAAATTTTTCTATTTTGTGATCAGTAATGATCTCTAGTTCTGCTTTGGTCATAAAGACCTTCCCCTTCCACAGGTCTGAGAGGGTAAACTATCCTATGTTCCTCTAATTTATTAATAATTTCATTCTTTATGCCTAGGCCATGAACCCATTTTGACCTTATCTTGGTGTACGGCGTTAAGTATGGATCAATGCCTAGTTTCTGCCATATTAGTTTCCAATTTTCCCAGCAATTTTATCAAACAGTAAGTTCTTATCCAAAAGCTGGGATCTTTGGGTTTATCAAAGACTAGGTTCTATATTTGTTGACTGTTTTGTCCTTGAACCTAATCTATTCCACTGATCAACTAATCTATTCCTATAGCCAATACCAAATAGTTTTGGTAACTGCTGCTCTATAATATAATTTTAGATCTGGTACAGCTAAGCCACCATCATTTGATTTTTTTTCATTAATTCCCTTGAAATTCTTGACCTTTTGTTTTCCATATGAACTTTGTTGTTATTTTTCTAGGTCATTAAAATAGTTTTTGGGAGTCTGATTGGTATAGCGCTAAATAAATAGATTAGTTTAGAGTAATATTGTCATCTTTATTATATTTGCTCCCTATCAAGAGCATTTAATATTTTTCAATTGGTTAGATCAGACTTAATTTGTGTGAAAAGTGGTCTGTGTTTGCTCATAAAGTTTCTGATTTTCCCTTGGCAGATAGATTCCTAAATATTTTATATTATCAGTAGTTACTTTAAATGGAATTTCTCTTTGTAACTCTGACTGTTGGATTTTGTTAGTGATATATAAGAATGCTGATGACTTATGTGGGTTTATTTTATAACCAGCAACTTTGCTAAAATTGTGGATTATTTCTAATAACTTTTTAGTAGAATCTCTGGGGTTCTCTAAGTATACCATCATATCATCAACAAAGAGTGATAATTTGGTTTCCTCATTGCCTATTCTTATTCTTTTAATATCTTTCTCAGCTCTTATTGCCATAGCTAGCATTTCTAATACAATATTAAATAGTAACAGTGATAGTGGGCAACCTTGTTTCACTCCTGATCTTATTGGGAATGGTGGCAGTTTGTCCCCATTACATGTGATGCTTACTGCTGGTTTTAAATAGATGCTACTGATTATTTTAAGGAAAAGTCCATTTATTCCTATACTCTCAAGTGTTTTTAATAGGAATGGATGCTGGATTTTATCAAATGCTTTTTCTGCATCTATTGAGATGATCATATGGTTTTTGTTAGTTTGGTTATTAATATGGCCAATTATGCTGATAGTTTTCCTAATATTGAACCAGCCCTGCATTCTTGGTATAAATCCTACTTGATCATGGTGAATTATCCTGGGGAAGATTTTCTGTAGTCTTTTTGCTAATATTTTATTTAAGATTTTAGCATCAATATTCATTAGAGAGATTGGTCTATAGTTTTCTTTCTCTGTTTTCAACCTACCTGGTTTAGGTATCAGTAATAGAAGGAATTTGGTAGGACTCCTTCATTCCCTATTTTATCAAATAATTTATATAGCATTGGGGCCAATTGTTCTTTAACTGTTTGGTAGAATTCACATGTAAATCCATCTGGTCCTGGGATTTTTCTTAGGAGTTGTTTAATTGCCTGTTCTATTTCTTTTCTGAAATGGGACTATTCAAGCAATTTACTTCCTCCTCTGTTAGTCTGGGAAGTCTATATTTTTGGAGGTAGTCATCCATTTCACTTAGGTTATCAAATTTATTGGCATAAAGTTGAGCAAAATAACTCCTTATTATTTCTCTAATTTCCTCTTCATTGGTGGAAAGTTCTCCCTTTTCATTTTAAAATTACTAATTTCATTTTCCTCCTCCTTTTTCTAATCAGATTTACCAAAGGTTTATCAATTTTATTGGTTTTCATAAAAACCAACTCTTGATTTATTTATTAGTTCAATAGTTTTTTAGTTTTAATATTATTAATTTCTATTTTTTAATTTTAAATTTCAAGTTTAGTAATTGATTGGGGTTTTTAATTTGGTCTTTTTCTAAGCTTTTTAAGTTTCAAAGCCAAATTCATTGACCTTCTCTTTCTCTATTTTGTTCAAGTAAGCCTCTAAGGATATAAAAGTTTCCCTTATTACCCTTTGGCTGCATCCCACAAATTTTGGTATGATGGCTCACCGTTGTCATTATCTTGAAGAAGTTATTAATTGTGTCTATAATTTGCTGTTTCACCCAATCATTCTTTAAGATGAGATTATTTAGTTTCAATTACTTTTTGATTTATTTACACTAACTTTTTGTTGAAGTTTTATTGCATTGTGATCTGAAAAGAAAGCATTTACTATTTCTGCCTTCCTGCATTTAATTTTGAGGTCTTTATGTCCTAATATATGGTCAATTTTTGTGTAGGTTCCATGAGTTGCTAAGAAGAAAGTATACTCCTTTCTATCACCATTCAGTTTTCTCCAGAGATCTATCATACCTAGTCTTTCTAATATTCTATTTACCTCTTTAATTTCTTTCTTATTTGTTTTGTGATTTGATTTATCTAAATCTGAGAGTGCAAGATTGAGGTCTCCCGCTATTATAGTTTTGCTGTCTATTTCTTCTCGTACCTCTCTTAACTTCTCCTTTAGGAAGTTAGATGCTATACCACTTGGTGCATATATGTTTAATACTGACATTGCTTCATTGTCTATAGTACCTTTAGCAAGATATAGTTTCCTTCCTTATCTCTTTTAATTAGATCAATTTTTGCTTTTACTTGATCTGAGATAAGGATGGCTACCCCTGCTTTTTTGACTTCACCTGAAGCATAATAGATTCTGCTCCAGCCTTTTACCTTTACACTGTATGTATCTTCCTGTTTTAAATGTGTTTCTTGTAAACAACATATTGTAGGGTTCTGACTTTTGATCCAGTCTGCTATCCGCCTCCTCTTTATGGGGGAGTTCATCCCATTCACATTTACAGTTACGATTACTAATTCTGTATTTCCTGCCATCCTAATATCTCCAGATTATGCTTTTCTTTTTCTTGCCCTCCTTCCCCACTTCCTTAGTATTAAATTTATTAGTCCCACTTGCGTCACCCAGCTCTCCCACTTTAGTATCCCTCCCTCCTCCCTTTGAATCCCTTCCCTTTCTTGTACCCTTCCCTTATTACTCTTTTTCCTTTTCACTTTTCCTCTCCCACTTTTTAATGAGGTCAGAGAAGATTCTCTGTAAAACAAATGTGTCAGTTATTTCCTTTTTGAGCCAACTCTGATGAGAGTAAGATTTGCACAATGTTCCTCCCCCTCTCTAAGTTCCCTCAGATATGATAGGTTTCCTTTGCCTCATTGACGCATGAAGTTTCCCTCTTTTTATCTCCCCTTTCCCCTTTTTCTGACACTATCCCCTTTCCATTTCTACTTCCCTTTTTTATGCTATATCAGTAAAATCAAATTATACATTGATTTTTATATATATCCACAATAGAAATACAGTTCTCAAGAGTTCCTTTTACCTTTTTCTACTTGTCTTGAGTCCTGTTGTTGGAGATCAATTTTTTTGTTTAAGTCTGGTTTTTTTCTTTAAAACAGATGGAATTGCTCCGTTTCATTAAATGTCCATCTTCTTCCATGGAAAAAAATGCTCAGCTTAGCTGGGTAGTTTATTCTTGGCTGCATTCCAAGTTTTTTTGCCTTTCGGAATATCAAATTCCAGGCCCTTCGATCCTTTAATGTTGAGGCAGCCAGATCTTGTGTGACCCTTATTGTGGCACGCCTATTCACAAAAAAATTCCATAGAGCAAAATGACTCATTTAAAAACTCAATTGGACATATTCAAAAAAAAGCTAATGAAGAAAATAACACGCTAAAAATCAGAACTGAACAAATAGAAATGACTGACTCATTGAGACAGGAAGAATCAGTCAAGCAAAACCCAAAAAATGAAAGATTGGAAAAAATGTCAAATATTTACTTGAAAAAACAACGGACCTGGAAAATAGATCAAGGAGAGAAAACCTAAGGATCATTGGACTACCCGAAAAATATGATGAAAAAAGAGCCTAGATACTATTTTACAGGAAATTATTAAAGAGAACTGCCCAGAAGTAATAGAACCGGAAGGTAAAATAGGCGTGGAAAGAATCCATCAAACACCTTCTGAAAAAGGCCCTAAAATAAAGACTCCGAGGAATATTGTGGCCAAACTTCAGAATTTTCAGATTAAAGAAAAAATTCTACAAGCATCCAGGAAAAAACAGTTCAAATACCAAGGTGCCACAATAAGGGTCACACAAGATCTTGGCTCCGCCCCCTACAAAAGCTTTTTAATTTGATATAATCAAAATTTTCTATTTTGTGATCAATAATGATCTCTAGTTCTTCTTTGGTCACAAATTCCTTCCTCCTCCACAGGTCTGAGAGATAAACCATCCCTATGTTCAGAGAAAAATTTTGAACACGAAATTTTACAAAAATGCATATTGAAAATTATCTTTATGTGTATTTGGAAAAATAAGTTACTATTGGAAAAAATAAAAGTAAAAAGTGAAATAAATGTCATAGGTGATGATTTAAAAAAAAAGAAAAAAGAAAAAACCACCCCATTAAGAAGAATTACTAAAAAAAAATACATAATGATAGAGGTATTCATTTCACAGGAGTTCATTAGCTAAGCTGCTTTCAATCTGGCCAATCATTCAGCACCTCCATCATGCCTATTATTCCCAGTCATTAGGAATGGTTTGAAATAGTTAATGGGATACTTAAAACCTCCCTGGCTAAATTCTCTGAAGAGCTAGGATTCTCCTATCCCAAAGCTTGGATCTCAAGGAAATTACACATTAATGGGGGAAGAAAGTATATTAAAAATTGCTGAAAAGGTGGAGTAGGAATTATCTCCAACGGGGTATTGGGAAAAGAATTCAGAGAGTCAGAAGCAGAGATAGTAGAGCAATGAAATATGGCAGAACAGAACCAATCCTCAAAATTCATGTTTCAGGAAGAATCCACCAATAGGAGCAGAGAGCCATAGGCACTGAGAGAACTTCAGAGTTAGAGGCAGATGAGCTATATTGAGAGCCCATGCAACCCAAAGTCAAAGTCAGAGCTGTGTATGCTGTAGTTGTTGCCATGGTAAGGATCAAAAGAAGAAAAGAAAAGAAATATGACATAAAGGAGTTGAGGAAACTATTCACAACCTGTTGAAAACATATTGGAAAATTATATCAATATCCATCTGGTTTGCACATTAGAAAGCTTTAATACTATTCTGCTCAATTAAAGACAAGGAAAAGGAAACAAGAATTGGAATTAGGAAAGCAAAAGTATAGATTTTTTTTTTTTGGTTCATGATCAGCAATTTAAAAGCAAAAGACAAAAAATTAAAGCAATGAAGTATTAAAAAGAACTGAATACATAATTTTATATCAATCAAAAACTATATGATTGTATCCTGCTCTGAGTTCACAGTGAGTTCACTTATCCACTCCACATTCATTCTGACAGGTTAAGTCCCCAGAAAGTTGAGGGTCCTACAGGTTGACCCTGCAGGTTGTTATCCTCTTAACAGTAGCTTACAAGCCCCACTGGTATACTTTTTCCTTAACAATCAACTAATAGATTCAGTTAATTTTTAATAAAGGTTTTTATTAAATTGAGTAGTTACATATTATTTGCCCTAAATTCCCCTAAAACCAGGGGCACATATTCCACAAACATATAATCCATGGGACAAAGAATGTGTAAAACAAAAGGCAGAAAGGCATGTGTATAAGAAACATGTGATCAAAAAGAGTTTGAAAATATATCTTCAATCATTGACCTTTCTTTCTTTTGGAGGCTCTCGACTAAATTTATTGTGAGTCATGGTATCCCTGTGACTTCTCACAGGCAGGACATTTTTGCTAATTGGAAGACTCTGAAGCTTTGGGTCAAGCTTGTAAAGACTAATGACTGAACAAGGAGACATAACGTATGAGGTAATTTAGCTTTTTACTGTACATATTTATTGCAAGAGATTTTGTTTTTCTTTTCCAACGGAAGAAGAAAAGGTGGAAAAGGGAAAAAAAAATTTATTTGCTGAAAAAGTAAATTAAAATCAAAAAGTGAAAAATGTCAATTTTCCTATATTTTTACTTTTGCTGAAGTCTCACCAAGTTATCTCCTCTTACATATACTATAAAGGTCCAAAGAAATTACATGAGCGGGAAAACCCATTGCTCTTTGCCCTGCCTATAACACCACTATCCCATGGCCAATCTGAAACGGGAAGCAAGCCCTATGGCTTACTATCCATGTCTTATACAAAGCACTGCCTCACCCACTGGGAGGAATTACCATGACTCCAAGGTGGAATTAGTGAAAATTTCCTTTTTAATAGATTTTTATTATCTTTTATTTTTATGTTGCCTAGGTGTCCTCCTGAATTGCTCTTCTAGCCCTTTTCTTATAGGAGAGAATTCTCTTTAAAAAAAAAAAAAATCAGTTGGAACTATCAACATGTTAAAAAAAAAAAAACTGATAGTAAATACAATGTAACACTCCCATGGATCTTGATCTCTGCAAGTAACAGCAGGAGGGGTCTTCTCATAGATCTTTGTGATCAAATTTGTTCTTATTTTTTAAAAAATAGACTTTTATTGATTTATTTTATTTTTACAAAACCTAAATTTCCCATGTTCCTCCTCTTTTCTCAAATAAGAAATGTGTTTTTTTTTTTTTTTTAAATAAAGAAAAAATGCCCCCAGGACCAGATGGATTTACAAGCAAATCATACTAAACATTAAAAAAACCAATTCATTCCAAAATCATAAAACTATTTTAAAAAATTGATTTTAAAAGGAATCCTATTATATTCCTTCTATAGCACAAATATGTACTTTATACCTAAACTAAGGAGAACTAAAATAGAAGAAAAAAACTTTAGCTCAATTTCTCTAATGAATATTTATCCAAAAATTTTAAATAAAATTCTAGCTAGAAAATAACACTAATGTATAACAAAAAATTATATATTATGATCAGGTCACATGTACACTAGGAATGAGGGGATGGTTCAATATTAGCAAAACTAAAAATATAATTGGCCATATTAATAACAAAACTAACAAAAATAATATGATTATTTTAATAGATACAGAACAAACTTTAAAAAAAAACACCTACTCATATTAAAAAAATAAAAACAACACAACAATACTACAAAGCATAGGAATAAATGTAATTTTTCTTAAAATGATAAGTGGTAGTTAAAACTAAGAAGCATTATCTGTAAAAGTGATAAACTAGAAGCCTTTCTTTCCAACATGATCAAGGATGAAGAAAGGGTGTTTACTTTAATAATTACTATTCAATATTGTACTAAAAATATTAAGTATAATAAAGACAAGAAAAATTAAAGGAATAAGCAGAGACAGAGAAGAAATACGTCTATCATTTTTTGCAGATGATAGGATGATTTACTTAGAACAACCCTAGAGAATCTGCCAAAGAAACTAATCAAAACAATTATCAACTTTGGCAAAGTTGCAAATTAAAAATAAACTCACACAAATCATCAGTATTTCTGTATATTACCAACAAAAACCAGCAGGAAAATATAGACAGAAAACATTCATTTAAAATAAGTATAGACACTATAAAATACTTTGTTTTTTAATTTTCTTTTAAATTTTATTATTCTTTTAATATTCTTAAAAAAATTTTTTTGAGTTCTTTTCTTTCCTCCCATCTTTTCATCACCCATTAAGAAAGCATTAAATGAACATAACTTGTTTGGACTATACCTGCCAACACATACACAAGAATTGTATGAATACAGTTACAAAATACTTCACATAAATAAAGCCATCTAAATAATTGGAGAAATATTCATTGTTCACATGATTAGACTGAATCAATATGGTAAAGTGAAAATACCATCTAAATTAATTTACTTATTTAGTGCCATACCAATCATACTATCAAAGAATTATTATACAGAGCTAGAAAAATAATAACAACATTGAAACAACAACAAAAGATCAAGAATATCAAGGAAAGTAATGAAAAAAAATAGAAGGAAACAGGTCTCTTGGAAGCAACTATTCAGTCATTTTTTAGTCATGTTCAACTTTTTTTTTAAGGCTTTTAATTTTCAAAACATATGAGCAAATAATTTTTCAACATTGACCTTTGTAATGTCTGGACTAGCTCTCTGGAGGACCTTGGGATCAGCCTGAGTCCTTGGTCCTAGTGGAGGAGTGAAAGAGGCAAGAAGTCCACATGGCTGGTCAAAGATGGAATCTGGAATCTGGTGTCTTCTCTTGTATCTGCAGCTGAGAGCTGTGGCTGAGAGAAAGCATTCTGTGGCTGGGGCTCCTTAAATACCTCAGTACTATTACATCACTATAACACACTGAGCTTGTGCAACCATTACATCACCATACTAAGTACTAAGCATATACTTAACCTTAAGTACCTTGCTGACCTAGATTTAATTACACCTTTTCAGAGTTCCAACCCCTTGCATAGCCTTGTGTTTCAGATTTTCCTCTCCTTCCCCCATCTCCTCCCCTAGATGGCAAGCAATCCAATATATGTTATACATGTTGAAATATGTTAACACATATTGGATTTAACATATATTTCATATAAATATGTTTACACATATTGTCACTTCTTCCATTTTCTTGGCACTACAGAAAGGGCTGCCACAAACATTTTGCAACATACAGGCCCCTTTCCCTTCTTTATGATCTCTTTGGGATACAAGCCCAGTAGAAACACTGCTGAATCAAAGGGTAGGCACAGTTTGATAATTTTTTGAGCATAGTTCCAAATTGCTCTCTAGAATGGCTGGATCCATTCACAGTTCCACCAACAATGTATTAATGTCCCAGTTTTCCCACATCCCCTCCAACATTCATCATTATCTTTTCTTGTCATCTTAGTCAATCTGAGAGGTATGTAGTGATATCTCAGAGTTATCTTAATTTGCATTTCTCTGATCAATAGTGATTTAGAGCATCTTTTCATATGATTAGAAATGTTTTTAATTTCTTCATCTGAAAATTGTTCATATCCTTTGATCATTTATCAATTTGGAGAATGGCTTGAATTCTTATAAATTTGAGTCAATTTTCTATATATTTTAGAAATGAGGCCTTTATCAGAACCCTTAAATGTAAAAATATTTTCCCAGTTTATTGCTTCCCTTCTAATGTTGTCTGCATTACTTTTGTTTGTAGAAAATTTTTTTAATTTAATAATCAAAATTATCTATCTGGTGTTCAATTATGAGTTCCAGTTCTTCTTTGGACACAAATTCTTTCTTTCTCTACAGATCTGAGAGGTAAACTATCCTATGTTCTTCTAATTTGCTTATAATATCACTCTTCATGTCTAAGTCATACATTTAGATTTTATCTTGGTATGTGATGCTAGGCGTGCATCAATGCCTAGTTCCTTCCATACTAATTTCCAATTTTCCCACCAATTTTTGGCAAATAGTGAGTTCTTATCCCAGAAGCTGGTGTCTTTGGATTTGTCAAACACTAGATTTCTTTTTTTTTTCAAAATCATTTTGTTTAATAATTAAAACTGATAAAAGTAACATTTTACACTTATAGTTTGCCATTTCTTTTTTTGTGTGTGAATGTGTGTGTATTTTCCAGGCATCATTATCTTTTTTTTTTCTTTAATAGCCTTTTATTTACAGGATATATGCATGGGTAACTTTACAGCATTAACAATTGCCAAGCCTCTTGTTCCAATTTCACCTCTTATCCCCCCACCCCCTCCCCTAGATGGCAGGATGACCAGTAGATGTTAAATATATTAAAATATAAATTAGATACACAATAAGTATACATGACCAAAACCAAACACTAGATTTCAAAGTAGTATGACTACTTTGTCCTGGGATTTTAAGCTATTCCACTGATTGACTACTCTATTTCTTACCCAGTACCAAATGGTTTTGATGACTGCTGCTTTTTAGGTCTGGCACAGCTAGGCCACCTTCATTGACTTTTTTTTCATTAATTCCCTTGAAATTCTTGATCTTTTGTTCTTCCATATGAACCTTATTATTTTTTTCTAGGTCTATAAAATAATTTCTTGGAAGTTTGATTGGTATGGTACTAAATAAGTAGATTAATTTAGGTAATATTGTCATTTTTTATATTCACTCAACCTACCCATGGTCGCTTGATATTTTTCCAACTAATTAGATCTGACTTTATTTGTGTGGAAAGTGTTTTGTAGTTGTGTTCATATAGTTCTTGACTTTTCCTTGGCAAATAGATTTTGAATGGAATTTCTTTTTGTGTCTTTTGCTGCTGGACTCTGTTGGTAACATATAAAATTGTTGATGATTTATGTGGATTTATTTTGTATCCTGCAACTTTGCTAAAGTTGTGAATTGTTTCTAGTAGTTTTTTAATTGATTCTTCAGGGAATCTGCAAAGCGTGAGCATTTGGCTTCCTTATTACCTACTCTAATTCCTTTAATCTTTTTTTCTTCTCTTATTGCCAAAGCTAGCATTACTAATACAATATTAAATAGTAATGGTGATAGTGGGCAACCTTGTTTCACCCCTGATCTTACTGAGAATGATTCTAGTTTGTCCCCATTACATATGATGCTTGCTGATGGTTTTAAATAGATGCTACTCATCACTTTAAGGAAAAGTCCATTTATTCCTATACTCTCTAGTGTTTTTAATAGGAATGGGTGTTGGATTTTATCAAATGCCTTTCTGCATCTATTAAGATAGTCATATGATTTTTGTTAATTTGGTTATTGATATAGTCAATTGTACTAATAGTTTTCCTAATATTGAACCAGCCCTGCATTCCTGGTATAAATCTTACTTGGTCACAGTGTATTATCCTGGGGATGACTTTCTGTAATCTCATTGCTAACATTTTATTTAAGATTTTTGTGTCAATATTCATTAGAGAAATTGGTCTATAATTTTCTTTGTCTGTTTTCACCCTACCTAGTTTAGCTATCAGCACCATATCTGTGTTGTAAAAGGAATTTGGTAGGAGTCTTTCTTTCCCTATTTTTTTCAAATAGTTTATGTAGCATTGGAATTAATTGTTCTTTAAATGTTTGGTAGAGTTCACATGTAAATCCATCTGGCCCTGGAGATTTTTTCCTCCAGGAGTTGATTCATAGCTTGTTCTTTTTCTTTTTCTAAAATGGGACTATTTAAATAATTTATTTTCTCTTGTGTTAACCTGGGCGATCTATATTTTTGTAGCTATTACTCCATTTCATTTAGATTATCAAATATATTGGCATATAGTTGGGCAAAATAATTCCTAATTATGGCTCTAATTTCCTCTTCATTTGGTGGAAAGTTCTCCTTTTTCACTTTTGAGACTAACAATTTGATTTTCTTCTTTCCTTTTTCTAATCAAATTAACTAAAGGTTTATCTATTTTGTTTTTTTTTTTCTCATAAAACCAACTCTTAAGTTTATTTATTAATTCAATAGTTTTCTTTTCAATTTTATTATTCTCCCCTTTTATTTTCAAAATTTAAAATTTGGAATTTATTGATGGTTTTTAATTTGTTCCACTTTTTGTGAACATTTAGATAGTATTGGGTGAATGTTGTTTTTGGCAAACATACTGGAGTGTTTTTTTTTTCTTCTCCAGCTCATCAGAAAGTTGAGTCTTTCTGCCTCCAAGCCTGGTGCTCTATTTACTGAGCCACCTAATTATCCCTCTGGAAACAGTAACTTATCTCAAGCTATGCTGAAAAGTTATTTTTGTCAAAGCAATTTGCTACTGGGTAAGAGATAGTGAGGTTGATCAACAGAGTAGATTAGGTATCCATCTTATAGAATGAGCACAGTACTCTAGTGTTTGATGGCTTCAGAAAAACTTGGGCAGACTTATGTGAATAAATGTAAAGTGAAGTGAGCAGAATCAGAAGAACATACAGTAACAGCAAAAGTGTAAAGATAATTAGCTTTAAAAGACTTGATCAGTACAATGATGTATGTTTCCAAAGAACTCATGATGAAAAATGCTATTCACCTTCAGACAAAGAATTAATGACAGATTAAAGCATGTTTTCTTTTTTTCCTTTTCTTGCCTTTTTTTTCATCCATGGAGGAAACATGGTTAATACGGAAATTTGTTTTGTTATGGCCATATATATTTGTGATAGGTTTTGTTTTTCTTGCCTTTTAAATGGCAGAGGAGAAGAGGGGAAAGAATTTTGAACTGAAAATAGACTAAAATTGAATTTTAAAAAATCAAAGAGGAAAAAAATTGCACAAAACTATCAACACTGAGAATCTGTTGTTTCTACTATGTTATTTCTACCATGTTTAACATATGTTGGATTACTTGCCATCTAGGAGAGGGGGTGGGGGAAGGGGAGAAACTGGAACACAAAGCTTTGCAAGGGTTAATATCGAAAAATTATCCATGCATATGTTTTGAAAATAAAAACCTTTAATTAAAAAAAAGAATCTGATGTCATATATAATATTCCAAACTCTTGTATTCAAATCTCCTTCCCCCAGCAACCTCTGTACTACTTCATGTGTTATCTCACCATCTACCATGATTTTAATTATAATTTCTTTGTTAATCATTCTCAAATCTACCTTTCCTGTTCTAACTTTTCTGCTGACCTCTAATCTTACCTTTCAGATATTTCAAACTGGATGTCAGTTGATATCTTAAACTGAATACATCCAAAAAGGAATTCATTTTTTTTCCTCTTAAATTTCTACCTTTCCTATTGCCAGAGAGGGCAACAATATCCTCCCTGAGATTTGAATCCCAGGAGTCATCTTGGATTCCTCACTATCTCTCACCACCCCACTTCATTTTCCATATCCAATCTGTTTCCAAGGTCTCTTCTACATGCCTTCTTTTTTCCTCTGACATTGCCATCCCCTTGGTACAGACTCTTATCATCTCATTCCTGGATTATTACAGTAATTGCTAATGAGTCAACCATGTGGCTGTTCCATGAAAAAGATTCTCCATATCTTGATTATGGACATTTTCTCTGGCTCTCCTCGTGCATAGACTGCTCTCTCTCTTCTATTCTGACTATTAACTTCCCTGGTTTCCTTTAAATCTGAACTAAAATCCCACCTTCAATACTTTGCATCAGTTTATGTAAATCTTTCTATGCTTCTTCTGTATTTGTGTTCATCAATTCTTAATTCTCAGTAATATTCTATTATCTTTGTATATTACAATTTGTTTAGCTATTTCCCAATTTATGGTCTTCTCCAGTTCTTTGAAACCACAAAAAAATCTTCAATGAATATTTTGGTGAGTCTCAAGCCTTTAATTTTGTCAGTAACCTTTTTGGGCACATGCCTAGCAGTGGCTCTGTTTTTGAATAAAAGTGTATGAACATTTTAGTAACTTTATTTATAAGTTTCCTAAATGCTGTGCAGAATGATTATATTAAATTACAGCTCCACCAACAATGCACTGGTGTATCTTTCTTTTTATAACACTGACCCTTCTATCTTTTTGCCAACTTTACCAATTTTCTGGATTTAAGGTGAAAACTCAGGTTTTAAAAAGATTTTATTCTCATTATTAGTAGGATGAAACATTAATAGAATTGTTAATAGTTTGCAATTTCTCTTTTAAAAACTATTTGCTCATATAATTGGACCACTTCGCTATTGGAGAATGACATTTTTTTTTATTTTAATAGCCTTTTATTTACAGGTTATGTATATGGGTAACTTTACAGCATTAACAATTGCCAAATCTCTTGTTCCAATTTTTCCCCTCCTTCCTCCCACCCCCTCCCCCAGATGGCAGGATGACCAGTAGATGTTAAATATATTAAAATATAAATTAGATACACAATAAGTATACATGACCAAACCATTATTTTGCTGTACAAAAAGAATCGGACTCTGAAATATTGTACAATTAGCTTGTGAAGGAAATCCAAAATGCAGGTGGGCAAAAATATAGGGATTGGGAATTCAATGTAATGGTTCTTAGTCATCTCCCGGAATTCTTTCACTGGGCATAGCTGGTTCAGTTCATTCCTGCTTTATTGGAATTGATTTGGTTCATCTCATTGCTGAGGATGGCCAGGTCCATCAGAATTGGTCCTCATATAGTATTGTTGTTGAAGTGTATAATGATCTCCTGGCCCTGCTCGTTTCACTCAGCATCAGTTTGTGTAAGTCTCTCCAGGCCTTTCTGAAACTATCTTGTTGGTCACTTCTTACCAAACAATAATATTCCATAATATTCATCTACCACAATTTATTCAGCCATTCTCCAATTGATGGGCATCCACTCAGTTTCTAATTTCTGACCTCTACAAAGAGGGCTGCCACAAACATTCGTGCACATACAGGTCCCTTTCCCTTCTTTATGATCTCTTTGGGATATAAGCCTAGTAGTAACACTGCTGGATCGAAGGGTATACGGAGTTTGATAACTTTTTGAGTGGAGAATGACATTTAGTCTGATCTGTTAGTTGCCTGTATTTCTTAGATATCAAAACCGGTAAAATATATTTGATACAAAGAATTTTTCCCAATAGATTGCTATTGCTTACCTAAATGTGTTAATTTTTGCTTGTGCAAAAGATTTTCAGTTTCATGTGTACAAGGCCCTAAGCTCATTTTCCCGGAATGGGAAGATATTTACATATCCCTTATTCATCTAGATTTCCTTGTCAGAGTCATAAGGGCATCCCTAAGGGGTTGGGGGTGATTCTTATGTAATTCTATCAGCTTGACTGCCATTCCAGTATGTTCCTCCTACCTCCCAACAACTGCCAAGGAGAAGAGCATTTGGTCAATTAACATCAACTTTTTTTTTTTTTTTACAAAAGTATATTTTCTACAAAATATGAAAAGAACAGAAGTACAAACACTCTCTCCCAAAACTCAGGGAGTCATAAGGGAGACTCAATACCACCTTGGTCCTGAAGAGAATGTGATTAAATTTAAAGCAGTTTCTATTTTGCCAGCAAGATGGAATGTCAGCCATTTTCTCTCATCATCCTAATTACTCAAAACTTCTCAACATATGAGTTATGTGCAAAAGGTAAAATAATTGGAGCTATTCCCACAAGGTAAGACACCAACGACCTTAACAAGATAACCTAATGAATTAATAGTAGAGGAGTCTAATTATCTAATCACAAGGTATTTACTCAATACTTCATTTCCCATGCTCTGCAAGGATTGTGCAAGAACTTATAGTCCTACACTCTATGATACACTTAGCAATTTCCAGTAGCTGTAGAAATCTGTCAGTGAACCCAGTCCCTACCATCATCCTATCATTCTGTAGAAACAAACAGTAGAAACATATTTTCTTTCTCCCCACTGTGCACTACATCCTATATGGATAAGGTGGAACTACAGGAAAGCAGACACTTGTTCTGCCTTGGAAGTAATACTCTTACTATATAGCATTCAATCAGAGAATTAAGCACACAGAGGACTGGGTCAGGGTCTCAAAGTGTGTGTGTGTGTGTGTGTGCACTAAACCTGAAAAGGGACTGGTATCCATCTAAGACTAGGTTCTATCTTCCCAGAAGTCACTTCAAGCAGGAATTGAAACTGCTAAAATATCAAATTCCTTAATGTGAGAGGAAATTGAGGTAACTTTGAAGTCCAAGAGATCTACATCAAAGGACACGAACTCCGAAAATGAATGCTAGGGCAACATAAGGAGAAAAAAGTTGGAAATGACCATATATCTGTAGACAGAAAACTTAGTTAAAACCTTTAGCACAAGTAGCTAAATAAATAATAAAGATACTAATAAAAGAAGGGATGATGATCTCCAGGGCTTCTAAATAAATCCAAACATCTTGGAACAAATAAATCAAGATAAAATAAAATAAATCAGTATCTCACAAAGCAGAAGATTTACGAGAACATGGAAGCAAGTGGAATGTTCCTGAACAATTTAAGAGAGAAATGAGTATTGTGAAAGTAGAATTTATGGTTACTAGCAGAAATAACTAAGAGAATAAAAATGAATATATAATAGTGAGTTTCTCCAAATAAATAAAAGAGAATAATTTATTGGGAATACAAATATACAGAAGAAAAGGACAAGGTGAAAAAAGAGAAGTGAAAATCAATAATACTGGGGCCAAGATGGCGGAGAGGAGGCATACAGCTGTGTAAGCTCTGGGTTTTCTCTCAGAATTCATTTCATGACAAGCCTCTGAATTAATGCTTGATTGAAAAAAAACCTACAAATAGTTACCAAGAGAAGACATCCTTGAGATTCGACAGGAAAGGTCTGTTTTTGCTCGAGGGCAGGGACAGTTTTAGATTGGGTGCAGGCTGAGGGCAACGGCAGCAAGAACATGGGAGGCAGCTCACAGCTGAGCAGACCGGAGCAGGATGGGGTATGATCTCAGCTGTCTCTGCCGGGAGAGCTTTGCTACAGGATCGGATACTTTGCCCTGGCAGGAAGTCAGTAGCCCAGAAGAGAAGCTAAAAACACCAGAGGTGAAGAATACAACCCCAAAGAGCTGGGGTCTTTTGGGACCTGGCCACCCCTCCCCCTCAGTGTCTCAGCACGTTCTTGGAATCTCGCAGCACAGGCGCAGCACAGTCCTGCTAGTGCCTTGCTGCTGCTCCCCGCAATCTGTAGAGGAAACTCGGTAACATCACCCAGCCCCTCCCCCAAAAAAGCAGATTCCATTTGGGCTTTTTTTCTTTGCTAGTTTGTCTCTGATTCTTCTCTGACAAAATGAGCAAAAAACGAAAAGGACCTTAACCATTGACAGCTTTTATATGGATAGAGAGCAGACTCTAAACCCTGAGGAGACTAAAAACAGACTGTCTCCAGGTGAATCCCCACAGGAGGAGATCATCTGTTCCTCAGCACAGATGAATCTCATAGAAGAAATTAAAAAGGCTCTTACAAAGAGAGCTGGAAGAAAAATGGGAAAAGGAGAGGGAGGCTTGGCAAGAGAGTCTGGAGAAGTCATCCCACTCATTTAAAGACAGAGTGGATAAAGAAATCAAATCCTTGAAAAATAGGATTAGTGAACTGAAAACAGAAAATAGCTCTCTAATAAATAAAATTGGCAAAATGGAAAAAAATTCCATAGAACAAAACAACTCAATTGGACAATTAGAAAAAATATAAAAAAAGTGAGTGAAGAAAATACTTCATTGAAAATCAGAATTGAACAAATGGAATTGAATGACTCGAGGAGACAACAAGAATCAGTCAAGCAAGACCAAAAAAATCAAACAATGGAGAAAAATGTGAAATGCCTTCTTGGGAAAACAACAGACCTGGAAAATAGGTCTAGGTGAGACAATCTGAGAATTATTGGACTCCCAGAAAAATATGATGAAAAAAAGAGCCTGAACACTATTTTCCAGGAAATTATCAAAGAGAATTGCGCAGAAAAAACAGAGGGTAAAATAGACATTGAAAGAATTCATCGATCACCTACTGAAAGAGATCCTAAAATCAAAACACCAAGAAATATAGTGGCCAAATGCCAGAACACTCAAAGGAAGGAAAAAATACTCTAAGCAGCTAGAAAAACCCAATTCAAATATTGAGGACCCACAATAAGAATCACCCAGGATCTAGCAGCATCCATTAAAAGATCAAAGGGACTGGAATATGATATTCTGAAAGGCTAAGTAACTCAGTATGCAATCAAAAATAACTTACCCAGCCAGAATGAGCATCTTTTTCCAGGGAAAAAAGATGATCATTCAACGAAATAAACGAATTTCACCTATTTTTGATGAAAAAAACAGAACTTAACAAAAAATTTGATTTAGAAATATAGAACTCAAGAGAAACCTAAAAAGGTAAAAAGAAATCTTGGGAACTATATTTCTGTTATAAAGATGTATGAAGAATACATGTATACCTTGTTCTAGAAACTAAAGGTAGAAAGGACATTGTACCAGAAAAAGAGTAAAGTGATTTCCCATCTCACGAAGAGGCAAAGGAAACCTATTATATCTGAGAGAAAAAATGGAGGGGGAGAATAAGTGGGATTCTTGCCATCAGAGTTGACTTTAAGAGAAAAAATTTTGACATATTCAAGGGAAACTTCTCCCACCCATTGAAAATAGGGGAAAAGGAAAAGGAAAGGAATAAATGCAGAAGGAAATGGTAACTGTGAGGGAAAGGGTAAGATAGGGGGAGGAACCAAGGGGGGGAATACTAAAAAGGGAGGGGTGGAGAAGCAAGTTGGGCTCAAAGTTTAATATGGGAAGGGGGTAAGGGAGAAAAAAAGGGAAAACATAACGGGGTTCAAGATGGTAAGTAAACAGAATTGGTAATTTTAACCATAAATTGAACGGGGGTAAGCCCCATTAAAAAAGAAGAAGGGTTAGCAGAATGGATTAAAAACAGAATCCTACAATATGTTGTTTAAGGAAACACCTAACAGGAGATACATGAGAGTAAATAAAAAAGGTTAGCAAAAATCTACTATGCTTCAGGTAAGTCAAAAAGCAGGTAGCATCCTGATCTCAGATCAAGCAAAAGCAAAAATTGATCTAATTAAAAGAGATAAGGAAAGACCATATCTTGCTAAAGGGGTTTTGATAATGAAGCAATATCAATTTAAAATATATGCACCAAGGGTAAAATTTTAAAAAGAAATTAAGAGAGTGCAAGAAAAATAGACAGTAAACTTAAATAGTGGGAATCCAACGATCTCAAATTGGATAAATCAAATCACAAATAAATAAGAAAAGAAGTCAAAGGGTAAAAGAATATAGAAAAGAATAGATAGATCCCGGAGAAAAAGAAATGAGACAGAAAGGGTACATTTTTCAGCGTTTGGAATATACAAAAAAGACCATATATTAGGACAAAAAACCCCAAACTCAAATGCAGGGCAGAAATAGAAATGCATCCTTTTTCAGACCAGATGCAATAAAAAATTTTCAACAAAAAGCCCGGGGAAAAGTAGACCAAAAATAATTGGAAACAAATAATCTCTTTTAAAGAATGATTGGGTGAAACAGCAAATCATAGACATAATTAATAACTTCACCCAAGAAACAACAACAATGGCGCCATACAAAATATGGGGTGCACCAAAGGGTAATGGGGAAATTTAATCTCTAGAGGCCTACTTGCATAAAATAGAAAAGAGAAGGTCGTGAATTTTTTACTAAAATGCTAGAAAAGGAACAAATTAAAACCCCATCAAACATTAAACTTGAAATTTAAAAAAAAAGGAGAGAACAATAAAATTAAAGTAAAAACTATTGAATTAATTAAAAAACAAGTGTTGGTTCTATGAAAAAAAAACAAAATAGACAAACCCTAGTAAATCTGATTTAAAAAAGGAAAGAGGAAAATCAAATTTTTAAGTCTTAAAAAATGAAAAGGGAGAACTCCCACTAACGAAGAGGAAATTAAAATAATTGGAATTACTTTTGCCCAACTTTATGCCAATAAAAGACAACAAATGAAAATAAGTACCTTTAGCTTGCCCAAATTAAAGAGGAAGGTAAATTCCTAAACAATCCCATCTTAGAAAAAGAAATAGAACAAGCTGTTAACCAACCCAAGAAAAAAACCAATGGACTTTGTGAATTCTACCAAACTTTAAGAACAATTAACCAATGCTAAAAACTATTTGAAAAAAAGGGATTTTGAAGGGTCCACCAAACTCCACAACACAGACATGGTACGATACCAAACCAGGTGGTTGAAAAAGGAGAAAGAAAAATTATAACAATATTAAAATAGTGAAAATCATCCCCAGGATAATAACATGACCAAGTAGGATTTATACCACGAATGAGGGCTGGTTAATATTAGGAAAACTATTAGCATAATTGATATATCAATAACAAACTAAAAAACCATAAGTCATCTCAATAGATGCAGAAAAGCATCTGATAAAATCCAACATCGATTCCTAAAAAAACCACTTGAGGTATAGGAATAAGTGGTTTTTTTCTTAAAAAGTCAGGGCATATATTTAAAAACCGTCGTACATCATATGCAATGGGGAAAAACTGGAACCTTTCCCAGTGATCTGGAGGAAGCAAGGTTGTCCACATCACCATTATTATTCAATATTTATTAGGAAGACTAGCCTTTAATAAGAATCAGAAAGAGATTAAAGGAATTAGAGAAGGCAATGAGGAAACCAAAACATCCTTTGCAGATGATATGATGGTTCTTAGAGAACCCCAGAGATTCTACTAAAAAGCTATTGAAATAATTCATAACTTTAGCAAAGTTGAGGTTATAAAATAAATCCTCATAAATCCCTCGCATTTTTACATCATCAACAAATCCAACAGAAAGAGATACGAAGAGAAATTCATTAAAATCACTGTCGACAGATAAAATATTTGGGAATCCATCTACCAAAGGAAAGTCAGGAATTATATAAAAATTACAAAAAACTTCCCAAAAAGTCAGACAAATAATTGGGAAAAATATTAAATGCTCTTCAATAGGCCGGAAAAATAATAAAGATGACAATACCCCTTAACTAATCTATTTTTTAGTGCTATACCAATCAGACTTCAAGAAAATATTTTAATGATCTAGAAAAATAAAACAAAATTCATATGGAATAATAAAAGGTAGAATCCAAGGAATTAATAAAAAAAAAAAATAAGGGGGTAGTTGAACCTGATCTAAAACTATATTATAAACAGCGTCCCAAAAACATTTAGCATTGGCTAAAAATAGATTAATTGATCAGTGGAACAGGCTAGGTTCAAAGACAGAATAGTCAACTATAGCAATCTAGTGTTTGACAAACCCAAAGATCCTAACTTTGGAATAAGAATTCATTATTTGACAAAATCTTCTGGGATAACTGGGAAAACATCTTCACAGTTAAAGGCTCTGATAAAGGCCTTATTTCCAAAATATATAGAGAATTGACTCCAATTTATAAGAAACCGAGCCATTCTCCAATTGATAAATGGTCAAAGGATATGAACAATTTTCAGATGATGAAATTGAAACTATTACCATGCATATGAAAGTGTTCCAAATCACTATTAATCAGAGAAATGCAAATTAAGACAACTCTGAGTTACTACTACACACCTGCGATTGGCTAAATGCAGGAAAAATAAATGAACGTTGGAGGGGATGCGGGAAAACTAGGACATGTGTTTTGGTGGGTTGTGAATGAACCAATCATTCTGAGAAAAATCTGGAATTATGCCCAAAAAGTTAAAAACTGTATCCCTTTGGACCCAAAGTACTACTGGGCTTATACCCCAAAAATACAAAGAAGGGAAAGGGACCTGTAGCCAAATGTTTGTGGGCCCTTTTGTATGGCTGAAACTGAGAAAATGGTGCCCACAATTGGGAAAGGTTGGTAAATTTTGTATATGAATTATGGAATAGTAGTTCTATAAGAAATGACCAGCAAGATGAATACAGAGAGGCTTGGAGAGACATGAACTGATACTAAGTGAAATGAGCAGAACCAGGAGATCATTATATACTTCAGCAACAATACTGTATGAAGATGTATTCTGATGGAAGTGGATTTCTTTGACAAAGAGACCTAATTCAGTTTCAATTGATCAATGATGGACAGAAGCAGCTACACCCAAAGAAAGAACATTGGGAAATGAATGTAAACTGTTTGCATTTTTGTTTTTCTTCCTGGGCTATTTTTACCTTCTGAATCCAATTCTCCCTGTTCAATAAGAGAACTGTTTGGTTCTGCACACATATATTGTATCTAGGATATACTGCGACATATTCAACATATATAGGACTGCTTGCCATCTAGGGGAGGGGGTGGAGGGTGGAAGGGAAAAAATCGGAACAGAAGTGAGTGCAAGGGATAATGTTGTAAAAAAATTACATGGCATGGGTTCTGTCAATAAAAAGTTATTATAATAAATTTTTTAAAAGAAAAGAAAAGAAAAGAAAGAAAATGAATAACACTGAAAGAACACGTGATCTCTATGGAAGCAAATCATAATTTAGCTTGAAGTCAGAATATATAGGAACTACATCTCAATCCCCAGAAGGAGATGACCCCCCAAAAAAAATCTTGCACAAAATAATGTAAGAAAAAATACAAGAAAGCTTCTCAGTACTTCTGAACATAGAAAACAAAGTGACGATGCAGTGTTGGTGGAGTTGTGAATTGAACCAACAATACTGGAAAACATGGAACACTGGAATTATGACCAGAGGGCTATAAAACTGTGCATATCCTTTGATCCAGCAATATAACTACTGGGTCTATATCCCAAAGAGATCATTAAAAAAACAAGGGAAAAGGACGCACATGAAAAAAAATATTTGTGCCACTATCAATATTTTTTGGTAGCAAAGAATTAGAAATTGAGGAAATGCCCATCAATTGGGGAATGGCTGGACAAGTTGTGGTATATGAATTTTTTTAAATAACTTTTTTATTGACAGAACCCATGCCAGGGTAATTTTTTTACAACATTATCCCTTGCACTCATTTCTGTCCCAATTTTTTCCCTCTCTCCCTCCACCCCCCTCCCCAAGATGGCAAGCAGTCCTATACATGTTAAATAGGTTACAGTAGATCTTGGATACAATATATGTGTGCAGAACCGAACAGTTCTCTTGTTGCTAAGGGAGAATTGGATTTAGAAGGTATAAATAACCTGGGAAGAAGAACAAAAATGCAAGCAGTTTACATTCATTTCCTAGTGTTCTTTCTTTGGGTGTAGCTGCTTCTGTCCATCCTTGATCAATTGAAACTAAGTTAGATCTTCTCTTTGTCGAAGAAATACACTTCCATAAGAATACATCCTCATACAGTATCGTTGTTGAGGTATATAATGATCTCCTGGTTCTGCTCATTTCACTCCGCATCAGTTCATGTAAGTCTCACCAAGCCTCTCTGTATTCGTCCTGCTGGTCATTTCTTACAGAACAATAATATTCCATAACATTCATTTTGGTATATGAATTTAATGAAATACTATTGTTCTATAAGAAACAATGAGAAGGTGGATTTCAGAAAAACCTGAAAAGACTTACATGAACTAATGCTGAGTGAAGTGAGCAGTACCAGGAGAACAATGTACATAGTAACAGCAATATTGTGTGACAATCAAGTATGATAGACTTAACTCTTCTCAGTAATGCAGTTATCCAAGACAATTCCAAAAGTCTTGTGATGGAAAATGCTATCTACATTCAGAAAAAAGAATATGGAGACTGAAAGCAGATCAAATCATTATATTTTTACTTTTTAAAAGATTTGTTTTTTTCTTTCTCATGGTTTCCCCTTTTTTCTGATTTTTCTTTCATGATACAATTATGATTGGAATAAGTCTAATATTATTGTATATGTAAAACCTATATCAGATTTCTTGCTGTCTTGGGAAGAGGCAGGATAAAGGAGGGAGAAAGAAAAATTTGATACTCAAACTGTTACAAAAAATGAATCTTGAGTGCTATCACACTATGATCCAGCAATATTTCTATTGGGTTTGTATTCCAAAGAGATCATAAAGAAGGGAAAGGGACCCACATGTGCAAAAATGTTTCTGGCAGGCCTTTTTGTAGTGGCAAGAAACTGGAAACTGAGTGGATGTCCATCAGTTGGAAAATGGCTGAATAAGTTATGGTGCATGAATGTTATGGAATCCTATAAGAAATGATCAGCAGAATGATTTCAGAGAGGTTTGGAGAGACTTACAGGAACTGATGCTAAGTGAAGTGAGCAGAACCAGGAGATTATTGTACATGGCATCAACAAGATTATACAATGATCAATTCTGATGAACATGGCTCTTTTCAACAATGAAATGATTCAGGCCAGTTCCAATGGTCTGTGATGAAGAGAGCCATCTGCATCTGGAGAGAGATCTGTGGGAACTGAGTGTGGATCACAATGTAGCATTTTCACTCTTTTTGTTCTTGTTTGCTTGCATTTTGTTTTCTTTCTCATTTTTTCCTTTTGATCTGATTTTTCTTGTGCAGCATGATAATTACGGAAATATGTATAGGAGAACTGCGCATATTTAACAAATATTGGATTACTTACCATCTAGGGGAGGGGATGGGGTAAGGAGGGAAAAATTTGGAACAAAAGGTTTTGCAAGAGTGAATGTTGAAAATTATCCATACATGTGTTTTGAAAATAAAAAGTTTTAATAAAAAATACAGTAAAAATGAATTTTGAAAAGTATCTTTACATGTCATTAGGAAAAAATACTAAGTAAAAAATAAAGAACAATAAAAAACAAAGTGACTGAAAAAAAAATCATAGATTGCCTCCAGAAAACAAACACATTTATACAATAAACTCAAAGAGAGGTACTAGTAAAATAGAACAATTCCAATGATAAACAGGGTAGCTGAATGGCTCAGTATGATAGAATGCTGGGCCTAGAGTCAGAACTCATCTTCCTGAATTCAAATCTGATATCAAACGCGCTGTGTGATTTTGGACAAGTCACTTAGCCCTATTTGCCTCAGTTTCTTTAACTGTCGAATGAACCAGAGAATGAACTCCAATATCTCTGCCATGAAAATTCCAAATGAGGTCATTAAGAATTGGCCATAGTGAAAAAATGACTCAACAACAACAATGACAAACATCAAATTCTTCAAGTGACTAGGAGATAGACCTTAAAATATAAAAGAAAGTAAAATCAAATAACACAAGGTCATTATGGACCTACCAAGCACCCTGGAAAGGAATGGAATAATGTGTTCCAAAATGCAAAACCATTAAGATGTAACCCAAAACAATAGTCTAATCATAAATGAAAATAAGATAGATGCTCAGTGAAAGAAAGAAACTTTGAAGTATTCCTACCAAAAAACCCCAGATATAATCAGATTATTTGCTTTTCAAAACTACAAACAATAAAAATATTAGAAAGCAAAAAATTATCCCAGAAAAAAAGAGCTAGACAGAGAAATATACTATGTAATTCAAAAAACAACAACAAAACAGCAAAATGATCATTATAAGTAATTTATTTCTAAAAGTACAGAAGAAAATAAAGATGAAAGCAGCACTTAAATAGAAAAATTGATAGTGACAGAACAAGCTCAAAACATCCTGTAATATGGATCCTAAAGAAAGAATAAATAAAAAGGACTATAAATTAAAGAATAAAAATCTAGAACAGACTGAAAAGATAAGGAATTAATTCAGAAAACAAGAGAACAAATTCTTTTTGTAAAAGAGATTTTACATTTTTTGTACAATTTTGTACAATTTTAATTGCACAATTAATTTAAGTGCAAAATTAATCTCAGGGGAAAAGTCATTTCCTTTGCAACTGGTTCAACAACACTCCTGACCCTGTGCTAGGTGGATTTGGCTATTTCAAATCTGTCCATACAGAGAGGATATAGTTACCTTACAGAGAAGAAATGGTTTCTGTAATTAATAATCAAATAAATTGCATTTGAAAATATGAAAACCATTCTTAGCTCTAGACTTCCAAAAAAGAAGGGGACAGATCTAGCTATCAGTCCTGGGTTAAAGAAATGCTAGTGATGTGACCTTAGCTGCTGCCCCAGCCAAATATACTTTCCCTCCCCTTTTCTCTCCCTTCTTACTCTCTCTCTCTCTGTCTCTTGCTTTGTCTCTCTCTTTTTCCCTGTCTCTGTGTCTCTGTGTCTGTCTGTCTCTTTCTGACTCTCTATTTCTCTCAGTCTCTGCCTCTCTGTCTCTTTCTGATTCTGTCTCTGTCTGTGTGTGTGTGTTTCTCTCTGTCTCTGTCTGTCTGTCTATCCCTCTCTCTTGGTCCTCACTAGAACAAAAGGACTTTTTCCTTGCATAGCTTATTTGAGATGTATCTAATGCCAGGGATTTTTCCCATGTCTATCTTATCTGAGTTTGTTCAGATGTATGTGAGATTGCCCAATTTTCCTGCTTTGCTCAGTTCTCCTGTTCTTTCTTATTCTCCCTTCTCAATATAAGCCCTTGCTTTGATCTGTTGAAGGACCTCTCTTCCTTACAAGGAAAACCCACAGGGTGTGTCACTCTAGTAAACACCATGCTTGATTTGGAGACTAAGCCTGAATTCTTTGAAAAACAATACTGCAATACATGTCCAGTACCCAATACTAGGAATGTTTAAGACCCTCACAATTGCTGAGGGATACTAATATATATATATATGTATATATATATATTAATAAGTAATGTTTCTCCAGCTTAAAACTCTTTTTTTTTTTTTTTTTTTTTTTTTTTTTTTACTTAATAGCCTTTTATTTACAGGATATATACATGGGTAACTTTACAGCATTAACAATTGCCAAACCTCTTGTTCCAATTTTTCACCTCTTACCCCCCCCACCCCCTCCCCTAGATGGCAGGATGACCAGTAGATGTTAAATATATTAAAATATAAATTAGATACACAATAAGTATACATGACCAAAACGTTATTTCAGCTTAAAACTCTTAACAGATTTTTCTCTATTGGAAATTGGGAAGAATTAAAGCCAAAGACTTGCTCTGAAAAGGAATAAGGGTGGGAGCAAATTTAATTCTTTTCTAAGATACATTATTGCCTTTCTGCCAGTAGTGATTGGTACCTTGATACAGCTAAGGAACTTTTTCATTCTTGAAATTCAAATTTAACAAAAATGGGAAAGGCCCTTATATGTACAAAAAATATTTATAGCAGCTATTTTCTGGAGGTAAAATTGGAAATTGAAGGGATGCTATCAATTGAGGAATGGTTGAATAAATTGTTATATGTGATTATGATGAAATACTATTAAGCAATAAGAAATGATGAGCTGGATGCTCTCAGAAAAATCTGGAAAGACTTCTATGAGCAGATGCAAAGTGGAATACATTAAAGTAACAGCAATATTGTAAGATAATTTGCTGTGAATGACATAATTATTCTCAGCAATACAGTAATCCAAGACAAATCTGAAGCGCTTATGATGAGAGATGATATCCATACCCGGAGAAAGAACTGATGGTATCTGAATACAGACTGAAACATACTTTTAAAAAACTTTATTTTTCTTAAGAGGTTTTTTTGGAGTGTGAGGGTCTATGTTTTCTTTATGACAATTATATATGACATGACTATGCATGTATACATGACTTCTGTGAGAAATTATTCATTTAGACACCTATTCTATTCCAATAAATATTAATCAATTTGATAGAATTCTATAAAGTTCTATATATAAGACCGCAGAACTGTGAGCTATAGATTCTAAGTTCACTTGCTTAATTATCAGAAGTTAACTAAAGATTCTCTACTGTTGTTTTGACTTGTCATGGTGACTAAACCCAAGGGTGGCATAGGTGACAAGTGAAAAATCCCTCCAAAATATTTTTGTACCTCTGGACCAATCTTTTATACAATAGGAGCAAGTGACCATACCATTTCTTCTTGTCCAGCCTAAGGAAAACTGTCTATCTTGTGTGAAGATATTCCTTACTTCACTAATTTGTGATCTTGCTGACATATTATTTTGCTTATTTTAGCTTATGTGTCACATGTTGATCAATGGAATTATTCTGTATTTGGTATAGCTGTTCTTGAATGACTGTGATATAATAGGACTCTGTGGTCCCTTGATCTTTGTGGGGAGCCTGGGTCAGAAAACCCTGAACCCTGAATGAATGGCTCATAACCCCCCCCTTTTACCTGGCCTCAGGAAATTCCTAAACTAATCCCTGGAAATCACTCTTTAGTTTCTGGCCATCATCCCCATAATTGATCTGGAGATTACTCCCTCAATTCTTCTGGAGATCATCCCTAGCCCTAGGCCCCAGAAAGCTAAATAAAATTGAACTCTGTCTCCCAAATTTTCACTAATTTCCTAATCAGGACTTAGCCCACTGAGAACTGTTCAGTATCCATAAATCCTTTTTGCCAGCTTCATCTTTCAGAGTAGGACTGCGAATTCTTTTGTGACACCGGCCTGGGGACCCCTAAACGCTAAAAGACCCTAAACGGTGTCTTTTCCAGCAACATTTTCTGACCCTGTACAGGGATCCCTGAAATTTTACATCCTCCTTATTGAGGTAAGCTTTCTTTTGCCTCTATTCTATAGCACCTAGGAAGGCTTGGGGCAGTTGGGAGCTTCATGCTCAGCAGACTTCCTTGACTGGGGACACCTAGACTTGGACGTTCTCAGCAGAAGTACCCTTAACCAGAAGATTTCTGTCACCTATTGCCCTCTCTGGGACACTTGAAGAGAACAGTGCTATGGAATTCGGAAAATCTAAGGTTTGTGGCAAAAATGGAACAATCCACCTCTGTCTCTATCTCTTAGGATTCTCCTTTAGGCTGTCTCTTTGGCCTGAAGGATCTCAAACTAAACACCTTATTTTCTTTTGCAATACCACCTGGTCTCAATATATTTTTGGGGAACCAGAAAAAAGGTCCATTTAATGACTCAATTAACTATAGCCATATCTAGCAGCTTGACTTGTTTTGCCGAAGAAAAAGCAAGTAGACTGAAGTTATCTATGTTCAAGCCTTTATGACCTTGTCTCGAGATCCTAAATTAAAACAGCACTACAGAATGCTGCTAAAATTTACTAGAAGGGAACCAAAATTAGAAGCTAACCTTTTAGATGACCCTTTCCTTTCCACTCCTCTAGGGATACAGAATCCCTCTTCTGCACCCCCATGAAGTCCTTAGCAGGAGGTCTGTGAATCCTTTCCAGAGCCATCCCCTTATCAAAGTCAGGACCTTATGTCCGACAATGTTTCTTCAACTCAGTCCCCTTTATTCCCTGAACCAGATCCTGAGACTCTCCAAACCCCATTCCTCAGGGCCTCTTATACAAGGAGTGGGACCCTTTTTCTCCTTCTCAGGATCCTGATTCAGCCACCACTTCTAACCTCTGCCCACCGAGAGAAGCAGCAGATTCTCAGGAGGGACACTCAGGGTACAAGTGCCTTTTTCAATGTCAAATCTCTCTCAGATTCAGAAAAAACTTGGCTATTACTCTGAGGACCCCACTTAAGGCCATTGCCCTCCACTTTGATGTTTCCTGGAGAGATGTTAATATTAAAGAAATCTACCTCAGAAAAATGGAGCAAGCTGCAGAAGCCAGCTTTGGGCCCTCAAACTTCTCTCACTCAGCTGTTAGAAACAGCTTTTGTAGTCTTTAATAATAGGGACCAAACTGCAGCAGAGGAGGAAGACCTCAGAGTCAGAGCGAGAAACAAAAAACAGGCACAAATTTTAGCTGCTGCCATGTCCGGGAACCCTAGGGGTTTGTGCTTCAGGTGTCATGGACAGAGCCATTGGGCCCAGAACTGTGCTTGGAGGAAACACCCTTCACCCCCACCTCTCCGCCCTCATCCTTACCCCAAGTACAACCAGGAGGGACACTGGAAGAGAGTTTTTAAAAGCTTTTAAGACCCTGAAAGTCAAACTGACTTCTGCCCCTGCTCTGGCTCTACCTAATTTAGAAAAGCCCTTCACTCTGTATGTGGATGAAAGGTGGGGCCAGGCCCTGGGTCTTAACTCAGGCTGTTGGACCTGATTCCAAACCAGTTGTCTACTTGTCAAAAAAAACCCCTAGATTCAGCATCATTAGGATGGCCCTGCTGCCTTAGAGCAGTGGCTGCTATGGCCCTTCTAATTGAAGAAGCCTCAAAACTCACCCTAAGGCAGCCATTGGAGGTTTTAACCCCCTGCCAGGTTCAGAGCATTTTAAAAGTCAAAGGGCATCAGTGGCTTGTTGTGGGAGGCTTACTAGATATCAGGCTCTCCTACTCGACATCCCCGAGCTGACTCTCTGGGTGTGTCACACTCTTAACCCTGCCACCCTGCATTCTGAAAACATTCAGTCAGGTGACAGTATTCATAATGTGAGAAAGCTTTAGATTCTGTCTACTCCAGTCCATCTGGCTTAAGGGACATTCCTCTTCAGATGTGGAATGGTTTACAGAAACCATTTTTCTTGAAAATGTGTGTGTGTGTGTGTGTGTGTGTGTGTGTGTGTGTGTGTGTGTAGTTGAAGAACTTCCAGCAGCTGCATGTAGTAAAGATAAGGTGAAGAACTTCCAAGGACATTTAAATTCCTTTTCTATATTTTAGTTTCTCTGGGTCTCTATGATCTCTGTGGCATGAGTATGTTGAGTAGTAGCCAATATGTACTTAGATTTTAGACATATGTATTTAACCTTGAATGATGACATTCATCGCTGTTCAAGTTACCAACATCTGGACAATTAGTTGCCTGATGTATGGTTCCTCCCGGAACTAGGAATCTGCTGGTTTTGGCACGAATAACATCCAATTAAGGGGTATGAGGGCACCTATCTCTTAATGTTCTCCAACTCATGATGTAATCCTTTGTATCTAAAACCTATAAAAACTGTATACCTTATCCCCTTCTTTAGCCTTTCTACCATAAGCTCTCTCTCTTTCCCTCCTCACGGTGGAATTGCTCATTCTCATGAGAATTAATTAAATAAACAACTTTTCTGCTTTTTACTTTGAAAGGTCTCTGAGTAGTCATTTTTGGATTGGATTTTCTATCCCTCACATGGGGAAAGAAAGGCAGGTTATTCTGTGGTGACTCTCAATAACACCCTAGAAGCTAAGCTACTGCTTCCTGGGGCTTCTGCCCTGAAAGCTGAACTCATTGCCCTAACCAGAGCTTTGGAACTAGGGAAGAGAATGAAAGTGAACATCTATACAGACTCCAAATATGTTTTTCATATTTTGCATGCTCATGGGGCTATATGGAAAGAAAGGGGGCTTTTGGCAGCAAAGAATTTTCCTATTAAATATTGAAGGGAAATTTTACAGCTGTTGCAAGCTGTCCACAAACCCAGAGAGGTCTCAGTCATATTTTGTAAAGGACACTAGAAGGGAAATTCACTTCAGGCCAAGGGGAATAGGTTTGCAGATTCAGCTGCTCAAGCTGCTGCCCATTTACCCATGACTAGGGCACCTTTAATCTCCCAGCTTCCTGATTCTTACACCCTTTTCTATAGCTCACAAGAACAAGCCCTTGCAGAAAAAAGGGGATACATCCTTTCTCCTTCTGGCTGGTTTCAAACACCTTCAAGCCAACGTTTAAGCCCAGAGGCAAGTCAATGGAAACTTATTTTTGGTCTTCATCAAGTTACCCACTTGGGAAGAAATGCTCTTCAATCCTTTGTGATACATATTTTTACTGGTCACAAGCTGGGAGAAGCGATCAGGCAGGTCTGCCCAGTTTGTGCCCAAGTGAATCCTGAAGGAGCTGTTAGACCTCCCCCTCTCCTGAAGCCTGTTCAGAGAAGGGGCACCCAGGGAGAGATTGGCAAACAGACGTTACACACATGCCCCCTGTAGAGGTTTCAAGTTGCTTTTGGTCTTTGTTGGCACCTTTCTTTACTCATTGGGTAGAAGCTTTTCTCTGCAGTTCTGAGAAAGCTCAGGAGGTATCAAAGAGCTTGCTAAAAGATCACACCCGGCTGTGGCTCGCCTAGCTCCTTGCAGAGGGACAATGGCCCGGCCTTCACTTCTCAAGTGACCCAAAATGTGGCTGAGGCACTTACAATCACTTACCACCTCCACTCTGCCTAGTCCTCAGGCCTCTGGGAAGGTGGAGAAAATGAATCACATCCTCAAGGGAGTCCTAACTAAACTGTGCTTAGAGATTGGAGGGGATTGGATGAAGAATCTCCCATTAGGGCTTCTTAGAGTTCACATTGCACCTGGGGAGAACATTAAGCTGAGCCCCTTTGAACTTGTGTATGGGAGGCCCTTCCTAACCTCTGACACTCCTGTAGATCCAGAACAGCCTCTGGTCACCCAGTTTGCCACAGCTCAATGCAGTCCAGAACGCCCTTTTTGAACATGCAAACGAGCCTCTCCCTAAACCTGCAGATGCTCATATTCAGACTGTCACCTCTGTAAATCCAGAGGATATGGTACACCTGAAATCTTGGAAAGCCTCTGGGTGTAAAGTGGAAAGGACTACATAAGGTCATTCTGACTACTCCAGTGTCAGTCAAACTGGAAGAGTTCCCCAGCTGGACTCATGTTTTTAGGATTAAAAATGCTGTTTCTGTTACTTCTCCCTCAGATATTTCAGAATATTCCTGTGAACCCAGAAAGGACCTGAAGCTCCTCTTCCACAGGACCCCTGAAACCACTCTAAAGAAAGAAGCAGGAAATTGTCTGTGACCTTCTTTCTCTTACTATAATCTCCTTCCTTACACTTTCTCACTCCAAGGATGAAAACTTTGTTTCTGGCATTTTCCCTCTGACTTTTCTTGATGTCATTCTGTGGCCCCTGCCAGTAGTTAACTCCTTAACCTTTCAGCTAGGGAGTTCTGTGGGCAGTGGGGGCATTCAGGATTGTTGGGTGGGCCTTCAGCATCCTCAACGCAGCCCACAGATGGGACTTGATGCATTATTTGCAAAGGCCCCATTCCCAAATGTCCCCATCTCCACCCTCGATGTCACCCCACTTTTAACCTGCTTGTGAGATTTGTTTATTCCAGGCTCCAAGCAACAGACTTCCAGCTACTTGTTCAGTCTGAAGATCAGGGAACAACTGACTTGGACACTCAGTATCCCCTAGATGTTGCTGCTGTCATCTTCAAATTGAACACTTCCCCTCCTGGCCTGAACCCCATTGAGTATAGGGACAGCTCTATGGCCCTTGTCAGCTTGAAGCAGCTCCAGAAGATGAGACCTTTGTCCCTTTGCCCCAAATGAATTTGGGGTGACTGCTTGAGGGGGGAATGATGTAATATGACTCTGTGGTCCCCTGACCTTTGTGGGGGCTTGGGTCAGAAAACCCTGAATTTCTGGTTGTGGCTCACAACCCCCTTCCCCCCCCCCCTAACCTTTTTACCTGGCCTCAGGGAAACTCCTAAAATAATCCCCACCTTCAATTCACTTGGAGATCACTCTTTAGTTTCTGGTCTCAGGAATAATCACCACCCATAACTGACCTGAAGATAATTCCCTCAATTCATCCAGAGATCATCCCTAGCCCCAGATCATAGAAGGCTAAATAAAATTGAACTCTGTCTCCCAAATCTTCAATAATTTCCTAATCAACATCTAGTCCACTGAGGACGGCTCAGTGTAAATAAACCCTTTTTGTCAAACATCAACTTGGAGACTGGGACTGCAAATTCTTTTACAAAATCTACGATGCCAGCCTGGGGACCCCCAAACGCTGTAAGAGTGTCTCATCTTTCAACAACTGGACATCTTGTTTTATAAAAACAGCACCTTGGAAGAAGGAGGAATCTTAGATCATGAGGAAGATCCGAGGTTCACTTCATTAAAGGAGGCCATGGACCTTTTAATAAAGTACCATTGGATCAGAGTTCTGTCTCAGTCTCTTTTATTATAGGTGGGATAATTTAGTCCCCACAATTCTTTGTTCTTAATGGAGGAAGAAAGAGAGAGAATCTGGAACAAATATTAAAACAAAAAACCAAAAAATAAACAAATGTTCAAAATTATTTGTACACATAACTGAGGAAAAATAAAATACTAAATAAATCCCTCTCCCAAAAAATTAAGTTTATGATACTCATCAAAGGAATGAACTCTTTAATCACTAAGGGAAATGATCTGGGAACAAAAGTGAATGAAGTGAATTGTAAAAGCTATCTTACAAGATGGAGACAGTGTTCTAAAAATTGAGTGAAGGTCAGTTGTGCCCCAGGGCTAATTTCCTTTCTTCAGAGATCACATGATTTACACAGAATGGGATCATATAGCTCTTTGTGAGACTAAGTTAGGGCCACCTTGACATTAAAACTCCCATATAAGGTAATTTAGTAATCCTAAAGATATGATTGGGTTTGAAGTTTTTCCTCATTTATGACTTAGAATGTGAGGACATTTGTCTTGACTAACGAGGGCAAAGGTTTAACCTATAGGGAGTGTTACCCCAGACTCCTATATAATCCTTGTCTGTTAACTGTGCCTCACCTCTCCTTGCCTAACTACCTGTTGAGAGACAGACTCTCATTCTCATGAGATCGTAATAAAATTCCTTTCTGCTTTTGCCTTAAGAAATCTCCTTGATTTATTTGAGCAGGTGTTCTTTGTCCCGCACCAAAGCAATAGAGACTATTATATAATACCACTACATTTTTTAATATTTATTTTTCCTTGTTCAAGATTCCTTTAAATGTTGCCTCCAATTTTATCTTGGGGCAAAGTCATGTTAGAGGACATATGGGAGTACATCAGTTTAAACATTTCTTTCTCCAAGTTAGAAATAGTTTGAATATAGAATAATGTTAAATTCAATAGAACTCTGTCTGGCAGACTTAAGCCTAAATTGCATAATTTATTATTGGTATTCAATTTTTTTCTTCAACAATTTAATGATCTCCTTTACTCAGATATAATACAATGTTTCTTTGTAAATCCTAGTCACTTGAGAATGAAGAAATAGGAGTGCCATCCAAGCTTTGGTTGTGTTTGTTTCCATGTCATTGGGTTAGGACTTTCCTGGAAGAAGCAGCAGTTCCTTCCTTTTCACCCCCAATTAGGGCAGAGATCTGGGGAGTCATAGCTTAGTCTTATTTGGAAATTGAATGTTATATATCTCTATGCTTCCTATGTGACTTCTGCCTCTGGATTTTGGAATATGAATAGTGGAGGTAGTATGTTATAAAATCATAGATCTATCAGGAAAAAGAATCTCAGAGGGAGAAGGTGAAAGAGGGGAGAAATTAATGATTATATAGTACTTATTATGCCAGGCAATGCTGCAAACCCATCATTGGACCCAGGACGTTGAAAGATTTCTATGTCCAACTAAATAGAGGTGAAGAACTTTTAAAATGCTTCTCCAAAGTTTTTCAAAGGAGAACCCTTGCCTTGTTGACTTTTGTTCAGGTTTATAGCATCTGATTATTTAAAAGAAAGGTTAAATCTGTCAGATCTAGATGTATATCTATGTTCATGTCTGTATTGGTAGTCATCCTACCTCATGTGCCACATATGGTAAGCTTATGTTAATTTTTGCAGGATAAATCATTCCTTTTGCATCTTTATAACAAGAATAGAGTGGGCTCCACATGTGCAGTAAAGGGTATCAGTGGTGAAGCTCAAAAGGGGGCAGAATAGATCTCTTCAGTTTCTTCTCTTCTCCACCCCTTTCTCCAAGGGCTTTTTTTTTTTTTTATTCCTACCAGGAAAAGAAGCAAGAAGTTGAGGTCAAAGCCCATTCTGCTTTCCTCAGACAGAGGGAGTATTGCACTAGAAATATATTTGTCTGCTTCCTTTAATATTGTTCAACTACTTGCTTTATTATATGGAAAGGAGAGGAAGTGAGACTCCAAGCTTTATATCCAAGGCTTGTTTCCTTCCTTACCTTATACAAGTTTTAGTGAACACATAACGAATAGCAAAGAAGCTCATTTGTCCAAATCATAGCAAAACAGAAATTAAAGAAGGTATACAAAGGAGGATTTTACACCAGACAATACAGAGTTCTCCCAGTAGGAATAAGATAGCTCAGCCAAGAGAAAGACCTGGATCTCACCCAAAGGAGAAGTCCCCAACATCTCTAAAGTGGCAAACAAGAAATAGGGATGTGATAGAGAACACCTATTCCTCGCATATTTCCCAGAGTCTTTTTCCTTTAGCAAACCTGAAGGCTGACCTCTTCCATATTTTCTTGGATGCTATGCTAAACTAAAATAAGGCTCTTGCTTAAAGAGTCCCCAAATGAGGGGTTAAACTGAAGCTCTTCCCTCTCATCAATTCTATCCTGCCCCTTATGAGGGTAGGGCCTTCTTCTCCACTAGCAACAATGGACTTTGGGACAGGAGTTTCCCTTAAACTATCTTTTAACTTGGACTTGGCAATTTCCTCCAGCACCAGAAAGCTGGTGGTTCCATGAGTATCCCTTACATACTATATGAATGTTTATTCCCTTCCTCCCCTCCTTGTCTTTTCTATGAGACCATATTGATGATATCTGTTCAGCAAAAAAAGTGCTCAGTTCATAAACAAGATTGAAGCCAGTTAAAGCAGAGAGGAAAAGAAAAAGGGGGATTTGTAATTTAAAACATAAGTTGGATCTGGTGATGAAGAATCTCCTAGTAAATAAACAACTTTAACTTAACTTGTTTTCAGGTTGAAAAGAAAGAGACTTTATCTTAGAAAAGGTGAGTAAAATAATTGTCCAAAAGACAAAATTTTATCTTTGGAGTTTGTTTTGACTAACCACAGTGAGTTTCTGAATAATTTGGCAGAATCTGGGCCAGGTGAATTAGAAGCAAAATCATCTAAATAGAATGAGACTATATCATGAATTGTCAAATTCTTTTAAGTCAGAAACCAGATTAAAATTGTTTCAATGGCAAAATGAGAAATCTTGAAGGTTAGTTCTGCTGGTTAAAATCAAAGTTCTTCTCAATGAATTTATAAGATGTCAGAAAACTGTATCGATTTGTGTTAGTATACAGGAGTCACCTGACAGTGGCTGCTGGAGATTCAATCCAGACCTGCAGAATGGATCTCCTCTTGTGAGAGGATGATACAAGAAGACTGAGAGGCAGTTGCTGTTCTGTGACTTCTCTAACTGAGAGGCCGTTGCATTATCTGGCCTCTCTCCCTTTCCTTCTGCTTCCAATTTATCTCATTCCCAGTCCACAAAATCTGTGTCAGCAAAGGCTGCCCTGCATCTCCTTCAGATGCTATGATCCACAGCTGTGGAGGCTTTTGGAGAATTGACCTGCCCCTTAACAGATTTGTAACAGAGATTCAATGTAAACATTCAGTGTAAAAGTAAGCTATAACTGAAAAGAATTTGAAATATGATTTGAAAGCAGAAAAGTGTAAGGAATGTGAACGGCATTAGAAAGAAAGTGAAATTTAATCAGTCAAAAAGTAAATGTTTTGGTGTTTATTGCATCTTTTAAAAAGTCATTTCGTTAAATATTTCCCAATTACATGTAAAATATTTTTAACATTCATTTTTAAAATTTAAATTCTTTCCCTCTCTCTTTCTCCTATCATCAAGAAGGTAAACAATAGATCAATTATACATGTGATATCCTGCAAAACATATTTCCATATCAGTTCTGTTACAAAACACACACACACAAACACACACACACACAAAGAAAATTTAGAAAATTACAGAGTGAAATAGCATTTTTCATCATGGCTTTTTTGGAATTATCTTGGATCATTGTCTTGATAGGAATAGTTATGTCTTTCATGCTTACAATATTGCTGGTACTGTGTATAATATTTTCCTGTTCCTACTCACTTTACTTCGAATCATTAACGTTGGATCAGAAACTGAATGTATTTATTTTAATTTTTTTGCTGTTTTTTAATTAAAGCTTTTTATTTTTCAAAACATATGCATGGATAATTCTTTGACATTAACTCTTGCAAAACCTTGTGTTCCGATTCCTCCATTCCCCCATTTCCTCCCCTAAATGGAAAGTAGTCCAATATTTGTTAAATGTGGCAGAAATATGTTAAATCCAATATATGGATACGTATTTATACAATTATCTTGCTGCACAAGAAAAATCAAATCAAACTGGAAAAAAATGAGAAAGAAAACAAAATGCAAATGAACAACAAAAGAGTGGAAATGCTGTGTTGTGATTCACACTCAGTTTCCATAGTCCTCTCTCTGGATGAAGATGGTTCTCTTCATCACAAGATCATTGGAACTGGCCTCAATCATCTCATTGTTGGAAACAGCCATGTCTATCAGAACTGAGTATCATATAATCTTATTATTACTGTGTACAATGATCTCCTGGGCCTGCTCATTTCACTCAGCATCAGTTCATGTAAGTCTCTCCAGGCCTCTCTAAAATCATCCTGCTGACATATCTTACAGAACAATAATATTCCATAACATTCATATATCATAATTTATTCAGCCATTGTCCAATTGATGAGTACATTCAGTTTCCAGTTTCTGGCCACTACACAAAGGGCTGCCACAAACATTCTTGCACATACAGGTCCCTTTCCCTCCTTTAAGATCTCTTAAGCCCAGTAGTAACACTGCTGGATCAAAGGGTATGCAGAGTTCGATAACTTTTTGAGCATAGTTCCAAATCACTCTCCAGAATGGCTGAATGTATTCACAATTCCACCAACAATGTATACTGGGCTTATATCCCAAAAATATTTTAAAGAAGGGAAAGGGACCTGTATGTGCAAGAATGTTTGTGGCAGCCCTCTTTATAGTGGCTCAAAACTGGAAAATGAGTGGATATTCATCGATTGGAGAATGGCTGAATAAATTGTGGTATTTGAACATTATGGAATATTATTGTTTGGTAAGAAATGACCAACAGGATGATTTCAGAAAGGCCTGGAGAGATTTACATGAACTGATGCTGAGTGAAATGAGCAGGACCAGAAGACCATTATGTACCTCAACAACGATGCTGTATGAAGATGTATTCTGATGGACGTGGCCATTTTCAGCAATGAGAGGAACCAAATCAGTTCCAATAGAGCATTAATGAACTGAACCAGCTACACCCAGAAAGAATTCTGGGAGATAACTATGAACCATGACATAGAATTTCCAATCCCTCTATTTTTGTCCACCTGCATTTTTTATTTCCTTCACAGGCTAATAGTACATTATTTCAAAGTCCGATTCTTTTTGTACAGCAAAATAACTGATTGGAATGTATGTATATATATATTGTATTTAACTTACACTTTAACATATTTAACATGTATTGGTCAACCTGCCATCTGGGAGAAGGGGTGGGGGAAGGAGGGGAAAAACTGGAACAAAAGATTTGGCAATTGTCAATGCTGTAAAATTATCCATGCATATATCTGGTAAATAAAAAGCTATTTAAAAAATGTATCAGTGTCCCAGTTTTCCCCCTCCAACATTCACCATTATCTTTTCCTGTCATCCTAGCCAATCTGACAGATGTGTGGTGGTATCTCAGAGTTGTCTTAATTTGTATTTCTCTGATTAATAATGACTTGGAGCATCTTTTCATATGGCTAGAAATAGTTTCAATTTCTTCATCTGAAAATTGTCTGTTCATATCCTTTGACCATTTTTCAATTGGAGAATGGCTTGATTTCTTATAAATTAGAGTCAATTCTCTATATATTTTGGAAATAAGGCCTTTGTCAGAACCTCTCTAAAAATGTTTGAGGGATTTCAATTTCCAATAGAATAAGTGACTTTTCACTTTAACTGCATTCATTCAAGACTTCATTCAAGGGTCAATCTGCCACGGCACTCTGCCTGGAGGTGTCTTTTTCTTTTTCCCCCTACACCCATGTCATATGATATCTCCCCTAATTCCACTATGCTTCTCAACTCCATTTCTCCTCCTTATAGCTAACTAACTCTTTTAGAGTGCTAAATTCCTTTCAGGATTTAGCTTGCCAGCATGGCCCAACCTGATGGGGTGCTCCCTTTATACTGGGTAATTGTGAGTTCCACTGAGGAACTTATCTTTCATATGCTCTTCCAATTCTTTTACATCTACCATTCCTAATGTCTATTATATCCCTTCATTTTGTCTGTAATCTACCTTTTACCAAGGAGAATGGCAGTTGTGAATTCTTCACATCGCCAAACTTCAACCCCACAACATAGATCACATCATCACCATCTTTTCCATAAAAGTAATGAATTTATCACTTTAGATGTATTTTGCTATCCAGATCATAAAGTATTTTAAAGACAATTAGAAATGATTTTGTGTAATCCATGATATTGGTCCTACATCATATCCTATCATGAATATTATTCTGCCATTGAAAATTCTGTCCATCCAACATATGATTGGCCAATCTGGTTAGTTAAATCCTAGATCCCTTGCTGCAGAAGGGGTCCTCAGTCCATCAAAGCTTTCTGGCCTACTGTCTTAGCCATCTTCTACAATACCTTGCAGAGCAATGAGCAACTCATCCCATTTATTGCTTGAATAATCACAGGACATTTACTTAACTTCCCTGAGCCCCAGTTTCCTCATATACTAAACAAGGAATTTGGCCTAGATGGCCTCTGAAATATAGCTCTAGAGATATATAATTCCATGATCCCATATCACCCCTTTAATAATTCTACCTTACTTCCCCAAACAGAAAGGATACTAGGTATTTGAAACTCTCAATCTCTGATCCTATAGACAAAACCTCTGAAAGCTAATTGCTTAATTTAACCAAAAATGTAAAAAATATACAAGGCAAAAAGTTTTGAGGACTGGTTCTCTTCCTTCCTGGCACTAGTCCCTTACTTGGCCTACTGTCTTAGCCATCTTCTGCAACACCTTGCAGAGCAATGAGCAACTCATCCCATTTATTGCTTGAATAATCACAGGAAATTTACTTAACTTCCCTTAGTTTCATTACCTGGTTAGGAATAAAGTTCCTTAGCAATATACTATGTGAAATATATAGTCAACACCATAGTAGCTCCACTAAGATATGAAAGCAGTACCATGGATAGTACCAAACAATTTCTATTAGGCTTAAGGATACATTATGATTTGGATATAGCAATGTACATAGAGGGTCAGGCAAATCTTCTAATCAAAACTATCCAAAAGTGGAATGAGTTGCATATCTCATTGGTAGTTGACTAACTCACTGGGAATACATGTAAACAAAAACTGGACGACTAACTAGTTGTCATGTACATTGTAACGGAGAATTTTTTATTTTTGAATATGGGTTGGACAGATGGCCATTGTGGTTCCTTCCAACATTGAATTCTGTGATTTTATGATCTTTCTTATGACACTTGCTAACCATGTGACCATAAGCAAATCTCTTCCCCTTTTTGAGCTTGTTTTCCTCATTGCAAACATAGTTGTTGAGGCTCAAATGAAAAAAATATAAGTAGAGCAATCTGAAAATTTTAGTGTGGCATGAAATTTTTTATTATTATTCTTGTTAATATTTTTGTTTGAGGGCTCAGTTTTCAATTTTAAGCATAAATTGTAATTATGGTGAAGGAGAAAGTGGTTTAGTTATAGGTATAGGAGCATATAGTAGGAGCAATATCTCAACTACTGCCCCCATTCAATTTGGGCTACTTTTTCCTTAAAAGGTATTCAAGATTTTATTGACTAAGAGGTCTAAAGGCTAAGGTGATTGATAGCACTTACTTGTTTCCTGAATATAAAATAGTCATAGGGAAGTCTAAATGCTATGTGATTCTTAGTGAACTAATATATATATGACAGATAAAGGAGTTCAAACAATTGGAGGTATACCCAATTGTAACGACCCCACTAGCACCCCAGACACCCCAGAATCAGCCGGAGTCAGGATAAGTAAAAGTCCTTAGTCTTTATTCTTGGTCTTTAGACACAGGATTGAACAGGATGGAAGCAGAATCTCTGCTACCACCTTCTTCCTTGTCCACTGCAAAAAGTGACTCTGGCTTGTCTTTCTCCACCCCCTAGTCCTTCCTACAATCCTCTTTATATACCAATCATTGAGCCAGCACAGGATAGTGGGAAGAACCATTTTCTAAGCATATGCCCATAGAGTATTGTCCAATCAGTAGTTAGCCCTAAGTGCTTGAACCAACCTCAGTGCAACAATTTAAGAGTTTCAGCCCTCTACACCCAATGTTTTTTTTTTTTTTTTTTTTTTTTTTTACTGAATATCTCTAGCCTGCTATGATTAACTAAATACCCTGTTGCTCCCTACTGAATGGCCTTAAGTATCTCATTTTATTCCAGTATCAAATCTAAAGTAACAAAGAACTAGCTTGCATAAGGTCCAACCCAGAACATGGATTGGATTTCACACATATTCTAGATAATTGACAAGCTAAAGAACTCATGGAAAGAAATAGAATTTTTCTGGTAGGTGGTAAGCAACCAGTTCTCTGGGGGGAAATGTGTGAATTACATACTTTTAAATTTAATCTTTATTAATATTTTCTCCATTACTTACTTAGATTTAGAAAATTAACAAAACAGTAAGTCAAGCCTTGATTTACAATGTTTGCTGATTTGGGCAGGGTAAATGCTCACACTGAAAAGTTAACAATGCATTCAAGTTAGTTGTAGCACAGTGCTGGGATGAACCTAGATTTGACTGCATAAAGAATAGTAAACTTTATATAAATTAAGTTTTTTTGCTCCTTATGGATGGCGTGGTATAGCTTTCCTTTGTCCTTCAAGACAAGTTTGCCAACAGTGTTCTAGCTCTGTGTTGCTTTTTGACCAAGCTTCAAAGTCAGCTTCTTTTTCTTGCTTCAGACCTATGATATCTTTTTCTTCACTAATTCAAGCTTGTGCCAGGCCTGCCAGATCTTCAGCCTTGCATCCACTGAAGATCCATACTCCTATTGTGATAATATTTGCATCTTCTTTCATGGGTGTCTCTCAAGTTTCTGAATTTTTTCTATTTTCCTGGTGGGGCAAGTAGGTTGGAAGGGGAAAAGGTCATTTCTTCAAAAGAGACTAGATTAAATAAGAGAAGAATGAGGAATGTTGTCAAAGGATTTCAAAATGTGAGAGGGGAAAAATCAGTCAAAGTACATAATCTTGTGGCAGCCCTCTTCGTAGTGGCCAGAAACTGGAAACTGAATGGATGACCATCAATTAGAGAATGGTTGAATAAATTGTGGCATATGAATATTATGGAATATTATTGTTTGGTAAGAAATGACCAATAGGATGATTTCAGAAAGGCCTGGAGAGACTTACATGAACTGATACTGAGTGAAATGAGCAGGACCAGGAGATCATTATATACTTCAACAACAATGCTACATGATGATCAATTCTGATGGACATGGCCATCTTCAGCAATGCGATGAACCAAATCAGTTTCAATAGAGCAGTAATGAATTGAACCAGTTATACCCAGCGAAAGAACTGTGGGAGATGACTATGAACCACTACATAGAATTTCCAATCCCTCTATTTTTGTCTGCCTGCATGTTTTATATCCTTCACAGGTTAATAGTACACTATTTCAAAGTCCAATTCTTTTGTACACCAAAATAATGGTCTGGACATGCATAATTATTTTGTATTTAATTTATACTTTAACATATTTAACATGTATTGGTGAATAAGAAATACCTTCTTATTAGTAAGTTCATTTCAAACCATTTCAAGAACGTGACTCTCTCCATGGGAACTTAGCCTTTCTTTAACCCTATGAGACCGGTGATATGCCACATGTGTTTGGCTTCACCTCTACAATCCCAGGAACTAGCCACTCCTTGGGACACAATGGATGCCAGTGAGGGTTGGCCCCCTCCCTGACATCGACATTTATCAAGTCATATCTTGGAAGCCCATCTGGCATTTCCTTCTCCTATACCTAACTTTCTATATGTAAGCAAGTTGGCTCTATGCCTTCTTTGTTTTCAAGCCCTATAAATTCAGTCCCGTTTTAATCGTCATTGGGCTTCACCCACGGAGATACTATTCTGCCTGGGATAAGACTTTTCCCCATCAAGTTTGAAGGCTGCAACCGAGGCCCCCAGCCACTTTCCAGTACATCGGTGATGTATTCTGTGTCTCTCTCTTTTATTTTAATCGTAGTTTTCCTTATTCTTTGTCTTTTATGTATTATTTACTATATTGGTTGTTATTGTAGGCAATCTATTCCGTGTATTGTATAATTAAATTTTACTTTCACTGTAATTGAGTTAAAAAGTGTCATTTATAGGAGCGAATTCAAACCTATTCTTAATTAATATAACAATTGGTCAACCTGCCATCTGGGGGAGGGAGTGAGGAGAAGGAGGGGAAAAATTGGAACAAAAGGTTTGGCAATTATCAATACTGTAAAATTACCCATGCATATAACTTCTAAATAAAAATCTATAATAATAATAATAATAAAGTACATAGTCTCTATTTTCTCAGTAAAGAATGAGATATATATCTTAGCTGAGAGGGATGAGTAAGAGATGGTATGAGAGTTTTCAGGTAAAAAAGCAAATCTAGAAAAATCTCTATGGAGAGTAAAATGGAGACTCAATTAGGAAAGAATAAAAAAATTATCTTGCTTCAGAGGACCCAATTAAAATGAGAGAACATAAATTTATAATGGTTCAGGTTGATTCATTTGCATGATTTCCATTAGTCCAATTTACAGGATGTGAGTAGGAATAGAAGAGAGAAACAATAGGAGTTATCCAGAGTTGCAATTTGACAAGTCATAATGAAGTGTTCAAGAGTATAGATTCATGTGGCAGCCCTTTTTATAGTGGCAAGAAACTGGAAACTGAGTGGATGCCCATCAGTTGAAGAATGGCTAAATAAGTTATGGTATATGAATGTTATGGAATATTATTGTTCTATAAGAAACAACCAACAGGATGATTTCAGAAAAACCTGGAGAGATTTACAGGAACTGATGCTGAGTGAAATGAGCAGAATCGGGAGATCATTGTACACGGTAATAACAAGATTATACGATGATCACTTCTGATGGACGTGGCTCTTTTCAACAATGAAGTGATTCAGGCCAGTTCTAATGATCCTGTGATAATGAGAGTCATCTACACCCAGAGAGGGGACTGTGGGAACTGAGTGTGGATCACAACATAGCATTTTCACTTCTTTTGTTGTTGTTTGCTTGAATTTATTTTCCTTCTCATTTTTCTTCCCTTTTGATCAGCAAGATAATTGTATAAATATGTATACCTATATTTGATTTACATATATTTTTACCATGTTTAACATATATTGGACTAGTTGGTATTTAGGGGAAGGAGTGAAGGAAAGGGGGAAAAATTGGAACACAAGGTTTTGCAAGGGTCAGTGTTGAAAAATTATCCTTACATATGTTTTTTTAATAGCTTTTTATTTACAAGTTATATGCATGGGTAATTTTACAGCATTGACAATTGCCAAACCTTTGGTTCAATTTTTCCCCTCCTTTCCCTCCCCCTCTCCCCCAGATGACAGGTTGACCAATACATGTTAAATATGTTAAAGTGTAAATTAAATACAAAATAATTATGCATGTCCAGACCATTATTTTGGTGTACAAAAGAATTAGACTTTGAAATAGTGTACTATTAACCTGTGAAGGAAATCAAAAATGCAGGTGGACAAAAATAGAGGGATTGGAAATTCTATGTAGTGGTTCATAGTCATTTCCCACAGTTCTTTCGCTGGGTATAACTAGTTCAATTCATTACTGCTCTATTGAAACTGATTTGGTTCATCTCATTGCTGAAGATGGCCATGTCCATCAGAATTGATCATCATATATATTGTTGTTGAAGTATATAATGATTTCCTGGTCCTGCTCATTTCATTCAGCATCAGTTCATGTAAGTCTCTCCAGGTCTTTCTGAAATCATCCTATTGGTCATTTCTTACTGAACAATAATATTCCATAATGTTCATATACCACAGTTTATTCAGCCATTCTCCAATTGATGGGCATCCACTCAGTTTCCAGTTTCTGGCCACTACAAAGAGGCCTGCCACAAACATTCTTGCACATATAGACCCCTTTTCCTTCTTTAAAATCTCTTTGGAATATAAGTCCAGTAGTAACACTGCTGGATCAAAGGGTATGCACAGTTTGAAAATTTTTTAAGCGTAGTGCAAATTGCTTTCCAGAATGGCTGGATGTATTCACAATTCCACCAACAATTTTATCAGTGTCCCTGTTTTCCCACATCCCCTCCAACATTAAGCATTATCTTTCCCTGTCATTCTAGCCAATCTGACAGGTCTTACATATGTTTTGAAAATAAAAAGTTCAGTAAAAAAGAGTATAGATTCATAGTTTGAAAGAATTCAAAGAGATTCTGTTATAGACTTTATTACACCATAGCTGATGGACTAATCTATAGAAGAGTTAATAGAATATAGGAAAATTGGGGAAATTTTAGGTCTTCAGTTAGAAAACTAACAATTTGCATGCAATGAACAAGGTATAAATAAGGGAGGAGCCAGGATGTCTTTTCATTCAGGTAAGAAGAAAGTTTTGTTATTTAGGAAAAGAACAGGTAAGAAGTCATGATGTAACTTTTACAAAAAGACAGAGATGAAGTTATATTGAGACTTTTAAAGAACACAAAAAAGGAACAACAGATAAGAGGTTTTATTGTTCCTTATTAATTAGCTAGATTTGCAGTTTTGAGTAGACCCTGGGCTCTGACCCATCAATGAATGTTGATAGAGCAACAGAATGAGAAATAGATTTTTTTTCTATTTTCAAAGTATGAGTTTTACATATGTGACACTTTTGTTTGCTTGAGTTCCTGCTGCCATTTTTAAACATACAGGGAAATAACTTATCACGTAAGTTAAAATCCAAAATTCAATAATATGAGTCAGCCAACAGATGACACCATACATGAACTACTCCCCTGGTTGAGGTTGGAAAGGGGACCCAAAAGTTTGGGGTCACAGTCTGGTGTTGCAAGATATCTCAAAAAAATTTGCAGGCTTGAACCCATTTCCTGGTCAAGGGGCAAAGTTTTATTGTGATTGTAACACCAATTTGAACAGGCTAAGTTCCAAAAGAAATTAGCAGAGTGCTAAGAGAGAGAGGAGACCTTTATCCAGCTTTCTGTCATTGCCATGCTAATTCTATGGCTCAGAGGTAGGACCAGAGCCAGGGAGTAGTTCCTGGAATTTGGTTCTCACTAACCAACAGATTATTACTATTGTCTCCGGAGTCTGGTACATGGGACTATCCTGAGGCCAAATGCTATTTGGCAGTCAACAGTGAATTGAGGTCTGTTCAGAATCAGACAGATTGTTGTTCTTAGATTGGGAGTGTGGGAAGTCCCTGAGGCAGACTCTAAAGCCAGAAGATTTAGGATTACTGACTTATTGCTAGACCAGAAGCCCCCCCTAAAATCAGGGGGCCACAAAATCATTGCTGTGTCCCTAGAAGCTATATTACATCACCCTCAATTTGCAGTGTTCTTTAGTGACAAATCAAGGTGGAGAAGGGAAAACTTTTTGCCAACTTGCCCTAGCACCTTACAGTAATATTCTCTTCTCTAAAATATCTGGAGCAGGTTTCTTGGGGGACTTCTGGGGACAGCCTTTCAGTTTAATGTAATCACCCCAAATGCAGCCAGGTATTAAAGTCCAAATCTTTATTGTCTCTTTCCAAATCTTGTCTCCTTCCTTGGGTCAGGTTAGCTTTCTTAGAGGCCTATCTCTCTCCTTGGTTCTGAGAGCTTCAGCTTGTGAATCTCTGTCTTGTGAATCTCCTTCACTGAATCCTGGCTAAGGCTCAGAGCTTCTAGTGGGCTTCTCTCTCTGGCCCTGAGAGCTTCTTGCTTATATGATGTGCACTGAGTACACACCAATCATTATATCACTAGGAAATCGTTATTTGTTGTAGGATTAAATCAATGCTAAACTAGATTTAATCACTGTCTCCTCGATTCCACTTACTTAGTATCCTGTAAGAATCCTAACACCTTACCATAATTCCCCTGCTGTCTAGGATTTACAGACCCAGAAAGGTGGCCCAGATATGGAATCACTCCTTTAATCTCTCCCCTGACCTGTTATAGATTGCTTAGGACAATTCTTCCATAACTTTGAAGAACTGAAAGGATAAACCGGAGGAAGTTTGGAGATGATTGAGCAAAGGAAATTGTTTAATGTATCATTACAACTTTATTTTGCTAAATAACCATGTGGCCACAGGAAAAGTTGACTGTGCTATTAAGTCAGATTGCTTGCTGTCTTGGGAGAGGTAAGGGAGAAAAATCTGGAACACAGAGTCTTATAGAAATGAATGTTGAAAACTATCTTTAAATGTATTTGGAAAATAAAATACTATTGAAATTTAAAAAAAGAAGTAGAAAAAAGGAAAGACAAGTTGATGGTATAATATCAACATAGGTAGTCTAGAATCCCAGTTTCTTAAATGGTAGTTTCTATTTGATCACAGACTGATAATGAAACTTTTCCTTTCTTCTCTCTATTCTCTGGAAGAGACCATGTCCAATATGCATGTCCAGTACAATCACTAATGACCAAGTACCTACTAAAGGACTGAACACTCAATTCCCAAAGGACTACATTTCTGGAGGGAAAGGGAAATGAAACAACTCAGGCTGTTACTCATTTTGTATTAGTCAAACTAATCAATAATGATAAAAAAAAATATTTCTCAGTGCCTTTTAGAGACAAGACATTTTCCCAAAAGCAAATAATATTGAAACATTCTTGAACAGAAGCAATGTTACCTTCCTTTCCTCCATACAATTTAACATAACCAGGATCAGAACCAGAAGGGAAGTTTTAGCCATCTTTTATGCAGCCCCATCTTTTTAAAATAAAGTAACAAGGACTTGAGGAGATAAGAAATTGGTTCATCAAAAGTGGTGACTTTAGCATCACCTACTGGATAGTGGAACTGAGGGAAGTCATGGGCTTATGGGATTTAGAACTGGAAGAGAGTTTAGAGATCCCTTACTTCAATTCTACTACTAAGCATAGCGGAAGGGGAGGATTCGGAGAAGATGGTGGAACAGGTGAGTTTTTCCGATTCCCCCCCAAAATATAACAAATTTGTGCCTCAGGGCAAATAGACTGGTGAAAAAAATTAAGAAGATTTGGGGCAGAAAGGGGGTCCTCCTGGAACAACCCAAGAAGATGCAAAGAAATTCCCGAGGTTGGTGATTAATTCCTATGAAGTGCACACATTTCCAGGTTAGTTCCACAAAAATACCAAGTAGAAATCCCTGGGATGAGCTGGATTTGGCTGGAATCTCAGCAGGAACCACAGAAACTTTCACCTCCTGGACAGACTGGGAAGTTGAGGATATAAATCTGAAAAGACTGAGTGAATTTCTGCTAATTAAAAATGGCAGGCCCAACTGTGTGGCAGAGACATAGTCCTAGGTGAGAAGGAACCAGCACATTAAGAGTGTAGAGGCAGAGGGGCAGGGACACTGCTGCATGAGAGGAGTTGCAGGAGGAAGGAATTCTTAGTTTGGGGTTCCAAGTCAGAGGGAAGCTGAAATGAAGCTAGAGATACCATCCTCCCATCCCCATGATTAGAGGTGCTTATACTAATACATTTCATTTTTAAAAAAATGAACTGGCAAAGAAGAAAGACCTAAACCATAGAAACCTAATAAGGGAATAGAGAAGACCAGGGTTCATCTTCAGAGGAGGACACTGAAGTAAAAAAACCTTCTTCTACCCCAAAGAGTAACATGAAATGACTCCCTGCCCAGAGAGGATTTATAGAACTCAAAAAAGAATTCAAAAATCAAATGAGAGACAATGAGAAAAAGAATCAAGAAAAATAAAATTATGAAAAAAATGTTAACCAACTAGAAAAAGAGATACAGAATCTTAAAAAAAGAAAATAAATACTTGAAAATTAGAACTGGAAGAGGGAACACCAGGGAAGCTATAAAAAAAAATCAAGAAATAACAAAACAGAATATAAAGAATGAAAAAATAGAACAGAATGTGAAACACCTCATAAGAAAAACAACAGATCTGGAGAACAGATCAAAAAGAGAAAATATAAGAATAATTAGATTACCTGAAAGCTATAAAAAAAAAAGAATCTTGACACAATAATGCAAGAAATGATCCAAGAAAATTGTCCTGGAGTTATAGATCATGAGGGGAAAGTAGAAATAGAAAAAAATTCACTGATCACCACATCAAAGAGATCCTTTGTAGAAAACCCATAGAAATATTATTCCCAAATCTTGAAATCCCTATGTCAAAGAGAAAATTCTGCAAGAAAGCAAGAAAAAACAATTCAAATAAGCTGGAACTACAATTAGAATTGTATAGGACTTATCAGCAGTCACAATAAAAGACCGCAGATTCTGGAATCATATCTATTGACAGTCAAAAGAACAAGGTTTGTAGCCAAAATATCATATCCTGCAAAATTATCCATAATATTGAATGAGAAAAATGAACATTCAATGGACTTGCATATTTTCAGAACTTTTTATCAACCAAACCCAAACTCAATAGAAATTTTAATATGTAAGAGCCAAAATCAAAGATCAGTTTCAAGGAACTTAACATGGACAAATTGTTTTATGTTTTTAACATGGGAAATGTATACTATATGTTTAAGACTGACATTTGCAATAGGGTAGCTCAAAAGAAAGATTGGAACAGAATTAAGGTAAAAATAAGAATTATGTTCTACAATGAGGTACAATGAGGAAGAATAAACACAAAAGCTTAGAGGGGGAGGAGGGCTCAAGGATTGGGAATGGGTTTAATAGGTAACTATATATATACCATGATGGGTATAGTACCCTCCAAAATCTATAAAGAAATAAGGGGGGAGGGATGGGCTGAGGAGGAAGTAAAGAGTGAGGGAAGAAGACAAGGGAGAGATCCATGGATGGAGGGAGATTAAGTAATAGCAAGGCAAGTTATAGAGCAGAATTAAAGCAGAGTCAGCAAGGATAGGAAAGATTGTGTGTGTATGTGTATGGGGTGAGGCGCAGGTTGTATGTGTATGTATATATCCACATATGTATACATAAATATATCTTTTCTTGAGGGTGGTGGGGGGTGAAAGAAGGAAAAAAAATTTTGAAAGGTGTGCAACAGAGAACAAAAGAACAGTTTACAAGGAAGTAAAGATGAGACACTCATGAATATAATTTCTTCTGCTAATATATATTATATGTATATATGTATATACTTTCTGGAACTGGCAATTCATTGTTATATATAAAGAAGACAGCCATGACCATCAATTGATTTGCTGATGCACACAATTAGCATAGGTAGCACATCTTGCTTTGATTTTTTTCCCCACCTTTCCCTTATTAATTATAAATTCATTAGAAACTTTGCCTGCTTATTAAGTGTTACAATAAAGCTTTGTCTCTTGACCAGGAGATATTTTTTCCCCTGAGGTAATTGGAGTTAAGTGACTTGCCCAGGGTCACACAGCTAGGAAGTGTCTGAGGTCAAATTTGAACTCAGGTTCTCCTGACTTCAGGACTGGTGCTCTATCCACTGCTTTATTCACTGCACCACCTAGCTGCTCCTCTGGAGATGCTTTTAGCCTGTGGATTCATTATGGATAACTCTCCACCTCTGTGACTTGTTGTATCTTATTGTGATTTATTGAACCTCATTATTTTTGGACCCTATGTGAAAGCCCATGCAATGTCTCAAACCCTTTCCCAGTCAAAGTAAGCCTCCCTTCCCATCTCCCTCCCTTCACCCTGTAATTTGGTCATCTCTTCAAGCACCTAGTGTGTGGGACGGCAACTTGCAATCCCTGGCTCAAAATGACTTCTCACAGATTTCCCAAAGTGTAAATCAGAAGTTTTATTAGAACCTCCCGAGAAGCGGGCAGTCTGCTTGCTCACTGGAGTCTCAGAGAGAGGAGAGCCAATTTTACAGAGGCTAAGAGGAGGTTTAAAAAGTCAAGAGAAAAAAAAAGTTTACAGAAACTATTTGCCCACTCATCTCTTGGTAATCCTCCTAATATCAGTAGCAAACTCAACCTTTATTCCTTTATTTGTCTTTAGAATACAGGTGGGCTTTTTGTGCTTAGCTTGTTACAATGTTTGCTCATACTTGCTTGAGCTGGTATGAGCACTCTACTGTAATGTTTGTGTAAAGATTTCATTTTTCCCAAACCCATCAGATCTTCATGTACTAAAATTTAGGTTATAGGTTCAATTTACCTTAGTTAATGATTTTATGAGAAACCATATAATTCCTTACAATAGGGAGATTTATTTAGAGGTAAGTAATCAATTAAACCAGAGGGGTTAAAGGTTTCCTAAATTAACTAAGGGGACTTGTTTACTTCAGGTTTTTCTCAATCAACAAATAGAGATTAGCCAGTTGGAGGCTTCTCAAATATCTCCAGGCCATTAAATAATTAGTCAGGTTCTTCTCTAAGCGGCTGAGTAAAGGTCAAGGGGGTTATCTCAGGTATTTTCTGCAGGAAAAGTTAATTTTTGCTTTTTTTCCCAGAGCCTAAAGATTAAACAGATCCTTGGTGCTGAGTCTTGAATTGCCTAAAGTTATTATTCTGAGAAGTCCCCAGTTTCTCATTTCATTCACTACGAAATCTTATTGGGTCTTAGGGTTGAGCCCATTGTGGGCACTCAGAGAATTCCCTCTTGACAGGAGACACCTTGTCTCAGAAACATCTATTTGTTTCTCCCCTTTTTGGCAGAATGTGAGTGACTAGAGGAGCTCTGGCTTTTCCTTCTCCCTTCTCTTTCTACCTTGTGACAAAGATGGGACAGTTCCACCCTCCATCTTAAATTAGTATTTTAATTTCATGTTTTGTTGTTTGTATTTGTCTTGTCATTTTGTCTGTCTGTGTCTCTCTATCTGCTGAATGTTTATGTCATGTTTGTCCTATAAGCAAGATTCTATTACCTTGAAAGACCAGAAAAATGCAGCCAGCAAATTGCAGCCCTTCTAAAGGCTGTAGTTAGAGATAATGTTGGGAAATATTTATTAACATCCCTAACTTCCATTTTAGACTTTGCATGAGACATAAGGTTATAACAAAAAATGAAAGGCCTATAAGACTTTTTTTCCTATGGTCCCAAAATGGACCAAGTTGAGGCTTTGGGGGAAGAAAAATTTAGGATAATTAAATTGTAGTCAAATGTCATAATAATGCTAATAAAAACATTTTAGCAAATTCTGGATATATGGAATTAACTGAGTGAAGACATCTTCATGGGGATATACCCTTAAAATATTCTGTAATTGTGATTTGAGAATTTATAATAAGAAGTGGAGTTATAGCTAAAAGTTGCAGGTGTTTGTCCTCTTCTGTTTCCCATAACCTCTTAATTAGCATTTAAGTACTTCTTTTAAAAGTGATAATGGCTTTGAATTCTCTTATCCAAGGCTATCTGTTTGTATAGCAGTTCTCTAAGGAAATTTAAATTAAGATCTTATTGTTATTGACTTGTATTCTTTTATTTCTGTGTTAGATTTCTGTGATTAGAACAAGCCTGACTCCCCCAAACAATGGGAGAAAAGGTCAGGTGAGGGGATGGGGTTCCTGCATTTTGGGTTATTTAAGCTTGTGTTTTGCAGTTTTTACTGTGCACTCCTTTTGCTGACAAACACCTTGTCAGATAGGAGCGTCCCTTTTCTTATTCTTATAATAAATCTTTTTCTTATTCTGAGAGTTCCTGTTTTTGTGGTCAATATTGTCCTATACATATAGATTTTGAGATTAAGAAGTTTGTCAATTAGTCAGTTTGAGATTGCCAGAAAGAAGTCCTGAGATAGAGGGGAATTCTAGGAATTCATCCTCTTCTGAAATATAGTAAATTTTGTGGTATTATTCTGTAGAATTTATTTTAAGGAAAAATTAGGATTAAACTATGCAAAAGTTTAAAAGGTTTTAAAGACATTTGACAAAATTAATATATTCATTGTTCTAGAGTGGTGAAAAAAAGAGACTCTTTCTCTGCCCTCCTCCCCCAATCTTCCCTGAATGCAGCAGGGGTAGGCAAATGGGAGAAAGAAGAAGAAAATATACTCAGTGCAGTGAAAATTATTTGAGACATGATGATAAAAGCAATTAGAAGAGGAATTTCAGATTATAGTAAAAAAAAAAAAAGACATATACTTTTAAAAAGGCTTTAAACAAAATTATGAGAAGGAAACATATACACACAAACAGTCCTAAGTATAGATGGGATGGGCATGCAAGACCCTCCTCTGGGGTCCCTGTTGATTCTCCTAAATTTGTAAACTTGCCAGATTTCTTGAAGCCATCATCTGGGCAAAGTCATCAGCCTTGGGGAAAAAGCTTGTTTAGATTATATAGTTCAAAAAAAGGAATGGGCTTATTAAGAATCTACAAATTTGTTTGTAAGATAATTTCTTTTTTTTAAAATAGTTTTTTATTTACAAGATATATGCATGGGTAATTTTACAGCATTGACAATTGCCAAACCTTTTGTTCCAAATTTTCCCCTCCTTCCCCCCACCCCCTCCCCTAGATGGCAGGATGACCAATACATGTTAAATATGTTAAAGTATAAGTTAAATACAAAATAAGTACACATGTCCAAACCATTATTTTTCTGTACAGAATTGGACTCTGGAATATTGTACAATTAGCCTGTGAAGGAAATCAAAAATGCAGGTGGGCAAAAATAAAAGGATTGGGAATTCAATGTAATGGTTCTTAGTCATCTCCCAGAGTTCTTTCACTGAGTATAGCTGGTTCAGTTCATTACTGCTCTATTGGAACTAATTTGATTGTAAGATAATTTCTAATAATTGATTTTTACACCAGTATGTTTAAACTCAAACAAGTGAAAGATGTTATAAAATCTCTTACATGTGTGAGTGCTGATAAACTTTTATTGATTATTGCGATTTCATGAGAGTAAAAATAATTGTATTGATCTTAAGCTGTGATTAGTGAAATTTTCTATTTGAGGAAACAAAATCTATTGGGACTGTAACTGATATTTTTTTGAATTTTGAATTCAGGTATAATTTCTTTTTCTTTTTTTTTTTTCTGTTAGACAATTGGGGATAAGTGACTTGCCCAGGATCACACAGCTAGGAAGTATTAAGTGCCTGAGGTCAGATTTGAACTCAGATTCTCCTAACTTCAGGGCTAGTGCTCTATCCACTGCCACCTAGCTGCTTCTCAGGTATGACTTCTGATGATTAAGTCAGTAATCCACCATTCAAAAGAAATGCCACAAATTACTCAGAGAAATGTGATCCTGAATTGTGGAGGTCTATGTCTGGGCAAAAGCTGCGAGGACAACCTTTGCCTTAAGTAGTAAACATAGAACATAATTGGGAAACTGAGCCAGAAGGATCCCACTTTAAGCTTAATTCTGATTATTCCTGAGTCTGATTATGAGGTAGAATTGTTGCTGCATGTTTAATTGTCAACTGTGACTCTTACCTGAAGTGAAATAGAGATAAGGATGCTTTATCCTGTCACATATGCACCTTTAGGCTTAAGCCTGAAAGACCAGTTTGAGATTGTTGTAATCATGTCCCTGCTTTTTCCTCATATAACAAATTTCTATAATCAAAATAAATAGTTAGTAGGAGATGTGAACTCAATGAAAGTATGTAAAATCTTGCTATTTTCAACTTGAAAATATATTAATGATGAGCGCTAAGGGTCTCGAAGAAGAGCTTAGGCAGGAATGGGTGAGGGTCAGCTGTCCAAGGAACGGTTCCCTACGGCTATGGTAAAAAGCTTTATTGTTAAAGAGACAAGAAGAGGGATTCTCATGGAGGGCATATCTTTTAATGCAAATCCTTCCCAGACTTAGGCCAGGAACCCAAGAGGTTCTTGCTGTAAGTGTCACGGAAACTGTCTGAGGAGACCCCAGTCTCTGTCCTGATTTTGAACAGGAGGAGCACTGGAGGAACTGCCTTTCCACCATGACAGTGAACACCACAGGGGTCGGACTGCATCTCTCCCAGCATTCTGCTGTCTGGTAGGAATTTGGGATGTGGCCCAGTAGAAAGAGAAGTAATCTGCAAAGAGTCATTTTCTTTTTCTTTTTTTTTCTTTTAATAATTATAACTTTTTATTGACAGAACCCATACCTGGTGATTTTTTACAACATTATCCCTTGCACTCACTTCTCTTCCGACTTTTCCCCTCTCTCCCTCCACCTTCTCCCCCAGATGGCAAGCAGTCTTGTACATGTTAAATATGTTATAGTGTATCCCAGATACAATATATGTATGCAGAACCAAACAGTTCTCTTGTTGCACAGGAAGAATTGCATCCATAAGGTAAAAATAACCTGGGAAGAAAAAAATACAAACAGTTTACACTCATTTCCCAGTGTTCCTTCTCTGGCTGTAGCTGATTCTGTCCATCATTGATCAATTGGAACTGAATTAGATCTTCTCTTTATCGAAGAAATCCACTTCCATCAGAATACATCTTCATACAGTATTATTGTTGAAGTAGATAATGATGATCTGGTTCTGCTCATTTCACTCAGCATCAGTTCATGTAAGTCTCACCAATCCTCTCTGTATTCATCCTGCTGATCATTTCTTACAGAACAATAATATTCCATAACATTCATATACCACAATTTACCCAACCTTCTTCAATTGATGGGCATCCATTCATTTTCCAGTTTCTAGCCACTACAAAAAGGGCTCCACAAACATTTTGGCACATATGGGTCCCTTTCCCTCCTTTAAGATCTCTTTGGGATGTAAGCCCAGTAGTAACACTGCTGGATCAAAGATTATGCACAGTTTGATAACTTTTGGGGCATAGTTCCAATTTGCTCTCCAGAATGGTTGGATTCTGTTCACAATTCCACCAACAATGTATCAGATTGTTGAATCCAATTGAATATTGGAATGGATGTGGGAAAACTGGGGCACTGATACATTGTGTCCCAGTTTTCCCACATCCATTCCAATATTCATCATTATTTTTTCCTGTCAAGAGTGTCATTTTCTGAAGGCCCATTTTATACATGAGTCTAAGGGAAGTCTGGTGAGTAGATGTGAAATCTTTCCGGGAATCGTGACTTCCTCCAAGAAAGCTTATCTTGCTCCAGAGGGTGCAAGACCATTTGGGTTTGTAGATCAAAGGAGACATTTTGTTGGTGATTTTACATAATTTATAGGGCTGACTCAGATAAAGCAGAGTTTTACTCTCATCATTATCATTATATCCTAAACAATCAAGTAAATGAGTAATTTGACCTACTCATCTGCCAGTTCCTAGATGTCAGTATGAAATAAGATCCTTAAATGTTTCAAAAGGATATAAGAATAATTGATTATTGATTCAACTATATATGGGACCTAGCTGTTATTCTACTGATTATTGAAATCAATCAAAATAAAGCAGAAACATCTTTAGTATGGTTTGGAGAAGAGAATTTTAGTGCAATCAATTTTTTTCTTTTTTTTTTTTTTTTTAGCAATCAGTTTTCTTAAGAGGATGTAACTTATGGAATATTTTGTTATATGAATGGGACAGGTAATTTTATTCAAATTTGGAGATCCTCAATTTCAGTTCCACTACTTAACACATGGGAAAACTGAGACTTAAAAAAGACATGCAAAAGACTTTTTCAAGATCATGAGGAGGTGAATGGACTCCAGCAAAAGATCATATCCCTAGTTGCAACCCATTGATGCTGTTTGAGTGGTCTAGATTAGTGGCTATAAGAGAGTTGTTAAGAATCCCTTTTAAATCGATCGAAGGTTTTAGGAGTGAAAGAATTCACTCATTCCCGAATATTAGTTGCCAAATGAAAGTTTATTGTTAGATAGAAATCAGTTTACCAAGAGACTGACTTCTATAGTAGCAGACCTATGGAAAATGAGGTTTTTTCAGTGGACAGAAGGTCCTGGCAGCAAAGGGAGCTACCAAAGTCCATCTGCAAAAGACCTTCATTGAAGGAAGCTGTTGTATTGGGTCTTAGTAGGGACTAGGACAGCCCAAGTTGGCTCATCTAAAGCTGGGTTTCAACTTGAGCAGGAATTTGAATAGAATTGAATGAGTTTCTTTAATTGAATAGGGCTGGAATTCTTTTGCTCAAGACTGAACCAATCCCCCACTTAGATAATAGAATGAAACTGTCTTGTTTCCCTCAGGCCAGGTCCCTCACTGAGGCAGAGTTGAAAATTTTCTCCTTCAAGGAGTTTTAGAGTTTCAGGATCCCTTCTTCATCACTATCTATCTTCAATGGGCCCCAGTGAAGAACAAGCTAACCCAGTAGAGTTATCTTATGCAGAGCAATCCTATATTGATGCCCCTTATATAATTAGGTAATTATATAACCTTATTTATATAATTAGGTAATTATATAACCTTAATTATAAAAAGACATCAACTCCCAAGGCTATAATATATAAACAGGACAGTCACAACTACTGAATTGATTTACTGATGCACACAATTGGCAGTTAGCATACCTTCCTCTGGGTCCTTCACTACAAAAAGTCTCACCTTTCCCTTTGTTATGCATTGCAGGCTCATCAGAAACTTTGCCTGCTTGTTAGAAAGTCACAATAAAGCTTTTCCCCTTGCACTGGAGATGGGTTGAGCCTGTGGATTCATTCTGAATGACTCCCCACCCTTGAGATTTGCATCTCATAATGATTTGTTGAACCTCATCAGTCACACTAGTAGTAAAGACCAGAGTTTGGGATTTCAATTCATGTTTTCTCAATCCAAATCCAGAGTTTTTTCAGCGTACCACATTGACTCCTCACACCTAGAATTATACCTCAAACTGACCTAACGTGAAATTAAATTCTACTGAAGTTTTGCTTTTGAATATATATATAAGAGGCCAGGAATACACTAGCCAGGAGGGAGACAATCCCTGGACATCTGAGCTGAATTTTGTTCTTTCTCGTTCCCCTTCACAGTTCAATTTTACTACTTAACACATGGGGAAACTGAGACTTAGAGAAGACATGCGAGTGACTTGCTCAAAAGATCATGTCTCTGGTCACAACCCAGTATCTCAATGGCCCCGTGAGAAGCAAGCTGATCCAGGAGAGTTATCTTATACAGAGCACACCTATATTAAAGACCTTATACAATTAGGCAAATTATAGACTTCAACAAAGGGGCTTTTGAATTGAGGACCAGGGCACCCAATACCCTTAGAGCTCCCAGCAGCTTGTTGGGAGGGTAGCCTTTAAAATAGATAATACAATTTAGTAATTAGAAATTCAACAGGCAGCCACACTTTTTTGGCCCTAAGCTTTGACCCTAAGTTTCTTATAGAGTTGCAGACCTAAGTGACCAGGATATATAGTTCAAAAAAAACAACAGCAGCAGATTTCAGCCTGAGGGCACTAATTATCTGGTATTTCTCTGTATTTCAAAGAGTTTACTGCCTGGGGCAAGGACTCTCCTTCTGGAGAGGAAATGACCATTCTAGTAAAGTCTCAGAGGAACTGCTAGATTTTCCTGAAGAGAGAGAGAAAACTGTGAAGAACTTGTTTCTCTAGTGTAATAACTGGGTGTGTTAAGGGCTCCAGTCTTCTGCTAAGAGAGATGCTTTAGATAACACAGCCCACTCAATGGCCTATAAACTAGGAAAGCATGTAAAAATGGAATGGTTAATGGCTTTACTCATTCACCTCTATTTGCTGGAGCTTTTCTGTTAGCAGAAGCAGCCAGACTTACCTGGGAATCACAATCAGTCAAACTGTAGGCAAATTGAATCTACCTTAAGCTGGGTATGTCACAAGGAACAACCCAGGTCAGTGATAACCTGATAAGGCCACAATATGATTCCTGGAGAAATGGCCCAGTTCAGGAGAACAATCGTCCTGATAAAACCACTATTTGATTACCCCTCCTGTCTTATGGTTTTTATCTTTATAACCCCTGCTGCCTATGCCCACCTCAAGCTCAGTTATAACTATCACTCTCAATGCTGCATGTCTGTCTGCCTGCCTAGGGAAAATAAAAGCCCATTGGCACCCCAACTCTTTCTTCAACTGAACTCTGGGAAAAGGTTGACATGCCCGAACTGAGAATTTTAGATCAAGTCAGAAGTTCCCAATCTCATGAGAAAGTACACCTCCCTAACAGCAGCCTACCTGAGACCTTGAGACTAGGAGAACTACCTGAAAAGTAGCCATTTGAGATCAGCCAGAAGCAAAACACAGCTGAGGCTCTAGATGCACAGCATGGAGATGTATCCCAATAGAAATAATTTGACATCATTGGTCCTGTCATATTAGAGAGATTAATTGCTCTTCTATACAGTGTGCCCTGGCCACAAATATTCCCTTTGTGTCTGCCTTTCTACATTTGTTTCTTGTGAGTCTCAGGTTTTGGGGGGAATTTTTTATTGCTAGTTTTCTTATTATTGCATTTCATTAAATACCTTTGATTGAATTGTGTCCTTTGATTGACCAGTTGAAGTACTTGGAAGGGCTTATAAACTATGGTCCTCGTAGTAGCTATAGATACAGACACACAGAATACCTTGCATCGCCTTGAGTAGGGACACTCACTTTGTGAGAGTTGTAGCATCCCAAAGTACCACTCTGAGTTTCCCCACCAAGGATTCAAGTAGCTTTGGAAATGCTGAAGAGTATGCCAAGTGAATAATATTGGGGGAAGTTCTGAATTAGTACTTCCAGGGGATCCAGGTCTTACATGTCCCAAAGGCAAATCCTGGAAAATGTGTAGAGTCGGGGCCATTGACTATTGTCTTTGTCTGACCAGAGGGAAGGGAAAGAGAGTATCTATCAATCCCTTAGACAAGTAGCATTGACTTTCTGGAAGTCTGGCCATAACTGCAGCAGTTCCTGGGGCTTGAAATGGTGAACCAGGACAAGATGATGGAAGGCACAATGTTCATACTCTTGCCGTGTGATTGAGAAGGCATAAGGGGGGGAAGGTGTGGGTTTTATCCCTAACTCTCTGATGCATAATCCAATATACACATCTTCCAAGTAGATGGCCCTGACTTTCTGGGCCATATCCAGGATCCTAATGGCCAGGGAGACAGACAGCACATAGCCTGGGCCAGCACAGTACACAGGGTATTTTTCTTGAGGGTACAACTCAGGAGGCATGTACCACTTGTCATCCGAGCTCCGCTGGGGTTCTGAGTCAAGGTAGATGTAACCTGTGATAAAGTTTGGCGGTGTGGGTTTCTCAGGATGCAGTACTTGATGTATCAGGAAGCTGGGGTTTAAGAAAACATCATTATCCACCTTGAGCACATAGCGGGCAGTGGGACAATACTGGGCTATCCACTCGAGACCCATGAGGACCTTGAGAGTCAAGTTGTGGTATGTATCCAGGAAGCCCACCTGGAGGAGATCCCCGTGTTCCTTGTCCTCCTCCTCCAAGAGGGCTTGAACTTCTTGAAAAAAGAGTGGTTGGGGCAGACCAATAACAAAGAGGCGGCAGATGACCACGTTAGGTACCAAGGTCTCATTGCCCCATGTTTGTCGGATGATTTGGCGCACCCCCACCTCTTGAGGCTGGGTCATCACAAGCATGAGCAGAAAAGGGGTACCTTTGGGACCTTTACACCTGTCAGGATGGTTGATCAGAAAGGGATAGGGATAAGGATAATTCATGTCCAAGGGGTGTGGTGTCCGAGCCAGCCACTCAAATTTCCTCAAAGAGGTCCTTGGGGATGGAGGCCGCAGATTCATTGAAGATGTCCAGGATTCTAGCAGCTGACCCACCAGCAACACCAGCAGTCCCAAGAAAACTGTGCCCAGCACAGCTCCCAGTACCAGCCGTCGCCTTAATAGCTTCATGATGTCAATGTTCTGGGTAGAGAGGAATGAGAGAACAGATAAGTAATGGGTACAGTTACATGTAACACTTATATATAACATGTTAGGACTTAGGCATGCCCAGATTTCCATTCAACTTTAGGCAGGCTGTTTTTTGGTGGGGGGGAACCTGGATTTGGATATCTGTGAATACTAGAAGAGAGAAGAACAAGAAGGAAGGGAAGAAAGGTCCCCCACCTACACTTTGTGCCAGGTCAGCCAGCCACCAATTTGCTGAGTCAGTGACAGGTGAAAGGGGTTTAGGAGCCTGTATTTTGTAGGGGAAAAGAGCCCTAGGTCCCAGTCCAAGGGTTCCAGTGGCTCTTTATATGGTTTTAATCAAATCACTTTCCCTCTTGGAGCTTAGGATTTCCCCATCTATAAAATAAAGATATTAAATAGATTTTGCCCAAGAGTTCCTCTATCCCTATGATTATGGTTATTTTGTGAGAGAAAAGAACTGAGGGTAAGAAGAAATTCAGAAGGTCTATGTGGAAGCAAGTAGAGGTTTGTCACAGCTGGTTGTGTCAAAACTGTTGGACAGGTGAAGGGAGGGGCTGCACATGTTCCCTATACTGGGAACTGTGTTGTGAAGAATAGAAATTATGGGTAGAATTTGTCTTGATTTCCTAGAAGAAGTTCTGTCTTCCTGAATTCTTCCGTGTGTGATGATCTGATCCTTCCCTCCCAGTTCCAGCCAGAATCCCAGCCCCAGAGCCACAGGATAATGGGTTCACTCCAAGGAGACAAATCTGTACCCAGAATTCTGGTCCAAAAAAGTCCAAAGCAAAGCTTTAAAAAAAGGAGGAGGGAGTTTCTCTCCATTCTTCCCTGCCCTGAACCCTGTTCCAAAAAGGTCCCAGTTTCCCTTCTTAGGGTCATAGAAGTCAGATTGTAGAGTTGTTGCCATCAAAAGAACTGACATGGTCTGGGGAAGGTCCCTGCCACTCAACCCTGCTCCCTAACCCCAATCTCAGCCTGCCTTCACCGTAAAGAGAGACAGACTCAGTGACAGGTAAATAGCAAATACATTATAGATAACTATTTCTTGTAGCAAATACCTTATAGATAACTATTTCTTGAGTTAAATTCTTCCACTGAGAAATCCAGGGGCCTGTCCTGGGGATGGTTTCAAAGCTTCATCTCCCAGATTCCCTCCCTTTATTTCCTTTCCCCTCTAGTCCAGATAGGTTGAGGTCCTCACCCTCTTTTCTGGCTGAGTCCTGGGATTCAGTGGCACAGGAGTCCAATTCAGAGAGAATGTCAATCACCTGGTCAGGGAGAGACGGATATGGGAGGAGTGTAAAAGTGGGAAGAGGAGGGCACCTGCCTGCCTCTCTTACTTGAAGTATTGGGTGGGGCAAATCACCTAGGCAACAGAGAAGGGTGGCCAGCATGGCCCTGCCTAGAACTCGACTGATTAGAATTCTGAGGGGAAAAACTGGCTATTAACAGTAGTAGCTGAACCCAAATACCCCAATTTCCAGCAAAAACTGCCCCCCAAGATTATGTGAGGGTGGAGGGAGAGGGATTGAGTGGTTTTTATCAGAACCAACTACAAAGGAAAGCTGGAGGGGAACAAGATAGAGAATTATAATAGCTCACATTTTTATAATGTTTTAGACTTTACATTTATTTTCTCTATGATACTAGCCGCCAGGTGAAGCCCCCTTTTATCCTCCACCAAATCCTGGGAGGTGGGTGCAATAATTATCCCATTTTACAGAGGAGGTTGACCAAGGTTGTGTTAACCACACAAGGAGTGCTTGAGACCATATTTGAACGCAGCTCTTTTTTTTTTTTTTTTGCTTCTGCATTTTATTTTATTTTATTATTATAGCTTTTTATTTAAAAGATATATGCATGGGTAATTTTTCAGCATTGACAATTGCAAAACCTTTTTTTCCAATTTTTCCCCTCCTTTCCCCTACCCCTCCTCCAGATGGCAGGTTGACCAATACATGCTAAATGTGTTAAAGTATAAATTAAATACAATATATGTATACATGTCCATACAGTTATTTTGCTGTACAAAAAGAATCGGACTTTGAAATAGTGTACAACTAACCTGAGAATAAAATCAAAATGCAGGACAAAAATAGAGGCATTGGGAATTCTATGTAGTGGTTCACACTCATTTCCCAGAGTTCTTTCGCTGAGTGTAACTGGTTCAATTCATTACTAGTCTATTGGAACTGATTTGGTTCATCTCACTGTTGAAAATGGCCACGTCCATCAGAATTGATCCTCATACAGTATCATTGTTGAAGTATATAATGATCTCCTGGTCCTGCTCATTTCACTCAGTATCAGTTCATGTAAGTCTCTCCAGGCCTTTCTGAAATCATCCTGCTGGTCATTTCTTACAGAACAATAATATTCCATAACATTCATAGACCACAATTTATTCAACTATTCTCCAGTTAATGGGCATCCACTCAGTTTCCAGTTTCTGCCCACTACAAAGAAGGCTGTCACAAACATTTTGGCACATACAGGTCCCTTTCCCTTCTTTAGTATCTCTTTGGGATATAGCCCAGTAGTAACACTATGGGGTCAAAGAATATACACAGTTTGATAACTTTTTGGAACTCAGCTCTTCTTGACACCAGGTCCTGCACTCTAGCCATTGTGCTTCCTAGATTACTTATTTCTAACTCCTATAGTTTCCACTCAGATGGGACCAGCCAGGAAGTAAAGAATGTTGAGGAGGAGGTCACCAGAAATCACCCAGAATTGTGAACTCAGTGGGACTGCTGCAAAAAGTTGTTAATTGTACTGATTTGGGCACCATATTAGAACCACCTACCAAAGAACCACACAGACATACAGTATAGGCCAAAGAAGCCCAATACAGAGAGCATATGTGGCATGAAGCTCACCATGAGGGTTCTGTGAGGAGGGGAGTGGTCACTCTTTCTATAACATAAAACTAGGCTATTTCACCCTCTTTTCTCCCAGTTACTAGAGGGTTAACAATTATTACTGCCTTATTCTACTCTTCATTTGCTATTCTGCTTGGTTTCAGTTGAAAAGAACAAGTAATTATCTCCTGGTATCTTCCCATCCCAACTTTCCTGCCTCTTATTATTTTCTTTCTCCTATTTGATTGTAAGCTCCTTGAAGGCAAAGACTTCCTTTCTTTTTACTTATTGTATCCCCAGCACTTATCACAGTGCCTAGCACATAGCAAAAGCTTAATGAATGTTTATTGCATGGTGTAGATGTGAGAGACCACTGCAGTCAAACCTACTGATGTTCTTTTGAACATCAAGTTTTCTGATGAAAGACTTACTGAGCCTTTCTAAGTCAGAGTGGATATTTCTCCCTCTCACCCCTTTGATTTGAAAAGTTAAATACAGGAAAGAAATTCTCTAAAAGATAAGTTGGAGTGTTAGGTGTGAAGATCGTGTATTTTTAAATCAACAGGAGTCAGGAATTCAGGTTAGGGGAAAATCGTCAGTCTTTATTCTCAGTGAAGAAGGATCGGAGGTGGAAGAGAATCGGCGATAGCAATGTGTGCAGCTGAGTCAAGAAGCTAGCTCGACCAGCAGCCACACAACCAGCAGCTTGGAGTCTCGAACCCAGCCCAATCTCTCCCAGCTTTTCTTCCTCCCTCTCTCTCTGCCTCCACCCACCAAAATCGTCATTTCCTATACAACACATCAGGACTTGCACGGAGAGTGGGGAGGGACCATTCTTTATCCAATCATGTATATTAATAGAGTATAGCCCAATTACTATCTAGCCTCATGTACTTGGGACCTCAGTGCATCAGCTCAAACCTCAGCCCATTACAGTTAAGGATACTTGATTAGAGAGTGGGAACAACAGCAGGCAAGAGGGAAGGTCTTCATATATTTATCAGAATGAAGTTGTTAATGTTTTAAAATTTCAATGTCAAGCTTCATATGTATTCTAAATTATAATGCAAATGTATTTTTCTTTTGTGTCACATGAAGTTGAAAAGAAGAGAAGAAACTGAATAAAAATAGAAAGAAAATACAGGCTGATCTGTAATCAATTTATGAAATTCTGTATATTTATGATATTACATCTTAAACCCCAGCCTGAGCTGAATCAGAAATCTTAGCCAAAATGCTAGGAGGCAGAAAGCCCAACAGGCTTCAGAACATTAGTGCTCACCCATCTGTTTTTCTTTTTCTGGTGTCCAGCATGGTAGAATTAATTCACAACTCTACTAAATCTGTTGATGTGTGCCCGTTTTTTCTCAGCCCCTCCAGCATGGATTATCCCCATCTTGTCATCTTTGCTAGTTGGATGCATGTGAATAAAATCTCAGAATTATTTTTATGCATGTTTCTCTTATTATGGGGCAGTTGCTTTGGCAAAGATGAAAACTACCTGTAGTAACAATATCAGCATTTCACATATGGTAGGGGATGGGGAAACTAATCCTCTCCATACCCATTATATGAATGCATGGAGGCAGGAGATAGAATTAAGGGAATAACTAGTTATCCAATTTGGTAACAATGTTAAAATGTATGAGAGTTGTGGTTCATAGCTTGAAAGGATTTAAAGAGATTCACTTAGTCACAAAAGAGTTTATGCTATAGCTGACGGGCCAAATTCCAAGAGCCTGGCAATTAGAAATTGTTTTGGGAGAGTTTTTATATTGAAAAATTGGGGTTTAGCTAGCAAGGTAACAGCCTATACAGTTGTAAATTATAAAAGAGAGATACAGAAGGATATAGAAATGTCTTTTCATACAGGTAAGGAAATAGGATATCTTTTAACAAAGTATTGTCAATCAGACAGAATAGGGTTTTTGCAGAGGACAAATAAGGAACAGATAAGAGGGTTTATTGCTCCACATTCCTTAGCTAGGTATGTAGATGAATAGACTCTTGGCTCTGACCCACCATCTCCCCGCTTCTGTCGTTTGAGGAGAGGAAATTCTGGTGACAAAGGTTAGGGACCCATATAGTGACATGTGTAAAGAGGAGTTTATAAAACAAATCTGAAAATGTGGTCAGAAGACAGATATTAGAGCTAATTTGATTCCCCCACCCCCACCCCAGCAACAAGAGAGGGAAGACAAAAAGACTAGGGAGTAATAGTTATTCTAGCTTTGAGTTCCTATGGATCCTGAAATCCATAGGTTAAAAAAGAAATAGAAGATTCAAGAATGAATTCAAATTTACAAGGTTACAATCAATACAAGGTTACAAATCTGGGTGGCATAATGGAGTTTGCCAAAGGGGTGGGTTAAAGCAGGGAAGCTGATGAGTTCTTTACTGGACAGGATAACTGTGAGATAAATATCATGAACATAGTCCTGGCAATAGTCTCTATATTTTCTGAGAAACAGCTTAGCTAAGTTCAGAGAGGTTCAACACTGGTAACTGGCCATTTGGTGATGAATCTTTTTGCCATGACATTCCATGAAACAAAGAACATAAAATAGCTTTAAGTCCAATGTGGTCCCTCTTGGCTTCTGCAGAGATAAAAGCAAAGGGGAACAAAAGAGCATGACAAGAATCACAGTTTTTAGGCCATAAATATCAACTCAGATATTGGCATTCTAAAAGTGAGGCCTTTGATCTGTGAATATATATGCCACAGAGATACTGAACCACATTAATCTAAACATTCTTGGTATAAATTAATCACTTAGCTGAAAATTCCCCAAGTGAAGTCAAGATATCGGAGTAAAGTCAGGAAGCTGTTCGAGCTCTCCCAGTTTCCCTCAAAAACCACATGAAACCAAGCCTCTGGACACAGTCTGACCGAATGAAACTACTCTCCAACTTAAGATAGACTGGAAAGTTTTCAAGAAAGATCAGTTTCACTGAGGTGAAAAGGATGCTCAGACTGACTCTGAGAAAGCCAGAGAGAGGGTTTTAATCACAGTAAATCAACAACTAAGATCCTCAGTCTTGGCTCAGTAGAGGAGCAAATCAGTGGGTCAGCTTCCAATCCCAGTTCAGAAGGCAAACTCTAAGAAACCAGGCTATTTCCTGAACAGAGCAGGCAAAGCTACCCCCTACAAACACAAGAGGCCCCTGTACTGATTTGGGCACCGTAAGCCAAGGCTCAGAGCTGCAAAGGAAACTTGGAATAGTTCCATCTTTACCCCAGGAGCAGAGGTCTACCTTAAAAGTTTAATAAAAGGAAACATCAAAAGAAAAGTAAAGAAAATAAGCAAGAAACAGAAAAGAACCCTAACTATAGAAAGCTACTATGGTCACAGGGCAAACCAAAACACAAACTCAGATTAGGACAGAATGTTCACAGAAAAAATCTCAAAGAGTGAAATAAATTGGTCTTGAGCACAAAGAAGCTTCTTGGAAATGCTCATAAAAGATTTCAAAAGGCAAATAAGAGAAGTAGAAGAAAAAATGAGAAAAGAAATGAGAGGTATACATGAGAGAGTCAATAGTTTGGAAAAGGAAGAGAAAAAATTGAAGAAAACAACACCTTAAACAGTAGAATAGATCAAATGGAAAAAGATACAAAAGACAACTGAAGAAAACCATATATTAAAAATTAGAACAGAGCAAATGGAAGCTAATGATTTTACGAGACAGCAAGAATCAGTCAAACAAACTAAAAAGAATGAAAAAATAGAATAAAATATGAAATATCTCATTAGCAATATAGTTGACCTGGAAAATAGATCCAGAAGAGACAAATTGAAAAATTATTGGTCTAAGCCCTTTTTGTAGTGGCTAGAAACTGGAAATTGAATGAATGCCCATCAATTGGAGAATAGCTAAATAAGTTGTGGTATATGAATGTTATGGAAATTATTGTTCTGTAAGAAATGACAGCAGGATGATTTCAGAAAGGCCTGGAGAGACCTACATGAACTGATGCTGAGTGAAATGAGATTCTTCAACAACAATACTACATGATGATCAATTCTGATGGACGTGGCTCTCTTCAACAATGAGATGAACCAAATCTTTCCATTTGTTCAATAATGAAGAAAACCAGTTACACCCAGCGAAAGAACTATGAGAAATGAGTGTGAACCGCAACATAGCATTTCCATTCCCTTTGTTCCTTGCAAATAAAATGTTACTTGCATTTTTTGATTTCCTTCTCAGGTTATTTTTAGCTTATTTCTAAGTCCAATTTTTCTTGTACAGCAAAATAACTGTATGGATATGTGTACATATATTGTGTTTAACATATACTTTAACATATTTAACATGTATTGGTCTACCTGCCATCTAGGGGAGGGGATGGGGGGAAGGAAGGGAAAAGTTGGAACAGAAGGTTTTGCAAGGGTCAACGCTGAAAAATTACCCATGCATATATCTTATAAATAAAAAGCTATAATAACAAATTTTTTAAAAAAATTATTGGCCTACCTGAAGTCCATGACCAAAAAAAGACCCTGGATTGTATTCTACAAGAGGTCATTAAGGAAAACTGCCCCAATATTCTAGAAATAGAAGGTAAAATACTCATTGAAAGAATCCATCTGGAAAGAGATCCCATGTGGAAAATTCCAAGGATCATTGTTGCAAAACCACAAAACTATAATCTCCAGGAAAAAATACTGCAAGGTGCCAGACAAAAACAATTCAAATATGAAGGAGCAATAGTCAGGATTACCTAGGATCTGGCATTTTCTGTAGTAAAAGATCAGAGGGCCTGCAATAACCATATTACAGAAAGCAAAGGATCTGGAATTACAACCAAGAATTAACTACCCAGCAAGACTCAGCATCATCTTTCAGGGGAGAAGATGGAGTTTCAGTGAAATAAGAGACTTTTGATCATTTCTATTAATCATTTAAAAAACATTTATAAAGCACCTAACATGTCCTAAGTGCTGGGGACACAAGAGGCAAAAGATAGTTCCTGCTCTTAAGGAGCTTACAGTCTAAGCTTATAGGAGTTAAGATAACAAACACACACATATATAAAGCAAACTACATACAAGATAAAAAGGAAATAATTAAAAGGGAAGACATTGTTATTAAAAGGAGTTATGGAAGGTTTCCTGTAGAAGATGCGATTTTAGTCAGGATTTAAAGGATACAAAAGAAAATTATAGAGAAATGAAAAGATGATTCACAGATTTTGCTTGAGGAAGCAATTCAAGGATCCAATGAAATTGGTTATTTCATAGGCTATTTAGTCTTTTCTCTTTTAAAAAATCACTAATGTCTTTTTTATATATCATATTTACTTCTAAACATCTTTCTCTGCAAGTCATCCTTGTAGCAAAGTTTTTAAAAGAAAAAACCCAAAACTAATGACATATCAACCACATCTGAGATTATGTGCAATATTTCACATCTCTAATTTTATTCTTCCTCTGTCTTCCCCTCTGAATGAAAGCAGGGAGGTACTTAACTCTTACTTAACTCTTCTTCAGGGCTAAGCTAGATCATTCTAATTCAACAGCTTTCAATATTATTTTCTTGTTCATGCATTGACATTGTTGTAGTCATTGTATAAATAATTTTCCTGGCTCTGCTTATTTTATTTGATATAAATTTATTTAGGTATCCTCATGTTTCTTGGAATTCATGTCCTTTGTTTCTTATGGCATAGTGATGTTCCATTGTAGTATAACAGATGTTTGAGAACTGACTATAACCAGGGGATTTGTAGTTCAGAAAAACAAAGATTTCTCTCTCAACCCTTAGAGCAACTTGGGACTATAACAATCTTTCAGTCAGAAGATAGATTGGAGTCATGCTCTAAGATCTATGGATCTTAGAGGGACACAGACAATCTGAGACACAGACCAAGGAATGGAGGATGCAAAAACTGGGCAACAATATCCCCACTTTTACCTTAAGAATTGATCTGGAAAAAACTGGTGGCACAGGAGCAGCAGACTAAAGGAGAAACTAAATAGACTTGAAAGGAGGATTGAGGTTTTCTGACTGTGAGGTTAAATTTTATAGTTTGGGGCAGCTAGATAGAGCAATAGAAAGATTACTAATCCTGCAGCCAGGATACCTAAATTCAAACTAACTTCACTAGCTATATGACCTTGGGCCAGTCACTTAGCCTTGATTACCTCAAGAAAAAAAATAAACTTTATGTTTGTTTTGATTTGTATTATTACTAGCAATTTGAAACAATCTTTCATATTGTAAGAAATAAGAATTTTACCAGAACTTTACTGACTTGCTAATGAACTTAACAAAAGGTTTTATTCTATTTTCTTGCAAGAATGAGTGTTTCAACTAATAGATACACTTTTGAAGGGCGAAAACACAGCCTTTTAATCTCTAATGGAATGCACAAGTGCCTCTCCTAATTACATCTCCCCTTGGTGTTCACTTTATTTCGCCTTATTTTCCCATGAATACAGTTCTTTTATAAGTTTTGTTTACTGTGTTCCACATCAGTCTAACTGCTAGCTTTCCCCACAAAAAATCCTTCCAACATTTATCATTTCCTCTTTTTATCAACTTTTCCAATCTGATGGAAATGAGGCAGAACCAGTTGCTTTAATTTGCATTTCTCTAATATTGATTTGGAGCACTTTTTCACATGGCTATTGATAGCTTGTATTTCTTCCTTAGAAAATTGCCTGGTACGTGGCTCTTTCCAACAATGAGATGATTGATGCCAGTTCCAATAATCTTGTGATGAAGAGAGCCATCTATACCCAGAGAGAGGACTGTAGAACAGTGTAGATCACAGCATAGCATTTTCACTCTTTTTGTTGTTGTTTGCTTGCATTTTATTTTCTTTCTTATTTTTTTCCTTTTTGATTTGATTTGATTTGTTTTGTGCAGCAAGATAATTGTATAAATATGTATGCATATATTGGATTTAATGCATATTTTATCATGTTTAACAAATATTGGATTACTTGCTATTTAGGGGAGGGGTAGGGAAAAGGGGGGAATTGGACACAAGTTTTTGCAAGGGTTAATGTTGAAAAATTATCCATGCATTTCTTTTGAAAATTAAGAAAACTTTAGAAAATAAATTTAAAAAAGAAAATTGCCTGGTTATAGCCTTTGACTATTAACAGGGGATTAGTTCTTATTCTTATAAATTTGAGTTCATTCTTTCTGTATCTTGAAAAGGAGATTCTTATAAAAGAAATTTGCTATAAAGATGTTCCCCCAGTTATGAGTTTCCCTTATAATTTTATCTTCATTTGATTTCTTTGTGCAAAATATGTTTTAATTTTATGAAATTAGAATTCTCTACTTTATCTCTTGAGATCCTGAAAGATCCTGAAAGCTTCTGAGGAAGAAGAAAGGAGGTGGTATCTAAGACATAGATAGTAGAATTAGCCCAAACAAGGATAAAAACAACTTCTTCCTCAGAGTCAAGAACAAAGAACAGGGAAAAGTATAAAGGGAGAGGTTTGTGGTACTTAAAGCAGAAAGAGAGACATCCTCCTGGATAGCATCTATTTACTTGGTAAAGGAGAGGATAAGGTCTACTCCTAAGAGGTGAGATTGAGTTAAGTACTCAGGGATTGGAAAAAGAAGATATCAGCAGGAAGAGCTGCTGAGGGTAATAAGATAGAGAGTCATTCAAAGAATGACTAAAGTTTTCTTATATAGCAATGAGAATCCAGTTGAGATTAGATGGCATAAATTTGAAGTAGATTCAGTCTGAATAGCATTTTATTTTTGCCATTGCTCTCTAGATTAGAAATAGAAAAGGCAGATGGGAGTAAAGCACTGATGCAGGATTTAGGATTAATAAAGAATGGTAGGACCAAGGATCAAGGAAGGAAGGAAAACACTATCGGCTGTTGTCCTTCATTCTCGAAAAAGAACAAAATGACTTCACTATGTTAGAGTTAAATCACTATGTAAATGACTGTGCCTGATCAGAATATGAGCTCAGAATGCTCTGCCACAGGTTGGACACAAATAGTCCCTATGAACATTTGTAGTGGATTGTCTAACTTTGTGCGTCTTGTGTTTCTTTTGACCTATTCTACTTTACTTATAGAGTACAACATCTTCTCTGTATAAGGTCATGCCATAATGGGTGGTCCTATGTCTCCCATATCATACTAAAATTAATTCTAAAAATTTTAAGAGAGACCCTCAAAGTATCATTGTATCTTTTTTTCTGACCAATGTGTGAGCACTTGCTGTGTGAGTTCTCCATAATAAAATAGTGTTTTTGGCAAGCATACCTTTGTCATTCGAACGTGTCCAGTCCAATGGAGTTGTGCTCTCTGCAGTAGAATCTGAATGTTTGACAATTTAGTTCTAGAAAGGACTTCAGTATGTGGTATTTTATTCTGCCAGCTGATCTTCAGAATCTTCCTAAGACAATTTAAATGGAAGCAATACAGTTTCCTGGTATGAGGCCGAGATACCATTCAGGTTTCACAGGCATACAACAACGAGATCCACACAATGGCTCTGTAAGACCTTCTGTTTGGTAGTCAGTCCAATACCTCTTCTCTTCCACATTTTCCTTCAGAAACTCCCTAACATTCAACCAGCTCTTGCAATGCATGTGTCAATGTCATTATCAATATGTACATTCCTGGAAAGTGTATTACCAAGGTAAGTGAACTTATCCACGGCACTCAAAACTTCACTTTGCTGTAATTGAGGGTTCCACATATGGATGGATAGAGCTGGCTGATGGAATACTTGTGTTTTTTCAGTGTTAATTGTTAGGCCAAATTTAGCACAAGCAGCAGAGAATCAATCCACATTTTGTTGCATATCAGTTTCAGAAGCCACATTGTGTACAAAATCATTTGCAAACAAAAAAATCATGCTCCGACATGCCCTCCATTTTAGTTTTGGCTTAGAGACTTTTTCAAGTTGAAGAATTTGCTATCAGTGCAATAGCTGACTTTGATGCTATGTTTCTTCTCTTTGAAGACATTTGACAACATAGCTGAAAACATCAAGCTAGAAAACATGGGAGCAGGCATACAGTCTTGCTTCACTTCATTGGTGACTGGGAAAGCTCGAGAGCATTGTCTGTTGTCCAGAATCCAAATAAGCATGCCTTCATGAAATTAAGAGAAGGAAGGAAGGAAGGAAGGAAGGAAGGAAGGAAGGAAGGAAGGAAGGAAGGAAGGAAGGAAGAAAACAAAAACTGCACTTCCAATCTTCTCTCTAACAACAACATTTTTACTACTACAACCCTCAACTTCCTCATCTATATAATAAGAATGGTAATTGTTGTACTACATACTTCACAGAGTTATGGAAAATGTGTTTTGTAAATCTTAAAGTGTTAGTGAAATATAAGTTATCCTTTATACACTTCTCATCCTAAGCTCAAATGAGCTTCCAATTCATCCTATTATTCCTACCTGGACCTTCAAAGGGAAACTTAAGGTTTAGATTAGATGTTCCTCCCAACTCCTTTGCAAAAACAAAAACAAAAACAAAAAACAAAACAAAACCCTAAAAAACAAAAAACTAACAAAACTGGAGAAAATAGAGAAGTTCAGCACCAAGGACAGAGGAAAGCCACCACAGAATTTTAGAACGTGAATCGAGTAAGAATCTTACATACCATCTAATCCAGTCCATTAGCTTTATCAGGAATTCCTTCTATAATACCACTAACCACTATAAAAAAATTTTTTTCCAAATACTTCAATTCAATAACTCAAAATACAGCTAGTTTTAAAGATTTTCAAGTCATTGAAATAGGGAATTGGGAAAAGTTGTCCATCAGCAACAATCACAATTCCATTTGGCCTCATGGAAAATACTAACATTATATAAAGCTTTTACTTTTCCTGTTGTAATAACAATAGACTTCATCCTACCACCACCCCCAAAAGCTATACTAAAACATTAAGAGAAATATAACATCCAGAAGAAAAGTAACACTCCCAACATACTCCACCTGGGTCAGTCCACATTCAATATGTTATATTCAATGTTAAGGTGCATATTTGAGTAGAGTGTGAAGAGAGAAAAACCTTGCAATCATCTGATATAGGGATTGGATGAAGGAACTTTTTTAATAAAGCTTTTTATTATCAAAACATATGCACTGATAATTTGACAACATTGATTCTTGCATAGCCTTGTGTTTCAGATTTTCTTCTCCCTCCCTCCTCTAGATGGAAAGCATTTCCATATATGTTAAACATGTATAACCATATTTATACAATCCTCTTGCTGCACAAGAGAAATCAGATTAAAAAAAGAAAGTAAATGAGTAAGAAAACAAAATGCAAATGAACAACAACAAAAAGAGTGAGAATGTTATGTTGTGGTTCACATTCATTTCCTACAATCCTCTCTCTGGGTGTAGATGACTCTCTTGGATGAAGAAACTCTCAATATAATCCAGCCACTCCACTCTGCACAACCATCTTCTACCTCTTGACTAGCTTCCCTATAGACCATATCACTGGCTGCTCTTGATGAGGTAGACCTGATGCAGTCTCATAGAATCTATCACTATCTGACATAGTGTTGGATGTCAAAGGAAGGCCTTGAATAGCATAGTCACCTGATTTCTTCCATAGACTGTGCTTCCATAGACTCTGCCTGGAACCATTGCCCAATAGTTTACAGACTCACATCCTCCCATAGTCTCCCCATTCCAGTGATTCTGAATCTCGATTACCAATTTACAAACCCTGTTCTCTATTTTCAACTGCCTATGCATTATTTCCTTTCTTCTCAACCTTACCCCCATATTCTACTTCAGAATAGCCTCCTGGCTTTTCCATTAACAAGATATTCCACCTCTTGGCTCCAGATATTTTTCCTGACTGTCACCCACATCTGGAACTGTCTCCCTCAATTCCACCTACTGATTTCTCTTGCTTCCTTCAAGTCTCAATTAAAATCCCAGCTTTTTTGCTGAGGCAATTGGGGTTAAGTGTCTGAGTCCAGATTTGAACTCAGGTCCTCCTGATTTCAGGGCTGATGCTCTATGTACTGTACCACCTAGCTGCCCCCAATCCCAATTTTTTAAAATAAAAATCTACTACAAAGAAAAACTAAGGCACAGAGTTTTAAGCATGATCTATTTATTAGCAAGGCTAGCAGTTGCCAATTTTAAAAAGCAGACCAAAACTCCCCAGGAATCAAGAATGCATTTGACAGTCAGAGTAGCCTTAATACAGTTGGTTACATAAGATCCAATGATGCAAAATAAACTAAGACTGCAATTTGTCTACAGTAGAGATGGAGGGGGCTTACATTTTGCTCAATCATGTTGACTTTACAAGAAGGGGTCTCCAGAATCTGTTGAAAAAACAGAATTAATCAATATCCTCTGGAAATTCCCATGTTAACCATTTGCTCAACATCAGAGAAGCCTGGCATTAAGGAAACACATCTTATCACTAGATGATTCATTTTCCTTATCTTCCTCCTCCCTTCCAAGACCTATAGTTTAGCAGACTGAGGAACATAATTGTTTATAGACTCTACCACCCTCAATGACCATCATATCTAATCTGATTTCTAAGTACTGATTGCAGTGATTAACTACAACCCTTAATTATTTAATCAATAACCTAAATTCCACAGTTTTAAAAGAAACCTTTAACTCTTTTTTAAAATTCTAGTGCATTTCCTTTGTTAATTATTTCCTATTTGTCCTATAAGTAACTTGTTGTTATGGGAGCAACCTGCTAGTGGCTGCTGGGGATCTAATTCTGACCAGCAGAATAGATCCCTTCATATGAGAGGATGATAACAATATAAGGAACCTGAGAAGCAGTTGTATTCTCTGACCTTTCTCCTTTACCCTCTTGCCTGCAATTTATTTCATTCCCAATTCACAAAACAACATCTGTCTTAGTAAAGGCTGATTTGCATTTCCTTTAAGTGTGTTATGATTCACAGCTGTGAAGGCTTTCAGAGAATCAACCTGCCCCTTAATGGTACAGTCCCCTTTAACTCTATAAAGGGTTAACTCTTTACAGGCTTTCTGGATTTCACATTTAGACATGGTCCTTAACAACTTGTTCATATATATTTGTTTTCATGTTTTCTCCCTCATTAAACTATGAACTCTTTGACACCAGGGACTTTCTTTTGTCTCCTAATGTATCCCTAGTTCGTAGCACATGTCTGGCACATAGTAAGCACCTGATAAATGTTTGTTGACTGACCAAACAATTGTTTGGCTGGGAAAAGAGAAGGGAACAGACTTGGAAAGAGATGTGGACAATTGATTGTAATCTTCAGCTATTTGTTGGGTTGTCTGATGGAAAAAGGAAATTTGCTCTATTTGACTAGCGGACAGAAAAACTAGATTAATGGGAGGAAATTGTCTACAGGTTAGCTTAGCTAATAAGCTAATAAGACTAGCTGCTAGCTACATTTATGAGGGTTTTGAAACAAAGAACAGAAGGGAGAATAATAACTAGAAGTGTTCCCTCCCTTGGGTCCTTTGTCCCCCCTCTGCCTTTTTCTTCTCCCTTTTATTTGTGTAGTAAAGTTACACATACTCCTTGGCATATGTCCTTTGAGGCTAGGATTAAATCTCATAATGATGTGTGAGCAGAATGGATTTTGCTTGGAGAGAATTACCTTGGTCTGGCCCCTTTGAGCTATATTCTACCTAAGAAAGATGGCCTAGTATTTCATTCCAAGAAGCTGGAAGAAGAAAGGCTGAATGCCCTAGTACATAATCCCTTTCTTTTTCTTCTATGTATCTGGGAGTATAGGACTACTGAAAGATTTAGATCCCTAATGGGGCAAGATGGACCTTAGTTTCATGACTTGTGATGACCATGGTAAGAGTATTTTGAGAAATAACTCCATTGGACTTGGAAGTTAAAAGTCTTTAATTTTACAACTGCTGAGATTGGTATCCTTTAAATAGGAATGCTTGCAATCAATACTTGTCTTTTTATATACCTGAAATGCACCTCTCCCTTGATGTCCTATTGGTTCGGTACCAGAAGTCACACTCTATCAGGAGTGTGCAATTCCCCCACATGAGTGTGAATCTCCATTCCAGATTACATTATTACTCATTCCTTGGCAGTCACCATTTTGGGATGTAGTTCATTGTTTCCCCTGATTCCACATTAACTGAATCCTGTCCTGTCTGAAGAGTCTAATTCACCCATGTGAGTCTAAATCTCCTCTAATCACATCATTACATTTTCAACAACCCCCAAGCTGTTCTCTCTCCACTTTTAATTACAAGTGTTTATTATTCTAAATTTCCACCTCTGATTATATTATCTTTTAAAATTTTTATTTCCTTAAGGGACCAAAATGCAAAAATGTTTGTGGCAGCTCTTTTTGTAGTGGAAAGAAACTGGAAACTGAGTGGACGCCCATCAGTTGGAGAATGGCTGAATGAGTTATGGTATATAAATGTTATGGAATATTTTTGTCCTATAAGAAATGATCAGGAGGATGACTTTAGAGAGTCCTGGAGAGACTTACATGAACTGATGCTAAGTGAAATGAGCAGAACCAGGAGATCATTATATATGACAACAATACAACACAATCAATTCTGATGAATGTGACTCTTTCCAACAATAAGATGATTGATGCAAGTTCCAATGATCTTGTGATGAAGAGAGCCATCTACACCCAGAGAGAGGAATGAGGGAACTGAGTGTGGATCTCAACATAATATTCTCACTATTTTTGTTGTTGTTCATTGCATTTTGTTTTCTTACTCATTTACTTTCTTTTTTATCTGATTTTTTGTGTGCAGCAAGAGAATTATATTAATATGTTTATACACATTGGATTTAACATATATTTTAACATGCTTAACATATTGTATTGCTTGCCATTTAGGGGAAGGAATTGAGGGAAGGAAGAGAAAATCTGAAACACAAGGGTCAATGTTGTCAATTTATCCATGCATATGTTTTGAAAATAAAAAGCTCAAAAACTTTTTTTTATTTCCTTATTCCTAGCATCCTAGCCTCCATTTCTTTCTTTCTTTATTAATTTTTCAATTAATTAATTAATTAATTTTTAAAAAATTTAATAGCCTTTATTTACAGGTTATATGTATGGGTAACTTTACAGCATTGACAATTGCCAAACCTCTTGTTCCAATTTTTCCCCTCTTTCCCCCCACCCCCTCCCCCAGATGGTAGGATGACCAGTAGATGTTAAATATATTAAAATATAAATTAGATACACAATAAGTATACATGACCAAACCGTTATTTTGCTGTACAAAAAGAACCAGACTCTGAAATATTGTACAATTAGCCTGTGAGGGAAATCAAGAATGCAGGTGGGCAAAAATATAGGGATTGGGAATTCAATGTAATGGTTTTTAGTCATCTCCCAGAGTTCTTTCACTGGGTGTAGCTGGTTCAGTTCATTACTGCTCCATTGGAAATGATTTGGTTCATCTCATTGTTGAGGATGGCCAGGTCCATCAGAATTGGTCATCATATAGTACTGTTGTTGAAGTATATAATGATCTCTTGGCCCTGCTTGTTTCACTCATCATCAGTTTGTTTAAGTCTCTCCAGGCCTTTCTGAAATCATCCTGTTGGTCATTTCTTACAGAACAATAATATTCCATAATATTCATATACCACAATTTATTCAGCCATTCTCCAGCTGATGGGCATCCACTCAGTTTCCATTTTCTAGCCACTACAAAGAGCTAGCCTCCATTTCTTAGGCTTCAATTCTCTAACTTGTTTCATTTTATTGTGTTCCTACAATTTAATTTTTATTACCCTGTGGAAAGTAACCCCACATCCAGTTCTCAAAATATGAAAGAGGAAACAAAGTAGAAGAGACCAGAGGAGGTGGATGAAAATGGTAGTAGCTTGAACCCCCAACTATGATATAAAAAAACCCTAGGAGATAGTTCCTATATCTAGCCTTTCCCTCTGATTCCAATCACTTCTTTGAATGCTTGATAACCAATCCTGATGAGTTTTGAACTTGTGAACTTTTTAAAAATATATATTTTATTTGGAAAAAAAGAGTAAAAAAAAAAAAAAAAAGAAAACCAGAAAAGGAATGCAAAACAAAATAAAGAAAAACAAAAAGAACATTGTCATGTGCCCAGCAAAATATCAGGGACGATTCAATATTTTTATATATAACAAATTACCAGATCAAGAAAAAAATATATATATATACATATATATTAGAAAAAAATATATTCATGAATGCCCATTTTTTCATTACTTCCTTGTAATTTGCTCTTTGTTTCTCTGCTGCACACCTTATTTTTTTATTCTTTTTCTCCCTTTCATCTTCCCATTGTCCCCAAGCAAGCTACATTAAAAGATATACATATCTTTATTTTTTTTTAATTTAATAGCCTTTTATTTACAGGATATATACATGGGTAACTTTACAGCATTGACAATTTAAACCTCTTTTTAATTTTCACCTCTTACCCCCACCCCTCCCTAAATGGCAGGGACCAGTAGATTTAAATATATTTAAAATATAACTTAATAACAATAAGTATACATGACCAAAAATTATTTTGCTGTACAAAAGAATCAGACTCTGAATTATTGTACAATTAGCTTTGAAGGAAATCAAAAATGATTTTATAAATATAGGGATTAGAATTAATGTAATGGTTTTTAGTCATTCCCAGGTTCTTTTCTGGTATGCTAGCATTCATTCTGCTCCATTAGAAATGTTTGTTGATCTTGTTGCTGAGGATTGATCCATCAGAACTGGTCATCATCTAGTATTTTTTGAAGTATATAATGATCTCCTTTCTCATTTCACTCATCATCAGTTTGTTTAAGTCTCTCCAGGCCTTTCTGAAATCATCCTGTTGGTCATTTCTTACAGAACAATAATATTCCATAATATTCATATACCACAATTTATTCAGCCATTCTCCAGCTGATGGGCATCCACTCAGTTTCCATTTTCTAGCCACTACAAAGAGCTAGCCTCCATTTCTTAGGCTTCAATTCTCTAACTTGTTTCATTTTATTGTGTTCCTACAATTTAATTTTTATTACCCTGTGGAAAGTAACCCCACATCCAGTTCTCACAATATGAAAGAGGAAACAAAGTAGAAGAGACCAGAGGAGGTGGATGAAAATGGTAGTAGCTTGAACCCCCAACTATGATATAAAAAAACCCTAGGAGATAGTTCCTATATCTAGCCTTTCCCTCTGATTCCAATCACTTCTTTGAATGCTTGATAACCAATCCTGATGAGTTTTGAACTTGTGAACTTTTAAAAAATATATATTTTATTTGGAAAAAAAGAGTAAAAAAAAAAAAAAAAAGAAAACCAGAAAAGGAATGCAAAACAAAATAAAGAAAAACAAAAAGAACATTGTCATGTGCCCAGCAAAATATCAGGGATGATTCAATATTTTTATATATAACAAATTACCAGATCAAGAAAAAAAATATATATATATATATACATATATATTAGAAAAAAATATATTCATGAATGCCCATTTTTTCATCACTTCCTTGTAATTTGCTCTTTGTTTCTCTGCTGCACACCTTATTTTTTTATTCTTTTTCTCCCTTTCATCTTCCCATTGTCCCCAAGCAAGCTACATTAAAAGATATACATATCTTTATATAAAACATGTACACACACACACACACACACACACACATCATATAAATGGGTCTTTTCTATCCCTGCTGATTCTTTAAAATTTTTTTTGAGTTCTTCTATAAGTTCGCTCTAGATGGAGAGCCATTTCATATTATTCTGTGGGGTAGAAGGGTTTTTTTGTTTGTTTGTTTGTTTACTAAAGTGTCCTTCTCTGAAGATGAATCCCAGTCTTTCCTGTTCCTATAATATGTTTCAATGGTGGGGTTCTTTCTTCTTTGCCTTTTAATTTTTTTTAAATAAGAGGGATTAGTGTAAGCATCTCTAATTGTGGGGTGAGGAATGGTGCTTCAAGATTATCTTCAGCTCTCCCCTCTGATCAGGAACCCCAAATCAAGAGGTCTGTCCTCCTGCAAGTGCCCACAACTGGCAGTGTCCCTCATCCACTGCTTCTGCACTAATCAGGTGTTAGTTCCTTCTTGCACAACAGCACAGCTAGGCCTGACATTCCCAAGCAGAGGTTCACTTCTCTTCCAGACTCAGACTCCAACTTCACAAACAGTATGGGAGGTGAAAGTTTCTGAAGTTGCTGCTGAGGCTTCACTCACCCAACTTGCCCTAGGGCTCCTCACTTGTTTCTGTAGAACTAGCCTGGAGGGGTTTGCACTTCAACAGGTTAATCCCCAGCCCTGAGTCTTTCTTCAAATCTTTTTGGGTGGTATCAGGAGGATCCCTGTTCTGCCCCAAATCTTCTTGATTTTTCACCATTCTATATTCTCCCTGAGTTGCAATTTTTTTTCTATTTGTGAGGAAAATTGGGAGAGCTTGAAATTTACCAACCTATTCCACCATTATCCCAGAATCCTCCTCCCGTAAACTTTTCTCTAATTTTTCTTTCCATGCCCCAGGAATAGGGAGGGTATTGGATGAGAGAAAATAATAAATATTTGTGAAGTGCCTACTATGTGCCAGGCATGTGCTAAGTGCTGAGGATAGAAATTAGCAAAAGACATTCCCTGTCTTCAAGAAGTTTACAATATAGGGCAGCTAGGTGACATAGTGGTTAGAGCACCAGCCCTGAAGTCAGGAGGACCTGAATTCAAATTTGACCTCAGACACTTAATACTTCCCAGCTGTGTGAGTCTGGGCAAGTCACTTAACCCCAATTGCCTCAGGGGGAAAAGTTTATAATATAATGAGGGAAAATAACAATTCAATTCATTAAACTTTTACTAAGCTCCTGCTGTGTGCCACCTAATGTTTTAAGTACTGGGCATGCAAATAAGAAAAAGAAAGTCCCTGCCCTCAAGGAGCTTTCAGTCTAATGGGAAGAAGACAACACATATAAGGAAGATGGGGAACACCAGGGGCTGCCCAGTGTGGAGACATCTTGTTTCTTGAATCTCAAAACAAGAAGAGTTGCAGTTGATAAATTGAGATTGAACTTGAAAATCCAAATCTTGCCCTCTATAAAGAAAAGCTTTGAGTGGAGTTTAGTGCTCTGCCTCCCAGCCCTCCAATTAGAGGAGAGAGGAGACTGAAGAACTATAAAGGTGTAAAATATCTAAGACTGAGTTAGCAGCATTAAGATAGGAGGTCACATAATTAGTTTATCCTGGGAGGGAAATCTTGTTCCGAAGAGTTCAAAGGAGCAGAGCTGCAAATTAACAAAAACAAAAACAAAAAAAGGAAGTTGAAAGGAAGGTATTGGGACTGAAAGCAAGAGGTACCAGGTCATGATTTTGTGGAGTCTTAGCAGAATAGCTTATGGGAAATGAAAAGTTGGTTGAAAAATTCTGAGGCTTCTATAAAGTGAGGCATTGGGAAGAATTTTGTGCTCTTCCCTCTAGCTCTTTAATCAGAGTGAAAAGGCAGTCAATGATACTGAGGAGATTGTTGTGTCTAATTTTTGTGACCCCATTTTGACCCAATGTGAACTCATTGGGGTTTTCTTAACAAAAATACTGAAATGGTCTACTATTTCCTTCGTTAGCTCATTTACAGGAAATTGAGGCACACAAGGTTAAGTGACTTGCCTCGGGTCACACAGCTAGTAAGCATCTTGATGAGAATCCTGACATCTGTTTATTCTCTCCTTTTTTCCAGGATATGCTAAATCTCACATTTCCCAGTTAATTTCCCAGATTGTCTTATTACCATAGTTAAATAACCATGATGTGCCCAGACTGCCTTGATAGGCATCTTTAAGATAACTATGATGGCAATCACAAGCTTTATCACACTGCTTTTGTTAGTATTTTCAAGGTAATCGCATTATCTCAATATACATCCTTGTTCCCACCTTCATTTCCCCTCCTCCCCTGAGAAACCTCCAAGGTCATATTTCCCATATAAAAAGACGTGCTTATGATGAACATTTTTGCTAAATCCTTTTCAGGACTAAGTCCACTATGAAATACTTTCTCCCTTCTTATAATGTGGCATTTTTCTCCTTCCTTTATAGTTAACTCTGGTCAGTCTGCTAAACTCCTTTATGGATTTATCCTGTCAATCAATGGTATACTTATACCTCATGGTATATTCCTTTAATGGTGTTTTCCAACCCCTTTCCTTGCTAACTCCATTGCTCTCTCAAATCTATTTCTATTTACCACTCCTGGTGACTATTTTACCTCTTCATTTTGTTGGTAACTTCTTCTCTTAAATAAAGGTACTTTTTGGCAAAAAGAAAGCCCACTCTTCCCATTAATGCTGTGTGTCTGTGTTGCTGAGTGGGGAGAATGAGCCTCAAGTTTATTGGGGGAGAGGGACAGCAATTTGTTGCCACATCCTTTCATTAAATACCACTGCTTTGGGGGGGGGGGGGGAAACCTCCAAGTCCTAAGAATGAAGTCATTATGTTATGGAAGGATTTTTAAATGCAAGGTGGAGGTAGTACCATACAGAGATTTCCAGAAATCCCATTATTCAGAGCAATATTTTCTTTTCTTTTCCCATAGACTGAGTTTTGATTCAGGTTAGTGAAAAAAACCAATTCAACCAAGACCAAGGAAATGAGGAGGGAATCTAGCACAAGCATTAGAAATAATTTTTCCAGTAGTCATCATGGTCAGTAACTAGAGTAGACTACTATCTATATGCTCCCTTGTTATTTATTCATTAATTGACAACTGATTTTTCTTGTAAAAATCAGAAGAATAAGCCAGATATGTATGTATAAATTAAACAGCTTCATAAGAAGTACAACTAGAAATTACTCTGTCATACTGAGAGACCAAAAACTCTCAGGGTTAAAAAACTAGTCTCAGAACCAGATAAGTCTTGGCAGTTTGATGGAAGAGCAACCCCTAAAATAATATTGAACAGATGCAATTTATCAATTAGATGTAAATTGGGCGTTACCAGAAATTTTGTTCCAGTGGAATGAGCTAATAGCAAAGTCAGACCTAAAATAGATAACCCTTCCTTTACTGTAATCTTCACCTACATTACTCAGTGGTCACTAGACAAATTCCTTCCCAGGAAGGGCTTAAAGGTACAAGAGGTAGCATTATTGAGTAGTGGCTTGTTAAAAGGAAGGAGGTCAAATTGTCTATCTAACCCTCCTGAAAAAATAGAGGTGACATTCTCTCAGAAACCTCTAATGAGGTAAAGATTTCGTATTTGTTATTATTGTTCCATAAGAAACGATCAGCAGGATGATTTCAGAGAAGTCTGGAGAGACATATGAACTGGTGCTGAGTGAAATGAGCAGAACCAGAAGATCATTGTAAATGGCAACAACAAGATTATATGATGATCAATTCTGATGGGACTTGGCTCTCTTCTATAATGAGATGATTGAGGCCAGTTCCAATGATCTTGTGATGAAGAGAGCCATCTACACCCAGAGAGAGAACTGTGGGAACTGAGTGTGGACCACAACATAACATTTTCACTCTTTTTGTTGTTGTTTGCTTATATTTTGTTTTTTTTATTATTTTTTCTTCTTAATCTGATTTTTCTTATGCAGCAAAATAATTATATAAATATGTATATATATATATATATATATATATATATATATTGGACTTAACATTTATTTCAATATGTTTAACATATATTGGATTACTTGTCCTCTGGGGGAGGGGGAGGGAGGAGGGAAAATTTGGAGCACAAGATTTTTCAAGGGTTAATATTGAAAAATTATCCTTGCATATGTTTTGAAAATAAAAAGCTTTAATAAAAAAAGGTTTTGTATTCTTCTCTCTTCCAACCCCCAGGGAAAGGAGTTGGTGTGGTCATTGGACAGAGCTAACTGGATGATACAATTCTTCTACACAGGGGAGTTCTCAGCACTAATTCTGGTCCTGAGATAAATGAAATGCAAGATGTTACATTACTACAACTGCTCCTACCAGGGATAGGGATCATTGATTGACTGAAATATTATCTGTGTTGTAGCCCTGGTGTTCCTCATTCTTCTACTCACCATAACTGATTTATATCAGTATTCTCACTGGGAACTGCAAAGATTTGGTACCACCAAGCAAATGGATCAGATCATTAAAGGTGTAGGATATAGCCAACTGAAACCTAGAATTTCTAGTCTTCATTCTCTTGCTGCTGTGATGAAGCAACTTGGTGGCTCATTGGGTAGAAAGCTGGGTCTGTCAGGAAGATGTGAATTCAAATCCCACTTCAGATACTATATATGTTGCCCAATTTCATACAGATTTAATCTCGGTTTGGAGGATAATAGTAGCACCTACCTCCTAGAGTTGTGAAAATCAAATGAACTGATATTTGTAAAGCGCTTGGTACAGAGTAGATGCTTAATAAATGCCTGTTTCCTTCCTTATCCCATAGTTGGTCATTCTTAATAGGAGACTTTGATTCTGCTTTCATTTTTTTTTATAAGAGGGATGCACTTATTCCTTTTTTCTTCTTCAAAAAATGTCATATTTTTGGAGGATCTAAAGATAGACACAGTGAAATATCAGAGGGGAGGACAGTGCCTCTGGTTCCTCCCAGACTCACTAGTATTAGAAAAGAGGGGAATTAAGCCTTCAGTGGGAAAAAAATCCTCAAGTCTTGATTTCCCCTTTGAAGCCACTGAATGAAACCACAGAGCACACTGTTTTGCTGTTGTTTTTCTGTTTTTACTCTCCTACTTTTAGAGAGATTGGCAATAGTTATGACCTTGTAAGCATCAAATGTCAAGAGAACAGCCTATCAGAAGTGTCAGAGCCCATGCCAAGATCTGCTAGAAACCAGATAAGAAGAAGCAAAGTCTTAAGTAACCTGTTTGATCCAGCAGAGTGGATCAGATGAGGAGACTGGGGGTAAGGGACTTGCCCAAGATCACTCAGCTGATAAGTTATCTGAAGTCATATTTGAACTCAGCTCTTTCTGACTCGAGTTCTACTGAGCTCATTCACCAAGATCCCTTTTTGCAGCTATGCTACCTGAGTGCCTATCTAAATGAGATAGATTCTTTGATTCTATAAAAGTGCATCTCCTCCAAAAAGTCTTTTGTGTGCCCTTCCCCTAAAGGATCTACCCATTTTGACCTCATGCAGCACTCATCACACACCATTGGGTATTATGGTTACCTACAGACCCTGTTGTAAGTGTAGCCTGAGGACCCAAAGTGGGTCCTCAAAATACCCTTAAGGAGCCCTTTGGGTCAGCATCTACTAAAATGCATCTCCCATGTTGTAGTTTTCTTTCTAACAAACCAAAGCTAAGGACAAATTAACTTAAAGCAAAACATTTAATTACATAGAATTACCAGAAAATAACGCCCTTCTTTCCCCCAACTGCAGGGGCCACCATCTCAGCTAAAACACTTCTGTGTCTTAAATTACTCTCAGCCCACTATCCTGGATGTCCACAACTGCTGACCTCCTCTGGATTCCTCCTTGGCCATTGAGCTGCTACTGCCACCTCTTGATTCTTTTCTGGATTGCAGCTACTGGACAGGTGCTTATCACTCCTCTCTTGAGGGCTCCAACTGCATCCAGGGTCATCTATAATCATATTAATCTATATCTTGCCAGGGAGTACAGATAGCTGTGGAGGAAAAAGTGAGACTAGTGACTTTGCACAGCCCTCCCTCACTTAATTCCAACTCCCTTGTATGTCATGGCATCACATCCTTGGTACCCCATGGTCCTCTTTGAGAAAGAAGGACAAACCACCACCTCTGGGAGTAGAGCTGCCCCACTAGAGACCCAACTGGATAGTTGGGCAACACCTTTCTTTCTTTCTTTCTTTCTTTCTTTCTTTCTTTCTTTCTTTCTTTCTTTCTTTCTTTCTTTCTTTCCTTCTTTCCTTCTTTCTATCTTTCTTCCTCTCTTCCTCCCTCTCTCCTTTTTTCTCTCTTCTTTCTCCTCTCTCTCTCTCCTTATCTCTCTCTCTCTCTCTCTCTCTCTCTCTCTCTCTCTCTCTCTCTCTTTCTCTCTCTCTCTCTCATATCATGCTCTTCCCAGGTGCTCTTCCCAAAGGAATATAACTTTTTTTCATCACTTAAACCTCCCAAGATATCTTGGGTACCAGCTAGATTTTTTTCTTAAGGTCCATGCCTTAAACTTAAATCACTCGGACTTTAATTGGTCAAAAATAGGTCCAGGATGAGCCCCAGTAGGTCATTGTTTGGGATCTGATTGACTCCAAATGTATGTAAATAGCAACTTTCTGTTTTGACTATAGGATCTTTCCCTCCCAGATTGTTATAGGTTTTTTTAAACTTGGTTAAAAAAAAAGTCCATCTTTGTGTCAGCTGCTACCTAGCCTTATTCATGCATACGTTTTGAAAATAAAAATCTTTAATTAAATTAATTTTTTAAAAAGAGAGGAATCAGATGGGTGTGGATAGTTGGTGGTTTTTGAACTCTACTTTCAAAGATCTGAGTTAAGGAGAGAATAACATATACATTTAGAAAGATATAAAAGTCTAAATTCATAAAGAAATAAAAACATGAGAGGGTAAGGTATGGGGGAGGGTCCATAGGTAGTATAAAAGGGTGTATATAATAAATTGAGGTTTAGTAGTACCAGATCTAAAACTAAATTACAAAGCAGTAATTATCAAGACTATCTGGTATTGGCTAAGAAACAGAAAGGCACATTAATGGAACAGAGTAGACATACAATCAGCAGCAAAAAATATGTAGTTACCCAATGTTTGACAAGTGTGCAGATTTACATCTTTGGGATAAGAATTCATTATTTGGTAAAAATCACAGGGAAAACTGGAAAGTAGTCTGGAAGAAATTGGGCATGGACCAATATCTTACACCATTTACCAAGTACATGACCTAGATATAGAAGGAGACATTACAAGAGAATTTGAAGAACATGAAACCTATTACCTATCACACTTATGCATAGGTGAACAATTTATGAACAAAGAGGAGATATAAAGTATTGTGAGATATAAATGATGACATTAAATAAAAAAGAAGTTACACAAATAAGACAAATGTGGCCAAGATCAAAAGGCAAGCAAAACATTGGGGGTGGGGGGGAGGATTGTATAGACATTTCTCCAGATAAAGGTCATATCTCAAATATAAAGAACTTTGTCAATTCTTTGAGGAGAATCATTCCCCAATCGATAGTCAAAGGATATGAATAGTTTTCTGATAAAGAAATTAAAACAATTTATATTCACAAGAAAAATTTTCTTGATCATTATTGATTAGAGAAACACAAATTAAAACAAACTTGAGGTATCATTTTACATCTATCAGATTGACTAAAGTGAAAGAAGGGAAAAGCAACAAATAATGGAAAAAATGTGAAAAAATTGAGACTTGAATTCATTGTCAGTGGATCTGTGAGCAGATCCATCCATTTTGAAGAAAGATTTGGAATTATGTCCAAAAGATTATTAAACCTTTGACCTTTACAATATCTTGACCTAGCAATTAGCTCTGTTTGGTGATCAGGGAAAATGAAAAAGAACCCACATGTTCTAGCAACTCTCTTTGTAGTGGCAAAGAATTGAAAGTTATGAAAATTTCAATCAACTGAGGAGTGGCTAAACAATTTGCAAGATATGGTCATAATATTGCTATAATATAAATTTATATATTAATATAATATAATAATGCTATAATAAATGATGAATTCAATGATTTTTAAAAACAAGTTTTTTTATCTTCTTCCCTGAAATAATGAAGAGTGAAATGATCAGAACCAAGAGAATATTCTATACAATAACAGCATGTTGTCTTAAGAAGTATAAGCAACCAAGTCATTCTGACTATTACTATTATAAATACCAAAAATAACCTCAAAGATCCTTTGAAGGAAGATGCTGTTTGAAAGGAATATTGCATAGTGAAGGGAATGAGCGGTTTGAAAAGAATATGGCTGTGGTATAGGGAATGATGAGCTGGTTTATTTAGAAAAGCACAGAAAGATGTGGATTTATGAAGAAAGATGCTATGCCCCTTCAGAGAAACAGATGATAGGAGGAAATAAGCATTGTAAGGTTTTATATGTGTGTGTTTCAGTGTATATGAGTATATATGTGAATCTTTGTAGATATCTATGGATATGTTTAAGAAAAGAGAATTTATAATATAATAAATATATACATATATATATACATACATCTCTGTCCCTAATTGTAGTCTTCTTTTGGATAGAGGGTTAGAGGGGAGAAAAAAATAAAGTGAAAAGTACGCAGCAGAGAAAAGAAAGGCAATAAAAAGGCAAAGAAAAGCTGGATAGCTATGATAACAATAAGTAGTGGTAATTATATAAGTTTTCTTGAAACAGAAATCTATTGTTTTATAGGAATCCTTTTTTATGGTCTCCTACATACATGGCAATTATTTTTCTTTCCTCATTTTGTATTGAAGTCTAAAATAAGTTTATTTTTTACAAAAAAAAATAATAACAACAAAAACTAAAACTTAAAAAAAGAATAGAGAAGTTGAGATCCCAGTTCTTCAGACTCCTCATTAGAGAGGTCCTTTCTACTTCTCTATACTGCTTCTTATCCATTCATCCTGACATTCATTTAGTACATCCTATCTACAGAGAAATGGGATCAGGCAATAGGATCATAGAATTTACAACTGGAAGTTAACTTGGAGATTAACAATCCATATGTTTTAAATACAAGAATAAATAAGACCCAAAGAATATACATAACTTGCCTATAATTAAAGAGGCAGCAGCTCACAGAGCTGAGATTCTGACTCAGGATCACTGACTCTGAGTCACTTGCTTATTCCAAGTATTTTTTCTTATTCCTAAGATCCAGAATTGCCCCTCGGGCAATTCACAGTCATGTCTGGGTTTCCCATGGAGAGGTCTAGATAGGGAAGGAACTCGGAAGAATTGGCCACCACTGAGAGGGGAGCCTGCATTATTATTCAGATCCACAGGATCATTTGCCCAACTGTCCTAGAGGGCAGGACTGGAGGAAGGTCCTCTGGGAGGGGGCCACTGACCACTGCCTTTATTCCACTCAGACAAGTGGGATGGGAATGGAAAGCTAGAGAACTGTGGGTCATTGTTCCAGTCCATCATGCCATGGGGCAGATTTTATTGGCTGTCTGGAAGTCTTGCCAAATTTGCAGCAGCTCCTGGGGCTGGAATCCATGAACAAGAGCAAGTTGGTGATAGACACAGTGTTCATATGCAATTCGAAACACCAGGAAGGATCCGGGGGGAGGAGGAGTGGGCTTCACCCCGAGCTGCTGTAGGCACAAGCCCACAAAGACATCCTCCAAAGAGATGACCTTGAGACTCTGGGCTAGAGCCAGAATCCTGAGAGCTAAGGATCCAGACAGAACATAGCCAGGACCCCCACAGTAGGGGGGATATATGTCCTGCAAGTACAATTCTGGAGGCATGTACCACTTGTGATCTGGATTCCGAATAGGGCCTTTACCTCTGTAGATGTAACCTGTGATAAAGTCAGGCCGTGGAGGTCCATTGGGCTGAAGCACCTGCTGTACCAGAAAGCTGGGGTTTAGAAAGACATCACTGTCCACCTTGAGCACATAGCGGGCATCAGGACAGTACTGGGCCATCCACTCCAAACCCATGAGGACCTTGAGAGTCAAGTTGTGATAGGTATCCAGGAAGCCCACCTGGAGGAGATCCCCATGCTCCCTGTCCTCTTCTTGGAGGAGTTCATGAAGTTCCTTGGTGAACAGGGGTGGGGGCAGACCAAGAACAAAGAGGTGTCGGATGATCACACCCAATTCTAAAGTCTCATTGCCCCAAGTTTCCCGGATGGCTTGGCGTCTCCCTACATCCTGAGGTTGGGTCATCACCAGCATGAGCAGGAAGGGGGAACCTCTGGGACCCTCACACTTGTCAGGGTGATTGAGTAGAAAAGGGTAGGGGTAAGGGTACTTCAGCTGCAAGGGATGTGGTGTCTGAATCTGCCACTCAAACTTCCTTAGAGGAAGATTCAAAGTATCCTCAGCCAGTTCTGTGGAGTCCAAGGGCAACAAATCCAAGGAAGGAGTCCCGAAATCTACAAACTGACCCACCAGTAGTAGTAGCAGCCCCCCAAAGGCTGTGCTCAACAGAGCTCCCCATACCAGGCACCTCCTGATCAACTTCATGGTGCAACCGTTGTCCTGAGTAAAGAGGAGTGAGATGGCTTGTCAGTGATGGGTGCAGGATTCCCCAAGCATCCAGTTCCTTCCCCTCCCTAGGTGAGTAAGCTAGGAGGCCCCAGGATTTATAGATCCGGGAACAATGGGAAAGATAAAGACAGGAGAACGGGAAAAGGTTCCACTCCCTGCACTTTATGCTAGGCTAGCTGCCAAGTTAGCATTACAAGAACAGGAAGGGAGGCAGGTCAGAAGAATTAGGGAGCTTGCACTATAGGGGATCAGGGATGGGAGGAACCCTGAACTGGGAGTCCAGGGCTCTGAATTTTAGACTCAGCTCAGCCACTGGCTCAACATGGACAAGTCAAACCTCCTCTTGGGGCTTCAGGTTTCCTCATCTGACTGGAGGGCTCCATTGTGCCAGTGTGGAAGCAGTTAACTGAGTGTCCAACCACAGGTTATGCAAAGGGGAGGGACAGGATCTGTCCATGTGGGCCCCTTCAGAAAGCTCTGGTATAAAAAGCAGGAATCATTTGAATTTGTCCCCAATTCTTGCTTTGCTTTGTTCCTCTCCTGTCTAAATTTCTCCCTTCCTCCCACTCCTACAAGCAGCCTCAGCCCCTGACCCTTGAGCTCATCCTGGGGAGATAAGATCTAACTCTAAAAAAGCCAAAGTTTTTCCCCCTACCCCACTCTACTCCCATCTACCCCAGCCCATTTCCCAGAGTTTCAGTTTCCCACAGATCTGAAAGGAGGCAGACTCTTGGGTGATTACTCTGAAAAACCCAGAATCTGCACTATTAATGCAAACTCATTCTCCCAGATTTCTCCCCTTTCCTTGATTCCCCTCCCCTCTAGCCCAGCAGGATCCTTACCTTCCTTTGTCAGAAAGTCAGGGATGTGGTGTCAGCAGGACAGCTCACAGGGGACTGCCACTCTCTGTCCAGGTAGGTACTGATATGAGAGGAGTGAGAAGGTGGGAGTGGGAGGAACCCTGCTGGCCTCTGAGACATGCAATATGGGGTGGGGCAGATAACCCAAGTCACTAGTCAGTTTGGTCTGGCCTGGAATCCAGCTGACTGGACATTGTCCGCAGGGGATGGAAGGTGGCAGAGGCAAAAAGTCTTTGGGAGGAGGTGCTATGGGGGAGGAGAGGGAGGAAGGGTGTGATCAGGTACTGGAGCACTGGCTCCAGTGATGACCCTGCTATAATAACAGCAAGAGCAACTAACAGCCAATATTTATAGAGAGCTTTAAGGTTGACAGTATGCTTAATTTACACTTTCTCATTTTAATCTCAAAAAACAAAACAATAACCCTTTTTTTTAGGATGTTATTTAATTGTTTTCAGTCATGTCCAATACTTTGTGACCCCATTTGGCATTTTCTTGGCAAAGATATTGGAGTGGTTTTCCATTTTCTTCTCCAGCTCATTTTACAAATGAGGAAACTGAGGTGAACATGATTAAGCGATTTGTCCAGGATTACTCAGCAAGTATCTGAGAATGGATTTGAATTCAGTTCTTCCTGACTCCAGGCTTGGTGCTCTCTACATTGTACCACCTAGCTGCCCCCATCAGACTGGTTGCAGAGTTCTAATTGTTCTACCATAACAACTCTCAAAAACCATCCTCTCAGCACCAAGCTATCTGCCTTTGTGAAAAGATTGACCATATCAACAAATTCATATCTCAAAAGTATTTCTGCATTAGAAGAGCTCTATGCTAGGTCCTGGGGGAAATATAAAGTTTAGATGAGACATAGTTTCAATGTAGTAGAAGAATAAGACAACTACAGATGACAAAAATACATAAAATTGAATGATCTTTCTAAATCTGGAGCCAAAGAACTTAATTTAAATCCTATCTTTGATACTTGTTGACATTGGCCAAGTTACAATAACCCTTTTGAGATAAACACTATAATCACATTTTGGTTGTAGAGGAGGAGGCACTGAATCATTTCACAGGAGTCACCTCTGTGACAATTTTTCACTCCCATGCTGATGTACCTGTTCTTACCTGAGCACTAGAAAAGAAAGATGAGATAGTACCAATCACCAAATAGTAGTACCAATTAGTCTGGACCCTCATCTGGCTCAGTCTAGGGTTTAAAATGTAAAATCATTCTACCCAGTGTCTTCAAAGTATTAGTGCAGTTTTCAGCTACTAAATTCTAAAATGCAACACTTAAAATATTTTATTTCATAAATTTAACTTAACTTGACTTCTCTTTAGTCCCCATTTCTCATCCCCTTCCCCTTCCCAACTTCCTGGGACCCAAAAAGATAATACATTCACATTTTGCTTTAAAAAAGTCATTTTATAAAATAAGATTTTTTTAAAAGTTAGAGTATTAAAACTCCCAATTGATGGCAACAGGTCCCTTTTAGGGAAGAAGCAAATGGCATTAGTGCCTATTTATTTTTTTAACATGGTTAATTAAAATTAAAACAGAGTCTCTTCTAAAAGTCTATCTCACATGAATCAAAGATCTATTCACACTTTCCAGAATAGACAACTTTAAGTGAGTCATTTCAATTCTAAATCATTAGAGAAAGTTTACCTTGGGTATGACATGGTAACACTGGGAAGAAAGGGGGGAAATGTCTTTTTGTTGATCCAATTAAGAAATTTCCCTTTGTGAGTGTTTGGATTTTTTCTGCCCAGCTTGAAAGGGGAATTGTTAAAGAAAGTAGAGTTGGTATGATACTTGGTTCTCAGCATTATAGTGATCCAAGACAATTCCACTGGATTTGGGTGAAAAATGTCATCCACATCCAGAAAGAGAACTATGGAAACTGAATGTGGATCAAAGCATACTATTTTCATCATTTTTTGTTTTTTTTCTTGTGATTTTTCCCTTTTTTGTTCTGATTTTTCCTTCATCTAACTTAATATGGAAATAAGTTTAAAATGATTGTACATGTATAACCTATATCAGATTGCTTGCTGTCTTGGGGAGGGAGTTAAGGTATAGAGAAAGAGAAAAAATTTTGGAACTAAAAATCTTACAAAAATGAATGTTGAAAACTATATTTACATGTAATGGGAAAATTTAAATACTATTGAGGAAAAAACCCAAGAAAGTAAAGTTGTTTTTTTAAAGAAAGATATATTCTCCATGGATATTCAGCCATCAACATTATTGCTCCAGAAACCCTAAACTTAAACTCCCTCTTATCAATTTACTTTGCTGTAGAATTTCATCTTTTGTTTGATAGCTCATTTCAAAACTTTACTTTCACCAGGGGAAAGTCACCTTTAGACTCTGATTGAAATGAATTATCAGTCACCACCCACACCTCCCAACATCACAGTCACAAAATTGGGCATGGGGAAGAGACAGAATCATCAGGTGGCAATAGTGAGCCCACTTTTACTCCTGGAAATAAAGTGGCTACTTTTTGGCAGCCTGGCCAGTAAACTTTACAGCCTAATGACTATAAGTCTTGGTGCTGCTCCCAGTGGCCTCCAAAGCCTCTTACTAGTGTTGCAAGTTCACTGTTTGCATTGTATGTCCAATGGGCTTTTCCAACTACCTAAAACTGAGGCTGGCAATTATTTTTTTCTGTAAAAGGCCAGATAGTCAAAAGTTTTGATGTCCAAGAGGCAAAATTGAGAGTATTATATAGGTACTCATAAAATAAGGGAGAAAATTTCCACAAATATTTTATTGATATAATTTATAATATAACAATAATAATAAAGTATAATTTTTGTAATAGAGATCTATCAATAGGAAGAATGGGATTCTTTTTTTTGTGGGGGGAGGGGGGGATAACCCTTCACTTAAAATTTTTCAGTCATTCAGTCATGTCTGATTTGTGACCCTGTATACCATATTTTCCATGGGATTTTCTTAGCAAAGGTACCGAAGTAGTTTCCCAATTTCTTCTCCAGTGAATTAAGGTCAGCAGAGGTTAAGTTTAGGATCATAGAGTTGGTAAGTGTGTGGAGTCAAATTTGAACTCAGGTCTTCCTCACTCTAGGCCCAAAACTCTATCCACTGAACTATATAGCTGTCCTTCACTTAAAATTAGTGTTTCATATAATCAGAATTGATTGCAAATATTCTTCTGTTAATATTGACTTGTTATGAATTGTATGTGTTTTCTCTTTAAAAATATCTTTTAAAACAGATAGGCACTGCCAAGTACTCATATCAAACCATATACACATGATTTTTTGGGGAGGGTTTTGTTTTGTAATTCTCCTTTTTATTTATTTGTATTTTTTATTACACTTTAAATTCTGATTTATCTCCCTCCCTTTCTCCCCACCACCATTTGACATTAGATAGACAGACAGATAGATACATAAATAGATAGATGGATGGATGGAAGGAAGGAAGGATGAATGGATGGATGGATAGATGGATAGGTACATAGGTAGATAAATAGAAAGAAATATAGAAAGGTATGTAAAACAATACCATAGACACTTCTGTATTTCAGTTCTTTCCCTGGAGGTAGATAACATCCTGCTTCCTAGGTCCTTTGTAGTTGATTTGAGTATTTATAATATTCAAAATAATTTATTCATTCACAGTTGTTCTTTGACCAGTATGTTGTTGTATGTAGCATTCACTTAGTTCTGCTCATTTCACTCTTGATTATTTCATTTACATCCTGCCATATTTTTCTAAAAGCCCATGATTTTTAGGTGAACACATTCATAGCTTGAAAAGCATTTTTAGAATTTTATTAACTTCTCTGGATATTTGCCTTTTAGCATGTTATTACATTGCAGCTTAATCATGTTCAGTTCAAGGATAGATGAATGCTCTTCCATTGTGTAACTAAATGGGTTTTGAAATATGGAAATGTCTTTTACATTTGCATCAAATCTTCATGGCTCAGAGCTTCATGAGCTCATAAAATATATCCATCATAAATTTGTGTGGAAGTGGAGAGCTACCATCTTGTTTTATTTTTTGATACTCCAGGTAGTATAAAAAGCAACTTCACATTACTTCTAATTCAATAATATTAGTGGTGTTGCTCTTTTTTAGTGATGTCCAAGTCTTCATGAGTCTAACAGGGGCTTTCCTGACCAAGCCACTAGAGTTGTTTTCCATTTTCTTCTCCAGTTTATTTTACAAATGAGGAAACTCGGCAAACAGGGATTAAGTGACTTTGTCCAGGACAAACAACTAGTGTTTGAGGTCACAGTGGAACTCAGGTCTTTCTGATTTCTGGCCCTGTGTTCTCTACTAAGCTACCTCCCTGTTCTTAATAAAATTGATCTACATTGAGGCAGCTAGATGGCCCAGGACTCAGCAGGACCTGAGTTCAAGTCCAGCCTCAGACACTTAACAGGCAAGTCACTTAGCCCCAATTGCCTCAGAAAATAAATAAACAAATAATGATAATAATAACATTAATCCAAATCAAATTGACTTGACTACAGGGTAAGTTTTAAATATAAATGTAGTATTATCTTGCAATTTTAGAATGAAATGGTTAAGAAATAGTATCAAGTCTATAGCAAAGGTTATTTCCAAAGGCATTCAAAATTTCATAATAGTGATTAAGGGTGGTTCTTCACATTCAGAAAAATGTGAATCTTGATCTTGATCTCAAAAAATCATGACAAAACCTTGTATTTCTCTTCTTTTCTTTTTTTTGGCACAATAGCTTATTGTCATATGTGGAAGTTTAGCAATACACCTTTGAAATTCTATTGCATTATAACTGAATCTCTACAGTTTTTGTGTTCAAGTACCACTTATGGTCTCCATCCCAATTATTCACCCCTGCCTCTGTTACCACAGACATCGCATATATCAATGAACTTGGCTGCATTCTTATAAAGCTTTATTATGGACACACATTTGAATTGGATATATATTTTTTTTATTTTTTCAACCACCTATAATATTTTTTAATTTATTTTTTAAATGCAGGGAAGATTTTATTTTACATTCTTGTATGAATGGGTGCTTAGGTTAGTAGACATATTTTTGAAACCACAAAAACAATTTCTAAAAAAATAAAAAAAAAACATTCTTACATTATGGGCTACACAAAAATAGCCTGCAGGACAGCTAGCAGAGTGGATATAGCATTAACCCTGGAATCAGAAGGATCTGACTTCAAATCCAGCCTCAGAAAAAAATGCTTACTAGCTGTGCAATCCCATGCAAGTCACTTAAACTCAACTGCCTCAAAAACAACAATCGGCAGCCTGGAATAGGCCCATGGACCATCGTTTACTCCTTGAAGAGGCCAAAGTGTCCTCCACCATTTGGACACTAAGAACCCTAAATCTAACCTAACTCAGACTCCAAAAGCACAAGAGAGAAAAGTCACAAGCCAGGAAGGACTAAGCCCAGGTGAAAGCTTTCTGTAGCTGCCTTACTGCTGCATGATTTCCCTTCCCAGGGTCACCCTGCATGGTACAAAAGGTAACTCCCTTCCTAGGCTTTCTGCAGGCCACACTGTGTGAGACAATTAATAACCTTCTATGACAACCCTGGTCACTTTTGCTGATGAGCCATCCCACTCTCACTTCCATTCCTGTGGAATAAGAAGGAATGCAAGGAGATTAATTGTCCTGTAATGGCCATCTCAGGGAAGCAATGCTTGTAATTACCCTGAATGTTTGGAGAACTCCAGGGATCTGAGTGTTTGGGCCTTGAGAAGACAAATTTTCTGATTGTATCTGGCCTTGTAAAGGCCAATGGTAGATAAATCCATTCCTTTAGAATTTTAGTGATCCTTTTGTCCATAACAGTGGCAGTTCCAGGACAAAGGAGAAGCAGATTCCAACTAGTTCCCTCATCCTTCAGCCCCCCCAGGTGACATTTTTGCACCTCTAAGAATATCAGAAAAGGGCAGGGAAGAGACTCATTTTCCCTAGCTTCATCAGGGCTCTTTGGTGATCTCTCCTCTAGCAGCTAGAATAGGAGGATTCTATTAGACAAAATTGGACCTGAGTGGGCCTTTGGCTGCCCTTTCTAGTTTCTTTTTCTTTTCTTGAATAGACAGTCAAGTATCTACCTCGAGGCTTGCAGATGACTTTTTGGATTAAAGAAGTTTTGGGTCCTTTTAGTGAAAGTGACTAGCAACAAGGGGAGTATCTTTAATTAGATGTTCTAGGTAGCCAGAGGATAAAGATTTGTATGGAGATGAAAGGAAAGGTAAAATCCTTTAAACTACTGAGTCCTTTCACTAAGTCTTATAAACTACTTTAAGTTCTGATGAGATTCAGTATCAGCCTCCCAGTAGATTGTCACAGTAATTGTAAGTTAAGTTACTGAATCTTGTTTTAAGTCATCACATCAATGCACACCTTGCGATTTCATTTGTTTGGTTTTGTTTTTAGCATGTCGAGACAAAAATAAAATAACTGTATCTGTTTTATATTGTACATTGAATTTCTTTTAACCCTCACCTCTTAGGGGAGCCTCCGTTCTGAGCTTTAAATACACTGATGCCTGGCATGTTATGGCAGGGGGCTTAATGAACTGAGGAATTGGAGAAAAGGGAATCTGCCCTCTCTCATTAGTGGCCAGATCTCTCCCAGGAATGAGCCCAGTCTGACATACCTTTGTCCAAGCAGAGGAGTTCCTTAAAGGAGGGGGAAGTGGGCACAGTACTGGAATTATCTGGGCTCAGCAGTGGTTCTTCAAGGTTGGATTAATAAAAATCACTTTCGCCTGGCCCTTTTTAAAACATCAGGTGATGAATCTAAAGCTGAGAGACTTCTAGGAATATTATAGCCAAGTCCCAGACCTCCCATAACAAGGAGATAATATTGCAAGCAACCAAAAGGAAACAATTCAAATATAGTGGGAAAACAGGCGAGATAACATAAGATTTAGCACCTTCTGGATTAAAAGATCAAAGGCAGTGGTCCTCAAAGTGTAGTCCAAAGAATTGTTGGGGTCTCAGAAACCCGTTCAGAGGGTCTACAAATTCAAAATTATTTTTTATTACTAATATAGTAAATAGCTATAAATATAACCCATGTGAACAAAAACTCTTTGAACAGATCCTCGATAGTTTTTTAACATCATGAAGATACTTAGAACAAAAGTTTGAGAACCACTGATTAAAGGGCTTGGAACATGATATTCTGGAGGGCAAAGGAGCTAGGATTACAACCAAGAATGATTTTCCCTGTAAAACTGAGTAAAATCTTTCCGGGGGGTGGGGGGTGGGGAGGAGGTGGCCATTCAGTGAGATAGAGAACTTTCAAATGTTCCTATTGAAAAGAGGAGAGCCCAATAGATAATTTGACTTTTAAATACAAGATGAAAGAACTTCAAATCTGTTTTATTTCATGGGTTAATTTACATGAAAATGTGTTTGGGATGACCACACAAGCATAACCTATATCAAATTGCTTTCCTTCTCAATGAAGGGGGAAGGGAAGGGGAGAGAAAATTTGGAACTAAAATCTGGAGATAAATGTCAATATTGTTTTTACATGTAATTTGGAACAAAAAAATATTAAATAAGATTTTTTTGAAAGATAAGAGAACACTGTAAAGAACTGGTTCACCTAAGGGTCAAGATGGGGAAGGGAAGAGAAGGTCACCAGTTCTAGGATGATGTCCTAGAAAAGAACCAAAGGATAAAGGGATTGAAATTCAAAATTGAGAATAAAGAACAAGGTTGGGAGTTGCAAAGCAGAGGGAAGGTAGAATGACAGCAGGTTGTAAATTGATAAAGGAATTTCAGAGCTCATAAACATGAAAGTGGAGTGTTGGGGAGAGAGACGAATCAGAAATCCATTTCAGGGGCAGCAATATTGTTCAAGGATAGAGCTCTGACCCTGGAGTCAGGAGGAGCTGAATTCAAATCCAACCTCAGACACTTATTAGCTGTATGATTCTGGATCCTGGCAAGTCACTTAACCTGAAGACTCAAAAAAAGGAAAGAAAAAAAAGAAGGAAAGAAAAAAAGAAGTCTGTTGCAATAGTTCAGGTGAGAGGTGATGTGGGACTGAAATGAAGCAGAGAATGCATAGGAAGAGACAATGTGGAAGATCAACAAGATTTAGGAACTAATTGCATGGGAATGAGAGCAGGTATGAGATCAGCCTTCAAGTTATTTGGAAGACAGTTAAGTGGAAGAACGAGATTTGGTCAGCTTGAGATCAGAGAATAGAACTAGGAGCAATGTGGTTGCTCCTGCAATATTATCTCCTTGTTATGGTAGGTCTGGGACTTGGCTATAATATTCCTAGAAGTCTCTCAGCTTTAGATTCATCACCTGATGTTTTAAAAAGGGCCAGGCGAAAGTGATTTTTATTAATCCAACCTTGAAGAACCACTGCTGAGCCCAGATAATTCCAGTACTGTGCCCACTTCCCCCTCCTTTAAGGAACTCCTCTGCTTGGACAAAGGTATGTCAGACTGGGCTCATTCCTGGGAGAGATCTGGCCACTAATGAGAGAGGGCAATGGGTAGGAAAATTGCAAAAAAGGTTGATTTAGGTTCAGTATAAAGGGAAAGTTCTTAATTAGGGCTATCCATGACGATTATGGAAATACATTTGGAAAGATTGCACATGTTTAACCTATATTGGATTGCTTGCTGCCTCAGGGAGAAGGGAGGAGGGAGGAAAGGGAGAAAAATTTGGAACACAAGGTTTTGCAAGAGGGAATGTTAAAAACTATCTTTGCCTGTATTTTGAAAATAAAAATATATATATTTTTTATTTAATAGCCTTTTATTTACAGGATATATGCATGGGTAACTTTACAGCATTAACAATTGCCAAACCTCTTGTTCCAATTTTTCACCTCTTACCCCCCCCACCCCCTCCCCTAGATGGCAGGATGACCAGTAGATGTTAAATATGTTAAAATATAAATTAGATACACAATAAGTATACATGACCAAAACGTTATTTTGCTGTACAAAAAGAATCAGACTCTGAAATATTGTACAATTAGCTTGTGAAGGAAATCAAAAATGCAGGTGTGCATAAATATAGGGATTGGGAATTCAATGTAATGGTTTTTAGTCATCTCCCAGAGTTCTTTTTCTGGGCATAGCTGGTTCAGTTCATTACTGCTCCATTGGAAATGATTTGGTTGATCTCGTTGCTGAGGATGGCCTGGTCCATCAGAACTGGTCGTCATATAGTATTGTTGTTGAAGTATATAATGATCTCCTGGTCCTGCTCATTTCACTCAGCATCAGTTCGTGTAAGTCTCTCCGCCTTTCTGAAATTATCCTGTTGGTCATTTCTTACAGAACAGTAATATTCCATAATATTCATATACCACAATTTATTCAGCCATTCTCCAACTGATGGACATTAAAAATATATTGTTAAAAAAAATTTACCTCCTCCAAGAAGCATGCTGCTTACCCTTCCCACAAAGGACTTTCTCCTTTGACCTCATGCAGCACTCATCACACACTATTGGGTATTATGGTTACCTACAGAGCCTGTTGTAAGTGCAGCCTGAGGACCCTTTTAAGTGACACCTCAAAGTGATCTCAAGGAGCCCTTTGGGTCATCTCCCATGTTGTGATTTTCCTTTTAGTAGCCTAAAGCCAAGGACAGATGAATTTAAATCACAATATTACACAGAATTACCAGGGAATAATGCCCTTCTTTCCTCTAACTGCAGGGGCCGCCATCCTTCCTAAAACACCTCTGTGTCTTAAATTACTCTCAGCCCACTATCCTGAATGCCCAGAACTGCTGGCCTCTGCTGGATTCCCCCTGGGCCACTGAGCGGCTACTGCCACCTGTTGATTCTTTTCTGGATTGCAGCTTCTAGACAGGTGCTTATTACTCAGCTCTGAAGGCTCTCACTGCATCCCACTGAATCCAGATGGCTCTAAAGGAGAAAGAAGCTGGTAACTTTGACAGCCCACACTCACAGAAATCCAACTCACTTGTATGTTGTGACATCACCTCTCTGATATCATACTCCTCTTCAAGAAGGAAGGACAAAAAACAACAGACTAGAGATAGGCTCACATTTCTTTGTCTTTGACAGTTTGGTGCTGAGGTGGACAGAATATGGGACCTGGAATCAGGAAGACTGGAGTTCAACTTCTCCTGGCCAACAGACCTTGAGCACGTAACCTCTATCTGCCTCAGTTTTCTCAGCTCTAAGATGAGGACTTACTTCCCGGGGTTGTCATAAAGATCAAATGAGGTACTTGTAGAGAGGCTGATACATAGAGAGACTTAATAAATGTTTGCTTCCTTCGTTATATGATTCAACCAGTGCAGACAAAAAAGTCCCATCACTGAAAATGCACCTTTTGATGATTTTGTTTTCCATTAGGGACAGTTCCTTGAGTCTGGTCTGCTATTTTAATTGGAGAGAAGAAACTCCTTTCTACTCCCATCTTGCCCTGCATCCAGTACTAAGATCATACATATTATCCTGTGGATTATTTCACTTTAATAGGGCTGGAGGGATCTACCTGTACCTGATGACATTTGTTCTATATTCTATCAAGTATGACAAAAAAAATATATTATTCTTTGAGAAGATAACACACACACACACACACACACACACATACACGCAAAGACTGGAGGAAAAATCCCAAACCCAATTGCATGGATCCTCTGTGAAAGGTTTATCAAAGGATATGAACTAGAATTGCACAGAAGGGAAAGCATCCATAGGTTGAAATCTACGCTAATGGACAGTGTTATCCATATTGATGAGACAAATGATGGCTCTGTTGAGGTCTATGCCAGGTACTAGCATTATATGAACATGGCAGTGCTGTCACACTTAGCTCAAAAAAAAAAAAAAAGAATTTGGATTCCTGCTTTCCTAGACTATGGAAACAACTGAAATCTCTTTATCTCTTCCACACAATTCACATTTTGGAGAATTTTCAGAGTTCATAAGGATTGGGGACATTGACTAGTTATCTATCTTATTGGTCAAATGACCCAGAAGGATAATCTTTTTTAACATATAGGTTATATAAAAACATATAAGTTTTTATTTCTTTGGGGTTTATGCAAAACAATTCCTTCTTAAGGATTAAGTGGATTTTTTGAAGCATAGGAAAGTAGCTAGAAAGAGTTGTAGAACAGAGCTTGGCAAATTTCAGGCTGCAGGTCAAATCTGGCTCACTGTCTATTTTTGTTCAATATGTTGGCTAAGGGTAGTTTTCATATTTTTAAAAGTTACTTACAACAGCACTGTCAGTTTGCTCACCCTCTGCTCTAGATTATTGAAAGAAAACAAAACTCTAAAGAGCTTTGAAATAGCAAATTTCCAGTTCCCTGCAACAGAATCCACTCCCCTTCCCTGAACTTTCAGCCAGCAGGAAGAAGCAGAAAGCAAAGAATCTGGCAAGACTTGGAGACTTCTCAACCTCTCTGAAAAATAAAACAAGAAATCCCTCTGTTGAACCTCACCATGCTTATCTTTCCAGTCCTTAATCTATTGTGACTGTTTTATTTCTACATGGATTGCTCTGGTCCCACTGTCTGAAGGTCAGGTAGGTTATATTTTATCTAGACTCCTCACTCAAGGTTTTTCAGTATCCAGACGGGGTAAAGCAGGGATTCTCTCTGATTTGCCATTGGTTTGAGCCCACATCATTTGTGTTCCCCTCTATTTTAGGGGACCCTCAACTAGCACCCTTCCAATTATATCTAACACTTAAAATCAGATTAGTTTTTAGTAAAGGAACATTTACTTCAAATATATAGCAAAATCCCAGCATACAAATATCTTTTCCCACCACCCCTGGGGCATAATCTTTCCTATACCACTTCAGGTGCTGTGGAGAAAAGAAAGCTTCAGCTCAGTTCCTATATATCATTATATATAAGGTCAAGTTCAAATTACCACTAGGCTAGTATACCAGGCTCCTATTCCTCAGTGCTTCCCTGAAAGGCTGGCAGCAACATCCAACCTGAATTCTTGGGTTCCTGGATCCCCAAGGATTTAGTTCCTGGGTTGGAGATTCCCTGTATCCAGAATTGAAGCAGCCAAATAAAAAATTACCAAACTACCAGCACCATTTTCTCTGCTCATATGACATAAAAAAGAAGAACAATGGACCTCAGGTCCTCCCCCTTTATCTACATGATGTCATCTGTTTTGAGTGAAGCCTTCACCCCCAAATGTGAATATAAGGAAACCGCAGACAGTGTTCTGTCTCCAAGATTTAAAGATGTCACCAGGACCACACAGAATGTGGACATATACTCAGTTCTATTTCCCAGAATCAGGTCTTCCAATGGATCAGTTTGCAACTCCATCAACAATGTTTTAGTGTCTCAATTTTGCCACAGATGTTATTTTCCTTTTCTGTCCTATTAGTCAATCTGATAGGTGTAAGATGGTACCTCGCAGTTGTTTTCATTTATTTTTCTCTAATCACTAGTGATTTTGATCATTTTTCTATTTGACTATGGATGGTTTTGATTTCTTCTTCTGAAAACTGCCTCTTCATGACCTTTTATCACTTATCAATGATGAAATGTATCATATTCTTATAAATTTGACTCTGTTTTCTATTTATCTGAGAAATGAGACTTATCACAAAAAACTTGCTATAAAATTTTCCCCCAATTTCTTGATTTCCTTTTAATTTTGGCTGTGTTGGTTTTATTTGTGCAAACCCTTTTTAATGTAATGTAGTTAAAAATATTTCTTCTATATCTTATGATGTCTGTAATATTCTTTCTTCATTTTTTGCTTTCCTGGTTTAGGTATCAGCACTATATTGGTATCATAGAAGAACTTTGATAGGATTTGTTCTTAAGACAATTCTTATCATTATATTCCCCTATAATTAAAAACTAAAGTTTAAAAAAAAGAAAAGAAAAGAGGAGAGCTATAAAGTTCAGGGCTCCAGACTCCCCATTAAAAAAAGCTTCTTGCATCCACTCATTTAGATATTTATTGTATACATCCTATCTACAGACAAATGGAGCCACGTAATAGGACCATAGAACATACAAATGGAAGGTAGCTTGAAGATCAGAAACATATTGGTTTTAAATATGGGAATAAATAAGTTGCAAAGAATATAGATGACTTGCCTGTAGACAAATAGGCAGCAGCTCACAGAGCTGAGATTCTCACTCAGATCTCTGGCTCCAAATCCATCGTCCATTCCAAGTATATTTTCTTATTCCTAAAATCCAGAACTGCCCCTCAGGGGTCAGGATTAATTCACAATCATTTCTGGGTTTCCCATTGGCCACCAGTGAGAGGGGAGCCTGCATTGTTATTCAGATCCACAGGATCATTTGTCCATCTGTCCTAGAGGGCAGGACTGGAGGAAGGTCTCCTGGGAGGGGGCACTGACCACTGCCTTTATTCCACTCAGACAAGTGGGATGGGAATGGAAAACTAGAGGAGTGTGGGTCATTGTTCCAGCCCATCATGCCATGGGGCAGATTTTATTGACTATCTGGAAGTCTTGCCAAATTTGCAACAGCTCCTGGGGCTGGAATCCATGAACAAGGGCAAGTTGGTGATAGATACAGTGTTCATATGCTAGTGGAAACATCAGAAAGGATCCGGAGGGAGGAGGAGTGGGCTTCAGCCCCAGTTGCTGTAAACATAAGCCCACAAACACATCTTCCAGATAGATGACCTTGAGAGTCTGGGCCACAGCCAGAATCCTGAGGGCTAAGGATCCAGACAGAACATAGCCAGGACCCCCACAGTAGGGGGGATATATGTCCTGCAAGTACAATTCTGGAGGCATGTACCACTTGTTATCTGGACTCCGAATAGGGCCTGTATTTCTATAGATGTAACCTGTGATAAAGTCAGGCCGTGGGGGCCCATTGGGCTGAAGCACCTGCTGTACCAGAAAGCTGGGGTTTAGAAAGACATCACCGTCCACCTTGAGCACATAGCGGGCATCAGGACAGTACTGGGCCATCCACTCCAAACCCATGAGGACCTTGAGAGTCAAGTTGTGATAGGTATCCAGGAAGCCCACCTGGAGGAGATCCCCATGCTCCCTGTCCTCTTCTTGGAGGAGTTCATGAAGTTCCTTGGTGAACAGGGGTGGGGGCAGACCAAGAACAAAGAGGTGTCGGATGATCACACCCAGTTCTAAAGTCTCATTGCCCCAAGTTTCCCGGATGGCTTGGCGTCTCCCCACATCCTGGGGTTGGGTCATCACCAGCATGAGCAGGAAGGGGGCACCTTTGGGACCCTTACACTTGTCAGGGTGATTGAGTAGAAAAGGGTAGGGGTAAGGGTACTTCAGCTGCAAGGGATGTGGTGTCTGAGTCTGCCACTCAAACTTCCTTAGAGGAAGATTCAAAGTATCCTCAGCTAGTTTTGTGGAGTCCAAGGGCGTCAAATCCAAGGAAGGAGTCCCGGAATCTACAAACTGACCCACCAGCAGTAGTAGCAGCCCCCCAAAGGCTGTGCTCAACAAAGCTCCCCATACTAGATGCCTCCTGATCAACTTCATGGTGCCAAAAGTTGTCCTGGGTAAAAAAAGGAGTGAGGTGGCTTGTCAGTGATGAGTGCAAGATTCCACAGAACCCCAGTTTCTGCTCAGCCAAACTAGAGTCTCTTTCACTATCTATGTGGATGAAGTATTTCCTGGTGTGGGTGCCCCCACCCCCACCCCAGGATTTGTACATCCGGGAAATATGGGAAAGATAAAGTCAAGAGAACAGGGGAAAATGCTCCCCAACCCGTGCACTTTCTGCTAGGCTAGCTGCCAAGTTAGCATTACAAGAACAGGAAAAGGGGCAGATCAGAAGAATCAGGGAGCTTGCACTGTAGTGGGTGAGGGGTTGAAGGAACCTATAGCTGGGAGTCCAGAGCTCTGGATTTAAGACTGAGCTCTGCCACTAGCTCAGCTTGAACAAGTCAACCCTCCTCTTGGGGCTTCAGAATTCCCTATCTGTGAAAGGAGGTCAGGAACTGACCTGAAGTACAAAAGTTCCCCCCCACCCAATCGGGGAGAGTATGATTTTGTGAAATTAAAGTTTTGAAAACTGGAGGCCTCCACTGTGCCAGTGGGAAAGCAATTAATTGAATGTCCAACCCCTGATTGTACAAAGAGGTTTTGGACAGAAGAGGGACAGGAGTTGTCCATGCGGGCCCCTTCAGAAAGGTATAAAAAACAGGAATCGTTTGAATTTGTCCCCGATTCTTGCTTTGCTTCATTTCTCTCCTGTCTGAATTTCTCCCTTCCTCCCACTCCTACAAGCAGCTTCACCCCCTGAATCTTGAGCTCACCCTGGGGAGATAAGGGCTAATATTGAGAAAGGCAAAGTTTTTCCTCTATCCCAGTCCATTCCCATCTACCTCAGCCTGATAGATTGCTCTGAAAAACCCAGAATCTGCACTATTAATACAAACCCACTCTCCCAGATTCCTCCCCTTTCCTTGATTCCCCTCCCCTCTAGCCCAGCAGGATCCTTACCTTCCTTGGTCAGAATGCCGGGGATGTGGTGTTAGCAGGGCAGCTCACAGGGGACTGCCACTCTCTGTCCAGGTAGGTACTGATATGGGAGGAGTGAGAAGGTGGGAGTGGGAGGAACCCTGCCGGCCTCTGAGGGAACATGCAAGTATGGGGTGGGGCAGATAACCCAAGTCACTAGTCAGCTTGGTCTGGCCTGGAACCCAGCTGATTGGACATTGTCCGCAGGGGATGGAAGGTGGCAGAGGCAAAAAGTCTTTGGGAGGAGGTGCTGTGGGGGAGGAGAGGGAGGAAGGGAGAGATCAGGTACTGGAGTACTGGCTCCAGTGATGACCTTGCTATAATAACAGTAACAGCAACTAACAGCCAATATTTATATAGAGCTTTAAAGTTAACAGTATGCTTAATCTACATTTTCTCATTTTAATCTTCAAACAAACAAACTCAATAACCCTTTTGAGATAGGCAGTATAACTAATCACATTTTGCTTGTAGAGGGAGAGGCACTTCAGCATTTCAAAGGAGTTGCTGCTGTGGCAATTTTCCACTCCCATGCTGATGTACCTGTTCTTTCTAGAAAAGAAAGATGAGGTAGTACCAATGTCCAGGCCAGTCTGACACCTCATCTGGCTCAGTCTAGGATTTAAAATGTAAAATCATTCTACCCAGTGTCTTCAAACTATTAGTGCACTTTTAAGCTACTAAATTCTAAAATGCAACACATAAAATAATAGTATTTCATAAATTTAACTTGACTTCTCTTTAGCCCCCACTTCCCATCCCCTTCCCAACTTCCTGGGACCCAAAAGGATAATACATTTACATTTTGGTTTAAAATATAGTCATTATATAAAATCAGATGTTTTAAAGTTAGAGTATTAAAACTCCCAATTGACGGCAACATGTCCCATTTAGGAAAGAAGCAAATGTGCCTATTTGTTTAAATTTTTTTAACACAATGAATTAAAATTAAAACAGAGTATCTTCTAAAATCCTTCATCTCAGATGAATCAAAGATCTATTCAGCCTTTCCAGAATAGACAACTTTGAGTGAGTAATTTCAGTTCTAAATCATTAGAGAAAGTTTGTCTTGGGTATGACATGATAACACAGGGGAGAAAGGGGGAAAATGTCTTTTTATTCAATCCATTTAAGAAATTTCCCTTTGTTGAGTGTTTAGATTTTTTCTACCCAACTTGAAAATGGAATTGTTAAAGAAAGTAAAGTTGGTATAATACTTGGTTCTTCTCACCAATACAGTGATCCAAGACAATTCCATTGCATTTGGTGAAAAATGTCATCCACATCCAGAAAGAGAACTATGGAAACTGAATGTGGATCAAACATACTATTTTGACCTTTTTTTGCATTTTCGTTCTTGTGACTTTTCCCTTTTTTATTCTGATTTTTCTTTCATCTAACTTAATATGGAAATAAGTTTAAAATGATTGTGCATGTATAACCTATATCAGATTGCTTGCGGTCTTGGGGAGGAAGGAGTTAAGGTAGAGAGAGAAAAAAAAATTGGAACTCAAAATCTTATAAAAATGAATGTTGTATTTACACATAATAGGAAATTTTAAATACTATTAAGAATTGAAGAAAGATATATTCTCCATGGATATTCAGTCTTATTGTTCCAGAAATCCTAATCTTAAATTACTTCTTATCAATTTATTTTGCTGCAGAATTTCATCTTTTGTTTGATAGTTCATTTCAAAATGCTTTCACCAAGGGAAAGTTACCTCCAGACTCTGTTTGAAATGAATTATCAGTCACCACTTACACCTCCCAACATCATAGTCAAAAAATTGGGCAGCAGGGGAAGAAACAGAATCGCTAGCTGACAATAGTGAGCCCACTCTTACTCCTGGAAATAGAGTGGCCTCTTTTTGGCAGCCTGGTCCGTGAATCTTAAAGCCTAATGACTATAAGTCTTGGTGCTGCTTCCAGTGGCCTCCAAAACCTCTTACTGGTGTTACAAGTTCACTGCTTGCATTGTATGTCCAATGGGCTTTTTCAATGACCTAAAACAGGGGCTGGCAATTTTTTTTTCTATAAATATATATATATATATATATATATATATATATATATATACATATATATCGTCAAAAGTTTTGATGTCCAAGAGGCAAAATTGAGAATGTTATGTAGTTGTTGGTGGAGTTGTGAACGAATCCAACCATTCTGGAGAGTAGTTTGGAACTATGCTCAAAAAGTTATCAAACTGTACATACCCTTTGATCCAGCAGTGTTACTACTGGGATTATATCCCAAAGAGATTATAAAGAAGGGAAAGGGACCTGTATATGCATGAATGTTTGTGGCAGCCCTTTTTGTAGTGGCTAGAAACTGGAAACTGAATGGATGTCCATTAGTTGGAGAATGGCTGAATAAATTGTGGTATATGAATATTATGGAATATTACTGTTCTGTAAGAAATGACCAACAGGATGATTTCAGAAAGGCCTGGAGAGACTTACACGAACTGGATGCGAGTGAAATGAGCAGGACAGGAGATCATTATATACTTCAACAACAATACTATATGATGACCAGTTCTGATGGACCAGGCCATCCTCAGCAAGGAGATCAACCAAATCATTTCCAGTGGAGCAGTAATGAACTGAACCAGCTATGCCCAGAGAAAGAACTCTGGGAGATGACCAAAAACCATTATATTGAATTCCCAATCCCTATATTTATGCCCACCTGCATTTTTGATTTCCTTCACAAGCTAATTGTACAATATTTCAGAGTCTGATTCTTTTTGTACAGCAAAATAACGTTTTGGTCATGTATACTTATTGTGTATCTAAGTTATATTTTAATGTACTTAACATCTACTGGTCATCCTGCCATCTGGGGGAGGGGGTGGGGGGTAAGAGGTGAGAAATTGGAACAAGACAATTGTTAATGCTGTAAAGTTACCCGTGCATATATCCTGTAAATAAAAGGCTATTAAATTAAAAAAAGAGAGAGAGAGAATGTTATGTAGGTACTCATATAACAAGGGAAAAATTTCCACAAATTTTTATTGATATAATTTATAATATAACAATAATAATGAAGTATAATTTTTGTAATAGAGATCTACAAATAGGAAGAATGGGATTCTTTTTTGGGGGAGGCATAACCTTTCACTTAAAGTTTTTCAGTCATTCAGTCATATCTGATTTGTGACCCTGTGTACCATATTTTCCATAGGGTATTCTTGGCAAAGGTACTGAAGTAGTATGCCAATTCCTTCTCCAGTGGATTAAAGTCAGCAGAGGTTAGCTCAGAATCCTAGAGTTGGTAAGTGTGTGGAGTCCAATTTGAACTCAGATCTTCCTCACTCTAGGCCTAAAACTCTATCCACTGAACTGTCTAGCATCCCTTCACTTAAAATTAGTATTTTATATAATCAGAATTGATAGCAAATCTTCATCTGTTAATGTTGAACTGTTATGAATTTTATGTGTTTTCTTTTGGAAAATATCTTTTCACACAGATAGGTATTGCCAAATACTCATATCAAACCATATACACATGATTTTTTGGTTTCTGTTTTGTTTTGTATTTCTTTTTATTTTATTGTTTTTTGTTACATTTTAAATTCTGAATTGTCTCCCTTCCTTTCTCCTCATTACCATTTGACATCAGATAGACAGACCAATAAATGAGATACATAGGTAGATAGATAGATGATAGATAGATAGATAGATGATACATAGATGGATGGATAGATAGATAGAAAGATAGATAGAAAGGTATGTAAAACAATATCATCCATACTTCTGTATTTCAGTTCTTTCTCTGGAGGTAGATAATATCTTACTTCATAAGACTTTTGTAATAGACTTGAGTATTTATAACATTCAAAATAACTTATTCCTTCACAGTTGTTCTTTGATCATTGTTGTTACTGTATATAGTATTCATTTGGTTCTGCTCATTTCACTCTTCATTATTTCATTTACATCCTGCCATGTTTTTCTAAAAGCCTATGATTTTTAAGTGAACACATTCATAGCTTGGAAAGCATTTGTAGAATTTTATTAACTTCTCTGGATATTTGCCTTTTAGCCTGTTATTACATTGCAGTTTAATCATTTTCAGTTCAAGGATAGGGGAAAGTTCTTCCGTTGTATAACTAAATGGATTTTGAAATATGAAAATTTATTTTATATTTGCATAAAAGTTTTCATGGTTCAGAGTTTCATGAGCTCATAAAATATATCCACCATAAATTTGTGGGGAAGTGTAGAGCTACCATCTTGTTTTATTTTTTGATACTCCAGGTAGTATAAAAAGCAACTTCACATCACTTCTGATTCAATAATATTGGTATTGGTATTGTTTTTCAATGGTGTCCAAGTCTTCATGAGTCTAAATGGGGCTTTCCTGGCCAAGACACTGGAGTTGTTTTCCATTTCCTTCTCCAGTTCATTTAACAAATGAGGAAACTCTGCAAACACGGATTAAGTGACTTTGGCCAGGTCCAACAACTAGTGTCTGAGGTCACATTGGAACTGACTTCTAGCCCTGTGTTCTCTACTAAGCCACCTCCCTGCTCTTAATAAAATTAATCCACATCGGAGCAGCTAGATGGCCCAAGAGTCAAGAGGACCTGAGTTTAAGTCCAGCCTCAGACACTTAACAGGCAAGTCACTTAACCCCAATTGCCTCAGAAAATAAATAAATAATGATAACATTAATCCTCAACAACTTGACTTGACCACAGGGTAAGTTTTAAATATAAATGCAGTATTTTCTTTCAATTTTAGGATGAAATCATTAAGAAATAGTTTCAAGTCTACAGCAAAAGATTATTTCCAAAGGCATTCAAGATTTCATAATAGTGATTAAGGGTGGTTCTTCTCATTCAGAAAAATGTCAATCTTGGTCTTGACCTCAAAAAAACCATGATGAAACCTTATTTTTCTCTTCTTTTCTTTTTTTGGGCACAATTGGTTATTGCCACATGTTGAAGTTTAGCAATACACATTTGAAATTCTATTGCATTATAACTGAATCTCTACAATTTTTGTGTTTAAGTAGCACTTATGGTCTCCATCCCAATTATTCACCCCTGCCTCTGTTACCACAGACAATTCATAAATCAATGAAGTTGGCTGAATTCCATAAAACTCTATTATGGACACATATTTGAATTGGATATAATTTTTTAACTACATAAAATATTTTTAATTTATTTTTTAAATGCAGGAAGGATTTTATTTTACATTCTTGTATGAATGGGTGCCTAGGTTAGTAGACATATTTCTGAAATCACAAAAGCAATCTCTAAAAAAATTTAAAACAAACATTCTTACCTCATGGGCTGTACAAAAAAAGCTTACAGGTCAACTGGCAGAGTGGATATAGCTTTAACCCTGGAGTCAGGAGGATCTAACTTCAAGTCCAGACTCAGAAAAAAAAAAAATAAAAAGTTTACTAGCTGTGTGATCCTCTATAAGTCCCTTAACTCAACTGCCTCAAAAACAACAACATTTAGCAGCCTAGAATAGGCCCATGGACCATAGTTTACTCACTGAAGAGGCCAAAGTGTCCTCCACCATTTGGAAACTAAGAGCCCTGAATCCAACCTAACTCAGACTCCAAAAGCACAAGAGAGAAAAGTCACAAGCCAGGAAGGGCTAAGCTCAGGTGATAGCTTTCTGTAGCTGCCTTACTGCTGCATGATTTCCCTTCTCATGGTCACCCTGCATATTACAAAAGGTAACTCCTTTCCTAGGCTTTCCAGCTCCTTCAAGTTTATGATTCACAGCCGTGGAGGCTCTTGGAGAATTGATCTGCCCCTTCACCTAGGCATGGTCCTTAACAACAATCCTGGTCACTTATGCTGAAGAGCCATCCCACTCTCCCTTCCATTCCTGTGGAATGCAAGGAATGCAAGGAGATTAGATTATCCTGTAATGGCCATCTCAGGGAAGCAATGCTTGTAATTACCCTGAATGTTTGGAGGACTCAAGGGATCTGGGGACAGTGTTTGGGCCTTGAGAAGACAAATTTTCTGACTGTATCTGGCCTTGTAAAGGTCAGTAGTAGATGAACCTGTTCCTTTAGTATTTTAGCAGTCCTTTTGTCAGTCAGGCCATAACAGTGACAGTGGGACAAAGTTCTGTACCAGTACAAAGGGGAAGCAGATTCCAACTAGTTCCCTCATCCTTCAGCCCCCCCGGGTGACATCTTGCACCTCCAAGCCTTCCAGAAAAGGGCAGGGAAGAGACTCATTTTCCCTAGCTTCAACAGGGCCCTTTGGTGAACTCTCATCTAGCAGCTAGAATAGGGGGATTCTATTAGACAAACTTGGACCTGAGTGGGCCTTTGGTTGCTCTTTCTAGTTTCTCTTTTTTTTTTGCTGAATAGACAGTCAAGTATCTACCTCCAGGCTTGCAGACGACTTTTTGAATTCCAGAAGTCTTAGGTCCTTTTAGTGAAGGTGTCTAGCAACAAGAGGAGTGCCCTTAATAGAAGATGTTCTAGGTAGCCACAGGATAAAGACTTGCATGGAGATGAAATGAAAGGTAAAATCTTTTAAACTACTGAGTCCTTTTACTAAGTTCTGTAAACTACTTTCCGAATTCTGATGAGCTTCAGTATCAGTCTCCCAGTAGGTTGTAATAGTAATTGTAAGTTAAGTTACTGAATCTTGTTTTAAGTCATCCCATCAATGTGCATCTTGCATTTACTTTCATTTATTTGGTTTGATTTTTAGCATGTCTTGAGATAAAAACAAAATAATTGTATCTGTTTTATATTGTACATTAAATTTCTTTTAACCTTCACTTCTTAGGGGAGCCTCCATTCTGAGCTTTAAATATACTGATGCCTGGCATGTCATGGCAGGGTGCAACATGCTATCATTGCATTTGCTACTGCCAGTCTCTCCTAATTCCCAGAGCTTCAGAGAAATCTCTGGTAAATATTAATATCAAGCTTACCTCTTTCTGAGGTCATCAGAAATCCTCTGGGTGTTGTCTCATAGGGACACAGTTAAAGCACAACAGAGCACCCGAGAGTATTTGCAGGAAAGCTCAGGAACTTTATTCACATGGATTACATCCTACTCTAAGACCTCCTGCACTCTCTTAGTTCCTTCTGTTAGCAGAGCTCCAGGTGGAAAGGGTCGGGCTCCTCCCACACTTAGCTTATATCAGGTCCATGAGGTCACAGCCAATCAGAGATGGAGACACTTCCTGTTCCTGACACAACTTCAGAGTGTTCAGGGTTCTCCCAGCGGCTGGAGATCCCATCCATGAAGGTGGCCCCTGTGTATTCATAGCCAATCACGTCCCAGGATCTCCAGGCCATAAGCCTGTGTTACATCCTGATTGTGCTTGTCTGGCCTCTCTAACGGACCCTTACAATTCCCCTCTCTTTCAAAGTGGAAACCACTCATCCCATCAAGCTAACTTAGCATCAGCTATATTGCACTTGATCCATGAGATTACCAAGTATTATACTCAAGGAGATAAGAAGCAATAGACCAATAAACAAAGGTATGACAGTGAGAACTAGGCTCAACTGTTGCCATAACCAAACATGGGTAACATGATGTTTAACCCATTGGATAGAGTCATGCTCAAGGAGATAAGATATCAAAGAGGCAGGATGTCAGGGAGATAGGATGTAACAATTCTGTGGTTACATTTGTATCCATCAGGGTGACAATGAGAAGGTAGGGTGTCACAATTCTAGTTACATTTGTCACAATTTTAGTTACACTTGTTCCCCCCCCACCCCCTCCCCTAAATGGCAGGATGACCAGTAGATGTTAAATATATTAAAATATAACTTAGACACACTATAAGTATACATGACCAAAACATTATTTTGCTGTACGAAAAGAATCAGTCTCTGAATTATTGCCTCACACATTGGCAGGTGGGTGTGTTCATTTTAACCTACTAATATAAAAGCATAGTCCTTAAATATAAAACACAGGGCAAAGCCTCTCCCCAGGCCACCATGTGGAAAATAGCCATGGAAGAAGCACACAAGCCCATTGTCCATTTAACAGTCTGCTTATGTTGCACATCACTCGAGACAGTCCATTTCAGCTGCTACACTGGAGCTGTGTCTGCTGTCTCTGGTGTCACAGTCAGGAGGGACATGGCTGCCATCAGCATCTGAAGGGCTGCTGACATCTGGCTGATCCCTCTGGGCTGTTGTCTGGTCCTTCTCTTCTTGGTTCCCCAGATCACAGATGTTTTTAGTAGGGATCCACTCCTCTGGGGTTGGATCTGTATCTGGAATAATAAGAGCATATTCGGACTCCAAACCTTACCCCAACCTGGACCTTTCCAAATGCCATCTAAGCCCCTCCACATTACTTTGGAAAGAGGGCTCTTGCTCTTGATGGCCAGTCTGTTAGTTAGCTGCACTTTCTGCATGTGCCAGAAGAGCATTGCTGGGGTGAGATCCAAGGAATGTGAAAATTATAAGTAATTATATGTATATATCACCACATCTAAGCAGGCCTGTGAATCGGGTGAGAGGTCTTGTAAAGCCCAATACCTTCTGTTAGACAGGAGCATCTTGAAGTAGCACTTAGCCCATTCAACGGTGAGCTCCAGTAGGGTTTAGGGATGCTGCAGTAGAATGGGCATGACCAAATTCAGTGCAAAACAAAGACCTAAAAGGAGAAGATATATAGTTGGTCCATTATCTTTCTTAGAGTCATGGAACTCCTGCAGCGAAAAGCAATGATAAAGATGGCTGATCATGTGCCTAACTGCTTCTCCTGATTGGAGTGAAACCATGAGAAATAGAGAGTGTGTATCCACGGATACATGGATGTACTGCCTTTTAACATGAGTCACATACATTTGCCATAGGGCATTGGGAGACTCACCACAAGGATCTGTTGCAGTATTTCAAGGAGCAGGACAGAAAGGAGCACAAGTAGTACAACGACGAACAGTAGCTGCAACATCTGCTTTAGAGATGCCAACAGCCTCCACAAAGAGCAGGCAGATAATTGAAACGAAGCATGTGCCTTATGGGCAGGAGAATCATGTAAAGGCCACACAAAGGATACAGGAGGGCATCAGCTACCTTACTGCCCTTAAATATGAGACCACTGTCATCAGTATGAGACCTAACATGCATGATAAAAAGAGGTGCAGCTCTGCTGTTTAATGCATCCTGAGCCTAAGGAAGATCAGTGATGGTGGAGTGCCTGTCATCAATATTCGCATGTGGTAGCTGTTGGATGACTTAACAGGCATAAAAGACTGTCTGTGATATTAATAGCCTCTTTATACCATTGCATGGTATGCATGATGGCATATAACTCATTTTTCTGTGTAGAATCATAGAGGGTGTCAAGGACATATGTCTCAAGTGTGCTCTCTGTATATAGCGGCCCTGTGATCTTTGGTAGCATCAGTAAAAACATTAGGGCCTTGGACACTGTCTGAGGAAAGAGATCCAGTGGCGATACTTATTTTTAATCTTTTGTACAATTGTCTAAGTGGCTGAGAAGTATGCAAAGGTGCTAAGGGACAAGCTGTAATAGAACTGCCCACATTAAGTTATCCTGGTCAATACCAAGCAATACTGTGCTGGTATACCAAGAGCCAACTGAGGGGGCCGTCCCAAGATAAGTATGGCCCGTTGGTAACATTGCCCCAAAAAGGAACCAAATCCCTCAATATTATCAGACAGAATGTGTGGTCTAGTAGGGTACAGCCATTCTATGGGGTGCTCACCTTGGTGCAGTGCGGTGAAAAAGGGCTTGTCAACATCAAGGGCTGTGAAGGATCAGTCCTAGAGGTAGGACAAGTACATAGAAAGGAAATTGATTGCAATGCTGCACAAGCCTCTGCAGACCATAATCGTGGTGATTTCAAGATAGAAGGGCCTTTTAAAATATCATAAAAGGGGTGCATAACAGAAGGGGGAATCGGAGGAGTGGACCTCAGCCATTGTAAAGTTCCCACCAACTGTTGAAAGTCGTGAAGAGTTTTATATTTACCCTCATCCACCTTAGGAGGCACCTTAGACACAGTAAGGTCTTGGAGAATGGGCCCAAGATAGAGAAATGGAGGCTTAGTCTGTATCTTATGTGGCACCACTACAAGGTTCTGCTGAGCCAATATTCGAATACTGTGTTGCATAATGTCTCTTCCTTAGTAGCCACCAGTATATCATCCATATAATGGAGTTTATAAACTTTTGGATATAAACTTCTAACTGGGGCAAGAACCTTGTCTACATACCATTGGCAAAGGGTGGGACTGTCAGCCACCCCTTGTGGTAATACTTTCCATTGCCATCTAGTGGCAGGAGCTTGTAAATTAATAGCTGGAACAGAGAAGGCAAACTTCTGTCTGTAGGATGCAAAGGAATAGGATAAAAGTAATCCTTTATGTCAATAACCACCATATGATATTCCCTAGGGACCATATTAGGAGATGAGAGGCCTGGTTGTAAGGCTCCCATGGGTTGCATGATGTCATTCACAGCTCTCAAATCAATTAACATGCTCCATGCTTTGTTCTTTTTTCTAATTACAAAAACAGGTGAGTTATAAGCACTAAAGGAGGGCTCAATATGAACCAATTTCTCCTGTTCCATAATGATGGATCTTAGGGCAGTGAATTTTTCATTTGAGAGGGACCACTGATCCACCCATATTGGATAGTCATTTTTCCATCTTAAGGATGGCACTGCCAGGATCTTCTTGGTGGTCCCCATTAGTTTTCCTCAATGTGTAATGTTGTCTGAAGGGCTTTCAGTAAATCTCTTCCCCACAAGAAGGTTCTGAGTCCTGCGATGACAAGAGGCCTAAAGACAGCTTTCTGATTTTCAAATTCCCAATGAAGTATTCTACTAGACTGGGAAGCATGTTGCATTCCATCTATCCCATTAACTGTTACTGTTTGAGTTTGAAGCAGCCATTCAGGAGGCCGATCAAGTTTTGTTATAACAGGCATATCAGCCCCTGTATCAATCGTTCCTAGGAATGGCCTGTTTTCTATATAAATAGTACACATGGGTTTTTCTCGCCCAATCATTTGAGTACAATTCACCTCACCAAAGGAATGTAACGGGAGTGCTTTAGCAATTGGATGATCTCCCTTTAAGTTCACAGGATATGGATAAGGATTGGTAAACAAGAGAAATGGTTCCATATGTTTTAATATCATAGTATGTACAATCACAGGTGCATAGTCCAAGAGTCTGATTATTAATCTATCTATCTCAGGCCTTGGGTTGTATCTCATCGTGTGCAGTGGTCCATGGGTTGATGTTAAAACCCTCAACTGCATTCACCATGTGTTGTCCATATTCTTCATCAAGGCCTGATAATTCTCTTTGAACCCTGTCGCTCCTCTCTGGATAAGTTCCTGATCTATCTAGTATGCATTTGGGGTCCTCATGGGACCCCGTCATCAGTTTCCCTGAATCGTAGTTTTATTTCTCTTCCTGGGGATACAAAATTTTGCCAAGTGGCCTATCTTGCCACAAGCAAAGCAAAAGGATTCTCCATCCCCTATTGGTTACTTATGGCATTGGGCTTGGAAATGTCCTTTTCTGCCACAGTTATAACATTTCTTTCTTCTACCTTCCTGTTTTCCCTCTGTGTGATTCCCTGAGCTATAGCTGAGGCCATTGCTTCTGCATTAACAGTCTCATAATCAGCTTCATTACATCTATCTATGATTTCAGCAATAGGAGTTTCTTTAAAAAGTCCAGCCTCTATATGGACTTTATTCATTCCCTCTTTTAACAGTTGCCTGAAAAGAAGGTCAGAAGTACCGTTTTCCCCCATGACTCTGTCAACTGCTATTCTTAATTGGGACACATAATCTTGAATAAGTTCTCAGGGGCCCTGTTTTATAGAAGTAAGATGTTGCTGTACCAACCCCTCCTTATCTATCCTATCCAAGCCTATATAGCACACTGTGAGATAGGAGCAAACACAGTCACATCGTATAAAATCTGAGCCTGATTTGTGGAATAGCAGCCTGTGCCAGTAATTATAAGCACAGACTCTTCCGGGTCTTGATGGTCATTGGCCACAGCATATTTCAAAGCTGATTTAGTAAATTCTGATAGCTGTATTACTGATTGACCAGGAGTAAAACAAGCAGATGCCACAGATTTCCAATCATTCAGGGTAAGGGCATATCTACTTGATATCAGTTGTAAAAGTTGCATAGTATATGGGGAGTTCGGGCCATAGCTTTCACAAGCTTGCTTCACCTCTTTTAACATTTTAAATGGGATCATAACATGTGTTCGACCTCCTGCCCAATCCTCCTCTACAAGATAAGCCTGTAGGCCCCAATCAGCATCCCATGGCATTATATCTCTCCCTTCAGCAGCTGCCTTCATTGGGCAACAAGAACAATTTTTCCTTGCAAAACTGAATAAAATCTTTCTGCAGGGTGCGTGTAGGGGGTGAATGGCCATTCAGTGAGATAGAAAACTTTCAAATATTCCTATTGAAAAGAGGAGAGCCCAATAGATAATTTGACCTTTAAATACAAAATGAAAGAACTTCAAATCTGTGTTTTCTTTCACAGGTTAATATACATGAAAATATGTTTGGGATGACCACACATGCATAACCTATATCAAATTGCTTTCCTTCTCAATGAAGGGGGAAGGGAAGGAGAGAGAGAATTTGGAACTAAAATCTGAAGATAAATGTCAATATTGTTTTACATGAAATTTGGAATAATAAAATATTAAATAAGATTTTTTAAAAAATAAGAGAACACTGTAAAGAACTGGTTCACCTAAGGGTCCAAATGGGGAAGGGAAGAGAAGGTAGCCAGTCCTGGGATGATGTCCTAGAAAAGAACCAAAGGATACAGGGATTGAAATTCAGAATTGAGAATAAAGAACAGAGGGAAGGTAGAATGACAGCAGGTTATAAATTGATAAAGAAATTTCAGAGCTCATAAACATGAAAGTGGAGCATTGGGGAGAGAGACCAATCAGAAATCCATTTTAGGGCCAGCAATATTGTTCAAGGATAGAGCTCTGACCCTGGAGTCAGGAGGAGCTGAATTCAAATCCAGCCTCAGACACTTATGAGCGGTATGATTCTGGATCCTGGCAAGTCACTTAACCTGGACACTCAAAAAAAGAAAGGAAAAAAAAAAAAGAAGAGAAGGAAAGAAAAAAATAAGTCTATTGCAATAGTTTAGGTGAGAGGTGATGAGGAACTGAAGTGAAGCAGAGAATGCATAGGAAGAGACACTGGAAGATCAACAAGATTTAGGAAGGAATTGTATGGGAATGAGAACAGGAATGAGATCTTCCTTCAGGTTATTTGGAAGACAGTAAAGTGGAAGAAGGTGATTTGGTCAGCTTGAGATCAGAGAGTAGAACTAGGAGCAATGTGATAAAAGTTGCAAAAAAGGCTGATTTAGGTTCAGTATAAGGGGAAAGTTCTTAATTAGGGCTATCCATGATGATTATGGAAATACATTTGGGAAAATTGCACATGCTTAACCTATATTGGATTGCTTGCTGCCTCAGGGAGAAGGGAGGAGGGAGGAAAGGGAGAAAAAATTGGAACACAAGGTTTTGCAAGGGGGAATGATAAAAATTATCTTTGCCTGTATTTTGAAAATAAAAATATATTGTTAAAAAAAATTCACCTCCTCCAAGAAGTCTTCTTGCTCTTCCCTCAAAGGACTTTCTCCTTTGACCTCATGCAGCACTCATCATACACTATTGGGTATTATGGTTACCTACAGAGCCTGTTGTAAGTGCAGCCTGAGGACCCTTTTAAGTGACACCTTAAAGTGATCTCAAGGAACCCTTTGGGTCAGCATCTACTAAAACTGCATCTCCCATGTTCTGATTTTCCTTTTAATAGTCTAAAGCCAATGGCAGATGAATTTAAATCAAAATATTACACAGAATTACCAGGGAATAATGCCCTTCTTTCCTCTAACTGCAGGGGCCGCCATCCTTCCTAAAACACCTCTGTGTCTTAAATTACTCTCAGCCCACTATCCTGAATGCCCAGAACTGCTGGCCTCTGCTGGATTCCCCCTGGGCCACTGAGCGGCTACTGCCACCTGTTGATTCTTTTCTGGATTGCAGCTTCTAGACAGGTGCTTATTACTCAGCTCTGAAGGCTCTCACTGCATCCCACTGAATCCAGATGGCTCTAAAGGAGAAAGAAGCTGGTAACTTTGACAGCCCACACTCACAGAAATCCAACTCACTTGTATGTTGTGACATCACCTCTCTGATGTCATACTCCTCTTCAAGAAGGAAGGACAAAAAACAACAGACTAGAGATAGGCTCACATTTCTTTGTCGTTGACAGTTTGGTGCTAAGATGGACAGAACATGGGACCTGGAATCAGGAAGACTGGAGTTCAAATCCTCCTGGCCTACAGACCTTGAGCCTTTAACCTCTATCTGCCTCAGTTTTCTCAGCTCTAAGATGAGGACTTACTTCCTGGGGTTGACATAAGGATCAAATGAGGTACTTGTAGAGAGACTGATACATAGAGAGACTTAATAAATGTGTTCGACCTCCTGCCCCATCTAAATCTTTTGCCCCATCTAAATGTTTGCTTCCTTCCTTATATGATTCAACCAGAGCAAACAAAAAAGTCCCATCGCTAAAAATCCACCTTTTGAATGGCTCTTGTTCTCCTTTAGGGACAGTTCCCTGAATCTGGTCTGCTATTTTAATTGGAGAGAAGAAATTCCTTTCAGCTCCCATCTTGCCCCTGTGTCCAGTACTAAGATCATGCATATTATCCTGTGGATTATTTCACTTTAATAGGGCTGGATGGGTTTATCTGTACCTGATGACATTTGTTCTACATTTTATCATGTATGACAAAAAAAAATTATTTTTTGAGAAGATAACACACAAAAAAGGGGGAAAAAAGCCTGGAGGAAAGATCCCAAACCCAATTGCATGGATCCTCTGAGGAAGATTTATCAAAGGATACAAACTAGAATTGTATAGAAAGAGAAAGCATCTATACGTTGATATCTATGTTAAAGGACAGTGTTATCCATATTGATGAGACAAATGATGGCTCTGTTGAGATCTATGCCAGAGGCTAGCAGTATATGAACATGACACTACTGTCACACTTAGCTCATTTTCCTGCCTCTGCACTCTACAGAGAGTAGGCTTCCATTAAACAAATCAATTAATCACCCAGGTAAGGGATGAAGGATATAATTTGGTCTCCAGGTGATATGAGCCTACATCAGAGGCTAGCTAGTCAGTGTGCATGTGCCTTTCTCTATGGTTGCAGTCTTCCTCTCTATTCACCAGATGGTGCTCTGATTATACATAAGTAACTGAATCCCTTCAATGGCCTTGGTGGGAGCTGGCTGCAGGCTTTGTGTAAATCTAGCACTATGACATGGAATATTCTCAAAATTCAACAAGAAAGGAAGCCTTCCTCATCTTTTCTCCAGGCCATCATTTCCTGCATTCTCTTCTCTTTCATGTCTCTAATTCAGAAAACAACAATTCACTTTTTAAAATGTAATTTTTGGTTGTTTTATGCTTGACAAACACCAACCAACTGATCATTTTCATATACAAAGAAGGGGGGGAAAGGATTATATGCATGAAATCAGTTGGTCAATAGTCAATAAACATTTATTAAGTACTTACTGTGTGCCAAGGACTATACAAAGCACTAGGAAGACAAAGAAAGGCAGAAAACATCTGAGGGGGCAGACAACAATCCAAACAATTATATGCAAGCAATATACATATAGAACAAATTGGAGATAATCAACAACAGAAAGAAAATACTAGTAAGAGAGAATGGGAGCCCACATGAATTTATATTATATTCATCTTGAAGTTTTTTTTAAATATATGATAATTTCAAAACAGTTTTACAGCTATTACACTTGTCTGTGTTTCACTCTGAACTTGTCTCTAGTCATTTTTACATTTTTAAATGGTCTGTTTATATGCTTTCTCATTTTTTGATATCACTTCCTTAGTTCTGCCTTTCCCTCAATTTGCATTCCCCTTAAATGTTTTTAATCTCCACTGGTAACACTTTAGCCAAATCAAGTAAACAAATACATTGACCATGACTAGAAACGGTTATCTCTATTCCATGCCTCTCTCTCAAGAGAGAGGAAACACACTTACGATCAGTTCTCTGGAGTCATGGGCTGGTCACCATACTGATCAAAGTTCTAAAGTCTTTCAACTTTTCTTTACAATAACATATGTGCCATTTTCCTGATTCTGCTCACATTGCAACAATTCATACAAATGTTCCCAAGATTCTCTGAATCCATTCTTTCCATCACTTTATATGATACAACAATATTCTTTATTTATATGTTAATATTCTCTATTTATGTGTTAATTAACATATAATTATTTGTTCAGTCATTCCCCAACTGATGTGGGCATGCCTTTCATTTCCAATAACAGTTGAAGGCATTCCATGAAAAAAAAGGTGGGGGGGAGGGGTTGTTAACAAATGTTTTCAAGAATCAAATACTTTTATTGATATCTGGGTTTATTGAGGTTTTTCCTCCTGCAGAATGCTTCAAATTCTGAATTGTATTCCTTGGTTCCCACTACTGCTCACCTCGAAGCATTCTCATCTTCTTTCCACTCTGCACAGTTCATACTTTATCAACTTCAGTCTCTTCCACAAGTGATTTCTAAGAAGACAGAACTAGCCCCAGTTAGATGCTGGGCTCATTCCCTGAGACTTAGTGGAGGTAGACACAGCCAAACATCCATGTGTTACCCCAGTTGTCTGTTCCACCTTTCTCTAAGTTCTCTTGAAGCACAGAACACAGCCATAGGGCTGTCCCAGACAGAGCAAACTTATTATGCCTTTTTAGCTTTCTCCAGCATAGGAGGAGGTCAGAATTGATTTCTGTTATAAACCTATGGATCTGGAGCTCTGAAGACTACACACTTATCGGTGGAGAAGAAGGTGCTGAGTAAGCCTTTTAGGAGTTAGGAATTAAACACTTAACACCGTGTATCAAGATAAGGTCAAAATGGGTTCATAATCTAGACATAAAGAATGATATTATATGCTGTATTCTTAATACTCAGAAGAAACTGACATATGACCCATCCCAGATAAACTGTGACTTAGAAAGAGATGGCAAGTATATTTAACCAGATATTCTGTACTAACTAATTTGAGTTATGATATTTTCTTTATATACCATTCCATTTTGTCAGATTATCCACTGATCTATTTTATATGAAAAAAATCCCCCTTGAATTAGTTAATTTTAGTCTGAAATTTGATCATGTTTCATTTGCCAACTGTCAAATCTGAAATAAATTTTGATATTTTATGACAAAAAGGGGAAAAAAAGGATGATATTATAAATAAAGTTGAAGAACATAGGATACTTTATCTCTCAGACCTGTGGATGAAGAAGGAATCTGTGACCAAAGAAGAACTAGAGATCATTATTGATCACAAAATAGGTAATTTTGATTGTACTAAGATAAAAAGTTTTTGTACAAACAAAACTAATGCAGACAAGATTAGAAGGGAAGCAATAAACTGGGAAAGCATTTTTATATTCAAAGGGTCTTATAAATGCCTCATTTCCAAAACTATAGAGAATTGACTCAAATTTATAAGAAATTAAGCCATTCTCTAACTGCTAAATGGTCAAAGGATATGAACAGACACATTTCAAATGAAGAAATTGAAACCATTTCTACTCATATGAAAAGGTGCTCCAAATCACTATTGATCAGAAAAATGCAAATTAAGACAATTCTGAGATACCACTATACACTTCGCAGATTGGCTAAGATGACAGGAAAAGATAATGAGGAACGTTGGAGGGGATGTGGGAAAACTGGGACACTGATACATTGTTGGTGGAACTGTGAAGGGATCCTACTATTCTGGAGAGCAATTTGTTATCAAACTGTGCATACACTTTGACCTAGCAGTGTTACTACCGGGCTTATTACCCCAAAAGATCTTAAAGCCTCGAGGGAAAGAAACCTACATGTGCAAAAATGTTTGTGGCAGACCCTTTTTGTAGTGCCTAGAAACTGGAAACTAAATGGATGCCCATCAAGTGGAAAATGGCTGAATAAATTGTGGTATATGAATATTATGGAATATTATTGTTCTATAAGAAATGACCAGCAGGATGATTTCAGAGAGGCCTGGAGAGACTTATGTGAACTTATGCTAAGTAAAGTAGAACCAGGAGATCATTATACAGGACAACAACAAGGCTAGATACAATGATCAGTTTTGATGGACATGGTTCTCTCTTCAACAATGAGATGATTCAAACCAGTTCCAATTGTTCAGTGATGAAAAGAGTCATTTACACCCAGAGAGAGGACTGTGAACCACAAAATAGCATTTTCACTCTTTCTGTGGTTGCTTGCTTGCATTTTGTTTTCTTTCTCAATATTTTTTCCTTCTTGATCCAATCTTTCTTATGCAGCAAGACAACTGTATACTTATGTGTACATATATTTCATTTAACATATATTGTAACACATTTAGCATGTATTTGACCACCTGCCATATAGGAGAAAGGGTTGGGGGAAGGAGGGGAAAATTTGGAACAGAAGGTTGTGCAAGAATCAATGTTGAAAAATTACCCATACATATGCTTTATAAATAAAAAGCTTTTATAAAAAAAAAAAAAAAAAGTATTTGGGTTCCTGTATTCCTAGATTATGGAAACAAGTGAAATTTCTTTATCTTTCCACATAATTCACATTTTAGAGAAATTTGAGAGTTCATAAGGATTGGGGATATTGACTAGTTATCTATCTTGTTGGTCAAATGAGCCAGAAGGATAATTTTATTTAAACATATAGGTCCTTTCCCTCTTTCTTTTTATCTCTTAGGGGGTATATGCAAAACAATTCTTTCTTAAGGATTAAGTGGATTTTTTGAAGCATAGTAAAGTAGCTAGAAAGAGTTGTAGAGCAGAACTTGGCAAATTTCAGGCTGCAGGTCAAATCTGGCTCACTGCCTATTTTTGTACAATCTGTTGGCTAAAGATGGTTTTCATATTTTTAAAATTTACTTACAACAGCACTGTCAATTTGCTCACCCCCTGCTCTAAATTATCGAAACAAAACAAAACTCTAAAGAGCTTTGAAATAGCAAATTTCCAGTTCCCTGCAACAGAATCCATTCGCCTTCCCTGAACCCTTCGTCAGCAAGAAGAAGCAGAAAGGAAAGAATCTGGCAAGACTTGGAGACTTCTCAACCTCTCTGGAAAAAAAAAAAAAAAAAAAAAAAACAAGAAATCCCTCTGTTGAACCTCACCATGCTTATCTTTCCAGTCCTTAATCTATTGTGACTGTTTTATTTCTATATGGATTGCTCTGGTCCCACTGTCTGAAGGTCAGGTAGGTTATATTTTACCTAGACTCCTCACTCAAGGTTTTTCAGAATCCAGAGGGGGTAAAGCAGGGATTCTCTCTGATTTGCCATTGGTTTGAGCCCACATCATTTGTGTTCCCCTCTATTTTAGGGGACCCTCAACTAGCACCCTTCCAATTATATCTAACCACTTAAAATCAGATTAGTTTTTAGTAAAGGAACATTTACTTCAAATATATAGCAAAATCCCAGCATACAAATATCTTTTCCCACCACCCCTGGGGCATAATCTTTCCTATACCACTTCAGTTGCTGTGGAGAAAAGAAAGCTTCAGCTCAGTTCCTATATATCATTATATATAAGGTCAAGTTCAAATCACCAGTAGGCTAGTCTCAGCCCTGATAGGCTGCCTGCAACATCAAGCCTGAATTCCTGGGTTCCTGGATGCCCATGGATTTAGTTCCATGTTGGAGATTCCTTGTATCTAGAATTGAAACAGCCAAATAAAAAAATACCAAACCACCATCCCCATTTTCTGGGATTATATGACATGAAAAGAGGGATGATGGAACTCAGGTCCACCCCCTTTATCCACATGATGTCATCTGCTTTGAGTGAAGTCCTTCACCCCCAAATGTGAATATAAGGAAACCCCAGACAGTGTTCAGTCTCCAAGATTTAAAGATGCCACCAGGACCACACAGAATGTGGACATACACTCAGTTCTATCTCTCAGAATCAGGTTTCCCAATGGATCAGTTTACACCTCCATCAACAATGCTTTAGTGTCCCAATTTTGCCACAGTTTTTATTTTCCTTTTCTGTCCTATTAGTCAATCTGATAGGTATAAGATGGTACCTCCCTGTAGAGAGCTGGAATTCTGAAAAGATGTACTTAAATTCAGAACAGCAGAGTACTTAAGACTAAGTACCTACTCAATGTGAGAGTATGGCTCTATAAATATATACTTAGATGATATGGTGATGTGATGGCTCTCCTCAGAATTGGTACCTGCTGAATGTGGTATGGTGAGGTAATTGTAGAGAAGAATTGGAGGGCTGAGGGAGAGGATCAGAGTCTCTCTGCTGCAGCGAGATCATCAGGGAAGACTTCAGGCTCCAGATTCCACAGGCCACTTGGTAGTTTGCCTGCCTCCTTCACTTCTCCTCCAAAGACTATGTGGACATACTCTCAGTTCTATCTCTCAGAATCAGGTCTCCCAGTGGATCAGTTTATACCTCCATCAGCAATGTTTTAGTGTCCCAGACTCTGATTGATCCTGAGGCTCTCCAGAGAGCTAGCCCAGATCTTACACCTCACAGTTGTTTTAATATATTTTCCTCTAAGGAATAATGATTTTGAGCATTTTTCTATTTGACTATGGATGGTTTTGATTTCTTCTTCTGAAAATTGCCTGTTCATATCATTTTATCATTGATCAATAATGGAATTATCATATTCTTATAAATTTGACTCCATTCTCTATTTATCTGAGAAATGAGACTTATCAAAAAAAAACTTGTTATAAAAATTTCTGCCAGTTTCCTGCTTTCCTTTTAATTTTGGCTGTGTTGGTTTTGTTTGTGCAAATGTTTTTAAATTTAATGTAATTAAAATTTTACATACTATGATGATCTGTAATTTTCTTTCTTCATGTTTTGTTTTCCTGGCTTACGTATCAGGACCATATTTGTGTCATGAAAGAACTTTGGTGGGAATTGTTCTTTTTGTTTTGTTTTTTGTTGAGGCAATTGGTGTTAAGTGACTTGCCCAGGGTCACACAGCTAGGAAATGCTAAGTGTCTGAGATCAAATTTGAACTCAGGTCCTCCTGATTTCAGGACTGATGCTCTACCCATTGCGCCACCTCGCTGTCCCTGATAAGACTTGTTCTTAAGACAATTCTTATGATTAGATTCCTCTACAAATAAAAACTAAAGCTTAAAAAAAAGAAAAGAAAACAGGAGAGCTATAGAGTCCAGGGCTCCAGACTCCCCATTAAAGAAAGCCATTAGATGCTTCTTGCATCCACTTATTTAGACATTTATTGTATACATCCTATTTACAGACAAATGGAGCCACATAATAGGACCATAGAACATACAAATGGAAGGAAGCTTGACCATCAGCAACACATTGGTTTTAAATATGGGAATAAATAAGGTGCAAAGAATATAGATGACTTGCCTATAGACAAATAGGCTGCAGCTCACAGAGCTGCTCAGGATCTTTGGCTCCAAGTCCATCATCCATTCCAAGTATTTTTTCTTATTCCTAAAATCCAGAACTGCCCCTCAGGGGTAAGGATTTCTTCACAATCATTTCTGGGTTTCCCATTGGCCACCACTGAGAGGGGAGCCTGCATTGTTATTCAGATCCACAGGATCATTTGTCCATCTGTCCTAGAGGGCAGGACTGGAGGAAGGTCCTCTGGGAGGGAGCTGCTGACTACTGCCTTTACTCAATTCAGACAAGTGGGGTGAGAATGGAAAGCTAGAGGAGTGTGGGTCATTGTTCCAGTCCATCATGCCAGGGCAGATTTTATTGACTGTCTGAAAGTCTTGCCAAATTTGCAGCAGCTCCTGGGGCTGGAATCCATGAACAAGGGCAAGTTGATGATAGGCACAGTGTTCATATGCAATTCGAGACAACCGAAAGGATTCAGGGGGAGGAGGAATGGGCTCCAGCCCCAATTGCTGTAAACATAAGCCCACAAACACATCTTCCAGATAGATGACCTTGAGAGTCTGGGCCACAGCCAGAATCCTGAGGGCTAAGGGTCCAGACAGAACATAGCCAGGACCACCACAGAAGGGGGGATATATGTCCTGCAAGTACAATTCTGGAGGCATATACCACTTATTAGCTGGACTCCGAAAAGGGCCTTTACCTCGGTAGATGTGACCTGTGATAAAGTCAGGCCGTGGAGGTCCATTGGGCTGAAGCACCTGCTGTACCAGAAAGCTGGGGTTTAGAAAGACATCACCGTCCACCTTGAGCACATAGTGGGCATCAGGACAGTACTGGGCCATCCACTCCAGACCCATGAGGACCTTGAGAGTCAAGTTGCGATAGGTATCCAGGAAGCCCACCTGGAGGAGATCCCCATGCTCCCTGTCCTCTTCTTGGAGGAGTTCATGAAGTTCCTTGGTGAAAAGGGGTGGGGGCAGACCAAGAACAAAGAGGCGTCGGATGATCACACCCAGTTCTAAAGTCTCATTGCCCCAAGTTTTCCGGATGGCTTGGCGTCTCCCCACATCCTGGGGTTGGGTCATCACCAGCATGAGCAGGAAGGGGGCACCTCTGGGACCCTCACACTTGTCAGGGTGATTGAGTAGAAAAGGGTAGGGGTAAGGGTACTTCAGCTGCAAGGGATGTGGTGTCTGAGTCTGCCACTCAAACTTCCTTAGAGAAAGATTCAAAGTATCCTCAGCCAGTTCTGTGGAGTCCAAGGGCAACAAATCCAAGGAACGAGTCCTGAAATTTACAAACTGACCCACCAGCAGTAGTAGCAGCCCCCCAAAGGCTGTGCTCAACAGAGCTCCCCATACCAGATGCCTCCTGCTCAACTTCATGGCACCAACAGTTATCCTGGGTAAAGAGAAATAAAAGGCCTTGTGAGTGATGGGTACAGGATTCATCTAGGCCCTTCCTCTCTCTCTATGAGTAAGTTAGGGGCCCCTGGGATTTATAGAGCTGGGAACAATGGGAAAGATAAGGACAGGAGAAAGGGAAAAGGTTCTACTCCCTGAACTTTATGCTAGGCTAGCTGCCAAGTTAGCATTACAAGAACAGGAAGTGGGCAGGTCAGAAAAATTAGGGAGCTTGCACTGTAGGGGATCAGGAATGGGAGGAACCCTGAGCTGGGAGTCCAGGGCTCTGAGTTTTAGACTCAGCTCAGCCACTGGCTCAAGTTAACTCTACTCTTGGGGCTTCAGGTTTCCCCATCTGTGAAAGGAGGGAAATTGACCTGAATTCTCCCTCCCCCCCCCCAATCTGGGAGAATATGATTTTGTGAAATTAAAGATCTGATTAAAGATCTGAAGACTGGAGGACTCCACTGTGCCAGTGAGGAAGCAGTTAACTGAGTGTCCAACCACAGGTTATGCAAAGGGCCCCTTCAGAAGCCCTGGTATAAAAAACAGGAATCATTTGTACCCGATTCTTGCTTTGTTTCATTCCTCTCCTGTCTAAATTTCTCCCTTCCTCCCATTCCTACTAGCAGCCTCAGCCCCTGTACCTTGAGCATATCCTGGGGAGATGAGATCTAACCCTGAAAAAACCAAAGTTTTTCCCCCTACCCCAGTCCACTTCCACCTACCCCAGCCCGTTTTTCAGAGTTTCAGTTTCCCACAGATATGAAAGGAGGCAGACTCGTGGGTTATTGCTCTGAAAACCCCAGAATCTGTGTTATTAATGTTCTCCAAGCTCCCTTTCCCAGATTCCTCCCTTCTCCTTGATTCTCCTCCCCTCTAGCCCAGCAGGGTCCTTACCTTCCTTGGTTCGGAATGCTGGGGATGGGTGTCAGCAGGACAGCTCACAGAGGACTGCCACTCTCTGTCCAGGTAGGTACGCATATGGGAGGAGTGAGAAGGTGGGAGTGGGAGGAACCCTACCTGCCTCTGAGGGAACATGCAAGTATGGGGTGGGGCAGATCACCCAAGTCACTAGTCAACTTGGCCTGGCCTGGAATTGATTGGAGATTGTCTGCAGGGGATGGAAGGTGGCAGAGACAAAGTCTTTGGGAAGAGATGCTGTGGGGGAGGAGAGGGAGGGAAGGTGTGATCAAGTACTGGACCACTGGCTACCACAAAGGGAAGAGCCTGCTATAATAACAGCAACCAATAGCCAATATTTATATAGAGCTTTAAGGTTGACAGTATGCTTAATCTACACTTTCTCATTTTAATCTCAAAAACAAAAAAACAATAATCCTTTTGCGATAGGGAGTATAATTAATCACATTTTGTTTGTAGAGGGAGAGGCACTCTAGCATTTCAAAGGAGTTTCTGCTGTGGAATTTTCCACTCCTGTGCTGATGTACCTGTTCTTACCTGGGCACTAGAAAAGAAAGGTGAAGTAACACCAATGTCCAAGCCAGTCTGCACCCTCATTGAGCTCAGTTTAGGATTTAAAATGTAAAATCATTCCACCCGGTGTCTTCAAAGTATTAGTGCAGTTTTAAGTTACTAAATTCTAAAATGCAACACTTAAAATATAGTATTTCATAAATTTAATTTAACTTGCCTTCTCTTTAGCCTCCACTTTTCATTCCCTTTCCAACTTCCTGGGACCCCAAAGGATAATACATTCACATTTTGGTTTAAAATAGATTTCATTTTATAAAATAAGATTTTTTTAAAGGTAGAGTATTAAAACTCCCAATTGGAGGCAACATGTCCCTTTTAGGGAAGAAGCAAATGGCATTAGTTCCTGTTTGTTTTCATTTTTTTTTTTTAACACAATGAATTAAAATTAAAAGTCTCTTCTAAAATCCTCCATCTCACATGAATCAAAGATCTATTCACACTTTCCAGAATAGACAACTTTAAGTGAGTCATTTCAATTCTTAATCATTAGAGAAAGTTTGCCTTGGGTATGACATGATAACACTGGGAAGGAAAGGGGGAAATGTCTTTTTGTTTAATCCAATTAAGAAACTTCCTTTTGTGAGTGTTTGGATTTTTTCTGTCCAGCTTGAAAGGAGAATTGTTAAAGAAAGTAGAGTTCTAAAAGTTTTTGTACAAACAAAACTAATGCAGACAAGATTAGAAGGGAAGCAATAAACTGGGAAAATATTTTTACAGTCAAAGGTTCTGATAAAGGCCTCATTTCCAAAATATATAGAGAATTAACCCTAATTTATAAAAAATCAAGCCATTCTCCAATTGAAAAATGGTCAAAGGATATGAACAGACAATTCTCAGATGAAGAAATTGAAACTATTTCTAGTCATATGAAAAGATGCTCCAAGTCATTATTAATCAGAGAAATGCAAATTAAGACAACTCTAAGATACCACTACACACCTGTCAGATTGGCTAAGATGACAGGAAAAAATAATGATGATTGTTGGAGGGGATGTGGGAAAACTGGGACATTGATTCATTGTTGGTGGAGTTGTGAACGAATCCAACCATTTTGGAGAGTAGTTTGGAACTATGCTCAAAAAGTTATCAAACTGTGCATACCCTTTGATCCAGCAGTGTTACTACTGGGATTATATCCCAAAGAGATTATAAAGAAGGGAAAGGGACCTGTATGTGCACGAATGTTTGTGGCAGCCCTTTTTGTAGTGGCTAGAAACTGGAAACTGAATGGATGTCCATCAGTTGGAGAATGGCTGAATAAATTGTGGTATATGAAAATTATGGAATATTACTGTTCTGTAAGAAATGACCAACAGGATGATTTCAGAAAGGCCTGGAGAGACTTACACGAACTGATGCTGAGTGAAATGAGCAGGACCAGGAGATCATTATATACTTCAACAACAATACTATATGATGACCAGTTCTGATGGACCTGGCCATCCTCAGCAACGAGATCAACCAAATCATTTCTAATGGAGCAGTAATGAACTGAACTAGCTATGCCCAGAAAAAGAACTCTGGGAGATGACTAAAAACCATTACATTGAATTCCCAATCCCTATATTTATGCACACCTGCATTTTTGATTTCCTTCACAAGCTAATTGTACAATATTTCAGAGTCTGATTCTTTTTGTACAGCAAAATAACGTTTTGGTCAGGTATACTTATTGTGTATCTAATTTATATTTTAATATATTTAACATCTACTGGTCATCCTGCCATCTAGGGGAGGGGGTGGGGGGGAGGTAAGAGGTGAAAAATTGGAACAAGAGGTTTGGCAATTGTTAATGCTGTAAAGTTACCCATGTATATATCCTGTAAATAAAAGGCTATTAAATAAAAAAAAAGAAAGTAGAGTTCATATGATACTTAGTTCTCAGCAATACAGTGATCCAAAACAATTCCATTGGATTTGGGTGAAAAATGTCATCCACATACAGAAAAAGAACTGTGGAAATTGAATATGAATCAAAGCATACTATTTTCTTTTCTTTTCTTTTCTTTTCTTTTTTTTTTTTTTTTTTTTTTTTTTCTTTCTTGTGATTTTTCCCATTTTTGTTCTGATTTTTCGTTCATCTAACTTAATATGGAAATAAGTTTAAAATGATTGTACATGTATAACATATCAGATTGCTTGTTGTCTTGGGGAGGAAGGAGTTAAGGTAGAGAAAAAGAAAAAAAAATTGGCACTCAAAATCTTACAAAAATGAATGTTGAAAACTATATTTACATGTAATGGGAAATTTTAAATACTGTGAGGGATGTAGAAGAGCCTTACCCAAAATGACTACTCAGAAATCATTCAGTAAAAAGCAGAAAAGTTGTTTATTGAAAAACCTCCGGGAGGATAAGCTGTCCCATCACCAGATAAGAAAGAGAAAGCTTGCGGTAGGAGGGCTAAAGAAGTAGTAAAGATACATAGCTTTTATACAAGAGATTACATCACAAGTAAGAGAGTATTGAGAAGGCAAGAGGGAGACATCTAATTGGTTGCTGCTCTTCGGAGATATTGGAATGGAAGGTTTCTGTTACATCATAAGTTGGGATGCGTTGAGAAATGCTCTCCTTCTCCCCTAATTGAATGTTAAACATTGGTGCCAAAGGCAGATTAGAACAGAATGCTTTGTTTCTCTGATTCTGAGAGGAATCATCAATCAGACCTTCAAATTTCAAATTACTGAGCTGACATCACTTAAACTAATACTCTAAATATTGATAACATTGAACAAGGATAAATGTCATCATTATTGGTTAAGTAAATATATCTAAAGTTTTAAGGAAATATTGGCTTGCACACATTGTGCTTATGTAGATCACAGAAACATAGAAATAATAAAAAATATAGAAAAAGAATTTAAACATTCCTGTAAGTTCTGCACCTTATCTCTCCATTCCCCACAACACTATTGAGAAAGAAAGTAAAATTGGTTTAAGAAAGATATATTCTCCATGGATATTCAGCCATCAATATTATTGCTCCAAAAATCCTAAACTTAAATTACTTCTTATCAATTTACTTTGCTGTAGAATTTCATCTTTTGTTTGATAGTTCATTTCAAAACTCTACTTTCACTAAGGGAAAGTTACCTCCAGACTCTGTTTGAAATGAATTATCAGTCACCACCTACACCAAGAGTAAGTTACCACCAGACTCTGTTTGAAATGAATTATCAGTGACCACTTACACCTCCCAATATCATAGTCACAAAATTGGGCAGCGGGGGAAGAGACAGAATCATCAGGTGGCAATAAGGAGTCCATTCTTACTCCTGGACATTGAGTGGCCACTTTTTGGCAGACTGGCCAGTGAATCTTAGAGCCCAATGACTATAAGTCTTGATGCTGCTTCCAATAGCCTCCAAAAGCTCTTACTGGTATTGCAAGCTCACTGTTTGCATTGTATCTTCTTCTTTTTTTTTTTTTTTTTTTTTAATTTTTTTTTGTTTTTTTTATTTTTTTTAATTTTTTTTTGCATTGTATCTTCAATGGGCTTTTCCAATGGCCTAAACAGGGGTTGGCAATTTTTTTTTTTCTGTAAAGGGCCAGATAGTCAAAAGCTTTGATATCCAAGAGGCAAAATTGAGAGTGTTATAGGTACTCATATAACAAGGGAGAAGATTTCCACAATTGTTTTATTGATAGAATTTAAAATATGACTTTACAGTTACAGAGCTAGCTCCCTGGAGGCCTCAGGATCAATCAGAGTCAGGATAAGCAAAAGTCTTTGGTCTTCACAGGGAGAAGTGAAGGAGACAGACAAACTGCCACAAGCTCACCACCAACCTCCCTTCTCCTGGTTCTGCCACATAGTGAAGTTCTCTAGCCTTCTCTCACTCCACCCCTTAATCCTTACCTACAGTTATCTTAACCCCAAACATTGAGCTAGCATTAATTGTGAGAAGAGCAATTCCAAGCATATGCTAATAGAGTCATTATCTTATTTAGAATAGGTAATTAGCCTTAAGTACTCAGTTGTCTGATTCAAGTGCACCTATTCAGAGTTTCAGCCCTTTACATCTCCTGCTTTCTTTTGTTTTAGAACACAAGTGGTCACTCCATCCCTGTCTTCTCAGGGAAGTGAGAACCCCAAAAAGGAGGTGATCACATCTTCCCTGACTTCTTAGGAAAGGATATGAAAATACCAAAAAGGAGATGATCACATACACCTCTGACTTCTCAGGAAGGGAGGTGAAAGCACTAAAAAGGAGATGATCACGCCCTCCCTAACTTCTCAGGAAGGGAGATGAAAAACACCAAAGCAAAGTGGGGAGTCAAGCCAGAGACTGTTAGCGGGTTTCTGGACTGAAGGGTCTTATTAGAAACAGGTATAAACAAATGCATCAGCATGGGAGGTATTACACAAGCACGTAGCAATAAAGCACAGGCTAGCAGTGATGACTCTCCCCACATCCAGTGCAGGCTCAATGTGTTGTAACAAACATGAATTGTACATGCAAGTAGAAATATAACAAACAATATAAATCAACATGGTGTTGTAAAAGATTTCCAGAAGTCCTAAAAGGAGGGTATGTAAACAACAATCACACATAAACCTCCTTTAGCAGCCAAGAGATAGTCCAAAAGTAATTTATCGTCCCTTGCTTCACTTGTCAGGGAATCCAATGATCCCTGCAAGTTTTTGAAGTCCTGCAACAGTCTTTTTATGTGTTAGGGAATCCAATGATTCCTGCAGATTTTGAAGTCCTGCAACAGTCTTATCATTTCTCAGAGAAACCAATGATTCCTGAAGGTTTTCAAGTCCTACAACAATCTTTTCATGTCTCAGAGAATCCAATGACTTCTGAGGGTTTTCAAGTCCAACAATTTTTGATGTCCATGAGTCAATCGCCATAACTGCCATGCTCTTTCAGTGGTGGGCAAAATCAACGATGGAACCCCCCCGATGTTCTTTTGGTTTTCTCCTTCATTTTAAGGGTCTGCTCCATCTCTCTCCAATGGACAAGGCAAATACAGCTTGTTGGCACCCATCTGATTCCTTCTCCATCTGTTAAGATACAAGCAAACCTTCTCCTCCAGGCAGTTAGCCTATCTGGTCCCTTCCATTCACCACTTTCTGAGTCTCTCTACATCACCTGGTAATTATCTAAAGATAGTGAAGCTGCTCGCACTGGACACTGCCCTTCCGGTGAGTTGTAAAACCTGTCTGCCGGAGCCAGCACATCTTTGTCAAAAATCAAGAAGTTAATAGTATAAAGAGCTAAATTTAGAAGTTCTCTAGGGTTACCTGTCACTCCCCCTTTCTTTTATTTTTGGAGGAGCATCTTAATGTCTGTTTCACCTCTCTACTATTGCCTGTCCTTGAGGATTAAAGGGTATGCCAGTGGTGTGTAAAATCTTATAATGTGCACAAAAGTGTGCAAAAAGTTTAGAAGTATATGCAGATCCATTATCTGTTTTTATTGCTTGTGGCACACCCATAATAGCAAATGCTTGTATGAGGAATTCAATGACCACTCAGGATGTTCTTTGGCTGCTGGTATTGCAAAAGTAAATCCTGAAAAGGTGGCTACTACAACACTGATAAAAGACAGACGATCAAAAGATTTATAATGAGTCACATCCATTTGCCAAATTTCACTGGGTATCAAATCACGAGGGTTTTTCCCTGGAGGGAGCGCAGGAGTGTGGAAAGGAAGGCAAGCTATACAGGCTTTTACTATGCTCCTAGCTTCCTCTCTTGTTATCCCAAAGTGTAAATGTAAAGCTCAAGCTGCCTGATGACATTTAGAATGAGATTCTTGGGCTTCCTGAAATAAAGGAGTATTGGCCAACATGGTTAGAAGGCTATCTGCCTTTGAATTACCATCAAAAATAGGACCTGAAAGTCCAGTATGAGAGTGGACATGCAAGATATAAATCTTACCTGAATGCTTTCTCACTTGCTCTTGAAGTTCCTTAAAGAGCTGATATATATTGGAAGCTACAAATTTTATTTGGGCAGTAGCAATTCTTTGTACCACACCTACTGAATAGACTGAATCAGATATTATATTTATATCTCCTGGATAACAAGTAAGAGCTAGAATGATCACATACAATTCGTTCTGTTGAGTGGACTGAAAAGGAGTTCTTACTACTCTCTTTATAGTTAAGTGACGAGAGTATACAGCATAAATGTTATGTTTGGATGCAGCTTTAAAGATAGTTGGTCCTTTAAGAGGAACTTTAGAAATCTTTTCTTCAAGAATCCATTGCCAATTATGTAATAGGTTATCTTTAATGGAGACCCGTGTATAAGATTTGGAGCCATGGCCAATAAAATTTGCCACTCTGGGATGGTTTCACAGCATACATTAATTTGTGCATTGTATAAAAGGTGTATATCTTGTCAGGTCTTATCCCAGATAATTGTACTTCTACAATAAAATTCTAGCTACAAACACTGGGTAAGGAGTAAAGCTTTGTTCTGGTTGTGCTGGGAGGTTCACCCACTCTATCACACTGTCTCCTTGATGAAAGACTGCTGTGGGTGTCTCTTTTGTACCAAAACCTGCTATTTCCAAGGGTTTTTGAGTGACTTTTTCAACCACATTGGATAAAGCCAGTTCAACTTCTCTCAAAGCCTTTTGAGCTTCTTTTGTAAGCTGGTGTGATGAGTTTAAAGTACTGTCTCCCCTTAAAATGTCATATAATGGTTGTAATTGATGGTAGTCAAGCCTAACACTGGACGCATCCATTGGATATCTCCTATCAATTTTTGAAAGTCACTTAAGGTGTTTAGCTTCTCTATTCTTTTTTTTTTTTTTTTTTTTTAATAGCTTTTTATTTACAGGTTATATGTATGGGTAACTTTACAGCATTGACAATTGCCAAACCTCTTGTTCCAATTTTTCCCCTCCTTCCCCTCACCCTCTCCCCCAGATGGCAGGATAACCAATAGATGTTAAATATATTAAAATATAAATTAGATACACAATAAGTATACATGGCCAAACCATTATTTTGCTGTACAAAAAGAATCAGACTCTTCCAATTAGCCTGTGAAGAAAATAAAAAATGCAGGTGGGCAAAAATATAGGAATTGGGAATTCAATGTAATGGTTCTTAGTCATCTCCCAGAGTTCTTTCACTGGGCGTAGCTGGTTCAGTTCATTACTGCTCCATTGGAAATGATTTGGTTCATCTCATTGCTGAGGATAATCAGGTCCATCAGAATTGGTCATCATATAGTATTGTTGTTAAAGTATATAATGATCTCCTGGCCCTGGTCGTTTCACTCAGCATCAGTTCATGTAAGTCTCTCCAGGACTTTCTGAAATCAGGCTGTTAGTCATTTCTTACCGACCAATAATATTCCATAATATTCATTTACCACAATTTATTCAGCCATTCTCCAATTGATGGACATCCACTCAGTTTCCAGTTTCTGGCCACTACAAAGAGGGCTGCCACAAACATTCATACACATACAGATCCCTTTCCCTTCTTTATGATCTCTTTGGGATATATAGCTTCCCTATTCTTTTTTTTTTTTAAATAGCCTTTTATTTACAGGTTATATGTATGGGTAACTTTACAGCATTAACAATTGCCAAACCTCTTGTTCCAATTTTTCATCTCTTAACCCCCACTCACTCCCCCAGATGGCAGGATGACCAGTAGATGTTAAATATATTAAAATATAAATTAGATACACAATAAGTATACATGACCAAACCGTTATTTTGCTGTACAAAAAGAATCAGACTCTGAAATATTGTACAATTAGCTTGTGAAGGAAATCAAAAATGCAGGTGGGCATAAATATAGGGATTGGGAATTCAATGTAATGGTTTTTAGTCATCACCCAGAGTTCTTTCTCTGGGCGTAATAGCTTCCCTATTCTTAAGGAAAGTTTTTATACTGTAAGCATCTTAGGATATACTTCATATCCTAAATATTGAAAAGGAGCATGTCTTTGAATTTTTTCTGGAACTATATGCAATTTGTAGTTCCTTAGTGTTTCCATGGTCTTTTGTAGACATACTTCTAACATTTGCTCCTCAGGTGCACATCCCAATATATCATCCATGTAATGTAATAACATTACTTTTGGAAATGCTTTTCTTACTGGAGTAAGAGCAGCAGCAACATACATTTGACACATAGTAAGGCTGTTTTTCATTCCCTGTGGCAAAACTGTCCATTCATATCTTTTATAAGGCTCAGTTAAGTTAACGCTGGGCACTAAAAAGGCAAGTCTTTTCATATCCTCCTTATCTAGAGGGATAGAATAGAAACAATCCCTAATGTCTATAACCCAAAGAGGCCATTCTCTAGGCAAATGAGTAGGAGATGGAAGTCCAGGCTGAAGAGTTCCCATAGATTCCATCTGTTTATTTACTTTTCTTAAATCAGTCAACATCTTCCATTTTCCAGATTTCTTTCTTACAACAAATACCGGGGAATTCCAAGGACTTAGAGAAGGTTGTAAGTGTCCTTGGTCAAGTTGCTCCTGTATTATATCTAATAAAGCCTGAATTTTATCGCTACCTAAGGGCCACTGTTCTATCCACACTAGTGTATCAGTTTTCCATTGGATAGGAACAGGTAAAAGTGTTGGCAGACCTTCAACAGCAGCCCTGCCTAAAAAACTGAAGTACTCATTTTTAACCCTAATTGTTGTAAAATGTCTCTTCTCCCAGATTGATGGGGATTTTTTTCAACTATAAAAGGAGTAAAAACTCCTTCAAAAGTCCATCGCGAAGGTGTAGCACTAACTTCAGCTGCTATTGATCCTCCTATGCCAGACATGTAGGTATCTCCCTTAATCTTTGGCCAGTGACTGGACCAGTTGGCACCTCTAATGACTATGCGATCTGCACCTGTGTCTACTAATCCTTCTAATAGTATGCCATTTATATAGATAGTGAGCATAGGATGGTTAGCTGTCACAACTGCTGTCCAGAATATTCCTGGATATTGTTGCTTGGAGTCAGAATCTGGGCTATCATCAGATTGCCTAGTAGAAGTCTGTATCAGTAAACCTGATGCTACTACTTCTGGTTAATAAGTCATGCATTATCTACCTGTATTAGTGACTGGGATATTATCTACATAATCCCCAGTTTCCCACATCAGTGTATGGATGAACACTGTTTTGTAAGTACTCTCAGAAGGTGAAAAATGGTCAAGCCTATTGTGCCTGGAGGCAAGGGATCCACAGGCTGGAGAAGAACAGATTTCACCTCTCCAGGGGGTATCTCAGTTATCTCAGCTGCATACAACTCTATTCTCCCCAATTGTAATCCATTTATTTCTCCCATCAGGTTGCTTCCTGGCTGATTGGTCATGTCTGGGTACTGAACTTCCAGGCACTCTCTGGGTGTACCATTGGCTGCCATCATGCCCCAAGTATTTTTTGCCTTGGGCCCTGGGGCTGGGCCCCTCATCCCATTTCCCTGAATCAGTCTACATTCTGATGCCCAATGGAGGCCTCTGTTGCATTTTAGACATGGAGTATTGGCTCTTGTTCTCCCACCCTGTTTTCTCACTCTGTCTCTATGCCAACATTGAGCTTTCAGATGTCCTACTTTACCACATTGACAAGTCTCTCTGGAAGTCCCTTGCCAAAAGTCTCTGTCTTCCCATGTTCGGATTTTGGGAAGATTGCATCATAGCCTGGCTATAAAAGGCATTTGTGCCTACTGTGGCACAGCGTCTTATGATCTCATCTAAAGGAGCAACCTTGTGCAGTCCTAGTATAGTTCTTCTACAAACCTCATTTGCATTTTCTTTATCAAGTTGCCTTATCATAATTTCTGTTGCTGCATTTTTACCAATAGTTTGTATGACAACTGTCTGAAGATGTCCCACAAAATCAGTAAAAGATTCATTTGGTCCTTGTGCTATTTTTGTGAAGGCCTTTTTGTGCGTTTACCTGGGATAAAACCCCATACTTTGATAACAGCAGCAGCAATTTGCTCATATGCTGCTATGGGATAATTAATCTGTACTGAATTCTGCATAAGAACCTACACCTGTTAGTTGGTCACAGGTGATTGGAGGATTAACTCCACTGTGACTATTTTGTTGGGCTTGTTTCCTACAGAGCTCTCTATATTCAGAAAGCCACAACAAGTTTTGTCCAGGTTTTAGGCATACCCTTGTTATAGATTTCCAGTCACTAGGGGTTAAGACTTCATAAACCAAATTCTGTAATAACATCTTAACATAAGATGATGTAGCCCCATAAAGAGTGCAAGCTTTTTTCAGGTCTTTGAGGATTTCTAGATCAAAAGGAGCATATTTTCTACTTTCTTGACCTGAAGAGTTAAACTGTTGAATTACAGGATACATTTCTATTCTCAAATCAGCTAAATCCGGCCCTTCTTCTGTGGCTTTAAGTAGTGCCTTTTGCAATCTAATCATAGGAGGGGGTGATTGTTGGGAGGGGAGGAGCAGGTGCTGGTGTTATCACTGCCCCTCCCACTCCTCCTCCTAGGTGAAGATGATAAGGGGGGGGACAGGGGAAGGACCTGCTTGGGTGGGGCTGGGGTTGAAGATGGATTGTGAGAGTAAGAATCACCTCGCCCTTCAAGTTCACTTAAGTCCTCATGCCCTTTGGCAATATTGCCATTAATCTGTCCTTTGTCTTCCTTTTTTTCCTCACACTTCCTCATCTGGCTGTTCTTAAAACTTTTCTTTTTACTATAACTTGCAGGATTCTTTAAGGCCAATTGTATTATGTTGTATATATATAGAATGTTTCCTTGGAAATTGAAGCAGGACCTTTATCATTGTATTCACATAGTTGATCTCCTACTAGTTTCTAGTTATCTGCCCCTATATCTTCTTCCTTTAAGAACCAAGGGAATGTGCATTCTAATGTATCCAAGAGTCCACCAATCTGCTCCTAAGTTACAAGCAAACCTTGCCTCTGGATCAACTTAAGTATGTTTTCTATAGCGTCCCCTCGGGATGGGAGTGGGAGTGGGGGTGGGGCTGGGAATGGGGGAGAATCTTTTCCTAATATCTGCCCCATTTCAGTTAGAAAAGGTTACTGGTTTAGCCCTTAACAAAGTAAGTTCCCTGTTTGTCTGTTAAAATACTCACCCTATTTCCTGGTCACCGGGACTTCTTCAGTAAAATTAGGATCTTTGGTCCACACGTTGGGCATCAAAATGTAAAATCTAGAATAGTTCGCTGGAGGCCTCAGGATCAGTCAGAATCAGGATAAGCAAAAGTCCTTGGTCTTCAGGAGGAGAAGTGAAGGAGATGGACAAACTGCTACAAGCTCTCCACCAACCTCCCTTCTGGTCCTGCTACAAAGTTCTCTAGCCTTCTCTCACCCCACCCCTTAATCCTTACCTACAATTCTCTTAACCCCAAACACTGATCGAGCATTAACTGTGAGAAGAGCAATTCCAAACATATGCTAATAGAGTCATTATCTTATTTAGAATAGGTAATTAGCCTGAAGTGCTCAGTTGTCTGATTCAAGGACACCTATTAAGAGATTCAGCCCTTTACATATAACAATAATAATGAAGTATAATTTTTGTAATAGAGCTCTACCAATAGGAAATATGGGATTCTTTTGGGGGGGGGCAGAGCGGGGAAGATAATACTTCACTTAGAGTTTTTCAGTCATTCTATCATGTCTGATTTGTGACTCTGTGTACCATATTTTCCATGGGGTTTTCTTGGCAAAGGTACTTAAGCAGTTTGCCATTTCCTCCAGTGGATTAAGGTCAGCAGAGGTTAAGTTCAGAATCATAGAGCTGGTAAATGTGTGGAGTCAAATTTGAACTCAGGTCTTCCTACACTCTAGGCCCCAAACTCTATCCACTGAACTGTCTAGCAGCCCTTCATTTAAAATTAGTGTTTTATATAATTAGAATTGATAGCAAATGTTCATCTTTTAATGTTGAACTGTTATGAATTTTATGTGTTTCCTTTTTGAAAATGTCTTTTCACAAAGATAGGTACTGCCAAATACTCATCAAACCATATGCACATGATTGTTTGGCTTCTGTTTTGTTTTGTAATCCTCCTTTTTATTTAATTTTATTAATTTTTTGTTATATTTTAAATTCTGAATTGTCTCCCTTCCTTTCTCCTCACTACCATTTGACATTACATAGATCGATAGATGGATGGATGGATAGGTACATAGGTAGACAGATAGAAAGATGTAAAACAATACCATACACACTTCTGTATTTTAGTTCTTTCTCTGGAGATAGATAACATCTTACTTCATAGGACCTTTGTAATAGACTTGAATATTTGTAATATTCAAAATAACTTATTCTTTGACCATTATTGTACTGTATATAGCATTCACTTGGTTCTGCTCATTTCATTCTTCATTATTTCATTTACATCCTGCCATGTTTTTCTAAAAGCCTATGATTTTTAAGTGAACACATTCATAGCTGGGAAAGTATTTGTAGAATTTCATTAACTTCTCTGGATATTTGCCTTTTAGCATGTTATTACATTGGAGTTTAATCACTTTCAGTTCAAGGATAGGGGAAAGTTCTTCCATTGTATAACTAAATGGATTTTGAAATATGAAAATTTATTTTACATTTGTATTAAAGTCTTCATGGCTCTGAGCTTCATGAGCTTATAAAATATATCTGTCCCAAATTTGTGTGGAAGTGGAGAGTTACCATCTTATTTTATTTTTTGATATTCCAGGTAGTATAAAAAGCAACATCACATCACTTCTGATTCAATAATATTGGTATTGGTATTGTTTTTCAATGGTGTCCAAGTCTTCATGAGTCTAATTGAGGTTTTCCTGGCCAAGACACTGGAGTTGTTTTCCATTTCCTTCTCCAGTTCATTTTACAAATGAGGAAACTCAGCAACAGGGATTAAGTGACCAACAACTAGTATCTGAGGTCACATTGGAACTCAGGGCTTCCTGACTTTTGGCCCTATGTTCTCTACTAAGCTACCTCCCTGCTCTTAATAAGATTAATCCACATTAGGGAAGCCAGATGGTCCAGGAGTCAGGAAGACCTGACTTCAAGTCCAGCCTCAGCCACTTAACAGGCAAGTCACTTAACCCCAATTGCCTCCGAAAATAAATAAATAATAATAACATTAGTCCTCATCAAATTGACTGGACTACCAGGAAAGTTTTAAATAAAAATGCAGTATTTTCTTGCAATTTTAGAATGAAATCATTAAGAAATAATACCAAGTGTACAGCAAAAGGTTATTTCCAAAGGCGCTCAAGATTTGATAATAGTGATTAAGGTGGTTATTTTCATTCAGAAAAATGTCAATCTTGGTCTTGACTTCAAAAAAAATCATGATGAAAACTTATTTTTGTTTTCTTCTCTTTTTTGGCAGAATAGATTATTGTCATATGTTGAAGTTTAGCAATACACATTTGAAATTCTATTGCATTATAGCTGCATCTCTATAATTTTTGTGTCCAAGTAGAGCTTATGGTCTCCATCCCAATTATTCACCCCTGCCTCTGTTACCACAGACAATGCAAAAATCAATGAACAATAAAACTCAATTATGGACACATATTTGAATTGGATATAATTTTTAATTTTTTCCAACCACATAAAATATTTTTAATTTATTTTTTAAATACAGGAAAGATTTTATTTTACATTCTTGTATGAATGGGTGCTTAGGTTAGTAGACATATTTCTGAAACCACAAAAACATTCTATAAAATTAAAAAAAAAAAACATTCTTACTTTATGGATTGTACAAAAATAGTCTACAGGACAGCTGGCAAAGTGGATATAACATTAACCCTGGAGTCAGGAGTATCTATCTGACTTCAAGTCCAGCCTCAGAAAAAAAAAAAAAAAAGCTTACTGGCTGTGCAATCCTATGCAAGTCGCTTAAACTCAACTGCCTCAAAAACAACAATTGGCAGCCTGGAATAGGCCCATAGACCATAGTTTACTCCCTGAAGAGGCCAAAGTGTCCTCCACCATTTGGAAACTAAGAGCCCTGAATCCAACCTAACTGAGACTCCAAAAGCACAAGAGAGAAAAATCACTGTCCTGTCCAGCGGGACTCGGTTATTCGGGGGATCAAGGGGGACCCAGCCTGAAAGAGAAACGGGCGAGAAAGAGGAGGGAGATGGAGCAAATTTTGTCATGGCTCAACTTTATTCATGCAAAGGGTCTTGTTTTTATGCTATACTGCTACGTGAGACCATTATCTCTGTGTCAAAGTTCACATGGTCCTTGTAGTTAATGTTCATCCTAGGACCCCTTGGGTCATTGTGCTCTGTGGTTAATGTTCTTCCTGGGACCCCTGGAATCATTGTGCTCTAAAAGCATTCTTCTTCAAACAGGTGTGTTTAACTAAGAGTGCAGTTGCCTTTGGGGAGGGGAGAAGACCCCCTGAACAAAGATTGTTAAAGGAGGGGATGTTGGTTCCTGACATGTCCCCCTTTTTTCTTTTAAATCAAAAGGTTAAAATGAGGGCTTGGTGAAAGGCCTGTCTTAGGCTATGTGACTTGCACCCATGCTTGGTACCCGAATATCTAGACCAGCAAGGCCAGAGAAGGCAGGATCCCTGTCTTAGGCTATGTGGGTGGCCCCCACTCCCCCTGGGAGTGGACCCACAATAATCCCGTCATTGGGTATTCCTGCAGCTTTCATGGGCATGATTATCCAAGTCATGGAATCACAATACTCCCATCGTTGGTTCTTTCACAGCGCTAGCCCACAAGTAAAATCACGTTTTTCGGGTGTACCGCCACATCCTTAAATACCACGGGGTCTCGATCTCAGTAGCGAGGGTAGAAAATTGTAGACCCTCCAAGACCATACTAAGGGGGAGATCTTCACATGATCCATTGGTGTTGAGCTGGTGGTAGAGGACTTGAACGGGTTTCAGTAAGACAGAATCGACCTGAGACTTTATAAAGGTAGTTAATCTGTTAAAGGCCCACGGGCCAAAGGAGAGGAGAAGGAGAATACTTACAAGGGGCCCCAGGAGACTGGGGAGTAAGGTGGTAAGCCACGGGGATGTGGAGAACCAGTTTTGGTACCAAGACTCCTTCTGTTCCCTTTCTTTCTTCCTTTTTTCCAAACTTTCTTTGACCTTTTGCAAACTGTCTTCTACAAGGCCAAGCTTATCAGTATAGAAACAACATTCTTCCTTTAGGGCTGCACAGAGCCCACCCTGTTGCAGGAAGAGGAGATCTAAACCTCTCCTGTTTTGTAAGACTACCTCGGCCAGGGAAGCAACTGAATCTTTGAGATTCTCTAGGCCAGATTGAAGTTCCTGGAGGTCTCTGTCTATAGCAGCACTTAGCTGTGCATACTGCGTATTGGATATTACAAGGGATGCAATACCCATGCCTGTGCCAACTGCCCCTAGGCCAATAAGTACAGCCAAGGTAATGGCTGTTAGAGGTTCCCTTTTTTCTCTTACACTATGGTCAGTACCCTGTTCCCAAAATCTTAGGAACTCATCTGGATAGCGAATGGTTAAATGAGGGAGGAGCGAGACCTCAACACAATAGTCCCTATTGCTGATAAAGGAGGAAGTGACTACAAAGGTGGTTAGACCAGAGGAGCAGGCAAAGTAGGAGTTATTAGGAGCTGCCACATATGTAGAGGATGTGGTGATTGTGACCGTTTGATTACAAATCCCTTCCAGCTGAAGGGGGGGTAGCATACGAGGGCCCAAAAGACACAATCCCAAGCCAGAAATCCTACTAAGGGTCAGGCCGTGCTTATCATTAATACCCCAACGTAAGATGGAGGAGTCATTTGTAAATGTGAGGTTCCCAAAGTGAGCAATGCCTTCATAGAAAGGGGGAGAGGAGGAATAACAAACCCAACAATCATCAAGAGAGGTATTGCTGATTTTGCGAATAGCGTGGACAGAGGCATTAACCAAGGAGAGAATGAGTGTAGCAGAAGAGGGAGGGCCAATGGGATAGTCGGCGGAAACATCCCTGTCTCTGTAAAAGGGGAGGGTAGGACTTGTTTTGGAGGACGGCTGGATCGGTCTCTTGGTGGGCCGAATGAAGTTCAGTGTTAGGCCCTATGGCCACGGACCGGTGTGGGGGTAGTTTGAAAGTTGATGGGAAGGAAAGGCCACTAATGTCTAAAAGCCTCAGGCCCCATGAGACGCCCTTTTGCCAATTGTTGTATTTTTTGCCGGCGTCTGTGAATTGACCACCCCGGGTTGCCAGCAGTGGATAGTGGGTAATTGAATTTGAATAAAACCCAAGTGAGGAGGGAGCCCAGGTATTACTGAGGTTTCACAGCCCCACTGCTGCAATAGTAGTCGCCTATACTCCGCACTTAGGGCCCAAAGAGGGGTCTCTGTGATGACCAGGGCATACATAAAAAGGGACAGCACGCATGCTCCTCTAGAATAATGGTTGCATCCTCCCACGGATCAAGGCCTCGCCTGGCTCCAGGGAGGTTTTATCAGGGGTGTATCTAGCGGGCCATACCCTTCTAAATCCCAATAGTGGGGCTCCCAGAGCAAGTTTACAAAGGCTGGTAGAGAGTGCCACCATGTTGCACTCTGGACACTAGATGTGCTCCAAAATGTATCCGCTTCATTAAAATTTACCCATGTAATTAAACATCTGATATGGAGGATCCAGAAGAACAGCCAAGGAACAAAGAGGATCTTGACAATGTACGGATTCATGACGTCTGAAAGGAAACACATGAGAAAGATTTCAGAGGGCTCCTGGTGGATTATAAGGTTTTATCGACGTCCGAATAATGGCATTTTGTGATTGTGAGTCATAAATACATGCATGTCCTTTACCCCAGATAAGGACCGGATCGGGACCCTGCCATTTATTTGACAGAGGGTCTCTCCATATGGCTTGTGCATAAGTACTGGCTGTAGATGAATGCCAGAGGCGGTCAGCGGCAGATTTGCCGTCAGTATCATAACTAAGAAAATTCAATACAAACATTGCATGATTTAGAAGAGTTTTAAAATTACCTGCTTTGGGATATAACATCTCTCCCCCTAATTGTAATTTTGAGACCACATTTTTTAAGGTTTGATGAGCCCTTTCAACGATCCCTTGACCCTGGGGGTTATAAGGTATGCCAGTAATGTGTTTAATTTCCATCTGAGCACAGAATTGTTTAAAGGAGGAGCTAGTGTATCTGGGACCATTGTCAGTTTTAAGAATCTTGGGTTTTGGGACTGTCGCTAAGGAGGCAAGAACGTGACAGATTACATGTTTGGAAGCTTCCCCTGTCTGCAAGGATGCAAAAATAAAACCACTGAAGGTATCAATGGAAACATGAGGGTTAACTCCCAAATGGGGTTTGGGCAAGAGTGTTAAACAGCCCTTGCATTGGCGGACAATCTGTCTGGCCTGTTCACGAGTGATGGAATAACGAAGTCTGAGTGTATGGGCATTGAGATGATGTAAGGCATGGGCCGCTATGGCTAAGGCGGGGTCACTGAGAGGGCAGCGGCCATAAGTTAGGCCTGATCACCTGTAATTTCTCTGCCATGGCCCAGGGAGGCCAGAATGGGTGCGAATGTGACCAACAAAAAAAGGTTCAGTGCGGGCAAGGATGAGGTGCTGAAGTTCTGCAAATAGGAGGGATGCATTGGTTGAAGGGCAAATGAAAGGTACTGTTTCTAAAAGCGGGACAGAGCGAGCTACATAGGCACTGTCAGCATATAAGTTAAAAGGCTCTTCCAATAATTCAAAAACTTTAATAATGGCTGCAAGCTCAACCAGCTGTGCGGAAGTAAAATCTGTGCTAAAGCGGGAGACTTCACCATCGATACTGAATGCCCCAATGCCTGAGGATGACCCATCAGTGAAAACTAGTCGAGCACTTTTGATGGGATTAGACATTGTTCCTTTAGGGAAGACGACAGGCGTTCTTTGTAGAAATTGGATCAATTTATCAGAGGGAAAGTATTGTCAATGGTTCCCTGAAGAAATGGAGCTGGCGGCCCAATCATCATCATTCTGAACAAGATTGGGGAAGCTGTGGGGAAACTATGGGTCGGGGTCTTTCCAAAAGCTTCAAGAGGTCCCTCACCGAGGTAGGAGAAGAGCAACTAAGGAGGAATGTGGTAGAATTTTGGAGGGGAGGCGTAAGGGACCCAAAACAATGGCTTTTGTTGCCGCAGCCGTGGGCAAAGGAGTCGGAAAATAAGGAGCCAAAAAGATTATAGGGGAATATCCTATGTGCTGTTTGCGATGGCGCGTTCTACTGAATCAGATTTCGCGCCTCGAGGAGGATCGAGTCCTCTTAGTATGTCAAAGAGAGTTTTAATTTGTAGTAATTCAGATAGGGCCAGCCAATTGATATCACCGAAAGTTTTGAAAGTCATTAAGGGTGTGTAAACAATCTGTCCGCAATTGAAGTTTTTGGGAAAGGATATTGTTGGAAAGTAGCTCAAACCAAGAAACTGAGGGTTGGGTTTGGATTTTTTCTGGAGAGATCAAAGGCCCGGGTCTGAGGGCAGAATAAGCAGTTGACAAACCTGAGAGGTGTGGTATTAAAACCTAGGAGGATGTCATCCTTAATGGATGATTCATATCAGGATGAGATAAACCTGAATGGGTCAATAGTCTGAGCTACATATTCTTGACAAAGGGTTGGCTATTAGCCAACCCTGAGGGAGGACCTCCATTGAAAGCGTGGGGAAGGGCCACAATTAACTATAGGGAGACCAAAAAGCAAAGCGCTAAATCATCGGGTGAGAGGAATGGAAAAAGCAGTCTTTGAGGTCTATGACTATTTTGAAAATCCTTTTGGAATAGCTACTGGGAGGTCCAGGCTGAAGTGCCCCATGGGAACCATGGTCTATTCACAGCCCAAGGTCTTGTAACAAGCACCATTTACCTGAGCTTGAATAACCAAAGTGGGGTATTCCAAGGGGATGTGGATGGTCAATGTGCCTGCAGTTGTTCCTGCACCAACTCTATGGCTGCAGACAATTTCTTTGTGGGAGGGCCATGATCAATCAGACAGGGAGGTCATCCTTCCAAGTAACTTATCTGCCTGGTGTGCAGATAATGGCCTTATGGAAAATGCTTTGGAGCCAGTCCGCACGATCTGTCTTGGGAGCAGCAAGGTGTACACTTCCCTGGCCTTCTTCCCAGTCCCTGAACCTGAAGGAATCCTTGGGAGAGCATTTGCTGTGTTACGCACCGCATTTGGGCTACACATAAATATCCCATTTGAGATAATATATCCCACCCTTAAATTGACGGGCAGTGGACAAAAAGGAGACACCCAATTTCCTTCCTGCCTGACCAGGTTACAGAACTGTGGAGGGTATTTTAGATTGGGCCGCCAAGGTGGGTCATGGACTGCTCAAAGGCCAGCAGGAAGGCCAAGACCTTTGAGATAACAGTAGAAGCCCAGAGTCAAGAATGCCCTCAAAAACCTTCCCTGAATGGTGAGCCTAAGGTGGGACGCTCCTCAGATATTTTATGAACCCAATAGAGGTGGAGGAGCGGGTTAGAAGCTCCCCTTTAGTGGAGCCGGAGGGGTAAATCATGATCAAGGAAGAGAACGCTTGAGCCAGGCGGAGTCCCTGTCTAATGTGAACAGGGCCATAGGGGCGGAAACTAACAACTTGATTTCTCCAGTGTAGTCATTATTTACTAAGGAGGGGTGGACAGAGAGGCCTTTCAGGGTAGAGGAGGCCAGTCCTAAGATAAGAAAATAGGTGGAAGGCGGGGGAGGGCCATGGACTCCTGTGGGAATGATTTGCACCCCGTCCTCAGGTCTTAATATTGTAGAGGTGGAGGCACATAGGCCCACTCCTGCGCTGCCTGCTGTGGCTCAGAGGAGGGAGAAGGAGGCTGTGGGCTGGTCCCCGAGGCCCGAACAAATGGAATGGTCTGAGGGGCCCGGGGCTGGCCCCTCCGGCCGTTTCCCTGATGGGTGGGCAAAGGCTGGCCTGTAATGTCCTCGGTGGAGCGGCATGCGTTAGCCCAATGTTTCCCTTTCCTGCAGCGGGGGCATACAGTGGAGGGTTGGCTTGGCCGGGCTGGGGGATCCGCGGATAGCGGGGCGTTGGCAGGGCACTGGCGGGCAAAATGCCCAGGTTGACCACAACGGAAGCAAGTTTTGGGCATGGGAGGGCCACTGGCATGGAGGGCCGCGCCCACCGCAAGATGCACGGCCTGAGACATTTTTGTGGAGAGGGGGTCGATATCGCGGCACATGCGTACCATGTCATCAAGGGTCTTATTTCTAAACCTGCCACGCAACACAGCCCCGCAGGCAGAATTGGCATTCTCATATGCTAAGCGCTTGACAAGCTGGTCGCTGGCTGCCTCATGCCCTAAGGTCCTTTCAGCAGCCTCAAGTAGGCGGCTGACATATTCAGAAAAGTCTTCCTGGCTACCCTGAACGATTTTGTTGAGGGGGGCAAAAGGTGAGCCCGTGTTAGGCAGGGTTCTCCATGCCGCAAGGGCAGCATTAGCAGTCTGAGCCAAAAGGCCGACAGGAAAACGTTGCTGTTGGGCCTCTGAGGCGTATTTCCCTTGTCCGCTAAGTTTCTTAAACGTCCAACTCGCAGAGGGCGAGTGTGGAGATTTTAAGTTAGCAGCGGCTGTGGACTGGCAGCGGTCAAAAAAGTCTGCCTTCCAAGTCAGGAATTGGCTGCGTGACAGAACTGCTTGCACTACACGAATCCATTCAGAGGGGAGCAAGTAGCCCCCTCGAGACATGGCCTCAAGGGCCGAAAGAGTAAACGGGGCATTAGGTCTGTAAGCCTTGACTGCGGCATTCAAGTCCTTTAAGGTTTTAAAATGGAGCTTACGAAACTCCCTCGGAGGGGCATCCTGCACTGCCTGATCATCCTCCTCATTTCCCTTTTCATTTTCACTTTCTCCCTCACTATCTGAAGGAAAGGGGGAGCCCCTAGAGGGGGAGGTAAGGACACGTTCCTCCCTGGAGGATGACGGGGGATCATCCAGAGAAGGGGCACTGGATTTATGAGCGCGTGTCATGACAGGGAAAGTCAATTTCAGGTTTTTTGATTTATTAATCAGGTCTTTAGATTTGCTAGGGGGGCCCTTTTTGTAAGGCAATGAAGGAGGAGTGGCTGCTGGGCTTGAAGCCTGGAGGAGGATAGTCTCTTTAAGCGAATTTTGCAAGGAAGAAAGTTCTGTAGAAAGCTGAACAAACTGCCGCTGGAGATCAAGGACCTCCTTGAGATCATTAACTTGGGCGGAGAACTGATTTTTAGCTTCAATAAGGGTAGCAGGGGGGAGCGTAGGGGCAGAAAGTGTGGGAGCACAGGTTCGAACTGCGTAAGGTGGGGGATATTGCGAGGACTGGGCCGTAAGAGGGGGCCCATCGGGGTTATGGTAATGGGCCGCTTCTTCTTCTAAGACGGCCGCGTCCCCGGGCTCAAGGGTATCATCGTCAGAATTCTTAGTAAATATGGGGAGATTCAGCGGATAATCTGATGGAGGGGTTTCTTGAGGCAGAGGGGGATAGAGGGACTCTCTTTGAATGGCAGGCATCTCAATAATAGAAGGGGGCCTGGAAGGATTTTTATCTGCCAAAGGAATGGAAGCCACAGAGGCTGTCCAGAGAAAGCGGGCGGAGACAAAACTCTGCAACTGATAAAAGTTGCTGCTTATCAGGGTCATCAGATGCTGAATCTACAATATCACCAATTAAGCCCCAATAGGAAAAAACAGTTGTGGGGACGGAATTAGGTCCCTCCTTTCGTAGTTTGCCATTTAAATCTTTGCCTACCTTCTGCCATTTCTGGGGATGAATCTCTGGCCCAGTAACGAGAAACCAGGGACAGACTTCATCGATAAAAATAAAGAACTTCACCAAATCTTTCTTTTTTATTCTAACTCCTCTTTCCCTGAGGGAGGCTTTGAGATCCGTTATGAAAGCCTGTTCTTTAGACAACTTATGGCCCATTTCTATGAGACGGACGAAATCAACTTACCAGGACTGGAGCTTCCGCAAGTGGCGAAAGAGGTCCTCACATCAGGGGTCGCAACGACTTCTTCGGGTGGGGGTCCGTCTGGCAAGGGTCCGTACCTCGGGCCCCATGTTTGGGCGCCACCTGTCCCGTCCAGCGGGACTCGGTTATTCGGGGGATCGAGGGGGACCCACCCTGAAAGAGAAACGGGCGAGAAAGAGGAGGGAGACCGAGCAAATTTTGTCACGGCTCAACTTTATTCATGCAAAGGGTCTTGTTTTTATGCTATACTGCTACGTGAGACCATTATCTCTGTGTCAAAGTTCACATGGTCCTTGTAGTTAATGTTCATCCTAGGACCCCTCGGGTCATTGTGCTCTGTGGTTAATGTTCTTCCTGGGACCCCTGGAATCATTGTGCTCTAAAAGCATTCTTCTTCAAACAGGTGTGTTTAACTAAGAGTGCAGTTGCCTTTGGGGAGGGGAGAAGACCACCTGAACAAAGATTGTTAAAGGAGGGGATGTTGGTTCCTGACAAATCACAAGTTAGGAAGGGCTAAGCCCAGGTGAAAGCTTTCTGTAGCTGCCTTACTGCTGCATGATTTCCCTTCCCAGGGTCACCCTGCATGGTATAAAAGGTAGCTCCCTTCCTAGGCTTTCTACAGGCCACACTGTGTGAGACAATTAATAACCTTCTATGACAACCCTGGTCACTTTTGCTGATGACCCATCCCACTCTCCTTTCCATTCCTGTAGAATAGGAAGTGTATGGAAAGGTGAAGAACTTACAGATTAAGCACATATTGATCAGAGACTGTTAACTAAAGTACATCAGGCCTATAGGCCCCAGTCACGTGATTTTAGATGAGACCTGGACTGCATTCCATTGTCCAAAGAAGGAATTAAGTGGCTGAAGCTGTATATCACCTTTTTCACTGCATTCCACTGACCAAATAGGGAGATAAAGGTTTATGTAACCAATCAGAGCCTATAGAGGGTGGGATTTGGGGGGTTTCTTTGTCTGAAATGTATAAAAGTTGTAAGCATCTTCAAGTGAATGACTCTCCTCCTGTGGGTATCCTTGCTGTCCTTTTGGGCCCACAGGCCAGGACGGTCTGCTTCTCGAGATTCTAAGAAATTCTTTCTGTACATCATTTGGAGTGACTCCTGAGTAGTCAGTTTGGGTAGGTGCAATTGCCCCAAACAGAAGGAATGCAGGGAGCTTGGATTATCCTGTAATAGCCATCTCAGGGAAGCAATGGTTATGATTACCCTGAATGTTTGGAGAAATCCAGGGATCTGGGGACACGGTTTGGGCTTTGACAAGACAAATTTTCTGACTGTATCTGGCCTTGTAAAGGCCAATGGTAGATGAATCCATTCCTTTAGAATTTTAGTGATCCTTTTGTCCATAACAGTGGCAGTGGGACAAAGTTCTATTCCAGGACAAAGGAGAAGCAGATTCCAACTAGTTCCCTCATCCTTCAGCCCCCCAGGTGACATCTTGCACCTCCAAGCCTTCCAGAAAAGGGCAGGGAAGAGACTCATTTTCCCCAGCTTCAACAGGGCCCTTTGGTGAACTCTCCTCTAGCAGCTAGAATAGGGGGATTCTATTAGACAAACTTGGACCTCAGTGGGCCTTTGGTTACTCTTTCTAGTTTCTCTTTTTTTTTTTGCTGAATAGACACTCAAGTATCTACCTCCAGGCTTGCAGATGACTTTTTGAATTCCAGAAGTCTTAGATCCTTTTAGTGAAGGTGACTAGCAGCAAGGGGAGTATCTTTAATTAGATGTTCTAGGTAGCCAGAGGATAAAGACTTATATGGAGATGAAAGGAAAAATAAAATCCTTTAAACTACTGAGTCCTTTTATTAAGTCCTGTAAACTACTTTACGTTCTGATGAGGTTCAGTATCTCCCAGTAGGTTGTAACAGTAATTATAAGTTAAGTTACTGAATCTTGTTTTAAGTCATTGAATCAATGTACACCTTGCAATTTCATTTGTTTAGTTTAATGTTTAGCATGTCTTGAGACAAAAAAAAAAAACCAACCCAAAATAACTGTATCTGTTTTATATTGTACATTGAATTTCTTTTAACCCTCACCTCTTAGGGGAGCCTCCATTCTGAGCTTTAAATACACTGATGCCTGGCATGTCATGGCAGGGGGCTTAATGAACTGAGGAATTGGAGAAAAGGGAATCTGCCCTCTCTCATTAGTAGCCAGATCTCTCCCAGGAATGAGCCCAGTCTGACATACCTTTGTCCAAAGCAGAGAAGTTCCTTAAAGGAGGGAAAAGTGAGCACAGTACTGGAATTATCTGGGCTCAGCAGCAGGTTCTTCAAAATTGGATTAATAAAAATCACTTTTTCCCCAGCCCTTTTTAAAACATCAGGTGAAGAATCTAAAGCTGAGAGACTTCTAGGAATATTATAGCCAAGTCCCAGACCTCCCATAACAAGGAGATAATATTGCAAGCAACCAAAAGGAAACAATTTAAATATAGTGGAATAACAAGCGAGATAACACAAGATTTAGCAGCTTCTGCATTAAAAGATCAAAGGGCTTGGAACATGATATTCTGGAGGGCAAAGGAGCTAGGATTGCAATCAAGAATGATTTTCCCTGCAAAACTGAGTAAAATCTTTCAGTGGGGGATTGGGAGAATGGGCATTCAGTGAGACTTGAGAACTTTCAAATATTCCTATTGAAAAGAGGAGAGCCCAGTAGATAATTTGACTTTTAAATACAAGATGAAAGAACTGCAAATCTTTGTTTTCTTTCACAGGTTAATATACATGAAAATACGTTTGGGATGACCACACATGCATGACCTATATCAAATTGCTTTCCTTCTCAAAGAAGAGGGAAGGGAAGGAGAGAGAGAATTTGGAACTAAAATCTGAAGATAAATGTCAATATTGTTTTTACATGAAATTTGGAACAATAAAATATTAAATAAGATTTTTTAAAAGATAAGAGAATACTGTAAAGAACTGGTTCACCTAAGGGTCCAAATGGGGAAGGGAAGAGAAGGTAGCCAGTCCTGGGATGATGTCCTAGAAAAGAACCAAAGGATACAGGGATTGAAATGCAGAACTGAGACTAAAGAACAGGTTAGGAGTTGCAAAGCAGAGGGAAGGTAGAATGACAGCAGGTTATAAATTGATAAAGGAATTTCAAAGTTCATAAACATGAAAGTGGAGCGTTGGGGAGAGAGACCAATCAGAAATCCATTTCAGGGCCAGCAATATTGTTTAAGGATAGAGCTCTGACCCTGGAGTCAGGAGGAGCTGAATTCAAATCCAGCCGCAGACACTTATTAGCTGTGTGATTCTGAATCTTGGCAAGTCACTTAACCTGGACACTCAAAAAAAGAAAAAAAAAAAAAAAGAAGAGAAGGAAAGAAAAAAAGAAGTCTGTTGCAATAGTTCAGGTGAGAAGTGATGAGGAACTGAAGTGAAGCAGAGAATGCATAGGAAGAGACACTAGAAGATCAACAAGATTTAGGAAAGAATTGCATGGGAATGAGAACAGGAATGAGATCAGCCTTCAGGTTATTTGGAAGACAGTTAAGTGGAAGAAGGTGATTTGGTCACCTTGAGATCAGAGAGTAGAACTAGGAGCAATGTGGTAAAAATTGCAAAAAAGGCTGATTTAGGTTCAGTATAAGGGGAAAGTTCTTAATTAGGGTTATCCATGATGATTATGGAAATACATTTGGAAAAACTGCACATGTTTAACCTATATTGGATTGCTTGCTGTCTCAGGGAGAGGGGAGGAGGGAGGAAAAGGAGAAAAATCTGGAACACAAGGTTTTGCAAGGGGGAATGTTAAAAACTATCTTTGCCTGTATTTTGAAAATAAAAATATATTGTTAAAGAAATTCATCTCCTCCAAGAAGTCTTCTTGCTCTTCCTCCAAGGGACTTTCCCCTTTGAACTCATGCAGCACTCATCATACACTATTGGGTATTATGGTTACTTATGGTTACCTACAGAGCCTTTTCTAAGTGGAGCCTGAGGACCCTTTCAAGTAACACCTCATAGTGATCTCAAGGAGCCCTTTGGGTCAGCATCTACTAAAACTGCATCTCCCATGTTCTGATTTTCCTTTTAACAGACTAAAACCAAAGACAGATGAATTTAAATCAAAATATTACACAGAATTACCAGGGAATAATGCTCTTCTTTCCTCTAACTGCAGGGGTCGCCATCCTTGCTAAAACACCGCTGTGTCTTAAATTACTCTCAGCCCACTATCCTGAATGCCCAGAACTGCTGGCCTCTGCTGGATTCCCCCTGGGCCACTGAGCGGCTACTGCCACCTGTTGATTCTTTTCTGGATTGCAGCTTCTAGACAGGTGTTAATTACTCAGCTCTGAGGGCTCTCACTGCATCCCACTGAATCCAGATGGCTCTAAAAGAGAAAGAAGAAGGTAACTTTGTAAGCCCACATTCACAGAAATCCAACTCACTTGTATGTTGTGACATCACCTCTCTGATATCATACTCCTTTTCAAGAAGAAGGACAAAAAACAACAGACTAGAGATAGGCTCAAATTTCTTTGTCTTTGACAGTTTGATGGTGTGGTGGACAGAATATGGGACCTGGAATTGGAAAGACTGGAGTTCAAATCCTCCTGGCCTACAGACCTTGAGCACTTAACCTCTATCTGCCTCAGTTTTCTCAGCTCTAAGGTGAGGACTTACTTCCTGGGGTTGTCATAAGGATCAAATGAGGTACTTGTAGAGAGGCTGATACATAGAGAAACTTAATAAATGTTTGCTTCCTTCCTTATATGATTCAACCATGGCAGACAAAAAAGTCCCATCACTGAAAATGCACCTTTTGAATGGCTTTTGTTTTCCATTAGGGACAGTTCCCTGAGTCTGATCTGCTATTTTAATTGGAGAGAAGAAATTCCTTTCAACTTCCATCTTGCCCCTGCATCCAGCACTAAGATCATGCATATTATTCTGTGGATTATTTCACTTTAATAGGGCTGGAGGGATCTACCTGTACCTGATGACATTTGTCCTACATTCTATCAAGTATGACAAAAAAAATACTATTCTTTGAGAAGATAACACAGAAAAAGAGGGGAAAAAAAGACCTGTAGGAAAGATCGCAAATGCAATTGCATGGATCCTCGTGGAAGATTTATCAAAGGATATGAACTAGAATTGGGCAGAAGGAGAAAGCATCGATAGATTGAAATCTATGCTAATGGACAGTGTTATCTATATTGATGATACAAATGCTGGCTCTGTTGAGGTCTATGCCAGGTGCTAGCAGTATATGAACATGGCAGTTCTGTCACACTTAGCTCAAAAAAAAGAAAAAAGAATTTGGGTTCCTGCTTTCCTAGACTATGGAAATAATTGAAATTTCTTTATCTCTTCACACAACTCAAATTTTGGAGAATTTTCAGAGTTCATAAGGATTGGGGATATTGACTAGTTATTTATCTTGTTGGTCAAATGACCCAAAAGCATAATTTTATTTAAACATATAGGTCCTTTCCCTCTTTCTTTTTATCTCTTAGGGGGTATATGCAAAACAATTCTTTCTTAAGGATTAAGTGGATTTTTTGAAGCATAAGAAAGTAGCTAGAAAGAGTTGTAGAACAGAGCTTGGCAAATTTCAGGCTGCAGGTCAAATCTGGCTCACTGTCTATTTTTGTTCAATATGTTGGCTAAGGATGGTTTTCATATTTTTAAAAGTTACTTACAACAGCACTGTCAGTTTGCTCACCCTCTGCTCTAGATTATTGAAACAAAACAAAACTCTAAAGAGCTTTGAAATAGCAAATTTCCAGTTCCCTGCAACAGAATCCATTCTCCTTCCCTGAACCCTCAGTCAGCAGAAAGAAGCAGAAAGCAAAGAATCTGGCAAGACTTGGAGACTTCTCAATCTCTCTGAAAAATAAAACAAGAAATCCCTCTGTTGAGCCTCACTATGCTCATCTTTCCAGTCCTGAATCTATTGTGACTGTTTTATTTCTACATGGATTGCTCTGGTTCCACTGTCTGAAGATCAGGTAGGTTATATTTTACCTAGACTCCTCACTCAAGGTTTTTCAGTATCCTGAGGGGGTAAAGCAGGTATTCTCTCTGATTTGCCATTGGTTTGAACCCACATCAAGTGTGTTCCCCTCAACTAGCACACTTCCAATCACATCTAACCACTTAAAATCAGATTAATTTTTAGTAAAGGAACATTTACTTCAAATATATAGCAAAATCCCAGCATACAAATGTCTTCTCCCACCACCTCTGGGGCATAATCTTTCCAATACCACTTCAGTTGCTGTGGAGAAAAGAAAGCATCAGCTCAATTCCTATATATCATTATATACAAATTCAAGTTCAAATCACTACTAGACTAGTATATTAGACCCCTATTCCTCAGGGCTTCCGTGATAGGCTGGCTGCAACATCCAACCTGAATTCCTGGGTTCCTAGATGTCCATGGATTTAGTTCCTGGATTGGAGATTGCCTGTACCAACAACTGAAACAAACAAATAAAAAAATCCCAAACTACTAGCCCCATTTTCTGGAGTTATATGACATAAAAAGAGGGATGATGAACCTCAGGTCCTCCCCCTTTATCTACATGATGTCATCTAATTTGAGTGGAGTCCTTCACTTCCATTAATTTAAGGAAACCCCAGAGAGTGTTCAGTCTCTGTAATTTAAAGATGTCACCAGGACCGCACAGAATGTGGAAATACACTCAGTTCTATCTCCCAGAATCAGGACCCCCAATGGATCAGTTTACAACTCCGTCAACAATGTTTTAGTGTCCCAATTTTGCCACAGGTTTTATTTTCCTTTTCTGTCCTATTAATCAATCTGATAAGCGTAAGATGGTACCTCACAATTGTTTTAATTTATTTTTCTCTAACCACTAGTGATTTTGATCATTTTTCTATTTGACTATGGATGGTTTTGATTTCTTCTTCTGAAAACTGCCTCTTCATGTCCTTTTATCATTGATCAATGATGGAATGTTTGACTCTGTTTTCTATTTATCTGAGAAATGGGACTTATCAAAAAAAAAAACTTGCTATAAAAATTTCCCCAGTTTCTTGCTTTGCTTTTAATTTTGGCTGTGTTGGTTTTATTTGTACAAACCCTTTTTAATGTAATGTAATTAAAATTATTTCTTTTATATGTTATGATAGGTCTGTAATTTTCTTTCTTCATTTTTTGCTTTCCTGGTTTAGGTATCAGCATCATATTGGTATCATACAAGAACTTTAATAGGATTTGTTCTTAAGACAATTCTTATCATTATATTCCCCTATATTTAAAAACTAAAGTTTAAAAAAAAGAAAAGAAAAGAAAAGAGGAGAGCTATAGAGTCCAGGGCTCCAGACTCCCCATTAAAGAAAGCCATTAAATGCTTCTTGCATCCACTCATTTGGACATTTATTGTGTGCATCTTATCTACAGACAAATGGAGCCACTTAATAGGACCATAGAACATACAAATGGAAAGAAGCTTGAAGATCAGCAATATATTGGTTTTAAATATGGGAATAAATAAGGCGCAAAGAATATAAATGACTTGCCTATAGTCAAATAGGCAGCAGCTCACAGAGCTGAGATTCTGACTCAGGATCTCTGGTTCCAAGTCCATCGTCCATTCCAAGTACTTTTTCTTATTCCTAAAATCCAGAACTGCCCTTTAAATCCTTTTAAAGGATTACTTCACAATCAATTCTGGGTTTCCCATTGGCCACCACTGAGAGGAGAGCTTGCATTGTTATTCAGATCCACAGGATCATTTGCCCATCTGTCTTAGAGGGCAGGACTGGAGGAAGGTCCTGTAGGAGAGGGCCACTGACCACTGCCTTTATTCCACTCAGACAAGTGGGATGGGAATAGAAAGCTAGAGGAGTGTGGGTCATTGTTCCAGGCCATCATGCCATGGGGCAGATTTTATTGACTGTCTGGAAGTCTTAGCAAATTTGCAGTAGCTCCTGGGGCTGGAATCCAGGAACAAGGACAAATTGATGGTAGACACAGTGTTCATATGCTAGTGGAAACATCAGGAAGGATCCGGGGGAAGGAGGAGTGGGCTCTAGCCCCAATTGCTGTAAACATAAGCCCATGAACACATCTTCCAGGTAGATGACCTTGAGAGTCTGGGCCACAGCCAGAATCCTGAGGGCTAAGGATCCAGACAGAACATAGCCACCTCCGGCACAGTAGGGGGGATATATGTCTTGGAAGTACAATTCTGGAGGCATGTACCACTTGTGATTTGTATTTCTATAGATGTCACCTGTGATAAAGTCAGGCCATGGGGGCCCATTGGGCTGAAGCACCTGCTGTACCAGAAAGCTGGGGTTTAGAAAGACATCACTGTCCACCTTGAGCACATAGCGGGCATCAGGACAGTACTGGGCCATCCACTCCAGACCTATGAGGACCTTGAGAGTCAAGTTGCAGTAGGTATCCAGGAAGCCTACCGGGAGAAGATCCCCATGCTCCCTGTCCTCTTCTTGGAGGAGTTCATGAAGTTCCTTGGTGAACAGGGATGGGGGGAGACCAAGAACAAAGAGGCATTGGATGATCACACCCAATTCTAAAGTCTCATTGCCCCAAGTTTCCCGGATGGCTTGGCGTCTCCCCACATCCTGGGGTTGGGTCATCACCAGCATGAGCAAGAAGGGGGCACCTCTGGGGCACCCCTTGTCAGAGTGATTGAGTAGAAAAGGATAGAGATAAGGATACTTCAACTGCAAGGATGTGGTATCTGAGTCTGCCATTCAAACTTCCTTAGAGGAAGATTCAAAGTATCCTCAGCATCAACCAAATCATTTCCAATGGAACAGTAGTGAACTGAACCAGCTACACCCAGAGAAAGAACTCTGGGAGATGATTAAAAACCATTACATTGAATTCCCAGTCCCTATATTTATGCCCACCTGCATTTCTGATTTCCTTCACAAGCTAATAGTACAATATTTCAGAGTCTGATTCTTTTTGTACAGCAAAATAACAGTTTGATCATGTATAGTTATTGTGTATCTAATTTATATTTTAATTTATTTAACATCTACTGCTCATCCTGCCATCTGGGGAAGGTGGTGAGGGGTAAGAGGTGAAAAATTGGAACAAGAGGTTTGGCAATTGTTAATGCTGTAAAGTTACCCATACATATAACCTGTAAATAAAAGGCTATTAAAAAAAAAAAAAGATTAAAAAAACAAACAAACAAACACACAAAAAAACCAAAGTATCCTCAGCCAGTTCTGTGGAGTCCAAGGCATCAAATCCAAGGAAGGAGTCCCGGAATCTACAAAATGACCCACCAGCAGCAGTAGCAACCCCCCAAAGGCTGTGCTCAACAAAGCTCCCCATACCAGGCACCTCCTGATCAACTTCATGGTGCCAACTGTTGTCCTGGGTAAAGAGGACTGAGACGGCTTGTGAGTGATAGGTGCAAGATTCTACAGAACCCCAGTTTCTTTTTTTATTATAGCTTTTTATTTACAAGTTATATGTATGGGTAATTTTATAGTATTAACAATTGTCAAACCTTTTGTTCCAATTTTTCTCCTCCTTCCCTCCACCCCTTCCTCCAGATGGCAGGTTGACCAATACATGTTAAATATGTTAAAGAATAAATTAAATACAATATAAATATACATGTCCAAACAGTTATTTTCTGTTCAAAAAGAATCCGACTTTGAAATAGTGTACCATTAATCTGTGAAGGAAATAAAAAATGCAGGCAGACAAGAGTAGAGGGATTGGGAATTCTATGAAGTGAGAACTGCAGTTTATGTTCAGTCATGCAGTCCCTTTCACTCCCTATGTGGATGAAGTATTTCCTGGTGTGGGTGTCCCCCACCCCAGATTTATAAATCCGGGAAAAATGGGAAAGACAAGGACAAGAGAACAGGAAAAAGGCTCCCCAACCCGTGCACTTTGTCCAAGGCTAGCTGCCAAGTTAGCATTACAAGAACAGGAAGAGAGGCAGATCAGAAGAATCAGGGAGCTTGCACTGTAATGGGTGAGGGGTTGATGGAACCTATAGCTGGGAGTCCAGAGCTCTGGATTTAAGACTGAGCTCTGCCACTAGCTCAGCTTGGACAAGTCAACCCTCCTCTTGAGGTTTCAGAATTCCCTATCTGTGAAATGAGGGCAACTGACCTGAATGACAAAAGTCACCCTCTTCAATCTGGGAGAGTATGACTTTGTGAAATTAAAGGTCTGAAAAGTGGAGGGCTCCACTGTGCCAGTGGGAAAGCAGTTAATTGAGTGTCCAACCCCTGATTGTACAAAGAGGTTTTGCACAGAAAAGGGACAGGAGCTGTCCATGTGGGCCCCTTCAGAAAGGTATAAAAAACAGGAATCGTTGGAATTTGTCCCCGATTCTTGCTTTGCTTCATTTCTCTCCTGTCTAAATTTCTCCCTTCCTCCCACTCCTACAAGCAGCCTCACCCCCAGAACCTTGGGCTCACCCTGGGGAGATAAGAGCTAATACTGAGAAAGGCAAAGTTTTTCCTTTATCCCAGTCCATTCCCATCTACCTCAGCCTGATAGATTGCTCTGAAAAACCCAGAATCTGCACTATTAATGTAAACCCACTCTCCCAGATTCCTCCCTTCTCCTTGATTCCCCTCCCCTCTAGCCCAGCAGGATCCTTACCTTCCTTGGTCAGAATGCCGGGGATGTGGTGTCAGCAGGACAGCTCACAGGGGCTTGCTACTCTCTGTCCAGGTAGGTACTGATATGAGAGGAGTGAGAAGGTGGGAGTAGGAGGAACCCTGCTGGCCTCTGAGGGAACGTGCAAGTATGGGGTGGGGTGGATCACTCAAGTCACTAGTCAGCTTGGTCTGGCCTGGAACCCAGCTGACTGGACATTGTCCGCAGGGGATGGAAGGTGGCAGAAGCAAAAAGTCTTTGGGAGGAGGTGCTGTGGGGAAGGAGAGGGAGGAAGGGCGTGATCAGATACTGGAGCACTGGTTGCCACAAATGGAAGACCCTGCTATAATAACAGCAACAGCAACAAACAGCCAATATTTATAGAAAGCTTAAGGTTAACAGTATGCTTAATTTACACTTTCTCATTTTAATCTCAAAAAAAAAAAAAATAACCTTTTTGAGATAGGCACTATAACCAATCACATTTTGCTTGTAGAGGGGGAGGCACTCCAGAATTTCAAAGGAGTTGCTGCTGTGGCAATTTTCCACTCCCATGCTGATGTACCTGTTCCTACCTGGGCACTAGAAAAGAAAGATGAGGTAGTACCAATGTCCAGGCCAGTCTGACACCTCATCTGGCTCAGTCTAGGATTTAAAATGTAAAATCATTCTACCCAGTGTCTTCAAACTATTAGTGCACTTCTAAGCTACTAAATTCTAAAATGCAACACTTAAAATATCGTATTTCATAAATTTAACCTGACTTCTCTTTAGCCCCCACTTCTCATCCCCTTCCCAACTTCCTAGGACCCAAAAGGATAATATATTTACATTTTGACTTAAAATATAGTCATTTTATAAAATCAGATGTTTTAAAGTTAAGAGTATTAAAACTCCCAGTTGACGGCAACATGTCCCATTTAGGGAAGAAGCAAATGTGCCTATTTGTTTTAATTTTTTTAACACAATGAATTAAAATTGAAACAAAGTATCTTCTAAAATCCTTCATCTCAGATGAATCAAAGATCTATTCAGCCTTTCCAGAATAGACAATTTTGAGTGAGTAATTTCAATTCTAAATCATTAGAGAAAGTTTGTCTTGAGTATGACATGGTAACACTGGGGAGAAAAGGGGGAAATGTCTTTTTGTTTAATCCAATTAAGAAATTTCCCTTTGTTGAGTATTTGGGTTTTTTTCTACAACTTGAAAGAGGAATTGTTAAAGAAAGTAAAGTTGGTATAATACTTAGTTCTTCTCATCAATACAGTGATCCAAGACAATTCTATTGGATTTGGTGAAAAATGTCATCCACATCCAGAGAGAGAACTATGGAAACTGAATGTGGATCAAAGCAAATTATTTTCACCTTTTTTTGCTTTTTCTTTCTTGTGATTTTTCCCTTTTTTGTTCTGATTTTTCTTTCATCTAACTTAATATGGAAATAAGTTTAAAATGATTGTGCATGTATAATCTATATCAGATTGCTTGCTGTCTTGGGAAGGAAGGAGTTAAGGTAGAGAGAGAAAAAAATTGGAACTCAAAATCTTACAAAAATGAATGTTGTATTTACATGTAATTGGGAAATTTTAAATACTACTGAGAATTGAAGAAAGCTATATTCTCCATGGATATTCAGCCATCAACATTATTGTTCCAGAAATCCTAATCTTAAATTACTTCTTATCAATTTACTTTGCTGCGGAATTTCATCTTTTGTTTGATAGTTCATTTCAAAACTCTTTCACCAAAGGAAAATTATCTCCAGACTCTGTTTGAAATGAATTATCAGTCACTACCTACACCTCCCAACATCATAGTCAAAAAATTGGGCGGTGGGGGAAGAAACAATCATCAACTGGCAATAGTGAGCCCACTCTTACTCCTGGAAATAGAGTGGCCACTTTTTGGTAGCCTGGTCAGTGAACCTTAGAGCCCAATGACTATAAGTCTTGGTGCTGCTTCCAGTGGCCTCCAAAAACTCTTACTGGTATTGCAAGCTCACTGCTTGCATTATATTTCCAATGGGCTTTTCCAAGGACCTAAACCAGGGGCTGGCAATTTTTTTTTTCTATAAAGGGCCAGATAGTCAAAAGCTTTGATGTCCAAGAGGCAAAATTGAGAGTGTTATGTAGATACTCATATAACAAGGGGGAAGATTTCCACAATTGTTGTATTGATAGAATTTAAAATATGACAATAATAATGAAGTATAATTTTTGTAATAGAGATCTACAAATAGGAAGAATGGGATTTTTTGGGGTGGAGGGAATAACACTTCACTTAACGTTTTTTCAGCCATTCTGTCATGTCTGATTTGTGACCCTGTGTACCATATTTTCCATGAGGTTTTCTTGGCAAAGATACTGAAGTAGTTTACCATTTCCTTCTCCAGTGGATTAAAGTCAGCAGAGGTTAACCTCAGAATCATAGAGTTGGTAAGTGTGTGGAGTCAAATTTGAACTCAGATCTTCCTCACTCTAATCCCAAAACTCTATCCACTGAACTGTCTAGCAGCCCTTCACTTAAAATTAATGTTTTATATAATCAGAATTGATAGCAAATGTTCATCTTTTAATGTTGAACTGTTATGAATTTTATGTGTTTCCTTTTTGAAAATGTCTTTTCACAAAGATAGGTACTGCCAAATACTCATATCAAACCATATACACATGATTGTTTGGCTTCTGTTTTGTTTTGTAATTCTCCTTTTTATTTAATTTTATTAATTTTTGGTTACATTTTAAATTCTGAATTGTCTCCCTTCCTTTCTCCTCACTACCATTTGACATTACATAGATAGATAGATAAATAGATAGATAGGTAGATAATAGATAGATGGATGGATGGATAGGTACATAGGCAGACAGAAAGAAAGATAGAAAGGTATGTAAAACAATACCATACACAAGTATTTTAGTTCTTTCTCTGGAGATAGATAACATCTTACTTCATAGGACCTTTGTCTATTGACTTGAATATTTATAATATTCAAAATAACTTATTCTTTGACGACTGTTGTACTGTCTATAGCATTCACTTGGTTCTGCTCATTTCACTCTTCATTATTTCATTTACATCCTGCCATGTTTTTCTAAAAGCCTATGATTTTTAAGTGAACACATTCATAGCTTGGAAGGCATTTGTAGAATTTTATTAACTTTTCTGGATATTTGCCTTTTAGCATGTTATTACATTGCAGTTTAATCATTTTCAGTTCAAGGATAGGGGAAAGTTCCTCCATTGTATAACTAAATGGATTTTGAAATATGGAAATGTCTTTTACATCTGCATAAAAAGTCTTCATGGCTCTGAGGTTCATGAGCTCATAAAATATATCCACCATAAATTTGTGGGGAAGTGTAGAGCTACCATCTTGTTTTATTTTTTGATACTCCAGGTAGTATAAAAAGCAACTTCACATCACTTCTGATTCAATAATATTGGTACTGGTATTGTTTTTCAATGGTGTCCAAGCCCTCATGGGGCTTTCCTGGCCAAGATACTGGAGAGGTTTTTCATTTCCTTCTCCAGTTCATTTAACAAATGAGGAAACTCTGCAAACAAAGATTAAGTAGTTTTGTCCAGGTCCAACAACTAGTGTCTGAAGTCACATTGGAATTGACTTCTAGCCTGTGTTCTCTACTAAGCCACCTCCCTGCTCTTAATAAGATTAATCCACATCGGAGCAGCTAGATGGCCCAGGAGTCAAGAGGACCTGAGTTTAAGTCCAGCCTCAGACACTTAACAGGCAAGGCACTTAACCCCAATTGCCTCAGAAAATAAATAAATAATGATAACATTAGTCCTCAATAAATTGACTTAACCACCAGGTAAGTTTTAAATATAAATGTAGTGTTTTCTGGCAATTTTAGGATGAAATAATTAAGAAATCGTTTCAAGTCTACAGCAAAAGATTATTTCCAAAGGCATTCAAGATTTCATAATAGTGATTAAGGGTGGCTCTTCTCATTCAGAAAAATGTCAATCTTGGTCTTGACCTCAAAAAAATCATTACAAAACCTTATTTTTTTTTCTTCTCTTTTTTGGGCACAATTGTCATATGTTGAAGTTTAGCAATATACATTTGGAATTCTATTGCATTATAACTGAATTTCTATAATTTTTGTGTCCAAGTAGCGCTTATGGTCTCCATGCCAATTATTCACCCCTGCCTCTGTTACCACAGACAATTCATAAATCAATGAAGTTGGCTGAATTCCCATAAAACTCTATTATGGACACATATTTGAATTGGATATAATTTTTTTCAACCACATAAAATATTGTTTAATTTATTTTTTAAATGCAGGAAAGATTTTATTTTACATTCTTGTATGAATGGGCCTAGGTTAGTAGATATATTTTTAAAACCACAAAAGCAATCTCTAAAAAAAATTTAAAACAAACATTCTTACCTCATGGGCTGTACAAAAAAAGCTTACAGGTCAACTGGCAGAGTGGATATAGCTTTAACCCTGGAGTCAGAAGGCTCTAACTTCAAGTCCAGACTCAGAAAAAAAAAAAAAAAAAGTTTACTAGCTGTGTGATCCTATGTAAGTCGCCTAAACTCAACTGCCTCAAAAACAACAATAGTCAGCAGCCTGGAATAAGTCCATAGACCATAGTTTACTCCCTGAAGAGGCCAAAGTATCCTCCACCATTTGGACACTAATAGCACTGAATCCAACCTAACTCAGATTCCAAAAGCACAAGAGAGAAAAGTCACAAGCCAAGAAGGGCTAAGCCCAGGTGATAGTTTTCTGTAGCTGCCTTACTGCTGCATGATTTCCCTTCCCATAGTCACCCTGCATATTACAAAAGGTAGCTCCCTTCCTAGGCTTTCTACAGGCTACACTGTGTGAGACAATTAATAACCTTCTTTGACAAAGTGTAGAGGGCTGCAAATAGTGGGGGAACTCTGGATAAGGTATAAGACCCTTCAGCCCAGAGGAAACCTGCTGATATTGTCTGATTTGGCTCCCCATCTCCCTTTGGTGTTCTCATCTTTCCTGAGAAGTCAAGGGGGGTTTGACCACCTGTGTAGTGATGTTTGCACTCCTGAGCATCAGGACTCAGATATCTTAGCATGTAGACTTAGATAACAGCTAATGCATAAACTTACTCTTTTTTTTTTGGGGGGGGGGGAGGAAATAATCATGTTTCCATAAAATAAAAAACAGGGAATTATTAAGGACCATGCCTAGGTGAAGGGGCAGGACAATTCTCTGAGAGCCTCCACAGCTATGAACCATAAACTTGAAGGAGCTGCAAAGCAGCTTTCACAGATGTTCCTTGTGGATTGGGAATGAAACAAACTGGAGGCAAGAGGGAAGAGAAGAGAGGTCAGACAACACAACTACCTCTCACTCTCCTTGTATCATCATCATCCTCTCACAACAAGAGATCCATTCTACAGGTCTGAGTTAGACCTCCAGCCACCACTGGCAGGTAGCTCCCATATCACAGCCCTATAGCTGGTGTTGAATCTTGTGAGAAGTCATGGAGGCAAACTTTCAAACAGAGAAGAGGACTATAGTAAGAATAGGCATTTAAGTCTCTCATCAGTCTCCTGGCTTGGTCTTTTAATGTGTTGGTCCATTTAATTACCCCAACTAAAAAAGTCTTACCGGGCCTTTTTTCCCTTTCCTTCCCCTCAAATTACAGAAGGAACTCTGGGAGGATCCTACTCACAAACAGCTCTCAAGTGCTGCTGCTTATGTGCCATTTTCGGGCGCCATATGTTGTGATATGGGAGCCACCTGCCAGTGGTTGCTGGAGGTCTAACTCAGACCTGTAGAATGGATCTCTTGTGAGAGGGTGATGATGATACCTCCCAACTGAGAGGCAGTTGTGTTCTCTGACTTTTTTCCTCTTTCCTCTTGCCTCCAATTTATTCCATTCCCAATCCACAAGGAAAATCTGCTAAGGCTACTTTCCAACTCCTTCAAGTTTATGATTCACAGTTGTGGAGGTTCTTGGAGAACTGATCTGCCCTTCACATAGGTATGGTCCTTAACAACAACCCTGATCACTTTTGCTGAAGAGCCATCCCACTCTCCCTTTCATTCCTATGGAATAGGAAGGAATGCAGGGAGATTAGATGATCCTGTAATGGTCATCTCAAGGAAGCAATGCTTGTAATTACCCTGAATGTTTGGAGAACTCCAGGGATCTGAGGACAGTGTTTGGGCCTTGAGAAGACAAATTTTCTGACTGTATCTGGCCTTGTAAAGACGAATAATAGATTAATCTATTCCTTTAGAATTTTAGCGATCCTTTTGTCCATAACAAGTGGCAGTGGGACAAAGTTCTGTTCGAGGACAAAGGAGGAGCAGATTCCAACTAGTTTACTCATCCCTCAGCCTTCCAGGTGACATCTTGCACCTCCAAGCCTTCCAGAAAAAGGCAGGTAAGAGATTGATTTTCCATAGCTTCAATAGCGCCCTTTGGTGAACTCTCATCTAGCAGCTAGAATAGGGGGATTCTATTAGACAAACTTGGATCTGAGTGGGCCTTTGGTAGCTCTTTCTAGTTTTTCTTTTTTTCCCCCCTGAATAGACAGTCTACCTCCAGGCTTGTAGATGACTTTTTGAATTCCAGAAGTCTTAGATGCTTTTTAATAAAGGTGTCTAGCAGCAAGGGAAGTATCTTTTATGGAAGATGTTCCAGGTAGCCAGGTAGCCAGAGGATAAAGACTTGCATGGAGAAGAAATGAAAGGTAAAATCTTTTAACTACCAAATCCTACTAATACATTGTTGGTGGAATTGTGAACCAATCCAACCATTCTGGAGAGCAATTTGGAACTATGCTCAAAAAGTTATCAAACTGTGCATACCCTTTGATCCAGCAGTCTTACTACTGGGCTTATATCCCAAAGAGATCTTAAAGAAGGGAAAGGTACCTGTATGTACAAAAATGTTTGTGGCAGCCCTTTTTGTAGTGGCTAGAAACTGGAAACTGAGTAGATGCCCATCAACTAGAGAATGGCTGAATAAATTGTGGTATATGAATATTATGGAATAGTATTGTTTGGTAAGAAATGCCCAACAGGATGATTTCAGAAAGGCCTGGAGAGACTTACATGAACTGATGCTGAATGAAACAAGCAGAACCAGGAGAACATTCTATACTTCAACAACAATACTATATGATGATCAATTCTGATGGACCTGGCTATCTTCAGCAATGAGATGAACCAAATCAGTTCCAATGGAGTAGTAATGAACTGAACCAGCTACACCCAGAGAAAGAACTCTGGGAGATGAATACTAAGAACCATTATATAGAATTTCCAATCCCTCTATTTTTGTCCGCCTGCATTTTTGATTTCCTTCACAGGCTAATTGTACACTATTTCAGAGTCCAATTCTTTTTGTACAGCAAAATAACGATTTGGACATGTATACTTATTTTGTATTTAATTTACACTTTAACATATTTAACATGTATTGCTCATTCTGCCATTTAGGGGAGGGGGTAGGGGGAAGGAGGGGAAAAATTGGAACAAAGGATTTGGCAATTGTCAATGCTGTAAAATTACCCATGCATATAACTTGTAAATAAAAAGCTATTAAAAAAAATAAAAATAAAATAAACTACCGAGTGCTTTTACTAAGTCCTATAAACTACTTTACGTTCTGATGAGGTTCAGTATCAGTCTCCCAGTAGGCTGTAACAGTAATTGTAAGTTAAGTTACTGAATCTTGTTTTAAGTCATCACATCAATGCACACCTTGTGGTTTCATTTGTTTGGTTTTGTTTTTAACATGTCTTGAGACAAAAACAAAATAACTGTATCTGTTTTATATTGTACATTGAATTTCTTTTAACCCTCACCTCTTAGGGGAGGCTCCATTCTGAGCTTTAAATACACTGATGCCTGGCATGTCATGGCAGGGTGCAACATGCTATCATTGCATTTGCTACTGCCAGTCTCTCCTAATTCCCAGAGCTTCAGAGAAATCTCTGGTAAATATTAATATCAAGCTTACCTCTTTCTGAGGTCATCAGAAATCCTCTGGGTGTTGTCTCATAGGGACACAGTTAAAGCACAACAGAGCACCCGAGAGTATTTGCAGGCAAGCTCAGGAACTTTATTCACATGGATTACATCCTACTCTAAGACCTCCTGCACTCTCTTAATTCCTTCTGTTAGCAGAGCTCCAGGTGAAAAAGGTCGGGCTCCTCCCACACTTAGCTTATATCAGGTCCATGAGGTCACAGCCAATCAGAGATGGAGACACTTCCTGTTCCTGACACAACTTCAGAGTGTTCAGGGTTCCCCCAGCAGCTGGAGATCCCATCCATGAAGGTGGCCCCTGTGTATTCATAGCCAATCACATCCAGGGATCTCCAGGCCATAGGCCTGTGTTCCATCCTGACTGTGCTTGTCTGGCCTCTCTAACGGACCCTTACAATTCCCCTCTCTTCCAAAGTGGGAACCACTCATCCCATCAAGCTAACTTAACATCAGCTATATTGCACTTGATCCATGAGATTACCGAGTATTATGCTCAAGGAGATAAGAAGCAATAGACCAATAAACAAAGGTATGACAGTGAGAACTAGGCTCAACTGTTGCCATAACCAAACATGGGTAACATGATGTTTAACCCATTGGATAGAGTCATGCTCAAGGAGATAAGATATCAAAGAGGCAGGATCAGGGAGATAGGATGTCACAATTCTGTAGTTACATTTGTATCCATCAGGGTGACAATGAGAAGGTAGGGTGTCACAATTCTAGTTACATTTGTCACAATTTTAGTTACACTTGTCACAATTCTAGTTACACTTGTACACATATTTTGAAAGAAAACACAGATAAAGGTGTACACAAGCAAAGTTATGTCCTGTTACATTGCCTCAGCAACATTGGCAGGTGGGTGTGTTCATTTTTCACCCACTAATATATATATATTTTAATTTAATAGCCTTTTATTTACAGGATATATACATGGGTAACTTTACAGCATTAACAATTGCCAAACCTCTTGTTCCAATTTTTCACCTCTTACCCCCCCCACCCCCTCCCCTAAATGGCAGGATGACCAGTAGATGTTAAATATATTAAAATATAACTTAGACACACTATAAGTATACATGACCAAAACATTATTTTGCTGTACGAAAAGAATCAGTCTCTGAATTATTGTACAATTAGCTTGTGAAGGAAATCAAAAATACAGTTCACCCACTAATATAAAAGCATAGTCCTTAAATATAAAACACAGGGCAAAGCCTCTCCCCAGGCCACCATGTGGAAAGTAGCCATGGAAGAAGCACACAAGCCCATTGTCCATTTAACAGTCTGCTTATGTTGCACATCACTCGAGACAGTCCATTTCAGCTGCTACACTGGAGCTGTGTCTGCTGTCTCTGGTGTCACAGTCAGGAGGGACATGGCTGCCATCAGCATCTGAAGGGCTGCTGACATCTGGCTGATCCCTCTGGGCTGTTGTCTGGTCCTTCTCTTCTTGGTTCCCCAGATCACAGATGTTTTTAGTAGGGATCCACTCCTCTGGGGTTGGATCTGTATCTGGAATAATAAGAGCATATTCGGACTCCAAACCTTACCCCAACCTGGACCTTTCCAAATGCCATCTAAGCCCCTCCACATTACTTTGGAAAGAGGGCTCTTGCTCTTGATGGCCAGTCTGTTAGTTAGCTGCACTTTCTGCATGTGCCAGAAGAGCATTGCTGGGGTGAGATCCAAGGAATGTGAAAATTATAAGTAATTATATGTATATATCACCACATCTAAGCAGGCCTGTGAATCGGGTGGAGGGTCTTGTAAACCCCAATACCCCTTTTTCTTGCTTAGACAGGAGCATCTTGAGAGTACAATTAGCCCATTCAACAGTGGCTTGTCCCGTAGGGTTGTAGGGGATGCCAGTAGAATGGGCAATGCCAAATTCAGTGCAAAAAGACCTAAAAGGAGAAGATGTATAAGTTGGTCCATTATCTTTCTTAAGTGCACATGGAACTCCTGCAGCGGAAAAGCAATGATAAAGATGGCTGATCATGTGCCTAACTGCTTCTCCTGATTGGAGTGAAACCATGAGAAATAGAGAGTGTGTATCCACGGATACATGGATGTACTGCCTTTTAACATGAGTCACAATTCTCAGATGAAGAAATTGAAACTATTTCTAGTCATATGAAAAGATGCTCCAAGTCATTATTAATCAGAGAAATGCAAATTAAGACAACTCTAAGATACCACTACACACCTGTCAGATTGGCTAAGATGACGGAAAAATTAATGATGATTGTTGGAGGGATGCGGGAAAACTGGGACATTGATGCATTGTTGGTGGAGTTGTGAACGAATCCAACCATTTTGGAGAGTAGTTTGAACTATGCTCAAAAGTTATCAAACTGTGCATACCCTTTGATCCAGCAGTGTTACTACTGGGATTATATCCCAAAAGAGATTATAAAGAAGGGAAAGGGACCTGTATGTGCACGAATGTTTGTGGCAGCCCTTTGTAGTGGCTAAAACTGGAAACTGAATGGATGTCCATCAGTTGGAGAATGGCTGAATAAATTGTGATATGAATATTATGGAATATTACTGTTCTGTAAGAAATGACCAACAGGATAATTTCAGAAAGGCCTGAGAGACTTACACGAACTGATGCTGAGGAAATGAGCAGGACCAGGAGATCATTATATACTTCAACAACAATACTATATGATGACCAGTTCTGATGGACCAGGCCATCCTCAGCAACGAGATCAACCAAATCATTTCCAATGGAGCAGTAATGAACTGAACCAGCTATGCCCAGAAAAAGAACTCTGGGAGATGACTAAAAACCATTACATTGAATTCCCAATCCCTATATTTATGCACACCTGTATTTATGATTTCCTTCACAGGCTAATTGTACAATATTTCAGAGTCCGATTCTTTTTGTACAGCAAAATAATGGTTTGGTTTATGTTATTTATTATTATCTAATTTATATTTAATATATTTAACATCTACTGGTCATCCTGCCATCTAGGGGAGGGGGTGGGGGGGTAAGAGGTGAAAAATTGGAACAAGAGGTTTGGCAATTGTTAATGCTGTAAAGTTACCCATGCATATATCCTGTAAATAAAAGGCTATTAAATAAAATATATATATATATATAAATAACATGAGTCACATACATTTGCCATAGGGCATTGGGAGACTCACCACAAGGATCTGTTGCAGTATTTCAAGGAGCAGGACAGAAAGGAGCACAAGTAGTACAACGACAAACAATAGCTGCAACATCTGCTTTAGAGATGCCAACAGCCTCCACAAAGAGCAGGCAGATAATTGAAACGAAGCATGTGCCTTATGGGCAGGAGAATCATGTAAAGGCCACACAAAGGATACAGGAGGGCATCAGCTACCTTACTGCCCTTAAATATGAGATCACTGTCATCAGTATGAGACCTAACATGCATGATAAAAAGAGGTGCAGCTCTGCTGTTTAATGCACCCTGAGCCTAAGGAAGATCAGTGATGGTGGAGTGCCTGTCATCAATATTCGCATGTGGTAGCTGTTGGATGACTTGACAGGCATAAAAGACTGTCTGTGATATTAATAGCCTCTTTATACCATTGCATGGTATGCATGATGGCATATAACTCATTTTTCTGTGTAGAATCATAGAGGGTGTCAAGGACATATGTCTCAAGTGTGCTCTCTGTATATAGCGGCCCTGTGATCTTTGGTAGCATCAGTAAAAAAAAATTAGGGCCTTGGACAGTGTCTGAGGAAAGAGATTCAGTGGTGATACTTATTCTTAATCTTTTGTACAATTGTCTAAGTGGCTGAGAAGTATGCAAAGGTGCTAAGGGACAAAGCTGTAATAGAACTGCCCACATTAAGTTATCCTGGTCAATACCAAGCAATACTGTGCTGGTATACCAAGAGCCAATTGAGGGGGCCATCCCAAGATAAGTATGGCCCGTTGGCAACATTGCCCCCAAAAAGAAACCAAATCCCTCAATATTATCAGACAGAATGTGTGGTCCAGTAGGGTACAGCCATTCTATGGGGTGCTCACCTCGGTGCAGTGCGGTGAAAAAGGGCTTGTCAACATCAAGGGTTGTAAAGGATCAGTCCTAGAGGTAGGACAAGTACATAGAAAGGAAATCCTACCACCCCTGGGGCATAATCTTTCCTATATCACTTCAGTTGCTGTGGAGAAAAGAAAGCTTCAGCTCAATTCCTATATATCGTTATATATAAGTTCAAGTTCAAATCACCACTAGGCTAGTATACTAGCCCTAATAGGCTGGATGAAACATCCAACCTGAATTCCTGGGTTCCTGGATCCCCAAGGATTTAGTTCCTGGGTTGGAGATTCCCTGTATCTAGAATTGAAACAGCCAAATAAAAAAATACCAAACCACCAGCCTCATTTTCTGGGCTCATATGACATAAAAAAGAGAGATGATGGACCTCAAGTCCTCCCCCTTTATCCACATAATGTCATCTGCTTTGAGTGAAGTCCTTCACCCCCAAATGTGAATATAAGGAAACCCCAGGCAGTGTTCAGTCTCCAAGATTTAAAGATGCCACCAGGCCACACAGAATGTGGACATACACTCAGTTCTATCTCTCAGAATCAAGTCTCCCAATGGATCAGTTTACACCTCCATCAACAATGCTTTAGTGTCCCAATTTTGCCACAGTTGTTATTTTCCTTTTCTGTCCTATTAGCCATTCTGATAGGTGTAAGATGGTACCTCACTGTAGAGGGCTGGAACTCTGAAAAGGTGTATTTAAATCCAGAACAGCAGAGTACTTAAAATTAAGTACCTACTCAATGTAAGATTATGGTTCTATAAACATAAATTTAGAATATATGGTGATATGATGGTTCTCCTCACAATTGGTACCTGCTGAACGTGGTGTGGTGAGGTAATTGTAGAGAAGAATTGGACTGAGGGAGAAGGTCAGAGTCTCTAGACTTCAGGCTCCAGATTCCAGAGTCCACTTGGTAGTTTGCCTACCTCCTTCACTTCTCCTCTAAAGGACTTTAACTGATCCAAACTCTGACTGATCCTGAGGCTCTCCAGAGAGCTATCCCAGATCTTACACCTCACAGTTGTTTTAATTTATTTTCCTCTAATCAATAGTGATTTTGAGCATTTTTCTATTTGACTATGGATGGCTGGTTCTTCTTCTGAAAATTGCCTGTTCATATCATTTTTTCACTGATTAATAATGGAATTGTCATATTCTTATAAATTTGACTCCATTCTCTATGTATCTGAGAAATGAGACTTATCAAAAAAAAAAAAAAAAAAAAAAAACCTCCTATAAAAATTTCCACCAGTTTCCTGCTTTCCTTTTAATTTTGGCTGTGTTGGTTTTATTTGTGCAAATGTTTTTAAATTTAATATAATTAAAATTATTTGTTTTACATCCTTTGATGGTCTGTAATTTTCTTTCTTTGTGTTTTGTTTTCCTGGCTTAGGTATCTGGGCCATACTTGTTTCATAAAAGAACTTTGATGGGATGTTATTTTTGTTTTGGTTTTTGTTGAGGCAATTGGTGTTAAGTGACTTGCTCAGGGTCACACAGCTAGGAAGTGTTAAGTGTCTGAGACCAGATTTGACATCAGGTCCTCCTGATTTCAGGGCTGATGCTCTACCCACTGTGCCACCTCGCTGTCCCTAATAGGACTTGTTCTTAAGACAATTCTTATGATTAGATTCCTCTAAAATTAAAAACTAAAGCTTAAAAAAAGGAAATGTGTTGGAATCTTTACAAAGTGTTAAGAAATTGGAGTTGATTTGATCTTAGAAAGAGATATTTTGGGCCAGAACTTGAAACTAGGTACTAAATACAACTGATGTAAACAATGCTTGTGTACCTTTAGAGAGCTCATAAGTATCTAAGTACTCAATGGAGTTCACATGTTTGGGAGAATTCAGGGCTGGCTTAGTCTGAATTCACAAGTCCCTTGAAGTTCTTAGGAGCAGAGAGCACTCTGGGAGATAACCCATAATCCCTGCCTCGAAGAAGGAGGAGTTAACCTTTGGGAGATGATATATATGGAGGAAGCTCTTAGAGCTAAGGGAGGAATTTCTCCAGAACATCAACAGGGGTCGGAGACAGAGACTCTGGAAGAAAGCCTACAAGCCCTATCTTTGAGGCAAGAGAGATTCATTTTTGTTCTACCTTGGTGCTGGCTGGAGGCTGAAGAAAGCAGAGGCAGAAGCCAAGGACAATGCTGCAAGAGCTGAAGCAGAGAGTTAGGCCTCAACTAGCCAGGCTATTTTGGAAGAAGAAATAAATGTTTGCATTTTTACCAGCTGGCTGCATTTTGGAGTAATTATTTATTTTAACTGAAACTAAGGCTGCCTCCAGAAAACCTTCACAGAAATGAAAAGAAGAGAGCTATAGAGTCCAGGGCTCCAGACTCCCCATTAAAGAAAGCCATTAGATGCTTCTTGCATCCACTCATTTGGACATCTATTGTGCATATCCTATCTACAGACAAATGGAGCCATGTAATAAGACCATAGAACATACAAATGGAAGGAAGCTTGAAGATCAGTAACATATTGGCTTTAAATATGCGAATAAATAAGGCGCAAAAATATAGATGACTTGCCTATAGACAAATAGGCAGAGCAGCACACAGAGTTGAGATTCTGACTCAGGATCTCTGGCTCCAAGTCCATCGTCCATTCCAAGTTTCTTATTCCTAAAATCCAAAACTACCCCTCAGGGGTAAGGATTACTTCACAATCATTTCTGGGTTTCCCATTGGCCACCACTGAGAGGGGAGCCTGCATTGTTATTCAGATCCACAGGATCATTTGTCCATCTGTCCTAGAGGGCAGGACTGGAGGAAGGTCCTCTGGGAGGGGGCACTGACCACTGCCTTTATTCCACTCAGACAAGTGGGATGGGAATAGAAAGCTAGAGGAGTATGGATCATTCTTCTAGCCCATCATGGCATGGGGCAGATTTTATTGACTGTCTGGAAGTCTTGCCAAATTTGCAGCAGCTCCTGAGGCTGGAATCCATGAACAAGGGCAAATTGATGGTAGATACAGTGTTCATATGCTAGTGGAAACATCAAAAAGGACCCAGGGGGAGGCGGAATGGGCTCCAGCCCCAATTGCTGTAAACATAAGCCCACAAACATATCTTCCAGGTGGATGACCTTGAGAATCTGGGCCACAGACAGAATCCTGAGGGCTAAGGGTCCAGACAGAACATAGCCACCTCCAGCACAGTAGGGGGGATATATGTCCTGCAAGTACAATTCTGGAGGCATGTACCACTTGTGATCTGGACTTCGAATAGGGCCTTTATTTCTATAGATGTAACCTGTGATAAAGTCAGGCCATGGGGGCCCATTGGGCTGAAGCACCTGCTGTACCAGAAAGCTGGGGTTTAGAAAGACATCACTGTCCACCTTGAGCACATAGCGGGCATCAGGACAGTACTGGGCCATCCACTCCAGACCCATGAGGACTTTGAGAGTCAAGTTGCGATAGGTATCCAGGAAGCCCACCTGGAGAAGATCCCCATGCTTCCTGTCCTCTTCTTGGAGGAGTTCATGAAGTTCCTTGGTGAACAGGGGTGGGGGCAGACCAAGAACAAAGAGGTGTCGGATGATCACACCCAGTTCTAAAGTCTCATTGCCCCAAGTTTCCCAGATGGCTTGGCATCTCCCCACATCCTGGGGTTGGGTCATCACCAGCATGAGCAGGAAGGGGGCACCTCTGGGACCCTCACCCTTGTCAGGGTGATTGAGTAGAAAAGGATAGGAGTAAGGGTACTTCAGCTGCAAGGGATGTGGTGTCTGAACCTGCCACTCAAACTTCCTTAGAGAAAGATTCAAAATATCCTCAGCCAGTTCTGTGGAGTCCAAGGGTATCAAATCTAAGGAAGGAGTCCCAGCATCTACAAACTGACCCACCAGCAGTAGTAGCAGCCCCCCAAAGGCTGTGCTCAACAGAGCTCTGCATATTAGATGCCTCCTGATCAACTTCATGGTGCCAACTGTTGCTCTGGGTAAAGAGGAGTGAGATGACTTGTGATGATGGGTGCAAAATTCCACAGAACCCCAGTTTCTGTTCAGCCATGCAGTCCCTTTCACTCCCAATGTGGATGAAGTATTTCCTGGTGTGGGTCTCCCCTCCCAGGGATTTGTACATCCAGGAAAAATGGGAAAGATAAGGGCAAGAGAAAAAGGAAAAAGGATCCCCTCAACCCTGCACTTTGTGTTAGGCTAGCTGCCAACCATTACAAGAACAGGAAAGGGGGCAGGTCAGAAGGATCAGGGAGCTTGCACTGTAAGGGGTCAGGGACGGAAGGAAGCTTGAGCTGGGAGTCCAGAGCTCTGGGTTTTAGATTCAGCTCAGCCACTGACTCAGCTTGGACAAGTCAACCCTCTTGGAGCTTCAGATTTCCGTATCTGTGAAATGAGGGGAACTGACCTGAATGACAAAAGTTCCCCCCACCCCCTTCAATCTGGGAGAGTATGACTTTGTGAAGTTAAAGGTCTGAAAAGTGGAGGGCTCCACTGTGCCAGTGGGAAAGCAGTTAATTGAGAGTACAACCCCTGATTGTACAAAGAGGTTTTGGACAAAAGAGGGACAGGAGCTGTCCATGTGGGGCCCTTCAGAAAGTTATAAAAAACAGGAATCATTTGATTTTGTCCCCGATTCTTGCTTTGCTTCATTTCTCTCCTGTCTAAATTTCTCCCTTCCTCCCATTCCTTCAAGCAGCCTCACCCCCTGAATCTTGAGCTCACCCTGGGGAGATAAGGGCTAATACTGAGCAAGGCAAAGTTTTTCCTCTATCCCAGTCCACTCCCATCTACCTCAGCCTGATAGATTGCTCTGAAAAACCCAGAATCTGCACTATTAATGCAAACCCACTCTCCCAGATTCCTCCCCTTTCCTTGATTCCCCTCCCCTCTAGCCCAGCAGGATCCTTACCTTCCTTGGTCAGAATGCCGGGGATGTGGTGTTAGCAGGGCAGCTCACAGAGGACTGACACTCTCTGTAAAGGTAGGTACTGATATGGGAGGAGTGAGAAGGTGGGAGTGGGAGGAACCCTGCCGGCCTCTGAGGGAACATGCAAGTATGGTGGGGCAGATAACCCAAGTCACTAGTCAGCTTGGTCTGGCCTGGAACCCAGCTGATTGGATATTGTCCGCAGGGGATGGAAGGTGGCAGAGGCAAAAAGTCTTTGGGAGGAGGTGCTGTGGGGGAGGAGAGGGAGGAAGGGAGAGATCAGGTACTGGAGCACTGGCTCCAGTGATGACCCTGCTATAATAACAGCAACAGCAACTAACAGCCAATATTTATATAGAGCTTTAAGGTTAACAGTATGCTTAATCTACACTTTCTCATTTTAATCTTCAAACAAACAAACAAACTCAATAACCCTTTTGAGATAGGCAGTATAACTAATCACATTTTGCTTGTAGAGGGAGAGGCACTTCAGCATTTCAAAGGAGTTGCTGCTGTGGCAATTTTCCACTCCCATGCTGATGTACCTGTTCTTTCTAGAAAAGAAAGATGAGGTAGTACCAATGTCCAGGCCAGTCTGACACCTCATCTGGCTCAGTCTAGGATTTAAAATGTAAAATCATTCTACCCAGTGTCTTCAAACTATTAGTGCACTTTTAAGCTACTAAATTCTAAAATGCAACACATAAAATAATAGTATTTCATAAATTTAACTTGACTTCCTTTTAGCCCCCACTTCTCATCCCCTTCCCAACTTCCTGGGGCCCAAAAGGCTAATACATTCACATATTCAGGGGTCCTCAAACTACGGCCCGTGGGCCAGATGCGGCAGCTGCGGAAGATTATCCCCTTCACCCAGGGCTATGAAGTTTCTTTATTTAAAGGCCCACAAAACAAAGTTTTTGTTTTTTACTATAATCCAGCCCTCCAACAGTCTGAGGGACAGTGAACTGGCCCCCTATTTAAAAAGTTTGAGGACCCCTGGATATAGTCATTTCATAAAATCAGATGTTTTAAAGTTAGAGTATTTTAAAACTCCCAGTTGACTGCAACATGTCCCATTTAGGGAAGAAGCAAATGTGCCTATTTGTTTTAATTTTTTTTAACACAATGAATTAAAATTAAAAGAGTCTCTTCTAAAATCCTTCATCTCACAAGAATCAAAGATCTATTCAGCCTTTCCAGAATAGACAACTTTGAATGAGTAATTTCAGTTCTAAATCATTAGAGAAAGTTTGTCTTGGGTATGACATGGTAACACTGGGGAGAAAAGGGGGAAATGTCATTTTGTTCCATCCAATTAAGAAATTTCCCTTTGTGAGTGTTTGCATTTTTTCCGCCCAGCTTGAAAGGGGAATTGTTAAAGAAAGTAGAGTTGGTATGATACTTAGTTCTCAGCAATACAGTGATCGAATAAAATTCCATTGGATTTGGGTGAAAAATATCATCCACATCCAGAAAGAGAGCTATGGAAACTGAATGTGGATCAAAGAATACTATTTTCATCTTTTTTTTTTTTTCCTTTGCTTTTTTCTTTCTTGTTATTTTTCCCTTTTTTCGGATTTTTCTTTCATCTAACTTAATATGGAAATAAGTTTAAAATGATTGTACACGTGTAATCTATATCAGATTGCTTGCTGTCTTGGGGAAGAAGGAGTTAAGGTAGAGAGAGAAAAAAAATTTGGAACTCAAAATCTTACAAAAATGAATCTTGAAAACTATATTTACATGTAATGGGAAATTTTAAATACTATTGAGAAAGAAACCCAAGAAAGTAAAGTTAGTTTAAGAAAGATATATTCTCACTGGAAATTGAATGGATACCCATCAATTGGAGAATGGTTGGGTAAATTGTAGTATATGAATGTTATGGAATATTATTGTTCTGTAAGAAATGACCAGCAGGATGAATACAGAGAGGCTTGGAGAGACCTACATGAACTGATGCTGAGTGAAATGAGCAGAACCAGGAGATCATTATACATTTCAACAACAATACGGTATGAGGATGTGTTCTGATGGAAATGGATATCTTTGGCAATGAGAAGATCCAATTCAGTTCCAAATGATCAATTGTAATGGGCTGAGGTTTGAGTTGATGCACTGAGGTCCCAAGTACATGAGGCTAAATAGTAATTGGACTATACTCTATTAATATACATGCTTGGAAAAAGAATGGTCTCTGCCCACTCTCTGTGCAAGTCCTGATGTGTTGTATAGGAAATGACGATTTTGGTGGGTGGAGGCAGGGAGAGAGACAGGAAGAGAAGCTAGGAGAGATTGAGCCTGGGTTCCATACTCCTAGCTGCTGGTCATGTGGCTGCTGGTCTAGCTAGCTTCTTGACTCAGCTACACACATTGCTATTGCCCATTCTCTTCCACCTCCGATCTTTCTTCACCTGAGAGTTTTCAAGTCCTACATCTCAGAGAATCCAATGATTCCTGAGGGTTTTCAAGTCCTACAACAATCTTATCATGTCTCAGAGAATCCAATGATTCCTGAGGGTTTTGAAGTCCAACAATCTTTGATGTCCATGAGTCAAACGCCATAATCAATGATGGACTGAATCAGCTACATCCAGAGAAGAAACGCTGGGAAATGAATGTAAACTGATTTCATTTTTTGTTTTTCTTCCTTATTTTTTTTTTTTTTTTACCTTCTGAATCCAATTTTTTTTGTGCAACAAGAGAACTGTATGGATCTGCACACATATGCTGTATCTAAGATATACTTTAACATGTTTAATATATGAGACTACCTGCCATCTAGGGAGGGGGTGGAGGGAGGGAAGGGAAAAGTTGGAACAGAAGTGAGTACAAGGGACAATGTTGCAAAAATTATCCATACATATGTTCTGTCAATAAAAAGCTATAATAAAATAAAGAATAAGATTATTGTAAAAAAAAAAAAAAAAAAAAGAAAGAAAGAAAGAGAGAGAGAGAGAGAGAGAGAGAGAGAGAGATTCTCCACGGATATTCAGGCATCAACATTATTGATCTAGAAATCCTAAACTTAAACTACTTCTTACCAATTTACTTTGCTGCAGAATTTCATCTTTTGTTTGATAGTTCATTTCAAAATTTTACTTTCACTAAGGGAAAGTCATGTCTAAACTCTGATTGAAATGAATTATCAGTCACCACCCACATGTCCCAACATCACAGTCACAAAATTGAGCAACAGGAGAAGAGACAGTATCAATAGTGAGCCCACTCTTACTCCTGGAAGTAGAGTGGCCATTTATTGGTGATGCGGGAAAGATTCCAATCTTTGATTCCCAACCCCCCTAGCTAATGTAAATTACCCTTTGACTCACAAATCCTGGTCCCTTTGAATTCCAATAGAAGGTCCGGACCTGTCCCAGCCCCACCCGGATCTGAGCCAACTCTGGGGCTACACCCAAAGCCCCTCGAGCTAAGTCTCCGACTTAAAAGGACCACACTGGGAACCCCTCTTTGCAGAGATTCCAAACATGGTCACCATGTGAGGACCCTCTGTCCACTGGACCCTCTGTCCAGTGCCCTCCTTATCTCTACCTTCACCTATCTCCTACTTCTAAACTCAGTAATAAACCTCTTTTATTAATCTAGCTCTCTGGGCCAATAAATGCTTTTATTGGGAATCTGCGCAGCTACTAGACCTCATATACCGCCGTATCCTTGCGCCGAATCTAAGGGGGTTGCAGGGGAACTCTGTTTGACTCCCTGTACCCCAAACCTGCCACTAGACCTTAACTAAACCCTAATTTCATTTAGGTACCCCAAATGTAGACCTCAACATGTGGTCTACACCTCACCATTTGGTTCCTGACCTCAACATTGGCAGACTGGCCAGTGAACCTTAGAGTCCAATGACTCTAAGTCTTGGTGCTGCTTCCAGTGGTCTCCAAAACCTCTTACTGGTGTTGCAAGTTCACTGTTCACACATCTCCAATGGGCTTTGATGTCCAAAAGGCAAAATTAAGAGTGTTATGTAGGTACTCATACAACAAAGGAGAAGATTTTCACAATTGTTTTATTAATGGAATTTAAAATATAACAATAATAATGAAGTATAATTTTTGTAATTCATCTATCAATAGGAAGAGTGGGATTCTTTTTCTGGGAGGAATAACACTTCACTTAAAGTTTTTTCAATCATTCAGTCATGTCTGATTTATTTCTCTGTGAATAATATTTTCCATGGGGTTTTCTTGGCAAAGATATTGAATTAGTTTGCCATTTCCTTCTCCAGTGGATTAAGATCAGCAGAGGTTAAGCTCAGGATCATAGAGCTGATAAGTATATGGAGTCAAATTTGAACTCAGGTCTTCTTCACTCTAGGCCCAAAACTATGCACTGAACTGTCTAGCAGCCCTTCATTTAAAATTAGTGTTTCATATAATTGGAATTGATTGCAAATGGTCTTCTATTAATGTTGACCTGTTATGAATTTCATGTTTCCTTTTTGAAAATGTTTTTTTCACACAGATAGGTACTGCCAGTTACTCACATCAAACCATATACACATGATTTTTTGGCTTCTGTTTTGTTTTGTAATTCTCCTTTTAATTTAATTTAATTTATTTTTTGTTACATTTTAAATTTTGAATTGTCTCCCTCCCTCCCTTTCTTCTCACCACCATTTGACATTACACAGACAGACAGATAAATAGATAGGTAGATAGGTAGATAGATAGATGGGTGATAGATGCATCTGGATGGATGGATGGATGGATGGATGAAGAGATGGGTACATAGGTAGATAGAAAGAAAGATAGAAAGGTATGTATTATTATACCATAAACACTTTGTATTTCAATTCTTTCTCTGGAAGTAGATAACATCTTACTTCCTAGGACCTTTGTAATAGACTTCAGTATTTATAATATTCAAAATAACTTATTCTTTCACAGTTGTTCTTTGACCATTGTTGTTACTGTATATAGCATTCACTTGGTTCTGCTCATTTTACTCTTCATTATTTCATTTACATACTGCCATGTTTTTCTAAAAACCTATGATTTTTAAGTGAATACATTCATAACTTGGAAAGCATTTGTAGAATTTTATTAACTTCTCTGGATATTTGCTTTTTACCATGTTATTACATTGCAGCTTAATTATTTTCAGTTCAAGGATAGGTGAAGTTTCTCCATTGTATAACTAAATGGATTTTAAAATATGAAAATTTCTTTTTCATTTGCATCAAGTCTTCATGACTCAGAGCTTCATGAGCTCACAAAATACATCCATCACAGATTTGTGTGGAAGTGGAGATCTACCATCTTGTTTTATTTTTTGATACTCCAGGAAATACAAGAAGCAACTTCACATCACTTCTGATTCAATAATATTGGTGGTGGTGTTATTTTTCAATGATGTCCAAGTCTTCATGCGTCTAATTGGGGCTTTTCTGGCCAAGACACTGGAGTTGTTTTCCATTTCCTTCTCCAGTTCATTTTACAAATGAGGAAACTCAGCCAACAGGGATTAAGTGACTTTTTCCAGGTCCAACAACTAGTATCTGAGGTCACATTTGAACTCAGGACTTTCTAATTTCTGGCCCTCTGCTCTCTATTAAGCTACCTCTCTGCTCTATATAAAATTAATCCACATTGGGGCAGCTAGATGGCTGAGGTGTCAGGAGGACCGGAATTCAAGTCCAGCCTCAGACATTTAACAGGCAAGTCACTTAACCCCAATTGCCTCAGAAAATAAATAAATAAATAATGATAACATTAGTCCTCATCAAATTGACTTGAACACGAGGAAAGTTTTAAATAAAAATGCAGTATTCTCTTGCAACTTTAGGATGAAATCATTAAGAAATAGTATCAAGTCTACAGCAAAAAGTGATTTCCAAAGGCACTCAAGATTTCATAATAGTGATTAAGGTGGTTCATTGCATTCAGAAAAATGTCAATTTTGGTCTTGACCTCAAAAAAAAAAAAATCATGACGAAACCTTCTTTTTTTTTTCTTCTCTTTTTTTGGCACAATAGATTATTGTCATATGTTGAATTTTAGGAATACACATTTGAAATTTTATTGCATTATAACTGCATCTCTATAATTTTTGTGTCCAAGTAGCACTTATGGTCTCCATCCCAATTATTCACTCCTGCCTCTGTTACCACAGAGAATGCAAAATTCAATGAACAATAAAACTCAATTATGGACACATATTTGAATTGGATATAATTTTTAATTTTTTCCAACCACATAAAATATTTTAAATTTATTTTTTAAATACAGGAAAGATTTTATTTTACATTCTTGTATGAATGGGTGCTTAGGTTTGTAGACATATTTCTGAAATCACAAAAACATTCTATAAAATTAAAAAAAACATTCTTACCTTATGGACTGTACAAAAATAGTCTACAGGACAGCTGGCAGAGTGGCTATAACATTAACCCTGGAGTCAGGAGGATCTGACTTCAAGTCCAGCCTCAGAAAAAAAAAAGCTTACTGGCTGTGCAATCTTATGCAAGTCACTTAAACTCAACTACCTCAAAAACAACAATAGTCAGCAGCCTGGAATAGGCCCATAGACCATAGTTTACTCCCTGAAGAGGCCAAAGTGTCCTCCAACATTTGGAAACTAAAAGCCCTGAATCCAAACTAACTCAGACTCCAAAAACACAAGAGAGAAAAGTCACAAGCCAGGAAGGGCTAAGCCCAGGTGAAAGCTTTCTGTAGCTGCCTTACTGCTGCATGATTTCCCTTCCTAGGGTCACCCTGCATGGTACAAAAGGTAGCTCCCTTCCTAGGCTTTCTGCAGGCCACACTGTGTGAGACAATTAATAATCTTCTATGACAACCCTGGTCACTTTTGCTGATGAGCCATCCCACTCTAACTTCCATTCCTGTGGAACAGGAAGGAATGCAGGGAGATTAGATTATCCTGAAATGGCCATATCAGGGAAGTAATGCTTGTAATTACCCTGAATGTTTGGAGAACTGCAGGGATCTGAGGACAGTGTTTGGGCCTTGAGAAGACAAATTTTCTGACTGTATCTGGCCTTGTAAAGGCCAATGGTAGATGAATCTATTCCTAAAATTCTAAAGGTAGAATTTTAGCGATCCTTTTGTCCATAACAGTGACAGTGGGACAAAGTTCTGTTCCAGGACAAAGGAGAAGCAGATTCCAACTAGTTCCCTCATCCTTCAGCCCCCCCCGGGTGACATCTTGCACCTCCAAGCCTTCCAGAAAAGGGCAGGGAAGAGACTCATTTTCCCTAGCTTCAACAGGGCCCTTTGGTGAACTCTCATCTAGTAGCTAGAATAGGGGAATTCTATTAGACAAACTTGGACCTGAGTGGGCCTTTGGCTGCCCTTTCTAGTTTCTCTTTTTTTCCTGAATAGATAGTCAAGTATCTACCTGCAGTTGCAGATGACTTTTTGAATTCCAGAAGTCTTAAGTCCTTTTAGTGAAAGTGACTAGTAGCAAGGGGAGTATCTTTAATGGAAGATGTTCTGGGTAACCAGAGGATAAAGATTTGTATGGAAATGAAAGGAAAGGTAAAATCCTTTAAACTACTGAGTCCTTAAGTGCTGTGTTCTGATGAGGTTCAGTATCAGTCTCCCAGTAGGTTGTAACAGTAATTGTAAGTTAAGTTACTGAATCTTGTTTTAAGTCATCACATCAATGCACACCTTGTGGTTTCATTTGTTTGGTTTTGTTTTTAACATGTCTTGAGACAAAAACAAAATAACTGTATCTGTTTTATATTGTACATTGAATTTCTTTTAACCCTCACCTCTTAGGGGAGCCTCCATTCTGAGTTTTAAATACATTGATACCTGGCATATCATGGCAGGGGGCTTAATGGACTGAGGAATTGGAGAAAAGGGAATCTGCCCTCTCTCATTAGTGGCCAGATCTCTCCCAGGAATGAGCCCAGTCTGACATACCTTTGTCCAAAGCAGAGGAGTTCCTTAAAGGAGGGGGAAGTGGGCACAGTACTGGAATTATCTGGGCTCATCAGTGGTTCTTCAAGGTTGGATTAATAAAAATTACTTTTACCTGGCCACTTTTTAGACATCAGGTGAGGAATCTAAAGCTGAGATACTCCTAAGAATATTATAGCCAAATCCTAGACCTCCCAGATCAAGGAAATAATCCTGTAAGCAACCAAAAGGAAACAATTCAAATATAGTGGAATAACAGGCAAGATAACACAAGATTTAGCAGCTTCTGCATTAAAAGATCAAAGGGCTTGGAACATGATATTCTGGAGGGCAAAGGAGCTAGGATTGTAACCAAGAATGATTTTCCCTGCAAAACTGAGTAAAATCTTTCAATAGGGTGTTGGGTGAATGGCCATTCAATGTGATCGAGAACTTTCAAGTATTCCTAATGAAAAGAGGAGACCCTTCCAAAATGGCCCCTCAAAGTGATCTCAAGGAGCCCTTTGAGTCAGCATCTACTAAAACCGCATCTCCCATGTTGTGATTTTCCTTTTAACAGACTAAAGCCAAGGACAGATTAATTTAAATCAAAATATTACACAGAATTGCCAGGGAATGATGCCCTTCTTTCCTCTAACTGCAGAGGCCACCTAAAACATCTCTGTGCCTTAAATTACTCTCAGCCCACTATTATGAATGTCCATAACTGCTGGCCTCTGCTGGATTCCCCCTTGGCCACTGAACTACTACTGCCATCTGTTGCTTCTTTTCTGGTGCTTCTAGACAGGTGCTTATTACTCAGCTCTGAGGGCTCCCACTGCATCCCACTGAATCCAGATGGCTCTAAAGGAGAAAGAAGCTGGTAACTTTGACAACCCACACTCACTTAAATCCAACTCACTTGTATGTCATGACATCACCTCTCTGATGTCATACTTCTCTTTAAGAAGGAAGGGCAAAAAATAACAACAGACTGGAGATAGGCTCACATTTCTTTGTCTTTGGTTTGGTGCTGTGGTGGACAGAACATGGACTTGGAATGAGAAAGACTGGAGTTCAAATCCTACTGGCTGACAGACCTTGAGCACTTAACCTCTATCTGCCTCAGTTTTCTCAGCTCTAAGATGAGGACTTACTTCCCAGGGTTGTCATAAGGATCAAATGAGGTACTTGTTGAGAGGCTGATACATAGAGAGACTTAATAAATGTTTGCTTCCTTCCTTATATGATTCAACCAGTGCAGACAAAAAAGTCCCATCACTGAAAATGCTCCTTTTGAATGGCTTTTGTTTTCCATTAGGGACAGTTCCCGGAGTCTGGTCTGCTATTTTAATTGGAGAGAAGAAATTCCTTTCAACTCCCATCTTGCCCCTGCATCCAGTACTAAGATCATGCATATTATCCTATGAATTATTTCACTTTAATGGGGCTGGATGGGTCTACCTGTACCTGGTGACATTTGTTCTACATTCTATCAAGTATGACCAAAAAAAATCCCAAACCCAATTGCATGGATCCTCTGTGGAAGATTTATCAAAGGATACGAACTAGTATTGTACAGAATGGGAAAGCATCGATCGGTTGATATCTGTGCTAAAGGACAGTGTTATCCATATTGATGAAACCAAAGATGGCTCTGTTGAGGTCTATGCCAGGGGCTAGCAGTATATGAACATGACACTGTTGTCACACTTTCCTGCCTCTGCACTCTACAGAGAGTAGGCTTCCATTGAACAAATCAATTAATCACCCAGGTAAGGGATGAAGGATACAATTTGGTCCCCAGGTGATATGAGCCTATATCAGAGGCTAGCTAGTCAGTGTGCATGTGCCTTTCTCTATGGTTGCAATCTTCCTCTCTATTCACCAGATGGTGCTCTGATTATACATAAGTAACTGAACCTCTTCAATTGGCCTTGTTGGTGGGAGCTGGCTGCAGGCTTTGTGTAAATCTAGCACTATGACATGGAATATTCTCAAAATTCAGCAAGAAAGGAAGCCTTCCTCATCTCTTCTCCAGGCCCTCATTTCCTGCATTCTCTTCTCTTTCATGTCCCTAATTCATAAAACTTAACAATTCATTTTTTAAAAGGTAATTTTTGGTTGTGTTATGCTTGACAGACACCAACCAACTGAACATTTTCATATACAAAGAAGGGGGGGAAAGGATTATATGCATGAAATCAGTTGGTCAACAGTCAATAAACATTTATTAATTACTTATTGTGTGCCAAGGACTATAAAAGCACTGGGAAGACAAGGAAAGGCAGAAAACAGTCTCTGTCCTCAAGGAGCTCACAGTCTAAGGAAACAGAAGACATGCAAATAACTATGTGGAAGCAATATGCATATAGAATAAATTGGACATAATCAACAACAGAAGGAAAATACTAGTAAGAGAGAATGGGAGTCCACATGAATTTATATTATATTCATCTTGGAGTTTTTTAAATATATGATAATTTCAAAACAGTTTTACAGCTATTATACTTGTTTTTGTTTCACTCTGAACTTGTTTCTAATCATTTTTACATTTTTAAATGGTCTGTTCATATGCTTTCTCATTTTTTGGTATCACTGTCCTTAGTTCTGCCTTTCCCTCAATTTGCATTCCCCTTAAATGTTTTTAATCTCCACTGGTAACACTTTAGCCAAATCAAGTAAACAAATACATTGACCATGACTGCGAACGGTTATCTCTATTCCATGCCTCTCTCTCTCTCGAGAGGAAACACACTTACCATCAGTTCTCTGGAATCATAGGCTGGTCACCATACTGATCAAAGTTCTAAAGTCTTTCAAAACTTTTCCTTTACAATAACATGTTTCATTTTCCTGATTCTGCTCACATTGCAACAATTCATACAAATGTTCTGAATCCATTCTTTCCATCATTTTTTTTGATACAACAATATTCCATGACATTCACATATAATGATTTGTTCAACCATTCCCCAACTGATGTGGGCATGTTTTCATTTCCAATAACAGTTGAAGGCATTCCATGAAAAAAAAGGGGGGGGGGGCTGTTAACAAAAGTGTTCAAGAATCAAATACTTTTATTGATATCTGGGTTTATTGAGGTTTCCCCCTCTGCAGAATGCTTCAAATTCTGAATTGTATTCCTTGGTTCCCACTACTGCTCACCTCGAAGCATTCTCATCAGTCTTTCCACTCTGGACAGTTCATACTTTACCAACTTCAGTCTCTTCCACAAGTGATTTCTAAGAAGACAGAACTAGCCCCAGTTAGATGCTGGGCTCATTCCCTGAGACTTAGTGGAGGTAGACACAGCCAAACATCCATGTGTTACCCCAGTTATATCTGTTCCATCTTTCTCTAAGTTCTCTTGAAGCACAGAACACAGCCATATGGCTGTCCCAGACAGAGCAAACTTATGCCTTTTAGCTTTCTCCAGCATAGGAGGAGGTCAGATTGACTTCTCTTATAAACCTATGGAGCTAGAGTTCTGCAGACTACACACTGATTGGTGGAGAAGGAGTTGCTGAGTAAGCCTTTTAGGAGTTAGGGACTACACACTTAACACTGTATATCAAAATAAGGTCAAAATGGGTTCATGATCTAGACATAAAGAATGATATTATAAGTAAAGTTGAAGAACATAGCATAGTTTACTTCTCAGACCTGTGGAGGAAGAAGGAATTTGTGACCAAAGAACTAGAGATCACTATTGATCACAAAATAGATAATTTTCAGTGTACTAAGATAAAAAATTTTGTACAAACAAAACTAATGCAGACAAGATTAGAAGGGAAGCAATAAATTGGGAAACATTTTTACATTCAAAAAGTCTTATAAATGCCTCATTTCCAAAATATCTAGAGAATTGACTCAAATTTATAAGAAATCGAGCCATTCTCCAATTGCTAAATGGTCAAAGGATATGAACAGATAATTTTCAGATGAAGAAATTGAAACCATTTCTACTCATATGAAAAGATGCTCCAAATCACTATTGATCAAAGAAATGCAAATTAAGACAACTCTGAACTACCACTACACACCTCTCAGATTGGCTAAGATGGCAGGAAAAGATAATGAGGAATGTTGGAGGGGATGTGGAAAAACTTGGATACTGATACATTGTTGGTGGAACTGAGAACGGATCCAACCATTCTGGAGAACAATTTGGAAGTATGCTCAAAAAGTTATCAAACTGTGCATACCCTTTGATCCAGCAGTGTTACTACTGGCTTAAATCCCAAAGAGATCTTAAAGGAGGGAAAGAAACCTACATGTGCAAAAATGTTTGTGGCAACCCTTTTTGTAGTGGCTAGAAACTAGAAACTGAGTGGATGCCCATCAAGTGGAGAATGGCTGAATAAATTGTGCTATATGAGTATTATGGAATATTATTATTCTATAATAAAGGACCAGCAGGATGATTTCAGAGAGGCGTGGAGAGACTTATATGAAGTTATGCTAAGTAAAGTAAGTAGAACAAGGAGATCATTATACAGGACAACAACAAGGATATACGATAATCAATTTTGATGGACATGTCTCTCTTTAACAATGAAATGATTCAAACCAGTTCCAATTGCTCAGTGATGAAGAGAGTTATCTATACCCAGAGAAAGGACTATGCACCAAAAAATAGCATTTTCACTCTTTTTGTTGTTGCTTGCTTGCGTTTTGGTTTTTTCCCTTCTTGATCTGATTTTACTTGTGCAGCAAGATAACTGTATATCTATGTGTACATATATTGGATTTAACATATATTATAACATATTTAACATTTATTGGACTACTTGCCACCTAGGGGAAGGGATGGAGGCAAGGAGAGGAAAATTTGGAATCGAAGGTTTTGCAAGGATCAATATTGAAAAATTACCCATGTATATGCTTTGTAAATAAAAAGCTTTAATAAAGAAAGAAAGAATTTAGGTTCTTGTTTTCCTAGACTATGGAAACAACTGAAATTTCTTTATCTCTTCCACATAATTCATATTTTGGAGAATTTGGGAAGTTCATAAGGATTGGGAATATTGACTAGTTATCTATCTTGTTGGTCAAATGACCCAGAAGGATAATTTTTTTTTAACATATAGGTCTTTTCCCTCTTTCTTTTTATCTCTTTGGGGTTTATGCAAAACAATTCCTTCTTAAGGATAAAATGGATTTTTTGAAGCATGGTAAAGTAGGTAGAAAGAGTTGTAGAGCAGAGCTTGGCAAATTTCAGGCTGCAGGTCAAATCTGGCTCACTGCCTATTTTTGTACAATCTGTTGGGTAAGGGTGGTTTTCATATTTTTAAAAGTTACAACAGCACTGTTAGTTTATTCACCCTCTGTTCTTGACTATGGAAACAAAACAAAACTCTAAAGAGCTTTGAAAAAGCAAGTTTCAAGATGTACAGTTAAATCCAAAAGGATCCTTAGAGATACACTGTCAAAACTTCTGGTCAAACTAGAGCTTATTGGAATAAAGAGAGATTTTTGTTCTAGTCAGAGAAGGAGAAGGAGAGGTCTAGAGAAAGAGCCTATTGTCCTTCTATAGTCTTCAGAATAATAAGCAACTTTATGCAGCAATAAAATAGTAAAAATAATATTTAAAAAAAAAAAAAAAGAAAAAGCAAGTTTCCAGTTCCCTGCAGCAAAATTCATTCCCCTTCCCTCAACCTTCAGCCAGGAAACAGAAAGGAAAGAACTTGGCAAGACTTGGAGACTTCTCAACCTCTTTGAAAAAAAAACAAGAAACCCCTCTGTTGAACCTCACTATGCTCATCTTTCCAGTCCTTAATCTATTGTGTCTGTTTTATTTCTACATGGATTGCTCTAGTCCCACTGTCTGAAGGTCAGGTAATTCTATTTTTCTAGATTGCTCACTTAAGGTTTTCAGTATCCTGAGGGAGTAAAGTAGGTATTCTTTCTGATTTGCCATTGGTTTGAGCCCACATAAATTGTGTTCCCCTCAACTAGCACATTTCCAATTACATCTAACCACTTAAGATCAGCAAAATCCAAATATACAAATATCTTTTCCCACCACCCCTGAAGCATAATCTTTCCTATACCACTTCAGTTGCTGGGGAGAAAAGAAAGCTTCAGCTCAATTCCTATATATCATTACATATAAGTTCAAGTTCAAATCACCACTAGGCTAGTATACCAGGCCCCTATTCCTCAGTGTTTCCCTGATAGGCTGGCAGCACATCCAACCTGAATTCCTGGGTTCCTGGATCCCCAAGGATTTAGTCCTGGCTTGGAGATTCCCTGTACGTAGAATTGAAACAGACAAATAAAAAATTAAGAAAGCACCAGCCCCATTTTCTGGAATTATATGACATGAATAGAGGGATGATGGAACTCAGGTCCTCCTCCTTTATCCACATGATGTCATCTGCTTTGAGTGAAGTCCTTCACCCCCAAATGTGAGTATAAGGAAACCCTAGACAGTGTTCTGTCTCAAGATTTAAAGATGTCACCAGGACCACACAGAATGTGCACATACACTCAGTTCTATCTCCCAGAATCAGGTCTCCCAATGGATCAATCTACACCTCCATCAACAATGCTTTAGTGTCCCAATTTTGTCTCAGGTGTTATTTTCCTTTTCTGTCGTATTAGTCAATCTGATAGGTATAAGATGGTACCTCACAGTTGTTTTAATTTATTTTTCTCTAATCACTAGTGATTTTGAGCATTTTTCTATTTGACTATGGATGGCTTTGATTTCTTCTGAAAACTGCCTCTTCATTTCCTTTTATCACTGATCAATGATGGAATGTATCATATTTTTATAAATTTGACTCTATTTTCTATTTTCTATTTATCTGAGAAATGAGACATCACAAAAAACTTGCTGTAAAAATTTCCCCCAGTTTCTTGCCTTCCTTTTAACTTTGGTTTTGTTGGTTTTATTTGTGCAAATCCTTTTTAATGTAATGTAATTAAAATTATTTCTTTTATATCTTATGATGGTCTGTAATGTTCTTTCTTCATTTTTTTGCATACAAGAACTTTTATGGGATTTGTTCTTAAGACAATTCTTATCATTATATTCCCCATACAGTTAAAAACTAAAGTTTAAAAAAAGAAAGGAGAACTATAGAGTACAGTAGTCCCCATTAAAGAAAGCCATTAGATGCTTCTTGCATCCACTTATTTAGACATTTATTGTATACATCCTATCTACAGACAAATGGAGCCACATAATAGGACCATAGAACATACAAATGGAAGGAAGCTTGAAGATCAGAAGCATATTGGTTTTAAATATGGGAATAAATAAGGCGCAAAGAATATAGATGACTTGCCTATAGTCAAATAGGCAGCAGCTCACAGAGCTGAAATTCTGACTCAGGATCTCTGGCTCCAAGTCCATCGTCCATTCCAAGTACTTTTTCTTATTCCTAAAATACAAAACTGCCCTTCAGGGGTAAGGATTACTTCACAATCATTTCTGGGTTTCCCATTGGCCACCACTGAGAGGGGAGCCTGCATTGTTATTCAGATCCACAGGATCATTTGTCCATCTGTCCTAGAGGGCAGGACTGGAGGAAGATCCTCTGGGAGGGGGCCACTGACCACTGCCTTTATTCCACTCAGACAAGTGGGATGGGAATAGAAAGCTAGAGGAGTGTGGATCATTATTCCAGTATATCATGCCATGGGGCAGATTTTATTGGCTGTCTGGAAGTCTTGCCAAATTTGTAGCAGCTCCTGGGGCTGGAATCCATGAACAAGGGCAAGTTGGTGGTAGACACAGTGTTCATATGCTAGTGGAAACATCAGGAAGGATCGGGAGGGAGGAGGAGTGGGCTCCAGCCCCAGTTGCTGTAAACATAAGCCCACAAACACATCTTCCAGGTAGATTACCTTGAGAGTCTGGGCCACAGCCAGAATCCTGAGGGCTAAGGATGCAGACAGAACATAGCCAGGACCCCCACAGTAGGGGGGATATATGTCCTGCAAGTACAATTCTGGAGGCATGTACCACTTGTAATCTGGACTCCGAATAGGGCCTGTATTTCTATAGATGTAACCTGTGATAAAGTCAGGCCGTGGGGGCCCATTGGGCTGAAGCACCTGCTGTACCAGAAAGCTGGGGTTTAGAAAGACATCACTGTCCACCTTGAGCACATAGCGGGCATCAGGACAGTACTGGGCCATCCACTCCAGACCCATGAGGACCTTGAGAGTCAAGTTGCGATAGGTATCCAGGAAGCCCACCTGGAGGAGATCCCCATGCTCCCTGTCCTCTTCTTGAAGGAGTTCATGAAGTTCCTTGGTGAACAGGGGTGGGGGCAGACCAAGAACAAAGAGGCGTCGGATGATCACACCCAGTTCTAAAGTCTCATTGCCCCAAGTTTCCCGGATGGCTTGACGTCTCCCCACATCCTGGGGTTGGGTCATCACCAGCATGAGCAGAAAGGGGGCACCTTTGGGATCCTCACACTTGTCAGGGTGATTGAGTAGAAAAGGATAGGAGTAGGGGTACTTCAGCTGCAAGGGATGTGGTGTCTGAACCTGCCACTCAAACTTCCTTAGAGGAAGATTCAAAGTATCCTCAGCTAATTCTGTGGAGTCCAAGGGCATCATATCCAAGGAAGGAGTCCTGAAATCTACAAACTGACCCACCAGCAGTAGTAGCAGCCCCCCAAAGGCTGTGCTCAACAGAGCTCTGCATATTAGATGCCTCCTGATCAACTTCATGGTGCCAACTGTTGTCCTGGGTAGAGAGGAGTGAGATGGCTTGTGAGTGATGGGTACAAGATTCCACAGAACCCCAGTTTCTGTTCAGCCATGCAGTCCCTTTCACTCCCTATGTAGATGAAGTATTTCCTTGTGTGGGTGCCTACCCCCCCCCCCCAGGATTTGTACATCCAGGACCAATGGGAAAGATAAGGGCAAGAATACAGGGAAAAAGGATCTCCCCCCCACCCTGTACTTTGTGCTAGGCTAGCTGCCAAGTTAGCATTACAGGAACAGGAAAGGGGACAGGTCAGAAGGATCAGGGAGCTTGCATTGTAAGGGGTCAGGGATGGAAGGAACCTTGAGCTGGGAGTCTAGAGCGCTGGGTTTTAGACTCAGCTCAGCCACTGGCTCAGCTTGGACAAGTCAATCCTCCTCTTGGGGCTTCAGATTTCCCTATCTGTGAAATAAGTGGAACTGACCTGAATGTCAAAAGTTCCCCCACTTCAATCTGGAAGGGTATGATTTTGTGAAATTAAAGGTCTGAAAACTGGAGGGCTCCACTGTGCCAGTGGGAAAGCAGTTAATTGAGAGTTCAACCCCTGATTCTACAAAGAGGTTTTGGACAGAAGAGGGACAGGAGCTATCTATGTGGGGCCCTTCAGAAAAGTATAAAAAACAGGAATCATTTGAATTTGTCTCCAATTCTTGTTTTGCTTCATTCCTCTCCTGTCTAAATTTTTCCCTTCCTCCCAGTCCTAGAAACAGCCTTAGTCCTTGAGCCTCTAGCTCACCCTGGGGAGATAAGAGCTAACCCTGAGAAATTTGAAGTTTTTCCCTTATCCCAGCCTACTCCCATCTACCCCAGTCCCAAATTTCCCAATTTCAGTTTCCCACAGAGCTGATAAGAGGCAGACTCTAGGGTTATTACTCTGAAAAACCCAGAATCTGTGTTATTGATGTTCTCCAAGGTCCCTCTCCCAGAGTCCCCTTCCCTCTAGCCCAGCAGGGTCCTTACCTTCCTTGGTCAGAATGCCGGGGATGTGGTGTCAGCAGGACAGCTCACAGGGGACTGCCACTCTCTGTCCAGGTAGGTACGGATATGGGAGGAGTGAGAAGGTGGAGTGGGAGGAACCCTGCCTGCCTCTGAGGGAACGTGCAAGTATGGGGCGGGGCGGATCACCCAAGTCACTAGTCAGCTTGGCCTGGCCTAGAACCCAGCTGATTGGACATTGTCTGCAGAGGATGGAAGGTGACAGAGCAGGGCTAACTAGAAGCTTCCACAAAAGAAAAGGGGAGAAAACAGAGCCTGCAATAATCATAATCATAATAGCCAATATTTATATAGAGTTTTAAGGTTGACAGAATGTTTAACCTACATTATCTCATTTTAATCTCAGAAAAACTGAACAGTAACCCCTTTGAGCTAGGCAATATAAGGCCCACTAATCACATTTTGCTTGTAGAGGGGGAGGTACCCCAGTATTTCAAAGATGTCGCTGCTGTGGCAATTTTCCACTCCCATGCTGATGTGCACTGGAAAAGAAAAGTGAGTTAGTACTAATGTTCAGGCCTATCTGGACTCTCACTTAGCTCATTTTAGGATTTAAAATGTAAAATGTATTCTATCCGGTGTCTTCAAAGTATTAATGCAGTTTTAAGCTACTAAATTTTAAAATGCAACAAAATAGTATTTCATAAACCCATCTAGTTTGACTGGTCTTTGACACCCAGTTCTCACAAAAGCTCTTATGCCTTTGGTAACTTTTTGGTTCCCAACAAAAAAATACACTCACAATTTGGTTTAAAATAGCCATTATATAAAATCAAAATTTTTTTAAAAGTCAGAGTATTAAAACTCCTAAGTGAAAACATTTTTACATATCTGATAATGATAATGAGGCCTTTTAATAAAGGCCTCATTTCCAAAATATATAGAGAATTGACTCAAATGTATAAGAATTCAAGCCACTCTCCAAGTGATAAATGGTCAAAGGACATGAACAATTTTCAGATGAAAAATTGAAACCATTTCTAGTCATATGAAAAGTTCCTCTAACTCATTATTGATTAGAGGAAATGCAAATTAATACAACTCTGAGATACCACTATACCTCTCAGATTGGCTAAGATGACAGGAAAAAATAATGATGAATGTTGGAGGGGACGTGGGAAAACTGGGACACTGATACATTGTTGGTGGAACTGTGAACGGATCCAACCATTCCGGAGAACAATTTGGAACTATGCTCAAAAAAGTTATCAAACTGTTCACACCCTTTGATCCAGCAGTGTTTCTACTGGGCCTGTATCCCAAAGAGATTTTAAAGGAGGGAAAGGGATCCGTATGTGCAAAAATATTCATGGCAGCCCCTTTTGTAGAGGCAAGAAACTGGAAACTTGAGGGGATGCCCATCAGCTGGAGAATGGCAGAATAAATTATGGTATATGAATGCTATGGGATATTGTTATTCTATAAGAAATGACCAGCAGGATGATTTCAGAGAGGCCTGGAGAGACTTACATGAACTGATGCTAAGTGAAATAAGCATAACCAGGAAATCATTGTACATGGCAACAACAAGGTTATACAATGATCAATTCTGATGGACGTTGCTCTTTTCAACGATGAAATGATTCAGGTCACTTCCAACCTGTGATAAAGAGAGCCATCTGCACCCAGAGAAAGGATTGTGGAAACTGAGTATGGATCACAACATAACATTTTTACTCTTTTTATTGTTGTTGGCTTGCATTTTATTTTCTTTCTCATTTTCTTTCCTTTTTGATCTGATTTTTCTTGTGCAGCAAGATAATTGTATAACTATGTATGCATAGGATTTAACACATATTTTTACCATGTTTAACATGTATTGGATTACTTGCCATCTGAGGGAGAAGGTGGAGGGAAAAATTAGAACACAAGATTTTGCAAGGGTCACTGTTGACCCTTATTGTTGACATTATGTTGACCCAGTGTTGACATTATCCTTTCATATGTTTTGAAAATGAAAACTTTAAAAAAAAATTTCCCAAGTGACTGCAATATTTACCCTTTAGGAAGAAGCAAATGACATTAGTGCCTATTTGTTTTATTTTTTACATGATGGATTAAAATTAAAACAATGTCCTGTTCTAACTTCTTTGGTCTCACATGAATGAAAGATCTAATCAGCCTTTCCAGAATAGACAACTTTGAGAGAGTAATTTCAATTCTAAATCATTAGAGAAAGTTTTGTCTTGGGTATGGCATGGTAACAGTGGGAAGAAAAGGGAGAAATGTCTTTTTGTTTAATCCAATTAAGAAATTTTTCGTTGTTTATTGTTGTCCAGTTTGAAAGAGGAATTGTTCAATAAAGTACAGGTGTTTTCAGGAGATATATTTTCTATGGATGTTCAGGAATCAAAAATAAACTGTCTCTCATCAATTTTTTTTGCAGCAAAATTTCATCTTTTGTTTGATAGTTCATTTCAAAATTTTACTTTCACCAAGAAAAAGCCACCTCTACTCTCTGTTTGAAATGAAGTATCAACTATCACCTTCATCTCCCAATATCGTAGCCCCAAAATTGGATGGCAGGGGGAAGAGTCAATATCATCAGGTGGCAATGGTGAGTCCACTCTTACTCCTGGAAATAGAGTGGCCATTTTTTGGCAGACTGGCCAGTGAATCTTAGAGTCCAATGACTATAAGTCTTGGTGCTGCTCCCAGTGGCCTCCAAAAACTCGTACTGGTGTTGCAAGTTCACTGTTCACACATCTCCAATGGGCTTTTCCAGTGATCTAGAACAGGGACTGGGAAATGTGTTTTTTTTTTTTTTTCTGTAAAGGTCCAGATAGTCAATATTTAACATTTTGAAGTCCAAGAGGCAATTGAGAATATTATGTAGATACTCATACAACAAGGGAGGAAACAAATTTCCACAAAATTTTTATTGGCAGAATTTAAAATATAACAATAATGAAGTACAATTTTTTAATAGAGATCTACCAATAGGAGAAATGTAATTCTTTTGAGGGAGGATAACACTTCACTTAAAGTTTTTTCAGTCATTCTGTCATGTCTGAATTATGACTGTGTGTACCATATTTTCCATGGGGTTTTCTTGGCAAAAATACTGAAGTAGTTTGCCGTTTCCTTCTCCAGTGGATTAAGGTTATGCTCAGGATTAGAGAGCTGGTAAATGTATGGAATCATATTTAAACTCAGGTGTTCCTCACCTCAGGCCTAAAACTCTATCCACTGAACTATTTAGCTGCCCTTCACTTAAAATTAGTGTTTCATATAATCAGAATTGATAGCAAATGTTCATCTGTTAATATTGACCTATTATGAATTTTATATGTTTCCTCTTTGAAAATGTCATTTCACACAGCTATGTACTGCCAAATATTGATATTAAACCATATATAGTTTTTTTTGTTTCTATTTGTTTTGTAATTCTCTTTCTATTTAATTTTTATTTATTTTTTTGTTACATTTCAAATTGTGAACTGCTTCCCTCTCTTTCTTCCCACCACCATATGACATTAGACAAACAGAGAGGCAGAAAGACAGACAGACACATAGATAGAGAGATAAAATCATTCGATACACATTTCTGTATTTCTCTGGAGGTAGATAGCATCTTCCTTTCATAGGTCCTTTGAAGTTGACTTGAGTATTTATAATATTCAAAATAATTTACTCATTCACAGTTGTTTCTTGACTAATTTTGCTACTATATACAATATTCACTTGATTCTCCTCATTTCACTCTTCATTTACATCCCATGTTTTTCTAAAAGTATATGATTTTAAGTGAACATATTCACAGTTTTAGAATTCTATTTGTTTCTTCTCTGATATTTGTCTTTTAGCATGTTATTACATTGTAGCTTAATAATTTTCAATTCAAGGATAGGTGAAAGCTTCCATCATACAATTAAGTGAATTTTGAAATATGAATTTATTTTTACATTTTTCATCAAAGTCTTCATGACTAGAACTATAATTTGAGTTCATAAAATATATCCATTGCAAATATGTGTGGAAGTAGAGATCTATCTTCTTGGGGGGTTGTTATTATTCAATCCTGCCTCTGTTGTCCAAAAGCAGCCACGAAAATGTAAAAAAAATGTAAAAGAATGAGCATGGCTACATTCCCATAAAACTTTATTTATAGACAGAAATTTGTATTTAACATAATTTTTACTTGTCACAAAATATTATTTCTTCTTTTGACTTTTGCAACCATATAAAATCATTAAAAAAACAACAACAACAACAACAATTCTTGGACCAGTTAAATGGCTCAGTGGATAAAGCACTGCCCCTGGAGACAGGAGAACCTGAATTTAAGCTCAGCCTCACAAAGTTAACACTTACTAACTATGTGACCCTGGGCAAGTCACTTAACCCCAAATGCCTCACACACAAAAATAAAGAATATAATTGGAAAAATAAAATCCTATTTTAAAAAATGATTCTTAGCTTTACATACAAAATATTCAGCAGGTCACCTAAATGGCAACAATGAACTGACCATGGAGTCAGGAGGATCTGAATTCAAGTTTAGCCTCACACATTTAACACTTACTAGCTGTGTGATCCTGGACAAGTCACTTAATCTCAACTGCCTCAAAAAAACAAAAACAAAAACAAAAAAAACCCAAAACAATCCAACTTAGACTCCAGAAGCACAAAACCAAAAAGTCACAAGCCAGGAAGGGCTAAGCCCATGTTGAAAGCTTTTTGTAGTTGCCTTACTGCTACATGATTTCCCTTGGCATGGCCACTCTACATGGTACAAAAGGTAGCTCACTTCCTAGGACTTTATACAGACCACATTGTGTCTCATACATTGTGTGAGACAATTAATAACCTTCTCTGACAACCCTGATCCTTTATGCTGATAAGCCATTCCACTCTCACTTTCATTCCTGTGGAATATAAAGGAATGCAGGGAGGTTGGATTATCTTGTAATGACTATCTCAGGAAAGCCATGCCTTTACTTACCCCAAATATTTTGGAGAGCTCCAGGGATCTGGTGACAGTATTTGGGCCTTTAGTGTTGGAGTCCAGCTCCACTGAATACCAAGAGTGTGAATGAATATTCCATGCCAGGCAGAAGATATGCTTTGCAGCCTCCATTTATTAATCTCAGTGCCAATGTTTATATATCTGTTAGACTAGTGTTAAGACATTACTAGCTGCCTTCAGGCAGCTCCAGGGTTAATGCACATTCCACACTTTGACATTTCAGTATCCACCTTAACTATCAATGCCAAGATATTTATCAACACAGACTTGTAGATAGCTTAGTTATGATGCTCATCAACATCACCAGAATTGTAAATAATTGTAATATTTTATCAATACCAAAGTATTTGTTGAAACAGAGTAGTAAATGGCAGAAATTATCATACTAATGTATTTACCTCAAGTATGTCTTTAATTCATTGTTGAGGGGTAAATAGTATACTTAAAATGCCTTGTTCCTATTGCATGCATTCTCCATCAAGATTATCCTGAATTTATTCAAATATGTCTTTACAATTATTAAAGAGATGGTGAACCAACAATTTGAATTGCTTTGCCCTAAAAGAGATCAGATCCCAAGTAACACTTGGACTGGACCCCAGCTGTTCATGGACCCATTCAGTACTGGTCCTCTACATCTCTTCCTTTTTTATTCAGAAGATGAGGCCTATGAATTTCAGTTCCCATAGTTGACAATGATTTCAAGACACACCAGAAAGCACAAGGGGCTAAGCGAATGAGTATAAGAATAACACATGTAAGAGTAACAAAAGAATATAAGAAAAAGTCAGATTATTTGCAGGATTTATCTTTTTTAACCACTGAAATATCAGCATCAATTCCAGGGATACTACTTTTTGCTGTGTTTTCTGCCAAAGGCAAATTAATTCAAATGTATCATGTATATCATGTCACATTGGTGGTATCATTATCCCATCCATAGAATTATGTTGGGGTGTGAGAAAATGAGGGGTGAGAGATATCCAGGCCAGTGTCGCAGGTTTTTTGTGAAAGAATTCTCAGTCCCAATCTGCAGGCAAGGTTTTTGGCAGAGATGGATTTATTACACTGAAAAATAACTTGCCAGTAGGCCAAATCCAGAAAGGAATTTTAGCAAAGATTTGAGACAGCATTTGATTATATTAGGTTTTTATGACCCGGGGCTAGGGAGCAATCTCCAGATGAATTTGGGGGTCTAATTTTCAATTCAATAAAGGGTGGTAATTGTTTTCCTGAGCAAAGTGATTATCAGATCAATTGGGAGTGAGAGATTCCTGTGGGAACCAGATAGCTTTCCCAAGGGAGATTCAGGTGGGTAGGGATCATTTCCCCTCCACAAAACTCAGGGAGACAGAGTCTTTATTACATCAGTTACTTATACATAAGTGAATTTATGATCACTAGTTAGTTATGATTAAGTTTCTAAATTGTTTACATGATCCCCTAACCATTTTAATGATTGTTCCATTAATTTTGGTCCTTGTTTTATCTCTTTATCTATATTAATTTGTTTGTTCTTTAAGAGCTTGTGATACATTTTTTGTTAATTGATTTGTGAATTGGGCAGTCCGAACAGATTCTCTTAGGAACTGAAGCTGAAATAGCAAATGTTGTAATAATTGCTATAGTTACTAGAACTACAGCAATGAGTAATCCAACAATTTTCCTACTTTTGTTTTCTAATTTTCCCTTGATGTTATCTCAAACCTGTTCACCTGCTGACCTGTACCAAAGGCAATTAAATTTAGTAGGTACCATCACATAGGATGGGTGTTCAATAATAAGAACCATAAGTAGCAAACTAGAAGATATTTGATTAGAAGTAAGACATTGGGATAAAACACAATTGTAACATTTTACAGCATATTCTCCTAGCACAGTCATAATTTGGGTCCTAATGTTGAAATGCTGGAGAAACTGAGCAAGATAAGGATTAGAGAACAATTTAATAATTTATTTAATGGAGAGATTTACTGGGACCAAATGAATCCATGCTTTGGTCCCAGGGCTGAATGAGACTATCGTCTCAAAGAATCCATCTGTGAATGTCAGACACAAGATTCTTTTATAGGGTAACAAGAACAATGTCATAATGGGGGAGGTACCTGGATGGGGATGACCTAATGGGGGGAAGCACCTAGGATGACATAATGGGAGGTACCTGAGAGGCTCCTGATATTCTAATGATGTCTAAAATGGATAAAGACCTTTATCCCATTTAACATTAAGAGGGAATAAGTATAGCCTATGGTCTAAGATATAAGACCTTTATCCTATCAAACATTAAGAGGGAATGGTTATAACCTAAGGCAGAATAACTAAATAGGACAATTAGGGAAACTGGGTCAGGACATTAAAAGAGAACCCTGGCACAACATTGTCATTCCTTAAAACAATATCTAGTTAGAAACATCTGTGGATACTTTTTAACGTTATACAGAATATTACTGAAGGGGTTGAAAAAATCATGAAATCCCATATGTGAGATGTGAAAAATTGTGCCATCCAAAATCCCAAATACATTGTAACAGGAGATCCATCCAGACACTGGATAATTTGGGGTCCATTCACCAATCAGTTCCAGTTCCCCAAAGTCCTCTGAGAGCAGGGGCGATGATCTCATCTTCTGAAACTACTTCCTGCTGAGAATGGGGGTAAATGGGCTCAGTCACCTGCAGGGTCCCATCTTTTTATGGAGGGAGTGGTAAGCTGTAACTGATTGAAGCATCCAATGGTTGATCAGCTCTTTGAAGCTGACCAAGGCAGCTGTAACTGACCAAAATCTAGGAGAAAAAAAAATCTAACAAATAGAAGTTAGGAATAATCTAAGACAGAAAGACATATCCACAAGGACTGCTATGAAATGTAAAGAGACCAATGTAGATATTTGTGTCACAGGATACACAGTACATACAAATATTAAAGATGTTTTCAGCTTTAGTTTCAATAAACAATAAAATCACAGATCTTACAAACAATCTTGTTAATTATTCTTACATTATTTTGGAAACCTATAATGACTTTATTTCACATAAACAACTATATGTATCTATAACAAATAGATGGCTAGGCCAAATACTCATTCACCAAATTATTTAGGATATAATGACTACATATTTTCATATTGAAAACAACAAGATATTATATAATTGAACTTGTGTTAACTATTTTTTCTTGTCTAGAAATTTATTATAGGAGGAAAATACAAGGGTATATACCATCAGAACTGGTTCTTCAGGCCTCATCCTGTGAGTATACACCTGACAAAATAAAGCTTCCTTAGTTTAGATTGATATCTAATAGTTCTACCTTATCAGACTCAAGAATAATCAGTTAGGAAACAAAGAAACAGAATTGGGAAACTGAGTCAGAAGGCTCTCAACTTGAGCAGAAGCTCTCAACACTTGTTCAGATACAAACCCCTACCTGTTCAGGGTCACATTTCTCTGAGTGACTTGTGATAATTCTCTTGTTTTGTGTGTTAAAACTCATCATGGTGCAAAGGAGTAATAATTAAATGAGCTTATAGATTTTTAGTAGATACTTTCATTGTTATATATATATTACTATATGTCATAAACATGCTCATCTCTCAGGGCTGATCTCTCAATGCTTGCTTATACTGAAGATTAAGAAAACTGGCAAGTTTACAAATTAAGGCAAGTTGATAGAGGCCCCAGGAAAGGGACTGAGTTGTTTGTTGCCCAACCCCCACCATTCTTAGTGTTTTTTATGGGCTACACTGTATACTATAATTATCAGATTTAGGTTTAACGATGACAATATGTCCAAATAACTTAGCAATTTTAGATTTTTCCTAAGTAATAACCAAATAGTTTTAGTTGTAATTTCTTCTTAATTTCCTAGCAACAGTGAAAATACCTAATTCCCTAAATTACATTTACAAAATAATGTAAAACGATTAGCAAGGCTAAATAAACTTTCCACCTTCTTTTATTTGACAAATCTATTCTGTCTACAAGCTGTTGAGTTGAGAAATTCTCAGGGAAGATTTCCATTCTTTAAAGTAAGGTTCCTTTTTGTTTTTAAGAAGGAAATAAGATAAAAATACATTTTTTAATTGAAATAGAACAGATTTAAAAAATTTTTTAACTTTAGTTCATGAGATTTCCTAAATATCAATTAAATGTACTAGACAAACTGAATTGCCATTTAGATATTTTCCAGTTCACACAAATCATTTCTCTATTGTTGTGCTACAGTTTCCTTTTATTGTTCTGCCTCAGTTTCCCTGAACTGTTCTGCCTCAGTTCCTTGAACTGTTCTGCCTCAACCCCCTGGTTGCAAACCCCCTTTTCTGCTCATTAGAACTGAGATAATTAGGGCTGTGTAGATCTGACATTCCAGGAGATAAAACTCCAGATATCCTATCTCAGATATTTAATTGACATTGTCTATATCTCTAAGTTTCAGACTTCTTGGCTCTAGTTGGACAACTCCTAAACCCTCCCAATTTGTAAGAATTTATGGTCCTACTCCCAACCTGTCAGAACCGCATTGAGGATCCCTGCTTGGAGATTCCCATTCACCAGAGTTTGGATTCCACCCTGTGATGGGCCAGAACTCTAAAACAAGGATTCTTACAAGGTATTAAGTCAGTAGAATTGATGATACAATGGTTATCTAGTTTAGCATGGTGATTAATAGTTCTCTAGTTCAGTATGATTGATTTAATCCTACAACAAATAATGATTTCCTAGTGATATAATGATTGGTTTATACTTAGAATAGAGCTTATAAGCAAGGTGGGGGGAAGGTGGGGGCTGCGCAGAGATAGATTCAGTTTATCTTCATCAGCTTCCTGGTGGCTGACCTGGCCTCCTACACTTCCCCCACTGGGACCAACGCCTGTCAGAGCCAGAGCCAGACTCAGAAGGGCTTGGAGAAAGACTCAAAAGGACCAAACACAGATTCGGAAGGGATTCAGAGACAGATTCATTCACTCCATCTCACACCCTGTGGTGACAGGCTCTCCTCCTTAGCTTCTCCACTGAAAACAAGACTCTGGAAGGCCTCTAAGAAAGCTAGCCCATGCCCCAGACAAGGAAACTAGATTGTGAAGGAGATAATAAAGGATTTGGACTTTAACACCTGGCTACTCTTGTAGTGATTACTCAACTGAAACAAAGGCTGCTTCCAAGACTTCCAGAAAATTATCAAGAACATTACATTTTGTTGTTCAGATGTGGGGCTAAGAACCTACATTTGGAAACCAGAAATTAGGGTAAGTACAAAAATAAACAAGAAGGAAACTTTGTTAAGGACTAAAGGAGTGTTTCAGTGGAAATGGGACATGTGTTTAGAAAGGAGCCCTTTCCACTTCAAGGAAACTATATTGAAAGCATAGTTAAACTCATTAAAAGCCAAGGTTTGATTGCAACTTGGGAACAGATCATTGAACTTTTACAAATGTTACCATACACATCTCCTTGGTTCTCTAAGAAAAAAGAATTAGATCCAAATAAGTGGAAATTAGTAGGAGAGCAACTATGTGAATTACAATGATAATGATACTAATTCAATTTCTAAAGAAACATTTTATACATATAACAATACAATTGGCTTTAGAAAATTATATAAGTTATAGAATAAGGAAAAGAAAAAAGTGCAGGAAGGGGAGGATACTGACAAACCAGGTGAAAAGGATAAAGAATTAGACAATAAAGGAGTTAAGTACAATTCTGATGAAATTAAGGAGTGTGGCGCTTCACAGAAGGAGCCATTAGGGCATTCCCCATCCCCTGACCTACCCCCCTCAATTAACCCTTCATGGGTGGAGGGAAAAGGAGGAGGGGGAAGGGCAGTAATACAATCAGCGCTACCTATGAAGCAGCCTATGACAAGAGTACAAAAGGCACTAGTTAAAGCTAAAAAAGAAGGACAGGATATATCTGATTTGATAAATGCATACTTTGTTATTGAAGAGTTTGACTCTTCAGGTCAACAAAAGAGAAGATATACTCCTTTTGATCTGGAAAAAAATTAAAGATTTAAAAAAGGGTTGCACTCTTTATGGGGCTACATCATCTTATGTTAAGATGATATTAGAGAATTTGGCTTAGGAAATCTTAACCCCTAGTGATTGGAAATCTATAGCAAGATGCCCAGAAAAATAACTCTGGGAGATGACTAAAAACCATTACATTAAATTCCCAATCCCTATATTTATGCACACATGCATTTTTGATTTCCTTCACAAGCTAATTGTACAATAATTCAGAGCCTGATTCTTTTTGTACAGCAAAATAATGTTTTGGTCATGCATACTTATTGTGTATCTAAGTTATATTTTAATATATTTAACATCTACTGGTCATCCTGCCATCTAGGGGAGGGGGTTGGGGGGGGGGTAAGAGGTGAAAAATTGGAACAAGAGGTTTGGCAATTGTTAATGCTGTAAAGTTACCCATGTATATATCCTGTAATTAAAAGGCTATTAAATTAAAAAAAAAAAAAAAAAAGGAAATCTATAGCAAGGACATGTTTAGAGCCTGGACAAAACTTGTGGTAGCTTTCAGCATATAGTGAACTATTCAGGATACAAGCCCAACAAAATAGGCAAACTGGAGTTAATATACAAATGATCTTTGATCAACTAGCAGATAAAGGTCAGTATGCAGATGCTTCAGCACAGATTAATTGCCCTTTAATAGCATATGAGTAAATTGCTTCTGCTACTATCAAAACATGGGGCAGCCGCTCAGGAAAGCAAGATCGAGAGGAAGGCTTCATGAAAATAGAGGAAAGTCCAAATGAACCTTTTGCTGATTTTGTGGGATGTCTGCAAACAGCTGTCATACGAACAATTGGAAAAGATACAGCTACAGGAATTATGATAAGACAATTTGCTAAAGAAAATATTTAGAATTATTCTGGGACTACACAAAGATGTTCTTTTAGAGGAAATCATAAGACGTTGTGCCACAGTGGGCACAAATGCTTTTTATACCCAGGCTATATGATGCAGAACATGGGAAGACAGAGTCCCTCTTGGCAAGGGACTTCCAGAGAGACTTGATGATGCTTTCAGTGTGTTAAGTAGGGCATCTGAAAGTTCAATATTGGCACAGAGATAGAGTGAGAGGACAGGGTGAGAGAATAAGACCCCAAACCCCAGGTACAAAAGGCAACAAGGGCTTCCACTGGGCCTCAGACTGTAAACTGACCCAGGGAAATGAGAGGCAGGGCCCAGCTCTAAGACCTCAAACAAAAAACAGGTGGGCATGTTGGCAGCCGAGGTTATACTCAAGAGAGACTTTAAAAGTTCAATATTTTGATATGATCAATCAGCACAGAAGCAATCAGATGGGAGAAAGGGATTACTATTGGGGAGAATAGAGGTTTTTTTTAACCCAACAGAAGGGCAGTGTCCAGTGCAAGGAGCTCCAATATAATCACCAGGTGTAGAGATATGGAGAGATCCAAAAGTGGTGAATGGAAGGGACCAGATAGGTTAACTGCTTGGGGGAGAGGGTTTGCTTGTATCTCTATAGATGGAGAAGGAATCAGATGGGTGCCAATGAGCCATATTTGCCTTGTCCATCGGAGAGGCAGAAAAAGAGAAAAACCTTGAAACAAAGGAAAAGACCTAAGAAACATCTGACACTGAAAGAGGATGGCTGATAATAAGACTGTTACAGAACTTCAAAACCCACAGGAATCATTGGATTCCCTGAGATGAAAAATTGTTGATAAGACTATTGCAGAACTTCGAAGTCAACAGTAATCATAGGATTCCCTGAGACATGATAAGACTGTTAAAGAACTTCAAAACCCACAGGAATCATTGGATTCCCTGAGATGAAAAATTGTTGCAGAATCATTGGATTCCCAGACACATGAAGTAATGGACAATAGATAGGTTTTGGACTATTTCTAGGACTTATGGACATGTATAATTCCTCATGTTGATTCATGTTGTTTGTTACATCACTACTAGCCCATGTTACTATGTGCTTGTTTCACTGTTGTTTGTTATGTAATACCTCCCATGTTGGTAGATTTATGTATACCTATTTCAAGTGAGACCCTTCAGAAACCCACTAATCTGATTTGATTTCTCATTTCCTTTGGTGTTTTCATCTCTCTTCCTGAGATGTCAGGGAAGGCATGATCACCTCCTTTTTGGGGTTCTCACCTCCTTGAGAAGTCAGGGATATTGCTGGCTTTGGCAATAAGAGTTGAGAAAGAGATTAAAAGAATAAGAATAGGCAATGAGGAAACCAAATGATCACTCTTTGCTGATGATATGATGGTATACTTAGAGAACCCCAGAGATTCTACTAAAAAGTTATTAGAGAAGTCAGGGAGAGTGTGATCACCTTATGTTCTAAAACAAAAGAAAGCGGGAGATGTTATAGGCCAGAACTCTGAAACAAGGATTCTTACAAGGTGTTAAGCCAGTAAAATTAATGAGACAATGATTATCTAGTTTAGCATGGTGCTTAATAGTTCTCTAAATTCAGTATGATTGATTTAATCTTACAACAAATAATGGTTTCCTAGTGATATAATGATTGGTTTATACTTAGAGCATATAAGTCAGGGGGGACACAGAGACAGATTCATTCCATCTTCATCAGTTTCATGGTGGCTGGCCTGGCCTCCTACATTTTCTCCACTGAAACCAAGTCTCCTCTGAAAGCCACGAGAAAGCTAGCTGAGCACCAGATGAAGGAGACAATGAAAACTTTTGGACTTTAACACCTGGATATTCTTGTGTTAGAAACTGCTGAAACTAAGGCCGCTCCAAGATCTCCATAAAACCCACCAAGAGCATTACACCACCACCCTTCCCCCCACACACACCTTTATTTAGTGACCCGAGCCTAGAGCCATATATATGTCATTGAGAACTCACATTTGCTCCTGGATGCTTTGAGACATCAGCCCTGGGAGCAGCATGGTTCTCCTCAGTTTCTCTGGCATTACATTGTGAGCCAGGAAAAAGTTAAAATATCATTTTTTTTTGGTGACTGGGCCCTAAGAAGCCTGACTCTAGATAATTCAAAAGCAGGCTGGATATTGGGGCAGTTTTTAAGTAGCCATGAATTGCTTTTCTGTTTTCCTAAATTTAGTGCAAATTGATTACAATCTATATATTCCTTTAGTGGGCTTGCTTTTACTATCATATCTAAAATAACAAATTTCACTGAATTATGTATATTTTCTTTCTCTTCCTCTTACCCCTTCTTTCAGTTAGGGAAGGAGGAAAGGAGGGGAAGAGGAGGAAAGAGAAAGAGATTTTATGCATCATCTTCCTAGGCCTAGTGAGGCCTTAATTTAGTTGAATTTGCTTAATTTCATTTATATACACCCCAAAATTATTTATCTCAACATTGGCATTGTATATTGGTCACATTTAAAAACCCATAAAGTTATCAAATATGATGCAATTTTATCCAATTGATATAGCATTTGTTTTTTGCTAAGCAAGCCTAATCTTCACAGCAATAATCATTATTAGTTATCTTCACAATTCAGAAAACTTGGAAAAGATAAAATGATTTGCTATAAATTACTTAACTAAACAGAAAATAGTGGGTTTACCAAAAATAAAGGCTGGGTGGCTTTTTCACTTTATGTTGCCATGTTGGATGCTGCAAGGGGCACCAGATTCTTCCCAAGCAGTTGCTAGACAGGACCTGATAAAAGCTAGGGTGACTGGTGCCAGCATCTCCCTTTGATGGTTGTTTCAAGTGCCAGGGCTCAGGGAATGCTGACCATGGAACCTTACCCACTCCATCCCCATTCCCCCAAGCTAGGTTGGAGAGGTATTTGGGCAAGGTTGTATGGGGTCCCCAAGGGCTGCTTCCCCTATATCTACAGGGGAGGCAGAATTTGAGTTTTAATCTGATATGAGATGAGAGGGGTTAGTAAGCAGTTCTATTTTTTTGGTTTGTTTTTGCCTTTCCTTTTCTTCCAGAATGAGGTAAATTCCTGGAATTATCCCCAATGTTTCAGGAATTTTTCTTGCAATCTTAAAATGACTAATTGCCAAACTTCTTAATCATTGCTTTCAAATTTTTGAGAATTTGCTAAACTGTTTTGCTCCCAAAACTTTTGAGAATCTGTAAAGATAGTATTTTTATTTTAATTAGCTAACATTTTTGTGCAGTCCCCAGTTTGGCTAGAGCTGAAGTCCACAGAAAAAAGTTAGGCTTTTTAGGATATCTTCCCAGCATTCTAACTACAACATAGAGGTTTTTTCCTTACTGATTGCCTTTTTAAATCTTTCCAGGTAACAAAATCTAGCTAACAGAACAAATATGACAGACATTCTGCACAGAAACATAGACACAGACACAAAAATGACATGGAAGAAGACTGTTCCAGCTTTGCTGAAAACCATAAACTTGAAATATAAAAGCAATTACTCAGTTATTAACATTGTGCAAATATAAATTATTATTTTAAGGAATAGAAATAATTAATATTAAAGGAATATCATTTTAACCAGTAGGATGTCCAGCGCTGGGTCTGTATCATAAACAGTAAATTTGCTATCTGAAAAAAATATTGAACAGTATACAGTGCAGTAATAATTGCATATAACTCATTCTGCTGTACATATTCAAACAGTGTTTAAAAAACATATTTAGTAGTAGGTGGAATATAATTAAAGAGACTAATTGTTTATTAGTAGCATCTGTAGAATACCATCTACTACTTGCAGCTGATCTTCAGACTTCTTTTTGAATTAGGGTTAGAATCTCCTTTTAAAATTTTGAATAATTTTGTCAACTCATGTGTTTCCAATTTCAAATACGGTTTTATCCAATTAATCTCCCTCACTAATTTTTGATAATTATTTAGAGTAATTAAATTATCCCTTCTAATTTTTATTTTAATTGGTCTAGAATCATCAATAGATTGCATCCAGAATGCCTCTTTTCCTGTACCTCCAAAATCTTCACCACCATGAAATTATCATTTTTTATTTTTATTTTATTTTTATGCTTTTCCTATTTTTTGTAAGGTATGAATAATAACTGTGCTATCTTCTCCTCCCTCCCTTTTTAAAATATCATGGTGAGGAGTGTCATAGCAAAGAATACATATTTTGCCCCAAAAAATCAGAATCTACTCCTCCAGGCATAACCTTAAACGCTAGCGATAACTGCATCCTAACATGACACCTAACATACCAGAAGGAAGAGGACCCAAGAAAACATATTCCATATTATATGTAATTTGGTGTGACAAATCAAGTCTGGTACTTCTTGGGGTACCGTGCATTAAATCTTGTACTGTCAATAAGTAGGATTTAAGGTATTTTGTTTGCAGGCACAGCTTGAGAGGAAAATAAGGGAAAGTGCCCATTGTTTGACTGGGTTGGAACTAGTCCTGGGAATCATTTCCCAATATCAAATTACCTTCCCTATAATTCTGAGAGTGATATTCAGAAGCTCAGTGTTTACCCTTCCTGCATTTTGGACTTAAAGTCAGAGGTTTATTTGCTGAATTGTTATGAAGTACAACCTTTTGAGTAATATAATTTTTTCTTTTATGTGAGTCAATTGTCCACATTATAGCATCTATGAGAATTTGAAAAATTTTTTTAGATCATAAATTGTCCTGATTTATTGAAGCTATTATTATTGCAGCTTGAAAAGTGAAAATACTAATATTCTGACACATCTGAATCATTTCTACTAAAATCATTTTTTCTGTTTTCCCCCAGATAATGCTTTTTTACAATCAGTATTAGCATTTTCAAAGACAACTTGTTTCAATAAAATTTAAACTCCCTTCCCAGGCTGAATGAAAGCTGATTTGCGATCATTAAGCAATCAGCAAAAATCTCATTAGGTCCTGGTACTTTTACCCATGCCACTCTAGGCATTCCTCAAAAAATGCTGCCTTTCATATCAAAGTCTCCTCCTTCTAAGGTGATATTTGCCACTAATCTAAAAGGTGTCAAAGCAGTTTAGGAGAATACTTTCAGATAATATTCTCTATCCCTGTTATCTGATTGATTTTGCCTTATTCCAATTTAATATGTGTACTATATTGATATCAGTTGGACAAGGATCAATCTTATAAATTTTATTTTGTATTTTTATATCTTATGTATTATAGTCTATACTTCATATTTTAATCTCATATTTAATATAACATATTTTGTCTTATATTTTATTCCTCATGTCAGCCAGGTGATAAATTATTTCTAGTGATAAATTACTTTTGGTGATCACCTCTTCCTTATTTTATCTTACTTCTTGAGTAAATTGTTTCTCCCCTTACTTTAACGGTGAGCTCATCAAGTAGGACACATTCGGGGCAGCTAGGTGGTTCAGTGGATAGAGCACAGCCCTGAATTCAGGAGGACCTGAGTTCAAATCTGACCTCAGACACAACACTTCCTGGTTGTGTGACCCTGGGCAAGTCACTTAACCCCAAGTGCCTCAGCAAAAAGAAGAAGAAGAAAAAGAAAAACATTCTCCTTCTAGGACAACCAAGTCCCTGTCATTCAGGAGCCATCAGTTGGAGTCCAACTTCACAGAATACCAATAGTGTGAATAAATACTCCAAGCCAGATGAAAAATATGCTTTGCAGTCTCCATTTATTAATCTCAGTGCCAATGTTTATATACCTGTTAGGCTAGTGTTGAGACATTACTAGCTGCCTTCAGGTGACCTCATATTACTCCAGGGTTAATGCACATTCCACACTTTGACATTTCAGTATCCACCTTAACTGTCAATTCCAAGATACTTGTCAACATAGATTTGTAGATAACCTAGTTATGATGCTCATTAACATCAACAGCATTGTAAAATAGTTGTGATGCTTTATCAATACCAAAGTACTTGTTGGATAGGAAATAGCAGAAATGATCATACTAATGTATTTACCTCAAGTATGTCTTTAATTCATTATTGAGGGGTAAATAGTATACATAAAATGCCTTATTCCTGTTGCATGAATTCTCCATCAAGATTTTCCTGAATTTATCAAATGTGTCTTTATAATTATTAAAGAGATGGTGAGCCAATAATTTGAATTGCTTCACCCTAACACCCAAGTAACATTTGGACCAGACCCCAGCTGTTCATGGACCCATTCAATACTGGCCCTCTACACTTTAGAGAAGACAAATTTTCTGACTGTGTCCGGCTCTGTGAAAGCAGGGAGTAGATGAACCTGATCCTTTAGTATTTTAACCATCCCTTTATCCTTCATGCCGTAACAGTGGCAGTGGGACAAAATTCTATTCCAATACAAAAGAGAAGCAGATTCCAACTAACTTTCTCATCCCTCAGCCTTCCAGTGACATCTTGTCTTCCAGAAAAGGCCAAGGGATTGATGAGGTTTGGCGCAAGACAGGGAATTGTGGGAACCCCCTTCTGGTCAGTGCAGGTCCTTCATAAATGAATTTATAAACCCGAAAAGTTAAACTGGCCAAAGAAGTTTGTTATTAGAACTGAGAAGTCAGCTTTTGTAGGCTGACTTCCTTAGTGGCAAAGTAGCAGAGAAATCCTCTAGCAGAGAAATCCTGACAGAGAGGTGAATAAGGTCCTATTAGGGAAATAGGTGAGAGAGATAAAGAGGGAGTAATGCTGAAAGAGAATATCATTTCAGCAGGCAGAGGGTCGCTGCTATGCCAAGGTGAGAGAGAAGTTCCTTGGCATAATTCCTGCTTTTGGGTCCTCTGCAAGGAATTGAGCTGAAGGAAACTTATTATATGGATTAGCTCTTGGGGGGGAGGGGGACCTGGGGGCAGTTTGAGTCAGAATCAGAATAGAAAATCTTCGAATTGAAAGAATGTCCCAGGACTAATCTTCAACTCAATAGAGTTGGATAGAAATCTCAATCTCCAGCTCTGGCTAAGTAGAAATGATCCTGGATTCAACTAGTCCCACCCAGATAACAGAATGAAACCACTTTATCTTGATTCCCTGGGGTGGGTCTCTCAGGGAAGAGCTTCTCTGAGGGAGATTCCCAAGCTTTCCCCCCAAAGTCCGTGAGAGAGAGTTTCAGGGCTCCCCTTGTCAGGATGGACTCATTTTCCCTAGCTCCAGCAGGGCACTTTGGTGATCTCTCATCTAGCACCTAGAATGGTGGGGGGGAGGGGGATTCTATTAGGCAAACTGGGATCTGAGTGGGCCTTTGGCTGCCCTTTCTAGTTTCTCTTTCCTTCCCTGAAAAGGCAACCAAGCATCCTCCTCTAGGGAGATGTTTCCAGGTTTGCAGGTGACTATGTGACTTCCAGAAACACAGAGGTCTTGGATCCTTTTACTGAAAGTGACTAGCAACAAGGAGAGTGTCTTTAATGGAAAAGATGTTAACAAGAAATAGATTCCCAATCCTTATCCTAGATAGCCAGAGGATAAGGACTTTTATGGAGATGAAATGAAAGGCAAAACCCTTTAAACTATTGACTCCTTTTAGTAAAGGTGACTAATTCCAAGAGGGGGTTCCTTTAATGGAGAAAATGTTGATAAAAGATGGCTTAGATAGCCAAAGGATAAGGACTTTCATGGAAATGAAATTGTTGAGGAACGAGACACCATAACAGTGGATCCTCAGGCCCGTGTCACAGGTTTTGCAAAAGAATTTGCAGTCCCATTCTCCAAGTTAAGATTGGCAAAAGAGGGTTTATTGACACTGAGAGGTTCTCAGTGGGCTAGATCCTGATTAGGAAAATAGCAGGAAATTGAGAGACAGAATTTAATTTTATTTAGTCTTCTGCACCGTGGGATTAGCGGCCAATCTCCAGGGGATTTAAGGGTGGAAAGTGGTAGTCTAGAGAGTAATTTCCAAATGAATTAAGGGTCCAGTTTGCCCACATGCCTGGGCTGAGAATGGAAGAGCTCCTTGAAGAAAGTGAATAGGGGCAGTACAGTACTAGAATTACCTGGGCCCAGCAGTGGTTCCTTAAGGTTGGATTAATAAAAATGGCCCTGGGGTGAACGGGAGAGGAGGAGGAACAGTTTTACCTGGCCCTACTTTGGGGCATCAGGTGAGGAATCCAAAGCTGAGAGGCACTACAACTTGTCCATGGCTACATGAAGAGGATTTGAATAAAGGAATGGCCTGACACCAAAGCCAACATTATAACCACTTTGTCTCTCTTAAAGACACCTATGATAATGGCTGTTTTCTCAGCAGCATCTCTAGTCTTCCCCACAAATAGAACTGCAGTCCCTTAAAGAAGTTATATTTACTGGGTAACAAGAATATAATGTGTATACAAATAAATATTGCCAAGGAAAATTGAAAGGAGAGAAAGAACTAATAGTGAGAGAAGTTAGGGAAGGCTTTATAGAGAGGATAACATCTGAGCTGAGTCTAGAAGGAAAGAATTCTGATACTCAAAGATAATAATAAGAGACAGCTAGATGGCACGGTGGATAGAGCCTGAAGTCAGGAGGACCTGAGTTCAAATCTGTTCTCATGCACTTGACACTTCCTGGCTGTGTGAGCCTGGGCAAGTCACTTAACCCCAATTGCCTCAACCAAAAAAAAAAAAAAAATAGTAATAGTTAGCTTTTACATAGTACTTAATATATGCCACATACTGTGCTAAGATCTTTCTCATCATTATCTCATTTGATTCCCACAATAGCCCTGGAAAGTAAGTGCCATTATTACTCCCATTTTACAGATGAGGCAAACTGAGGTTAAGTAACATGCTCAGGGTCACACAGCTAATAAGTATCTAAGATCAGATTTTGAACTTTGGGCTATGTAAAGCCAATAAGTATTTATTAAGGTCTACCACATGTTGGGCATTGCACTAAGCATTGGAGATGCAAAAATAGTACACGTTTTCAAGAAGTTTACAATCCAATTGGGTAGATAATATGCAAACAACTATGTACAAACCAGCAATAAACTGAAGATAATCAGCAGAAGGAAGTAATTTATATTAAGGAGGATTGAAAAAAGCTTCCTGTAAAAGGTGGGACTTTTGCTGAAACTTGAAAAAAAGCCAGTGAAGCCAGAGGGCAGACATATAGGTGGATGGGGATTCCCCATTCCTAGCATAGTCAGTGAAAACCTTTGTAGTTAGGAGATAGATTGAGCAATTTGAGGAAGCAAGGAGGTCAGAGTCACTGAATCAGAGTTCATGAAGATTTCTGGGAAGAGGAGGTATAAGAAGATTAGAAAGACGGGAAGGGGCCAGCTTATAAAGAACTTTATAAGCCAAAAAGGGGCAAAGAACAAAAGAAAACGTATAAGGAAGCAAAGAAAAGATTGATAGTTCTGAACATGATGTATAGTATTTATTATATAGCTTTCTTGAAGTAGAAACTTATTGCTTTATATTTTATTGGACTTTGTCTTGGTTTTTTTAATTAATTTATTTTACATTGCTTTATGAATCATGTTGAGAGAGAAAAATTAGAGCAAGAGGGAAAAACCATGGGAGAGCACAAAAAACCACAGAAAAAAAGAAGTGAACATGGCATGTGTTGATTTACATTCAGTCTCCATTGTTCTTTTTCTGGATGCAGATAGCATTTTCTTCCAAAGTGTATTGGGAGTGTGCTGGATCACTGAACTGAGAAGAACCAGGCCTTTCATTGTTGATCATTGCACATTCTTGTTGTTATTGTATACCATGTATTCCTGGCCCTGCTTGTTTCCTCAGCATCAGTTCCTGTAAATCTTTCCAGGCCTTTCTAAAATCAGCTTGTTCATTATTTTTTATAGAACAATAATTGTACAGGACTTGAACAGAGTCTAAGCCACCAATCCAGGTCAGAGCTTACAACTCTCCTGTTCCTGTGAGAAATTAGGTTCAAGGTTTAGCATGTTTTCCATGAGAAACACTCCCACAATGCTCAAGACCACTAGGAACTGGGGCAGAGAGGTGCTGAGTTGGCTCCCATGGGATGGAGTCTAAGTTTTTCTTATATTATGCTCTATATAAAGCTGAGTTAGCCTTAGAATAAATGCAGTTGTTTTTCATCTCCCGCCTGACCTGTATTTTAATCAGCTGGTCCTCCAGCCTGTCCTCCTTCAGGATAAACTTTTCAGTTGCGATATAGCTGGTCCATTTGCAACAAATAATATTACATGATCTTGATATACCACAACTTGTTCAGCCATTCCCTAATTGATGAGGGCATCTACTCATTTTTCAATTCTTTGCTATCACAAAAAGAGCTGCTACAAACATTTTTTGCACATGTGGGTCCTTACCCTCCTTTATGATTTCCTTGGGATACAGACCCAGTAATGGCACAGTTTTATATCCATTTGAGCATAATTCCAAATTGCTCTCCAGAATGATTAGCTCACTTTACAACTCTACTAACAATGCACTAGTGTCCCAATTTTCCCATCTCCCCTCCAACAATTATCTTTGCCTGTCATCTTTGTTTCTTTATATTTTGAATCTCCTCATGTTCTGCTATGCACATGGCAATGTTTTTCTTTCTTTTCTTATGTTGTACTTAAGTTTAAAATACATTTAAAAATAAACTCCTTAAATAAAAAAGCCAAACGATACTTATCCCCAGATATTATTTTATAGTTATTAGAAAGGGATTTCCTTTTCTATTATTGCTTCTTTTGTTTTGTTATGGCTATATAGAATTGCAAGTTATATTTGAGGGTTTATTTTGTAGACTGAAACTTTGCTGATGTTACTTATTATCTTATTAATTATATTTGTTGGTTACCTATGATTTCCCAAGTTAACTATCATATTTCATAATGTTCTTTTTAATCCATCTTTATGCCATTAGCTTCTTTCTTTTGTTTTATTTCTATTGCTAGCATCTTCAAACCTATATTAAATAATAATGGGAATAATGGGAATCCTTGTTTTACTCTCATATTTATTGGAAAAGGTTCTAGTATACCCCTATTGCATATGATTCTTACTTTTGTTTTCATATGCATACTTTTCATGATTTTAAACAAGTTCCTTCTATGTTTATATTTTGTAAAGTTGTATTGTTGGCATAAATGTGTTGTAATATTTCAAAGATTTTCATCAAATTACTGAATCATATGGAGATTTTTGCTTATATTATGATTATGTTGATTGTTTTTTTAATCTTAATCCTTATATCTCTAATATAAATGCAACTTATTCATAATGAATGATTTATTGGGTTAATCATTAGAATATATGTAATAGGATTTGATATCAAGGTTTTAAATTGATATTTATTAATGGTATTTGTTCATATTTCTCCTTTATCTTTCTCTTGTTTAAATATAAGAACTATATTGGTCAAACTTTCAGGCATGAACTGATCTGGTGACTCCCTCTCCTTGCCACTACACCAAAGCTAATAGTCCCATTGCTATAGAATGAGTACAAAAGGGCTCCAAAATAAATGCAAGAAAAACCAACAAAGCAATTGTAAAACATTTATTGGGGAAAAAAAGACTAAGACATGAAGAAGACTGACTGGATATTTATCTCATTTTATAAAAGTTACAGACTGCACAATTAAAGCAGAATCAGACCCTGGAAGATGAAGGAGATTTGAATTTGTGTTTTTCAAAGATGCTGCCAGTGTTGATAAGGTCCTGGAATTTTTTTTAAGGTCCTGGAATTTAAAAAAAAATGGATGAAAAGTTGATGGACTCCAAAGGGGGTACAGATTTGAAAAGAAATCCCCCACTCCAAAATATTTATCCATGGAATAAGCCCAGGTGCATGTGAAAAATAAACCCATGAATATTATGAAACTTTTGGATAGTTGATGAATTATTGAACTTCCCATGAACACAAAAATGAAAAAAGAGGTAAATGCTTTATTTATATATATACATATTATATATATATATATATATATATATATATATATATAAAGAACTAACAAATAAATTATTAGAAAATCTCATTAATTTTATTCTGGGAAGTGTAAGATCAAAATTTCATGTTCCAAAAAGTATACAGGTAGCAATAATAACAACTTAAAGAAAGGAGAGGGTACTGTAGCTGGTAGATGAGGTGGTATTAGAAATGATGGTAGAAGTCAAGACCAAAAATAGAACTAAGGATTTAATAACTAATGATCAAAGATACATAAGTTATAAAAGCACCTATGGTGGTGATAAAGTACTTATATATAATATAATCATATGGTAAATTTAACTATTCAAACTTTGGATATAGGTATATAGACTATGGTAATAGTGTCATGAAAACCTGAAAGAAGAGAACATAAAAGAGAAGAGAGTGATTGATAGTGTCAAAGGTTTTCTTGAAAGGTCAAGAAGGCTGAGGATTGAGAAAACTTCAATAGATTTGACCCTTAAGAGATCAGTGGAAATTTTGAAAAGAAGTTTCAGTTGAATGATCAGTAAGAAGCTAGATTGCAAAGAATAAAGAAGAGAGTTAAAAGAATAGAAGAGGAGGCACCTATCATAGATGGCCTACTCAAGAAGCTGAGTGATCAAAGAGAGGAAGATATGGAATAATAGCCAATGGGTTTAGATGGGCAAAGTGAGGTGGGGTTTTTTTGTTTGTTTGTTTGAATAAAGGGGAGATGTGGCAACGTTTGTAAACAATAAGAACAGTCAATAGACAAGGAGAGATTGAAGTGAAAGAATGGAGATATTAGAGGGGGCAACCTCCTGGAGAAAATAGGGTGGACTGAGATCCCTCGTACATGTAGAGGGTTTTGCCTTGGCAAAAATTCACTTCTTCCCGTGAGATAGGCTTGAAAGAAGGAAGGGATTACAGTAAAAGGTGTGATGTGAGTGATGTGAGATGAGAAGTGAAAAGAGAGCTCTTGCTAAATGGCCTCAGTTTTTTCAGTGAAATTTGAGGTAAGATCCTCATCTGAGAGGGTAGGGGGAGAAAGAACAGCATGAAGTTTCAGAAGAGATAAAAAGATTTGGAAAAGCTGCAGTGGTGAGTGGGACAATGACTTGATTAGGAAGGCAAATGGATTGCCTTGCTTTGGTGAGGCTCAATCAGGATTATGTGTCATAAATTTGTGGTAGACCCAGTCAACCCAGTTTCATGATTTTTCCCAGTTTTATTCAGCAACAAATAAGTAGATGGAAGGGGGGGGGGTGCTAAGATAACCCACAGTTGAGGTTTGGCAAGCATAAATTAAAAGTGGGAGGAACTTTAACTTTCAAGAGAACAATGTAAAGTTGAACTGGTTTCACCAAGGGGTCAAGATGGGAAGAGAAAAGAGGGTAGCCAATTGTTGATATGACATCCTAGAGTAGAAGGATTGGAAGTCAGATTAAAGATGAAGAACAGATTTGGAGTTGCAAGGCAGAAGAAAGGTAGAATGATAGGTTATAATTAATTAAAGGAATTTCAAAGTTTATAACCATCAAGATGGAGCATGAGGCAGATAAGTGGGGCAGTAGTTAAGAGGACCAGCTCTGGAATCAGGAGGACCTAAGATCTCAGACATCTGGCTGTATGACTCTGGACAACTCACTTAATCCCAATTGCAAAGAAAAAGAAAGAAGGAAAGAAAGGAAAGAAGAGAGGAAGGAAGAAAGAAAGACCTTACTGTTGGTGGAGTTGTGAACTGATGCAACCATTCTAGAGAACAATTTAGAACTATACCCAAAGGGAAATCAAATTGTACATACCCTTTGTCCCAAAAATACCACTATTAGGTCTGGATCCCAAAGATAATTTTTAAAAGGGGGAAGCACCCATGTGTACAAAAATATTAATAACAGTTCTTTTGGGGTAGCAAAGAATTCAAAATTATGGGAATGTCCATCAATAGGGGTGGCAAGATCAGGGGTATGACCATCTCTGAGGTATAGCTGAGGTAGGATGGAATAAGTCATGAAAAATTATGAAGTTGGGGAACTGGGACGTTATTTTGAGAGACTATCAATGTATATATTAAGGTTCCCTGGTGTTGAGGTAGATTCTCCCTCTGAGAGAAAGGAGAAGTAGAGAGATTATATTTCAGGTACTAAACTCATTGAGAAACTCATTGGGTCCTGGAGATTGGTAGATAACAGCTATCGGAATCTTGATTAGGTGATAAATATGGATTGAATGGATTCCAAAGGACAAAAGGTTACTGGAAATGACAATAATATGCAAGGAATATGCCAATTCTCCCCACATGTGACCAGTGATTTGAGAGATATGAGAAAAATTCCAACCAGTGAAGGATAGATAGGGGAACCTGTGTCATCAGGAGAGAGCCAAGTCTCTGTGAGAGCAAGAAAGGAAACTGTTTAGAATGAAAGCTAGTTTGTTACCTGTGAAGCAGGCATTCCTGAGCACTATGGAAGGATCAGCAGCTTTAAAACGGGACATTTAAGGGAGATAGGAGTAAGAGGGAGGTCTATGGGGAATGATGAATGGGGTTAGAACAATGGCAACCAAGAGATGGTTCTTGGAATATTGAATGTTGTGTACAAGGTAACAGGGACAGACTGAGGGCCTGCAAATTTCCAGTGTTTCCAGAGTAATCTAATGCAGTGCAAAATCTGATTGGCTACCCTGCTACTCTGAGCTCTGCAAGTTCCTGACTTGCATTTGGGTCTGTGCAAGAGTATGTTCCATCCCATTAGCCAACTAGAAAATTCTGTTGGTTTGAAGTGGAAGAATGGTAGACTCCCCTTTGGTTTGGGATTTTTGCCTCTATGTTATTCCTTTAAGGACTGGCTTGATGCTGAAAGTGAAACGTTTAGTGCCTGAGGTCTGAACTATTGGCTGCCATAGCTTTAGCCCTAGCTGCTCTTGGTGCTGCTGTTAGCTTTTGTACTTCCTCCTTTCTTGGTACATTTCCCAATACCAAAAATATCACTGTAATGCAAAGATCCCCTTCTTACTCTATTCAAATCTACAATCAGGAACTAGGTAATGGGTAAAAATCGGCACTTGTTCCTGTGCCCCAGTGCCCCAGTGTGGGTTTGAAGGTGTCCCAATATGAGTCTGGGTCCCCTTTTGTGCTAATATACAACTTTCTGCATGCTAGAGTGCTCCTGTCCCAACTCTGTCCTCCAGTGTCTGCATACCTCCTTCTCTCTTTGCTGAACTAGGCCAGATAAAGGATTCAGGGCAACTTTCTGAACACCTCCATGAAGATTCAGTCTGCTGCATTTTATAGATCTATTTGGAAGAGGTTGTAAACTGACACTCAGCTGCATTGCTTCCTTCTCTACCACTGTCTTGACTCTGTCCTTTCCTTCCTTCTCAGAAAAGGTATCCAAAACAAAAAACAAGTATCATATAAAATAGCTATATATTTCCTCTACTATGAAAGAAATAGTTAAGTCACAAAAGACTCATTAGTGCACACTAGCATTATTTTTTTTAATAAAAATACATATTTATTTACATATCTAAAAGTAGGTAAATACAAAACATATACAATGAAATTTCGAGTGGGAGAGAGCTCAAATGACTGGTGAGATGGGAGAGGGAAGTGATTAAGAAAGGTCTCATCTCTCACTATCATGTCTTTGAAGGCTGAGCTCAAAATATTACTTCATCCATGAAACCTGCCTTCATACCTCATGGTAAGAATGTTTCAATCTCTTCCCACACACCCCACTGTGGTTTACATTTATTAGAGACCTTTACCTATTAGGTCTTTTGGTTCTCGTCATTTTGTATCATACTTACTCATATAGCAGGCTAACAGTAATATTTAAAACATAAAACATCATTATAAATTCTCTATAAAGTAAAGTCATTCTGTGGGCCTGCTGGATAGAAATCTCATTTTCATTTCAGTCTTGCCCATGGTCCAGACATAGTACCTCGATGGACATGGCTTTTTAGAGCCCCAGTGTAAGGAAAATTCTGTGTTCATCTCCTCACCAAGAAGTGAGAACTTTAAGAAGTTCTCCCTCCCTCCTTTACTCTGGGACCCAAGAACTCTAACTCACTTGGTAACCATAGCTTGAGGCATCCACCTCTCAAGTCTGTTGTTTGATCATCTGTGTTTAGTGAAAGAAACAAAGAGAAGAGGAGACCAGGGACTTAGGGTCCAGTCTTACAACCACTACAGAAAAGTATAGTCTCCTTGTCATATGCCTTTAGCTGCCATTGGTGCTATGGATAGTCTGGAGAGATAATTCCACTTCTCTCATCATAACTCCAAGGGGAAAGTTTGACTGAATCCTAAAGTGAGGAACTCAAAAGAGAAAGAAAGGAAGGGGAAAGAGAGAGAGATAGAGACAGAGACTGACCAAGATGAGAGAAGAACCAGAGAGATATGAAATAAAGAGAAAAAGAGAGACAGAGACAAGGTAAGAAATGAGAGACAGAGATGGCAGGGGAGGGGGTGTGTGTGAATCCAGTTACTAATTATTTTAAATCCAAGCCAAATCAGGAGGACCAAGGACTTCTCAGCAGGCTAGCACGGTTATCCAATCCCATAGGAACTACCCTAGTTTATAATCAATACAGATGATTCAAGTGAGAAGAAATAAATACATAAGTTAGAGAGGTGATTGTGGGAGGGTGGAGAAAAGAGATTGTGGAGATAAAATAGATAAGATATAGAGACTTACTGATATGAGGAATGAGTCACAAGTTGGATATAGGAAAATAATAGAAGCATATATGGGAATTCTCGTACCTAGAACAAATTCAATTAGGGTTGGAGAAAGTCTGATGAAAAGTTCAGTTCTTCCAGAAAACAGGGTGGCACAATATCTTTCTCCCTCCCTCCCCTACCCTGAGAACTTGTCTCTTATTTGCACGAGGATTAGGTTAAAAAATAAGACATGCTTTACTGGGCTTGTATCCCAAGGAGATCATTAAAAAAGGAAAAGAACCCACATGTATAAAAATCTTTCTGGCAACCCCTTTTGTAGTGCTAAGGAACTAGAAATTGAGTAGATGCCCATCAACTGGGGAATGGCTGAATTATTTGTAGTGTATGAAGGTTGTGGAATATTATTGTTCTGTAAGAAATGACCAGCAGGATGATTTCAAAGAGGCCTGGAGAGACTGATGCTGAGTGAAATGAGCAGGACCAGGAGATCATTGTACACAGTAACAAGATTATACAATGATCAATTTTGATGGACGTGGCTCTCTTCAACAGTGAAGCGATTCAGGCCATTTCCAATGGTCTTGTGATGGAGAGAGCCGACTGCACCCAGAGAGAGGATTGTGTGGACTAAATGTGGATCACAACACAGTGTTTTCTTTATTTTGTTGTTGTTTGCTTGCATTTTTGTAGAGGGTCACAGTCAGTGGGGAAACTCTGGGTAAGGTATAAGACCCTTCAGCCCAGAGGGAACCTGCTAACAATGTCTGGTTTGGCTCCCCATCTCTCCTAAGAGCTCTCAGCCTTCCTGAGAAGTCAAGGGGACAGTGATAGCCTGTCTTGAGATTGAAGCAGAGTGATACTAGTTGGAAGAGTGATACCAGGTGGCAAACTACATACAATAGCAAGTTGTTTATGTGGTCCCATGTACACATTATTGTTTTTGTTACATTATATAAAGGGGAAAGTCCTTGAAATAAATGGGATCCATTTTTCCACCATCCTCAAGAGTCCCGCCTCATCACTTCTCCATAGAAAGGTATATTTTAATCACCCCAGCATCGGGGCTCTAGAAAGCATAGTACATTTTGTCACCCCAACTTGGAGGCTCTAGAAAGCAGGACACAACACATTTTTTTTTCTTTCTCATTTTTTGCTTTTTTTGATCTGATTTTTCTTGTGCAGTATGATAATTGTGGGAATATGTATAGAATAATTGTACATGTTTAAGATATATTGGATTACTTGCTTTATAGGGGAGAGGATAGGGGAAAAGATGGAGAAAAAATTAAAACAAGGATTTGCAAGAGTGAATGTTGAAAATTATGCATATGTTTTGAAGATATAAAGCTTTATTAAAGAAAGAAAGATACAACATAGCACAACATGACACAACACGACACGACACAACATGACATGACACAACACGACACGACACAACACGACACAACATGGAAACGGAACCATCCTATGTACAGGAACCTGGGATGGCAGCCCCAGTAGGGGAAATTCTTTACAATGGCCTTGGTTGGCAGAGGACCACCAGATGATGTATGTGAATATTGGTTGCCCCAAGAAGGAGAGGAATGCTCTCTGGAAGTTAGCACCCCACTTAATCCAAGCAAGTTTCATGAGTTCTAAGGGAGGGGAGACAAAGAGATGAGAACAAACCTGAGGTTATGAACTTGGGTGATTAAATTGAAAGACTAGTATCCTCAATGGAAATAGGAAGATTTGTAAGAGAGGGGAGAAGATGAATACAGTCTTGATAACAGACTAGATCTACTTTCTGTGTACCAGACCTGCTAAGGATAGAGAGCTTTATCATTATACATCAATAAAATCTTTATGGTAAACCATGAAACAAAGGAAAATATTTAATGGTCCTCAGTCCTGGGCAGCCTCCACTGACTAAAGTAATGAAAAGTATAAAAGTATAATGGCAATCACAGTAGGAGGAACACCTTTAATCATGGCTGTTGGTTCTCTGCATGTAAAACCCTTGTTCTATAACATATTAATGTTGGTATACTACCACAGAAACTGAATCAGATCATTCTTTTTTTTTTAGAAGCAAATTTTTTTTGAGAAATAATTTGTCCAAGATCACACAACTAATTAGTATCTAAGGCCAGATTTTAACTCTAGTCTTTCTCATTCCAGGACCCTGTTTATCTACTGTGCCACCAAGTTGCTCTAAATCAGAACATTCTTGATATTCTCAGGGTAAATTAAACCTTAAGAAAAAAAAAAAAGGAAGTTTGAGATAAATGAAAGAATGATTCCCAGATTCTCCCTGGGGAGGCAAATAAAGACACAGGGGAGTTAATATTATCCAAAGACAACAGGAAATTTGCTCATCTTTTCTTTCCATTCTCATGTGGAATATTTTCAGAAAGACCATTATAAAGATAACTACAGCTTAGGTGAAAAATTCTAATTCAGTTCCAGAAAAGGAAGGAAACAAGTACAGAGAGAGGTCATCATTTAATGAGATTCTACATGTGGTAGAGTCACTATCATTGTATATGGCTAAAGAAAGAGTCCCATATCTCTCCCAAAAGAAGTTCTTTTTTTAAATTAAATTTTCTGTTTATTAAAAAAAAAAAGAATAGAAAAAAGAAAGACAGAGAAGGAAAACAAAACAAAATAAAAGAGACCAGAACATTGTCATGTGCCCAGCAGAACTTCAGGAAGGAATCAAAATATAAAACAATAAATTTCCAGTTCAAGAAAGGATATATAATAGTAGAAGAAATTATATTCATGAATGTCCATCTTTTCTTTGCTTCCTTGTTGTTGTTGTTGCAGGCTATAATATAGCACATATATAATTAATAGATACATATGTACACATATTCATACATATACATACACGTACATTCATACCCATCCACAGACCCACACATATATTCACATAGTTATATATACACATACATAGAATGGCATGCATACATATCTACATATACTCAGTCACACATATATACACACTGCTAACTTTTCAACTTTTATGCTTCTTAACTTACCTTACTATTACTTAATCTTCCTCCACCCAAGGATCTCTCCTTTGTCTTCTTCCTTTATCCTTTGCTTCCATCCACCCACCCTTTCTTTATAGATTTTGGAAGGTGCTATAACCTGCAAGTCATATATGTAGAGTTGCTTATTTAATCCATTCCCAATGGGAGTAGGTTTTCAGAATTACAAGCCCACTTCCTCCCTCTAATGCCTCAGTATCTATTCTTTCTTTGCACTTCATTTCTATGAATCTTTCTTTTGAGCTACCCAATTATTGATGTCAATCTTAAACATATGTTATACATTTCTATGTGAAAAACATAAACAATTTATGTTGTTTATTTAAATTAAATATTGTTAACTTTTCTAGTGAATTTAGATTTGATTGAAAGTCCTGAAAATCTGCAAGATTGTTGATGGCTTTCAGGTAGTCCTATTATGCTTATATTTTCTCTTCTTGATTTGTTCTCCAGATCTGTTTTTTTTTTATAAGAAACCTCCAAGAAAAATAATTTGGACATGAGTCCAACAAGAATCCATAGAAGAAAGAGAAGAAAAAGAAATGGAAAAATAAATGAGAGCTATGGGAAAAAAAGATACAAAAAGAGAATTAAAAGTTTGGGAAAATAGGATACAAAATCTTACCCCCAAAAATAACTTCTTAAAAATTAGATTTGGCTAGTAATGGGGGGAAAGATATTTTTTAAGAAAAAATTAGAAATTAGAAACTAATGATTGTAAAACACCAATAAATAACAAAACAAAGTCAAAAGCCTGGGGAAAAAATATCTCAGAGTAAGAGAAACTGGCCAGAAAAAGAGATCAAGGAAAGATAATTTAAAAATCACTGTACTATGTAAAATCTATGAGCAACAATGGGGGAAAAATAGAGCCTAGACATTATATATCAAGAATATAGTAGTTCAAGCCATTCTCCAATTGATAAATGGTCAAAGGATATGAACAGACAATTTTCAGATGAAGAAATTAAAATTATATGTAGTCACATGAAAAGGTTCTCCAAATCACCATTGATCAGAGAAATGCAAATTAAGACAACTATGAGATAATATTACATACCTCTCAGATTGGCTAAGATGACAGGAAAAGATAATGACGAATGTTGGAGGGGATGTGGGGAAACTGGGACACTAATACATTGTTGGTGGAACTGTGAATGGATCTAACCATTCTGGAGAGCAGTTTGAAACTATGCTCAAAAAGTTATCAAAACTGTGTGCATATCCTTTGATCCAGCAATGTTTCTACTGGGATTAAATCCCTAAGAGATCTTAAAGGAGAGAGGGATCCACATGTGCAAAAATGTTTGTGGCAGCCCTCTTTGTAGTGGCAGGAAACTGAAAACTGAATGGATGCTCATCAATTGGAGAATGGCTGAATAAATTATGGCATATGAATGCTATGGAATACTATTGTTCTGTAAGAAACAACCAGCAGGATGATTTCAGAGAGGTTTGGAGAGACTTACATGAACTGATGCCAAGTGAAATGAGCAGAACCAGGAGATCATTATACACGGCAACAAGACTATATGATGATCAGTTCTGATGGACGTGGCTCTCTTCAACACTGAGATGATTCAAACCAGTTCCATTTGTGCAGTGATGAAGAGAGCCATCTACACCCAGAAAGAGAACCATGGGAACAGAGGATGGAACACAACAAATCATTCTCATTCTCTCTATTGTTACTTGCTTGCATTTTGTGTTTTTTCCCCTCAGTTTTTCTTTTTCTCCCTTCTTGATCTGATTTTTCTTGCACAACAAGATAACTGTATAAATATGTACATACATATTGGATCTAACATCTATTTCAACATATTTAATATATATATATATATAGATAGATATAGATATAGATATATATATATTGGACTACCTGCCAACTAGGGAGGGGAGTGGGGAAAAGGAGGGGAAAATTTGGAACAAGAGGTTTTGCAAAGGTCAATGTTGGGAAAATGACCCATGCATATGCTTTGTAAATAAATAAATAATTTTTTAAAAAATCATGAAAGAAAACTTTCCAGAGGGCAAAGTAGAAATGGAAAGAACATACTGATTACCTTCTAAAACAAACTGCAAATTTTTTTTTAAAGTGCAATCAGAGGTGCAGCTAGATGACGCAGTGGATAGAGCACCAACCCTGAAATCAGAAGGACCTGAGTTCAAATCTGGCCTCAGACATTTAACACTCCCTAGCTGTGTGACTCTGGCCAAGTCACTTGACCCCAATTGCCTCAGGAAAAAAAAGTGCAATTAGTCAGAAAAAAGGAATTCAACTACCTTGAAACCATAGTCAGGCTCACACAAGATTTAATAGCCACCACTATCAAGAAACAGGGAATTTGGAATATTACATTCCAGAAGACAAAGGATCTAGGCTTACAACTAAAAATAATCAATCAAGGAAAATTGAATATAATCCTATATGGGGAAAAAAATGAATCTTTAATGGAACAGAAAACTTCTAAGCATTCTTAATGAAAAGACCAGAGTTTAGTAGAGAATTTGATATACAAACATAAGAATCAAGAGAAGCATAAAAAGGTTACTGTAATGGGCTGAGGTTTGAGTTGATGCACTAAGGTCCCAAGTACGTGAGGTTAAATAGTAATTGGGCTATACTCTATTAATATACATGATTAGATAAATAATAGTCCCTTCCCACTCTCCGTGCAAGTCCTGATGTGTTGTATAGGAAATGACGATTTTGGTGGGTGGAGGCAGAGAGAGAGACAGGAAGAGAGGCTGGGAGAGATTGGCCTGGGTTCGATTCTCCTAGCTGCTGGTCGTGTGGCTGCTGGTCTAGCTAGCTTCTTGACTCAGCTGCACACATTGCTATTGCAGATTCTCTTCCACCTCCGATCCTTCTTCACTGAGAATAAAGACTGACGATTTTCCCCTAACCTGAATTCCTGACTCCTGCTGATTTAAAAATACACGGTCTTCACAGGTTACCATGAGCAAATAATCATAAAAGACTAAACAACTGCTTCTTCTTATAGAAAGGGATGATACTGGTAGAATTCAGAAGCAATCTAATTAGATAGAGGGCTTGCAACTGATTTTGTTATGTTTTAATGATCTCAAAAGAATAGAAAGGCTGAGAGGAGGGGGGAGGGAGAAGAAAATGAAAATTTTTTTCTTACATAAATGGGATACAAAAATAGACATCAGCAAAGATTTGGTAATGATGGGGAGGAGGTAGCCTTTTTAAACTTCACTGTCATCTAAATTGGTCAAAAGATGAAAGAATGCACACATACACATACAATTGGGTACAGAAATATATCTTACCCTACAGAGAAATAGGAAGGAAATGAAGGAGAATAAAAAAGGAGATATTAAAGGAGACATTAGTCAGAAGTAAAACAAATGCTTAAAATGTGATAATTATAAAACATATTTGTAATGGCTTTTGTTTTTCTTGTCTTCTCAATGGTTGGGAATGATGGGAGGGAGATGATTGAAAATAAAACAAAATTGAATTTTTAAAAAATAAAAGATCAGCATTTTCACTCTAAATATGAAATTTTTAAGTTCTTAAACAAACTGAATTGACTAAAGGTATTCAAACTAACATTCCTTTGATTAAAAAATAATAATACATTCAAAGGATTATGATCATATAAATATTTTTTCTCAGAAAGTATCCATTTGTTGTCTTTTGTTTGTTTCTGTTGAAATCCAGTCAATAAAACAGTGTTTACTTCCAAAAAAAAAAGAGTCAAAGAAAGATAAAAGAAAGTCTCTCCTCTAAAGGGACTCACAATCAATGGAGTGGACACGATACAAACAGCTACATATAAAAAGCAATATAAAAGACAGATTTTAAAGAATAGAGAAAATACATTAGAATTAAGGGTGATGGGGAAAGGCTTCCTGTGGATGGAGGGATTTTATCTGGGACTTAAAGGAAATTAAGGAAGCCAGGAGTTAGAGATGAGGAGGAAGAACATTTTGAGCTTGGGAGAAAGCCAATGAAAATTTCTGGATTCTAGTAAATGAAGTGTATTCAAAGACAGCAAGGCGACCAGTATCATTGTATTGTAGAATAAATGCAGAAGTGAGGTAGGGGTGGAAGGTATAAGAGACTGAAAGAGTGGAGAGAAAGAGGCAGGTTATGAAGGAAATCAATGAATGATTTGATATTTGTTTTTGGAGGTGATAGGGAAACAATAGATTTATTAAGTAAGGAAGGAGATGATGTGGTCAGAATTACACTTTGAGACATTCTTCTATTAATGGATTGTATCAGGTGTTTTCCCTCCTTGGCACTGTCATAAGGAGATCCTGATTTGAGGAATTAAAAACTATAGGAGATGTTGTTCATCTTTCAGTTTTGAAGAGGATTCATTATATCACAGGATGATGTCTTGATTTGCTCAAGAATCAAATTGCACAGAGGCAGAATTGCACAAAGTTGTCGGTATCACAATCTCTTCCAGAGTTATCAAAGTCTAGTGGCAAAACAAGTCAGACTGAATGGTAGCATTTGTTTCAGTCACCTTCACGGCCACTGGAACAAATTCTTCTCATCTGTTCTTTCCATCTGTGGAAAGTCTTCACATGCTTGAAATAAACAGTCCCCTCACTCACAGATGGGTTTGAGACCTATTAGTTACCATCAATCTCAGACTGTTCAGTGCAATGTGGTCTCTGAGAATGCTATAATTTCTTCTTTTTTCTTTCCTTTAAAAAAAATTTTAATAATAGCCTTTTATTTCCAAAATATATGCAAAGATAGTTTCCAACATTCACCTTTGCAAAACCTTGTGTTCCAAATTTTTCTCCCTTCCTTCCCACCATCTCCCTCCCCTAGACATCAAGTAATGCAATTTAGGTAAAACATGTGCAGTTTTTCTAAACCTATTTCCACATCTATTGTGCTGCACAAGAAAAATTAGATCAAAAAAGAAAAAAATGAAAAAGAAAAAAAACAAGCCAACAACAACCAAAAAGGTGAAAATACTATGTTGTGATCCACATTCAATCCCTATAGTCCTGACTTTCTGGATGCAGATGGAATGCCATGGCTTCTTGAAGCCATAGATAAGAGTTAGGTGACAGGTGGACACCAAAAATAGATGAGCAGACCTAAAAGTGTTCAGCAAGCCCTTATACCATAGGAGATAGAAGAGAAAGACAAAGAAGCTGATTGAATATAGAAACTGAGGATTCCCAGCCCCACCTTATCCCTCATCTATTGGAAGATTACAGTAACTTCTTTTGAATTGGATAAGAGAGACTCAGCAACTGTTGGGAGCTATTGAAAGAGTTATGTAGCTTTTGGAAGCTGATTGGAAGAAAAGAGAACTCTCTTCCTATGTGAAGATGTCTTACCTGGCTTCCCTTAAGCATTATCCTCAGCTTAAGGGAAAGGAATCTTAGAGGCTCATCTGCATTGCCTATCTGTGGGTCTAGAGGGAGAAGACAAACTTTCCACCCACTGTGCTGTGAGCTGAGCTGGTTGGAGAAGTGTTACTCTGCTGAAGGTTGTATGCAGAAAAATAAATGCTCTGCTATTTGAAGAATTGGTTGGGGGAAAGCGGCTTTGACCACTTGGACTTGACTGGTTGTCCTTTATTCCCCTTTATAACTTTAGAAAGGAAAACCTTGGGAACAAACCTGATTAGTTGGATTTATTAAAAGAATACCAGATTTGGGTTGCAGAACCTAACATTAAAGAGATTTCCGATATCTAGGATTGAGTGCTCAGGCACATGAATTTCCTTAGTTCTGTGTCTTATCACTAGGTTTCTTTAAGTGTGTGCTGATTTTGTACATGCCCTCCAACATTTTGTACATTTATAGGTATAACTCGGGTGGACTTATTATGATTACTCCTGCATTTGCTTTCTATTGGAGGCAGCTAGGTTGTATTGTAGACAGAGCCCTGAATCCTGAGTTAGGAAGATCTAAGTTCAAATATAGTCTTAGATACTTATTAGTTGTGTAATGCTAAGTAAGTCATTAAAAAATTACCTCTGATTATAAAGAAGGGAAAGGGACCTGTATGTGCACGAATGTTTATGGCAGCCCTTTTTGTAGTGGCTAGAAACTGGAAACTGAATGGATGTCCATCAGTTGGAGAATGGCTGAATAAATTGTGGTATATGAATATTATGGAATATTACTGTTCTGTAAGAAATGACCAACAGGATGATTTCAGAAAGAGACTTACACGAACTGATGCTGAGTGAAATGAGCAGGACCAGGAGATCATTATATACTTCAACAACAATACTATATGATGACCAGTTCTGATGGACCTAGCCATCCTCAGCAACGAGATCAACCAAATCATTTCCAATGGAGCAGTAATGAACTGAACCAACTACGCCCAGAGAAAGAACTTTGGGAGATGACTAAAAACCATTACATTGAATTCCCAATCCCTATATTTATGCCCACCTGCATTTTTGATTTCCTTCACAAGCTAATTGTATAATATTTCAGAGTCTGATTCTTTTTATACAGCAAAATAATGTTTAGGTCATATATACTTATTGTGTATCTAATTTATATTTTAATGTATTTAACATTTACTGGTCATCCTGCCATCTAGGGGAGGGGGTGGGGGGTAAGAGGTGAAAAATTGGAACAAGAGGTTTGGCAATTGTTAATGCTGTAAAGTTACCCATGCATATAACCTGTAAATAAAAGGCTATTAAATAAAAAAATTTTAAAAAATTACCTCTGCCTCAGTTTCCTCAACTGTAAAATAGGAATAATAATAGCACCTACCTCCTGTCATAAGTATCAACTGAGACTTACTTGCAAAGTGCTTTTTCCCTCCTTTTATTGAGTAAATGTTATGTTATTTCTTTTCTTTCTTTTAGAAAATATTTTATATTTGAGTTAATGCTATCATTATGACTACTTTATGTAAAAAGAAAACAATCTTGGAAGGGCTCAGGAACTACAGTGATGAGTAATATGGTTGTACACACAATTTACTGGGTCTATACCCCAAAGAAATCATAAAATAGAGAAAAGGACCAATGTGCAAAAATGTTTGTAACATCTCTTTATTGTTGTAGCAAGGAACTAGAAACTGAATGGATGCCCATCAGTTGGGGAATGCTGAATAACCATAACTTTATGGTATATATATGTTTTGGAATATTATTTTTCTATAACAAATAATCAACAGGATGATTTCAGAAAGACCTGGAGAGACTTGCATGAACTGATGCTGAGTGAAACAAGCAGAACCAGAAGATCATTGAACAAAGTGGCAACAAGATTATGTGATGACCATCTCTGATGGACGTGGCTCTTTTCAACAATGAGGTGATTCAGGTCGATTTCAAAGGACTTGTTATGGAGAGAGCCACCTACATCCAGAGAAAGGTCTATGGGGACTAAATGTGGATCACAATACAGTATTTTCACCTTTTTTGTTGTTGTCTGCTTGCTTTTTTTCTTTCTTTCTCATTTTTCCCCTTTTTGATCTGATTTTTCTTGTGCAGCATGATAAATGTGGAAATATGTATAGAAGAATTGTACATGTGTAACATATATTGGATTACTTGCCATCTAGAGGAGGAGTGGGGGGAAAGGAGAGAGAAAAATTTGTAATAGAAGGTTTTGAAAGGGTAAATGTTGAAAACTACCTTTGCATGTATTTTTAAAATAAAAAGATTGTACGTGCACACATATGCACACACACAGAATCACATCAGGATTACTGTCTAGGCTTCTAAGAGTGAGATACTTGGCTATGGTTGAAGTTCTCCTTCTGGAAACTCCACCTCCAAGACCTGCCAGCTTGATAATAGATTGGGATGAGTGAGTCAATTTAGAAAAAGAAAAGGACATTTGGGTGCTATGTCATGTGGGATGCCATGCATCCAGGCTTCATTGCTTGGGTTGGCACCATATGTTGGATAGAAGTCAATGATTTGCTTCTGTCAATTAATGTTTTGTTATTTTCTTCAGGCTGCTCTCAGGGAAATAGAGCAGTGTTGAAAAACATGTAACTCATAGGCTATATGCAGAGTGTGACTGGAAGCAAATCAAAATGTAATAGGGAAATATTTAACAAAGTAAAAAAATACAATAAAACAAATAATATCTCATTTTAAAACTAAGTCAACATGCGCTGGCAGATATCCTTATGTACATAGTTTGATATCTATAATATAGGACATGACAGTAGGTGAAATAATGAGAAGATTCCGAATGAGCATCAATCCATACTGAGTTTTATAGGTAAAGGATTTTGCTCAAAAAGGGAAAAAAAAGACAATCCCCCATGAAAAAATTTGAGACATTTTTTATTGTTTTTGTAGATTGAGATGAAACTTGTACAAGGGAGCTTCTCAGAAATCCAATCCAAGGCCATCCTCCTGAAATGGACAGGCAATTTGGAAACAGAAGCCTAAGCTGACCCCATAGCCAAGTCTGTGGCCTTTTCCTTTTCTACCCCACCCCTTTCTTCCCTGGGTGGGTAAATAATATAGAAGATCGGCATGTTTGATAGAAGTGGCTTGTTTTTTTCCCAAAATGATCTTGTTTCAAGTTTGGCATAATACATGGGAATAAGGGCAGGAATGGGTATTAACTGATATTGCTGCAGTCCTTAAATTAGTTGAAAAACTAATTTTCCTTAAATAGACCAATAATACTATTGGACTTGCTTCATCTACTAGGTATACAGGAGTGTGGTGGTAAATTTCTAATAACGAATTCTCAAAAATATATATATATATATGCATAGCATATTTTTAAAACTTTAATTTATATAATTAGAAAGGCAGATTATTATGCATACTTTTTTTAATTGTATGTTGCTCATTTTTATATTTTTTTACATTTACATTTCTATTACATTAGGGGTGAGGCAATTGGGGTTAAGTGACTTGCCCAAGGTCAAACAGCTAGTAAGTATGCATACTTTAAAAAACCAGCGTTAAAATCAGGAGAACATGAGTTCAAATCCAACCTTAGAAAGAAGACAAGTCTCTTAACTCTGCCTCAGTTTCCTTTTCAGTAAAAATGAGTTGGGAAAATGGCAAACCACTCTAGTATCTTTGGCAAGAAAATCCTAAATGAGTTCATAAAGAATCAGACATAATTAATCTACTAAACAACAACTGTATTATAAATATTTTCTCCATTGCTTTCTTAAGTCTAAATAATCAATAAAACAACAAATCAAGCCCAGAATTCTAGTATTGGCCAATTTCTAAAGTACAAATCCTCACACTGAAAATTTTGAAGTGGTAATGAGCAAAGCAGGAAACTGAGGACTTCTCAGAATAATAACTTTGGGCAATTCAAGACTCAGCACCAAGGGTCTGTTAATCATTAAGGTTCTGGGAAGAAGAGCAAAGACTTGGTCTTCTAGTAGAAATACCTGAGATAATTCCCTTGACCTTTACTTTACTGCTTAGAGAAGAACCTGATTAATTATTTAATGACCTGGAGATATTCAAGAGGTCTCCAAACTAGCTATCTCTATTTGTTGATTGAGGAAGCCTGAGGTAAAATAAGTCTCCTTAGTTATTCTAGAAACCTTTTAATCCCTCTGGATTAATTAATTACTGACCTCTAAATAAATCTCTTTATTATGAGGGATTATATGGTTTCTCATAAAATTATTAACTAAGGTAGATTGAACCTATAAACATATAACTTAAATTTTAGTTTATGAAGGTGTCCTGGGTTTGGGAAAATGAAATTCTTTGTACAAACCTTACAATAAAATGCTCATACCAGCTCAAGCAAGCATTTGCAATAAACTGACAACCATAAACTTAGGCAAACTATATTGGCTTGACTAGAATTTAGCAAATTTTTGCTATTTCCACTAAGCAGGCAGTGAAAATTAACCAGATGAGGGGAGAAAGTCATGGGTTCCTGTAGTTTTTGACTATTTAAATCATCTCTTGGCCTTTGTAAAATTGACTCTCCTCTCTCTGAGACTCCAGTGAGCTAACTGCCCACTTCTCTCGAGATTCTAATAAAGCTTCTGTTCTTCACTTTGAGAAATCCCTGACTAGTCATTTTGAATTAGGGGTTGTCATCTCACACAGAATGTTTGGTAAGGGAACGATCATTGCTTGGCTTTGGAGACCAAAAAGGCACTGAAGGACCTTTTGTCCCCAAGTCTCCAAGGTGTGGCTGTGTTCTCCTCCTTGCTAGACAGAGGCCTGGAGAGATTCAATAAAGAAAGAAGCAGAGTGAAATCTAGTTTTGTATGTGTGTGTGTGTGTACATGGTCTGGAAGACTTACACGTGTAATCCAAGATAGGCCTTCAGGAGTCTGGGGATCAATTGGCTGGGGTGAGGGAGGCCAGAAAGATTAGTTTTCACTAAATTGAGGTGTGTGTTGTCAGGCTGCAGAGATCCCAAGGGAAAGGACTCACCGAAGCAGCTCTTGGTTGACTGCTGGTAAAGAGTGATCTTTGCCAAAAGGATTGGAAGTAGGAGTATGGTCCTCTCCAATCATGGGGAAAGCACAGACTAAAACTCCAAGCCAGGAACCAAGTCAGGGAGTGCCAGCTGATAGTCCATTAGGGAACTGGCTGTAGAATTGGAATAAATTGCCAAAGTACAGAAGGAAAAAGAAAATGATAAAGTATTGCTGTTTTGTTTGGGGTGGACAAGATTTGAGTGGAGGAATAATTTGGCCAAAATATGGTTCCTCCAATAATTGGACATGTCAGCAACTAAATTTTTATGTTACTGGGAAAAGTCCCTTCAATCCAGAAGAATCAGTGTATGCAAGCTTCTGGCTTCCAGGATCAAAAGACCAGCTGTTTTTAAGCTAGGCAAAAGAGATGGAGAAAAAGGTGGAAAAAGAGCCAGATCCTGAGAAAATCCCATCTCACCCCTTGGATCCTTCAATTGCAGTCCCTCCATTGTATGTGCCCCATCCTCAACCAGTGGTCCCAAAAGCACCCCCAGCTGTGGAGGCAAAACCACTAGGGCAGCCTCCCTTGATTAAACTGGAAAATCAAGGGGCAGCGGGAACCTGCAAGGAACTAGTATATAGATATTTAGAAAAAGAATTAAAACAACTGAAGAGAGAATTAATGTATATCTTAGCCACTCTCGTAACTCCAGGGGAAAAAAAGCAGCTATTAGAAAGGCAGCTATGGAAAAGTGGGAGAGACATCATCCCCTTGGAAAAGGAGTAATGACTGCGGAACAACAATATCCACTAGTATGGGATAATAATAATCAAGCATACAGGCAGAATATGCAAGATTTAAAGGACCTAATTATTATTGGGATCAAAAATTATTTTCCCAAAAGACAGAATATCAATAAGGCCTTAGAGGTTAGACAAAAAAAGGATGAATCATCTTTCAGATTCCTAGAACATCTCAAAGAGGAGATTCAAAAATATTCAGGAATAAACTTAGAAGATCTAGCAACAGAAAGTGTGCTAAAGCTATATTTTGTCTCCAATTCATGGCCAGACATAAATAAGAAATTGTAGGAATTGGAAGGATGGAGTAATAAGTCATTTGGGGAATTATTGAAAGAAGCAGTGAAGATACATGTGAGGAGAGATGGGGAAAAAGAAAAGAAAGAGAATCAATGAATCAAATTCTACTGCAGACTTTACAAGCCACCCAAAGACAGGGAAAAGCATGGAATAAGAAATCTCAGAAGCAAGGAGTGACAGGACCTGCAAGGGATAGAGTTAGGCAAGTGAGTGGCTGACACAGGGCCCTGTGACCTGTTGGACCTGTGGAAAGATCAGGCATGTATCTAGGAATTGTCCCTGGGAAGGGAAGTTTAGCAAATTTGCTCTCTCTTGGAATTAGAGGATTAGGGAAGTTAGGGGTTCCTTGAAAAAAATTCCACCCAGAACCCTTGATAAATTTGAGGGTAGGGTCACAATGGGAGAAAATGATATTTCTGGTAGATTTGGGAGCATCTCATACTTCTGTGACTCACTTGCCAGGAGGAACGGGCCTCTCCTCAAAGAATTTGACTATTGCTGGGGTAAAAGGATAGAATTATAATATCAAAGTGTAAAACATAGAGATCTCTGGTGGTATCCATTAGGATGTACATGCTAGATTTATTCTGAGTATAAGATCTTAGGAATCTGTTTGGATAATTGTACCTTTACTATTGAAAAAAAAAAAAAGCTGTATTTGACTTGGTTCAGTTTAACAGTAGCTTCTTAAAGCAAAATTCTGATAACTTGCCTGAAAAAGTCACATGCCTTTAATTAGATAAAGTATGTTACCTTCTAAAACATTTTTGAGTAATTTGTAAACATTATAAATTGTGCTTTAAATTCTGTCAGCTCTGCTGAACATGTGTATGAGTTTTATGGAATTATTTAGTTTTTCACTGTCTTGTGAATCTTAAAAATTTTGAAAAGGAAAAGAGAAAAGAAGATTTAAAGAAATGGCATAAGAAGAATTGATTTGTAGGATAACTAACAGTTTGGATGATTTCTGGAAGGAATCAGTTGGAAAGAGAGAGAAGGAACTTGTTGAGAAAGGCAGTCACAGAGAGAGATGGGATGTGTTTTCAGGGAGATAATATTGGTAATTGAGAGAGAAAAAGAAGGAAAAGTATATTGCATAAAAGATAAAAGAAAGTTGAAAGAGCACCCTAAAAGGTTAACTGTGGAGTGGAGGGAAGGCTTAGCCTTGTCCATTCCCCTCCCCCTATTAAGTGTGTTGCAGCTACTTGGCTCTTTGCTGTAGAAAGCAAACTGTATTTTAAAGGGACAGCCTGCTTTTACAAGGTGTTAATTGACTTAATGTTTGTTTCTCTAGATGCATAATAGTCTCCTCCTTTAAGGAATATAATCATAAATATGATCTATAATTTGATAGGGTTATTTCCAAAGGTTTAATTGATGTTTTTAAGAACCTTTCAGATTCTTTTATGTGAGAATAGGATATTTTGTGCGATTTTTGATTGATTATATTGAGTCATCTTAAAGTTATATTATTATTTAAACGGACACAGAATAATAAATAAATAAATAATAAACAGAATAATAGTTTTTGTCTTTGTCCCTTTGAGAACGTTTCTGTTATGGACAATATGCAGTTTAGAATTTTTCTATGTATTGGGTATTTTAAAAGCAAAATTATTTATGGAATGTTGGACTTGGAACTATCCACTTAAATATAAAAGATAAGCTGTGAAATTTCTAGGATGAATCTCTTACTGTGATCCTTGAGAGCTAGATTCATCTAAAGTGATAATTGCTGTAGGAGATAAAATCTTTTGGGACTACAGTGATATTTATTTGGAGTTTTAAATTCAGGTATGATTGTCTGGATAGATCATAAAACCAGTGCTCCATCATCTGAAAGGAATATGCCATCTGCTACTCAAAAGAAGCTGTTATAGGTGGAAGTTAGTATCTGGGAACGAATTAGAAGGACGATGTTGACCTCTGCTGAAGGTAGAATCCTTCTGACTCAATGTTCCAGTGATGTTCTTTTGAATAAGAACCCATCTGATTATTCCTGAGTCTAGCTTAAGGTAGAATTGATAAAATTAAAACAGGTACCTGAAGCAAAACTGCTTTAAATAAATCATGTCCCTGATTTTTTCTCTTATAGCAAATATCTGTAATCAGAGCAAGTGATCAGAGAAAGATATAAAATAGATACAGAAATATAGATATTTTAATTTGCAGCCCAGCTCTAGAGGACTTTCTGCTTGTTGCTATAACATCTTTTAACAATTTTAACTTTTGGGGGATACAGTTTCTTTATCTAAAGGCCTATTTCACACAAATATTTTTCACATCTCCAAAATCTATAAAGCAATAAGGGGGGAGGGATGAGCTGAGGGGGAAGTAAAGGGTAGGAAGAAGAAAAGGGAAGCATCTATGGGTGGAAGGAGATTAAGTAATAGCAAGGCAAGTTAAGGAGCAGAATTAAAACAAAGAGTCAGCAGGGATAGGAAAGATATGTGTGTGTGTATATGTGTGTATGAGGAAAAGGGTGTAGTGTGTGCGTGTGTGTGTGTTTATGTTTATACCTACATATGTGTGTATATATATTCTTTTTAACTATAGCCTATTGGGGGTGGGGGATCAGGGTGAAAAAAGGAAAAAATAATAAAGCACAACAGCTGTGCAGCATAGAACAAAATAACAATTTACAAGGAAGTAAAGAAAAAATAGACACTTGTGAATATAATTTCTTCTACTAATATATATATATATATATATATATATATATATATATATATATATATATGCTTTCTTGAACTGGCAATACATTGTTTTATATTTTGAATCTTCCCTGATGTTCTGTGGGGCACATGACAGTGTTCTCTTTTGTTGTATATTTCTTTTCTGTTTTTCTTTTTTTCTTACTCTTTTTTTAAATAAATATATTTATAAAATACTAGTCTTTTATCAATAATTCAATGGTAATTTGGAAGAGGTCTTCAGTAGACTTGGCCTGGTGCTGTATAATATTTTTAAAAGTGAGTTGGATAAAGGTTGTTTGCTTGTTTAAAATGCTGATAAGTCAGCAGTCAATAAATATTTGAGTGCCTCCCCCTTACCCCACCAAAAAAAAAGAATCACATGAAAGTCTAGGCCAAAAAAGGGGCCCAGATATCATATTTCAACAAAACTGCCTAATTCTCTTGGAATTAGAGGACAAAGTGAAAATAGAATGAATACACTGATTGCCTCCTGAAAGAACCTCCAAAATATAAATTCCCTAGAACATCATGACCAAAATTCAGAGCTTCTAAGAGAAAAAAAATACAAGCAAACAAAGAGAAAGAATTCAAGTACCAAGGATCACAGACAGAATCAGACAATGTCTAGCTGATACCACCATTAAGAAACAGAGAGCTAAAAATATGATATTCTAAAAGGCAAAAGAAATAGAACTTATAATCAAGAATAATGTATTGAACAAAACGAAAAACAATCCTATTGGAGGGGGGAGGGAAAGGGAGGAATATGGTCCTTTAATGAAAAAGAAAAGTTTCAAACATTCTTGATGAAAACATCAGAAAACTTTTAACTATAAGCACAGAAGTCAAGAGAAGTAGAAAAAGATAAATACATGTGATTAATCATAAGGGATTGAAAAAAAAGTACAAACTGTTTTCATTCTAATACAGGTAAATGATTATATGTGTCTTCTCAGATCCTTATTATCATCAGGAATCACAGATGGAATCAAATGAGAGAAAGGATTGGAGTGGTTGTATTATACATCGATGATCTTTAAAGAAGCAAGGAAAAAGGAAAGGGAAAGAAACACCCCACGGGGGAAAGGGAGATGTATAGGGGAAATAATTTTATATAATGGACTAAGAGCTCTCCAAGTCTGGAAAACAGCAGTCCAGAAGAGGAAATGAGGTTCAGTTGGGGTAAGAAAATCAATGGAAAAATACTAGTAGTCCAAGGCAGTGATAATGAGTGTTCTCCCTTTTAAAAGAACTTCCTTTCCAGTTCTGCTTCTGCATTCCAAACTTTAAAACTATGACTGAGTTACTCACCCTAAACCCTCTTTCGGTGGTGTAATATGATTGTGTGGTTCCTGATTTTAGGGGGGGGGGGGGGGGGGGGGGCTTTTGTTCTAACAATAAGTCAGTAAACCTAAATCTTCTGGCCTTGGAGTCTGCCTCAGGGACTTCCCACACTCCCAATCTAAGAACAACAATCTGTTTAATTCTGAATAGATCATTCCTTAATTAATTGCTGACTATCAGATAGCTTCTGGCTTCAGGATAGTTCCACAGATAACAGTGATAAACTTGTCAGTGATAACCAAATTCTGGAGCCCACTCCTGAGCTGTAGAATTAGCATGTCAATGATAGAAACCTGGATAAATGTGTCTCATTAATTCTGTTTCTTTGTTGAATTCTAAGAGTCCACTTGTAATAGCATTACAATTACAATCAACTTTGCCCCTGGGGTAAGGAGATGGTTTCAAGCCTGCAAATTCTTCTAAGACACCTCACAACACCAATATATACCCCAAACTTTTGAGGTTTCCTTCCCAATCTCAACATTAGCACTTGGGACCACTTCACCATGGGATATCCAATCAGCCCTGTGGCCTTCTCATCCCAGGGCCTTCCTCCTTCTCCCAATGAGTTCTTTCTGGGACCTTCATTTTGTGGAAAGGCCCAATCCCCTTTGGGCTCTGATTTCTTGACTTCCAGACTTCAAAACCATGCTTCCTTGGAAATTGAAGGGGTGCTTATCAATTAGGGGATGGCTGAATAAATTGTGGTATGTGATTATAAAGGAATATTATTGTACTATAAGAAATGATGAGCAAGATGCTGTCAGAAAAACCCGGAAAGACTTTCATGAACTCATGCAAAATGAAATATACTGTGTACAAAGTAATAGCAATATTGTGGGATGATTAGCTGTGAATGACTTTGCTATTCTCAGCAGTATAATGATCCAAGGCTACTCTAAATGCTATGCTATCCATACCCTCGAGAAAGAACTGATTGTATCTGAATATAGATTGAAACATGCTACTTTTAAATTTTGTTTTTCTTGAGGGGTTTTTATTTGGGGGGGTGGAAACAGGGAAATCTATGTTTTCTTTTGAGACACAACTTTTATGGAAATGTTTTGCATAACTTCACATGTGTCTTCTCAAAGGGGAAGGGGTTAGGAAGGGAAAGAATCTGGAACTCAAAGTTTTAAAAAACAAATGTTAAAAATTGTTTTCATGTAACTGGGGGGAAAACATTAAATCAAAACCATTGCTCCTTAACCACTACATTCATCTCTCCCCACTTCTTTTTTGTTGTTATTTTGGTGATTCCCTTTTGTGTGTTTGTATTCACCCTTATTTGATTATAAATTTTTCTTTTTTTTTTTTTGTACTTGTGTCCCCAGTTTAGCATAATAGCACATAGTAAGTATTTAATAAAAGCTACTTTTCTTTGCTTCCTTCCTTTTTCCTTTTTTCCTTCCTTCCCTCTTTTTATATGCTTTCACAATACAGCCATTCACAAACAAAATTTCCAGGTTTATTATCCAAGAAGGATAATAAACTGCATTTTTGATTTCCTTCACAAGCTAATTGTACAATATTTCAGAGTCTGATTCTTTTTGTACAGCAAAATAACGTTTTGGTCATGTATACTTATTGTGTATCTAATTTATATTTTAATATATTTAACATCTACTGGTCATCCTGCCATCTAGGGGAGGGGGTGGGGGGGGTAAGAGGTGAAAAATTGGAACAAGAGGTTTGGCAATTGTTAATGCTGTAAAGTTACCCATGCATATATCCTGTAAATAAAAAGCTATTTAAAAAAATGAAAGTAATTGATGACAATAGTTAAATTAATTTTACTGAATTGCACATATCCAAGTGTAATAGAATAATACTAGACAGTTTCAGTGCTAAAACCATAAAATTATTAGGAATACTATTTCTATGTAGAAAGGATTTCCAATCGAAAAGAATAAAGTATTTTAAGCAAAATTGTAAAAACAAGATGTATGCCAAAATTGATCTTTCGAGAAATCAGATTAAAAAAAAGAAAGTAAATGAGTAAGAAAACAAAAGGCAAGCAAACAACAATAAAAAGAGTGAGAATGTTATGTTGTAACCCACTTTCTCTGGGTGTAGATGGCTTTCTTCATCACAAGATCATTGGAACTGGCATTAATCATCTCATTGTTGGAAAGAGTCACGTTCATCAGAATTGATCATCATATAATATTGTTGTTCCCTTGTACAATAATCTCCTGGTTCTGCTCATTTCACTCAGCATCAGTTCATGTAGGTCTCTCCAGACCTCTCTAAAATCATCCTCCTGATCGTTTCTTATAGAACAGTAATATTCCATAACAGTCATATACCATAATTTATTAAACCATTCTCCAATTGATGGGCATCCACTCAGTTTCCAATTTTTAGCCACTACAAAGAGGGCTGCCACAAACATTTTTGCACATGTGGGTCCCTTTAAGATCTCTTTGGAATATAAGCCAAACACTGTAGAAACACTGCTGGGTCAAAGGGAATGCACAGTTTGATAACTTTTTGAGCATAATTCCAAATTGCTCTCCAGAATGGGCTGGATCCATTCCCAACTCCACCAACAATGTCCCAGTTTTCCCACATCCCCTCCAACATTCATCATTATCTTTTCCTGTTATGTTAGCCAATCTGAGAGATGTGTAGTGGTATCTCAGAGTTGCCTTAATTTGCATTTCTCTGACCAATAGTGATTTAGAGTACCTCCTCATATGATTAGAAATAATTTTAATTTCTTCATCTGAAAATTGTCTGTTAATATCCTTGACCATTTATCAATTGGAGAATGGCTTGGATTCTTATAAATTTGAGTCAATTCTCCATATATTTTAGAAATGAGGCCCTTATCAGAACCCTTAAATGTAAAAGTGATTTTGCAATTTATCACTTCTCTTCTGATCTTGTCTACATTAATTTTGTTTGTACAAAAGCTTCTTAACTTAATATAATCAAAATTATCTATCTGGCATTCAATTATGAGTTCCAGTTCTTTGGACACAAATTCCTTCCTTCTCCACAATCTGAGAGGTAAACTATACTATGTTCCTTTAATTTGCTTATATCACTCTTTATGTCTAAATCATGAACCCATTTAGATCTTATCTTGGTACGTGATGTTAGGTGTGGGTCGAGCCCTAATTTCTTCCATGCTAATTTCCAATTTATCCAGCATTTTTTGGCCAGAGAGTGAGTTCTTATCCCAAAAGCTGGGGTCTTTGGGTTTGTCAAACACTAGATTGCTATAGTTATTGTCGACTTTGTCCTGTGATCCTAATCTATTCCACTGACTACTCTATTTCTTAGCCAGTATCAAATGGTTTTGATGACCACTGCTTTATAAAATAGTTTTAGGTCTGGCAACATCTTCTGCCTTACTTTCAGTGGAGTGGAGTAACATTATCAATTTACTAAATCATCACTTCACCCTTATACTTGAATAGAAGATAATTAAGTTCTGGGAGAAGATGAGATTCCCTGAAATCAAGGTTAGTTAGAGGGAGTTTCCCTATGGTAACCAATGGGCGTGTCTCTTTGTTTTGGAATCCCTGGGATCAGCCTTTGACTTTTCAAAAGACATCATCTCCAACGATGTACTTTCAATATTAAAATTTATATTGTATTTTTTTTCTGGTGAAAATCTTACCCCCAATTAAATTCCTAAAACTAAATTTTATAATCCTGTTTTTGTAATTTTGTGATTTTATGTTTACCTCACTGTGAGATTCTGTCTTTGTTCCATAGTTACAATAAAATTTTAAGTAAAAATGGTTGTGACAGAGAGGTTTTCAAAGACAGTACATGTTTATGTACCTTTGAACCTTTCTCTCTCTCTCTCTCTCTCTCTCTCTCTCTGTCTCTCTCTGTCTCTATGTCTCTCTCTGTCTCTGTCTCTCTCTCTCTCTCTGTGTCTCCCTCTGTCTCTCTCCCCTCTCCTATTTTCCCCCACCCAGAAATGCTTGCATTTGTTTATTTAGCTAATTAATAAATTTATTTATTACAAACATCCCAAAGAGTACTGAATTTTTCTTCCACAAATACTTGATGATTTCTTGTAAAGGTGAGCATAGGCGAATATGATGATAGATATGTTGGAAAACACAACTAAGGATTAATGAGCAGTGACTGCCATCTAAATGAGTGATTTTGTGTCAAACTGCAAATCCCATGGGAGAAATAGACCATGTACATAAAACTTAACAAGTTTTATAATAAACTTGATTGTTAAAGAGAAGATGAATGGCCCATCAACTCTGTGTCTGAAGTAGGGTTCCTGCTAGCTATTCAAGACCACAAGAGCTTGTGGGACAGTCACAAGGGTGAAAGGGCCACAGTTGGAGTGAGGGAAAGGACAATAGCTTCCTAAAAAACTTGATGAGGAAATTGTATATAGTAATCTCAAGGGGTCTCAGGGAAAGTAGCAGTAGCAGAAATGGTTTTTCACCAGCCAGCCACCCTTCACCTATAGATGTGAGTTCAATAGAGAGAGAAGAGATTGTATTTAGTAAAGTTCTCTCTACTGTATTCACATCTATGAGTGAAAGATACATTCACTCATTGCAGGTGACATGGTATACTAAAGGGGAGGGTCTAAGGGCCCTGTCCCCTTTCTTAAGCTACATAGGATCCAAGAAATGGGCTTAAGTCTCAATCCCTTGTCCTTTACAATTCTAAATCGGGAGGAATTCCCTTATTGGGACCTTGAGTCATGTGGATTTTAGGGCCTAGGATTCCAGACTGAATGTTACAGACAGCCTACAGGGAAAAATCAGGGTCCTGGGACTCAAGGCAAGGATCTGTGGTCAGGGGAAGATGTTGGGAGGTTGGGGTTTGAACTTAAATATGTTGGGACTAACACCATGAAGGAAAACGTGTAAAAGAATTAAGCTCCAAAGAGACCTAATCAAGAAGAAATATTTTGTTTGTTCTTGCTATATCTTTGATGTAAATATTCTGTTGTAAAAGTAAAACCAATGTTAATTGGTTAAATGGCTTGTCACTACCCCTCTAAAAATGGAGGAAATTTAACAGACTCTTTCCAGTCCCCTCAGGTTGCTGGAGAAGGTGGGGAGGGGGAAGACAGAATGTATGGACCTGACCCTCAGACTGGGGCCAAAGTAAAATCCACTTTATGTTAGTATACATATATGTGTTCTCTAGCAAGCAATATAATTCCATTTATATACACAGAAAATGACTAACATTTGCAGTTATAAAATAATTAAAAGCAAACACTTTCTTACATACAGGAACAAATATCTACAGAAAACAGATACTACATACAGTTAAAGTTTTATTGGCTTTGCCATAAAGTGGCAAACATCAAAGAACATTACAAGAAATGAAGCTGATTTTTTTTTTTTAACAGACTAGTTGCCGGTGTCATTTCTGAATCTCTGCACAATCACTGATTTGGAGAAAAACTCAAGATCCTTCAAACCTGCTTCCCCAATATACAAAAGTTGTATGAGAGTGATTTTCCTCTATAGATCCAATATCTGTATGTATAAATATAAATGCATACATATATATTATACATATGTAAATGTATATTTGTATAAATGAATAGAAACTAATATATCCATATACTTGGAGAGATCTTGGATAAAGATATAAGTGGGTGGAGGGTAAGCTTTTATTTAGTGCCTGTTATATGCCAAGCACCATGCTAATTATTTTACAAGTACCATTTCATTTGATCCTCATAACAACCATGAAAAGTAGGTGCTGTTATTGTCCCTATTTTTGCAGTTGAGGAAACTGAGGCAGATAGAAATTAAATAACTTGTTCACAGTCAAGGAAATAGGCAGACTTTCAAAAATTATAATCTATGGTAGACAATGTCTTTTTTAAAGATTTTGATTTTTTTCAATTATTAACCACTTATTTTATCTCCCTTTTATCTTTCCCCATGAAGGGGTAGGGTAGGGAAAAGAAAGAAAAAATACAAAAATTCTTTCTCTGCTATTCTAATGCAATTTTACCTAGAAGAAAGTTTTTCAGAATCCTAATGGTGGTTCAGGTTTTCTCTGAGGCCAGAACCTGTTCTTGACCATAATAATAAAGCCTAGGTTTTTAAGCTCTATTATTTCCACATTGTAGTAAATCTATATTTGGCAGCAGTTACCTACCACATGAACTCAAAGAGGAGATATTTCTTCCTTGTCAAGGCATTTGATGCTATGAGAGTGGAGTTGAAGGGAGAGATTAGTGCTGGATATAAAATTTTTAGAAGTCATTTGTGTTGAAATGATGCTTGAAACTGCACATATTTAACGAATATTGGATTACTTGCCATCTAGGGGAGAGGGTAGAGGAAAGGGAGGAAGAAAAAAATTGGAACACAAGGTTTTACATGGGTGAATGTTGAAAATTATCTATGTATATTTTTTGAAAACTGAGAAAACATCTTTACATTTAAAAGTTCTAATAAAGCCTCATTTCCAAAATATGTAGAGAATTGACTTTAATTTATAAGAAATCAAGCCATTCAAGCCATTCTCCAATTGATAAATGGTCAAATTCTCAAAAGAAATTAAATTCTCAAAGAAATTAAATTCTCAAAGAAATTAAAACTATTTCTAGTCATGAAAATATGCTCCAAGTAATGAACTGAACCAGCTATGCCCAGAGAAAGAACTCTGGGTGATGACTAAAAACCATTACATTGAATTCCCAATCCCTACATTTATGCCCACCTGCATTTTTTATTTCCTTTACAAGCTAATTGTACATTATTTCAGAGTCTGATTCTTTTTGTACAGCAAAATAACGGTTTGGTCATGTATACTTATTGTGTATCTAATTTATATTTTAATATATTTAACATCTACTGGTCATCCTGCCATCTGGGGGAGGGGGTGGGGGATAAGAGGTGAAAAATTGGAACAAGAGGTTTGGCAATTGTTAATGCTGTAAAGTTACCCATACATATAACCTGTAAATAAAAGGCTATTAAATAAAAAAAAAAAGAAAAAGAAAATATGCTCCAAATCATTATGAATCAGAGAAATGCAAATTAAGACAACTCTGAGATACCACTACACACTTGTCAGATTGGCTAGAATGACAGGGAAAGAGAATGCGGAATGTTAGAGGGGATGTGGGAAAACAGGGACATTGTTGGTGGAATTGTGAACACATCCAGCCATTCTGGAGAGCAATTTGGAACTATGCTCAAAAAGTTATCAAACTGTGCATACCCTTTGATCCAGCAGTGTTTCTACTGGGCGTATACCCCAAAGAGATACTAAAGAAGGGAAAGGGACCTGTATGTACCAAAATATTTGTGGCAGCCCTGTTTGTAGTGGCTAGAAGCTGGAAAATAAATGGATGCCCATCAATTGGAGAATGGTTGAGTAAATTATGCTATATGAATGTTATAGAATATTATTGTTCTGTAAGAAATGACCAGCAAGATGAATACAGAAAGGATTGGCGAGACTTACATGAACTGATGCTAAGTGAAATGAGCAGAACCAGGAGATCATTATATACCTCATCAACGATACTGTATGAGGATGTATTCTGATGGAAGTGGATTTCTTCGACAAAGAGAAGATCTAACTAAGTTTCAATTGATCAAGGATGGACAGAAGCAGCTACACCCAAAGAAAGAACACTAGGAAATGAATGTAAACTGCTTGCATTTTTGTTTTTCTTCCCGGGTTATTTATACCTTCTGAATCCAATTCTCCCTGTGCAACAAGAGAACTATTCGATTCTGCACACATATATTGTATTTAGGATAACATGTATAGGACTGCTGGCTATCTGGGGGAGGGCGTGGAGGGAGGGAGGGGAAAAATCAGAACAGAAGTGAGTGCAAGGGATAATGTTGTAAAAAAAATTACCCTGGCATGGGTTATGTCAATAAAAAGTTATTTAAAAAAATAAAAATTAAAAAAAAAAAAAGAAATCAAGCCATTCTCCAATTGATAAAAGGTCAAAGGATATGAACAGACAATTTTCAGATGAAATTGAAACTATTTCTAATCATATGAAAAGGTGCTTCAAATCATTATTGATCAGAGAAATGCAAATTAAGACAACTCTGAGATACCACTACACACCTCTCAGATTGGCTAAAATGACGGGAAAAGATAATGACAAATGTTGGAGGAGATGCAGAAAAACTAGGATACTGATGCATTGTTGATGGAGTTGTGAACGGATCCAACCATTCTGGAGAGCAGTTTGAAATTATGCTGAAAAAGTTATCAAACTGTGCATTCCCTTTGATCCAGCAGTGTTTCTACTGGGTTTGTATCCCAAAGAGATCTTAAAGGAGAGAAAGGAATCCACATGTGCAAAAATGTTTGCGTCAACTCTTTTCATAGTGGCTAGAAACTGATAATTGAATGGATGCCCAACAATTGGAAATTGGCTGAGTAAATTATGGTATATGAATGTTATGGAATATTATTGTTCTGTAAGAAGTGACCAGCAGGATGATTTCAGAGAGGCCTGGAGAGACTTACATGAACTGATGCTGAGTGAAATGAGCAGGACCAGGAGATCATTATACACTTCAACAATAATACTGTATGAGGATGTATTCTGATGGAAGTGAATTTCTTCAACAATGAGAGGGTTCAATTCAGTTTCAATTGACCAGTAATGAACAGAACCAGCTACATCCAGTGAAAGAGCAATGGGAAACAAGTGTGAACTGCTTGCATTTTTTGTTTTTCTTCCCAGATTATTTTTACCTTCTGAATCCGATTTTTCTTACAATAAGAGAAATATATAAATATGTACACATATATTGTATTTAAGATATACTTTAACATATTTAACATGTATGAGACTGCCTGCCATCTAGGGGAGGGGGTGAAGGGAAGGAAGGGAAAAGTTGGAACAGAAGTATTTGCAAGGGTCAATGTTGAAAAATTACTCATGCATATGTTCTGTCAATAAAAAGCTATAATAAAAAAGCTTTAAAAATAAAAAAATAAATATTTTAGAACACAGAAAAAAATAAATAAATGATGCTTCAATTTATAAGAGTTTATAAGGTCTCCAAAAGAAATCTCACTCTCCACAGGGGCTAATTGGATATATGGAGGAAAGAGAGTCACTCCCAGGTGAGGGGTAGAAGGATGTACCACAGTCCTACTGATAGATAGATAGATAGTGAATACAAAGTAAAAAATAATGTCTACTCTCAAGAAGCTCATAATCTAATGGTGGAGAGACAGGAACTAACACATAAAAAGAAGCTGAAAAAGAGGAAGAAAAGTGCTTGGGAGTAGGAACACTGAAGTTCTTCAATTAAGTGGAAAACAATGAGATATCTGTCCTTAAATAATTGATCATCTAAGATTACTTCTCCAGTATCTGCCCTCCTCATTTTCCAGGCAGAAGGAAGAAAGTGTCTGAAGTGCAGGGAGTATTGAGAACATGTAAGTCCCTTTTCAGTAAATATTTTCTAATAAAAGCTAATTGCCACAAATCCATTAGTTAATGTGTGGAGATAGTAACCAGCCAATTAATATTGAGAGGAATAACCAGATGAATGCTCATAAGCTCTTGTAGTAGCCACAATCTAGAGACTTGATCTGCCACTTCAAGTGGGATTGGGAGAGTGAGTCCTAGAGCCTGATAACTTTGAAGGGAGTCAAATGGTAAAGAATGAAGGTAGGATGGGAAGTCAGTGGGTAGTAAAGAAGTAGAGGTATAAAGTATGGCTGATTTTTCAAGTTTAACAGTAAAAAGGAAGAGGGATAAAAGTTGATAATTTGAGGGGATGATGAGATCAAGTGAGGTTTGTTTGTTTGTTTTTTATTAGTGCCTTTTGTTTTTATATCACATTCCTTTCCAAATATATCCTTTCCCATCATACAGCCATTGGAAATAAGGGTTTTTAAATAGAACTATGTATGATTATAGGAAGTAGGGAGGAAATCAGTAATAGCTAATAAAAATAGCTAACATCTGGTTATTGCTAAATGCTTTATAATTATTATCTCCTGTGATCTTCACAACAACTCTGGAAGATTCACCTTGTACAGAGAGGGAAACTGAGGCAAACCAAAGTTAAGACTGACCTAGGATCACACAACTAGTGAGAATCTGAGGCTGTATTTGAACTTAGTTCTCTCTAACTCCAGGATTAGCATTCTATCCACTGTATCATCTAACTGCTGGAATAAAAATATGAAGTCCAAAAAAAGAGATAAGACAATGAAAATGATAGAGAGAATAATTGAAGCAATAAGCTCTAAGTGAAGGAGAAAGGGAGATTAAAGGTAAAAGTTACCTCTTGCTCAGAGAAAGAAGCAGAAGGGTGAAAATGTAAGAAATGTGGAGGTGTTTAGAGGAAGAAAATAGACCTTATAGACAGATGACCTCTATTTTCATACAAAAGTAGTAGGCAAATTCCTCTACTGAGAGGGAAAAAGTCTAGGGAAGATATTAGGGACTAGAAGAGAAAGCCCCAGGAAGGACTGAATGGAAAGTCACTTAAGTAATAATCAAAGTTTTATTGTCCAATACTAAGAACTCAGTTGAGTTCTTGGCAGTCCTTCATTCTCAAAGAAGACCATTCATCAAGGAGGGAATGCCATGACATGCAAGGGAATTGGATTTAAGTGAAAGAGGCTTGTGCAAGGTCACCTGATTCAATTTCCCCGCCAGAGCCATCTGGGTCCAGTGGCCAGATATAGATCAGGATGACTGGAGATGGTCTTGGATGCAGTGGGAGACATAATAACAACCACCTGCTCTGCATAGTGGTATGAAAACCATCAATATTAAGCAGCTCAGGATTAAGAGGGGAGACGATGGATGATGAGAGTGATCTAGGGTTCAGTATTTAGCAGGGTACAAATAGTTGAAAGGCAATGTACCCAAGAGCAGAGGACAGTGTATAATTGAATTGGTCAACTATGTAATTAAGACTGTGAAGAGAGAAGAGTAAAGCTGGAGCAGGGCTCTTGCATTTGGTGAACAGGGAGGGATGGGGGAAGACTTGTAGATGACTAATAGGATGAGTATGAATGAGGCATAGAGAGAGATGGAAGGGCTGAAGATTATCTGCACCACCCTAGATATAATCTTGGGTTTCTTACACACCCAAGGAATAGTTTTGAGACTTTTAAACTCTCTCGAGATCACCTGGGCCTCTCACTCTTGGTCATTGATAACCCCAAGGGGTGCTATAATGTCTTATATATTCCCTAAAAGCCTTTCTGTGTCCTGCTTAGGGGTAGCTCTAGACTGTACACTCCCCAGGGATATGTTAGATCTCTCACTGCTACTAAAGATACTCCTGGAGACTTAGATAACTTCTAGAAATGTCTTGTGGCTCTCATACCTCCTGAAGAATTTGTAGTGGGTGAAAGATTAAATGGCTAAGGAAATAAAGATTTGAGCTTCTGAGAATATTAATTGCATTTTAAAATTTTTTAATAAAAGCTTTTTTTCAAATATATGCTAAAATAATTTTCAACATTCTCCTATGCAAAAGCTTATGTTCCTAATTTTTTCTCCCTTCCTTTCCTTCCCCTCCCCTAGACAGCAAACGATCCAATATAAATTAAACATGCGCAAGATTATTAATTTCTTAAGCAATACATGTCAATTGCATAACAAACTGATACCAGGATTTCTCAGGTTTAGCACTGCACCTTGAATATAGGAGGAGACAGATTTTTATGCATTAGAAACAATTAATCAAATGAGACCAATTAGTTAAAAGAAAACAATTAACCAAGACAATAAGAAGGATATAAAATCAGGTAATTTAATTTCTAATTGGAAGAAAAATTAAGGGTTTTCCAAATTGGGAGTGGGGAATGAATTTCAGTCAAGTTGGGAGGGGAAGTATGAACAAGTGCATTCCCCTGAATCAGAAAAAGTTTTCCACTCCCCACCAAGTATCTGTATTCAATCAACCACACAGGGCTAGATTCCAACAATGCAAGAAAGTTTTCTGACAATTTTCATAGTTGAATGACGTTTTCTTACAAGATAAAAATTGGACTAGGCTCATAATTGAGTAGGAAGGGAACTGATCTAGCTCCAGAACTGAGTCACAAGAAGGGGTCAGTGTGGTTCACCCAGTTCCCACAACCACTTGCTGTTTTAATTCCCTCAAACCCTGAGTCCCACATATCCTCTGAGTATTCTATATTTCTTGACTTTGACATATTCTTCACACCTCCTAGGGATAGCGGGAACTCAGGAGGCTTCTCACATCCTCTAGAAATGCTCTACTCTCCTCACACAAGTTAGGGATGAATAGCTCAAAGCCCTTAGGAACATCTTTAGTCACCCACCCACTTTCACCCCTTTTTGCCTACAGATCAGACTTCTCAAGCCCTCAAAAGCCTTAACATCTCAGGGAAAGAGAGAACCTTCAGACTCCAGAGCAAGGGAAGGAGATAAACCAACTCAGGTGTATCTGAAACCCTGATTCATCCTAGTGCTTGTCCAAGGCAGAGATTAAGACTGCTCTTGACTATCTCTTTCAGGGCTTCAGCACCAAGGACAAGAAGCCACCACAAGACCTTCTCACTAATGGTTTTGCCTCCAATGGAGAATAAAAGAGAGGAAAGGCAAATGTGGGGTTCTACCTTCTTCAGAATCTCCTCCCAGCCCCACATACATATCATGATTATTTTCCCCTCAGCACCCTTACATTCTCCTCCAAATCCTACTTGTTTTTCATGTCTCCTCTCAAACTTCACATTCCCCTTGTCTTTCAGTCAGAACTTGACTGCTCTAGCCCCCAAAAAGTTCTCCCTCCACTCAGCCCATAATTATCAGAATCACTCATTTGGTGCTTAATCATAGAATAGGATGAAGGCGGGATACAAATTATTATCCTGATTTCACAAAAAAGAAAGCCTCAGAGAGGTAAAGTCCAGACTAGAATCCTAGTGTCCTAGTTCCCGGTAAAGGGCTCTTTGGGCTAATTATTAACTAGCTATTGACTTGGATAATTTACTTTAGATTTATCATCCTCATTTCCTCAAATGGGAGAAAAAGAAACAAATCACTTTTTTTGGCAATGGCATTGTAGAACAAAAGAAGTTAATAGCCTCCATTACATACCCTACTCTGGTCAGAGTATACCTGGTGTGCTATATTCACTTTAGAAAGAATAATTAACTACAGAGAATCCAGAGAAGGGAAACTAATATGGCAAAGGGCCTTGAGGTTATATAGGTATATTAAGTTAGGTAGAAGGAACTAGGGGACGTTTAACTTGAAGGGGAGAAGGCCGGGGAGGATATGATAGCTCTCTTCTAGTATTTAAAGGGTCTGCATTTGAGAAAGAAAGAGACAGAAACTGAGACAAAGACAAAAGGTGGGGGAAGAGGGACGGAGAGAAGAAGAGAAAAAGAGTTAAGAGGGAGAAAAGGGAAAGGGAAGGAGGAAAGAAAGGAGAGACAGAGCAAAGAGGCAGAGACAGACTTGATGCAATGAAATTGCCTACCAGAGCTAACTAAAAATCAAAGGGGGTGCTTGGTAAGGTGTGGGTAGAGACCATCTATATTTTATCTCTCTAGAAAACTTCAAGCAAAGTCTGGGTAATCACTTTCTGGGTTATATTTTTAAAGGAGATTCATCTTATTCACACGCAAATTGGACAAAATGATCCCTATATTGCTTTGTAATTCTGAGAATCCTTGATTTTGTGACAAAGGGGAATATAATACCTAGTTCATAGTATTAATACTTGCCTCCCATTTGTTTGAGCAAAGTACCTTATATGTCTTTGAAGTATTCTAGAATTCTAGGTCAATTAACATTAATTAAGTTCTTACTACGTGTCACACATGTGGTTATCATTTTTATGCTGAGGAAGTGGAAAGTGAAGTGACTTTTCCAAGGTCACAGAAGGAGTAAATAATAAAACCTAGGATTTGAACCCAAGACTCGATTCCTGAGGTTCCCTGGTATTGAACAAAAGGAATTATTTCCCAGTCCATGAATTATCCCTTTTCTCTTCTCTTTCCCTCCCAAAGAAACTCTACATCCTTTCTGCTGCTCCACATTTTGCCAATAAGGTTTGTCGAATGTCTGGAGGAATATTGTTTTATACTAAAATATTTCATATTTAGAAAGAAAACATACATATCTGGGATGAAGAGGAAAAAAAGGCAGAGTTTCTGAGATCCTCTATAACTGGGGGGAAAGGGATTAACAGGACCTTCTGGGGTCCATAGGCATTGGTGATCCGTGCCATCTGGGAGGTGGAAGTAGCTGTAGCACTCAGACAGCATCTAATAGTTCACAAACCTGGAGATGGGTAGATGGATTGAACATGCCCAATAAATAAGCATTTTTTCATTTTTAAAAAATTTAGTTTAATAGCATATTATTACTTTTCCAATTATGTGTAAAAAATGGTTCTCAACTTTCATTTTGTAAGATTTGGAGTTTCAAATTTTTTTCCTCCTTCTCTGCCTTAATTCCCCTCTCCCCAAGACAGCTAGAAATCTGATATGTTATACATGTACATTCATTTTAAACATATTTCCATATGAATCTTGTTGGGAAAGAAAAGCCAGAACTAGAGAGAAAAACCATGAGAAAGAAAAAAGAAAAGAAAAAAAGGTGAAAATAGTATGCTTTGATTTGTATCCAGGGTCCATAGTTATTTCTCTGGATGTAGATGGCATCTTCCATCCGAAGTTTATTAAAATTGCCTTGGATCACTGAATTGCTGAGAAGTGCTATGTCAATCATAGTTGATCGTCACACAATCTTGCTATTGCTGTGTACATTTTCCTGGTTCTGCTCACTTCATTCAGCATCAGTTCATGTAAGTCTTTCCAGGTTTTTCTGAAATTAGCCTGCTCATTATTTCTTATAGAACGATAGTATTCTATTACAATGATATACCATAACTTGTTCAGCCATTCCTGATTGATGGGCATCCACTTATTTCCCACAGAAAGAATTGCTACAAACTAAATAGGCATTTATTAAGCATCTACTATATTCTAGACATTGTCCTAAGTGCTAAAAAGCAGCAACAAAAAAAAAAGTAAACTTTGATCTCAAGAAATTCACAGTCTAATGGGGGAGGTAACATGTAAATAACTATAACCAAACATGATACATACAGAATAAGCAGGGGGTAAACTGAGAGGGAAAGCCTTCTCATAAAGGGGAATCAGGAAAGGATTCTTGGAGAAGGTGGGATTTTCTCTGGGACTTGAGAAAAGCTAGGAAAGCCAGGAGGCAAAAATGAGGAAAGAGAATATACTACACATGGAGGATAGCCAGTTTAAAAATTGAGTGCCCTGTGCACGGAGCAACAAAGTAGGGCAGCATCACTGGGTAATAGAGTATGTAGAGGGAGCTAAGGTGTAAGAAAAAAAGGGGGAACGAAAAGGCCAGGTTTATTAAGAGCTTGAAAAGTCACAGGATTTTCTGTGTTTATCTGGGCATGTTGACTCTGAAAATAAAAAAGAAGAGAAAATGAGTGACAGATTAAAAAAGAAACTAAGACAAATAAGACAGAGCTCTACTCCAATAATTTTCCACAGAATGCCCATGAAACAATTGCTGGACTGATTTTTTTTCCCTAGCAGTTTGTAACTCCAAAACCTTCTTGATTATTTTTCCCACAAGTTATCTTACTATAATAGTATTGAAATGAGGGAAGGGAAAGGAATGAAAATCTGTGATTGCTTAAAGACAGAAAAGAAAGGGACATGTTTAGCAGAAGAATTGGTGATGGCCCCAGAGTTAAGAGACGATCTTAGAAAGGGAGAGAACTGGCACTGGGAAATTTCTTTCTTCCTGCTTTTCTAACTTCAAAGTTTTACAAAGCAAAAATAATAAATGGATGAATGGATGAATACATTTATCACCTAACTCACCACTCCCTCACACTTTTCCACTACTGTTGGCTCAAGCCTCACCATTAACAGTGACTGGGATACCAGTTTCACTTAACCAATTAACATTAATTAGCTTTTACAAAGGAATATTTACCTCAAAAATATAACAAAAACAGCGTTAACTTATTTTCCCAACACTTTGGCCAACAGGCTCAGACCTAACCCAGTTTCTATATTGTATTGTTCCCATTAAGTCAAAACCAAAATCAAATTGTTGCAGAATGAGTCCTTCTGTTACCTACTCTTGGGCTAGGTCATAGAGCTGGACCCAGTGGCTGGAAAATCTGGCATGGTTCCACTTTCTGATCTTTCAAAATTCACAAGGCTGTGGCCTCTAATCCCTTTCACCTAAAAACAAAGAAACAAATGTTCAGGTGAAGAATTGAAGCTCCTTATTCATAGGCTACAAGGGGGTCCAACTGGGAGGGTCCCAGGCCTCTCTCCATATATCACTATTTCACTTCTCTCAACAGAAGACTTTTTCCAGTGGCAGTTAACCAAAGAGTAAGGGCAAGCACTTTCTGAAGACATCCCTAGTTCTGACTATGCAGCTACATCCAATCAAAGAGACTCCAGTTCTAGTTAGGTGATTGGAATTAATTTCAGAATGTCAAGGAAGGTCCCAGAGTCCATGTGAGAATGGCATTAGCCAAGCCATCTGCACATGCTCATAAAGACTAGATTTATTATCCTTTGTCCTATTACACTCAGCTTTATGATAGTTCAAGACGAGAAGAAAATGTCAATCTCTCATGAGTGAATGAATGAATAAATTCATGTATGTATTATTGAATGAAAAAGTATTAAATTTTTACTATGTAGAAAACTCTAGGGATACAAATAGAAAAGGAAGACAATTCTTGCTTTCCAGGTGTTCACATTCTAATGGGGGGAGGGGGGCAGATAATACATATGGATTGTTTCATTTGCAAGTCAGATAGAAAAGTGCCGTGTTCCTTAGGGTGCATCAGCAAAGTAGATGGCCATGACTTTCTAATATAAATTCTATATGATACAATCTGATTCGTTCAATTATTTGATAGTGCCAAGGGCTTTGGTAGTGAGAACTTTCTTTTAAGGGTATTCAATAGCTTTAGTTGAATCACCCACAGAAGCAGTTACCAGGCTGCAATTCCACAAGAAGTTGATTTCTCAGATGATGGCTCTAGAGATAGAGTTGGAAACACCTCTATTCCCAAGGCTCTTAAGTTCAGACTATCTTTATCAGTACCTGAACAGAAGTGGTGGTCAAGGTGGTAACTGGACTCTGGCATATGCTCCTGTGTCTTTGTCAGATCATATCACCATTTCAGCTAAGCTGTCTTGCTAGAATTCCTTGCAAATTCTTACAAGGTGACAGCAAGGTCAGTAGAGTCAGGATAAACACAGAGATCAAAGTGGAGAATCACTCAGAGGTTTCCCATCAATGCCTGAGAATAGCAGAGTCTGGAAATGAGGGACAGAAAGGGGAAGGGAGGATTTCACAGAACTCATTAGGATCAAAGTGTCAAGAGACTTCAAAAGATATTTAAGTCTACAGAAAGGCAGGGTCTAGAAGTTACTGGGAGCATCCACAGTGATGAGGTCTCCAATATTAGCAGAAGAATTGATAAAAATTAATCCTTGCGACAGGTAGGGAGAAAGCACTGGTAGAGATTAGTTTAGTATCATAGTCCCAACCTCTGGAGAGATTGTCCAGTAAGAAATCCAAGTTAAGTCAAAACCCTGAGACCCACCTTCTGTAGGGATCTTGAGCAGTATTACCTTGCCACCCCTGTCAGAAATCCCAGTCATGTCCCTGATGTTAAATTTTCCCTATAAAATCTATTTGTGGACCATCCTATGGCTGTTGCCCTCCTTTGGGTCACATCACAGCACTTTGCCTTGTGGTATCTTTCTCCTTTATCTCTCACCCATGCCATATGGTATTTCCCCTAACTCCCCTATGCTTCTCAACCCACTTTTCCTCCTTACAGCTAACTAACTCTTTTAGAGCATTATATACCTGTGGTCAGCTAAAGACATGCCCCAGCCTCATACTTTTTCCTAGTAAATGGCAAATCCCACTAAAGAACTTGCCTTTACTATCATTAATTAATTTTTTATTATAGCTTTTTATTTATAAGATATATGCATGGATAATTTTTCTTTTTTTTTTTTTATTTAATAGCCTTTTATTTACAGGATATATGCATGGGTAACTTTACAGCATTAACAATTGCCAAACCTCTTGTTCCAATTTTTCACCTCTTACCCCCCCCCACCCCCTCCCCTAGATGGCAGGATGACCAGTAAGTGTTAAATATATTAAAATATAAATTAGATACCCAATAAGTATACATGACCAAAACGTTATTTTGCTGTACAAAAAGAATCAGACTCTGAAATATTGTACAATTAGCTTGTGAAGGAAATCAAAAATGCAGGTGTGCATAAATATAGGGATTGGGAATTCAATGTAATGGTTTTTAGTCATCTCCCAGAGTTCTTTTTCTGGGTATAGCTAGTTCAGTTCATTACTGCTCCATTAGAAATGATTTGGTTGATCTCGTTGCTGAGGATGGCCTGATCCATCAGAACTGGTCATCATCTAGTATTGTTGTTGAAGTATATAATGATCTCCTGGTCCTGCTCATTTCACTCAGCATCAGTTCGTGTAAGTCTCTCCAGGCCTTTCTGAAATCATCCTGTTGGTCATTTCTTACAGAACAGTAATATTCCATAATTTTCATATACCACAATTTATTCAGCCATTCTCCAACTGATGGACATCCATTCAGTTTCCAGTTTCTAGCCACTACAAAAAGGGCTGCCACAAACATTCGTGCACATACAGGTCCCTTTCCCTTCTTTATAATCTCTTTGGGATATAATCCCAGTAGTAACACTGCTGGATCAAAGGGTATGCACAGTTTGATAACTTTTTGAGCATAGTTCCAAACTACTCTCCAAAATGGTTGGATTCGTTCACAACTCCACCAACAATGCATCAATGTCCCAGTTTTCCCGCATCCCCTCCAACAATCATCATTATTTTTTCCTGTCATCTTAGCCAATCTGACAGGTGTGTAGTGGTATCTTAGAGTTGTCTTAATTTGCATTTCTCTGATTAATAATGACTTGGAGCATCTTTTCATATGACTAGAAATAGTTTCAATTTCTTCATCTGAGAATTGTCTGTTCATATCCTTTGACCATTTTTCAATTGGAGAATGGCTTGATTTTTTATAAATTAGAGTTAATTCTCTATATATTTTGGAAATGAGGCCTTTATCAGAACCTTTGACTGTAAAAATATTTTCCCAGTTTATTGCTTCCCTTCTAATCTTGTCTGCATTAGTTTTGTTTGTACAAAAACTTTTCAGTTTGGTATAATCGAAATTTTCTATTTTGTGATCAGTAATGATCTCTAGTTCTGCTTTGGTCATAAAGACCTTCCCCTTCCACAGGTCTGAGAGGTAAACTATCCTATGTTCCTCTAATTTATTAATAATTTCATTCTTTATGCCTAGGTCATGAACCCATTTTGACCTTATCTTGGTGTACGGCGTTAAGTATGGATCAATGCCTAGTTTCTGCCATATTAGTTTCCAATTTTCCCAGCAATTTTTATCAAACAGTAAGTTCTTATCCCAAAAGCTGGGATCTTTGGGTTTGTCAAAGACTAGGTTGCTATATTTGTTGACTGTTTTATCCCTTGAACCTAATCTATTCCACTGATCAACTAATCTATTCCTTAGCCAATACCAAATAGTTTTGGTAACTGCTGCTCTATAATATAATTTTAGATCTGGTACAGCTAAGCCACCTTCATTTGATTTTTTTTTCATTAATTCCCTTGAAATTCTTGACCTTTTGTTTTTCCATATGAACTTTGTTGTTATTTTTTCTAGGTCATTAAAATAGTTTTTTGGGAGTCTGATTGGTATAGCGCTAAATAAATAGATTAGTTTAGGTAATATTGTCATCTTTATTATATTTGCTCGCCCTATCCAAGAGCATTTAATATTTTTCCAATTGGTTAGATCAGACTTAATTTGTGTGAAAAGTGGTCTGTAATTTTGCTCATAAAGTTTCTGATTTTCCCTTGGCAGATAGATTCCTAAATATTTTATATTATCAGTAGTTACTTTAAATGGAATTTCTCTTTGTAACTCTGACTGTTGGATTTTGTTAGTGATATATAAGAATGCTGATGACTTATGTGGGTTTATTTTATAACCAGCAACTTTGCTAAAGTTGTGGATTATTTCTAATAACTTTTTAGCAGAATCTCTGGGGTTCTCTAAGTATACCATCATGTCATCGGCAAAGAGTGATAATTTGGTTTCCTCATTGCCTATTCTTATTCCTTTAATCTCTTTCTCAGCTCTTATTGCTATAGCTAGCGTTTCTAATACAATATTAAATAGTAACGGTGATAGTGGGCAACCTTGTTTCACTCCAGATCTTATTGGGAATGGTTGCAGTTTGTCTCCATTACATATGATGCTTACTGATGGTTTTAAATAGATGCTGCTGATTATTTTAAGGAAAAGTCCATTTATTCCTATACTCTCAAGTGTTTTTAATAGGAATGGATGTTGGATTTTATCAAATGCTTTTTCTGCATCTATTGAGATGATCATATGGTTTTTGTTAATTTGGTTATTAACATGGCCAATTATATTGATAGTTTTCCTAATATTGAACCAGCCCTGCATTCCTGGTATAAATCCTACTTGATCATAGTGTATTATCTTGGAGATGATTTTCTGTAGTCTTTTTGCTAATATCTTATTTAAGATTTTAGCATCAATATTCATTAGGGAGATTGGTCTATAATTTTCTTTCTCTGTTTTCAGCCTACCTGGTTTAGGTATCAGTACCATGTCTGTGTCATAGAAGGAATTTGGTAGGACTCCTTCATTCCCTATTTTATCAAATAATTTATATAGCATTGGGGCCAATTGTTCTTTAAATGTTTGGTAAAATTCACATGTAAATCCATCTGGTCCTGGGGATTTTTTCTTAGGGAGTTGTTTAATTGCCTGTTCTATTTCTTTTTCTGAAATGGGACTATTCAAGCAATTTACTTCCTCCTCTGTTAGTCTGGGAAGTCTATATTTTTGGAGGTAGTCATCCATTTCACTTAGGTTATCAAATTTATTGGCATAAAGTTGAGCAAAATAACTCATTATTTCTCTAATTTCCTCTTCATTGGTGGAAAGTTCTCCCTTTTCATTTTTAAGACTACTAATTTCATTTTCCTTTCTCCTTTTTCTAATCAGATTTACCAAAGGCTTATCTATTTTATTGGCTTTTTCATAGAACCAACTCTTAGTTTTATTAATTAGTTCAATAGTTTTTTTACTTTCAATATTTTTAATTTCATGGATAATTTTTCAGCATTGACAATTGCAAAACCTTTTGTTCCAACTTTTCCCCTCCTTTCCACCACCCCTTCCCCCAGATGGCAAGTTGACCAACACATGTTAAATATGTTAAAGTATAAGTTAAATACAATACATATCATTAATTATTAAAAACTCTTTTCTATGTTTTCTAACCTCTATTTCATATTTGCCATTCCTGGTGTCTAATGTATCCCTTCATTTTGTCTTTAACTTCTTCCCTAAATAAATCTACTTTTTGCCAAAGAGAATGGCCATTGTGAATACTCACATGACCAAACCCCGAATTTTGGTGTCTACCATAATCTCGTATCTAAATCATCCACATCAACAGGAACTCTGGAGTTCTGGAGGTTCGTGCATTCTAAGGAAAATTGAGATCCTGTCAAATCTGGAAATCAGCAGGTTTTTGGACTCAGCAGAATCTGTTGGACAATAAGAAGAGTGGACAGTGATTGGACAAGGGGATTTAGAGAGTAGTGTAGTCTACTCTTGGCTGGGAAGCCCAGAAAATCAAAAGCCAAAGCAGCTGGCTTTCCTTCTCCTCTCTAGTTGGGATGGGGACAAACTGAGAAGGATCTAGTGCCTACAATATCAAGTGTTGTGGCCAGTGGAATAATTAATCACAAGGCAAAATGGGGAAATGGGGTTTAGGCAGGGCTGGATGGAATAGAGATATGGCATAAAGTATCTTTGTGTCTTCATTGAAAGAAATAATAAAAATGGAAAGTTTAGGGCAATTGGAAAAAGAGAGAGAGAGAGAGGCAGAGAGAGAGGCAGAGAGAGAGAGAGAGAGAGAGAATGGTATCTTTTATTTTTGACTTACTTCAGAAAATAGACTGGAACAGTTTTTTTGGCCTTGTGTATTATTTTTATTATTATTTCTTTTAAAAAGAAATATTTTTAAAAGTATTTTTATTAAAGCTTTTTTATTTACAAAGCATATGCATGGGCAATTTTTCCAACATTGACCCTTGCATAACCTTTTGTTGCAAATTTTCCCCTCCTTCCTCTCATGCCCTGCCCTAGTGGGCAGGTAGTCCAATACATGTTAAATATGTTTAAATACATGTTAGATCCAATATATGTATACATATTTATACAGTTATCTTACTGCGCAAGAAAAAAATCAGATCAAGAAGGAAGAAAAAGAAAAACTGAGGAAGAAAATACAATGCAAGCAAATAACAAAGAAAGTGAGAATGCTATGTTGTGTTCCACATTCTGTTCCTACTCTCTGGCTGTTCTCTCTCTGGCTGTAGATGGCTCTCTTGGTCACTGCACAAGTGGAACTGGTTTGAATCATCTCACTGTTGAAGAGGGCCATGTCTGTCAGAATTGATGGTTGTATAGTCTTATTGTTGCCATGTATAATGATCTCCTGGTTCTGCTCATTTCACCCAGCATCAGTTCATGTAAGTCTCTCCAGGACTCTCTGAAATCATCCTGTTGGTCATTTCTTACAGAACAATAATAGTTCTGCTCTCAAGAGCAATAGTATTCCATAGCATTTATATACCGTAATTTATTCAGCCATTCTCCAATTGATGAGCATCCATTCATTTTCCAGTTTCTGGCCACTACAAAGAGGGCTGCCACAAATATTTTTGCACATGGGGGTGCCTTTCCGTCCTTTAAAATCTCTTTGGGATATAAGCCCAGTAATAGCACTGCTGGACCAAAGGGTATGCATAATTTGATAACTTTTTGAGCATAGTTCCAAATTGCTCTTCAGAATGGTTGGATCCATCCATAGTTACACCAACAATGTATCAGTGTCCCAGTTTTCCCACATCCCCTCCAACATCCATCATTATCTTTTCCTGTCATCTTAGACAATCTGGCAGGTGTGTAGTGATATCAGAGTTGCTTTAATTTGCATGTCTCTGATTAATAGTGATTTAGAGCACCTTCTCATATGATTAGAAATAGTTTTAATTTCTTCATCTGAAAATTTTCTATTCATATCATTTGACCACTTAGCAGTTGGAGAATGGCTTGAACTATTATAAATTTAAGTTACTTCTCTATATGTTTTAGAAATGAGGCCTTTATCAGATCCTTTGGATATAAAAATGTTTTACCAGTTTATTGCTTCCCTTCTAATCTTGTCTGCATTAGTTTTGTTTGTACAAAAACTTTTTAACTTAATATAATCAAAATTATCTATTTTATGATCAATAATGATCTCTAGTTATTTTTTGGTCACAAATTCCTTCCTCCTCCACAAATCTGAGAAGTAAACTATCCTATGTTCTTCTAATTTGTTTATAGTATCATTCTTTAAGTCTAGATCATGAACCCATTTCGACCTTATCTTGGTTTATGATGTTAGGTGTGGGTCTATGCCTACTTTCTGCCATACTAGTTTCCAATTTTCCCAGAAGTTTTTTTCAAATAGTGAATTCTTATCCCCAAAGGTGGGGCCCTTGGGTTTGTCAAATACTAACTAGATTGTTATAGTCGTTGGCTGCTTTGTTCTATGAACCTAACCTAGTCCACTGATCAACTTCTCTATTTCTTTTTTTTTTTTTTTGTATTTTTTATTATTATAGCTTTTTATTTACAAAACATATGTATAGGTAATTTTTCAACATTGATCCTTGCAAAACCTTTTGTTCCAACTTTTCCCCTCCTTCCCCTCACCCCCTCCCCTAGATGGCAGGTAGTCCAATACATGTTAAATATGTTAAAGTATATTTTAAATACAATATATGTATACATATTTATACAGTTATCTAGCTGCACAAGAAAAAAACCTGAGAAGGAAAACAAAAATGCAGCAAATAATAACAGAAGGAGTGGAAATGCTATGTTGTGGTCCACTGTAATGGGCTGAGGTTTGAGTTGATGCACTGAGGTCCCAAGTACATGAGGCTAAATAGTAATTGGGCTATACTCTATTAATATACATGACTGGATAAAAAATAGTCCCTGCCCACTCTCCGTGCAAGTCCTGATGTGTTGTGGAAATGACGATTTTGGTGGGTGGAGGCAGAGAGAGACAGGAAGAGAAGCTGAGAGAGATTGGGCCTGGGTTCGATACTCCCATTTGCTGGTCGTGTGGCTGCTGGTCTAGCTAGCTTCTTGACTCAGCTGCACACATTGCTATCTCCGATTATCTTCCACCTCTGATCCTTCTTTACTGAGAATAAAGACTATCGATTTTCCCCTAACCTGAATTCCTGACTCCTGCTGATTTTAAAATACGCGATCTTCACAGTCCACACTCATTTCCCATAGTTCTCTCTCTGGGTGTAGCTGATTCTCTTCATTACTGAATAATTGTAGCTGGTTTGAATCATATTGTTGAAGAGAGCCACTTCCATCAGAAGTGATTCATATAGCATTGTTGTTGATGTGTATAATTAGTATCAGTTCATGTAAGTCTCTCCAAACCTCTCTGAAATCATCCTGTTGGTCATTTCTTACAGAACATTAATATTCCATAACATTCATATACCATAATTTATTCAGCCATTCTCCAACTGATGGGCATCCACTCAGTTTCCAGTTTCTAGCCACTACAAAGAGGGTTGCCACAAACATTCTTGCACATACAGATCCCTTTCCCTTCTTTATGATCTCTTTATTATATAATCCCAGTAGAAACACTGCTGGATCAAAGGGTATGCCCACAGTTTGATAACTTTTTGAGCATTGTTTCAAATTGCTCTCCAGAATGGTTGGATCCATTCACAGTTCTACCAACAATGTATAGTGTCCCAGTTTTCCCACATCCCCTCCAACATTCATCATTATCTTTTCCTATCCTCTTAGCCAATCTGAGAGGTGTGTAATGGTATCTCATAGTTGTTTTAATTTGCATTTCTCTGATCAATAGTTATTTGGAACACCTTTTCATGTGACTACATATAATATTAATTTCTTAATCTGAAAATTGTCTATTCATATCCTTTGACCATTTATCAATTGGAGAATGGCTTGAACTATTACATTCTTTTTTTATTATAACTTTTTATTGACAGAACATATGCATGGATAATTTTTTACATTATCCCTTGCACTAAATTCTGTTCCGACTTTTCCCTTCCCTCCTTCTACCCTCTCCCCTAGATGGCAAGCAGTCCTATACATGTTAAATATGTTATACTATATCCTAGATACAATATATTTGTGCAGAACCGTACAGTTCTCTTGTTGCACAAGAAGAATTATATTCAGAAGGTAAAAATAACCTGGGAAGAAAAACAAAAATGCAAACAGTTCACACTCATTTCCCAGTGTTCCTTCTCTGGGTGTAGCTGATTCTGTCCATCATTGATCAATTGGAACTGAATTAGATCTTCTCTTTGTTAAAGATATCCACTTCCATCAGAATACATCCTTATACAGTATTGTTGTTGAAGTGAATGATGATCTCCTGGTTCTGCTCATTTCACTCAGATCAGTTCATGTAAGTCTTTCCAAGTCTCTCTGTATTTATCCTGCTGGTCATTTCTTATAGAACTATAATATTCCATAACATTCATATACCACAATTTACCCAACCATTCTCCAATCATTATTGATCACAAAATGGAAAATTTTGATTATATTAAGTTAAAAGTTTTTACAACTTTTTGTTTACAAACAAGTTTACAAACAAAACTAAAGATTAGAAGGGAAACAATAAACTGGGAAAACATTTTTACATTCAAAGATTCTGATAAAGGCCTCATTTCTAAAATGATATAAAATTCTAAATTTAAATTTAAAAATTTAAAATTCTAAAATGATAAAAAATGATCTTGGTAGTGATGTATAAGAATGCTGATGATTTATGTGGATTTATTTTTTATACTGCAACTTTGCTAAAGTTGTGGATTATTTCTAATAGCTTTTTAGTTGATTCTCTGGGGTACTCTAAGTATACCATCATATCATCTGCAAAGAATGATAATTTGCCTACTCGACCTTGTTTATTAAAGATGGGTTCTGTGCAAAAGTGTTCTTAGATTGACATGGAGCTGCAGAGAAGAAAAATTTTCCACCACTGCCACCTCCATGGAAAAATGCTGTCTAAGAATTGTGTTTGTAAAGGTGAGGAGAAATCACATCAGAACCAAAAGCAGTAAGGGTCTCCATAACTAGAAGACAGGATTTGAGTTCTAGTTACTAGATTGAGAGGGAAGATAAGGAGTAAACATAGGAGAGAAAAGAAGAGAGAAATATAGGTTACTTCTTCTAGTTTCCTGTCCTCCTATATGCAGATATCATCCTTGGTAAAATCAATATACATATGATATCATCATAATTTTCTTAATTTCAACTCCCATGATCTTCATCTCTGTGATCATCCACAGAGATGATCACAAACAGCAGATTTCACTGCTTTGCCTCCAAGGTCCTGAACTCTAAAATTTCCACATCTGACCTGAATTACCTTGTTTATCAACTTCATACCTAGTGTCTTATTAATTAGAGAAATGAAAATTAAAACAATTCTAAAATACTACCACTTACCTATTAGATTGGCTAATAAGACAGAAAAGGAAAATGACAAATGTTGGAGGTGATGTGGGGAAAATGAGATATTAATGTACTATTGGTAGAGTTGTAAACTAATTCAACCATTCTGTAAAATTATGCCCAAAGGGCTATAAACCATCTGTCCCCTTTGACCTAGCAATACTACTATTGGGTCTATATCCCAAAAGAGATTAAGGGGGGGGGGGAAGATAATCTATATTTACAAGGAATATTTATGGTGGCTCTTTTCTGGGAGCAAAGAATTAGAAATTGAGGGGATATGCATCAGTTGGGGAATAGATTGTGGTATATAATTGTGATGGAATAGTATTGTGCAGTAAGAAATGGTGAGTAGGATGCTCTCAGAAAAATTTTGATGAACTCATGCAAAGAGAAATATATTGTGTACAAAGTAACAGACATATTTTTTCATTTTATTATTATTATTCTCAGCAATACAATGATCCAAGACAATTCTGGTGAATAATGCTATCCATACCCAGAGAAAGAACTTATGGTGTCTGAATGTAGATTTGAAACCTACTTTTCTTTAATTTTATTTTTCTTGAGAGTTTTTTAAATCTATGTTATTTTTCACAATATGACTATTATGGAGATGTTTTGCATGACTAAATCTGAGAGAGAACAATGATTAGAAGGTAGGGCCATGCCATAGAGAGATCCATACATAGAATAATATATATGTGTTGGCCACACCATGGGGTTAAGAATTAGGAGGGGGCCCAGGTAGGAAAAAAGATCATGTGAAAGATGGGTCTTGGAGAATAAGGACCTTGGCAAATGCTGAGGTTTTGCAGAAAGCAGGTCATAGGGATCCTGGGATAACTGATCACCTACTACAAGACACAGTAGATTTAGTACCAGATCTGGTGTCAAGAAGACCTGAATTCAAATGTGCACTTAGGTATTTAATTGCTGCATGACTCTGGGCACTTGGGCACTGTGATTGTCTCTATCCTGTGTATCAAGCATCATCAAGCTCATTTTTTTAAGTTTAAAGCTTTCCTACTCCAAATATGTACTCATTCTCACTTAGATCGTGGTCCCTGTACATATCTTCCTTCCTCTTGAGCAGAATGAGTTTCTTTGCATCTATGGGGTTGAATCCCTGTGTAAGTTACTATATAATATGTGTATGGTTTTGCTGTACCACATAACAATAAATTATCTTGTACCAACTTCCATAGTATCAATTTTCTGTAAATCCCTGACTTAGTCCTTGCTCTAACCTGAGTCATGAACCCAAATAAAATAATAGGAAGTATCAGGAACCATAGAGTTAGAAAGGCTTTCTGCAGAGTTTTAACTAAGTCTTGAAAGAAACCAGAAAAACTAAATGGTGGGGGGAGCAGAATATTTTAGGAACAGGAAAGGGCATATTCAAAGACAAGATATTGTTGAGAAATTGCAAATAGCCCAATGTACCTGGATTACAGATGTAGAGAGGAGAATATAACATAGGAAGGCTGAAAAGATAAGAAAGGTTCAAGTTATGAAGAACTTTAAAAACCAAGTAAGTACCAAACTAGATTTTGGCTGTAACAAGTGAGCACTGGAGTTCACTGAGCAGGGATAGAGTAATATGGTCAGATCTACCCTTTAGAAAAATCAACTTAGCAACTGAGAAGAGAATAAATTGGAGTATGAAGAGAAAGAATTGCAATCCATCTAGCCTTTTTCATACTGTGATTTTTATTCATATCTTCCTATATGTCTTCCCTAGGGAGTCCACACAAAAGCACTCCCCTACTTCTCAGATGCTATATGGATATCATGGAGTATGGCAACTAGGTGGTATAGTGAATAAAGTGCCATGTCTAGAGTCAAGATGACTCATCTTTGTGGTGAAGCCCCCTGGATGCTCCTGTTTGCAAATGGTATTAAGATTATATCAAGCCATAACATTATAGGACTCCTCAATGAAGACCATGATTATTCCAAAGAGATTAGCCTGATAAATATAAATAGGAAAAAATAAATTTGTAAAAAATACTTATTGTCTAGTCTATGATATATAGTTGGATGGTTAGTCAATTGAATTAATATAACACATGTATGTGTGTGTATATGTGAATATGGGACTATATGTGTCCTGCTGTGTACACAGAAATGTTCTTTTTTGTGTTTTGTATTTAAATTTAAAATAAAAGTGTATTGAGAAAAATGTATAGCTATTAAAAAGGGTAAAAAAGGAAAAAAAAACCCTTGATACGATCTTAATATACATGTGATTCCTTTTTGAAAGGGAGTCTATAAAGTAACGATTTGTTCTACTGAACAAAATACAATCAGTAAAGAGGAAAAATAAAAAATCTTGTATTGTTTGTACCCTTCTCAACTATGTGATTATAAAGTTATGGTCTGTTGCAAAGAATTCTTTGTAAAAGACTCTTTGGGATTTCAACAAGATGACTCAATCCACCCCACCCCCTTCCCTCTACCACATCAAAACAAAGATAAATGCACCAAATAAAATAAAAGAACAACAACAAAGATGGAAAAGGAAAAAATTCTCAGAGGGAAAAAAAACTCAGAAAAAATAAGATTAAAATTTAAGAAATAAATAGACCAAATAAAAGGGGTGTCCCTCAAGTATAAGGAACAAAAGCTACAATGCAAAATAATAAGAAAAGAAATTTTCAGAGTAGAATAAGACCGTATCAATAATCATACTTATGAAAGTTTATATCTAAAAGAAATGGGCATACAACATGAATCTCCAGAGTAGATTAGAGTCTCAATATAATATAAATTATAAATGGAAAGGACATAAACGTCTATAAAGGAGTATATAAGGATATATAAAGGAAGATCTCACGGCTCTATGATGGAAAATCAGACTGATAAAAATGAATAGGAGAGTTTAAGAAATTTAAAAGAAAAAAAAAAAGGTGGAAGATCTCCATGACATTACGGGTTCTCTGAAAAAAATACCTCAGGGAGAATGAACAAAGGTGGGGCAAAAAAAAAAAAATTTTAATGGCAAAACTGAAAGACTTTCAATCTCTGCAGCTCCAAACTCTCAAAGCCAGCAAACCAATCTGAAAATTGTTATGTTTTCAAAAATATACAGACAAGCAAAGCATCTAATGTCATATTCCAGGACTATTGGGGGTTGCCGTTGCAGTTCACTGCCTAAGAGCTATCCATGATGACAAAGGCTCTGAGACAGATTGTGGTGACATAAAATGGCAGAGATGGAGACTTTGGAGCAGAAAAGGGAATCAAGCATTATGGTGGCAATTACCATGCAGGAACAGTCAGAAAAGTGATAAGATCAAAGACTAGGATAGTCACTTCCTTACTCCAATCCTTCCTCAACCACAAAGCATTCAGGCAGTACCAGAAACAATGCATTTGGGACTAATTAGACTGCTTCCTATCCTCTCATCTCATATGTGTGGTTAAGATGACAATGTTAAGGTTTTATGGGAGCTCAGTTCTTCTACCCACATCCCAGCAAAAGAAAACTAAAAAGTAACTGAAACCGGTCCTTCATTCAGCTAAGAACTAAATAATTAAAAAAAAAAAAAAAAAAAAACACCTCCAGAGTCCAGTTAAAAGAGTTTGCATTAGGAGAAATGATGTGAGACTTGGCACATGGACCTAAAGCACCAGGAGCATTGAATAAGGAATTTTGCCAGGGAAAAGGTGAGTTTTTAAAAAGTGAATAATGAAGAAATACTATGCATTAAGAGGTAATCCCTGATGAAAAGAATAATTCCACAACAAGGATAAAAAGAACTTACAGAGCTATAGAGGGGAGAAATGGCTTGATCACAAGGACAACAAAAATGTTTGGAAGAAATGAAACAAACTATCTTTTTTTAAAATAAAAGTAGAATTAGATGCCATATAGAGTACTAGTCCTGGAATCAAGAGAATCTGAGTTCAAATCTGACCTCAAATTCATACTATGTGTCCCTGGCCAAGACCCTTAACTCAGTTGCCTGAGGGGAAAAAAAAGTAGAATTGAAAATAAGAACTGAGGAAAGGGGGAAGGAAATGGAAGGGGAACAAATAAGAGAACAGAAGGTAGAAAAGTTTACCCAACCAAGAAGCAGTTTATCCAAGAAGAATGTGGATAGAGCACAGACCCTGGAGTCAGGAGGACCTGAGTTCAACTCCGACTTCAGACACTTAATACTTATTGTGTGACCCTGGGTAAGTTACTTAACCCCAATTGCTTCCCTCAAACTAAAAAAAAAAAAGTTTAAAAAAAAAAAAAGGAAAAGCTTACCTAAGTAATAGACTTTCTAAAAAATGCAATGGAATAATCAGGACAATGGTTCCAGGAAATATGAAATATATAGTAAATTAACTAAAAAGAAATATAACATCTCAAAACAAAACAGTAAAGGGCTTTCAAATAGCACCTTTAGATCAATGAATCATGAGTTAGGACATAAAAAGTTCACATATAAATGCTGAAAAGAAGAAATATTAAACATTTTTACTTTACTTAAACATTAAACATTTACTTACACACTGCAATGAAAATTCTAATAAAGAATTCAAACAGATGGAAACTAAATAACCATTCCTAAAGAATTCCATGGGTAAAAGATAAAAATTATAGAAAGAATAGATAACTTCATAGAAGAAAATAACAGTACGGTGCTATTCCTTGATATTCAGCTAAAGCAGTGCTCAGGGGAAAATTGATGTCTCTGAACTCTTTCATTCCCAAAAGAAAGAAAGAACAGATCAATGAACTAGATACACAATTTTTAAAACTAGGGAAAGTGATAAAACAAAAACTCTAACTAAAAACAAAAAAAAATCATTGAATTGATAAATAATATTGGTAGTTTTTTTTTTAAAAATAAACTATTCTCTGTCGTTCAGTTGTTTTTAAGTCATGTTCAATACTTCCTAACTCCCATTCTTGGCAAAGATACTGGAGTAGGTTGTTATTTCCTTTTCCAGCTCATTTTACAGATGAGAAAAATGGGCCAAACAGAGGCTTAGGGACTTGCTAGATCACATAGTTAATAAGTGTCTGAGGCTAGATTTGAACTCAGGAAGATGAGTCTTACTGACTCCAGGCTCTAAATTCTATCCACTGTGCAACAACCACACCATTAAATGATAGAGAAACCAACTTGCTAATATTAAAAATGAAAAGGACTTGCAGCAAATGAAGAAATAAAGGAAATCACTAGAGAGTATTTTACTCTTTTATATGCCAACAAAAAAGATAATTTAAGGAATTGATGAATATTAACAAATATGCAAAATATTCCAATTGGCAGTACAAGAAATATTAAATTAAATGAACCTATCTCAAAAAAAGAAACTGAACAAACCATAAAGGAATTTTAAAAGAAAAACAATTCAGTATCATATGGATTTACAAGTTAATTCCAAGTTTACATCAAATCAATTCTTTGCAAAAATAGGAAAAGGAAAGATGCTATCAGACTCCATTAAGACAAATATTGTCCTGATATCTAAAGCAGGGTGAGATAAAGCAGAGAAAGAAAACTCTAGACTAATATTTTAAATACATATTGAAATAAAATTGCATAAAATATTATCAAGGAGGCTACACCACATATTTTTTAAAAATATTATGTACCATGACCAAGTTTGTCTAACATGAGAAACTAAACCTTTCCCACCTGGAAGCGATAAGGACAAAAATTTAAAGATTTTAAAAAAAGGAAAAAAGGACCAGGTTGATAACCATCGCCCAATGTAGAAGAGCACAGTAAGCACTCCATATAAAAAATTATACCACAAAGCCCAGCCAGTGGTAGTAGGTGATGGAAGATGGCAGCTGTCTACTGACAAGCAAACTGAGAAAATTGACCCATCAGGCTGACTTTCTCTGAGAAAAACCCAGAAGCTGAACAATCTGCATGATTCAGCCTCAATACAGCAGCAAAGTGGCTTGCTTAATCCTTCCAGTCTGGCAGTAGCTTCCAGGGCAAGTAATCTGACCAATCCAATCCAAGAGCAGCCAAATCCAGTGGGCATTCGGATACTGCAACCATTGAAAAAGCCTTCTAATATACACTGATTGTTCTCAGATGGAACCACTTGATTGGGGAGTTGAGTGTAGTGCCACCTACTGGACAGATTACATATTATACTCCCTCCAAGGTTTGTTCATTAAGTGACAATCATCTTTTTTGTAGGCATGAAGAAAGCGGGAGAAATCCAGGAGAAGGCAGCTACTGCAATTTAGACACATATGTTAGCAGGACTTCCTATGCCTTTGCTTCCTTCCCCTAAAATCCAACCTCTTCTGATCTTTTGTAAGAGAGGTCTGGTATCTCAGGAGATCCTAGTTTGGACGTTAATCTCCTTGGGAAAGTAAACCCAGAATACCCCCCAAGAAGCTGTGCTTAAGTTGTTGGGGAAAGTCTTTATAATAATTTTTATAATACTTACTAGCTATGTGACCCTGGACCAGTTACTTGGCCATTGTCTTTCTTAGTTTACTCAGCTACAAAATAATTGTAATTATCAAATTAAGAATTTTATTGTAAATGGTATATTATAAATTAGACACACTTACCTCATAGGGCTGTTGTGAATATAAAATGAAATAATATTTGTAGATTGAATAGCACAGTGCCTGGTACTTCATAAGTGCTTAATATATGCTTGTCCATTTCTCTTCTCCATGAGTCTTCTCAGCTGGCTGGGCAGCTTGAATTTATCATGTAGAATGCATTCTACAAATGGAGCTTCCCAATTTGGCTCCTACTATTCCACTACTCAGTAAGTATACTTAATCATGGCTGTGACTCTTTGCCTAGGCACACATTAAATGGGACTTTCATCTTTCCAGCCAAAAATATATAACCCTGAATCATTCAAACATCCTATTATCTATGCCATTTCAGAAAATTCCTGCTCCCAGGTGGGCTTTCCATGCCACTATTTCCATTAAGTTATTTTAATGTACTAAACTAATACTTCTCTTATAAGGAGACAAAAACATTTTCTTACTATTATCCTATTATTATCTGAATCAATTCAATTTTAAAAAACCTGAAAAAATAGAAAATGGGATTCAAATGTTCTCTTAGTGTCTCTGTATGGAGAAACATTCTTGTGTGCATGTGTGTGTGTTTTAATATTTTTATTTTCCCTAGTTACATGTAAAACAATTTTTTACATTTGTTTTAAAAATTGTGAGTTCCAGATTCTTAGAGCAACATTCTTAACAAAGTCTAGCATACTAATCTCTAAATTGGTCCTAACTTTATTACTAATAATATGGGAGCAAGCCATCATGTTCAAACTAAGAAAACAATTCTATTAAACCACATAAAAGAAAAATCAAATGCCCAAATTATAAAGAACTTATGGATTTGATTCTTATCATGTTTGTTTGGAAATTCTCTTGGGGAACCTAATCTTTCCACTCTGTGTACCACTCCCATATTCCCATAAAAACTCATCCACACTCAAATACACACAGATTTAGAGCTTCAAAGATGGAAGACCCTCTACCATTTTTAAATTTATTGGGACAAAAGAAGTTGTCTCTCCTTTCCCCCATGCCTGGAAGTCTCCCTCTTCATCTCTGCTTCCTGGCTACCCTGGCTTTTTCCAAATCCAACTAAAACCCCACCTTCAGCTCCTTGAAAGGTAATATAATTTTAGGTAGTATTTTGGGTTTTTTGTTTTGTTTCACAAAATTCATTTACTCCTCTGAAGCTAGGCTGAGCTGTGCTTAAAAGCTAACTGCTTTAAAAAAAAAAAAAATTACCCTTCTGTGGAATATGTTTCCTGTATGGATTCCCATACCAAGATGACCCCTATCTTTTTACTCCTCTCTTTTTACTATTAGGAAACCCTCTTTTCCAGAGCTAAGATCCAGCAAGCAAGCTGTTCCCTGAGTTTGTCATAACAACAATCCCTTGGATAAATTCTGCAGCAACTAAATCTCAAAACTGATGGTCCTTATGCTCAGGCAAGCCCCAACAGGTCTAGACATGAAACCCTTCTACGAATGGACTTTTTGTCACTAGGCAATCTTGCCTCACTATTGTTGTTATGCCTTACTACTGTTGCTATCTTCTAGCCACAAAAATTTAGAGATACACACACACATCTAAATTTAGCCTCCATTCTCCTCCCAGAGGAGATCCCAATACATATATCTAGTTTCCCTCCTCCAACAGATTGAAGAAAACTTTTTGCTTATGAACAGCTAGCTCTTTGGTTTTATTTTGTTTTTATTTTACCTTACTTTTCAGTGTTAACTGTGGTTGTGATAACCTTGTAAGTGCTTTGGTATTTTCAGAGATAACAGCAATTATTAGAAAAGCCTCTGTGACTTTGGTCATTTGTTTTCAGAGTTAATATATCTATAAAACAGCTGAGCTTGTGGTTTGTCTGCTCTGCCAACTCTTTACCAAGAAACACTCCTTGTACCATCTAATTGCTGGGGATAGTTGTGGAAATTCTTGGGTCCTCATTTGAGGTTTGTACAGGTTTCTGGCTCTTTACATTTTTTGTTTTATCCTTTACCATTTAAGAGTTCACATCTTGACTAAAACTGAGTCTGTATCCCAATCTCCCCTTTGGATACCACTTGTACTGGCCAGATTCAGAATTTCAGGGAACAGAAGCAGAGCTTCAGGCTAAGCTGATTTACCTGCAGGATTTCTTGGTTAACATATACAGTGTCCCATTTAGAGTATCCCCAGTGTTCTATAATTCCAAAAGGTTAATCAAGGACATCATCCTTTCACATTTCTTCGGTGAGCTGTTTAGCTTATTCTCACTCTATTTTCTGGCTGTCATAAGGGTGACTTTTTAATTTAATTGGACACTGAGATACTTCCTTTGTAGTCTCTGTTCATTAATTAACTCTGAAGTTGGGAACCCCTGGAAAGTGCTGTTCAAGGCACTCTGTAGATCTAAAACTATAGGTCACTGAAGTGTTTACGTTCAGTAATCAATCAGCCATAAAACATAATTACTTCATAACCCGTTTATTGTGTTGGCATAAGAACAATAGTCACAAAATACCTCCTTTATAAATCTGTGGCTCACTCTCCCACTACTCATAGCATCCATGGGAAGAGTGGATACACTTAAGAGTTACCAAGTGGACAGCACAAGTCTAGAGATTAAGGCAATTTATACTGCACTTCTTAGAGATGAAGCATCCCTCCCTCACATCTTAAGACACATTCCTTTTGGGTGCTGGATGGGTCATTCCACTCCACTCCCTGAGCTTGATTCTGGGTGAGGTTTAGATATTCAGCCATTAAAATCTCTACCCTTTCAAGCTTTGTGCTGAATTAAAATCGAGGGTATTGTTATACACTTTCAGAAGGGGCCAGAACCCTTAAAAATAAAAAAAATAATGACAGCTAGCATTTATATAGTGCTTTCAAGTTTGCAAAGCACTTTACAAATATCATCTCATTTGATTTTTACAACAATTCTGGGAAGTGGGTGCTACTATTAGCCTCTTTTTACAGAAGAGGAAATGGGAGGGTGAAGTAGGATAAGTGATTTGCCTAGAATCACACGGCTATTGTCTGGAGCCAGATTTGAACTAAGATCTTGTGATTCCAGGTCCATTCTTCTATTTACTTTGCAACCTGTCTCCCTCAATTCAAGTTCTGCTTCTTCAGGGTCTCAGTCTTAAGGCCTACCATCTCCCAAATCTTGGAGTCCTGGCCCCCAAGTACCACCCTTTTTCACCCTCATAGACTACTACTTAAACTGCAACTGAACTCTCTACTCCACACTGTCATGCATTTCTGCTCTAAGATGCCTTTATCAGTGCTAAAGAATGGGAAGTAAGCCCTGACTTGCTGCATTCTGAAAAGTAAAAGGGAACAAACACTTTGTCTTAGCTCATTTTGCTAAGATAGACCATAAGGGGACACAGTTGATACTCTAATTCAATCTCTGGAAGTCTCTTACATTCCTTAATTGCCTTTATCCACTAGCCAGTGTCCTATAATTCCAAGAAGTTGATCAAGGACATCCTTCACACTTCTTTGTGAGCTGTTTAGGTAGTTCTCACTATTTTCTGGCTGTTATAGGGACAACTTTTTTATTTAATTATTGAGATACTTCTTTTGCAGTCTCTGCTCATTAATTATGTGCTGTCCCCAGTGAATCAGAAGGATTGAATATCTTTATGGAACTTTCCCACTAAGAGATAGCTCAACTCAAACAATACCACATTTCCAGAACTTGGAAGTCTCTAATGTAGTAAATTTGGGGATAAGATTATGCTTAAGGCACCAAGTCCTTTATAAATTAAACTTCTACCCAGAAGTTTTCTCTCCCTTCAGAGACTTCTTTACTAAAAAGAAATCTGGAACCAAGTATCTTCTCTCTAGTGAAAAGACCAGGATCTCTCTTCTCTTGAGCCCTCACCAACTCCACCCTTTATATTGGCACAGAGTATTAAGTAATTCATCTCTACTACCAACAAGGAGAACAGTACGAATGAGCTTTGAGTGTGGATTACATGTTTATTCCAATTCTGACTAGCTTTCTGGTAATTTGAGGAGATCCGGGCATTTCAAGTGCCTCCCCAGTCAATCAAAAGATTCTCAGCAAAGTTCATGTAGCACAATCCTTGAACTATCTAAAAAACTAAGTCTTTTATGAAGGTTCAGTAATGTACTAAACTAAAATCTGAAAGATGATATAGAGAAGTGATTTCAATTTGGATGCAATCATTTTTTTTTTTTTAAATCCAGGGAACAATGAAGGATTTCTAAACTCCTTATTCAAAGATCCTTTAACTTACTATTACATAACTTAAAGGTGCCTTTCAGCTCTAATGATCTATGTTTTATATTTTCTATGAGGAAAATCATATCATGATTTTACCTCTCTTTACTCCCTACTTTCCTTTGTACAAAGAAAAAGGAAGTATGAAAAAGAAAGGAGTGATATCTACATTAATATTGGGGATTGTAATTAACACACAACTAAAAGGGTTATTATAAGACTCCAATGAGATAATACATGTAAAGAACTTTTCAAATCTTAAAGTGCTATATTAATATTATTGCTATTTTTCTTCTTATTGTTGTTAAACTAAAATTCAGTCCCCCAAGTCCTTCTTTTTGTCCAGTCTAGATCCAGATCATTGGGTCTTACGATTGATTTGCTTTCCTTTCCTGTTTCTTCCCCATTTGACTATATTCCTGTCTCTGCCCCTACTTCCCTAAATAACATTAATGTATTTCTATATTATGTACTTTGTGTGTATAGTGTGAGAATTGTGGGAATTGAGTGAACTCGCACTGACTCCATCTTGTGGATCAATTCTCTATATAGCTCAGTGTCTTTCCTATTAGGTTATGGGTCTAGTACAATTTCTATCTTGTGAGAGAACTTTATTGCATTGTTTGAACCTAGCCCTACTTGTCTGGGAAGCTAGATCACCTCTACCTGCTGCTAAGAGACCCTTAACAGAGGTTTTGCTGGGGTTATAGGAAGTGAAGACTTGCACCCCTGGTATGAGGGCTTGCTTAGCCTGTTTCAGATCTTTCAGAGTGTCTACCTGTCAGTCAAATCTTACCTATGGCTCCAAGAAACTGTAGCATGATGATAAATGTGGAAATATTTTTAGAAGAATTACATGTTTAACATATAGTGTATTATTTGCTGTCTAGAGGAGGGGAAGGGAGAGGAAGAAAAATTTGGAACAGAAGGTTTTGCAAGAGTGAATGTTGAAAACTATCTTTGCATGTATTTTGAAAACAAAAAGCTATTATTAATTTTTAAATGGTCACACCCTATTAAAATCATCTTGGCAGATGGGCAAAACCAGGTTGAGGATAACCAACAAGAATCAAAACCATTCATGAGTTAGGGAAATGTCGACCCCAAGTGTGTGAATTGGAATGAGTAGATAAGAACAAGTTGTTCCTACAGACTTGAGGGTGACTGAAGCAGGTGTTGTGGAATTTGTTTGAGAATCAAATACACTAAGGTTATCCATGGCATCCCAGGCAATCATCAGCCATCTTGATTTTTATGTTACACCTGGACTTTGATGACTTGGAAGAGAGAGTATGGCTAAAGATTGTGCAACCCTGCTTCACTTAAATCCAATTCATTCATAAGTCAAGATATCACCCTGTGATAGCATTGGTCTTCTCCAAAAATGAGGGACCAGCCACAATAACAGGTTATACTGACCAAAAATCCCATCAGATCCAAAGACTGATGAAAGGAATTTTCTCACAATTATACATCTCAAGCAATCTAGTCTGAAAATGGGCCCTATACTGACCAATCATTAACTGCTTCCTTGTTCTTTTCATTGAATACAGATACTTGGGGAAGGAATAGGATACCTCTTTTTCTGATTTCAGGGAATTGTACTTATTCTCTCTGTCCTCTTAACTTGGAAAGTCCCTAAAGAAATCAATTACTTGTGACCCTGGGCAAGTCATTTAGCCCCAATTGCCTCGGCAAAAAAAAAAAAAAAATTTACCTGATCTTATCCTGGTTTGAATTCTGTTATTTTTAATGCATAAAAATCTCTGTCCACCCATATTCCAGGTCCAATGCCAAACTGATAAAGCTTGATCCCAATTTATTTTAAAATTGGCATGCATTGCTTAACAAATCAGTATGTTTATAAGTCTGAACTTTGGTTTCCTCAGGTGTTTCAGATTTCTCCCATCACAAAAATAAAGAACATAGAACATATGTATCTATTTAACCTTCTTTTGCCCACTTTAGAAGAATGAAGTTCATAAGATGCTTACTTCAATTTCTTCCTCTATATTTGCATATTATTCTGATATACTCCAATTTTAAGAAATGATAATTTCCTCCCTCTTTGTCCTCATTTCTTCCCTAATTTATTTTTTGCCTTCTTTTGTTTTCTCTTTTGAAGCCAAATAAAACAACAAAAATTCCAAACCCAGCTCCTCAATTTGTCAAGAGGTTTTTTGGTTTGGGGGGGGGGGGGGGTTGTTCCCTTCTTTGACTCTTGAAAACAGTGGGATTCTAAATGATAGTAATCTTTTCTCTACCTATTAGGATATAACTATTCAATACTATTCTACCCTTTCAAGTTTCTCTTATATATTTTCTTGCTAGGCTTCTTTTGGTTCTTTGTATTTTAAAATGTTTATTGCCTATGGGGCAGATGTGTGGAGATGTCGTTTAGCCTCCATAAACCTGAGTTTCTCATTTGTAGAATGGAATGGAGTAGATGGCCTCTTATATATTTTCTACCTCTAAATCAATAATTCTATTTAAGGGTTCATCTTTTCCCCTGCATTTTTTCAGGATTTTACCCTTGTTTGTAATCTTTCTTTTCCCTTTTACTATAATTAATCCAAGCTTTCTTTTCTTCCATAAAATTGGCATTTGATACTTTGTGGTTCTTTAGTACTTGAACTCTTTCTTTCTGGCTGTTTGATACATATTTTTTGACCTGGAAGCTCTGGAGTCTGACTCTCATATTTATGTTAAGTTTGGAGTTTCTTTTAGATTCTAGATTTATAGTTTCACTTTGCTTTCTGGTTCTAATGGTTCAGGACAGTTTTCTTTTATGATTTTCTGAAACATGGTATCCAGGGATTTGATTTGGCCATTTTGGGGCAGGGGAGGAGGGGAGGTGTCCAGTGATTCTTAAATTATCTTATATATTAGTTATGACCAACAACAACACCACCACACAAAGAAAGGGAAAAAGGGGAATCCAAGGGAAGAAAGAAGATACAGCATTACTGCCTTGGAGTATGTTGTGGAGGTAGGGGAGAGGGAGTAATAGGCACAGAGTATTTTTCCTGACATGCTATGTATTTTATTCAAAACTATTTCCTGAGAAGGTCTGGGTAGTTAAGCCCTGGTATATCAATGTATTTGCAAAGAATCTTGACTAGGACTAGGATAAGACCCTGCCTGTGAAAATATGAACATTTTGAGGGATCCTAGTTCCTGGAGCAGTTTAAATTCAGATTGCCATCTAATGTCTAGAATGTAGATTTCACTGAGTACCTGTTCCAGCCCCAACTGAAAGAAGATATAGAAGCTACCCACCCATCTAGCCATTCTTCTATTAGTGACATGAGGTGCACCTGTTCTGGTAAAAAAGAACTTCTGTACCTTATAATCTCGTCACCTCAAAAAACAAAAACACACCCTCTAAAATCACACAAAGACTGGTTTTTCCACCACACCCTCATTCATACTTTTTCTTTGATAGCATCCATCAAGATTTCCAGTATTTCCATTTCTTCATTCCATTACCTTTGTTCAGGTTTCACTTCTCTCCCTTAAGGGCTATTTCAAAGAATTACAGAATCTGAGTTAGAGAGATCCACAGGCCATTTAGTCTAACCTGTATTCCACCAATGATCTTTGCTAAAACATCTCTTACGTGGCCACCAAGTCAAAGAAATCTTTCTTTGACCAAGAGAGGGAACTCACTAACTCCTGAGGCAACCTGGTCCACTTTTGGAAATTTTTTATTAGTAGAGTGTACCTGAACCTGTATTTCTTCCATTGCAAAATGGGGATACCACTTACCTCATAGGATTGTTTAAAGGAATAAATGAGTTATTCCTTTGTAGAAAAAGTGCTTTGTAAACTTTAAAGAACTCCATGTTGATGTGATTATAATCTCCAAATTGTCTTGCATCAGGAATACTGTATCTTAGTTTATACTTTGACTCCAAGTTGTCTTTAAAATGTTGCATCTTTTAAATCATCTTAGTTTCTATCTTGGCTCCAAATTATTTTGTTTTAGGAATACTGTATCTTTAGCTTCAAAAAGTATGCTGGCTGTATTGACTTAGTTCATGGTTAGGCTAGTAGCTCAGAAAGGATTTTGCAACTCCAACTAAACTCTAAGCTGTAAAATTAGCACATCAGAGGCACCCTAAAAGTTATTAAGTCTATTAGCATATCAGTGGTTTCTGGAAACTAGTGAGTCTAAGCCATAAAATTAGCACATCAGGGGCACCCTAAAAGTTAATAAGTCTATTAGCATATCAGTGGTTTCTGGAAACCAGTAAGTCTAAGCCATAAAATTAACATCCTAAAACTAAAGTTTAACAGTATGAAATGGCCTAATCTAAAATCCTCAACTCGACCTCTGTAAAATTTTTCCCCCCCACTTCTTTGCTAACTCCCTTTTGGAATTTAGTCTGCCAGTCAACGGCACAATAATAAGATCTTTGTCTCTATTTGGAGATCGTCTAAGTCTACAAATTAATATTTTGAGACACCTAGTGACACCAATCTGGAACCCCAATGTTTTGGGGGGGAGTTCAGTGCTTCTGCACCACAACAATGTAACTGTAAGGTATCATCATATGGAGGGGGGGGTAGAGTTTGGAAGTGAGTTTTTCAATACTATATGATGACCAGTTCTGATGGACCAGGCCATCCTCAGCAACGAGATCAACCAAATCATTTCCAAGGGAGCAGTAATGAACTGAACCAGCTATGCCCAGAAAAAGAACTCTGGGAGATGACTAAAAACCATTACATTGAATTCCCAATCCCTATATTTATGCACACATGCATTTTTGATTTCCTTCACAAGCTAATTGTACAATATTTCAGAGTCTGATTCTTTTTGTACAGCAAAATAACGTTTTGGTCATGTATACTTATTGTGTATCTAATTTATATTTTAATATATTTAACATCTACTGGTCATCCTGCCATCTAGGGGAGGGGATGGGGGGGTAAAAGGTGAAAAATTGGAACAAGAGGTTTGGCAATTGTTAATGCTGTAAAGTTACCCATGCATATATCCTGTAAATAAAAGGCTATTAAATAAAAAATAAAAAATAAAAAGGAAGTGAGTTTTTGTTTTGTTTTTTTTTACCTCCAGCTAAAACTTGTCTCTGAAACTTTCATCCATGGCTCCCAGCTCTGCTGGATCCAGTGATTATAACCTTCTGGCTTTTCTATGAAGACAACCCATCTCTCAGCTGTAGGCCCCCAATGCCTGGAGGTTCTCCTTCCTCAATTCTGCCTAACATCTGATCTTTTACAGGAAGGATCTCCCAATCCCTCTAATTTCTAGTGCCTTCCCTCTGTTAATTACTTCCTGTTTATCCTGTATATAACTTGATTTGTCTCCCTCTTTAGATTGTAACCTCCTTGAGGACAAGAGCTGTCTTTTTGTATAGTTCCTGGAACATAGTAAGTGCTTAATAATTAATTGATGATTGAATGTGATCTCCAAGGACAACAAAACAATTCCAATCATTGCTCCACCTGACAACTCTTAAAATACTTAAAAACACCTGAACTCAAACAATCCTACTCCTAATCCATTCTTCTACCCCTTTTTCTAAAAATATTTCCATATTTATCATGCCATGCAAGAAAAACCAAAGGGATGAAAAACATAAAAAAAAAAAAAATGGTGAAAATACTATGCTTTGATTCACATTCGGTTTCCATAGTTCTCTGCCTTTTGCATGTCTTGATCTAGACCAGGGCTTCTTAAGACTTTTCCCATTCATGACCCTTTTCTACCTGAAAATTTTTTACATGACCCCAGTATATAAACATTTTCTGATAATAAATCACAATTTCACAATTTTTACATTTAAATCAGTTTAATTAGCTGGGTTATAAACAACTCAAAATCAACATGATTGTAATGCCGGAGAAACTGAGGCAAGGGAGAGATTTCCTGGGACCAAATGGATCCATGGTTTGGTCCCAGGGCTGAATGAGACTATCATCTCCAAGAATCCAGCAAACAATGAGTCCTCAATGACATATATATTTTGGCTCAGACACAGGGAATAGACTGAGGCAGGGGTGGAGTCAAGAGTACTGAGAGCTGGAAGGGACTATCAATCTGGTTCTGACAGGATGGGGGAGGCATGGGGGAATATCTGATAAATTGAGATTACAGAATGGGAGAGGCACCCAACATTCTGATGCCTTAGAAAGGAGGTCTTTCTCCTTATCTGGATCATCATGATTAGGAGGGAGGGGTGGTGTTGCAGGATTTATCAGAACAATTAGGAACTGAGGCAGAACAATTCAGGGAAACTGAGGCAGGATAATTGATGCGGGAAAGATTCCAATCTTTGATTCCCAACCCCCCTAGCTAATGTAAATTACCCTTTGACTCACAAATCCTGGTCCCTTTGAATTCCAATAGAAGGTCCCGACCTGTCCCAGCCCCACCCGGATCTGAGCCAACTCTGGGGCTACACCCCAAAGCCCCTCAAGCTAAGTCTCCGACTTAAAAGGACCACACTGGGAACCCCTCTTTGCAGAGATTCCAAACATGGTCGCCATGTGAGGACCCTCTGTCCACTGGACCCTCTGTCCAGTGCCCTCCTTATCTCTACCTTCACCTATCTCCTACTTCTAAACTAAGTAATAAACCTCTTTTATTAATCTAGCTCTCTGGGCCAATAAATGCTTTTATTGGGAATCCGCGCCGCTACTAGACATCATATACCACCATATCCTTGCGCCGAATCTAAGGGGGTTGCAGGGGAACTCTGTTTGACTCCCTGTACCCCAAACCTGCCACTAGACCTTAACTAAACCCTAATTTCATTTAGGTACCCCAAATGTAGACCTCAACATTCGGTTCCTAACCTCAACATAATTAGGGAAACAGTCAGGATAATAAAAAAGAACTGTGACACAGCAATGATAAAAATGAATTTTCTTTCACTTCCTTCTTCCAAACTTCCCTGTTATTGATGAGGGTATTTCCAACCTCCTATTTACCAAGACTCAGAATTTCCTCAACTCCACATCTAATTAGGGTGTATGAAGTATATAAGTAGAATTACCATCTCTGGTCTAAGTGCATTCCAAGCCCTTTTCGGGGATGCTCATCCTTTACCCAGCTTTCACCTAAAGAAGCTGGAGCATGAACAATGGCCATCCTTCACTCTAGTACAGTCTCAGCAAACTATGTTAAGGATAACTGACAGACCTCAGATCTTTTGGTGTCTATCCCAAGCATGTGAAGACTTCCCCCAGGTGGAATGGGCAGATGAGAACAATTTGCTCCTACAGCTATCAAAGTGGCTGAAGCAGGTGCTATGGAGCACTTAAGAGCTTGCTCAGGAATAAGACAGGGTCATCTACTGCATTCCAGGCTATCACCAACCTTCTCAATTTTTGCCTTACCACTGGACTTTGATGACCCAGGAGGAGAGAGTAAGACTGACAACTTTGTGCAACTCTGCCTTACTTAAATCCAATTCATGCACAATATCACCCATGTCTCTTCAGGTATACCCCCATTTTTCCATTCATCCAGTGGCCAACCTGATGCAGGCCCTTATCCCTTCTTGCCTGGACTTGGACCTGAAATTTTTCCAAAGGAGGAAAAATTCCTTTGGACCCCTCTTCTAATTAGTTTGATTTATTACATAAAGCATATAGGGATATATAGGTTCTCAAACTTTTATATTCATTATTTGTTTGCCACTTGCACAACCACAAGAATACTGACAAAGATATCTCCATCCTATTTTACTAGAATTCCACATCCAAATCCAACTTAAGTGGGATGCCTTAATGCAGGGGTCCTCAAACTTTTTAAATAGGGGGCCAGTTCACTGTCCCTCAGACTGTTGGAGGGCCAGGCTATAGTAAAAACAAAAATTTTGTTTTGTGGGCCTTTAAATAAAGAAACTTCATAGTCCTAGGTGAGGGGGATAATCGTCCTCAGCTGCTGCATCTGGCCCACCGGCCATAGTTTGAGGACCCCTGCCTTAATGCTTCAGAAAGCCCAATTTTATTTTTATACCTCCAGACCTCTCTCTTCCAACATGAGCAAGTGACCATCTTATGACCCCTTAGTGGAGATGCCCTTACTTTGCCCAACCTGTGATTCCCCTGCTGATATTTTTGACCCTCAAGAGCAAGCACAAGGAAATTCTGTATTTTACTTTGCCCTTTTCATAATTGGAAACCCTGTGAAAACAAGGTGCTGGCAGAAATCATGAGGAACATTTGAGGTCCACTTTATGAGAGGGGATTATGGAGATCCTTTAATAAAATGTCATTGGCTCAGAGCTCTGTCTCCGTCTCTTATTGTAGGTGGACAATTTTAATCCCCACAATTGCAAAAACCTACTGGTTGGTCTCCCTTCGAGTCTTTTCTTACTTTTCCACTCAGCTGGTAGTGATTTTCCTTAATACCCAAGTTTTACCATATCATCCCCTTTCTCAATATACTCCAATGGCTAAGTCTTCTAAGAAAATATTAAATCATTGCTTGGTTTTTAAAGTCCTTCACTTTTCCCCCTCCACTTTTCCAGTCTTCTTACATTTTATTCTTCCCTATCATCCCACAAACTCCAATCCAGTAACATTTACCTTTTTCTTAAAACAGTCCAAATTGTGAAATTTGTTGTTGCCCAAACTATGTATTTTTTTTTCCACCTCCTGGCTTTTTAGGTTCCCACTAAAAATCTCAACTTGTGAAAAATCTTTTCCCAATCAATCACCCTTAATGATCATTGTTTGTTGAAGAGGACCATGTTATCATAAAAGCAATGCCATGACTTGCAAGTGAATTTGATTTAAATAAGAGTCATGTAAAGCAACCAGTCTCACATCCGGGTCCAGAGGCAAGCTATAGAGCAGGATGACTGGAGATGGCCCTGGATGCAGTGGAAGGCCTTGACCTTTTTAAGTTAAGGTCTTTCCCAGGTCCTATTAATGCTAGGCCTTCCCTCTACGATTATCTATTTCCTTTATTATGTATGCATCTTTATATATTTATACCTACCTCATTACAGCATGGAGTTATTTGGGTTTATTTTTTTAACTTATCTTTGTATCCCAAGTACTCAGCACATTACCGAGCACATAGGCCCTTAATGAAAGCTTATCAATTTGCCTATTTTTTCTAGTATTCTTTACTCCCCTCCATGTATTTTTCAATTCAGTAACACTGGTCTTCTTGCTGTTCCTTACATGCTTCTCAATACCATGCCTGTTCACTAGTTCATGCCTAGAAACCTCTCCCTATTCAACTCTGCCTCTGAATTTCCCTGAAGACTCAGCTTAAATCTTTGCTTCTAGTATCTTCTCTGTAAAATTACCTCCCATTTGCAAACACCATGTTGTATGAACACCCTGCGTCACCTCCCCACTAGCACAGAGACTGGAAATTGTGTTTTTGCCTTTCTATGCATCCCAGTGCTTAGCACAATTCCTGGCACTTAACTGTTGCTTGCTAAGACTTCTGAAATGTAGCATCTGCTAACAAAGGCAGTCTATTTCTAGACACAATGTGACCAGGACAGGACCTAATGGCAAAATTAGCCCCTCTATAAACATGTACACTATGCCATAAAATACTTTAATACATTTGGGTCCCTCACCTCACTGTCCTACATAGCACAGTGGAGAGAGCACTAGACATAGAACCAGGAAGACCTACATTCAAATCCTGCTTCTTACCCTTTTTAGCTGTGGGTCTTCAGGGAAGTCACTCCACCAATTTCCTCAACTTTAAAATGGGAATGATAGCACCTACCAGCTGCCAGGGTGGTCGTGAGGATCAAATGAGTTATTTTGTAAAGTGCTTGCAAACCTGAAAATGTCACGAATCATTATTCCTACCCTGGGAGTGTGTACTACAGCCTGGGTTACCCCCACAATCTATCCACCTCCACTGAAAGTGCTTTGTGTTGGAGGATCATACTGTCCAATCTCCCGAAGCTGCTCTGCAAACCGCCTGAGCATCTCTCCTCGACTCCGTCCCATTCCCCACAACAGCAGGTTCTTGGAACAATGGAGGCAGGGGATGCCAGCAACCTGCACTGGTCGGCCCCAGCCTCCGCTTGTTCCTTCAGGGCGCAAGGCCTTAACTTTGTCAAAGCCAACCCTTCATTTCAACTCCTCCACTCTCCCTTCTATTTTCTTCCCCTCCCCATTTATTTATTTAGAGCATTTCCCCGGTTCCCCTTTGTTAAGTTTTTGAGTTCCAATTCTCTCTCCCCGCCCTTCCCCATCCACTAGAAAGGCAAGCAATATTGTACATGTGAAGTCATGTCAAACTGGGGGTGGGGGGTGGGTAGGATAAAACTAGATCTACTTCCCTTTGGAGAGGAGGGGGAGACAAAGAAACATGCACAAACACAGACATGTTATAAAAAAAGAAAACTCAATCTTTACTCTGGGGCCTGGGCCAACACACAAAGCTTTCCATGCATTTAACTGCTGGAGACAATGCTCCTATCCCTAGAGGTTCCCAACCCCAGGCCCAGATCAGGAGCACAGCCCTGCTTGGGGACTGGGATAGACAAGTCAGCTTAAAGGGATGCCCACTGACTGCAGGGCCTCCACGGCCCAGCCTGGGCAGCGCCCCACATCTCCATACATGGTCTTCATGAAGTCCCGAACAAAGTCTGGGAAGCGGTGTTCCACAATGCTGGTCCGGATAGCATCCATCAGCCGCAGCTGGTGGGTGAGGGTTTGTGGGGGGAGGGGGAGTGTGTGTATGTTTATGTATGTGTTGTGAGGGTTTATATGGATGTGTGTGTGTGTGTGTGTGTGTGTGTGTGTGTGGTATGTGTGTTGGGGAGGGGGAAACAGAAAACAGAGACTCAGTCATGGCCCCCCAAATAGCACCTAGCCCATACCTGGGGAGAGCCGAAGGATATGGGTTCCAATGTCACTTCTGAAAGCATACTACCTGTGTGACTTTGGACAAGCACTTAGCTTCAGCTGTTTCATCTATAAAATGGGAAGGTAGAACCAAAATGGGCCCTAGGATCTACGAGCCGTGAACCACAGCCCTGTCCCTTGGCCCATGAGGATGCTGCACTTCAGAGACAGGAGCCTGCCTGGGTTCACCTGACCAGAATTCAAATGCAACTCTCCTTGTCTCCTCCAAGCACTCTCTGCATCCCCCCCCTCTAGAAAGGGTTCTCATTTCTGAACCATAGCCAGGGTAGGGCTTCATCTTTCTGAGCTTCGCTTTCCTCATCTGTAAATGGGTATAACAATCTTTGCCCTTCCTAGCACACAATATTCTTAGGAGAAAGGTATCTTGGTAACCTTAAAGTTCTACAGAACAATGAGTTCTAATTCAGTCACATAGGTTCTTCAGGCGTCAGGGCCCCAAATGTAAAATAAGGCAGGTGGGCCTCCAAGCTCCCTTCCAGTTCCAAATGCTCTGACCTTATGACTGCCCCTTCCTAACCACACTCCCAGAGATTCCCCAGGTGTGTGACTTTGGATAAATCCTTGTTCCTCTCTGGGCCTCACTAGAAAATGAGGGGGTTTAGACCAGATGATGCCCGAGGTCCCTTCTCCTATGGAGCTGAAAACCTATGACCTGAAACATCAGCACCCAAGAGGCCCCATACCTGGTAGGCGATGTTGTGCACAGTGACATGATGCAAGGCAGCTGTATTGTTGCTATGCAGTAAAACATGGAGGAAGGCCCTTGTGTGCCTATAGGGCAGAAAGCGGGTGTCAGCACCGGCCCAGAGGCGCTTCCCCCACCCTGTTCCCTGGGTACAAGATACCTCTGACAGGTGGGGCACATACACGCCTCATCAATGGGTCGGAAATCCTTTGCAAATTGCTTTTTCTTCAGCTGGAGGTTTCCCGTGGGGACAAGGGCAGACCCAAAGCGCTAGAGGGAGGGGAAAAAAAGGGAACTGCTCTTGGCCCTGAACACCCCCACCAAGCCATGTCTGATCCAGGTCAGCCCCCCCACCAGGTCTTACCGCTGTGCGTGTGGGGAAGACACAGTCAAACATGTCACAGCCCAGGGCAACGCAGACCACCAAGTCGGTAGCGTAGCTGTCAGGAGGGAGCAGTGGGAAGAAAAGAGGCATCAGACTGAAGCTACCCAGCCCTGGATATGCCGCCCTCCCTGCTGCCGTTCCCAGATATCCTGCTCTGGATCTGGTCCTCCACACACACAAGGGGAGAAGAGACTCCAGCTCCCAATCCTCCCCCGGCTCTGAGAGGGGGGTGGGACCACATCCCTCTGCCAGACAAGGCTTTGGTTCTTACCCAACACCCATAAGGTAGCGCGGCTTCTCCCGAGGCAGGTGGTCTGTGCTCAGGGTCACCATCTTCCAGAACTGCTCCTTACTCTCGCCCCCACTCAATCCCCCGATGGCAAAGCCTGGAACGTCCCTCTTGGTCATCTCTGAGAAAGGACCGAGTCACAGAACCGTCAGTGCCCTTCAAAAGGCAGCAGGTGGAACCCCTGCATGGTCCCATTCCCCCCAACCGTCCTTGGGAAACACGAGCTTTGTGGACTGAGAAAGGAGCTTTCATCCTCCATACTTTCCCTCCCCATCCTCCTGGGGCACTCACCTTCAAGGCATTTGCTCCGTAAAACAGGATCCAGCCCACCCTGAATGATGGCAAATAGGTTTTGTTGGTCAGGCCGTCGGTTGGCTGAGATACACCGGTCTAGCCAGCGGATGGACCTGCAATGGTTACTGATTATAGCCTCCTCAGCCTTGAGGGGCCCTGGACAGATGATCAGAATCTTCTGTAGGGCACAAGTCAAGTCTCTGCTTCTAGTTAGTCAATAAACACGCATCAACTATGTGGAATAATCCACAAGCATTTATTAAGTGCAGAGGCTACAAAGACAAATGCAAAAATAGTCCCTGTCCTCGAAGAACTTATGTTCTAATTAGACACCTAATAATAGGTGTCTAATAGACACCTGTTGTGGTTGTGGTTCGCCCTACATTCTTTTTTTTTTTTTTTTTTTTTTAATAGCCTTTTATTTACAGGATATATGCATGGGTAACTTTACAGCATTAACAATTGCCAAACCTCTTGTTCCAATTTTTCACCTCTTACCCCCCCACCCCCTCCCCTAGATGGCAGGATGACCAGTAGATGTTAAATATATTAAAATATAAATTAGATACACAATAAGTATACATGACCAAACCGTTATTTTGCTGTACAAAAAGAATCAGACTCTGAAATATTGTACAATTAGCTTGTGAAGGAAATCAAAAATGCAGGTGTGCATAAATATAGGGATTGTCGCCCTACATTCTTGAAGAAGCCCCATGACATCAGGGAGGTGATGCCATAAGATGAAAGTGGATTTGATTTGAGTGAAGAAGGGCTGTGCAGGGTCACCAGCCTCAAACTCCAGAGCTCCTCTGGAGCCAGTAGCAAGATGAGGACTTAGAGTTGACCTTAGATGCAATGAGAGACCTTGGCCTTTTTTAGCTAAACTCTAAGAAGTCTCAGTTTGACAGAGGCAATGCACAATCTCTGTTCCTCTCTGGGCCTCAGTTTTAATAGCAATAACAATTGAGGCAAAAAATGGCCTTTTCTACCAGTCCAAAAAAAAAAAAGTATATATATATATAAAATCTGGGAGAGGAAAGCTTTCAGGGTTTCTGGCCAAAATAGAAATAAAATTGTAAAGAATATGTAAAGAAGCAAGTATATCCATGATACATACAAAAAGAATACAAGGTAGCTTTGGGAGGGAAATCCCTAACACCTAGAGGGACCAGGCAAATGTTTCATGAAGAAAGATTCACTTGAGATGAATCCTGAAAGAAACCAAGGATTCCAAGGAGTGAGAGTGAGAAAGGAAACCATCCCAAACATGGGAACAACCGGAGCAAAACCATCAATTCCAAGAGATGGAGCATCACGTGTGAGCAACAGCAAGGATACCAGTATATTGAGACCATAAAATGTACACTGAGAAAAAAAGTGTAAGAATTCCAGAAAAGGAGGAGGTAGAGGCCAGCTTGTGAAGGTCATCTTTAAATGCCAGAAAAAGATGGTTACAGAAGGCCATCTTTAAATGCCAGAAAAAGATTGTTACAGAGTTGAAAGGAAGAGGGAAAGAGTCAGATCCGCCTCTGGAAAGTCACTTTGACAAATGAACAGAGGATGGAATTGCAGAAGGGGAAAATCTTAAGGGAGACCAGTTTGGGAGACACTGTTGATAGAAAAGAGATAATAAAGCCTGAATTGGGGTGACACCTAAGACTTGAAGAGACAATGTGGTGGATGTGTTGATTGAAACAGACTGGATGTGTCGGGTGAAGAAGAAATCAAGAAAAACCAAATTTGCAAACTGAAGGAAATGGAAAAAGAGTAGTGATCTTGGCAGAGATCAGGATGTTCAAAAGAGGGGCAGGTCTGGGAAGAACAGTGATTTCTATTTTGGACATATTGAGGTTGAGATGCTTTCATAACATCTAAAGAATGAACAGGTGGTTCATGACATGGGCCTATAGCTCAGGGGAGAGACTAGTGCTAAATATGTCTACCTGGAACCTCGCAGATGGTTCATGACATGGGACTATAGCTCAGGGGAGAGCCTAGTGCTGGATATGTCAACCTGGAACCAAATGAGAGTGTACAGAACCAAGGAGAAAGCATCAGAAGATTCCCACAGTCAGCAGTGACTGAGAAGGAGCTATCTGATGGAGAAGAGTAGAATCAGGATAGCACCTTCAGGAAAGCTCTGAGAGGTAAATGTGGTGTTGGATAACAAAAAGAATTCACATTTTTGTTGTCCATGAGGGTTTACAAACTTATCCTAGAGCCTTTCTTCTCTGTATCTGTTCAACATGCCCTTCCACATGAAGTTTTTTTTTTTTTTTATTTCAGCTGCTAACATTGAGCACCATGACCACAAAAAAAATTAAGCATATTAACTTCCACATGTGTTAGGCACTGGAGATAACAAGAAAAAAAAATTAAAACAGTTCCTGACTTCAAGTTGCATTTTACCAAGGGAGACAACATGAACAGAGTATATAAAAAATAAATATAAGGTGAATTTTTCCTGTCCTCCAACAAAGAGGTCAGTCATCTCCTTCCCAAAGATGACCCCTTTACTTCCAATCTTGTCCTATTTCTCTTAAGAAATCACCCTTTCAATCAGTCCCTCTCAGTTTTAATGAGTTCTTAGTTGCTAGTACCATGGCTACAAATGTGCTCATGTCTCCCCCATCTTTTAAGAAATTTTACTAGCAAGAACAAAAAGGCCAGAAAGCAGCACAGATAATCTGGGCAGCTTTAAAAACTACAGGCTGAATTCATGATGTACTTAGGAAAACAAGCTACATAATAGAGATCTGCAGTTCTACCTATAATCAATCCCCTTTTATATCCTGTTATTTGGTGTTAAACTCAGAATAAACATTTAAAGATGAGAGAATTTTAAAGCTTTCCTTAAAGCCAGCCATCCTTTCAAGCTTGTTATCTATATTTCTTATTTTCCATAGTCAAAGTCAGGCAGGCCACCAGATCCATGGTAAAACTGATAAAGCCTTTTCTCCATCCTCATCCTCCTTGATCTTTATGTCTCTCCTTAATTTTTCACTTCTTTCATTCCTCCCTCCTTCCTGAATAATCTCTCTCCTCCATTGGCTTATGGAATCTAGTTAGTACTCCTCACTATCCTTTGATAGCTAAATATCCTCTACATATAGCTGGCTCCCAAAATTCCATCCTGGACTCTCTTGTCTCTCTTTTGTTATTCATTCTTAAAGGTTCGATCATCTTTAATCAAGTGAGCCCCAAATCTACACTGTCAATACTCATCACTATCCCAACTCCAGTCCCATCTAGTCAGTTGCCCTCTTGACATGTCTTAGATATGCCATCAGCATCTAAAATTCAAACTCATTTATCTTATCTCCCCTACTCTCACAAATTTTCTTGTTTCTGTTAAGATTATCTAAGTTCAAAATTTCAAAATTATCCTTGGCGCCTCCCTCTTCCTTACTCTTTAATATCCAAACAATTACCAACTCTTCTCAATGCTTATTTCACATCTCTCACAGCTTTCCTGTCCTATGTATTCACAGATTCTCTAATAATCATTCATACTGGTATCATCTCTTACTCTATAATAACCTCCCAATTGGTCAGCTGATCCCAGGCTCTTCCCTGATTTATCCATTCTCCACATTGGTGCCATAATTATTTTCCTAAAAGTATTCCATGCCATTCCCCTGCTCAAAAAGCTTTAGTGGGAATCCTGGGCTGGACCCAGAGACAAGAAAGGCCTAAATTCAAATTCAACTTCAAATACTGCTGGATGGTGGAAGGAAGGATGGGAAAGAGGAAGGAAAGAAGGGAGGGAGGGAGCAGGGAGGTAGGAAAGAAAAGAGGAAGGGAAGGAGGGAATAAAGAAGGGAAGAAGGAGAAAAAGAAGAGAGATGGGGAGGAAGGGAGAAAAGTAGGGAGGCAAGAAAGAAGAACGGAGAGAAGGGAGGGAGGAGAGAAGGGAGGGAGGAGAGAAGGGAAAGAAGGAAGAAGGAATGAAGGAAGAAGGAAAAGGAAAGGAGGGAGAATGGAAAGAAGGGAAGAAAGGAAAAGAAGGAAAGGAAGGAAGCAAGCAAGAAGGAAGGAAGGAATTCCCAGTGAGGCGATTCCTTCTACTAATACAGATCAACCTTTTTTTGTTTAATTTTCAAAAGCTGCTACTGCATTAGAGAGATGCATGGAAAAAATTTTATGAAAGGACCACAAAGGAAAAGTATCCTCTGAGCTTAGGAATTTTAAAATTTATCAGTCAACAAGCACTTATTTTGTGTTTAATATATGCTAGGCCCCAGGGAGGCATGAACAAAAATGCAACAGACCCAGCCCTCAAATAACATGTAATTTGGGGGGGCAACAAAATATACATCTTTAAGTATATGCATGAATTATGAAAAATTAATACAAGGCAGTTTTGAGAAGGAAGTCTTCAAGGATTTAGAGTCTTGAGGGCCCTAGAGATGATCTAGTTCAAGCTGTCATGTTATAGCAGAGGAAAGCAAATTTTAAAGAAGTGAGGGAATTTGCTCACAGTCACACAGGCAATTGAGTTATCCCCAGCTTGGGTCCCTCCTGACCTGTGCATGGCTTCCTCCACCCGAGAGCCGGTCAGAGTACTGCTGACCACATCATCCAGCTGCATCATGATGTCTGAACCTGAAGAGGAAGGAAAGTCAGAGAATCTCTACTTGAAAAGACAGTGTCGAGGAGGAAGGGAGTCAGGACAACCCTCTTCTTAGAACCTGGTGAGATCTAGAAATCAGCCTTCCCCACTGAAGCAAGAAGGGGGAAAAACAAATAAGCCTGCTTTCTAATAATACTTTCTCCAATCCCTGCTCTTCCCACAAAGTGATTTTTATCTTTCTCAAATTTTCCTAGGATACTTTGTCAGTATTTTCCACTCCACTTTGTATCATATGTATCTTTTTTTTTTTTTAAACATATCTTATCTCCCAGGAAATTCCTAGAGAGCAGATTGTATCCCTTTTGTTTTTTTGGTTTTTTTTGTCCTTATGTTCCTGGAGTCCCTGTGATTAATAAATTTTTTTAATATCTTACATATAAATACCTTACATTTATACTGGAGGCAGGGGATGAGGAGGAAAAATAAGCCTTTATGGAGTACCCACTATGTGCCAGGCATATATCATCCCATTTGTTCCTCACAACAACCCTTCCAGATAGGTGCTATTATTATCCCCATTATACAGTTGAGGCAGATGAGAAAAACACAGGTGACTTACGTGTCTGACCTCAGGTTTGTACTAAGTTCTTGCTAACTCCAGGACCACTGCTCTGTACATTGCCACCTAGCTGCCATCTAGTTTGAAAACTTACAAAGCACTTCACTTGAAAGGGCCCATTATGTAAATAAAGAAGTGTGCTCTCCACTTTACTTATCAGCTAACCAGAGAGATGGGCAAATGGCTTGACCCCAGTCACATGGCTAGAAAATGTCAAAGCTGAGATCAGACCTGGAGTATTGTATTTTTCCCATTACAAACCACCTCCTCCATCCCACCCTCATCCCCACCCTATCTCAGCTTCCTGAGAAGAAAAGCCAGCAGCCCCAGCCTCTAGCTCCTCTTCACCAGCCAGGGCTCACCCAGAGCATTCTGAATCTCCACAGACTTCTCTGGGCTCAGCAGGATCTCGGCACCATCATATGGGGAATGGAATCGCACTCCTTCCTCTGTCACTTCGGACAGAGCCAGCAGAGACACCATTTGGAAGCCACCACTGTCCTGTGAATGATACTCCCTATTGACCTCAGGTCCTCAATAAGGATCTGCCACTCTCCCATTGAGAAGATAAGTTGACAAATTTAGAGCTGTAAGTAATCTTGGAAATTATCAAAGCCACTCCCTTCATTTTACAAGTGGAGAAACTGAGCAACAGAAAGGTGATTTGCCGAAAGTTATCTAACCACCTATCCAGAACTCTTTCCATCTCACCATGCTCAGTCTCTGGAATACTAGTAATAACAACAGTTCATATTTCTAGAGTACTTTAAGGTTTACAAAAAACTTTCTCCAAGAAAACCTAGGAAGGAAGATAATTCAAAGATAATTTTTCTTGTTTTATATTAGAAAATGAGCCTTTCCTGGAGAGACTTTTTTTTTTTTAAATTTAATAGCCTTTTATTTACAGGATATATGCATGGGTAACTTTACAGCATTAACAATTGCCAAACCTCTTGTTCCAATTTTTCACCTCTTACCCCCCCCCCCTCCAGATGACAGGATGACCAGTAGATGTTAAATACATTAAAATATAAATTAGATACACAATAAGTATACATGACCAAACCGTTATTTTGCTGTACAAAAAGAATCAGACTCTGAAATATTGTACAATTAGCTTGTGAAGGAAATCAAAAATGCAGGTGGGCCTAAATATAGGGATTGGGAATTCAATGTAATGGTTTTTAGTCATCTCCCAGAGTTCTTTTTCTGGGCATAGCTGGTTCAGTTCATTACTATTCCATTGGAAATGATTTGGTTGATCTTGTTGCTGAGGATGGCCAGGTCCATCAGAACTGGTCATCATATAGTATTGTTGTTGAAGTATATAATGATCTCCTGGTCCTGCTCATTTCACTCAGCATCAGTTCGTGTAAGTCTCCTGGAGAGACTTAAACAAGCAGGGCCAAGAGACATTATCTACTTCAACAATAATATTATACGATGACCAGTTCTGATGGACCTGGCCATCCTCAGCAACGAGGTCAACCAAATCATTTCCAGTGGAGCAGTAATGAACTGAACCAGCTACTCCCAGAGAAAGAACTCTGGGAGATGACTAAAAACCATTACATTGAATTCCCAATCCCTATATTTATGCCTATCACTGCATTTTCTGATTTCTTAGTAATTGCATATGGTAGAGTGACTGAATTGACTATTTGTACAGTGCTAAAATAACTATGATCATGTAACTATGTGTATAATTAAGTATTTAAATATTAAATAGCTTTAAGGTCATCTACCATCGAGGAGTAGGGCAGCAAGAGGTAATTAATTGAGACTAAGGCTTTCAATGTTATGCCTGAAAGTACCTGCACAGACATCCAGAAACCACAAAAGGCTATTAAATAAATAAATTAAAAATGAGCCTTTAAGAGGCTCAAACAAGGAGCTAGGAGCCCAGCCAGGGTTCCTCATTCTAAGTTTGGGGCCCTTAATGTTCTCGGTCAACAAGTCCTGCCACAAGACATCCAGACCCACTTGAGGAGGTTTGCCGTTCCACGTTCAATAAGCCAATGCAGCCCCCTGCCTTCTGTATGAGCTAGGACCAAACTGGAGAAAGATTAGTCACTTAAGCAATTTGAGAGACCAGGGGATTGACATCATAAAGAGCCACTAGTTCATCACAGGAAATAGAAAGATGACAAAGGCTCAGCCAGACTTGAGGCGAATTGCGCCTCAAGCTTCCAGCTCTTCGACCAATTATGCTTCTTCCGAAGTGTCGCTTCTCCGTTCCCATCTGATGAAGTGAGACCCAAACTAGGGAAGCATACTGTAGCATTTAGAGTCCGAAAGCGGTGATCTTGAACAGTCCAACTCTTTGAGTCCCATCATCAGAGCTCCAATACCTAGAGAATGTGCCCAAAGGTCAGATTCAAACCGGAGCCGACAAGGGCTAAGTGATGACCGCCTTCCGACCACATTTGATGCTCTTCGGAGTGATTTCAGCTATTTCTCCACAACGTTCACTTTACACACTACGAGGAAACTAGGCAGAAGCACAGGTGCAGATGACCTCGGCAGTTCTCTTAAGCCGGTGAGCGCCTGGGGCTCAAGTCTTGTCCTGGCCCTCCACAACCGCTCGGCTGGCCCCACTACCTAGAGGCCCCCGTAGAGGTCGATCAAACCTGTGCAGGAGGGTTGCACAGAGATGAGCCGCACGCATCCCCCAGAGCCTTGCGAAGTGATTTACAAAGATCTGATGGCCCAACAACTCTCACTTTTTGCCCTTCCGTAAAGAATAAACTCTGGCTTTACATGACGAGGCATCAGAGCCCGACTTGGGCCTCGGTTCTTCTTTCCCCGAGGTGCAGCGCCCCCCGCAGCCGCCGGCTTCCCTGGCTGCCTCCTGGAAACCGCGCTTCAGGGGTCGGGCTCCCCTGGCGCTCCCGAGGGCGTCCCCCGTGACGGCGCACTCACCGGCCTCGTGCCCAGGTGGTAGGTGTTGCCCAGACAGATGCGGCAGCCCAGGCCGTCCAGCTGCGCGGCCGTGACTCCCTTCATGGTTCCCTGAGTCCCCACGGGCATGAATACCGGCGTGGCCACGGTGCCGTGCGGCAGGCGCAGCTCGCACGCCCGCGCCTTGCTGCGGCCGCACTCGGCCACCACCCGCAGGGCCAAGGCTGCCGGGGCCCGAGGCCCGCCGGCGGCAGCAGCAGCTAACGCTGTCATCCGTTCTGGACACCTCGTGGACTGGGGATCCGTAGGGGCCGCCATATTCCCATTTGGTCACGTGGCAGCCGTAGCTGGCGGAAGGCGTCCCAGAACCATGGCAACGGGTTTCCGGGGATTTGCAGGTAGGCCCGCATTTTTAAAGTTTTTTTTTTTTTTTTTTCTTTTGAAACCCTAGAACTAGAACCGACAAACTACTCGTGTGAACTGATTGGAACGTCAGTGTTTGAATTCTGAAAATTACGTGATCGTAATTTCTTCTCCGACTCCTCCCTTCCTACGAGTCCTATTATGGGTCAAATGGGGGAAGCCCGCTAGCCCGCTAGGACTTGTCCGTTTTACAGAGCTCCGTTGCGTCACCGACGTGCGTTGTGCTGGGAATTGTAGTTTTTTTTTTTTTTGCCATGCCAAACTATTCCCAGGAAGGCCTACTTAGAAAAGGCAGAAGTGTGAAGAATATGATCGTTAGAAGCCAATCAGAGGATCCTTAGGTAAAAAAAGCATTCATAGATGTGTTTCTAGTATGTGGCATAGGGCATGCACAAACTGATTACACATATTTAACTAAAAGCGAACGATGGATTGTCCTTGCAATTGATGTTACTTTTCACTATTGTTTTTAGCCAAAGACTGGATAGCCAGTCAGTTGATACTTATTAACCGTGTAATGTGCTGATCGCTGGGGATACAGATACGAAAAAAGATTTGCCTTCAAGGAGTTTACAGTCTTTAAGGGGGAAGAGAGAAACAACATACAAAAAAAAGGAAAATGAAGATTAAAAAGGGGTGGGTTTAAAGTTGTGGAAGGAAAGGTGACCAAAGGAAAGCAGCTGGGTTGGAAATTATGATTTGATATCTCGGGAACCCTCTATGGAAGTTTGGGGAGGAGCTCTCCATCCCCACCTTCCGTTCAGAGGGATCCCAAGTGCAGAGGGCCGGGTACTAAAGTAGGAAATAGATCTTGTAGGATTGGGTTGCTGAGGACATGATGTCTAAAGCTGTGCAGCGGGGTGGGAAATAACCACCTCCCAAAAAGTCAGGGACCCTTGTTCAGGTATGAATTGAACTAGATCAAGCTTTATCTTTATCCGTTCTAATTTGAAAATTTTGGGTCTTCTTTGCTAATTAAACAGCGTTGGCAGGAAATCTCGATTCCCTCCAGCAGAGGACGCTCATTTTCTCAGGGAGCCCTTCTAAATCATGAAGAGATCGCTGTTTCGAGGAATCTAAGCTTTAACAAATAAGAGCAAAGAACTAAGTTGATCGACAGATGTATTTCTCAATCCCAGACAATATTTAGCCGGGAGACACCGCCCCATTTCTTGCTATAGTTAACTGATAGTGACTTTTTTTGGCCAATGGAATAACTCCTGTGACGTATAGACGTTTATTTGCCAATCACATTTGACTTGGTGGGTGGAGTTCGCTAACTCCACTGGTTTGCTAATCCGATAGGCAGGTAATCGTATCAATGAGAATGCGAAGATGTTTTAAAATAGGCGGAACTAGCATGCGATTTCCCGAAACACCGCCCCCGGCATTGACAACCAGGTTTTTCAACCTATTGGATCTGGGGAATAGTGACAGTTCCTTTATCCAATGAATTCTCGAGAAAGGAAAAGGGGATAGGACATTTTCGCCCTTAACATCATCAGTAAGCCCATACCTCTACTTCATTGGCTTTTGACCGAGAGTGACAGGGCTGGCGGCCAGTAGACAGCAACCTAAAGGGTTTAGAGAGAAGCGTCGGCTAGGAGGGCCAGCCCCGGTTGCGTATGGGGCGGGAGGTCGCTTGGGTCGGGTGTCGCCTGAGAACCGGATGAGGCGGCGACTGTGAGACGAAGTTTGGAGTCGGGAGTTGGGCTGAGTCCCGGGGGAGCAACCGCCGGCGCGCGGGGCAGGGTCGTTGGGAAGCTGGGGAGGTCTCGCGGGCCTCGAGGGGAGAGTCGCCGCCGCCGCCACCATGGGGAACCGGGGGATGGAGGAACTGATCCCGCTGGTCAACAAGCTGCAGGACGCGTTCAGCTCCATCGGGCAGAGCTGCCACTTGGACCTGCCGCAGATCGCCGTGGTGGGAGGTCAGAGCGCCGGCAAGAGCTCGGTGCTCGAGAACTTCGTCGGCCGGTGAGTCTTGGGCGGGCTGCGCCGGCGATGGAAGATGGGCGCTCCCCCTCCCCGCGGGCCCTGCTCGCTCCGCCCGGGCGCAAGCGGCTTGAGGAATGGCCCTGGACGCGCCTGGCTGCGCTGCTTGCGTAAGCCTCGGGCAGAGCCGCGGGTGGAAAAGCGCCGCCGGCGGGCGCGCGTGGACGGCGTAAAAGGGACCCGGGGATGGGCCCCGGTCTAGGCCCCCCTAACCCGAGGGGAGGGTCATCCGGGGGTCACTGGGACCCCGCGCGGCCGCCGTCCCGCGAACCGGGGGAGATCCACAACGGCGAGCGTCGCCCTCCCCCTTTGTCCCCCCGGGGGAGGACCCCGTGGCCCCGCCTGGGTGTCGGGCCGGCAGGTGCGGGGCAGGCGCCTGACAGCCCGCCCTGCCCTGGGCTGCTTGGTGCCGGTCCGGAGGCGGAGGAGTGGGTCTCCGTAGATGTACAGCTGGAGGGCAGCTAGGTCAGTCACTTTACTGAAGAGGAAACCGAGCCCCAGGACTGTTAAGTAAAGTGTCAAGGTCGTTGTTATCTCCCTCAGCCTTATCTGGGGGTGGTTTTGTCGGATGGAGGGGATTATCCAAACCACTGAAGTCCCGGAAAAAACAAAATCCCCACTAGCCTGCTGCTTTTGTTGCCATTGTCCCATGGGATTTGGCCAATTCGCCCGTTGTTTTTGGTATTATTTTTTTCTCTGCAGACAGCCGAGCTTGATTAGTTAGCTGCAGTTCTGATCAACTTGGCTCCTGACCCGTGAGTTTGTCAGGGGAAGGACAGTGCTGAGAGGTTAGGGATGGGGGTTCTGAATGGGTTGTTAGGTTGTGTCTCTTAAAGCAGATGCTTTGTAGATTTGACAACTCCAGGTTCCCGGCCTCAGTTGGTGGATGACACCGAGTCTCCACCTTCTCTACAAGAATACTTTAGAAGAAGATAAGGCCTAGTTTCCAAGTAGACTTTCAATGTAGTTGAGCACAGCAGAAGTGGTTTCCCCCTCCCCCCCATTCTGCCTTTCCCTTGTCAAAGAGAAGTTGGAGCCCATATGTCTTCTTTACTTCAAGAAGGAGTCTTGAGTCATGTTTAACTTCCCCTTTTGGAGAGGGCTGTCAGACTGATCGTGTGTGTATCCTCCTTCTGTACTTAGCAGTGCATAGAATTTCAGTGTGGCCAGCATCTTCCTAGAGACCTACTCTGCCTACATGTCTAGTTTTACAGAGAAAGCATTGTCTGTGCCAACAGTCTAGAAACCCAAGTTAGATAATTGATATTGTACCTTTGGATCTTTGTAGAACACTGTTATACGGTGTCTGCTAAAAGTATTTACTCAAAGAGTGAGGGTGTTTTGTTTGTTTCTTGGATTTGGATTGTAAAGCAGCCTGTGAGATATATTTTTGTCATTTGTCAAGCATATCCCACACCAGTGCTGTCCCTGAAGTTTTGGTTTGCCATTTCCATCTCCAATGGATTAAGGCAAACAAAGACTGCCCAAGATGACACAAGGCTGGATTTGAATTCAGATTTTCCTGACTTCAGGCCAAGTGCTTTAGCCACTGAACCACCTAGCTGCTTCTGAAGTATATACTACAAGACACCATATTAATTCATTTTAAAGATGAGGAAATAGGCAGAAAAGGTTGTGACTAGGCCATTGACTCATAGCTAATAAACAAAGTAGGATTTAAACCCCACTATCTCCAGTCTCAAGTCCAGGGCACTTTTCATTATACTGTACTGTTGCTTGGCCTTTAAAACGCTCATTTAGCTATGCTGCCTTTCTCTCCTGGAAAGCTAACTAATAAAACTGACTCAGGTTTGAAAACCTGAAAGTTTAAAAATCACAATTATCCTACACTGCAGGTAAATAATTTTGAGCACTTTTAAAGAATTAAGCAAACCAGTTAGTCTTATAAAAATCCTGTATTGTCTGTCACTGTTACTAGAGGTGGTAGTTTTGGAATTTCTTTTGGCCCTGGCTTAAGAGACATCTCCATTTAACTGGAGATGTGTTTTTGAGGTGGTGACAGGAGAGTGTCTATGAATGGACTGAGTTGGGTGTTTTTCAAATTCCTTCATTAATTGGGAGAGGCTTTATGTAGTGTTGATAAGAGGTTCTCCAAACCCAGTCTGTGTTCACTTCCTATCATTCAGTCTCCCCTCTTTTGAGGGCTCTTTGCTGCCTTAGGGCATATGCATTGATGAATTTCTTTTCATTTCTTCGTTATTAAAGCAAAATGATTAAGCTCTCCATTTTGGTCATCTTCATATGCAGTCCTATAAACATGGTTTCATTGGTATTACCTGTTTTCTAAAGTCATCACCCAGACACAAGCTTTCATTCTGTTGTTCAGTCCTTTCAGTCAGATCTAACTCTTGATGACCTCATTTGGGCTCTTCTTGGCAAAGCTGCTAGAGTCATCTACCATTTCCTTTTCCAGCTTATTTTAGATGCAGAAAATGAGACAAACTAAGTTAAATGACTTTGACCAGGGTCATCCAGCTAGGTAAATAGCTGAGGCCAGATTGAGCCTCAAGATGAAGTCTTTCTGACTTCAGGCCCAGCATTCTTGAATCTACTGCATCACCTAACTAATACTGTCCGCCTGCTTCTGACTATAGCCTCCCAATAGCTCTTCACAACCTTCTTTCCCAATTAGTTACATGCTATGTCAAGCTTTTAGGCATACATCGTTACCTCTGCCCCAATAACCTTCATTAATTCCCTGTGTTCCACGGGCAGAGTTCACATTCTTTAGCCACTCATTCAAGGTTCTCCTTATCTGTGGTTGACCTTTTCAATCGTAGCTCATACCACTTACTCTCCTTATGATCTAGTGCAGAAAATCACCTTGGAGACCATTTAATCCAGCTTCCTTGTATAGGTGACAGATTATGGGATTTGAACCAGGTCCCCCAGCTCTAGTGCCATTTCCCCACTACAACCAAACCAGATTTGGTCTGCTTCAATTGCCAACTTTCTGTGCCTTTCCCCTGTGCTTAGATCATAGACCTTCCTGACTTCCCTGCCTTGCAGTTGTCACCATCCAGGTCAGATGTCATTCCAGGGATCTTTTCCTGATGTCCTCCACATCTGTTGAGTCTCTAATGTACTCAGCACATATTATTTTATTTATTTGAAAATGGGGATGAAAGTTTCTCTGTTGAAAGTGCTTGTGTGAATCAGTGAGACATTGTTCTATAGGGCAGAGCATTGATCTGAGCGTGGAGGCTTAGGTTTCTGCTTAACCCTTCTGCTAATAAGTTAAGTCACTTTAAACAAGTCACTAAGCCTGGGGGTCTTGTGTCCTCACCTGAAAATGAAGGGGTTAGACTAGACTCTTGAGCTCTCTTAGATCTAACACACACACACACACACACACCACGAAGGCCAAGGTGGTATTTAAAATTACTGACTAGCACAATACGGGAATACTGCTTGTTTAACCATTTAATCAATTGAAATTAAATTGATTTTTGAGACATGGACCCTCTCAAGCACAATTGGTTTTATTAAATAAATTAAGCATTTACTCGATTAACTGCTTCTGGACTGACCATTCCTCTCACTTCTTTTTATTAATTATTTGTATATTTGTTGGTTTTTGGCGGGGCAGGTCCACTAGCAACTGGTCAAGCATTTAGTAAGCACCTACTCTGCTAGGTCCAGAAGATACAAAGAAACAAAATACAGACCCTGTTCCTATGAAGCATGTTTTCTTTAAGGGAAGACAATATTATGCACATGGACTGATTTGTCACATAATTTAGATCAGAATGTCTTAGGATCAGAAAATTGAAAATTTGAAATTTGGGGGGAATCAGAAAATGTTTTCAGCTTTGTGTAGAAATTGGTGTTTAGACTGAATTTCAAAGGAAGAGAGGCATTCAAGGAGGCAGAAATGAGAAGGAACTTAATTATTAAGGAATAAAGTACAAGGAATTATAAGAAGGCCTAATTAAAACCATAGCTTTTCCAAAAGAGAGGAATGTGTAGTAAAAAGGACAATAGGGCCAAACAAAAGAGTTTCTATTGGATCCAGTTTGAGTAGGGCAGTGCCATGGTCAAACCTATGTTTTAAGAAAATCCCACTGGCTGCTGTGTGATCCTCATGTGTGAATATAACCTTAGGGTTCTCAGAATATTTACAGCTGCCTTGCTCACCATTGTTTGTCTCTTTAACACTATGGTTATAATTTTTTTTAATTTAGTTGGAAATGAAGCTGACTTTTTGCTCTTTAATTAAGAATTGAAATTTATCTTATGTTTCTGACAGGTTGTTATGAGAAAATGTTCATAAAGATTTTTTGCAGCAATGAAAATAATTTTAGTTTAGAAATAATTTGAGTGACTAGAGTTATTCAGTTAATTAAATGTCTCCATCTTTATATCACATAACCTCCCCAACTTTATGAAGATTTTCCTTTTGTTTGAATGTCAGATTTTTCATGCCAAGGTGAAATTTTCAGAATGGTTGGTCAGAAAGGACTTTTTGAGGTGACTTAAAGTCTGTTGGCTATTTTATTACTACTTTATAACCACTAATGTTTGTCACTTCAGGTGGAGGGAGTTATTATGAGGTTCCCAGATTGATTTGGAGAGCCAGCAGATAAGAATTACCTCCTTCTAATATAGTAATGCCAGCCTTCCTAAGGTTAAATCCCTTAGGAGTCTAAAATTAGACTCTCCAATAGCTTTAGGCCCACTTTCAAAAATGTATTTGATTAGTGATTGTCAGTATCACTTCTTCGTAAATGTAAATTTGATTCTCTGACACAAGATGTGGTTCTTTTAGATGAGAGTAGAAAAGCTTCTACATAGCACTATATATTTTTTTAATGGGTTGGGAAGGCAATTTATCAAATAAAATCATACTTTGAAAGTGATTTGCATCTGGGCTGCATGTTGAGTTGCCTAGTATTAACACAAGTTTGAATTCAAGTGACAAAATTATAGGCATTTCAAGTGTTTTAAAAATGGAAGCAACTACTAACCCTTCATTTATAGTGGTTCTGAAAAGCACTACTATAATTAAGCCCATTTAGTGTGAAAGCTTTAGAAAATGAAACCTTTATTAAGAGATATTTATAGAGTATTGCCCACAATCTTTAGAATTTTTCTGACTATCAAATTTGCACACGAGATTAAAGACTTGACATCTCTGAGCTTCAGTTTCTTCATCTGCAAAGAGGAGATAATTGTACCTTTCCTACCTACTTCCTAGAGATGTAGTAAGGTTCACATAAGATCATGTGTGAAGAGTGTTCTGCAAGCCTTAGTGTTCAGTAAATGTCAGGTGATAATTTTTAAAAGCTATGCTTCTTCCTATAGCATTCTCCTCGGTTTTTGTTTTGTTTTGTTTTGTTTTTTGTTACTGTTGATGATTCCACTGGTGCTTACCTGGGGTCAAGATTCCTGCTGGATATCTATCTCATTCTAGCTAAAACTTGGATATTAGAACAAAGTGGTAGTTTGCCAGGTACGGTATTTGATGAGTAAGTTACCTCCAGCTATGATCTCTTATTTGGCTTGATTCCCTGGTTACAAAAAGCTGCTGCTGTTTAAAAAAAAAAAAACTGTCCTCAAGGCATAATGAATTTTTGTAGGGCTTTTCAAGTTGACTACTGTGGGCCATTGGGATATGGGACTTAGCTCCTTCTGGCTTGAATAATATACCCTAGGGCTATCAATCTGACCAAGGCAGTAGAGACCCTCAATTCTAAAGGGAGTTAGACTACAGGGACCAGTAACTTTCGCTGGTAGTTTTTGTTTTGGTTTTTGTTTTTTTGCAAAACTATCAAGTTATTTGAGAATGGTTGCTGAGCTTATTGTCTGGTGAGAAATGAGGTCTCTCTGTTTCTCTTCCCAATTGATGCTCGTGCTTTTCATGTACAATACCACTTTGCTGAACATGACTGGGCCTGTGGGCTTTTGCCTTTGATAGAAGTATTGCATGGGACAGTGGAAAGATACCTGGACTAAGGTAAAAGAGGGCCCAGGTTCAAGTGCAAATCATTTAATCTTTCTTATCCAAATACTATTTAAATGTCGATATTTCTTTAAAATGAAAAGTGAAGTAAAATGTGAGTTCCTCAAAAGCAGGAGTTCACATTGTGTCTTTGTATCCCAGGCATCTAGCACCAAGCTCATTGGATTGGGCCAGTGATCTGCTGATTTTCTCTTTTGGCCTCCCATAGTTTCTGGGAGTATCTGAAGCCCATTAAGGTATAGTCTCTGCCACTCCCCTGTTTACCTAGAAAGATTGGGTGGAAAGGTTAGAAATAGGTGTGGCCAGTATCCCTGCTGCAACCTAGGATTTCTTTGCATAGGAAACTCTCCCTCTGCAGACCTCTGCCACTTCTGCTATTTAAAGATTTAGTATTGAACTGCTTTGAGCACTGAGAGAGTGAAGTGACTTCCCGGGTCACTTGACCAGTCTGTCAGAGGCAGGATTTGAATCCAAATCTTCTTAGCTTTGAGGCTGACTCTTGTGTGTCTAATGGCTTATAAGCTATAATCAGTAGACATTCCTACTCTGGGCTAAGGAATGGGGATACAACAAAAGGCAAAGGATAGTTCCTACCCTGCAAGAGTTCACTGTTAAAACAAGGGAATCCATACATACACAGACAATTGTGATAGGATAAATTAGATATATTCACCAGAGAGAGGTCCTTGAATCAGGAGAGGCTTCTTGTAGAAGAAGAATTTTTTAGCTGGGACTTAAAGGAAGCAGAGATGAGAACATGGAAAGGCATTCCAGGCATTAGAGACAGTCAGAGATGGAATATTTTTTTCTGAAGAATATCAGGGAGGCCTGGATAGAAGAGCACATCAGCAGGTGTATGGTACAAAAAGACTGGATGGGGGTGGAGAGGGACAGGTTATGGAGACATTTGGATGCCAGAGGATTTTTAATGTCATCCAGAAGATTATAGGAATGCACTGGAGTTTACTGAGAAAAGGGGTGAGCTGGGCTTTGAAAGTAAGGGGAAGTTAAAAGGAGGGGAGGGTTTGGGGGGGAGAGGAGTGAAAATTGGAATGAAAGACAATATAGGATTGAGAGACTAATTTAAATAAGGCTTTTCATCCAAGTGCAGCTATGCTGGCAAGGGTGTGGAATACATACTTTGGCAATCAATAAAAATTAAATTGCACAAACATTTATTAAGCAATAACTTATACAAGGAAAGGAACTTGGATTCCACTAATGATAAAACAGGACATGACAGGTAAGGAAGACAGGTAAATGTTAATGGGAGAACTTACTAACACTTCCTGTTATAAAGTGAAGCCTTAAATAAGTCCAGGAAGGTAGGTGGGAATATGGTTGGGGAGAATTCTAAATGCCTTGCAAGGTTACTTTTGTACCTTGTGCTCAGCAGTCTGGGGATGGTGGTCTAGCTGACATTTATATTCTAGTACCATGTAAGTCTGTCCTTGAGAAATAGGGAAGAAACTTAATTTTACGATACTGAGCCTTAGGTTAACAAGATCCTAGTGGAAAACTTTTGGGAAGCAAATGGTAAGCCATAAGGTTTGTTGCCAGATCCTTGGACCAGAGCAGATAGAGTGGCATTCTATTCCTTTCTCAGGGGAACATTACTAAATCTGAGTAATTGAACTGCTGGTTGTGGCTTTCTTAGATCAGGATACAGTGGATATATATGTACTAGGGAATTCCAAAAGATCAAAAGCCTCAGAAATGGATTACTTTTCTGATTTTGTGGGGACAATTAATTATGTGCCATAATGTATGGAAAAATGACAGGCATCTTGAAGAATCTGATTATTCCCCCTGATAAAAAGCCACTCTGAGTTGTCACCTTTGGATGTCACCTCCTAAAGGAGCCCTTCATATTCTATAGGAAGGAGAATCCTATGCTGTACCCCATCAGGAGATTTGTCCTCTGCTTCAATAAAATTTTTAAGCACTCAGATCTCAGGGGTCCCTGAAACTAGCAAAAAGTAGATCAAATTTCACATGGTTAGTAAGTAACTTGAAGTTCTTTTCTTAAGGTGAGAGGAGAAGGGGCCCAAATATAGAGTAGAATCAAGAGACTGTCATTAAATACAAACTTGAATTTAGTCAGTATCTTAGAGTCTCTGTATGTCTATAAGTTTCAGTTTCACCACTGTTTTTCAGGAATATTTTCAGGGCGAAAAGGAACTAAACATAGCAATTTAACTTTAAAAAATAAATTTGTTAATAGCTTTTCTTTGTTTACATTATTTATTTTCCCCACTGTATTTTCCCTCTACCCCTTTCAGAGAATAATCCATTGTAACAAAGTTTAAAAAAAATAATAGTTGTGTTTTAAAAAAAAAAAAAAAAGTCTGAACCCATTTGTGCAAAGGAATTGGGGAGAGAGATCTTCTCATACTTCTTTGGGGCCAAACTTAATGGTTAAAATTCTGCACAGAATTCAGTTTTGAGTGTCTTGCTTTAGTCATTGTGGACTTTTCCTTTGTATCAGTTAATGTAAATAATGTGTTTCTTTGTATTCATCACTTTCACTGTTGTAATAATATTTCATTACATTTGTGAACTATTAATGTAGGTGTTCCCCAGTTGATGAAAATCTACTATACCCCTAGTTTTTTGTATTGAAAAAAGCGCATACACAAGTATTTTGCTGTAATTGAGGCCTTTTTTTTTTTTTTTTTTTTTTAATCATTAATTTCCTTGGGGTATAAACTTAGCAGTGAAAGGATGCTCTCTCTGTTAAAGTTAAAAGATAAGAAGATTTGAGTGCATTTCTTTCTTTACATAATTCCACATTAGCTACATAGTCTAGAGCAGATCTTTGGTAGTTCATCTTTTTAGAGGAGTCAGGTACCAAAGATTTAGGGAGCTAAATCTGATTTAAAGCTAATTTGGGGTAGCTGCTTAGATAAATAAATAGTCTAAGCAAAAAAATATATATATATATATTCCCACTGAAGATTAAACTTTTTTTTTATTTTATTTTATTTTTTTTTGGTAATAGTTTTTTACCCTGCTATCTTTTACACAATTTTCTGGTGTCTTTGACTTCTTGTTCAGTCATTTCAGTTGTGTCCAACTCCTTGTGAACCCATTTGGGGTTTTCTTGGATGGATACTGTTAGTGGTTTGCCAGTTCCTTCTCCAGATCATTTTTACAGATGAGGAAACTGAGACAAAAAGTTAAGGGACTAGTTCAGGGCCACACAATTACTAAGTGTCTTAAGATTTGAACTCGGGAAGAAGTCTTCCTGATTCCTGGCCTTGGCATCTTTTATTTACTGTGCTTCAGACTGCCCCATAGTCTTTGACTTGGGATCCTAAAAATGTTTGTAGAGAATTATATTTATGCAGGTGATTTACAGATCTGTTTATCCAGCCCTAACTTTTCTGTTAACCTCCAGTCATATCTCCATTTGCTTTTTGACCACTTATTGCTATCTCATAAACTCACCGTGTCCAAAAATGAATTTGTTATCTTTTCCCCACAAAATCCTCCCCTTTTCTGCACTTTCCTTTTACTGTTGAGGGTACCATCATCCTTCCCAATCATTCAGGCTTCAACTTGAGTATTAACTTCAGCTTCTTTTTCACTTGTACTATGCCCTTAAGCAATCTGTTGCTAATGTTGATTCTGTCTTAGCAGCACCTCTCCTACATTCCTCTTTGTCTCCTAACACTGTTCCTGCTCTGGTCTATGCTCTCATTACTTCATACCCATGTCAGTAGACTTCTACTTGAACTACCTGCCTCAAGTCTTCCCTCTACTCTCCATTCAATTATCCAAACTATCTCCCTAAAGTATAAGTCTGACCTCTCCTATTCAATAAAGTCTAGTGGTTCCCCATCTTCTCCCGGATCAGATCCTTTGTTTGGCTTTTAAATTCCTTCGCAACCTGGCTCCTTTTGGTTTTTCCAGCCTTCTTATACCTTATTTCCTTACAGGTATTCTATGTCCTAATGACTTAGGCCTCCATATTGTTCCATAAGTAAGACACTCCATATATATTGTGCATTTTCACTCGATGACCCCTATACTCAAAATTTTCTATCTTCCCTCCTCTTGACTTCCCTGTCACACTTCAACTGAGCTAATTGTTAAAAGTTCAGAAAGCTAAATGAAGTCTCTGTTTTCTTTGCTAGATCTTCATCAGGTTATACCCACTAGCCAAGTATGGTCCCATAGAGTTTTGTTCTGGGACCTCTTCTGGTCTCCCTCTATATTGTTTCACTTGGTGATCTCATCAGCTCCCTTGAATTTAATTATCATCTTTGCACCCAATATCAAATCTAAATATACAATGCAGTGATATTGGCCTGCCTTCTGGCTTTTTCATGAACAAGATATTCCATCTTCCAGCTCTAAGCATTTTAGTTATTCAACACCACCAATCTTGCCTGCTGGCTTCCTTGATTTTTTTTTTTAATTTTTAAATAATAGCTTTTTATTTTCAAAAAATATGCAAAGATAATTTACAACATTCACCCTTGTAAAATCTTGTATTCTACATTTTTCTCTCCCTTCCTTCCACCTTCTCCCCTAGATAGCAAATAATCCTGTATATATCAAATATATACAATTCTCCTATACATATTTCCACAATTATCTTGCTACACAAGAAAAATCAGATCAAAAAGGGGGGGGGAAATGAGAAAGAAAACAAAATGCTAGCAAGCAACAACAAAAAGAGTGAGAATGTTATGTTGTGATCCACACTCAGTCTTCTCTCTGGATGCAGTTGGCGCCATCACAAGACCATTGGAATTGGCCTGAATCACCTCAGTGTTGAAAAGAGACACCTCCTTGACTGCTTTTAAGTCCCAATCAAAGCCCTGCTTCCCCAGGAAACTCTTCTCTCTTGTTGTTAACCCCATTTGAGCTTTTCTTGGCAAAGATCCTGCAGTGGTTTCACATTTTCTTCTTTAGTTCATTTTAACATGAGAAAACTGAGGCAAAAACAGGGTTATTAAATGACTAACCTATGGTCACCCAGCCAGTATACATCTGAGGCCAGATTTGAACTCACTTGTTCCTGACTCCAGGCCCAGCGCTCTATCCACTGTGCCATTGAGCTGCCCCAACTCCTCTTAATTCCAGTGCCTTTCCTCCTCTTATTTCCTATTTCTTCTGCATATAGTCTACTTACTATATTTATCAACTTGTTAAGTCAGAAACTCTTGTTTTGCCTCCTTTTGTGTCCTCGGTGCTTAGCATAGTGCCTGGCACATACTAGGTACTTGGTAAATGTTTGATGATTGATTGTAAAAGATTTGACTGTGGAAGCTGCTGATGAGGACAGAATGAAAACCTGACTGGCTTCGGGTGTGACCTCACTGTATTTACATGCCTTACAAAACTGGGTATCATTAAAATGCCTGCAACATTGGGTGTGGTGTCTTTCAACTGATGACCTAGGAAAGGTTGGAAGTTCAGGTGGAACCTTTTTTTTCCTACTGTGTCCTTGATGAAGCAGGTTCCCTAGTAGATTTAGTATCTCTTCTTCAAGAGAAAACACATTAATTGGTGTCTGAAACTCAAATTATAAATCTCACATTGTCAAGGCTTAGGTCTAGTTGCATGTCAGCTTCTTAGAATACCAGTTCTCCTTTTCTGAGTGGACCTCACATGGTATAGTAGGGAAATCTGGATCTGGCTGGGGTCTCATATCTTAGGTTTGGATCCTGGCCTGTGCTGATCACTGTGTAATCTTGGGCCTTTCTGGACTTAAATTTCCTTACCTCTCAGAGAGGGAGATGAGATTATCTAGTCCCTTTCAGCCATAATGATCCTGTGATTCTGGTGAGTTTTTCACTGTTTTCTAAACCCTAATCCAAAATACTGACTTTGCCACCTGCACCTATTTTTATGCCCTTCCCCGCCTGCCTTTTTGTTTCCTGAATTTAGTAGTTGTTCCAGCTGAACTCTTCACTGCCTCCTTGATCTTGGCATCCATATTGCAGGCCCCAGAGGTAGCTAGATGGTACAATGGATAGAGAGCACTGGCCCTGGAGTCAGGAAAACCCAAGTTCAAATCCGACCTCAGACACTTAACATTTACTAGCTGTATGTATAACCTTAGGCAAATTATTTCATCCCAATTGTCTCACCAAAACAAACAAACATATGGGCCCCACTTCCATCTTCCTTTTTTACTATTACCTCTCCTCCAAACATTAAGTACACGTTCTAAAGTTGAGTTATAAGGAGGGAAAGGACCTACACATTTAGAAATAATACACTTGAGAGTACTAAATTGTAAGGTTTCTCTCAGACTAAATGTTCCTAAGATATATTCTTCTTTCATTTCCCCAGGCCTGACTCTACAAATCATGATTCCAAACTAGAAATACAGGTGGTTTTGCATGGTAACTTGAACATGATAAGCACTTAAATGCATCTTGATTTATTACTAGAGAACTCCAGTTTTAGAATTCTATTTACTACTTGGAATTAATCCTACTTCTTGGTTCTGAAATCACAACTAATTCTCAAAGTTTCTTGATGAAACAGTGAATTGGATGCTGAACTTGGAGTTAGGAAGACCTGAGTTCCAATTAGTTTTCAGACACTTACTACTGCTGTAATCTTAGAGAAGTTATTTAACCTCATTTTCTTTTTCTCCTTTGAAAAATGGGAATAACAGTTACACCTGCCTTCTTGGGTTGTTTCAAGCATCAGATGAGATGATAATTATAATAAAATACAGTTTTATGTTAACATTCTACTTCAGCAAATAGAAAAGTCACTCAATAACTCTTCAATTCCTTCTCTGACCACTCATCTCATGTCCCTTGGTGAAATCAAAGGAGGACACTCTAATGGATATCTTAATTACTTCTGAAGAGAAGACCACTGCCTCTCACTAGATTGTGGCATTTGGATAAAATGAGCTAATATACGTAAAGAGCTTTGCAAATAAAAGAATAAAATGTCAAAAGTCTCCTTAAAAATATGAAGTATTTTCTTTAGCTTTAAATCCTTTCTACACTTTTGCTTTTAGGAAAATAATGTGTAAGATCAAAAACAAAAACTTGTTCCTAAGGAAAATATATTAAAGATGTAAAATAAAATGTGGACTATGACAAGATAAACCCTTATATAACTTGCATTTCTATATAGCAATAACAAAACACAAGAAGCAATAATAGAAAGGGAAATCCCTTCCTAAGTAACTGTAAAATAATATCTGGGGATGAATCTAGTTTGGCTTTTTAAAGTTTTTATTGTTTTTAATTTACTTTAAACTTAAGTAGAAAATAGGAAAAAAAAGAAAAACATTGCCATGTGCATAGCAGAACATGAGGGATTCAAAATATAAAGCAATAAATTTCCATTTCAAGACAACCTATATAATAAATACTATACATCATATTCAAAACTATCTTTGCTTCCGTATAGGTTTTCTTTTGTTCTCTGCCCCTTTTTGGCTTATAAAGCTCTCACAAGCTGGCCCTTTCTCATCTTACACCAACTCTTCCCTGTACCCTTCATGAATTCTTTGATCCAGTGACTTTGGTCTCCTTGCTTCCTCAAATGACCTGACTACATCTCCTGTTTTCACTGACTGCTCCCATACTAAGAATTGTGCCATTTCCTTGATTAAGATTCCTCAGATTATCTTGGGGTAGAGATATTTTGGGGGGTGGGGAATGAGCGGCACAAAACAATGACATCTCTCTAAGCTATGAGCTTGAATTTAGAATAATATTAAATTAATGAAAATTGTTCCTAGCATATATATGCCTAAGCCACAAAATACAGTATTTATGTTTTTTTCTTCAACAGAATCCTAAATCTTAAAGCACTATATAGATGATAGCTGATGTTATTCTGGCAAGGCAGGTTTTGGGTGCCCAGAGGAAATCCCTTTTATCTAAGAAACAAACAGGTAAACAGGAATGTTTTCATTACAGAAATCTGCACAATTCACAGAGAGTACTCCCTAGAATTAACTGAAGTCTTTCCTTAATTATATTTCATTGATCTTTTCATTTCAAAAACCATAAAATTGTAAAGATTTTTTGCATTTTTTCTGCAAAAAAAGGAAATTTATCTTAACTGCCATCTATGTAGTACTTTAAAGCTTACTCGGTGCTTGGCATTTATTCTTATATATTGAAGCCAATCTTAATTATGAGATAGGTCTCCTTTATGGACATTGGCCCATTTTATAGATGAGGATACTGAAGGATAGGGAAGTTAAAAGACTCATTCACAGTCACACAATTAACAAATGACAATTAATGGGGGTGAAGAGGAAGAATATTAAATTATGAATTTAACAAACATCAACAAAAACAAATATACAAAAAAAAGAATCAAACCTTTAAGTCAGATCTTCACAATTGCTCTGTGTGTCCCTTTCTGTAACTTTCTACAGTTCTGCCATCTTTGGGTTGTTGTTTTGACTTTTTTTTTATGGTATGGTAAAATGTCAAGCTCTGTGAACCAAGGATTACTTTAAATGGAAGGTCCAAAGTTCATATAATTTAGGCCTTAGTGATCACTAGATTTAGTCGCACCCCACTCCCACTTTACAGATGAGGAAACTGGGGCCAGAGAAGGAAAGTGACAAGGCTAAAAGCCTCCCAAAAGAAAAAAGGGATGGGGGACCAGGAGAGAGGAAAGGCACTTAGTATGTGCCAGACACTGTGCTGAGCATTTTATAAATATTATCTCATTTGATCCTCACAACAGCTCTAAGAAATGGATATTAATATCTGTGTTATATAGATGAGGAAACTGGCCCCTGATCACACAACTAGTTCAATGGCTGAGGCCATATTGGAACTCGGGTCTTCCTGACTCTGCCCCTGGCCAGATTAAGGGAGCTGTCTGAGGTGAAATGCTCTGGGTATAACCCTAGTTCAGGAATAGTCAGTTTTCAAGCCAAATGATTTCACAAGGGACAAGGTTCTAGAAGAAAAGAGCTCCCTACACAAAGGCTCAGGTGTCTAGGAACAGAGCACCACACAGCTAGTCAGACCACTTTGTGCCATTGAAGGGAGTGGGGAGAGGCTGCTCTAGCACCAGGCCAGCTTTCGGAGGCCTTTGGGATAAAAGTCAGGCCTCAGGTGAGACTTGGCTACATTTTTGAAGCATTGTGGCCTGTTGAAAAATACATTAACTATGGTGGCAGACCACCTGGGTTCAAATTACTGTTTGATCTTAGGCACATCACTTAACCTCTCTGGTCTCAGTTTCTTCCTCCGTAAAAATAGAGGGGGGGGGGGGTACATTCTAAGGGATTTGGCCTAGATGGCCTCTGGGCCTCTTCCCATGATCTTATGGGGGAGAAGCCATCTCGCTTGGACGGTAAAAGGTTAAAGATGTTTGGACATTTGCTATTGGTTTAAAATGTCATCATTCAGAATAGTTGGAAAGTGGGGAAATAGATGTCCTGAAATATCTGTTTGGAAGATGATCCTGAGCCATTACTCAGTGGGCGGAAAAGGTGGGGGATGACATCCATTGTCAGCAAACTTAGGCTCCCACTTCCTCCTCTGCACTCACTTCCTCTTCTTACTTGGGCTCTCTTATCTGAGATAGTGACTCCATAGATTCAGGAAAGGCTCTTTGGGGTTCTCAGTCCTCCTGGGTGTGGTCTGAAGGCCCTGAACATATATGAGCTTGGTTTCTAACTTAACTGGGCTGTGATCTTGGGATCACAGAATTCAGCAGTTGGGACAAACTTCAGCCACCATCTAGCCCAGTCCCAAAACAAAAGGAGTCCTCATTATAACCCACCAATAAATTATCCTGCCTCTTCCTGAAGACATTTAAGGAGAAGGAACACATCACCTCTTGAGGCAATTTTCCACTTTGGATCAACTCTGACTGTTAGGAAGTTTTCATTTAAATTTTCTCTTTGCAACTTCCACCCTTTGTTCTTGATCTTCCCTCTAGGGTCAGAAAGAATAAGTCCAATCCTACCTCCATCTGACAGCTCTTCTGATATCATAGTTGGAGTCCTCTCTTTTTCCAAGCTAAAGATGCAGATTTCTTTCAACCAGTCTTCATATGACATCACTATTCTGGTTGCCCTCCTATAGGCTGTTGCATATTTATCAGTCTTTTTTTTTTTTTTTTTTTAAATCTTAATATCTAGAACTGATATAATTCTGAGGAAAGCAGAATAGGGTGAAACTGTAACCTTTTTTTTTTTTTTTTATTTCTGGAAGCTGTACTATCTATATAGCTCAAGCTCATATGAGCTCTTTTGTTTGGTACATCATGCTGTTTACTAATTGAGCTTGCAGTCCACCAAAATCACAGATCTTTTTCAGACAAACTGCTATCTAATCATGCTTTTTCTGCCTCATAGATCAACTTCACTTTTTGGGGGGTTATCTAGCTGCAAGTGCTTATCTTTATTCCTAATCAATGTCATCTTAATAGATTTAGGGTGATGCTTGAATTTGTCAGGATCCTTTTAGATTTTGGGGAGGAGGAGGATTCTTGCTGACCTTCCTCATTTTTCTCACAATTCTGCTTCTGATTCTGAATAGATATCCTTTTTCCAAATGCCCAAGCAATTGATAAAAATGCCAAATGCAGATTACCTAGGGTACTGTATTGGATACTTTCTGTCACCTTGGCATTAAAATATTAGCACCTATTTTTTGAGTCTACCTGTTGAACTAGTTTCAGATCCAGTTGCATTATTGTCTACTCATATCTCTCCATCCTCTCCACAGGAATATTATGAGATCTGTCACCTAAATCTTAAAGATCACACTATTAAAAATTAAAAGAGAAGCAGATTATATCCTTCTCACAGCTATGGTTAAGAGATGTATTCTTTGTTAAACAAGAGATAAAGACTATTGCAAAAGATAAAAATATAACTGATTATGATACTTAAAGGCTTCTGTACAAACAAAATTAATGCACTCAGCTTAAGAAGGGAAATGGTCAAATGGGAGAAAATATTTGTATCAAATTTCTCTGATAAGGGTTTGCTATATAAAATGTAAACAATTTGTGTGTGCGCACATATATATATATATCTAACATGTGCATGTGTGTATATGTATATATATATCCATACATTTTATATATATATATGCATGTGTATATATAAACATTCCCCCAATAAGTGGTAAAGGATATGAACAAACAGTTCTCAAATTAATTGCAAACTATTACCTCATGAAAAATTTTCTAAATAACTAATAAGAGAAATGCAAATCAAAACAAACCTGAGATTTCATTTCACTCTATGCAAATTCCCAAAGATAACAAAAGGTAAGAATATTGTAGTATTGTAGAGTTTGTGAGAATATAGGCCCACTAGTGAATCAGTGCAACTATTTTGGAAAGCAATTTGGATTTATGCAAATAAAATTACTGAAATGTCTTTTGACTTTATTCTCAATTTCATTGTTAGAATTTTGCCTTAAGGAGATCAATGATAAGAAGGAAGTTCCTATATATAGCAGAATATTTAGAGCAGTACTTTTTGCGATAGAAAAGAATTGGAAACAAACTAGATGCCCATTGATTAGGGAGTGCCTATATTACTATGTCTCAACAAATGTTGTATGTGGCAAATACAGAGAAGCATGGGAAAGATCTCCATGAATTAATGCTGAGTGAAGTAAACAGAACCAAGGATAGAATATACCCAAAGATGATAAAATGTAAACAGCCACCACCCAAAAAATCTAAAGTGAATGTTGCAAAATCTTAAAGAACAAGTATAAAGTTCAAAAAAAGTGGGTAGTCCATAAGAATCTACATTGCGTGTATCTTCAGAATTTTTCAATGTCTTGGTCTGTTATACTGATTTGTGGGGGTTTTGTTGTTGTTGTTTTGTTTTTTTCTTTAAAAATTTGTATTTGTTACGGGACTGGCTTTCTGGGAGGGGAAAGGGAAAAGATACTGGAGAAATCTAGTTTTCTTAAAAAAAAAAAAAACTAATTTGTAAAAAAAGAATACTATGCAATACTTTGTCAAATATTCTTCTAAAATAAGTTATATCTGCAACATCCTCCTTATTTATTTGTTTAGCAGTTCTGTTGAAAAAAAAATAGTCAGTGAGGTTAGTCAGGCATGACCTGTTCTGGTTGAAGCCAGCTGGCTCTTTGTAATGACCTCTTCCCTCTCTAGGCATTTGCCAACTAGTTCTTTAATAATCACTTTAAAAGTTTTCACAGGAATTGAAAGCAAGTTTGTACAATTTGGAAATTTTTTCTTTCCTTTTCTTTTTTTGGGGGAGCAGGGGATTTGTTTTGAAAACTGGATCTCTTTCCTTACCTTGGGTATCAGCTATATAGAATTTTATTCTGTGATTTCCAGTGTAAAGGATACTATCCTTTTACTGGAAAACAGAAATAAATTGGCATTTAAACTCGTTTCTCTCTGGTCAACTAGCCTCCTTTTCCTCTATATAGCTTTAAAAAACAAAAGCCACATCTTTTTTATTTTCCACAACTTCCTTCAGCAGTCTCAGTACATCCTGACCTTTGCTATTTCTGGATACCACTTTTACAAGAAAATTCCATAGTTATATAGCTGGGTTTCTGAGCTTCTGTGCATCTCTTTTTAATATCTAAGATAATGGTAGTCTTGCCTATTGTAGAGTTGGGAAGGAAGAGGGAGGAGGATAATTGAGAATTTAGAATGTAACCCAAAAAAATTTAATTAAAAAATTTAAAAAACCTATAAGTTGGTATATATATATATATATATATATATATATATATACACATTGGCCTCTTCAGACAAATCCTGTTTTTCTTCTTGATTGGAATTGTTTCATCTCTTTAGAATTTTATTCTTGAATATCCCTCTCATGCTTCCCGGACTGCCTTTGTTTTTACCTGAACCATTTGATTCCCTTGGTTTCCTATTACTCTTTCCTCTAAAGTAGTGAAGGTTGTTTTCCCAAAGTCTTGGGTTCATGTCAGACTGTGCCCAGAAGTTCCCTTCTCTTAACAGACTCTAGAATGGAATGGTCATTTACCTCCCCTTCCCCAGGTTCCCATTATTCCCAACCCAGCACCCAGTTTTTCTCAGTAAGAATTAGATTCAGAATAGAATTTCCCCTGGTAGTTCCTCTAACCTTTGAAGGGTGAAATTATAACTTAGACAAGTCAGGAAGTTACTAGTTGTTTAATTTTTGGCAGAAACAAGTTCAATGGATGTCTGGCTCTTGGTAGTACAGTGGATAAAGAGCTGGACCAGGAGTTAGGAAAACTCAAGTGCTTGTCTTCCCATCTCTATAAAATGAAGATAATAATAGCACCTACCTCCCAAGATGGTTGAAGGACAAAGTGAAAAGTACCACACAAATCTTGATTGCTAGTTATTTTTATTTTGTTTGAATAATTGAAATTCTCTGTCATATGTTATATCATGCTTTTGTGATAGGCTTGTGATCTGTTTCTCAAACTTAACCTAATTTTATTTCCTCTTTCTCTCTTCTAGTTTGTTCTTCTTTTAACTTTCCCCCAAATATTTTCTGTCATACTTCTTTCTAGTTGCTGGATTTCCTCACATAATTTTACCTTCATAATGTACAATACTTTTCCCTCCCCATATTCCCATTTTGCTTGTTTCTTTTAAGTAAAGCATATCCATTCAAATTCATGCTTTTAGATCATAGGTTTCATTCCAACAAGTCTCAACGGTTTCCAAGAGGTTAATTTTGCCTCCTTTTGTTATTTTCTTTGATATATAAATTTAGGGTTTTCTGTATAATTACATTAGTTTCAGTACTAATTTTGGGGGGAAATTTTTCTCTTCTGAATTTTTGTATGTCTCAGCTGATATTTATTTTTTTTCTTTGTGGCTTCTGTGTTATCTGACTTGGGATTAGTATACATAGGCAGTCTTTTCTCTCTCCCACCCTTTTTTGCATAGTCTTCTTTATTTGGTTTGTAAGACATTTGGCAAATATGTTTTTGCTAACTTTTGTTAGATGTATTCCATCTCTGATTAGAAAACTGTCATCCTTATATTATAGACTCTAATCCAGAAATTCAAATCCCACTTCTAGTTACCACCATGAGAGCCAGCTGTTAACTTCTCAAATTAGTTTACACAACTAATGCCTCCATGACTTTATTACTGTTGGCAGAACTTATTCATACTTCTTTCTGGAAGTGTCATTGGTACTCGTGTCATTATATCTTTGATAAAACTTGGGAAATTCTCATTGTGTCTTGGATACCCCAGAGACTCTCTGCTGTTATCAGAAAAAGTACCTCACTGCCCAAAGCAGGGAATCACCAGTTTACTATTCTCTTCTTACCACTCTGATGTTTACTGGATGATCGTGACTCTACAACATTTCTTTGAAGGAAAGGTTAACTTCTTACTCAGAGCGGCTTGAAATATGCTTGTTTTTAGCATTTAGAAAAGATACTTACTGAGATGATTTAGCAATTACAGTAATTTTTTAAAAATTTCCCCTCAACCTAACAGCACATTCTCCCCTTGGAAGACTTGGGAACTCAAACTTAAAGTATAATGGGGGTGAGGCACATGAATACATGAAGGTAGTGGAATATTATTGTTCTATAAGAAATGATGAACAAGCTGATTTCAGAAAAGCCTGTAAAGACTTACATGAACTGATGCTGAATGAAGTGAGCAGAACCAGGAGAACAATTGTACATAGTAATAGCAACATTGTGCAAACTATCACAAGGGAGTAAACAAGCCTATTAAACTGTTTACATTCTTGGGGGAGGGGAAAAACATGTAGCCCCTCAGAACTCTATTTAGACAGAGTTTAGGAGTGATTTTATTGTGTTTTGATCTTAGATTATAAGGAGACCTGTAGTAAAAAAAAGTTGATGTGGAAAAGACTTTAGGGTTTTAGTGGGCTCATGACAAGTTCTCCAGTTTATCAGCATGAATACTCTGTCCCAGTTCATCAGTGTGAATATTTTTTCCACAAAAATCTTTATCCATGTTGTTTTACCTTCAGTTTCCCAAAAGTGGATCCATCCAGTAAGCTAGAGGATCTTCCTCTAAATGCCTTGGCATTTTGTGAAACATGAGAGTCTATCCACTTTCACTCTTGCTACATGATTGATCTTTTTTTCTAGTCATCCATCTGTGATGACATATGTTGCCCTGATTTTCCTGAGCAGTTCAATAGATGTAATATGCAAAAGCCAGCTCTTATCTACCATATACCTCTCCATTGCCCTTGGGACGACCATTAACTTTAATTCTTTGAAGACTGGTTTTCTATGCCTAGGAACTACAGCATCACCAAAAAATTTTTAAAACATAAAATGTGACACAACCACCAAAAAAACTAATGCCATCTAAAGGCTTCATTAATAGTAATATGTGAAGACCGCGTATTTTAAAATCAGCCGGAGTCAGGAATTCAAGTTAAGGGAAAATCGTCACTCTTTATTCTCATTGAAGAAAGATCGGAGATGGAAGGGAATCGGCGATAGCAATGTGTGCAGCTGAGTCAAGAAACTATCTAGACCAGCAGCCACACTACCAGCAGCTATGAGCATGGAACCCAGGCTCAATCTCTCCCAGCTTCTCTTCCTGTCTCTCTGCCTCCACCCACCAAAATCGTCATTTCCTATACAACACATCAGGACTTGCACAGAGAGTGGGCGGGGCCATTCTTTATCCAGTTATGTATATTAATAGAGTATAGTCCAATTACTATTTAGCCTCATGTGCTTGGGACCTCAGTGCATCAACTCAAGCCTCAACCCATTACAGTAATATAGTGGTTAGAACTAAGGAAACAGTAGTTCCTAATATGCTCCACCTTGTACACTGTCCTAATTGGAGTTTTCATTTCTGGGCAGTACATTTTAGGAAGGACATCAGACCAAAAGAAAATATGTGCTTAGGGAAGAGGGCCAGGATGTTGGGGAAAGAATAACTTGTTTTAGCCTGGAGAAGAAGGCTAATGGGTAGTATATAATAACTGTTTTAAAGGATTGAAAAGACTTCATATGTAAAAGATTCAACCTTCCTGCTTGGGCTTTAGAGGAGCAGTAGTTAAAAGAGTAGATTCTGGCAGAATGATTGTACTCCTGCTCTCAAGAAACGAATGTATTAATTGTCAAGATATAAACATACCCATGAAATGAAAACTTATATCCTCTTGAATTCAGTGCCCAATAATAGAACAGATCGAGTACTCTAGGAGTTCAGAAAGAAAGAGATTTGTGGGCTGAAATGGTCACAAAGGAAGAAGGATATTTGAATTAGGTCTATAATACCCCCTACTGGGGAAGAGAAAGCTAGAGGATCTCGTAAATTGTGATTCTCTAAGCTACAGTGGGTCTATGATGAATATGATGAATATTTCATATTCCCCTTCCCCACTCCCCAGTAAGAATGAACTGGCCTGAGTCAGAAAGGAGCAGGCCATAGCTCCAGTTCCACCAAGAGTAGGATAGAGCTAGTGATTATGGGCTACATTTCCAGCCTGGGCAAGAGAAGACCCAATCCACCCTACCCCGACCAAAAAAAAAAAAGAGAGAGAGAGAGAGAGAAAGAGAGATTTATAATACTTCCTTTAGCAGGACATTTCATTTCACATATCATGTAAGATAAGGAAGGAGTGGGTCCATTCCAGTTCTAAATGATGTAATTATGGTTAAAAATGGAAAAAATTGGGGTTATAGTCTCAACTCTGTCACTAGTTTCATGTGTGACCTTGAGCAAATCAATAATCCACCCTGTGATCTATCTTCTCTAGCTTCTCCTGACCTTTCTTCTATTAAGATTCTTACAAGGTGCTAAGTAAGTGGAATTGAGACAGTGGTTAAATCTAGTTTAGCATTGATTTAATCCTACAACAAATAATGGTTGCCTAGTGATATAATGATTGATGTATACTCAGTGTACAGCATATAAGCTAGAAGCTCCCAGAGGAGGAGACAGATTCATTCCATCTTTCACCTTTGTGCTAGCTGGAGACATTCAGAGGGAGCTAGAGGCAGAAGCTCTCAGAACCAAGGAGAGAGATAGGCCTCTAAGAAAGCTACCCAGGCCCAGGAGAGAGACAAGATTTTGAAGGAAATAATTTGGACTTTATCTCCTGGCTTCATTTGGGGTGATTACTCTGAACTGAAACTAAGGCTGCCTCCAGAAGTCCCCCAAGAAACCTGCTCTCAGAGAACGTTATATTTTAGAGAAGAATATTACATTTTGGTGTCCGAACATGGGACAGACATAATCCTGATCTCAGTGGAAAAGCCTCTGATCCTGATTTCAGTGGAAAAGTCTCCTCAACCCAGAAATTAGGGTGAGTACAAAAACAGACAAGGAAACTTTGTTAAAGGGCTAAACTAGTGCTTCAGCTAAAATGGGACAGATGTTTAGAAAATAGCCTTCTTTTCCAATTCAAGGAAAATGTGTAGAGAGCATTGTCAGGCTTATGAAAAGCCAAGGTTTGATTATAATTTGCGAGCAGATCACTGAACTTTTAGAAACTGTACAGTACACATTTCCTTAGTTCTCTAAGGAAAAAGAATTGGATCCAAATGAGTGGAAATTAGTAGGAGAGTAACTATGTCAATTCTACAGTGAAAATGGACCTGACTCAATTTCCAAAGACACACTTTATACGTACAATTTAGAAATGGCTTTAGGAAATCATATAAGTTATAAGAAAGAGCAGGAGGGGGAAGGTCCACATAAACTAGGTGAAAAGGATGAAAAATCAGATAAGAATGGAGTTAAGTACAATTTTGAGTGTGATACTTCACAGCAGGATAAATTAGGTCATTCCCCATCCCTTGACTTACTTCCCTCAATTAACTCTTCATGGGTGGAGGAAGGAGGAGAGGGAGAGGCAGTAACACATTCGTCACCTATGAAGCAGCCTATAACAAGATTACAAAAAGCTTTGGTTAAGGCAAAAAATGAAGGACAAGATGTATCTAATTTTATAAATGCATACCCTATGATTGAAGAGCTTGAATCTTCAGGTCAAAAAAGGAGAAGATACACTCCTTTTGATTTGGAAAAAATTAAGGATTTGAAAAAGATTGTAGTCTTTATGGGGACTACATTGTCTTATGTTAAGATGTTACTAGATAATTTGGCCTATGAAATCCTAACCCCCCAGTGATTGGAAATCCATAGCAAGGACATATTTAGAACCTGGACAAAACTTGTTGTGGCTTTTGGAGTATCATGAATTATGTAGTATTCAAGCCCAACAAAGTAGGCAAACTGGAGTTAATGTACAAATCACCTTTGACCAACTAGCAGGTGAAGGTCAGTATGCAGAGAACTCAGCACAGATTAATTACCCCATAACAGCTTATGAACAAATTGCTACTGCTGCTATAAAAGCTTGGGATTTCCTCCCAGGGAATGATCGAGGGGAAACCTTCACAAAAATAGAGCAAGGTCACAATGAACCCTTTGCGGATTTTGTGGGACATTTGCAGACAGCTGTCACAAGAATCATTGGAGAAAATGCAACTGCAGAAATAATGATCAGACAACTGACTAAGAAAAATGCTAATGAGGTTTGCAGACAAATTATATGTGGGGACTACACAAGGATGCTCCTTTAGAGGAGATCATAAGATCCTGTGCCACAGTGGGCACAAATGCTTATTATACCAGACTATGATGAACATGGGAAGACATGGTCCCTCTTGGCAAGGGACTTCTAGAGAAGCTCGTTGATACTTTCAATGTGGAAAAATTGGACATCTAAGAGCTCAGTGTAGGCAAAGAGAGTGAGAAGACCCAAACCCTATATCCAAAATGCCACAAGGGCTTCCAATGGGCCTCAGAATGTAGATTGAATTACATTCAGGGAAATGAGAGGCAGGGCCCAGCTCCGTTAAAACCTCCATCAAAAGACAGGTGGGGCATGATGGCAGCTGAGGTTACATCTTTAGAAGCTCAATACTCTTGTGATCAATCAGCCGAAAAGCAATCATATGGCAGAAAGGGATTACAATTGGGGAGAATACAGGCTTTTTAACCCAACAGAAGGGCAGTGTCCAGTACAAGCAGCTCCAATGTAATTGCCAGGTGACGAGAAGAAATTCAGAAAGTGGCAAATAGAAGGGAATAGATAGGTTAACTGCTTGGGAGAAAAGATTTGCTTGTATTCCTACAAATGGAGAAGGAAACAGATGTGTGGCAACGAGCACCTTAAAGAGAAAAAGGAAAAAAACCTCAAAACAAAGGAGAAAACCTAAGAACAAAATCTGCAGAAATCATTGGATTCCCTGAGATGAAAAATTGTTGATAAAGATTGTTGTAGGACTTGAAAAACCATCAGGAATCATTGGATTCCCTAATATAAGATGAGACTATTGTAGGACTTCAAAACCAGCAAGAATTACTGGATTTCTGGCACATGAAGTAATGGACAATAGATTCCTTTTGGACTATTTCTAGGACTTATGGACATGTAGACAATTCCTCATGTTGATTCATGTTATTTGTTACATCACTACTAGCCTGTGTTATGTTACTATGTGCTTGTGTAATTTAGGTAATTATGTCTAATACCTCCCATATTGATGGGTTTATGTGTATCTGCTTCAAGTGAGCCCCTTCAGAAACCCGCTAATCTGATTTGATTTCCCATTTTCTTGGGTGTTTTCATCTCCCTTCCTGAGAAGTCAGGGAGGGCATGATCATCTTTTATGGTGTTTTCATTCCTTTTTTGAGCAGTCAGGGAAGGCGTGATCACCTTTTTTGGGGTTCTCATCTCCTTGAGAAGTCAGGGAGGTCATGACCACCTATGTTCTAAATCAAAAGAAAGAAGGAGATGTTAGGATTCTTACAAAGTGCTAAGTAAGTGGAATTGAGACAGTGGTTAAATCTAGTTTAGCATTGATTTAATCTTACAACAAATAATGGTTTCCTAGTGATGCAATGATTGATGTATACTCAGTGTACAGCATATAAGCAAGAAGCTCTCAGGGCCAGAGACAGAAGCCCACTAGAAGCTCTCAGAGGAGGAGATGGATTCATTCCATCTTCCACCTTTGTGCTGTCTAGAGACATTCAGAGGGAGTTAGAGGCAGAAGCTCTCAGAACCAGGGAGAGAGAGATAGGCCTCTAAGAAAGTTAACCAGGCCCAGGAAAGAGACAAGACTTTGAAGGAAATAAAGGATTTGGACTTTAACTCCTGACTGCATTTGGGGTGAGTAAACTGAATTGAAACTAAAGCTGCCTCCAGAAGTCCCCCCAAGAAACCTGCTCTCAGAGAACATTATATTTTAGAGAAGAATATTGCACTCTTCCAAGCTCCAATCTTCAGTAACTAATTCTCTGCTTATAGACATTTACTGACATCTCAAACTTAATACATTGAAAACTGAACTCTCTTCTATTCTCTCTTATTTTTCACTCTGTTTGACATAGCCATCCTTTGTCACCCACACTTGAAATTCTTGATCTATCCATCTTTTTCTCTTTCCTGGATTTTCTACATCTAATTAGATGTCAAGTCCTATTTCCTTTGCTAAGCTCTCTTATCGTCTCTCTCCATCCTCTTTTCTTTCCTCATCCCCTATTGCTTAGATTATTACAATAGTCTCTTGACTTGTGTCCCCATATCCATTCCATCAGTTCATCCATTAGAAAGTATTCACAAGTTTGATCTTACCATTCCCGCTTTTCAAAAACCCTTAATCAGCTTCTCTTTGCTTACTTAAGTGGAAGCTCCGTAAGACCTTGGAAAAAGGATGTCTACAAGAAGTTTCCACTTCAGATATGAATAACTTCCAAATTTCAGACTTTTTGGCCTACTGTCAAGGTTAGCAAATACCAAATATGACACACAAACCTTCCGGTTCTAGATCTGAGGTAGATCTTAGGGTAGGTCTTATAGTTTACCATCATCAATTGCCAAAGATATTCTAAGTCCTTCTCCCCTTCCTCCACCCGTCCTGCACACAGTGCTATTCTGGTTAGGCAGGAATGAGACAACTGACCAATTTCTCAAGGAGTAGCATGATTGTGATAAAAGAAACCATTCCCTGATTTAGTAGGGTTCCCCAGGCCTGGGTGTCTACCTGTGTGTAAGGATGAGTCATTCTTTGGCATAAACCTTATTGGCCACAGCTTTATCTATTTACTTTTTCTTCCCAAAGATATCTCCCTCATTTTGATTTCTCCTATGGTTCAATGAGACATTTTACCCTTTTGAGAATTACAAACCAAACAACTTTATAGTTTATTAAACTATGGGAAATAAATACATTCCTTGGCAGGACTGCTGCATAAGGATGTAGACCAGGGCTTTAGCCAGCGATGTCAGTTTTTTTTTTTTTTTTTGGTTGTTTGTTTTTTTGTTTTTTAATTCTGAACTTAAAACACTCAGGAGTATTTACATAGCAGAATATTATTGTAATAAAAATGTGCATTAAATCATGAATATCCATTTTGTAACCCTTTGCGATTTTTAAAATATATAACAAATTCTCAACATCACTTTCAAAACTGTCCTGTTATTTGTGTTCCATTCTGAACTTTTTTCTCTTCTGTTGAATTTTTAAAAATGATATAGTGGTATGGTTTTTTTCACAGTGATATGAGTTCTAATCTAAACATGACCTTTGTCTTGGATGTAGTTGAATTCCTCTGGCTGCTTTGGAATTGACCAGGTTAATTTTTCTGGTCTGCTTATGTGCAAATATTTGAAACTTCTTGAAAGTGTACACAGTTATAGAAAGTATCAATTCTACTAGGTTACTTACTTCCCCTAGGTTCTTATTATCCTGACTGTAGGTAAAGGTATATCCTAAGCTTCCAGGAGTTTGTTCAGAATAAATGAGGCACATATATTTAGATATAGTTCTGTTGACATTTCTTTTCAAGCTTTTAAATGTGGTTTTGTGTAACCCTAGATACCATACATTTCCCTCCCTCCTCCCCTACACCCTATTTTCTTTAGGGAATAAATCATATATTTAAAGGAATATCCTAGTCCATAGTAGTTTTCCCAACCAAAGTACTTTAGTGACTTCCTTGGCTTTTCCTGTTTCACAGGAAATATATAAGTCCAACTCCTTTACCAGATATACTGATTTTTAAGGCATTTTGTTTTTAGTTTGCTTTGTATTTTCTGATTTTGACGTTTGGCAAAAATAAATAATCTCATACAGTGCTTTCATACCCATACAGTTGATTCCTTTCAACAAGCCTATGAAGTAAGTAGAAGGAGTTTTATCCCTGTTTTATAGACCAGAATAAAGGATTGTCCCCTGCTCCTTGTGCTCGATTAGCACAAATGTGCTAATCAACCCTGCTCAGAACGGATATGGCCTTAGCCATTCTTAAGTAAAATGGATGCACCACAGAATGGCATATGCACTGTCAGGTGAGGTTGCTTTTTTTGTGTTTTGTTTAACTTGTTTATTGTTTTAAGGAAGAATTTGAATGGATTGTAACATCAAAAAAATGAGAGTTGGGAAGTGGATATGTTTAATGTGATGCGGCCAGACCTTGACCCCCACGTTTGATCAAATAGAATACCGTTGGAGCACAATACAAAAGCACTGTTTTTTTGAAGCTCCTATCTGTTCCTGTGTTTAAATTCCCATTGCAGAATTGTTTTGAATATAGGTGGAGGTGCTTTTGTTGTTGTTTTTAGCAAATTTTTCTTGGAATCTCAGGGATTGTTTTGATGCACAGTGTACTTGCCTAAATAGATCAGAGAAAATGCTTCCTTTTTAAAATAAACATCTAAAATTATTTCCTCGCCTTTCTGGAAGACCCACAAGGATTACCTTTTTATTAGAGTTTGCATCACTAATAAACTGCAAATGGGGTGTAGTGCAGACCCATGTTCGCCTTATTAAGCCACTCTACTTTTGAGATTTCTCATGATTGCTTGGAGATAGCATGCTGATCAGGAACTATTCAGTAGACTGCCTTGGTGTTGTTCTGTTCATCTGTAGTGATGGTTTAATTTTTAAATAGTGCTTAGCTGATTACCCCTTTGCCTCTTCAGTGCTGAATTAAATATCTGAACTGGTTTCCAGCCTGCACTGGGCAGTGTTGGCTCAGAAGTTAGCTAACTGAAAAGGACATCAGTGTTGTCATTGTCATTATCACTAAAGAGCACAGGAACCTCTTCTGGTCTTAGTGGTCATGTCCTTGAACATTATATTCCTCATCTGCAGGAGTGCCTGTGGTGCTCCCCATATATCTGTTTACCAGGTGGACTCAATTGAAAAGCAAGGCTGAGACCTAAATGAGGGACCCACTTCTGGAGCTACAGATATGGGAGGAGGTATAGGTGGTACAATCGCTGTTGAGCCTGAAGAAAGAATTGAGAACAAGAAGAATATCCTCTCCTGTTGCTTAATTACCTTGCCTTTTTCTGTTAAGAAAAAGAAGTCACTAGCTGTTCAGTGGAATTGGCATATAGACAGCCTTATTCTTTAAGCTGAGAAGGGCACCTCCTTTGGTATGACTGACCTGGGCTTGTTCAGCTTGGTGAAACTCTTTTTGTGGGTTATCTCCTCATGCTTTGGTTGGTGGAGCTGCCCATGTTCTCATGCTGCTTGGTTAGATAAGGGCCTCTCTAGTGTTCTGTGAGAGACAGTGCAGAGTGACTGGAGCTTGTTTCTGCTGTAACTGAGTTGTATACTAGTCCTGAATTTCTCTTAGGAATTATCTTCCTGGGTTAACTCTGCCAACCAAAAAGGAATTCCATCTTTTATTTGATGTCAGGGGCCAAGCCTGCTTGACTTACCTTTAGGGGCCAAGCCTGCTTGACTTACCTTTAGCGGTATAGGGCTCCTCTAAGGCCAAAGTCTTCACTGGCTTTTTTCACCAGAACTTAATCCTTCCCCAGCCAGGTTTGCCAGTGTTGCTGCAGTCTCTTAAGTTTCGAGACTGTCTGCATAACCCGGCATCAAACAGCCTTCAGCAGGAGCCAGATGTATGAGTAACTCTGTTCATTTCAACTTTTACAGGGATTTCCTTCCTCGTGGATCAGGAATCGTCACCAGACGTCCCCTCATTCTTCAGCTCATCTTCTCAAAAACAGGTATGTTATATTTAATATGTATTGATCAACCTGCCATCTTGGGGGGGGGGGGTGAGGGGAAGGAGGGAAAAATTGGAACAAAAGGTTTGGCAATTGTCAATGCTATAAAATTACCCATGCATATAACTTTTAAATAAAAAACTATAATAAATTTTAAAAAAAGGTATGTTAGAAGTGCCTAAAGAACAGTTAAGAGGAGACAAAAGGAGTAAGGACACATGCTGGCAAAAACTGCATTAAAAGGTGCAGTTTAAATATTGAATTCTGAATTATATATGTATTTTTTTATTCTTTGTCTATATAGTTCTCATTTCTACTTTTCAAATGAAATTTTGGCTTACATTCTCTTCTTCTGAACTTCCCTATTTCTATTGAGACCTCCATCCTTCAAATCACCTTTTCATGACTCCTCATTTTCAATCATCCCACATACAAAGTTGCTAGGTCTTGTTTCTCCCTCCACATTTTTCCTCTGACCACTTTTCTCTACCTATATGTCTAATCACCTTCAATGAGGCCTGACCAGCTTTTGCTTGAACTCTTATATAGAGTCTGGATCTCCCTACCTCAAAGTTCCCTCAACTCCAATGCATCCTCCACCTACCTGACAAAAGGCTTTTTCCTGAAGCATAGATCTGACCACATCACTTTTGTTCAGTAATATCTTCCTCTAATATCAAATAAAGCTTTTAAAGCCCTTCAAAACCTGGCCTCATACGATCTTTCCAAAGTTACTTTATATTCATTCCCTTCATGCATTCTGCAGTCTGGCCAAACTGGCCTTCTTACTAAATTCCTTTCACCTGACATATGTTATCTCTTTTCTTGATACCTTTGTACTGACTTTCATAACTAGAATAACATCTTTCCCCACTTTTCACTTGGAAATCTTTTTCCTTCAAAACTCTGCTATAGAGCCATCTCTTCCATGAAGTCTTTCTGTATCCCTCTTAACTTCAAGCCTTCCTCTTTCTCCTCCTCCTTCAAAATTATCTGGTTTGTATTTGTGCCTTTATACTTATCACCTGGCACAGAAATGGCATAGAGTAGGTATTTGGTAAATACTCATTGATTGTCCTGTTTTATGGCAGGGCTGTCAGGGGAACCATATTTTCACAGAAGCACAGAATGTTGTTACAGAGAAGTCTTAGTAATTATCTCTGACAACCCTTTTCATTTTACAAATTAGGAAATAGGGTCAAAGAGAGGAATTCTATTGACCAAAGTTATACACTTAAGTTGCAGAGCCAGGAGTTGGACCCATAAACTTCTGGCTCCAAGCCCATTTTTCTTTTTTTTTTCTTTTTTTTTTTTTTTTAAGTGATAGCTTTTTATTTTTTATTTTTAAAATACATGTAAAGATAGCCTTCAACTTCACCCCTGGGGGGGGAAAAAAACATTTATCTCCCTCCCCTAGACAGCAAGCAATCCAATATAGGTTAAACATGGGCAATTCCTGTAAACATTTTTCCACATCCATTATGTTCAAGCCCATTTTTCTTTCTGTCTATCAAACCATGCTTCCTCCAATTGACTGGTATTTATACAATTTTGGATATGTGCCTACAACCATCACATAAGTTGGGAAAGTAAGAGATACAGGATCCATTTGCATTTGGCGAAAGGCCAGTCTATTCTCTGTTCTCTCTCTGATAGAGCAAGTTGTATACTGTTTGTTGCATCTTGCTATTCCTGTGGCAAGAGGCAAACAACTTTTGCATGTGGTTCTAGGGAAAAGTGCATCTGGCCATGTGTCAGATCTACTCCCTAATTTTTTAAATTTTGTGACAGTAAAATTAAATTGAATGAATTGCCACATACAATATCATAGTACATTTTAAAGTCATGAAAACCTGTGACATTGTCCAACTGACCGTGCATTTATAATATGCCTAGTGGATCCAACTGCCCCATATAAATGCTGTTTTACCTAAATCTACTGAAATTGAAATGATGGGGCCTCCTGAAATAGGATTTCCAAGATATTGTAATACCCAGTGGAAAGTAGCCTTTCCAGGGGGAAAAGTGCCTCCCTCTCCCCTCCCCCCCCCCCAAGTGTTTCCATATTGTTCATATCCTTTGAATCAGCTATACCACTACTAGGCCTGTACTCACTCCAAAGATAATCAAGAAAGGGAAAGTACTTATTTGTAGCAAAAATATTTGTAGCAACTCTTTTTATAGTAATCAAAAACTGGAAATGGACAAACAGATTAGGTACATGAATGTAATGGAATATTAATGACTTATTTTTAAAAAATGAACCATTTCAGAGAAAAGTGGAAAGACTTATTGAAAATGATGGAGAAAAAAATGGGTAAAAATTAGAAGAACATTTATTCAATGACAGCAGCATTATGGAGAAAAATAACTTTGAAAGATTTGAGAACTCAAACTAGTACAGTGGTAGATTAATTCTGAACCCAGAAGACTGGAGATATAAAACACAATACCCAGCCAGAAATAGATTTTAAATTAGTTTAAGACATACATTTTTTGGACATAACCAGTGAGAAAATTTGTTTTGCTCGATCATGCGGATTTGTTACAAGGGTTTAATTTTTTTGGGTTTAGTTTTTTGTTGTTGTTCATTGGTGTGATAGTATAGCAGAGAGAGGACAGAATGGGAAGACAGTGCTTTTTTTTTTTTTTTAAGCTTTTTATTTACAAAGCTTATGCATGGGTAATTTTTCCAACATTGACCCTTGCATAACCTTTTGACAGTGCTTTTTCAAAAAGTGGCCTTGCCTAATTGTTTTAATTTGGTACCTCTCCTTCTTCTATTTTTGTTTTTATTGTTTTTCAGTATTTCTATTTAAAGTTTCGAATTCCAAATTCTGTTCCTTTTTCCCTTCTCCACTCCCTAAGACAGTAAGCAATCAAATATAATTTACACATGTGTAACATTTTCTTTAGTCACTTTATACAAGAAGATTTAAATAAAAGAAAGTATGCTTTAGTCTGTAATCAAAAAATACCAATTCTTTCTCTGGAGGCAAATAGTATAGAATTGTCTTGGATCATTGTATTGCTGAGAATATCTGGGTCCTTCACAGTATTGCTTTTACAGAATACAATATTCTTGTGGTTTTGTTTATTTCACTAACATCAGTTCATATAAGTCTTTACAGGTTTTTCTAAAATCATCCTACTTGTCATTTCTTATAGCACAATAATATTCCATTATAATCATATACCATATTTTGTTTGATATATAATGATGATGATAATTGATAATAATGATGATGATGATAAAAATAATAAACATCCCTTTGATTTCTAATTCTTAGCCACCACACAAAGAAATGGTATAAATACTTTTGCACAAATAGGTCCTCTTTCCTATTTTTTGATATCATTGAGAAATAGACTTAGCAGTGGTATTGCTGCATAAAAGAATATGCACAGTTTTATAGCCCTTTGAGCAGTTTCAAATTGCTCTCCAAAATGGTTAGATCATTTTACAACTCCATCAATACTACATTAATGTCCCTAGTTTTCCTACATCCTCTTCAACATCCAAATTCTTCCCTTTTTGCAATACTAGCCAATCTGATAGGTGTGAGGTGGTACCTCAGAGTTGTTTTAATTTGCACTTCTCTGACAATTGTAATTTAGCATTTTCGATATTACAGTTACTTGATTTCTTTATCTGAAAACTGCCTGTTCTTTTTTGACCATTAATTGGGGAATGATTTATTATTTTTATAAATTTGACTCACTTCATATATTTGAAAAATAAGGAAGGTCTTTATTGTTGGGGAAAAAAATTGCTTTGTGTTTTGCTTTTCTTAATAATTTTGGTTGCATTGGTTTTGTTTTTGTGCAAAACTTTCTAATTTTATGTAATCAAAATCATCTGTTTTATATTTTGTAATGTGCTCTATATCCTCTTTAGTTCTGAATTCCTCCCTTATCCATATCTGAAAAATGAAGTATTCTGTGTTCTTTTAATTGGCTAATCACCCTTTAGGTGAAAATCATATACCCATTTTGACCTTATCTTGGTATATGGTGAGACATGTTGATCTATATCTATTTTCTGGCCATACTATTTTCCAGTTTTCCCAGCAGTTTTTATTACTAATGAGTTTTTGTTCCAAATACTTGACTCTTTGGATTTATCTTACTAGATTACTATAATTTATTATAATGTTATTTGTACCTAATCCACTGATTCTATTTTTTAGTCAGTACTAATTATTTTTATAATTATCACTTTATAATTCAGTTTGAGATCTGATACAGCTAGACCCCCTTTCCATTTTTTTCAATTGTTTAGATCTGGAATTATTTGTGTAAAAAGTGTTTTAGAGTTGTGTTCATGTAGTTCCCGAGTTTGTCTTAACAGGTAAACTCCCAGGTATATTATATTGTATACAGTTATTTTAAATGGAATTTCTCCTTCTATCTCTTGCTGCTGGACTTTGTTGGCAATCCTCTCCTTAGAACCTAAACTAAAAAATCTTATGTGTTGGGGGGGGAGGGTGCGTATTTATCTGTAAACAAATTATATTCCACAGTCTAATAATATAAGATACTTTTTTGTCTTTTTATCCCTAGCACCTAGGATGGTTTTTGGCACATAGTGGGAACTTAATAAATATTTGATTACATTCAGTAAGCAGTGGCTTAGCCTCATAATATTTGGTTTTTTGAAAGATGAGTTCAGACATCTAAATATGTTTGTAAACTTGAGTTGGGAGGACTTAATGGCCTAAGATTGTTTTGTCTACTAGCTCCCTAAGAATTCTGACTGTCAGATGAAATACAAGCTCTTCACAGTGGTTAAAGCTACTTCCTGTAAATTTTAAGATGGGAATTTGAGTGTGTGATACTTCTGAGAATGGCACTGGATTTGATGAATCACCAAATCTGTTTTCTGAATATGTGTTTATTTGGGATGTCTTCCAAATGTTGGTTGAGTTTTGTTTCTTTAGATAGTATCATCTTGTTATTCAAACCAACCCTGATAATTATTAATTTCAGCTATCTTTATTTTAAAATTATCCAAAGTCCTTACCAAAAAGAAAATCAGGTAGCCTTGCTGAAATTTCTTCATCCTAAGGATTGGAAAGTTTGCAGTTCAAGCTCTGGAATCCTGTGAACTAAATTGGTAAGGAAGGTTGTAGATAGCACATGGATAAAAAAAAAAAGCAATTGCAGTCCATTCAAGAAACATTTATTTCCTCTACTTTAGACTGCAAACAATATCTTAGCAGTTTGGAAGGCTCACCTGAAGCCTCTCAAGATCTAAGAACTATATATTGCTGCCTTCTGATTCTCTAGTGGAAAATAGGAAATCAGTATGGGTTTTTATTGGTCTAAAGCATGGGAGAAGAGATGTTTTATTTTTAATTTTAATTATTTTTATACCAATCACTTCACAGTGAATACCATTTTCTTCCCCTCCCCCTCAACCATCCCTTATAACAAAAGCAGTTAATTAAACTAAATGCTTTAGTGACTATGTGACAGCTGTGCAAAATGGCTTACCCATAGTCTTAATAAGAAAAGGGAAGGAAGTTTCATCATAGGTTCCTTGGAAACCAAATTGGTCATTGCATTAAAACTGATTTCTAATATATTTTAGTGTTTTTATTTAAATTAATTGTTAATATTATGTATATTGTTATGTTTTTCTTTATTTGCTATGCATCAATTTATACAAGTCTTCATCACTTTGAGTGAGTCATCAAGTATCAAGTATTTAGTAAATTTGCCTGTTAATGTGCCAGGCCTTGTGCTAAGTGCTGGAGATAGAAAAAACAGCAAAAACAACCCTTGCCCTTGAGGAAATTGACAGTGTCATGGAACAAATAGTAAGCAAACAGCTATGGACAACCAAATTTGTAGAGAGGATAAATTCCTTCAGCAGAGCAAAGGCACTAGCATCACAAGGAAGTTAAGATTTTAGCCATATTTGAAGAAAGCCAGGGAAGGGAGGAAGTAGAGATGAGGAGAAAGAGAATTTTAGGCATGTGAAGCACCCAGTGAAAATAGCAGTGGAGTGTTTTACTCAAGGAAGAGCAAGGATGCCATTGTCACTGAACTATATAATATTTAGAAGGAATCGGGGAAGAAATGGAGTATAAGAAGACTGAAAAGATAGGACTTTGTTATGCCAGACAGGATTGTATATGTAATACTAGAAGTAATGGGGAGCCACATTGAATGACTGTGTCTTATTCAGCCATTCCCCTAATCAATGAGAAATCACTTTGATTCCGATTTTTTTCTATTACAAAAGTGCTATTATGAAAATTTTCATTTATTCCTTATATCTTTGATCTCTTTGGGGTTATCCTCAGGAGAAGTATATCAAATCAGAAGGTATGAATTAATAAATTTCTCCTTAATTCCAGATTCTTTCCCAGAGCAATTCTCAACACCAACCAGGCATTAGTATTCCTGTCTTCCCACTGCTCCTTCAATACTGACTTTTTCTTTCCTTTATCATTACTGCCATTTTAATGACTATAAGGTAAATCAGAAATAGCCTCGGAAAGAAGTTTTAGTAGGGACATGATAGCTGTGTAAGAATTTAAAGGACCTTCATGTGAAAAGGGGTTTTGACTTGGCATTTTTCTTTGTTTCAGAAGGCAGTCTAGAAATTAAAAGACCTCCAATTACTTTATATACTTAACAGATACTAAGAAATGTGTGTGGGAGGGGAGGGAAAACAAATATATAAATAGGCCCTCTCTTCAAGGAGCTTGAAAAAATGGGATAAAAATGAAAATAGCAGCATGAGGATTGAATACAGTAGTACAATTAAAATTAAATATTTGACTTCTTTGTACAGAACAGTAAACAATACCAAAAAGCCAAGCTGCTCTCAAGGTGGTCCCACCCAGAGAGAGGGGGAACATCAAACTTGTTGCCCTGGTGGTTACCGGTTACCCAGAGGAAGAGATTGGGGCTGGGTTGGGAGAGAAGGGATTTGTCCTTAAGTAAGCTTTTGAATTAGGCCGGTGCTGATTGAACCATAGCCAAAGCTGCTTCTGTCATCTCCAGACAGAGAAGTGCAATATTTGGAAACTTTTGGTTTCTTTTGTATCTCATGTTACAAGGAGACAATTTTTCAGCCTCTGGGCTGAGGGGGCGGAGAGGGGAAAGGAGAAATGTCAGCCTGAGCCTGGTCCTGACCCTGCAAGGTTAATAAAAGTTCAGGGCCTCTGGGCTGGTACTAAATCAGGTGGAGATCCATCTGCTACCCTGTGAGGCAAACACAATGCTCCATCTCATCCTGAGCCTAGGGCCAATGAATGGGCTCTCTTAAGGAGAGCAAATGTTTGTTTGCCCATATAAGATGGGAGTTCTGCTCTGTTCAGGCCAGTGACTAGATCCTTCATGTACCTTTGTTTTTCTTTGTTTCCAACTGAAGAGAGCTCTTAGGCAGTTACACTGGGCTCCTTCTACTTGGAACCCCCTGGCAACCTGCTGGGCATCAGTTTACTTAAATAGTTGTCCCTGATGCTATGTGAGGCATGCATGCCTCTGGACTGTCAATGTGGACTATTGTTTTTATCATCTCCAGCCATTAGGACAAGGCACTTGTCACAAGGGTTAGTATAAAGTAGCACTTGCCCAACACAGTGGGCTACACCAACAAATCTTACCATCTACTCCATACCCACCCTGAATGCCGGGTTATATTGTTGGATAGATAATTTGAAAGCGATATAGAGAATATTGCAGGACATTGTCTCTGTGCATGTATACAAGTAGAGCATATTAGAGTGTATATGTGTACAAGATATATATTATAGATATATAGATATATATATATGTGATGTATACACACATGCTGTTTACCATATTCTCTCCTTGTATATAGTCTTTAGCATTCCTATGTTTGTGTTTGTCTTGCTGGATCCTGGCATAGGGATATTAAGGGGCAGATATTCTCAGAAGCAAGATGCTACCCATTATCCCATTATGCACCTATAGTAAAGATCCAGTAGCTTTAAAGTAAAGGCTCATCATTATTCTGTTTGATTAACATGACTTATAGGAAACAACTTTTTGATGGGAACAGATGTCTTGGAACTTGGCTCTGGACCATCACACAGTTGTATTTCAGAAAGGAACTGAATTTGGGAGGGGGAGGAGGAATAAATTTGAAAGCACCTTACCTACCAGATGAGGAGCTCCAGTGATCTTGCTGTAGGAAATATGAGCTCATCAGAGTCTTTGTGGAGGAAGAAAAGCTTGCATTTATACTGTAATATGCAACATTGCATTTGGATTTTATTTAAAGTTTTCCTTTTCAACCTGAAATTTGAAACCTTGTGAAAAGGTCAAATTTGGTGGAAGCTTAATTTTTTTCCATTTTTTCCCCCTAAGCATCACTGCCATACTACATATATATGTGTGTGTGTGTGTGTGTGTGTGTGTGTGTGTGTGTGTGTGTAAATTTACTATAAATAAAAATTTACATCCAGAGATTTGAAAGCTCTCTTCTGGGTATTTGCATTTGCAGTTGGTTGTTAGAAGTGTCTCAAAAGTGTTTCTCAGTGAAAAATGACCTTGGCCACTTCCTAGATCTGGCATTTCCCCAGGTATGTCTATTCAAGGACCTTGTAGGATTAAGGCTACTCTTTAGTCAAGACAGAGGGAAGCAAATGTTCTTATAACTTCTACACTTAGAGGTCCATTGTGGCCCCTGAATATATATATTTCATAATCCCATATTCTAGTTCTTCAATTAATTCCCTTTCTCAGTACCAAGTTTTCTTTCCTTAGTCACTTAGTTTCTTCTAAAAAATGCTTATTCTTCCACTTATGTAGGTACTGTTGGGAATGTGGCAACAGGAAAAATACAGGGGGGCAGCTAAATGGCGCAGTAGATAGAGCACCAGCGCTGAAGTCAGGAGGACCTGAATTCATATCTGATCTCAGATACTTCAATAGCTGTGTGACCCTGGGCAAGTCACTTAATCTCAATTGCCTCAGCAAAAAATAAAGTTGTAGCTCTAATCCTTAAAAATAAACAAAAAACTTTAAAAAAGGAAGAATACGGGTTTGTAAAGGACCTTCTCTAGTGGTGTTACTGGAGGAAATGAAGTCCAAATATTTCCTCACTTCCCTGGAAAGGGGAAAGGCAAGAGAGATTACTTTGAGCTTAAGAAAAAAGCCAGCATTAGTTTTGTTTTTTGTTTGTTGATATCTCAACAGAAGCAAATGATTGATTAGTGATTTGGAATCCAGGACAGCTTCTCCTGTCCAATCCTGAGATGTCTATGTGATTGCTCAGATAGCTGACATCCACTGGTTGGTGAAGCTCCTGGTTTTCAAGAGCAGTTGTCAAGTATGAATATGTAAAAGGCTTATATTCTTTGGAGCTAATTTTCTTCAATACAAATTTATTCAAATTCAATAAAATTGCTAAATAACCACTGTGTTGTAAGACACTAGGTTTGAGGTACAAAGATGAAGAAAATACTGGCCTTATCATCAAGGAGTTTTCAGTCTACTGTACCAGAGAATATGGAATGTATATATAGCTCAGTAAAGTGTTAAGTACGATAGGTGGCAAAGGAAAAATCCATACAAAATGCTCAAGGAAAAGGTGATGCCATAGTGACGACCTAGAAGGGAAAATCAAAAGTGGCATCTGGCCTGAGCCAGGAAAGGAAAGATCTAGAGGCAGAGGATATTTCAGGATTGGGGAACCCCCCCCCCCACCCCTGCAACAAGATATCGAAAGAAAGAAAAGATTGGAAAACAATAAGTGATCCACTGGGGCTAGCATGGAGCTTGTGTACACATACACGTGGATGCTAGATTCTGCTTGAGTTCTTCCAGGAAACTGGCAAGTTCTGTCCCCAAAGATCTGTAAATCCATGGGCCATTAGATGCCATCTCATTAATTATAATATTATTTCACATGTGAGACATGAGGGTCAAGAGAGGACAGGCTGCCTATCAGTCCAAGAGGAAGGAGCAGAGCTAGGATTGGAGACCATGATCTCTTCCCACAAATCAGCATGTTATCATGGCCCCCAATAATATTACAGAAAAGCAAAGGGGAGTATCTCCCCCTTCACTCCCGACAGATTCAGCAGCCCAAGGAGGTGTCTTTATATGCCTGACCTTGTAGAGAACAGGTAGCAATGAGGCAGATTTAACTGCTTTGTGACTGTGAATAATAATTATCTCTGGACCTAAATTTTCTTATCTATAAAAAGGAGATGGTACTTGCCTTTCTTATCTCCCAGGATTGCTATGGGGAATCACATGAAATCAGGAGCGTTTTCTGACCAGATACTGACATATGACCTAATCTTCACCATTATAAATGTTTGCAGACTAGTGGTTTTGATGCTTTGAGTATGAGGTTGGCTTCTTGCATAAAATCATTTATTCTCCTCTTGATACCTCCTTACTAATCACTGTTGGTGATAGTCAGCTTATAGTTGGGATGTTGGCTCTCTGGGCTTTAGATCCGAGAAACAAATCAAAAACAGATAGTGCTGCTGTTAACTGCTGCTGCTTCTAAACCTGGCAACACTCGTTTCCTCTTCCAGAGTATGCGGAATTTTTGCACTGTAAGTCCAAGAAGTTTACGGACTTTGATGAAGTTCGCCAAGAGATTGAAGCAGAGACTGACAGGGTCACGGGGACCAATAAAGGCATTTCTCCCATCCCCATTAACTTGCGAGTCTATTCACCACATGGTAAGCAACATACAATATTATTTGTTCGTTTGTATATGAATATTGGAAGTTGATATTTTTTACCTTTTCTTCAAATCATACTAATATTTTCAGAGTGATATGTCTTAAAGACACCAAGACCAGATAGCAGTGACCTTTAATGTCTCCCTTCAGCTGCCATTATCCTTATGGGACATGTAACACTGTGACACAATAAGCATTTTAAAAATCAGACTAATTGATTAGTCACTGAGAGTATAAATAGATAATTGGTAAGATTCTGAGACAGGGAAGTTCTCCTGGAACATTTTCTGATGTAAGCCAATTCACAGGAATTGTGAGCAGAGTACAGATCTTGTCAGACAAATCACCAGGTAAATTGTTGATTAGTTGTCAATTTTATGTTTTTCCTAAGCTTTGAGGCTGATTTTCCTTCAATTTTGGTTTTTACTTTTAGTGTTGAATCTAACCTTAATTGACCTTCCGGGTATCACCAAAGTACCTGTTGGTGATCAGCCTATGGATATTGAATACCAGATCAGGGATATGATCCTCCAGTTCATTAGCAAAGAGAGCAGCTTGATTCTTGCAGTCACACCAGCCAACATGGATCTAGCAAATTCAGATGCCCTCAAGATGGCCAAGGAAGTTGATCCTCAAGGTAAGTCCTAGAATTCCCAGTACCAGACAGAAATAATTGTGAACTTAGAAGGGAACAAGGAAAGGAATGAAATATCTGGGAAAGGATCATTGGATCAGTCTGTGCTTCTAGAAAAAGACTTGAGTTATGGATTTTGACCTTTCATATAAAAAGATCCTCTAGGAATAAGTCTGTACAGTAACTGAGAGCATATCCTAAGGGGTTAGCTGCTGTTTCTATACCTGTACCTTGGTGAATCTCTCAATATTTGTTCTCCATTAACTTAATTGGCTATCGAGCAGATGACTGGCTGCAATAGGCAATTAATAGATGAAATATATTGTTACTGGTGAATTTTCTTGTTTCAGTATGAAACCCATGGCTCAAGAAAGTAGAAAGAGGTGAGATTTTGACTAATGTGTAATTATCAATAATTGCATTAAAAGCATGATAAGGCAAGAGTTGACTGGTAACAATGGTGTATTTCCTACAAAGTATTTAGATTGACTGTGCTAATAGCCTTGGGACCATGACATTAGAGTCACAGCTTAACATCCTTGTTTGTTAAATTCTTGCTAGGTAGGATAGATATTCTGCAAGTTTTTCCATACTGTCCCAATGGAGAATCCTCCTGGTGATTTCCTTAAGATATTCCTTTATGTGTGTCTGTCTTGTGACTTTTTCAGGCTTACGGACTATTGGTGTTATAACCAAGCTTGACCTAATGGATGAAGGCACAGATGCCAGAGACGTGCTTGAGAACAAGTTGCTCCCTTTGAGACGGGGTATGACTGTAATTCAATCCTTTGGGACCTCTAGTGAGGAACAGTTTCCTTAGTGTGTTTGGGAGCCAAGATGGAGAGGAAATTCTGGACAATGAGCAACCCCTTCCTGGGTTTTGTCATGTTCTCTTCTTCACCCCACTTTTTTTAGCCATATACATGTGGTTTAAACCTCACCCCCATCTTTGCAACTAGCAGATAAATGGAGAGAGAGCACAGTATTATGGAAAGAGCACTGAGCTAGACTCTTAAGTCCCCTAAGAAGGAAGTCATGAATCATGTTTTCATTATCTTTTATATCTTTTCCAGGGCATAGCGCAATGTTCTACATATAGAAAATAATGGGGATTTTTATGGATGATTGAGGGAGATTGAATTCTAGGTCCTAGATTTTCTACTGACTTGCTGGGTGGCCTTAAGCAAGTCATTTCTCTTCTCTGGGCATTTATTAGATGAAATGATGACTTACTTCTCAGTTCTAAAGTTATATGATTTGAAATCTTAAAGATTTTTTAAAATGATTTCTCCAAAAAGCTCAAAAGTTGTCATATTCAATGAGTGGGATTTAGTTTGCATCCTTCTGTAGAGGCTTCTTCCACTTCAAGTAGCACCTTCTTACCCATCAGAATGAAAAGTTTGACTTTCTTCTGAATTACCTTATTGGTTAAAAAGTACCACATCCTCAAGTAAGTGATTTCTCTACAGGTTATATTGGTGTGGTAAATCGGAGCCAAAAAGACATTGATGGGAAGAAGGATATCCGAGCAGCCCTTGGGGCTGAGAGGAAGTTTTTCCTCTCTCACCCAGCATATCGACACATAGCAGACCGAATGGGCACCCCTCACTTACAGAAGACCCTGAACCAGGTATAAGACTTATGAGTTTTGGTTGGATTTTTTCTCCCCATCTCTGTGAAGTGTAGGATAGATCGTCCTGAAGGTTTGTTGGAGGGATTGTTGACCCCTTCTCCATTAGAATTGGGCTTTTGTTAGTTTTGGTGTTCTGTGATTCCTGAATATCATTCTTAACCAGTTTTTGAAGAATCAAGAACATTGCTATTCCACAGCTCTGGAAACCTCGAGTTCCTCCTGTTAGTGGGTGGGTGAGTAGGTATGCAGGTGTTAACTATGAGTGGTCATGATGCATACTGTGGAGAGGGCAATAGTTTCAAGCTAGAATTAGAACAGAAATAACCCTGCTTCTCAGAGAAGACGGGGCAGGAAGGGAGCAAAGATTCAATGGAAATGGCTTCTAGCTCAGGAACTAAAGAACATTGCTATATAGGGAGAGAGTGATGAAAAGTTTCAGGAAGAGCTAGCATGTCTGCATGAATTCAGAGGCTTTTTAGTTGCCATGAAGTCCTACAAGAGTTGTTAGACCAAGAAGTACCTGTCCCCAGAGTTACTGCAGCAATAGCTGGCCAGGAATTTGGCAACCTTGGGACATTGAGATCTTAGAACCCTTATTCTTATAAGTTTAATTGGTTCCTGTTGCCATCCAAAGTAGCACTACTGTACACAGTTCCTTTATCCTTCCTCCATTGGAATATGCTCTGGCTTGGCTCTCTCGTGGGCTTGCCTGGAGCAGGAATTCAAAGCAATGTGAAGGCTTTGTAACCTTTAGTAAGGGCTTCTAATCTTGTTGGTGACTGATGCGGATCTTATCTCTGACCCTTTCAATTTAGCAACTGACCAATCACATCCGAGAGTCTCTGCCTGCTTTGCGCAGCAAGCTCCAAAGCCAGCTGCTGTCTTTGGAGAAGGAAGTGGAAGAATATAAGAATTTCCGGCCTGATGATCCCACACGGAAAACCAAAGCCCTACTTCAGTAAGTACCTTGCTCACTGGCCTGGTTTGTGACCTAGTATCTCAGGGTTGAACCCTTCTTTTTGTCTAGGGAGCTTTCTTCCCTATTTTCTCCAGTTAAAGGTAACTTGGGCATCTAAGCAACACAGTGGATATTTGGGGGGGGGGTGTGAGGATGCAGTTGGTGTGAGTGTCCCAAAAGAATTTGGAAGTTTAGATAATTTCTAAATGAAGAAGCAAGTTTTACTATAATTGTAATACTAATTAAAGCAGGCTAGATTCCAAGAAAGGAAGATAGCTAAGGCCAACAAGCAATCAGATAAATTTATAGGGATTTGGGGAGTAGAATACAGAACAAAAAACCAGAGCTGAGTAAATAACATTTACTTATGTAAAATGACATGAGAATTGGGGTTCACATGATTGGTGGGAAGTTTGGTAATGAAGTCTAACAACAACTCACTTTCTTCTTTCATGAAACTAAAAAATGCTCATTGTTTGAGTTTAGGACAAGATAGAAGTCCAGACTTTTAGATGACAAATTAGAAATTATTGTATAATTGCTTGGTGGAATAAAGATATCAGGTCCAACACAGTTTCTTTCACATATTCCCCTTGGTTATATCACATCACTTCCAATAGATATATTCCAAAGATGACATCATTACTGGAGCCAGGTATTACATTCCTAATGGTTGCTCCACATCAGATAGAGTGCTGGGCCTAGAGTCAGGAAGACTCATCTTCACGTTCCAAATTAGCATTATGACCCTGAGCAAGTCACTTAATCCCATTTGCCTTAATAGTCTCCTCTGTAAAAATTAACTGCAGAGGGAAATGGCAAATTACTCCATTTTCTTTGCCAAGAAAACCCCCAAATGGGATCCCAGAGAATGAGGCATGAATGAAGCCACTGAACAACAACAATAGATCACTTGCTTTTCTTCTGTTTAGGTAGATCAGCTGCTGGCTTTTGGAGCATAGGGAGAGGAGGGTGTGGGGATTCATGCTGTGGGATGCATACATACTGAATGGCTATGGGAATTTAAAAGGAACATTTCACAGAAGAGGCCTCTAAATTCCAATTAGTGCAGTAGCTACTTCTCCTTTCCCAGTTTAGAGAGTTTGGGGATAAGAGATGTATAGAAGGTAGTTGAGATTGTCTGGTTAGTTATCATTTGACACCTAGATTTTTGTGCCTCTAGGGAAGAGTAAATGGGAACCTTTTGGGTGGGATCCTCTGGTTTTCCTCTACACTTGGGATTGGCTTCAAGAAGTTGATGGATTCAGCACCAGCCCTGAAGTTAGGAGGACCTGAGTTCAAATCTGGCCTCAGACACTTCACACTTTCTGGTTGTGTGACCACCCTGGGCAAGTCACTTAATCCCAATTGCCTCAGCAAAAAAAAAAGTTGATGGACTCACAACTGTGAATCTTTTCTAATTGTTAGTTCCATGGGAATGCCTTTTTATCTTGATAACGCTGCTACAAATAGTGGAAAATAGGTCTGGGCTTTGTAATTGATGGGAGGTGTGCAATAGTCTTTCTGGTAGGCCTAGGAAAACTGGTCTTGTGCATATTGACTGTTCACATTGAATCATCTCCATTTTTCATTTGGTTTCTAAGCATAATTATGAGGATTCCAGGTATGTATTTTTCAATGATATTATTCCTTGCCTCTTTTGTTCTGCTTCTGTACATTTAGATTCCTATTCCTATAAATTTAAATGGTTTTGTGAGCTATGTTTAAAGTGCTAAATTAATAATTGGCTTTTGTGTTTTTTCTTGAAAGAAAAATTGTGTGCGTCATCAGTTACCTTATTGAGAGAATAGTTACTTTGATGTGAGACAGCTTATTCCTTCTTTGGCCTTGCCATTTTAGGATGGTCCAGCAGTTTGGTGTGGATTTTGAAAAGAGAATTGAAGGCTCAGGAGACCAGGTGGACACACTGGAACTTTCTGGTGGTGCAAGGATTAACCGCATCTTTCACGAGAGGTTTCCATTTGAGCTTGTGAAGGTGATGTATTCTTCTATGCTTCTTTTCATTTCTATCAAAGGGACAGTTAGCCTTTCCCTCCAAGGGTTCATGGAGGACATTACTAAATGCTTTTTCAACCGATAATCAGCAAGGCATGCCTTCATATTCATAAATAAATTCACATTGATTCTGCTTGGTTTTGAAAAGAATCAAATACTCTAGCTTGGGGGTTGAAGCATGCACCATATAGATGATCATTCTTCAGAGCTAATAGAATTCAAATAACCAATTATCAATTTTCTTTTAAAGATTTATATTGTAAAGGAGATAGCCAATTGTAACTCACTGCCTTAATTTGTTGGACTGCTGTAATTTTATAGATACTTTTCTCTGCATATTTTGTTTTTTTAGATGGAATTTGATGAGAAAGACTTGCGACGAGAAATTAGCTATGCAATTAAAAACATCCATGGAGTCAGGCAAGTATTAGGGTTGGGGGAAGAGGGTTAACTTCCTTCTGTCGACATGTTATTGTCTCAGCCAGGCCTCAGGGATGCCTGTGCTCCTGGCCTCTGGTATCCAAATTGGGAGGAGACCATGTTGATCAGGGACTGACAAGTCTCAGGGACAGAGCCCAGAGCTTTGGATGGTGGGGTGAAGAGAGGTGGTCAGTCTGGTGTGTTCTTCCTTAGTGTCTCCCAGGACAAATCAGTTGCCCTTCAGTATTTTGACACATAAGGGCAAAATTTTACCTCTGTCTTATTTGAGGGCTGTAAGTAGGACATTACATAATTTACTGCACTATTCATAATTGTGACCACAAATGCCACCCCTTCCTTCCATCCAGTCTTGTTATGTTTGTGATGTAAAATGAGGTTATATGTCAGCCACCTGTCTTGGTAAAAGGCTTTAAAACAAAGAGTATGAGGGGATGGATTGTCTGAAGGGATAAGAAGGGGCCCAGATCTGAAGGCAAACCAGAATGGGAGAGAGATGAATTTCATATTGTTCACACTGAATGTTGCTAAGAAAGAATAGACTTCTATTGCCAAATTGAACCTCCTTAACACTGGGAATTTCTCTTTAATGGGAAGTGAGCCTTTGACTCAGATATGTGATTATTGCAATTTCTTCAGTTAACCAAATAGTTGCCATTAATATTGTTGATTGTTTTTTGTTTTTCTTTGATTATTTCCCTCACCCTTGCCCTTGTGGTTGGACGTGCATAGGACGGGGCTCTTCACCCCAGACTTGGCATTCGAGGCCATTGTGAAAAAGCAGCTGGTGAAGCTGAAAGAGCCTTGTCTGAAATGTGTCGACCTGGTTATTCAGGAGTTAATCAATACAGTTAGGCAGTGTACCAGTAAGGTATTGAGCCCTCCCTGAGGGTTATGGAAAAGGGAGCCATGGGGGGATGGGCGGTATCAGGATTGCAGTGCCCTGCCTGCTCTGGCTGGTCAGTCTCCCCAGATTACTTTTACTTCCAGGAGGATGGCCAGGTAAGGGACTCTGGACTGTGGAGGGTAAGACTATATTGAAATTGTTTGGATCATCTTCCCCACTCTTCAGTGAGGTCACCAGTGTCTCTCTAGAGACTCTCGAGTGAATGGGGGAAGCAGAAGATAGAATGTGGAAGGAGTGCCAAGCAGGCCTCAGGAGGTGGCCAGCCGAGTGGCAGCTTACTCTGGGATCCTGATGTCCGACATAGCATGTGTCTTGACTGATTTAAAATGCTGCTTTGCTACACCCTGGGAAGCAGAAAATTGAAATGTGCCCCTTCTTGAAACTGGAAACCCCACCCCTACCCCACCCCCAATCCTCTTTTCATCATGGATTTTTTTTCTTTTTGGGAAAAAAAAAATGGCCCCATGGTATGATGTTTTGCATGAATCCACTGCTTCAGAGCCAGTGTGCTGAGGGTGCCGAGAAGCCCTGAGAGCGACAGAATGCTACAGTGAGCATGTGGGTAACTGGTCTGTCAGATCTGGCTTCACCCCCAACACACACACCCAAGGACAGCTTTGGCAGTGATCCCCAGTCTGCAGCCTGCCTCCTGCTGTTCTCCAGGCAGGGCCAGCGTTCTGCAGAGGGAACATGGCCCCCCTCAACAGGGGAAAGTTGAAGTGTATCTCCAATAGTCATTATGATTGGCACAATCAATTCCTACTCTTGGCAGGAAATATCCATCTCCCCAACCCTGACTCCCTGCTTCCCAGAGTGACCTGCTTCAGCTGAGCTGTGTAAATGCTTTCCCAAGGTTGTGTGTTGGCGTGTGCATGTGTGTGCACGTGCGTGTGTGTGTGTGTGTGCGTGCGTGCGTGCGCGTGGGTAGGTGTCCTGGGGTTGTCTTTAAAGAGTCAGGAGATTTTTGCTTATGCTGCGGTTCTCGATCTGTGTCATTTTTAAAAGCCTGCATTTGCTTTCCAAGCTTCTTCAGTCAAACCCAGCAGGGTTGGAAGTAGATTTTCAGAGACTACAACATGTATTTGAAAATTCAGGATAACCCACTGTATTGGGTGTAAGGTGACTAAAGCCATGATCTTGCATTATTGACAAGTCCAGCCAAAAGCCCCTTGAAATGGCTCTCCTTCCGAAGCAGCTTCCCAGGGCAAATGCCGAGGCTTTTATTATGCCTCTTACTAACTGGTTGCCTCTCTCCTTTTCTTCCCTCTCTCTGTCTTTTTGTTACTGTGTGTGTTTGGTCTGCAATGCCTTTTGGGGTCTCGTCTTTCTGCCTCCCTCGTGCTCTGCATGACGCAGGACGGGTCTCTTCACCCCCGACATGGCCTTTGAAGCCATTGTGAAAAAACAGATTGTAAAGCTCAAAGAGCCGAGTTTGAAGTGTGTTGATCTGGTGGTCTCAGAGCTGGCCACCGTCATTAAAAAGTGTGCTGAGAAGGTAATGGGCTAAATTTTTTTTCCATCTGTTAGTCTAATCTGAGCATCTGGAAAATCCTGGATTTTCCACAGGACCTGCCTAACTTACTGCCTTGAGCTTAATTCATGTTCTTTGCAAAAATGAAACCAGTTTAGTGGCATTATTTCTGGCCCGTGCCACAACTATTAACTGGCATCTGTGGACAGCCCCCAAAAATAAATTTGGAGGTCCTGCTGAGACGTATAACATAAGTGATATCTTGAACTACTGCCCAGGAAACCAAAAGCCAGAGCTTCAGGGGGTGTGGGGAAGGCCGTTCATCTCATTGGCATTATTGCTGCTTAGTATATTTGTTCACGATGTAATGCAGCAATGGGGGTGGAGGTGGGACAGGGGACAAAAGTGATATTTGACTGGTAAACACACTTCACCTCCTTTGAATGAAATCTTTTCCATCTTTGATTCTCTTTTTTAAAAAATATTTTCTAATCTCTAATTCTCTTGTCAACTCAGGCTGCCCATATTTGTCTCTTTAATGAGTGTTTGTGGTGACAAAATTGGGGATCATTGAAGTCCTTTCATGTCTTCTTGGCTCTCCCTGGCTTTCTGCTTTCTTAATGTAAATTGTGACGTTTGTGCTATGTAGAGCCATCTGACATGCCTCTTTCCTCCCCCACAGCTTGGCTCCTATCCCAGGTTACGAGAAGAAACAGAAAGAATTGTCACCACTTACATCAGGGAGCGAGAAGGGAGAACAAAAGACCAGGTATGCTTCAAGGGCCTTTGATACTATGTTCATTCAGCAGACATTAGATACTGCTAACTTAAGGACCAGATCACCTTAATGGCCACACTTTATGTGATTGATTCTGTATATGAACCTCTCATTTACAAGGGTGGTATCCAGCTCTGGGATGCCCAGTAGTGTGTACAGTAGTCATTGAAAAGAGGGATGTACTGAGAGCTTGGAGGTACCAGGCAGATGAAGCTTGGCCCTTTGCCTGAGTTGGAAAATAGTTACAGATCCCCCTCTACTGGTCAACTTGGGAGTATCCTCAAGTATTGTCGATGTGTGTTTGGATCTTTGGGGCACAGACAATTGATGGTAGGGCTGGAGTTTTGTTTTTGTTTTGTTTTTTAATTAGTAGCAATTATCTTTTCAGATCCTTCTTCTGATCGACATTGAGCTGTCATACATCAACACAAATCATGAGGACTTCATTGGTTTTGCAAAGTATGTATATTCTACGTGCAGCTTCTTGGATGTGGGAACCCTGCCACCAAATAGGGCTTAGAGCTGACCCTCCTAGAGGGCACCAAGGCTCCAGGCTCCAGGTGATGCTGGCTCAGAAAAATGATTGGGGGTGAAGATAATGTCCAGAAGAAGACATATTCTGAGTTTTGAGTCATTCTATCAGAGATGCTCATTAACAAATGAGATTTTCTATATGTCTTGCTTTAAATAGAATGCTTTAAAAATCAAAAAGAAAAATTGAAACTGAATCTGCTTGCAGATCATTGTGGCCTCATCAGTCCCTTCTTATTAAATGGGCCCAAGCAGCCCACTCTTAGTTACTTAAGAAACTTTGGTTCCTTTTAATTTAATAGAACCCTACCTTAATCTGGCTATTATCTTCTGCTAAGGAGCAATCATTTTCCTCTACACAGCCTGATCTTTTCTCAGACTTTGGGAAGAGTCTTTGAGGATATGTTGTGCCCAAGAGTGTTTTTGGTAGGTGATAAGGAGAAAAGTGCAATGGCTTCTCTGGATCTTCCTATGCCTTAGGCTATGGTAGCAAGCCATGACTGTGTTGGGTCACAGAAAAGCTCTGCTGTGCCTGTCATTTAAGATAAGAGTGAACTCAGTATCCTCATCTTGGATTAGCAAACCCCTGTGAGGTTCCCTGTGGCTGCTTGGTGTCCGTGTGGTGGAATTGAAAGTCCTGGGTCTCTTCCCCTCTTGATTGCTGCTCTTTTCCTCACTTTATTTCTGCTTTTCACACTTCATCCACAGTTCCTCCTTCTCACCATCTCTCCTGTTTTTCCTTTGATCACTTCATTCTTTCCTCTGGACTCCTTGGCCTTCCTCCCAATAATCCCAGCTGTTACTATACTGAGCAGCTTGTGACAGGGTGGGTATCTGCCTGCTGTGTATGCTGTTTCAGTAGTGTGTTAGAGGGACTTGGGCTATATCTGTTTTTGACAAAAATGGTGGTAAGTCCCAAGGCAATAAGATTTCCCTAGGGAACTAGTCTAATCCTCACTGATTGGCAGACTGAAAAAATAGTAAAAATGTTCCCTAGGCTCTGCTGTCATGAAGCCTGGTTACCATGCTCTGGGATAGGTTTGCACTCTGATCCAAACTTCTCCATTTTTTATTGTGATGTGTGAGTGCTGCCCGTTGTGGTTACATTGACATGACCTCTGTCCTCTAACAATTTGCGATTTGAAACAGCCAACCCTGTGTAAAGACAGGCATTCAAACAGAGCCTTATGTTTGAGTTCTCTTTCCCTCCCTCTTGATTTGAGTCTGGAAGTTGGTGGTTTTCCTTTTTGGAAATAGTTATTACACTCCTATCTCAGGTAAGTGGAGTTTTTCTTGCTAACAGCTACTCTTGCCACCAGCCTGGTCTGACACCTGAAATTTCATGTCAGGATGTCCCATTAGAAGCGATAGCCTCAGAATTAGTTCTGCTCAGGCTCTGGACTTGACAGTTTAAGGTTATCAAGAGGAGAGGGTATTGGGAGAGACCCTCTTACTACCTTGCCTGAGGATGAAGCTGTAGGCTGCTTTGCTCATGCTGCCAATGAGGCAGCACCACACCTGCGCAGACTTTTTCTGAGTCCCCCAAGGAGTCAGTGGCTTTGTCTAGGAATGGAGTTCAAGCAGGCTTCCTCACCTTTTGTGTTTCCTGGCACCTTTTGGACAGATCTTTAAGGAAGAAGCCTGGGAATCTCTCCTCAATCATTTTTCTAAATAAATGATATAAAATACATAGAATTTCGTTGAAATATAGTTCTTGAAATATATATTCTTATAATGTCATGTACCCTGGGTTCAGAATCCCTTAGTTCAGAGGTTTACATTCATCTGTATCAGTCACAATTTTCAGGTGCTAGAGCTAGGTTTTTTTATGCTATTTGTTTGTAGCCCTCTGTAGTTCTCCTTGGATAAAGAGTTACTCTTCAGTGGGAAAACGTTGATGCTAATGTCTCCAGTTCTGAGAGCTGTTTTTCCTTTTTTCGGCCCATTTTCATTCAGCCATTGTTTATTTACCTTCTCTCTATGCAGCTGGTCACTGGCTTCCTTCCCTCACTGCCCAGCTGCATAAGCTTTTGTTATGCTTTGGTTTCAGTGCCCAACAGAGAAGCACTCAGCTGAACAAGAAAAGGGCCGTTCCAAATCAGGTACATGTGCATGCCTGTGTTTCTTTGGGATTTGTTTCTGGGATGGGAGAAGAATGGAAAAAGCTGTTTTAGGTGCCAAGGGGGAGGTATTCTAGCTTTGGTGTGAATGGTTTCCTCAAGCCCTCCCTGTTTCACATGCCTCTACCAGAAGCTGCTGTCTAATTATAATTCCCCATCCTTTTGATCCTAAGTTCTACCTGTGTTTTGACATAATTCAAAACCTTTCAAGTGGCTGAATCTAAATCTCAACAGTAGTCACTATAGGGCTGTTTTATCACAGCTGCTGTCTCTTTCTTGGAAAGCACATTCTCTGTGAGACTCATCAAGTGTCCTGAGAATAAAGAAAGCAGTGCTGTACTAGTTCCATCCCAGCTTTTGGGAAATGGAAGGAAAGTATTCCCCGGGGAAATAAGACCCAGAGTAGAGTCCTGATGTTTTTTAGGAAAAAACACTTACCTTCACATAGTCTTTATAGAGGTCCCATCTCTCACGGGAGAGAAGGGACTATTTATTTAGCTTGCATGATTGAAGCCCCGGATTGGAAATTGTAACCTTTGCATGAATTTTATGCTTGCTTTAGGTAATACATATGTTATTGCTTTTTTGTTTGGAAAGATTATAATGAATTAAACATTAACACTGTGAATATAATTAATAGCATGTAATTTTTTTTTCTTTTGCTGTTTTTCTGCTCTTCCTTTTCTACCATTTTTTTGTGCTTCCTGCCCTTTCTCTATTACCTTGCTTCCCTCTTTCTGCTTTTCCTTTATTTACCCTACCACCCTAACTTTGTGAACCTAAAGGGTGAGATCCTGGTAAGTACCTACATAGTGTTTTAGTAAACCTTAGACAGATCTAGTGATGGAGACCTACTCCCAAAATATGACCCCAAAGAAACTGAGTTTTCATTGACCTGGAGCTGAGTACACTTAGTACATTGAAGATAAGAGCCTGTCCTCTCCCAGACCAGATACAGGTTCATCCAGTAAATTTATGGAGCCCTGTGATAGATAGCACGGCGCATACAAAGTTGGTTCAGACTTTGGCTCTCTTTTCAAGGTGCTGTTAGTCTCTGTAGATGGAGAAAAGAAGTGACTCAAATGAGTCTAGAAAAATCTATCTGAGCCTGCCCTCATTATCCCAGTAGTATGCTGACCTGCCTTCTGGCTTTTGTTTGTTTGTGATGGTGTTCCCTGCTCTTTAGAAAAGCCACCTCCAGTGGCAAGACTCATCTTAGTTTGATGGTCCTTTCCTCCGGCAGCCTCCTAGACCCATTCTTGTAACCCTTCCCAAAGCCTTGAAGATGAGCTTTTCTCACTGCTGCCCTGCAGGTAACCAACTGGCCCTCTTGGCTTTTGTGTTCACATAAGCAGGAAGAAGCAGTGGAGAGAAAGTATAACCAAAACAGAATCAAGTTTCTAAGGGGATTTCCTGTTGTTCATGTCCATAGTACTCAGTTTGTCTCATCTTGCTATCATTTGTATGCTCCTATTCTTCCAACTTTCCTTGCCTCGGAAATAGGGTGACAGCATCATTCTGTTTGGCATGAGCCCACACATCTTCCTGCTAAGTGTACTCAGTTCTGAAAAAGGTACCATTATCTCCCTTAATGATGGATGGTGACATTGTTACATCTTCCACTGGGGAGGCTAACAAGTGTGCAGAAATAAGGGTCAGAAGTCTTCTTTGACTGAGCGAGAAAATGGAAACAGTTAAAGTGTAATTCTAGAAGAGTGGGGTAGGACAAGGAAAATCTCCCTCCTTAAAGGACTCTTGGTCTTGGTTTACACCACCGGTCTCTTGTCTTTTCTTGCCTCATCTCTCCTTAAGCAGCAAGAAGTCAGACCATTGTCGGAACAGCTACTTTTTTTTCCCCCCTTTAATGCCTCACTTCTTGGTTTCCATTATACTATAGAGATTTTAAATGATTTCCATTTTCCTATCAGTTCAAATAGGCTTCCTTCTGCTTCCCAAGACCCTGTTTCTTTGGAGGAGAAGAAAATACTTCTATCTCTATTTCCCAGAGTACCTACCTTGGCTTTTTTTGAGCAAGGTCTCCATCATTGCTTGGGAGGTTTAGGATATGAAAGTCCTGCCTTGTGGTGATGGGAAGCTGCTGAGCCCTGACTGTGGTACTAAGATTGGTATGAGCTGGGCTACTCCAGGCCAGGAAGACAAAATCAGCATTCAGGAAGAGTGTTCCAAGATTTAGGCCCCCTTCCTTGATTCCCCTGTCCCTACCAGTTGACCAGCTCTCCCCTGAAGGCACCTTTTCGCAGGTAAGGCATTGGTACATCAAAATGTCTGCTTCTTTGCCATGTCTCATTCCCTTGTTGAATATTAGGTGGCCATTCTGTCCCTCATGACATGGCTCCTTGCTAGCCAAATGGGCCCATGGCAACTTTCCTTAGTCCTCTAACTGCACCACAGACTCTTTTTGGGTCACTGGGTTGAGTAAGCTGTAACCTTGGATCTGAATTTCCAGAGGATCTTATGCCTGTCTCCTCTGTACCTAGACCCTGGGACACTTATCCAGCTGCATTCTGGTTTTGCTGTCATTCCTGTTCTGTCTCCAGCTTCCTACTTCCCCCTTTTGAGACTGAATTATCTGCAGAATTTTCATATATAAATTTGGCTTTAAAATGAACTGAAGAGCCATCATATGTCTTCAAATTATAGATCCAATCCCAAAGAAAATCAGTCATTCAATTCTTTATTGGCCTTTATTTGCCATCTGATTGATCAGGGCTCCTTGCTTCTCTCCAGCAGGTGCACTATAAGAGTAAAAATCTTTTAAGTGTAACAGCCTGCAGTCACCCATAGCCTGTACAGCCAAGTGATTTATGTTTCTAACTCATTGTTGTCTCCTATATGGGCAGCTGCCTGGGTAGCTTACAAATTCCTGGGTGAGATGGGAAGCTGTGGTTTGTGATTGCTAAGAGGGAATACATCTGGCTGTGATCCTGACCAGCATCTTTGAGTTCTGGGACACAGTTGCTATTCTAGGCTGTCACCTAGATGTTTAGATTTGGGATTGAATGACCAGGCCTGCAATATTATGTTTTTCCTACCAGAGCAGAGTATCAAACTATTCTGAACCCTGGGCCCATTTGATTTTATCAGGGGCAGATCCAGCATTTCTCATTTGTCCTTAGCTCCCAGGCATTCACATTTCTCAACAGGTTTACCCACCTTCTTGAAGACCCTGAGCCCACTACCCCAGCCTGGTTTTTGAGAAATGTGCCACATGCTGTCCCGTTGACTGCTGTGTATTACTAACCTGTGTCTTGAGACTAGTGGTCACAGGCACTTATGTAGGATGACTGTGGGTGCTCTTCTCAATTCTTGTATGTGTTTTGGAAGCCCATGTATTTGAATCCATAAATGTGTTAGAATTTCTTATTTGGGGGGGACATAAGGACCCATTTGAAAGTTTGCAAATTATTCCTCCACATGAATGGTATTTACAGAAATCAGACAGAATTAAGTTCCAAAGTCTCTGCCTTCCATGGGCAAAGCTATCTATAACTACGGAGAGGGGAGTAAAAGATAGGTGTGGTTGATGCCTTATAGATGGAGGTTTCTGGCTGGACCACACACTATGGAGCTTCTGGCCGGGATTGACATCTGACCAAAGACTAGTTTGCTTCCTCCTTGTTTGCTTGCCTTCCTCTCACCTCAAGGAGAAGAAAACATAATTCAGAGGTTTACTGTCTCTGGGCTGGAATCTCTTGCTGTGTCTTTGAGGAAGCACCTACTCATTCTGAACCTAACCTGGCCTGCCCTCGCTCAGGCTTTTGGAGGAAACCATGTTAATGTATTGATTATCTCCTATCCTGTTTCTCTTTGATAGGGACTCTGACAGTCCCAGGGAAAGGAGGAAGCTAGCACTTACTCCCATGGGACCTTTAAAATCTGAACTCATGCCATAGGAGTGGGCGACCAAAGCACCAATCTTATTCAAGGCCCAAAAGGGCTAACCCAAAAGAAGGCAGCCACGCAGCTTCTGTGCCTTTGCTTATAATGAAATACTAGCAAAGGCACCAGGTGGTTTTGTCCTAAAGCATCTTATGCCTCTGAAGCAGTAAAGCTCCTAGCAGGAAGAGGACTGGGTGCCATCTCTTACATTCACCCCAGACTCCTTAACAGGACAAGGAGTCTGGCTTCTTTAAGTGCCCTTCTGGCATGGCTAACAGAGCTTTGTTTCCCTTTGGCTCTCTCTAAATTGGTGTCCTCTGTGTGTTAGGACCTAAATCCTGGTAGGGTTCTAGGGACCCCGTCACCAAAGCTGTTGGCTACATTGATTAACCCCTTGGTATAGAAAGAGAAGGACATATGTGTGTCTCTGTTTCTTCATGAGGTAGACTAGTGATTCCTTCCATCTGCTAGTTGGTTGGACAGCTGTGGGAAGGCCAGGCCGATCAGTTTATCAAAACCATGCACACTGTTTTGGTGACATCTTGATGAAAGCTTTTTGGCAAGATGGTGAAGTAGTTGATGTACATGGCCTAGGAATTGGTTCTCTGACTAAAAAGAGAGAGTCTTGTGGAAAGTCCCTGGTTCTGGGCCTGAAATCCAAAGGGATCTCTACTGTTTTCCCTGGCTCTCAGTACCCGCAGCTCTGTCCCATAAGTGCCTTGGCAGGGTCAACACTTACTCATGTCCTGCTGTCCTTGCTGGTGACAACCTATACTTGGCAGTAAAGCTTCAGTCTGTCACTGCCTCCAAATCCATTCAAGTCCTGTTCTAGTCTCTGTTTGCTTCATGTTGGCCCTACCCTTGTGTCCCCAGCTTGAAATGTAAGGGGCTTTTCCCCAGGCCCTGGACTCCCATGCATGTCTTCTGTCTCCTTGTCTCCTCCCTTCTCACCTCCCAGGGGGTACAGCCTAGCACCTCCATGGAGGCTGACTCGGCTGCCAGGTGAGTGCCACAAGTAGGCACAGTGACATTGTCAGGGTGGAGACTGGGGAGGGGAGCCAGAGGCCCACGCCATTCTTCTAAAAAAACTGCTGCCCTACCTGGCAGAGAAGCATATGGCGACTGGCTTTTCATGTAAATTATTTGAAAGAAGTCTATCTTTTGAGTAAGTTTTGCTAATTGTCCTGAATATTGAACTAAACAGTTTCACAACTTTCCAACTCATTGTTGTCTTTAATGGCCTATGTAACCTCAAGAAAGTATTTCTTAGTGGAGAGTTCCATTGTGCTGTATACTTTGACCAAGTGGTTCCTCCAGTGCCAGCCATGCATAGAAGCATCGACATGGCCCATTAATACAACTGAATTGGATTTCTTCCCTTGTTGGCTGTCCTGGAACAGTTAAGCTATGGGCTGAATCACTGGCCCTCCTTTATATCTACCTAGAGTTGGTTGTTTGGCTTTAGTGAGCGCTGACATAGATCCAAAAATCCTGGAATAGGCCACCCCCTTCCATTCCATTTTAGATTGGATTAGCATTTAGGGTTAGGGTTAGGGTTGGGTTAGGGCAAGAACAGTTTGGAGTCTGAGGTTTTGACAGCCTTTGAAGGAGCTAGATTGTTACTCTGTTGGGAGTCTGCCAATTATTTTACAAGTCTGCTCTGTCTGGGTTTGACCTCTCTGGTTTCTTGGTGTGTTCTAGTAGGACAGTCAACCAGGTCACGCCCCTTTATTAGAACTCGGGTTTCAGACTGATCCACAATTTCTCCTCCAGGTGATTCGAAGGGGCTGGTTGACCATCAACAATATCAGCCTGATGAAAGGTGGTTCCAAGGAGTATTGGTTTGTGCTCACTGCAGAGTCCTTGTCGTGGTATAAGGATGAGGAGGTGAGTATCCATAAATCTGCTTGATCTATCAAGAAACACTACCCTGACGTGGACTGGTGAGCTGATTAAAAGCAAGCAGACTGGGCTGGGCACTATAATTTGCCGCCCAGTTTCTTTTGGGAAGCAGGTAATGGGTAAATCATAAATCATAAATCTCAATGGGAATATGGCCACAGCCTATATAAGCAAGGATGATAGGGACATTGAGAATGCAAATCCTCAAGCTACACAGAATAAGCATCACATCATAGTTGTGGTAGTAGTTGTAGCAACTGAAATGCATTAACTGAGCAGGAAACCAACCTGATGAGACCATATTCTGGACTATTTGACCCATATGTGACCAGGAAGCTATGCAAGATACCACCAGGAACTAGCCATCATGTAAACTCCTTTAGATGTTAACCCCAGTGTACTAATATTTATCCATCCCCTTCTTTTAGGCTCTTCTCTCTTCCCCAAGGATACTAGACTGAACTCACTAGTAAGCATGTAAGGAATGAAGATTTGGGAGGCTGGGGCTGGGTAGGTTTTATAAAGTAGATTAGAGGTCCTCATAAATGTTTGTTCTGCTATGTAGTTGTGGGTGCCCTTGGGCCTATGACTTCCCTTTCTCCCAGGAATTGACCTTACGACTCCAGGCCCAGCACCCTCTGCACTGTGCCTCAGGGATATATTTTTATCTAAATTTAAACTTTGTGTACATTTTATATTCTCCCAATAGAAGTTAAATTCCTTGTGAGCAAAGCCCAATTTCTTTTTTTCTTTACCATCTAACATAGGTAACACTTTATACAGAGTATGCACTAGATCAGTGATTATTGAGTTAAATTTAGTTTTGGCTTCTTGTCCTTGTAACCCTGAGCACTTTAGGTTGTAGTAGAAGAATGCTAAAGAATTAATTTCTGCTTTTTCTTGGAACCAAGCCTGGAAATGTAGGAGAGGTAGCTTAGACGAGTGAGTGGAAAACCCTGAATTTGGAGTTAATGGAGCTGGATTGGGTTCCTAGCTTTGCTCTTTACTTTCTCTGTGTGACTTTGGGCAAATTAAATATCCTCCTGAATCTGTTTCCTCCTATGAAATGCAAGGCTGGTGACCTCAATCACTTCAAATTCTTGATCCTGTGATCTTGGCTTTATTGGATAAAAGAGCAGAAGCCACATCAGAGCCAAGTCATCCTGAAGAACTTTTCATTTCTGAAATGAGGAAACTGATAGATTTTCCTATTTGCGTTGCCTAGACAGCTTGGTTGGTAGCAATATAAATCCAGCTGTAACCATGATTTTCTCTGCAAGGTCTCCCCATCCCCATGCTTCTCTTGTCTCACTTGTGCAGAGTGGTGACTTCTTCTCTGATGGCCTTCAGAAACCAACGCCTTCCCTCTTTCTCTATTTCATCCTTACATCTAATTTAGACTTCTGACCGTGACTAGTATTATGTCTTCACATTCCTCAGTCTCTTTAACTATGATCCTGCTTTTTAGGATCAAGGCCTTCAGGGTTCCTTGGAAATGTACAGTGGTCTTAACTGGTCTCCCCTATAATGTTACAAAAGAACAACTTTATGAGGATGGTGATTTGGAAAGAAGTTCTGTGCACAGTTTGGAAATACATACATTGATTATGGGCCCTGGCCCGGCCTGACCCTTTATTTGAAAAAAGAAAGCCCGACTATTGGCTGCCCACTATTTCCCTGTGAGTCCTCCTGGCTGGGCCACACCAAGTTTGGCCTCTGTCTACACTGCTCTTTCAACCTTCTTCTGACCCTAGAGTGAAGGGGTCCTTCCCTCCAGTTGTCCCACTCCCATTTTGTTGATCTTGAAGGATCACAGGTCCCAAAGGGCTCTTTATGAGCAGAAAAGTGTTGTTTTAGTGTACCTTTTTCCTAAAGGAAATCCTTTTCTGCCTAAGTTAGGGGAAAGAACCACAGAACTTCATGCTGTATGTCCATATTTTTTTGCATGGGCTGAAACAGCCCCTGCTCAAATGCAGCAGTATATAGAATTATACTTGGCTTATGAATGCTGGACTGTGTTTGTAATGAGGCAGAGCAGAAGTATCTGAGGAAGATGAGATAGAGGGCTAGAGCTTCCTGTAAATAGTGAGGGAGCAGCTTCCTGATTGGCCAGACCTAGATATCTTCCAGTGGATCCTCTTTTCAATCTTCCTTGCCAGGCTTTCCCTGCAGCCCCTCTAAATTTGTTTTAGAGCGAAACAGGTAGCAAAAAGGCATTCTCCCCTAGACCAAGTAAGAATTTAGGCAAATCCCACTTTGCTTCCTTTCAGATGCCTTTTTTCTTCGTCTTTTCCAAGCTGCAACTCCCCAAGGAGAGAGTACTGATTCAGAACCACTCCTCCAAGTGCCTTGGAAAATACTTTTGCTTTTTTTTTTTTTTTTTTTTTTAAAGCTTTCCACCCCCGCAGTCTAGATACTCTAGACTTGTCTGCTTTGTGGTGCGTCAGCTCTTAAAAGAGTACATTCTAATGGTTTCCAAGCTTCCATCTTGGTGAGAACACAGACACATCAACAATTCATTGAAGTTTGAACAGCATTGTTTGATTACATTTTTGAACTTGGATTGGCCAGTGGGGTGGAATAGGAATGTACAGAATATGATAGTTTGATCTTGGATTAAAGGCTATGCATTCTGAATTGTTTTCCCCCCTTCTCTTAATAATCAGGAATGATTTCTTTTTCCTAACTGGAGAGGGAATACAAACTTGCCAACTTCAGCATTCCAGTTAGACTAAGATGAGAGCTAGGGAACGACATTCCCCTGCTCGCCCCTTAAACCTTGCCTGTCCCCCGCCAGCAGTTTCCTGTTGGCAGGGTTCTCAGTGGGAGCACTGTCTGGCCGTTTGCTGTTGAGTAATGAGAACCAGCAGGCACTGTGAATACGGCTCTGTGTTCTACAGACACAAAGCCAGCAGGAATCCTAGAGGTGAGAAGGAGAAGATAAAACATTGTTTCTCAAAAAGCAGAAAGTCTGTTCTGCTAATGTAGAGCCTTTCTCCTAACATACAACCATTACATGACAGCCCTTCCTGTAATTTCTCACCCATGTCCCTCAGAACTAGTCATAAACCTTTCTGGAAAGAAAGAAAAGAATGAAGAACAGTTAAAGATACATTTATTTTGGTAATTTAATAAAGAAAGGAAAGATACAAATATTTCTTTAAAAATAAAAATTTTAATTTTTTTATTTTTAAATTATACCACCCTTGTGTGTACCCTTTGCCTCAGGATTGAAGGGATGATTAGCTGAGGGAGCGTCTCAGCCTTTTGGGTTTGTAACTTCCAAACTCACCTCCAGGCCTTTTTTCGCTTTCACAGAATCCGTTTTACTTCTAAACTTTTAACTTTTAATCTCTGGCCTACAAAGGCTGGGTGATTTCAATTTAACAAGCATTTATTAGGCCAGTATTTTGTGTATGGCATATAAAGAGGAAAATACAGATCTTTAAGGACTTACCTGTAGGTGATATGCCTTGGCCTCCACTTTGCTGTGAGGGTAAGGGTCCTGGCTCCTGAGTCGATGCTTTTCCAAGCCCAGCCTAACCAATGTGCAGACTACTGTACACATTTGCAATTTCCTGGACAGGTAGTCTGAACACTGGGCTGGTGGGGCTGGAATTTGAGAAGATTCTTCTCCTCCCCTTTAAAGCCATTCCTTTTGAGAAGGGATGTGTTGTTAAAGCTTATTTTACAAGGAGAGGAAAACTGCTGTTCCCTCAAAGAATCTGCTTTGTCTCTTCTGACGTGGCAAGTCTTCAGCAAGACCCAGTCTAAAGAAAGTTGTGGTTTTTCAGGAAATCTTAAGGCAGGCGAGTGGGGGGTGGGAGAGGGAGGGTTTAGGTTCATGGCCTCTGTACAAAGGAGGACGTCACTTTTGGGACATGGGGGGAGTGTATGCCTGTAGCATCTGGAGATATTTTCTGGGTGGAACATAGTTATAAGCAGTTCCAGATGTTTCATTTCACTGAGGCTGCTGTAGCCCATGACTCAGGAGGGTGGCCCCTCCAAAAGCAGCAGACTTGTGCTCATCCAAATCAAGAGCAGTTTTTTTGCTGCTTTGGGGAAGGGAGGAGACAGGCAATTTTAAGAGTAGGAGAAACCTCTCTCTGTTATCCTGAAGTGAAAAGCCCTTCCAGTAGGCTTGCTTGAGAACCCTTTAAGATCTTTCAGGAACCATCTTTAGTCTTGCCCATTTATCTGACCATAACAGAAAACCTGGGCTAGAAAATGGTACATGGCTAGGGTGGAGCAAGTCTTCTCCTTGAACAGATATCTCTGCCCTCCAGCTCTCTTCTTCTCTCAGTATTCAAAATAGTCAAGCGGCATGACTGAACTCTTGGCCCACCAAAAGACCACATGTTTTTTCCACTTCAATTTCTTTGGGGTTCCCCCATCATTCTCAGAAATTGGTTTAGGAGGCACTCATGACACCCATTCTGCCCTCTGGTTCCCTTCTATCAGCAGAAGGTCTAGCAAATTCAAGACTTGCTTAAGTGTGGATCTGGAAGCTAGAAACTTGCTCTCCACTTTTCCTATCATCTGTGAAATATTTATTGAGTATCTGCTGTGTGCTGGAGCTTTGAGGACTTCAGAGATGAGTAAGATACCCCTGCCCTTTACAGGAATTCCAGATCTCACAGAATCTTTTGCTTCTGAGTTGCCCTATTTGTGGTCCAGAAACTGCCAGTTAGCTTATTGAATCTGTGCTCCTGTATTTCCTGCAGGTATCAGAGAAGCTGGCAAGATAGATAACCAGCTCTTTTTAAGTAGTTGAGAGGCATCATGGTTGGATGTAGAGATACCAAAATGAGACCTTTCCCCACTTTCATGGAGCTTAGACAAGCTCCTGAACCATATGTTCAGAAGGCTTGAGGCAGAGCAGGGCTCAGATCCTTTCTCATGCAGTAGTAATAGTCATGGCGGCAGTGGCAGCAACATTAGGCAAGTCAAGTAATCTAAATGAAAATGGAACCATTTCCTAAATATGTAAATGTATGACCTTCTGATGTAGTTAGTTTTTTCATTTTTTTTTTAATCTCCTGTACATTTTAGGAAAAAGAGAAGAAATACATGCTGCCATTGGATAACCTCAAAATTCGAGATGTGGAAAAGGGCTTCATGTCCAATAAACATGTCTTTGCTATCTTCAACACAGAACAGAGGTGAGGATAATCCCTGCTGTGTCCCACTCCTCCTCACATTTGAGTGATTTGAAGCCAAAATATGGCTTAGTTAATGGGGCTGCTCACCTGAGCTCAGACAGAATCTTCTCTGGATGGAAAGGAGGCTTTCAGATTCTTGAACCAGTTTTAGGAAGATTGAAGTTCAGAATTTTGAGCACCAAAGTTTTATTTGGTTGTGTCCTATAAGTTTATGTGAACTTTGTGTTTTAACCAACCTCAAAACATGCTTATTTTTAAATTCTAAATTTATATTGTTTAAGCATTGTCATTTTACTAGTGTTGTTTGCTAATCATAGAATAACCCATGATTTAGAGCATATCTTGATAAGAATTGAAAACTTTTGTTTTTTGTTTTTGTTTGCCCCCTCCCCTTTCCCTCAGGGGTCTGAGTTTTTCTTGGCTTGTTCAGAACTTGTCTTTACCTTTGAGACAGTTTCTACCCACTCCACCACCCTTTCCTCTCTTACCCCACCCAAACTTTCCTATGTATGAAAAAGAAAACAGATGAGTACTGAAGTACACAGAAATGAGCCTCCTTTCCCTTTTCAAGTTACCTGTGCTAGTTAGAGGCAAGATGGCAGAGAGAAGCCAGGAATTTGCCTGAGTCCTTTCCAGTTTCTCTCGGATACAATATTAAGTCGAGTCTCTTGAAGAATTCTGAAACAATAAAATCCACAAGGAAGATGGAATGAAACAATTTTCCAGTCCAAGATAACTTAAAAGTACTTCAGGAAAGGTCTGTCTCACTTGGATAATATAGGAGTGCAACCCAGTACAGGTGGTATCCTGGCAAGCCAGGTGGAGGCTTTAGCCACAACACAGATCAGCAGCTGAGTCCTTCACATCCAAGCTTCTGTCTCAGCAAGCAAACTGAGATCTCCAGTGAAGCAGACAATCTGCCAGCCCCAGAACACAGGGCCCAGCAGGTAAAACTGAGCAAGATCCCTTAGCAGAGCAGGCAAGCTGCCAATCCCAGAGGCCCTGTAACAGAGAGCCACGAAGCAGGCCCCTGGCCCCCAGTGCAAGAAGCTTGGGAAGGTGTCCCCTGCACTCCAGGAGCTGGGGCTCAATTTTTTAAAATGAGCAAAAAATAAACAAAAAAAGATCCCTGACCACAGAAAATCATGATTTTGACAGGAAAAGTGAAAACACAAACTCAGAAAAGGAAAACAATGTTAGAGTGCCTAAATGTGGGGCCTCAAAAGAAGAATATGAATTGTGATCTCATACCCAAAAAGTCCCCTTAGAAGAACTTAAAAAGGATTTTTTAAATCAAGTAAAAAACGGTAAAAGAAAAATTGGGAAAAGAAAGTTTATAACTGCAAGAGAATTATGGGGGAACAAAAGAATCGGCAGTTTGGAAAAGGAATTATAAAAATTGATCGAAGAAAACAACTCTGGAGAAACAACTGACTTGGAAAATAGATCCAGAAGAGACAATTTAAGAATTATTGGACTACCTGAGAGCCATGATTTAAAAAAAAAAACCTGGATCACATCTTTCGAGAAATTATCATGGAAAATTGCCCTGATATCCTAGAACTGAAGGGTGAAAAGAAGTCATTTAAAGAATCCATAAATCACCTCCTGAAAAAGATTCCAAAATGAAAACTCCAGGGAATATTGTGGCCACATTCTCCACACCAAGGAGAAAATACTGTTAAGCATCCAGAAAAAAAAAAAAAATTCAAATATCAAAGAGTCACAGCCAGGACTTACACAGGACTTAGCAACTATTTCATTAAAGAATCAGAGATCGTGGAATATGATATTCTGGAAGGCAAAAGAATCAACTACCCAGCAAAATTGAGCATAATCTTTCAGTTCAATTCATTGAAATAGGAGACTTTAAAATTTTTCTAATGAAAAAGACCAGAGGTGAACAGAAACTTTGAGCTTCAATACAAGACTCGAGAAATTTCAAAAAACAACACATAGTATTCAATAATGTTAAACTATTTACATCCCTCCATGGGATGATACTTGTAACTTTTTAAAAGTATATCTCTGTTAGGGCAGTTAGAGAATGTGGATATAAATTGGTTTTGATGTAATGATAAAACAAATTTAAAATGTGAAAAAAAATAATTGTTCTGGGAGAAGAGTAAAAGGGAGGCAGAATGGGATAAATTATTTCACTCAATGAGGTATAAAAGATTTATTACAGTAGAGGGAAAGAAAGCAGGGGGTAAACATTGTTTGAACCTTTCTTTCAACAGATTTGACACAAATAGGGAATAATATAATATACACATTCAGTTGGGTAGAGAAATCTGTCTTACCCTATGAGAAATAAGATGAGAAGGAGAAAAGAAAAGGGAGTAGTACTGTTAGAAAGCAGGAAGTAGTAGTCAGAAGCAAAATACTGTTAAATATGCATAGGGTGAAAAAGGATATTATAAACAGAAAAAATAAGATGAAGGGCAATACACATGCAAATGTGAATGGGATAAGCATTCCCATAGAAGGGAAGCAGATAGAATAGATTAGAAATCAAAATCCTACAATATGATGTTTATAAGAAATACATTTGAAGCATACATACACATGCATGTGTACACAGAGGGACACACATTAAAGGTAAAAAGCTAAAGCAAAATATCATGGTTCAGCTGAAGTTTAAAAAAAAAAAAACAATAACACAGGGTAATAACCCTTATCTCAAAGCAAAAGCAAAAACAGAACTAATTAAAAGAGACAAGGAAAGAAACTACATCATGCTAAAATACAGTGAAGTAATAGCAACGCTAAACCGTATGCCATGTGGTATACATTCAGAATTTTAGAGACGTTAACTGAGTTATAAGAAGAAATAGATAACAAAACGGTAGAACTCTGGAGAAAATTGAATGGGGGTAGAAAGGAATATATCTTTTTGTTTGCGATACATGGTACCTACACAGAATTTGACCTGTATTATGGCATAAAATGCAGAAAAGTAGAAATACTAACTGCACATTTTTCAGGTACATTTAATATCAGTGCATTCATGCAATAAAAATTACATGTAACAAAGGGCCATGGAAAGACGAAATAAAAACTAACTAGAAACTAACCTAATCCTAAAGAATGAGTGGGTCAAACAATAACTCATAGAAACAATAATTTCATCAAAGAGAATGACAATAAGACAACTTGCCAAAATTTATGGGATGCAACCAAAGGAAATTTTATCTTTAAATGCTTACGTGAGTGAAATAGAACAGATGAATGAATTAGGTATGCAATTTAAAAAGCTAGAAAAAGAAAAAATTAAAAACCACCAATTAAACACCACATTAGAAATTCTGAAAACCAAAGGAGAGATCAACAAAATTGAAAGTAAAAAAACTATTGAACTAATAAATAAAACTAAGAACTTGCTTTATTTTATTATAAATTACCTAAATGACTCCCATTTTAGAAAAAGAAACTGAACCAACCATCAATGAACTCCTCTTAGGAAAAAACTTCCAGGGCCAGATGGCTTTATAAGTGAATCCTACCAAACATTTAAAGAATAATCAATTCTAATACTATATAAACTGTTTAGAAAAATAGGCAAAGAAGTCCTATCAAATTCCTTTTATGACACAAATACTAATGCTGACAACCTAAGCCAGAAGGAGCCAAAACAAAAGAAAGAAAATTATAGACCAATTTCCCTAATGAATTCTGTATTGTACTAGAAATGTTGTTAGCTTTAGCAGTAAGAGGAAAAAAAAGAAATTAAAGGAATTACAATATATGAGGAGGAAACGAACCATCACTTTGCAGATAATTTGATAGTAAGAGAATCAACTTTAAAACTACTTGAAATAATTAACATTAGCCAAGTTGCAGAATATAAAATAAACCCATACAAATCAACAGCATTTCTATATATTGTCAACAAAACTCAGCAAGAAATTAAAAAATTCCGTTTAAAATAACTATAAAAAATATAAAATATTTGGGAATCCATTTGGTAAGACAAATCCAGAAACTATATTAACACAAAAAACGTTTTTCATACAAATCAAGTCAGATCTAAACAACTGGAAAAATATCAGTTGCTCATGGATAGATTGAGCTAATATAAAAATGAAAAATCTCTCTAAATGAATGAATTCATACTAATCAAACTACCAAAAAAAATATAAACTAGAAAAATAAAATACATATAGAAGAACAAAAGGTCAAGATTATCAAGGGAATTAATGGGGGGAAAAAATGCAAAGGAAGGTGACCTAGCTATACCATACCCAAAACTATATTATAAAGCAGCAATCAGCAAAATTAATTGGTACTGGGTGAGAAATAGAGTAATGGATCAGTGGGATATATTAGATGCACAAGACAGTAGTAAATTACTATAGTGATCTACTGTTTGATTAATCCAATCAGGATTAGATCTTACTGAAATCAGAACTTACTATTTGATTAAAAAAAAAACAACTGCTGGGAAAAGTGGAAAATTGCATGACAAAAATCAGGTATAGACATCTCACACCATATACCAAAATAAGGTCAAAATGAATATGCAATTTAAATGTAAAGGGTAATACCACAAACAAATTAGGAGAGCAATGAATAGTTAACTTGTCAGATGTATGTTGAAGTGACAAATTTATGATCAAGCAAGAGGAAGAGAATATTATGAAATGCAAAATGAATAATTTTCATTACATCAAATTAAAAAGGTTTTGCACAAATAAAACCAACTCAGCCAATATTAGAAGAAAAGCAGAAAGATGAGAAAGTATTTTTATAGCTAGTGTTTCTGATAGTCTTCATTTTTCAAATATATAGGAAATTGAATCGGTTTTATAAGAACATATGCCATTCCCCAACTGACAAATGGCCAAAGGATATGAACCGGCAGTTTTCAGTTGAAGAAATCAAAGCTACCTAAAGGCATGTGAAAAAATGCTCTAAATCACAATTGATTAGAAAAATGCAAATTAAGATAACTAAAGTTGATATGACAGAAAAAGAAAATAATAAAATGTTGGAGAAGATGTAGAAAATTGGGACACTAATTCATTAGTGGAATAATAAACTGATCCAACCATTCTAAAAAAGCAATTGGAACTATGCCCAAAAGGCATAAACTCATAAACTCTGCATGCCCTTTGATCCAAGAATACCACTCCTAGGTTTGTATCACAAAGAGATCATTAAAAATAGAAAGAAAAAGGATCCAGATGTATCAAAAATATTTATAGCAGTTCTTTTTGTTGTTGTGACAAGTTTTTATTTATTTAATTTTAAGTTTGAGGGATTTAAATTTGAAATTTAAAATTGAGGAAATGCCCAAATAATTTGTGGTATATGAATGTAATGGAATATAATTGTGCTATAAGAAATGATTAGCAAGCAGATTTCAGAAAAACCTGGTGAAATGAACAGCAGGAGAATTTCATACACAGTAATAGCAAGTGTATGCTGTAATGTTCTGGTTGGTCTTTTCTGGAGATCTTTGGACCAGTCTTTGTTTCAGCAGAGTAATCACCACAAGAATAGCCAGGGATACAGTCCAATGCTTTATATTATCTCTTTCACAGTCTGTTTTCTTGCCTTAGGCTCGGATCAGCTTTCTGGAGGTCCTCCAGTCCTCTGTCTTCCCCTGAGTCTGTTCCACTCCTCTAGGTCTGACTCTGGCTTCTTAAATACTCTTACAATTAAATCCATTCATCATACTGAGTATAAGCCAATCATATCACTAGGGAACCATTATTTGTTAAGATTAATTCAATCATGCTGAACTAGAGAACTATTAATCACTATGATAACCATTAATAACTAAATAATCATTCTTATCAATTCCACTCAGTTAATACCTTGTTTAAATCAATCATGCAGAGTTTCAGCCCTCTACAATATGCAATGATCGATTATGATTGGCTGAGTTCTTCCAGCAATATAATGATCCAAAACAATTCCAAAAGACTCATCCACATGCTATCCCACATCCAGAAAGAACTATGAAGTCTGAATACATACTTTTGGTTTTTGTGACTTTTCCCTTTTCTGTTTTTTTCTCCCACAACATGACAAATGTGGAAGTATGTTATCTGATTGCTTATGTATAACCCATATTGGATTGTTTGTTATCTTGGAAAGAAAGTATGGAAGAAAGGGAGGGAAACAAAATTTGAAAGTCAAATCTTATTAAAAATGACTGTTAAAGTAACTTTACATGTAATTGAAGAAATAAAGTACTATTTAGCCCCTCAAAAAAGTTTCCTGTGCTTTCTTTATTTTTCTTCCTCAGCCTGGAGAAAAGTGAGGAATATAATATGCTAGTCTTCATGGAAGTCCTAAGAAATTCCTTTTTTCCTAACAGAAGTTTTATTAGTTTACTTCAGGTTGATCCTATTATCAGAGCCTCTAACAGGCTTTTAGAAGGCTAAAGATTAATCTTTTATAGATACCATCTGCCTTTTTATGTTACAGTTTGACTCATTGACAAGTACAGGTATTCATATATACAAATAGCATATTAGAAAATAAGAACAGAGAAGCAGCAACGAAAATTGTAAATGATTTCAGAAGTGTCTAACATCTATTATTTATCATTCTTTGACTCCACCCCTACAAGATGTATTTGTCTAATTTTACATTGCTTCTATATCATTGGTTTACATTTCTTTTTTATTTTTACTGTGTATATGATATAAATGTGTTGCTATTGTCATCTTTAACTACATGATTGTAATTACTTTTTAGACCATTTTTCTGGTTCTGCTTTCTTCACTGACTGCATTTTTAAGAGGAACAATTTCTTCCTTACCCTCCTTTTTTTAACCCCCAGAATGGCAATCAAGTTTTTCTTTTCATATATGATAAGGTTCTGGGGCCAGTTGCTAGTTTCTAGTAGGGAACAGATCTGAGGGATTCTGTACATGATTATTTGCCACAATTGCTGGACTATGGACCATTCTGTCAGGTGCCATGGGTAAGGTGGAAAGACAACATAGTGAATGGAGCAGCACTTCAGCAAACCTTATTTCTACTTTATTCTGCAGGAATGTCTATAAGGACCTACGGCAGATTGAACTAGCCTGTGACTCCCAAGAGGATGTAGATAGTTGGAAGGCTTCTTTCCTCCGAGCTGGGGTCTATCCTGAGAAAGACCAGGTTGGTACCTCTCTAGTTATCTGGGGATAGATAAGGGGAATGAGATGGAACTTTGGAGTGGGCCAAATCCAAGATGTTATCATGTGGGCAGAGGAGAATATTCACCAGGTAGTGTTAACTGGGAACAGTGCAAAACAGGTCCTATAGAATCATTTTGTTTTATGCTTAATTTGAGTTCCCCTCATCATGTGAAAGGGTAGAAACATTCATAAGCTTTTATTTCTTTTTCTTTTCTTTATTTTTTTTGACCTGGGACCAGGCTGAGAATGAGGATGGGGCCCAGGAAAACACCTTCTCCATGGACCCTCAACTGGAACGCCAGGTGGAAACCATCCGAAACCTTGTTGACTCCTATGTGGGGATTATCAATAAGTCTATTCGTGACCTCATGCCAAAGACAATCATGCATCTCATGATCAACAATGTGCGTATTCCAAAGGCCCTCAATGTGTAGTGACTCAAGATCTGGGTAGCTGGACCATGTGGTCACCTCTGTCCCAATCCCTGCAGAATCCTTAAGTATGTGGGACATTTGGGATGTGAATATTTGCACAAAAGTCTTATGTTTTTCAGGTTCCCCTTGAGGTTTTAGTCCATGTTCCCAGGAAGGAAAAAGTAAATCTGATGGGAAGGCTCTGAGGAACTGGGCTTCATTTAATTGGAAAGGGCTTTCTTTGGGGCTAGTCAGGTCTCTATTTCATTCTGTGCATGTAAGAGGAAGAGCTCCTAACTGTTGGGGGTTTGTTTTGTTTTTTTTTTGGGGGGGGGGGTTAGGTGGAAAGGCCCAAGCCCCTTTCCTCCCCAACTTGATTTCTGGACTTTTCCCCTTATACCCGCAGACCAAGGCCTTCATCCACTCAGAGCTACTGGCGTATCTCTACTCTTCTGCGGACCAGAATAGTCTGATGGAGGAATCTGCGGACCAGGCCCAGCGTCGAGAAGACATGCTGCGCATGTACCATGCCCTGAAGGAGGCACTTAACATCATTGGGGACATCAGCACCAGCACAGTATCCACCCCTGTGCCTCCCCCTGTGGATGACACGTGGCTCCAGAGCTCCAGCAGTAGGCACAGGTCCGGCCAGTTGTATGCATGTCTGTCTGGGGAAAGGGGCTGGACCTGGAGCTGTGGTTGTGAGCACAGATTTAGGGGGAGGAGGATAGCACCTTTTTACTTCTGCTGGTGCCCAGAGGCAGAACTAAGACCAGCAGGTACAGATAGTGGCAGGGTCAGTTCAGGATAAGAGTATATCACATCATATGTATATAATGACATAGGTGTTATCATGCTTGTTTCAGAAAACATGACTTAACAGTATTCCACTAGAGCTGGCTGACTAAGTGGTCAGCCTTGGGGAGGCTATAGAAAGCTGGACTGGATGACCTCTGAATTTCCTTCTCAGTCTTAAATTTTTTGATTCCAGTTAGAATCCAATAGCTTATGAAGGCTGGGGAGGGTTGTCTAGGATCCCCCAGCCCTGAGGCACTCGAGGGCAGACCACCATTGTCCAACAAACAGTTTAGATGCTTCAGTGTCATTGGCAGGTACAAGTTGAGTCCAGGAAATAGACTGAATCTGTTCCAGGGAGGCTGAGGTAGGACCTGGCTTTTCTACAACTCTAGGTCCAATCTCTGTTCTCTATCTTCTCTTGCAGTCCCACACCTCAGCATCGACCTTCTGCCAGTGTGCCTCCCCCAGGAAGGCCCCCTGCAGTCAGGGGTCCTACCCCAGGTCCACCTCTGATACCTGTGCCTGTAGGAGTTGCTGCCTCCTTTGTGGCTCCCCCTATTCCCTCTCGGCCTGGACCTCAGAATGTCTTCTCTAACAACGATCCCTTTTCAGCCCCACCTCAGATCCCATCTCGGCCAGCACGCATTCCGCCTGGCATCCCCCCTGGTGTGCCCAGGTAAGATTTATTCTAAACCTCTACCCATTCCTTACCCATACCCTTTGCTCCCTGCCAGGGACAGTGCTGAATCTATTGACAACCTTGTCTTTAGTCTTTTGAGATAGTGGGTCCCTCATTCACATGTTACTGAGAAATTAACCCTGGGAATGCCAGAGTGTGGCTGCCAGCGTTCCCAATCCTGTCCCCTCAGGACCTACTGCACACAAACATCTCTCTCTCTCTCTCTCTCTCTCTCTCTCTCAGCAGGGGACTTGTTGGCCATGGGAGCCAGCAGTCTTTTTTTAGTCAGTTGATCAAAGTATAATTCTCATCTGATTCCCGGGGTGGGAGCGGTGCAGGGTTGAGAGGTCTGGCTTAGAGGTAGCTCTCTTGTCCATGAAAGGATGTTCTAGGGCTCCCAGCCAAATGATTGGCCTTCAAACCCTTCCCAGCTTCTGTAGGCAGTTGGAATCTGACACAGTCTGAGGGGGTTGAGGGGAGACTGGAGATTCTCGGCTAGACCAGCAGCCCGGTAGCCCATGCTGTTTTCACCCCCGTTGGCTTGCCTTCCCCATCCTCACCGGGTTCTCTTCCCATCTGTTTCTATTTTCTTTACAGCAGAAGACCCCCCGCCGCACCGAACCGGCCAACCATTATCCGCCCGGCCGAACCGTCATTGCTAGATTAACCCTGGGTTCTAGAGAAAGCCCATGTACTCAGTGGGGTGTGGCCACCAGACCATCAGGGTACTATTGTGGGTGGGGTTTCTATACACTGCCGGCTCTGAGGGATACCCAAGGTTGTAGAAAGCAAATGTGGGCTCTGGGCCCGGAGGCCTCCTTCCCTTCCCCCCTTTCTCCCTTAGTCCCTGACAGCCAGGCCTGAGGCCATGCTTGCCAGGCAGGGATCATCTGAACTTGTAGCCCGTGGGCCTGGTGGTACACACCTGCGCTCCTTGGCCATTCCAGTACAGATGCAGGCAGCAGCCAGAGAGGCGCTGACAGGCCAGGGACGCAGCTCTGCAGGCTTCCAAGGCACTCGCACTTAACCTCTGGAACTGAGCAGTCCTGGGGAATCTAAAATGGGGTCGGGGTCTTGCACTTTGTAAATGAGGTCTAGGATCTGACTTGGGATAGACAGATGGGAACTGATGTAGTGGCCTTTCAGTTCAGCCCATCAACCCTAGACACTGTTTTTGTATAAATGATGATATATGAATGGGGGAAGGAAGGACCGACCTATGAGTCTTGGGCTTTGGACACAGCAAGTGCCTGTGTTTCTGTGTCTTGGCCCTTTGAGTGACATGTGATTAAACCAAATGTAAGTTGGAGACCAGGTGACCTGCCACGTCCTTTGTACAATGAGCCAGCAGGGTCAGGGCATTTCTAAGTCCCTCATTTGGGGAGAGAATCCTGCTGGCCAATTAGTACAAGTACAAAGTCTTGGCCCCACCCCACCTCAGGACCCATACGGGTCTCATGTTCATCACCCTAGGAGCTCAGTGACAGTGAATCAGGGCATGGCACCAACAGGGGTGAAGCAGCCAAGTACTAAGGCCTGGCCTGGGGTTATCAGATGTACCAAGTCAGAAAGTAGCTAGCTGAATATAAGGAAGGGGAAGAGAACAGGGTGACCAGTCTTGGTCATCTTTGATCTCTCCACTGCCCACTCCTTTACACTCCCAGGCACTAGTGTATTTGCACACCTCCAGCTGTACATACTCCTCCTGGAAGCCAGGCTTAAAAAAGTCAAGCCCCATACTGCTACATTGGAGCCTCTGTTAAGCTTCCAGAGATGTATTTCCAGCCTTTAAACCCACCCTAAACCCCAGAGTTGCCTTAAACCCCTGCTGTGGGGATGGGGACCCACTGAGGTGCATAACTCACTATTGGGAAAGTGGTCTTCCCTTTGCCCCAAACCCCTCTCCCCCGCCCCCCAAGAGGAAAAGGAAAAAAAAACAGGCCAGGGAGCACTTGGATCAGGGACCATGTTTGCCTGAGGGACTGCCCAGGGCTCAAGAGTTGATGATATTGGCCTGGCTGGCAGACTATCTGCCAGACTTAGACAGACCCTTTGTGGGGAAATGGGCTCCAGCTCTAATCATGCTGGCACCTATGTGGGACTTAACTTGTTCCTTCACTCAATTTGACCAGTGTTAAGTGCCTCTGCTCTGTACCCTATTAATAAACTAAAATAAAGGGAAGAAGCTACTGGTGGCTGGTGTCTGTCTCCTCCTGTCTTTGCTTGGGAGTAAAGGGGATGGGAATCTGCTTCTTGGGGCTCCGCCTGCTGTCCCAGATCCTTGCTCAGCCCTGCTGCTGACCCTGCTCCCCTTTGAGAGCTTCAGTTCAGTGGAAGTACTGGGAACTTCGGAATTAGCTACTATTACCCCATCCATCTTTTTTAAGTGACTGCTTTTCCCCAGGACATGCGAAAGCAGTTCTTGAACTTCAAGTCCCCAGAACTTCCTCTTCCCACCCTCATCTTCAGGCATGAATCTCTCCTACCCTTTAAAAATATGGAGCTGCTTCAATAGGCAATTTGATCAGAGATCTTTAGATAAAACACAAATTGCTTGTTGGGGTTCTTAAACTGGTTCTGTAGTTTCCTACCAGAGTACTGAAGGAAAGAATGGCAAGATGGTTAGGAATAGCTCTCCTGTGGGTCCAAAGCCAGGCAACTAAATAAACCAAAGCTAGAAGTATGGCATAGAGATTAGGTCCTACTGCCTACAGAATTTCTACCTCTCCCAAGGCCAAAGGTTTTCCCCTAGTACAGAGCAAGGCTCCCAGAATTAGAGGTAGTAGTCCCCAGAGGAGAATGATTCTGGCAGAAGTCCAATTTCCGGTCAGAACTCTTCAATCCTCTGCCTTAGAGGCATTTGCACATCTTTCCCTAAGATGATTCCCTGGGAGATGTAGAGTTGTCCCACTCTACTAGACCTACCCCTATACTTGGCACCCCAATGAGGGCAGTCACCTGGTGATCTGACCATTCCACCATTCTTCAGCCTTCTCTCCACAACGTTAAACTTATTGTTTCTATTTCTCTCTTGTGCTCAGGCGACCACCTCCTTCTGCTCCTTCCCGGCCCTTCTTCTGAGTTTCGTCTGGTTGAGAGACATCCATCTCCACAGGCGCCAGCCTGCTGCCTTTGCCCAGGGCATTGCCCTGTGAGCCTTGGGAGCTGAGGGGGCATTTTCCCATTCAGGCTAGGCCTGAGCTCCCTACAGTGGCACCTTGGAGAGTTGGCTTTCACTCCTGCTGGTTATGTTGCTCTAGGCCAAAACTTAATAGCCTCGTTTCCAGATAGCCTGGTTTTCAGGGACAAAGGCCCCAGGTGCAATCAACTTGTACCCCCAGCCTAGGCCCCAGTTACCACACACTCCACGATTCCAAGAGTAATTTATTAAACCAGAGCTGGTACTTTGTTCCATGTGGCTCAGGAGTCACCCCTTTCTACCCTTGGCTAACAGCTTTCTGCCCAGTAAGGGTACTGCCCTTGTTCCCTTGGCCAGCTGAGTCCCAAAGGGCCTTCATTTGATTTGAAGTGGGTCAAGTCCTCTGGTTGGGGATGCAGCCACACTGGTGCTGTTTAGAACTTTACGTAGGCCATGAGCCAAAGCCTTCCCCCTGCTGCAGGCAGCACCAGGCTGGAGGAGAACAACCCATCCTGTCTCCAATAAACTGACAGTCCTGGGCAAGCATATAACAGTGTCTGAGTTTCATTAAAAGTTCTTGGTGAGGCACAAGGGGGTTGCCCCCACTTGTTCCCACTTCATCTCTTAAGTTTCTGTTGGGGACTGGGCACCTGCCCCACACAGAGCTAATTTTGTCTCTGAGCAGCTGGCATAGTTGGGGGGAGGGGGACTGAAATAAGAGTAGAGGAATAGGAGAAAGGTCACATGGCCATTCTGGGAGGGAACTCAGCCTAGAGTCTAGAGAATGAGGCCACACCCTGACTTAGGGGGACACTCAGAAAGGCCAGAGAGGAATAGGGTGAGATGGGGAGGGGAGTTTGCCCCAGGATGGACAATACTTAAGGCACGTGGGAGGAGGGGGGGAGATAACCCTTGATCTCTGGGCAGCTTTGGAACAAAAGATTTCACCCCATCTCTCCCTCTTTGCTTTCTTCAGTAATGGAGCCAGCAGCCCCTCCAGGCCTGCAAGTCCCATACTGTACCACCTAGTTGCACTCCCACCATCCCAGTTGTTCTCTGCTCAGGCCTCTTTGTCTCAGCTTAGGTTTGGGGTGTCCTAAGCTCCAGAGGATAGAAGTTCCTAAGAAATCTCTGACATGAGTACCCGTTCCATCAAGATGCCCTCTATGTCCTTGACAAAAGGGAAGAATCGGTGCCCCAGGCTTCTCGACCCTTTCTTGGTCAGTTTTAAACTGCTTCCCTCAAGGAAGTCCAATTGTTCCTCAACCCAGGGCTATGAATAGATCCTGGGCAGGAGAGAGAGGCTCCCTCCAACCCACCCACCCCCCATTCCCTCCCACAGCTCCCCTCTCCAGGGAGAGTTATGTGCGCACAACTCTCTTATCCTGGAAGAGGCCTTTGAGCGTGCACACTTGGAGTACAGCCACCAAGAGCAGCAGCCCTACGTTAACAGCAGACCAGAAGTTAACTCTCTCCAAGTTGCCCTCCTGCAGGTTACGGTCTCGAGCCTCAAAAGCCCTCAACAGAGTCAGCACCTGGATACTGCGCTCCAGCCTTGTCTTCATCATCTCAATGGATTCCTGTGGGAAAGTAACAGCAAACTCCTCAGAAGTGGTCAAAATGGTCCCTGAAACTGAGATGGCCCCACACTTCTGGAGCGCAGCCCATCCAGGCTTAACATCTGCCCAAGTCCCACAGATTGGGCAGAGAATTCCTTTTAAAGGAAGACCAAGTAAGAGAATTGTGTCCAGGTAAAGGCACTCTCTTAGCCCAGTTGGACCCAGATTTCTCAATGAAACCAAAGCAGTCCTAGGCAATGAGGACTGAGGACGTTTAGTGGTGCAGTAGAAGCCAAGTAGGTCAAAATTTTGATCTCACTTCTTAGCCAAAGACCTTGGGCAAGCTGCTATACGTATACTCTGACTTATTTTTTCACATTTAAAAATAAATAATATCTACACTATTTCATTGTGTCACGAGGGGATTGGTAAACTTCAAAATACTATTTAGATATAAACCCTTAGTAGCATTTCTTTTTTATTCCAGAACTGCTCTGTAGGGGCCAAAAGAGGTCTAAAGAGCCAGGTCAGGGAGAACAGATGCTGGGCTGGGGGAAAGAATCCAGTTCTTACCTTAATGTCCTCAATCTTAATATCAAGCATTTCTTCAGGCTCCACCACATCAGCCCAACCATCGCCATCACTATCCTCCTCATCTTGTAGACTGTCAAATATAAGCTCAAAGAAGACTAGCTTCTCTGAAATGGTGCTGAAGGAGTTGTCAAAACACAGCTTGTAGTCTCCCAACTCTGTGGGCTCCACCCTGGAGATGAGACGGGAATGAGCAGCTTCTCGAGTTGGATAGGGTGACTTGCCCAATCACCCCATTCTGCCAAGGAGATGCCCCTGCAGCCCTGGCAGCTAGCAGTGGGTAACCTGAGGCCAGGTCAGGCTTAGCAGATGTAACCAAACCCTTCTCAAGTAGGGCAGCCAGGCTGGGAGGTAAAGGGGAGTCAGCGAGGGGCCCGGAGAAGGCATACTCACGTGTGCACCCCATCCGACTTGCGGTACTCACTAACCAGCAGCACCCCCCGAGGGCTCTCCAAGGAGAAGTCCACATCTAACCCCGCTCCTCCGATGACCTGGGGGTAGAGGCCAAACAGGGGCCTACCTTGAATGCAGGTAGGGCTATCCCCACTGTAGTTCAGGCCCGGGGCGGGAGGGGGGGAGGGGCTAGCAGAATACCAGCCACGCTCATCAGTCCCCGCCCCTAGCTCTGGCTCCGCCCTTCCGAGGCACTTTTTTCCATAACCCCGCCCTTTAAATCTCAGGCTCTAAGAGCCCCCCCCAACCTCTTGTTCTAGTCCCGCCCCTTCTTGAGATGACTGGTTCTGGCCCCGCCCCCTTACTCATCAGGGCTCCGAACTATGAACCGCCCTAGCGGACCAAAACTCTGGCTCCGCCCACAGAGGGTCCCCAGTCCCGCTTCAAACTCCCCTCCCCCTTCCTTCAGATTCCCTAACCCCCCACCCGCGCCCTTACCTGGTACTCGGCCTCCAGGCTGGCGTTGGCTGGTGCGGGCTGGTAGAAACATTGCTTACGGCCAGCGGGCAGCAAAAATGTGAACTCGCCGTCCTGAGGTGGGGGAGCCCGGGAGCCCGTCCCGGACACCAGCGGCGACAAACATGCCGCCAGGAGTAGGGCCAGGGCCGCCCTTGCCGCCATCATCCGGGTCATCCGGCAGTGTGAGAAAGGGATGCGGCCCCTTTAAGGCTTGGCTCCGCAGCCCTGCAGCCTCGCTGCCCGATTGGCGCCCACGCCTGCCTGTCGGGCGAGGAATCCCGCCCCTTCAGCCCATCGCTGGGATTGGAAAGAGGCAATGCTCCCCCTTCGTTTCCTTCCTCTCTGAAAGCAGTACCTCCGCGGGGACTCGGTGGGACGAAACCAGCGCTCCAGCTGGGCCGTCCCCCGCAGGCAGTCATCGAGACAGCTAAGACCAGGCTAGAAGGAGGGGCCGAAGGTCCTTACGAAGGAGCCCCGCCACCGTTTCCCAAAATGCCCCGAGCGGGCAGCCGTTGGCCGTTGGGAGGCTTCCCCGCCTCTTCGCGTGGTCTGGCTGAGCTTGGGGTGGTGTGGGGCTCTCGTGGCCCTCCCTTCCCGGGGAGGAGCCTGACCGCACCCTCTGCCTGTGACCTCTGTTCCTTCCTGCGTCTGAGATCTGGGTGGCCCCAACCCAGCATTCCCCCATCCTTCCACAATTGAGGAAACTGGGAGCTCAAATGACTTGTTTTAGGCCGCGGTGGAAGGATACATAGATATATAGATATGTATTCCCAGTTCCACATTCTCTTCTTCCCCTCCTCCGTTACCCATCAAGAAAACCAAGTTCTATTACACGCAAAACAAATTTCTGCATTAGTCACGTCCGTCCCCCCAAAAAAAGTCAATAAAAAGGAAAAAAAAAGTGGCTTCAATTTACAGCAGCTGATTCTCCATCTGAAAGTGGATAGCATCCGTTCTTTGGAATTGTGCTAGATCACTGTGTTAATCAGTTACTAAGTCTTTCCAAGCTGATTACCCTTACAATATTGCCTTACTGCGAAAATGGTTCTTTGCCATGGGTTCCCACAGGTCTTTCCAGATTTCTCCGAAGTCTTGGAGAGGGGTAGCAGGGAGTATATGAATCCTTGACTTTTCCCTCCTCAGAAGGATAACGTCATGGAGGCACTTGGAGACCTGTTTTGTATCATGAACTAAAGATTTAATATCTGTGAGGTGATGGTTAAGTTACTTCACCCTGTTTCTTCATCTGTAAAATGGGATTAATAATTGCACTATCAGGGTGGCTGTGACAAAAGTATTTTGCATCTGATAAAACACTTAACTAAATGGGATTTACTTATGCAAGGCCTTTATAATTGAAAAGGATGAGTGACTGTCCATAGTAGTATAAAACAAAGTAGTATGTAAAGAGAGCAATTCAGGCAAATCATAATAGCTGACACATTGAGTTCCTGGGGAAATTTTGCTGGAGAAATCACCTTCAGATGGGGAAATTGATTTCTTGGAGGAAGTAGCTCCAGAGATAGGACTTGAAAAGAGGAGGATTTCAGCAAGTTGAGATGAAAGAGTGAATTGCAGGCATGGAGGATCAGCTTACCACACAATTCATATATTGATATGGCAAGGGGAGATGAACAATTGTGTGTAAAGGGGAGTAATAATTACTCATACTCAAATAGAGGTTTATAAAAAAAATTTTTTTTAAATAACCATCAAGATGCAAAGGATATTATCCCTATCTTAAAGATAAGGAAGAAAATCACAAAGGTTTTTACACAGTAAACACTGGAAACAAGATTCAAACTTGGATCTCCTGACACTTAAAAACAGTTCTTTCTGCTATATAGCACTTAATATAAAACTGAAAGGAAAAGGAGATTACAAAGAGCTTTAATTGCCAAATTAAGCAAACTCACACTTTCCTGCCCTTCAACCCTGGGAAGTTCTAGTATGTTGAAAATGAGCCCCAGATCCATAAACCCAACTTCAATCTATAATCCCAGTCCTATACTGTGAGACACAGTATGTCAAATACCCTTAGGCTTAAAGAGTTTACAATATAGTTTGGGAAACTAACTAATGCCCAATAAACAATTAGAAAAAGGACTACATGTAGACTTATCAGTCTCACAGTCCTTGATATTGAAGCTAGTTTATATTTCATGCATTTATGATAATAAAATGAGTAAGGGTGGAGAGAAGTTACTTTGTTACTCTTTTTTCTTTGCCCATCATTGACTTGATTTTTCTTAATTTTAATGGCTTTGTTTTTTTAAATATATGCAAAGATAGTTTTCAACATTCACCCTTGTAAAACCTTGTGTTCCACATTTTTCTCTCCCCAATCCCCTCCCCAAGACAGCAAGTAATCCAATCAAACATATGCAGTTCTAGTAAACATTTCCACATATGCTGCACACAAAAAATCAAATCAAAAAGGAAAAAAGGGAAGAAAAAAAAAAGGTGAAATACTACATTGTGATCCATATTCAGTCCCTATAGTCCTCTTTCTGTATACAAAAGCTCTCTTCATCATAAGTCTGTTGGATGTGCATTCTCACTGACATATCCATCTATATCTTTTTCCAAAATGTAATCCCAAGCCAGACCTTTGAATTCAAAATGCTGAGAGACACAAGCAAACATAAATTATTGCTATGTCAGGGAGCAAGAGGTTTCTATTGTAGAACAATTAAAAGACTGGGGTTAGTAGTGTTTTTTCCCGATTAATAAGATTCTCCCTAAGGTTGAAAACAGCACCAATTCAAGAAAATAGTCAAGGTTTTTATTCCAAATTTTAACATTCTAAGGTTTTTACTTAAGAATATGGGTTGTCAAGAAATCAAGTGACCTCCTTTTCCACTGCCTTTAAAGGAAAAGCAAAAAATCCATTGGTCTCAAATTTGTAAAAATCTGTAGAATTCAACTGAAAATATGGAACTTAGCTTCTTTGGTTTGACATACTATTTGTAAAAGGGGAGGGTAAAACATCGATTCCCTTTCGGTTCAAGAATGTGCAATTTCCTCCCTAGATGAGGAAACTGCCCTTGTAAACTTTTTCTTCTTGCCTCACAAGGTTGTGAACATTTGGTTTGGTGTGTCTCTCTCTTCAGCCAGAATTATAACTGAACTTGTTGAAGAGATGCCCTGGAAAGTCCTCTTTTTTGTAACAGGTAAGTTTCTTTACTTAATGACACCTTAGGATCAGAAATCACTTCCTAATTGCAGAACAGAATATCTGGGATCCTTTGCCAATGTTTGCCAGAATTGAAGAAAAGGAGTCTGGTTTGTACTGATTTCTCAGGGTGTAATATCAATTTCAGGATCCTAACCCCAGGAATATGTGCTTTGCAATCTGCTCTGAAAGACATAGGATGATGGTGTGTCCAAGTCTTTGGCTTTGCTTTTGAGAGGATGAATGTAACCCCATGATCCATGAGCCCCTGAAAGATAACACTGGAAGATTCCTGTCTGGAGATGTCCAGGGCATTCTCTGAAGTCAGCTGAGAGGCGAAATGTATTGTCATTCTAGAAAAGAACTTATTATCCCTTCTGGGGCAGACCTGCCTAGGCTGGTCATCAGGTCATAGGTTTAGAGATAAAAGAGAAGTTAGAAGCCATCTAACACCATTTTACAGATTATGTTTGATGAAGTACAGTGACTTATCCTAGAGCCCATATGCTGACATTTGAACCCAAATCCAGCAGACATCTCCATGAATTCTCCCCATTAAATTTAATCCACACTCAAAATTCCTTTGTGTACTTTATTTTTCAGGCTCTTTGGCAATACCAGCTCCTTCTATTTACCAGACCCCTCCATATCCTGGCAAACCAGGGGATCCCATCCACCTTCACTGTGTGGCTCCCCCTGGCTTCCAGGAAGCTGAGTTCTCACTGTTCCATGGTGATGGGGTGGTCCAGACATTGCAGACACACGAGGCCCAGCAAGGAGTGGTTTTCATAGTGACCAATGTGAGTGAAGGCCTTACAGCACAGTACAAGTGTCAATACAGTGTGATGGGGGAGATTGCCAAGCAAGTCTCAGACTTCAGCAAACCAGTGAATGTGACCTTTCCAGGTAAGGGCCAGCTTGCTTTTTGACACTTTGTATCATGTGAGATGGTTCCAGTCCCTTCTGGTTGCTCATTCTTCCAGCTCCTTGTGGGTGGGTCCCATTTCATCTATCCTACCCCACAATCTCTTGTTATGTTCTTTACTTCCTGGATAATTTACATGGTAATTTTCCAAGGTAGGAAGATGTTGTGTTCGAGTTGACAATTTAACATGCAACAGTAGCTAGCTACAAAACTGTCAAAAAGTATCCTGTGTTATACTCTGAACATATAGTGGTATCATGGAAGAAGTCAGCTCCATGTCCCAGGAAAATTGCTCACTCTCTCTGATTTTTCTTTTCCAGTTTATGGGCTGCCAACTACAAGTCTTCCAACTGCTCCAGGTAGAGTAAATCTTCTGGGAAAGAAAGGCAAAGAGGGAGGGAAAGCTGGAATGACTCTGTGTGCTGCCCTTCTATTCCCAGGAGTAATTTCTCAAAGGCAGGCAAGTCTGTTCTGGAGATATCTTTGGGTGTCACAAGGGCCCCAACACAGAAATGAGGTAAAAAATTGTTGGTCCTTTCTAGAAGAAATAACTTGCACTAAGTAGAGTAAATCCTCTCTACATTCTAGTATACTCCTGGTCAGTTGATCACTTCCAAAGCCTCCGAGAAGCAAGGTCTTCTGCATCTTGTAGTATGGTAGAATAGGAGTCTAAGCTAATTTTCTGGTGTTCTCAACCCAGCAAGCCTATCCTTTGTGAGGAGGCACCTTAAGTACTTCTTTGCCTTTCATTTCTATTGCTTCTCTCTCCTTGACCTGTCCAAACTCAATATTCCTATTTTCTAGTGCCCTCTTGGATCTTACCACTGTCCCTGAGTCTGGCTGGAGCATTAATTCTCATTGTGATGCTGGTTGTGGCCATTCTAAAGATTAGACAAGGTACATGGATTTTTTATCTGAACAAGGGGGAGGGGGAGATTTTTTCCTACCTAGGATTTTCCCAAAGTCTCAGTTTCCTAGAGAATACTGTTTCTTGTGAGGATCCCTGGCCCCTTTCCATTACATAAAATCTGTGCCTGACTTTGTTTCCCTCAGTGAAACAAGAAAGTCAGATTAAGGCCTGGAAATGCCAGGTTTGATTCTGGAATTGTAAAGTCTTTAAAGAATTGCTCTTTGCAATATAAACTTCTTGGTGAAACAATCTAATACTTTGTTGTTTGTTGTTTTTATTTTTGCCAGTTAAAGTCACAAACCTTCAGAAAAAAAGGTGAGGTGGGTCCAGGAGAACTTCCGGGAGCATGTGATGGAGGAAACATCAGTTTCCATACCTTTTGTCCTGGGATAGAATAATGGGGATAGATTCAGAGGATTTTTAGAATATAATTGGTTCAGGTAATGTGAATGAATAAGGTAGAAGTGGCTTCCTTCAGAGTCCATGAAGACTCCCACTTGGATCCTATACCAAGACAGCCCACTTGGTGATGGAAGGTAACTGTGTCATGGAAGCAATCTTGTTATGTTGCTCAGATTCCAAGTGGGAAGTGGTTCTAAAGAGATCTTGGGGAGCCTAAAATTTAAATCTTTCTCTGATTTCTCATTTTCCTATTTGGAAAAAAAAAAGTAAAGCCCCTTTTAGTATTGGGATATATGATATTTTCCCTTCCTGGCTCATATCACCCAAACTTTTTACATGTAAGTTGTCACTTAACAATTCAAAGTAAATTTTCATTTGTGCCTTATAGAATCAGCATAATTTTTTTATAGCTACACCTTATATTTATTTATTAGCCAATTTGATTTTACAAATTCCATTTAACAAACATTTAAGCAACAATTATGTGTTTAAAGGAGAATATTATGATGAAAGATATAGAAAGATCAATAAGATACAGTTGCTACTCTTCTACATTATACTTTTTTAATATCTTCAAACTGCACCAAGATTTTTGGGGTGCCCTGTAGTGTTTAAAATCTGTACAAACAATAGTAATGCCTAAAGTGCTTTTCAAGAACATTTAGATCAGAGGAATAATTTTTATTCTTTCATTTGCAGAGAGCAAGAATCCTGCTGGACCAAGATAAACTATACTACTTCAGGTACATGTCCCTGGCTCAAAGTTGAGTAGTGTAGTCTCCATAGTCTGTCTCTTCCTGTACCACTTGTCTTAGACAACCAGCCTCTTCTGAGGTCATAGGGGTCTACAAACCCCTAAATTAGCCCAGTTTTGGGACTGCCCATTAGGAGCAGTAGAGTACAAAGCATTAGCTCACCCTTACTTTTCAAGTCTGAAGTCTCTATTTGTAACTAACTTCACTGCAGTGGCTACACAATCAATGACAAGGGGAAAGTATAGAAGACTACCATGAAGATACAAGGAGACAAAGTAACACCTAATTCCTTATATTTGAGAAAGTTGTTTTCCTAGGTTTCCCTTTTTCCTCTGAAGAAGAGTTTGCCCTCTCTTGTGGTAGAGAAGCACCATTTTAGTCATGTGATTCATGCTAGAATCTATAGGGCTTGGGTGGATGAAAAAAATTTTTTTATAATAATGCTATATGCCTGTCTTTTGTTCTTCTCCTATTACAGATATGTCTTTTGATAACTCCCTGTTCTCCATTTCAATGGTGAGTAGTTCAATTCTTAAGATACAACTTGTAGATACCTACCGGATTCTTGGGCCAGCTAAATGTATGGAGTTTCAGGTTTCAAGTCAGGAAGATTTTCCTGAGTTCAAATTTGGCCTCAGACACTTACTAGTTGTAAGACTCTGGACAAGTCACTTAATCCTGACTGCTTTAATCTCATCTGTAAAATGAGCTAGAGAAGGAAATGGCAAACCCATTCTAATATCTTGTCAAAAAAAAAAAAAAATGGGTTCAACAGAGAGTCATACATGACTGAACAAGCAACAAGATTCTAAGGAATGAATATATCTTGAGATATATTGGTATAGTCCTTTGCCTGTTAAGTGGGACATAATATATATGGTGAGTGATAAGCATCAAATTCTTCAGTTTTCCAGTGTCCAGAATCAAATTATAATTACATATATATATGCAAAAAGAACCTGAGTTTTGACAATATGAAAATCAAATTTTCCTTTAGTTTTGTTAGAAAGAAGGCTATGTCAAGAGCATTCACTAGTAATTGCACTTGGGATCTCTGACCTAATCATACACTTTACCTAACAAAAAGAAATACCAGTTTTTTGGTAATCACTGTCTCATCTAGGTCCCAGACAAAAGAGTGAGACATCTTTTAATGAGGCAGCTACCATAATAACAGAGTCACACATAATTCTTGTTATCTCTGAGACTTTAAGAACCTATTCTGAGTAGTGTTTCAGCGAGATTGAAGATAGTGATTCAAGTAGTCACTCTTGCTCTAAGACACAATACCCAGAATCATGAAGCCTAATTATTTTTGGGTTTGTGCCTTCAAATGAGTAAAGAGCTGGGTAAAAGATGCTGCATCCCTTTTTGCATTTGGCTTGATATTTCCAAGCACCTTTTCATTCATCTCCCTTTTACCTTTGCAAATAGTCACAAGATGTTGAGAAGTTCTTACTTGTCCTCAGTCCCAACCATAAATGCTGTATTTGAATAGCTCCTTGGAGATCCAGTTTCTGATGGCTTCTAGAAAGCATTATTGTCTGGCTTCCATGGCATAGTCTATTCCTAAACCGCATTACAATTGCATAATGATAGTAATAACAAATAAGATGGAGAATTTTTTAAAATAGCTTTTTATTTACAAGTTATATTGCATGGGTAATTTTTACAGCATTGACAATTGCCAAACCTTTTGTTCCAATTTTTCCTCTCCTTCCCCCCATCCCCTCCCCCAAATGGCAGGTTGACCAATACATGTTAAATATGCTAAAGTACAAATTAAATACAATATTAGTATACATGTCCAAAAATGCAGGCAGACAAAAATAGAGGGATTGGGAATTCTATGTAGTGGTTCACAGTCATCTCCCAGAGTTCTTTAGCTGGGTGTAGCTGATTCAATTCATTACTGCTCTATTGGAACTGATGTGGTTCATCTCATTGTTGAAGATGGCCAGGTCCATCAGAATTGATCATCATATAGTATTGTTGTTGAAGTATATAATGATCTCCTGGTCCTGCTCATTTCACTCAGCATCAGTTCATGTAAGTTTCTCCAGGCCTTTCTAAAATCATCCTGTTGGTCATTTCTTACAGAACAATAATATTCCATAATATTCATATACCACAATTTATTCAGCCATTCTCCAGTTAGATGGGCATCCACTCAGTTTCCAGTTTCTGGCCACTACAAAGAGGGCTGCCACAAACATTCTTGCACATACAGGTCTCTTTCTCTTAAGATGGAGAATGTAGAAGACAGACAATTAATTGATTGAATGAGAACCTCTCTCACTGATCTGTTGCTCATAAACTAAATGGAAAGCTTATTTCAAGTAATTTGCCCCTTTGATAAAGAGTTAAAATCAACTCATAGGATCAAAAGTTATTAAGGGCTATCTTCATTAAGCAAATATTTTATGTGATATGTGATTTGGACTAAGAATACAAAAATAAGCCTAGGTTTCCGCCCTAAAGTGGGTTATTTTATTATCTAATGGGGGAAGTCAGGCATGTAGAAGTTTGACAATACTGCAAAACAGAAGGAGGTCAATATATAAGAGAAATAGAAGCAAAGTGATGGAAAAATCACAGAAGGTTGGGTTTAGGAGAGTCAAGAAGATTTGAAAGAGGAGCTAGAATTGGAGCTGCGTCATTAAAACTATTGTTTTACTAGGGCAAAACTGGAGCTGGGTCATTAAAACTATTATTTTAGTAGGGCAAAATTGGTGGGAGTGTGAGGTAGGAAATGGCATTAGCCAAGCAAATTAAAAAGATGATGTGAGGTGCCTGTGGTTCTGATGAGTGCCAGTTTGGTGAAATGGAAGAAAGGAAGGTAAGATGGAGCTGCAAAAGGAAGCTGGAGCTGGATTGTTCAGGATCTTGAATGCAAGACCAAGAAAATTTGAGTTATCCCATAAACATTGGGAAGCTCCAAAAGATCTGGGAACCCTGGAGCAATAAGATCATATGCATTAGCAAGATTTTTCTGGGAATCTCTTGTCTAATAATAGTAATAACAACAGCTAACATTTATGTGGTGTCTAGAATGTGCCAGGAATTGTCCCAAGTGCTCTTACAAAATTATCTCATTTGATCATCACAACAACCCCAAGAGGTAGGTGCTCTTATTATCCCCATTTTTCAGATAAAGAAACTGAGGCAAGTTTACGTCATCTGCCCAAGGACACACAACTAGAAAAGATCTGAGCTTGGATTTGAATGCAGATCTTCTTGAATCTAAGTTAGGCAATCTATGCCCTACACCTCCTAAATGTCCAAAGGAGAGTAGTGAGTGAATATTGTAGTAGTTCACCAAGATGTAATGGAGTTAGAGATTGCACTGGCGAGTCATGGGGATGAAAGAGATCAGAAATGAAGAATAAGATTTCATGACTTACTGAATGTGGAGGAGTGAGAAAGGTAAAAAAGTCAAGTATCAAACAAGAATTACTGAGAGATTGGTATTTCCATTAGCATAAATGGAAAAAGACAGAAAGAAAACAAACTTCAGAGGAGAGAGAATTAGTTTACTGTAAGAAATCTATGTGAAAAGGCTTGATAATGATTTGAAATGTGGGTTTGAAACTCAGGAAAAAAAGGCTGCAGTTAGAGATATTTTGTGAAACTACCATCAGGAAACTAGATTATTGCTTTCATGAAATTGGTTAATGCTTGAAATTTAGAACTAAAATTGAAATTTTTGTTGAAATTTTTTTTCACTCCTAAGCAAGTATGACTTTTTCCCCAAAGACAAGTTATTTTGGACAAGATAAATATACTATTCCACCCAGTGGACATTTTTGAGCCTTTCATTGAATGCTATACTGTAGAAGAACGCCTAAGATGATAGCAGCCAAATTGTTTCAATATTGTTCCAAATACCTCCTCAGTTTTAGGTTGGCACAAAGAGGGTGGCCATGGTGGTAAATGGGTTTTCAGGAGGAAGAAAAATCTAGAGGGCTAGAATCCATGTCATAAGATGAGCAATATAGTATAGTAGATAGAGCTGGACTCTGAACTCGGTCAAGAGACTTGAGTTTTTATCCCACCAGAGAGTCTTTAGATGTATCCTCTTATATGAATGGGTTACAACCTTCCAAGTTGTTTCCTCATCAGTAAAATAGAGATAATAAAACTTGTCTGCCTTACTATATCTGCAAATTATTGTGGTTATTGGAAAAATATATTTAGAGATGAGAAGATTTAGGAAGGAGTTAAAGGGCTGTTAAGGGAAAGCAGATCAGACTTGTTCTTTTTGGCCCTTGGAGTACAGACCTGGAAGTACTGCCTAGAAATTTCAGAAATGTTTTGATTCATTGTAACGAAATACTTGCTAACAATTAGAACTATTCCTCTTCTACCCATGATTCCCCCTCACTTCAACTAGATATTTGATGAGTACTTATCAAGAATGTTACAAAGGGGATTCCTATTGATGTAGAATGTGACTAGATGACTTCAAAGATCCCATACTACTCTGGGAAGTACACCTGATAACCCAGAGATGACAAAACTATATGAGAAGAGTACACATTGTCAAAGGTTCACAAGATATCAATTTGTTAATAGTTTTTAGAGATCATTTAGTCCATTTTCAAGATAAAGAAACTAAGTTGTATAGGAATTAAGTCACTTGTTCATAAGCACATAGTTGCAGTGGTTTAATGTAATGTCCTAGTTAGCTTTCTGGAGGTCTTGGGACCAGCCTTCATTTTAGTAAAGTAATCACAAGGGATAAAGTCCAAATTCTTTTATCTCCTTCACAGTCTGTCTTCTTCCCCTCTGGCTCAGCTAGCTTTTTTTTTCCCCCCTCCGGCTAGCTTTCTGGAGGCCTTCTAGAATGGGTCTTGGTTTCAGTGGAGAAAGCAAGAGAGCCACCATGACTTCTCTGTGTTAAAATCTCTCTCTGGCTCAGCTTGTCCCCAATTTATATGCTATATTACCATTACATCATTACAGTATATTGAGTATAAACCAATCATTATTTGTTGTAAGATTTAATCTTATTAGATTAACTAGTACTCACATGCTAAACTAGATAACCATTTCTTATCAATTCCACTGAGTTAACAAACCTTGTTTAAATCAATCATACTGAGCCTTAAGTATATTTCTCCAAAGTCCCTGCCCTTTACAATTTAATAATATTTAGCATTTGTTTATAGTTTGCAAAATGTCTCACAAACATTATTTTACTCTCACAGCAACTCTAGGAGGTAGATATTATTTTTATGAGCCTTGCTCAGGTTCACACATCTAATAAGAGTCTGAGACAAAATTCTTACTCGGATCTTCCTAGTTTCAAGTCTACCCAATCGTGCTACATAGCTGTTGATTTGAATCTATGTCTACCAAATCTAAATCTCATGCTATTTCTGCTACATGACACTGGAAAAGAAGGGAAAATGAGCATGATTTGGGCAGAGTATCAAAGTGTAGGGCAAAATAAGAGTTTTGGAACTGAGGACTAGTAGAATGAAGTACAATACTATTTAGTATGAATAGAAAAGAAAAAGTAGGGAAGCACTCCCAGTTCTGTATCCTAGAAATCATTTGATTATTTTCTTTTATTGAAAAAGAAAATGCCCCCAGAAGACACGGAAACCCATGGCATTTTCACCAGCTCTACTCTGACTGCTGAACCCTTTGTGCCGAGAAAGAGGCCTACATCTACTTCTACTCCTGAGTTACCTGAATTCAGCACCTTCAGGTCCTTCGAATGAATCTATCCCCTGGCTCCAGAACCACTGTACTCAGGAAGAGGTCTGCATCCACTTCTACTTCTAGATTCCTTGAATTTAGCACCTTCAGGGTCTTTAATTGAACCTGTCCTTTGCTGTGAGACTTGAGGTTGCATTTTTCCTTTTCCCTTTTGCATTCTTCCCCTGAGCTGACTTGTGAAGAAATCAGGGAAGCCTGTTTATGTCTGGCTTACCACCTCTTCATCTCAAGGTGGGAGGTATGGGTTGGGAACAACCACAACCTCTCAGGAGATAAACTCTTATGTCCTGAATCAGATTTTCATTGTTCCAGCTAAAATATCTTTTTTGGGGCTCAGTAATTGGCAATCGCCTGTTATGTTCAAGATCAGAGAGGTTAGAATTCTTCCTGGAAACAGCCCTCACATGTCATCTTGAACCCCCAATTTCATGTAAGAAAACTAAGCCTTAGGCCTTTAAGAGACCAGGCTAGGGTATACTGAGCTGTGTATACTGAGGGTCAGCCACTGGAGGGTATCCTTTGAACCTGGACCCCAGCAAAGGAGAAAACAGAAAACAGAAGTCATGTCTCCCATGTATGGAAGCAGAAAAAGCTGGAGAAGCTCCTCCAGGGAAGAGCACAGGCCATTAACTTTTCTGTCCATGTCCAAGAGGTCCCTTCTGAGGAGAGCACACAGATAAGACACTGAACCAAAAGCTTCCTTCTGGAGACAGCGTCTCCTGTCCTCACTACAAGCTTTTGAATTACTTCAACCACCACTAATGTTTTCCCACCTTCGGTGACGTATTGCAACTAGCCCTAATTGGTGACAAATGTACCTGCCGGACTGAGTTCTAAGAGTGCTTGATCCGAGTTTCTCTTCTTTTGTGTGTCATACTTTTCTTTGAAAACTACCGACTTGAGGGGGCAAGATTGTCTTAAGTTATTAACAACCAGCATTGAGACATTTGTAGGGAACAAAGTGTGGATTCTTATTAAAGCTGGCTGGATTTCTGTTATTAACCCTTTGGCTTTAGGAGAATTATTCCATAACAAAACATTCTAGGAGATTGAGGCGGAAATGAATGCCTGGGACATGAGGCAGACTGGATAACCTCTCTGCCCCCAGCCCTCTTAGGAAAAGGAGCGAGAACCATCTCCACTTGGCAGGAAGGAGTCTTTCACCTCAGAACTGGAAAAGGAGGATGGGGAAGAGGGGCAGGAAGTGATAATAAAAATAGGTGGCTCCTGTTCTTCGTCCAGGGGTCAGTTTTTCTTTGTCTTTATTCTGTAGCCTAGTTCGTTACTAGGTCAAAGACCAGGAGGCTCAGGACCGATGGATTGGGGAGGGTTCCAGGAGTGCGGCAGGCTTGACTCGGGGCTTGAGTTTTGCACAGGTGGGCGGGCACAGCTGGCGGTGGACATCTACAGGGACTGAAGGACAAATCTTCAGGCCAGGGAATGAGATCCGGGGCTGAGCCGCGGCCCAGGGAGGCACGTGAAGGGTGTAGCCTGCAGGGCCCTGGGGCTGCCAGGCAGGGGCTTCTGCTATATCCACCCCGGGGGAAGTCGGGTGGTGGCGGTTGCAGAGCTGGGGCAGTTAGTTGCTCACTCGCCCGGTCGCAGCGCCACTTCTTAATGCGCGCACTCGCCGGGTTCCTGGGGAGAAGGCCGAGTCACAAGCAGGTACGGCGCGACGGTCCGGCTCGGCCCGGCCTCCGCCTGTGACATGGGGAGCTCTCACGCCCCGGGCATCGACCAGGGGGCGTGTCTAGCCCGGCCCGCGGTTCCCCTCGCCGCCCCTAGGGGGCGCTGTGCGGCGGGGCTCGGGCCGCGGCAGCGCCTGCGAGGCCTCTAGGAGCCGCCAGGGGGCGCTGCACCCCGGCCTCGGCTTCTGTGCTGGCTGCAGCCTGGGCCCGGGCGGCGGCGGCGGCGGCGGCGGCAGCGGCGGCGGCGGAGGCGGCGGCGGCGGCGGCGGGGCCTGGAGCCGTCTAAGATGGCAGCGGCGGCGGCGGCGGCGGCAGCGGCGGCTGGGGGCTCGGGGCCGGCGGGCGGCGTGGCGGCCGCGGGGCCCGGCGTGGCCGTGTCCGTGTTCCCCGGCGCTCGGCTCCTCACCATCGGGGACGCGAACGGCGAGATCCAGAGACACGCGGAGCAGCAGGCGCTGCGCCTCGAGGTCCGCACCGGGCAGGACGCCGCCTGCATCGCCCTCTACAGCCGTGAGTGCGGCCAGCCCGGGGCCGAGGAGGGTGTCCGGCCGGGCGGGGCAGCGGGAGGGAGGCCTGAAGGGACGCGGCAGACCCGGGCGGCGTGGAGAGGGGGAGGGGAAGCCTGAGGGGCCCGGGAGGGGGCTCGAAGGACACCCCATTGTGGAGCCGGCTCGTCCTCCACACACCCTGGCGGGGGCGGCCTGAAGGGCCTCCGTGGAAGGGGCGCCCGACCCCCCTCCCGGCCTCGTGGTGGGAAGTTGGGCCCCTTTGTAGCTTGCCGGCCCCTGCTCCTGCTCCTGCCCTCTAGGGCCCCCAACCCCGGGCCCTCCCTCCTCCCCCGATCGCCTCTCCGTCCCGAAGCCCCCTGAGCCTTCTCTCCAGTCTAAGCATGCTCGGGTCCTTCAGTATCGCCTCCTGACATGGATTCAAGGCCCTGCAGCCCCCTGTGCCCGGCACAGAGTAGGCGCTTAATAAATGCTGGTTGCGGGCCTGGCTGGCTGTCCCCCGGACAGCCTCCAGGTTATATCAATGGCCTTTCCTACATGGCCACTAGAACTGAGCCCGGGACCCCAGATGTGACCTGGCCCTCTCTGACCTTCCTAGAAAACCGGTCTTAATTCAACAACCCCCCCCACCTCCTCCAAAGTATCTTGGCTTTTCTGCCGGCTGTATCACACTGTTGGGTCCTATGGAGCTAGAAGCCCACTGAAACCTCCGGGTCCTTTTTACAAAAATTTTCCAAACACGCCTCCCTCATCTTCTCCTTGTGAAGTCAACTTTCTGAACCCAACTACCCTCTTGGGCTGCTAAATTTCATCATTTTAGATTGTGTCCAGTGCTGTAGTTTGTCAAAGCCCCCTTTGCATCCTGACTACCATCCAGCTCACAGCTTCCCCTTTCAGAGCCCATCATCTCCGCAGATATGGTGAGATGAGGGAGCCAAGGCCAGGCAGCTGGGGGGAGATGGTACAGCTGCAGAAGAGTGGGAAAGCAGGAATAGGGGGAGAGTTAGGGGAATTGGTGGGGTGGGAGAGTAGAAGACTAGGCTTTAGGAAGTGAATGAGATGGAGAAGAGTGAGCATGTTGGGCAGGAGAGGAGAAGAGGGAAGTGATTATGAGATTTAAGAGGAGGAAGAAAGAGTGAAGTAAGAGGTCTTGAGAAATGTGGGAGAAATGAGGGGAAAGTAACAAGAAGGTATAGGGAAAGCTAAGAATACAAGTTAGAAATAATTGAGGGTGAGCACTTAAGGGAGCCAGGAATTGTTGGAGAGGGTAGAATTTAAGGGCCCAGGGAACAGTATGAAAGCAGGTATGGTTTGGGAATAAAGGAAGTGAACAGGAGGAAGAAGGAATGCTAAGGATGGATGAGAATGAAATCAGATCTTTGAAGATGAAAAATTGGGGCTTATTAGGAACAGAGTGAGTCAGGAAAGCAAGTAAAGGCCTGGTTCAAGGCAAGATTGAGCTTTATGGTTGTGTTAGGCTGGGGGTGGTGAGTGAGGTTTCTGAAGAAATAAGTTTCATGAGATGCAGTGTGGCATCTGGGCTGTTAAGAATTGTGATCAAGTGGCAAGTAGTATGGAAGAAATGGATTTTTAGAATAGAAGGATGAAAAACTTATGTCAGGCTACAGTGAATATTGGAGTTTTAGAACTTAGTAAAATATATTTAGAAAGGAAGGGCTGCTGTTTAGAAAGGAGATCTTGTGAAAAGAAAAGGCACTGGGGAAACTAAGGTGGGTGGGGGAAATATAGTTATGGACTTATACAGGAGATTATTGTCTTGGAAGATTTTTTAAAAATAAAACTAATTATTCTTTGGTGGGAGGGGGACTAGTTTGGAAAGGTAGTTTATTTCCTGGATACAGTTGGTTTCCATTTATTTGTCTTTGTTTAAAGAGCCCTGATTAAGGCCCCCAGGAAAATTATTTGAAAATTCTTTGATTTAATGAAAATCTCGAATGTTACCTCCAAAACTCTCAGGTCTCTGTGCTTCACTTTTAAGTTTTTATTCTGATCTGCCTTCTGTGGATACTCTTTACCTCTCAAGTTTTTGTTGTATTTCTCTTTCATTCCACATTGCTCTTTTTTCCCCCACTACTTATATTGTGACCCTCTTAGTGAATCATTTAAAGCCTGCTTCCTTCTTGTGGGCTGGAGAACTCAAACATTTCACTTTGTTATAGCTAGATTTTTAAAAGTTAAAATCCTAGAGCTACTTTTCTTCTCCAAATTTCCATCCTCTACTGAAATAATTAAGATGCTGGGTGGAGCAGAAGGATGATGTCTGAAGAAATGGAGGACTTTTAACAAAGTCATTGTAGATTTGAGGTAATAGTAAAGGACCCCTTTAGTTCTGTGATTTGTCTCTTCAACTAGTAAGCTCTTTGAGGTTTGGACCCTTCTCTTATAGCTTCCAGGAACTAAATCTATAACATAGGAGTCATTAATAAATATTCATTCAAGTATCAGTTCCAGTCAAAGAATACAGTGACATGAAAGAGATCAGGTTGAGGTCAGGGAACAGTCAGTAATCCATCCAATTTGCCCTAAGCGAATTCTAGGAGTCCAAGACAACAAGGCTGCCTAAGCAGAATCTCTTCCCTGTGCTCACACTACCCATTCCTTTATTCCCCTTCACCTTATCTCTTCTTCTCTCAAGTCACCAGCCTCCTTCCCCTGTTCCCATTCCACTATGTCCTCTGGAACCTTTTATTTTGCTGCAAATAAATTCCCCTTCATCTTAGACATCTTTCTGGTTTTACCCTTGTGTTTTTGACTGTCCTGTCCAGTCCTGAATGCACTTTCTCTCATGCTTTCCATTCCAGTGGACCAGGAGAAAGAAAGAACTTGATTCTCACTGCCTTGTAGACACTACTGTGGTTGTTATCCCTCAACAGCATTTCTTCATTTCATCTATCTGGGTATCACAACCCAGATCTGGTTCCCCCACGCTAACTTACTTGTCCTCCAAAACTCAACTAGACTTCTTTACTGATCCCCCTTCAAGCATCCTGGCCTTCTAGTTAGACAGCCTCCTCAATGGCCATGTTCTATACCATGATCTAAACTCTGAAGATATAAGGATGACCATGGCTTTGATTTTACTCTCCCTTTCAGTCTTCTATTCCTTTCTCCCCTTAGTTTCTCTACTCCACCTCTTCCTCTTTCCTCAGTCAGTCACCCCTGCTTTAGCTTTAACTTTCTTCCCTTTGAAAATTTGACAAGTTAACCATTTTTAAAAATTAATTAGTTCAGCTCTGTACTATCCTCTGCTCTTGAATCTCATACCCCCTTGGCCTATTTCCACTCACATCTTGAAAAAAAAAACCCTGGCTTAGCTTACCTTCTTCACTTCTAAGACACTGCTGAATATCCCTACAAGAGTTTGCATCATTGTATCAATTGGACCCAGACTAATGGCATGGCAATCTTATATGACCTTCCTAACAGCAGCTATTCCAGACATTATCTTCTTTCTTTAAGCCTTCCTTGCCATTCGTTCACCCTTCCTTTCAACAAAGGACTTATTTTATCCAGAAAAGAGAATTGTAGTGAGCTTTATTTTCTCCTCTTCCACATTTCCAAAGTCCTTTACATGATCTCTCCTCTCTTATTTTGCTTCAGAAACTGACAAAGGAAATGACCTTATTTACCAAGGTAGGTCCTCAGTATGTTCCCTGATCTTTTCTCCTGTGTCTTCTAGGAACCCATTTGATCATTCCCCTTTCCAATGTTCAGTCTCTCCCTATGTGCTCGAAACTTCCTGACTGTTTACTAATATGCATTTAATCTCCTCTATCCTTAAAAATCCTTCACTTGACCCAAGCATCTCCTGAGGGCTAGGATTTTATATCCTCACTTTCAGAGTCAAATTCCTAGGGAAAAACTGTCTTTTTATCTTTTCTTCTTTTCAGCCCTTTGAAGTATGGTTTCAGACCCTGCTACTCAACTGAAAGTGTCTTCCCTAAGCAACCTTTTAATTGCTAAATCTAATGGCCTTTTCTCAGTCCTCATCCTTCTTGAGTCCTCTGTAGTATTTGATACTTTTTCATCACCCTTGTCTCCTAGATACCCTTTCCTTAGATTTTCATAACATTATCCTCATCTGGTTCTCCTACTTGTCTCACTATTTCTTGTTAGTCTCCTTTGCAGTATCATCCTTCCCAACCCATCTTCCTTTCACCCAACTCTTTAGACTGTAAGTGTCCTGGGTCCTTTCCTCTTTTCCATACCTTGTTGCTTAATGATCTTATCAGCTTCCATAAGATCACTTAGCTCTGCAACTATATCCTTAGATTTATATACCCAGTCCTGATTTCCTAATCCTCATTCCCATATGATTAGAACTACCTATTAGACATCTTTTCTGCTTGCCCTTTAGGCATCTCAAACTTGACATATCTAGAATGGAACTCATCATTTTCACTTATTTCTCCTCAAAACTTCTCTATTTCTGTTAAGAGTATCATCATCCTTCCAGTTACTTAGATTTGTACCTTCAACTTGAGTTACCTTCAATTCTTCCTTCTTCCTAACCCTTCCCTCTCCCCACCCCCCATGTGAAATCAGTGGCCAAGTCTGATGCTGACCACAGATGAGTTAGCTCTTTTTTCTTGTAGAGATTGAGGACTATTGCTTTGAAACTCTTCAATGCAAAGTTCCAGAGTTCTGTAGAGAGCTGGAGCTCTAGAATTTAATTCCTACCTAGATCTAGTCCAGAGAAAGGGGAGATTTATCAACAATCCTAATCAAAAGTAGGGAGAAAGCATAATAGTCTTCCCTTTAAGTATCTTGACTTCAAAATCTCCTAAATTAAATTTTGGGCAGAGCTTTGGCAGAGCAGCATTTTCAACAGCCACAGTTCCTTCAATCCTGAGTTACCTTTAGGGGTGAACAGAATGTGGGTAGTTTGATGATGGTTTTTCTTTGGGTGTGATGGGTGTTAAATGACCTTGGTTACAATCCCAGATCTTACTCCCCTGGGTGTTCTTGGGCAGATTATTTAACTTGCCTTCTCAGCTATCCAATGAAAATGTTGGGTAGATGGTCTCGGAGGACCCTTACCTCTCTAAATCCTGTTGACTCCTTGCATTCAAGCCCATGGTGGATGCTGAGAGAAGGATGAATATTTATTAGGATGCCCAAATGAGGCTCTCCATTTCTTTGGGTAGCTATTGTTTTATGAAGAGTTTACTTTGTGCCAGATGCCATGGGGGATCCAACCTCTAGCCTCAAGGAACTGAAATTATCTTAGGAGGAAAGAAGTAGGGTGGGGTATATATAACACAGAGAATTGAATACAAGCTCATTGGAGTAGGGAGAGAATGCTATTTCCATCAGAAAATAGGGAAAGGCTCTGTTATAATAGTAGTCTGTTAGTAATAGTAATAGTCTGTTAGTGAACACCATAGTGTTTCACTCTCTGGTTTCTCCAAGCCTTCTTTATAGCATTAAAGGCCAGTGCTCAAGCAGCACAGGAGAAGGCACAGCTTCTTCTTGTGGCTGTGAGGGTTGGTGCCATCCAGGTGCAAGTCCAGGCTTTTCTGGTAGAGGATTGCAGACTGAGCAGACAATATCCTGGCCATCACACAAGAGGGGAAAAAAAGAGCTTTAGGGCGCTCCCCACTACAAATAACTTTAACTTTAACTGGGCTTGGGACCCACCAAGGAGGGGGCTACACTATAACTCTGGACCGAACAGCCTCATTTTTATAACATGTCCCCAGGCTGTTGCACACCTCTAGCTTTGTTTCCTTCCCCAGGTTCCTGTTCCCAAACCAGCAAGAAATTTGGCTTACTTTCTTTGACTTTGACAGATGGAAGAAAGGCTCCTGTTTTAATTTGTTCTGGACAGGGACCTGTTGATGAACTCAGAAGGCCTTGCTTTGGTTGTACAACCTCAGTGAACAAGGCGCCAGACCTAATGATGACCATTTGAAGAACTTGTGGATTATCCTTTGGATATTAGCAACAACTTAAGCCATTTTTTTCTGAAAAGATAGAAAAGCCTATTTGATCAGTTTTCTCTAATAGCAGTGGTTTTCCAAGCTTAAGGAGAAAACATGACATTTAATCTGCAGATGTACAAATCTGGCTTGCCTTGCTACTCATCCTGGAAAAGGAGGCAATTATGTAAAGATCAAGCAAGATCTTGGAGGAAGCAGGAAGAAAACCTTTCCATATTGCTTTTTTTCTAGTTGGGGCTTTTTCAGGTGCCTTGCAGTTTTCTCACACAATGTATGCTCTGTTTTACCACCACCACCTCCACCAATGTTTAGTATCAGTTGGCCATTAGTGATTCCCTGATGTCTCTGTGTTTGAGAACTGAGCTTTTGTTTTATAGCAGTTCCTTAATTCTGGAAACTTCAGTCCTTCTGAAGATGACTAAGTTACTTTTTTCCCCATTTCGTTCTCCTATAACTAATAGAAGTGAATTTGGGAGGTTCTTAGAAACATTTTGAGAGAAATAATCTTCAGATGGTCCAGATATTCATAGGGGGTATCAGCATCTGAATCTACCAGGAAATAGCTTTTATTTGACAACCTAACCTATTAGGTTGTAGACCAACTTGCATCATTTTTTTGAACCCAAATCCTTCATGGTTTTTTATTTAACAAATCAGATATGATATTTTGCTTGATTGTTGTCCTTCATTCTTGAAAGGGACTAAAATGATATCACTATTTAGAGTCAAGTTATAGTGTCCAATTGTCTGATCAGTATGAGCTCAGAATGGTCTGCCACAGATCAGACAGACACAAGTAGTCCCTTTGAACATTTGTGGTGACTTTTCTTAACTTTGCGAGTCTTATATTTCTTCTGAGCTAATTCAATTCTGCTTTGCTCATAAAGCACAGCATCTTCTCTAATGAGGGTTCCCCATGCTGGGCAGTCCTATGCCAGTGTCAACAATGTCATGCAATTTTAAAGTTTTAGTGTCCTTAAGGAGACTTTGGATTTATATAGAGGGAAAAAATATAGATGATATTTTTGTGCATTTATACTGTGTGGTATAGATACTTTCCACAGAAAGTAGAATGAGTAATAGTAGATGGAAGTTCTAAGAGACAATTTTAGACTTGATGTCCCAAGCAGGTTCCAAACATGAGAACTCTGCACAAACAGGTTGGCCTGCCTTGAAAGACAATGGTTTCTTTCTCTTTAGAAGTTTTCATTCAAGCCCAGAGACTGGACGACCCCTTATCAGTGAGCATACTTTTTTCTAGTGAGCTAATCTGTATTGGAGGTAATTTAGTCAGATCTCTCTCTCTCACTTCAAGCCCCTCCTTCTACAGCCTGACTTCAAAGGGAGTGAAGACTGGGGAAAGGAGCACTGGATTGGTGATGATGAGGTCATTAGTGATCTCAAGAGCAGTTTTAGCAAAGGGGCTAGAAGCCACATTACAAGGAATTAAGGAGAGAATAGATAAGAAAAATAGAGCCTTTGGGTAGCAGACTTTTTTCATTTGCTGCTACAAAAGTTTGTTGAAAGCTGGTAACTAGAGAAGGACAGCATTATCAAAGGAATGTAATTTTTTTCAGCCAAGATAAAAGAGACCTAATCGTGTTTTAAGGAGCTAGTGGAAGAGTTTGAGGATGTTGGAGAGAGGAGAGAGCAAGGGACAGAACTCACTGGCTTCCAGACCAGAGGAGAGATGGTTGGATACAAGTGGAAAAGAATCTAAATGGGGGAGCTCAGTGCAACAAAGAAGTCAGCTCTTCAAAAAAGGGAGGAAGTTGATGTTTAAGGCTTCAGGAGCTGACAGGGGAAGGGAGGAGAAGTTTGGAAGAGTTATGGAAAACGTTAGGGGATTGATAAAGGAGTAAAGGGATCCTGAGGGTCCTGCTGAAGTTTTATTCTCATTTCCTGGGCTGGTTGTGTCTGAATTTCAAGATGTTTGCTAATGAGTGAATGCGATGGGATTGTTTGTTTCTCTTTCCATGATTTTTGTGACATTTGCTGCTTGCTATTCCCAAGGATGGGAGTGGGTGGGGAAGTTGAGTCTTTTGAAGTTACTCTGTTGCTTTGTGAATACATGGAGGCTACTGGTTCCTGTGGTTTGTACAACCTGGTTAACTGAAGATATCTTTAGGTATAACAGTTTCCCTGAGCTCAGAAAGTTCAGTTCGGTCGCTACTTCAAATGATTCAGCTAGACTGGTCAATAGCATTTTCTCAGGATAGAGGTTTCTTTGTACTATTCTCTGCGTTTAGTCTCAGAACATGATGTTCTGTGATCTCTTGGTGATCCAAGTGAGTAAATTTGTGGAGCACCAGTAGTATCCCAGGTAATGAAACCAGTGTTATTTATTTTTTTAAAGTAATTTAACCTAGTGGGAATGTAAGTATCTTCTAATCACAAAAGTTTCAAAGCTGAAGGGACTGTAGCAGTTATGATCAAACCTCTTGCCCTTAAAGTAGTATACTGCTTCTTTAGACTGTGTGCTTGCACTGTAATGAAAGGAATACTGTTTACACAGAAAAGATGAGTGAGAAGGGGAGAAGAGTGGTCAGCACATAGGACCTAAGTCCTAAAGCTTACAAGCTGGAGAATTGAAAGAGGTCTTAGAGGTTCATCTAACCTTCTCAAAGGTCTTAAGTCTTATCTTTTTTGCAGGGGGAAAAATGGAAAGAAGCCCAGAGAACATGAATTTGTCTTTACAAATTAATAATGGCAGAACTGGAACCAAAATGTAATTTTCATGACTCCCATGAAGGTTATTAGAAAGGTCAGACATACAGTGTTTGAAGAAGTGATTGCTATTCTATAGGGAATGTCATTCCACCTTGTTTCTCCCCAGGGTAAACTACATTTGACCTTCCAAAGAATTTGCTTGCATTGTTTATTGTTTATTGTCCTTGAATGTGGTAACCTTTATTACTTGACATATTTGACTTAGGTCTCTTTTTGCCCTGAAAAGGGAATTCTGGATCACCTCCTTTAGTTGAGTTATTGTCGGGTCTAGTCTCCATCTGTTTGTGGGTGTATCTTTGCCAAGTGCCATAGGATATGACTCTCCAAAGAAATGTGTGTGAATCAAGAGTCTTGACAGCATAGGCCTCCAACTCATGTTATGATAGTGGACCTGTTAACTCTCCAGGAAAACTTGAGACTGATGCTTGAAGTATGAGTTCTAGTGGCTTTGTAGCCTTTTATTCAGCAATTGATTGGCTGTTCTTTGTGAAAAGGATGGTCTTTGTCTTTTGTCTTTCTGTCTTATCAGACACTTATAGAACTGATGGGCTAGAAAAAGGGTGGGAGCTCTAGTGGCCACTTTTTACCTCCCAGAATCTGTTTACTTCTGATTAACTTTATAGATTGGTAGATTTGTTTTGAATGAGTATACTGAATAGGCCTTGAACTTCAATTGTCTAAAGAACTGATAACTGTTCCTGAGGTTTACACAAAGCCCATTTTGGTGCTTAAGTATTATGTGGGTGTGTTTGAGTATTTTAAATTTCCTTGCTTGGTTGAAAGGCACTGTTGATGTTATACTGAAGGCAATTGTAGATGCCCAAGTGAAGCCAGTTGGAAGGTTGCTATGCTAAAGTTAGATGGTTCTTTCTGTAGATGATTTCTCTTTCCCCTTTGGTCCATCTCTTTGTTACTTAGGCCAGGGAAAAAACAGATCTTCCTCCATTCCTAACCTTCAGGATAAAAGGCACAGATTTGTATCCAACTGAAGGAATTCTTGTAAAAGTGCACAGATTAGTTGATTCCTTGTACTATTCACTGTTTTGTTTTGTTTTTTAAAGAATTTCATTTCTCAAGAGATCGACAAATTCAGGCTGGGTTTGTTTTTGTTGGTGAAGATTGTTGATTGATTTTTGTTGCATATATAGTATTCATTTTATGTATAAAAGTCCACTTTACAATATATTCACTTGCAGAATTTTTAGTTAGTAACTGCCAAAGAAATGACAGTGTTGTAATGGGGGGAAAATGATGCTTTTTTGAGTTTTCCGATGGAATTATTTGGATTTTTCAGGGCATCTTGTTTAAAGTAGAGAATTTTTGTTTTCCTCATAAAACAGAAAGAAGCAAGGTTATTGATAGAAGGACTGGAAAAAGAATTTCAGACTCCACTCTGTCACATTTTCTTTTTTTTTTTTTTTTTTTTTTTTTTTTTTTATTTTAATAGCCTTTAATTTACAGGATATATACATGGGTAACTTTACAGCATTAACAATTGCCAAACCTCTTGTTCCAATTTTTCACCTCTTACCCCCCCCACCCCCTCCCCTAAATGGCAGGATGACCAGTAGATGTTAAATATATTAAAATATAACTTAGATACACAATAAGTATACATGACCAAAACATTATTTTGCTGTACAAAAAGAATCAGACTCTGAATTATTGTACAATTAGCTTGTGAAGGAAATCAAAGATGCAGGTGTGCATAAATATAGGGACTGGGAATTCAATGTAATGGTTTTTAGTCATCTCCCAGAGTTCTTTTTCTGGGTATAGTTAGTTCAGTTCATTACTGCTCCATTAGAAATGATTTGGTTGATCTTGTTGCTGAGGATGGCCTGATCCATCAGGACTAGTCATCATCTAGTATTGTTGTTGAAGTATATAATGATCTCCTGGTCCTGCTCATTTCACTTAGCATCAGTTCGTGTAAGTCTCTCCAGGCCTTTCTGAAATCATCCTGTTGGTCATTTCTTACAGAACAGTAATATTGCATAATTTTCATATACCACAATTTATTCAGCCATTCTCCAACTGATGGACATCCATTCAGTTTCCAGTTTCTAGCCACTACAAAAAGGGCTGCCACAAACATTCGTGCACATACAGGTCCCTTTCCCTTCTTTATAATCTCTTTGGGATATAATCCCAGTAGTAACACTGCTGGATCAAAGGGTATGCACAGTTTGATATCTGTCACATTTTCTATGTGACTCTCCTTTCCTTTCCTTGCTCATTCTGTGTCCTTTGAAAACTAGAGGCACTACTTCTTCCCTGTCTTGCTTAGAAGCCTTGGTCCTGGGTATTTCAATAACCCCATCATGCAACTTTTTTCTAATATGATAGTTGCTATTCTTTATGAAATAATATATGCAAGTGCTTTGCAACTCTGCAAATACTATAGAGATGATAGATATTGTAATAATTGTCTGCTTCATAGGTCACCGTGAGAAAGACATGGTGTGGGTATAAATAGTCTGTGGCTTATTACTAACAATGATATTCACATGAGAAATGACATTATAGCCTTCATATAGGACTGGTGATGAGGTCTTGGGTAACTAGGTGGGTTGGCAGAGGAAGCCTGAAGTACTGATAAGATTACTCCCTGAGGCAAGCAGGGAAGGGACCAGTTCAACCTTATAGTCCCACCCTCTAGAGGTCTTGGGTAGCCCCATTCTGTCAGAAATCCAAGCTATGTCAAACCCTTGAAGTTAAAATTTCCCCTGTGGCCCACAACATCTTTGCTGAATCCCTTTTGGATTAGTCCTCTGCTGTGTTCTGCCTCATGATGATTTTCTCCTCACCCCTCCCCTGTGCCGCATGGTATCTTTCCTCTCATTGTGGACTCCTACTCATACCTCATATACTTACATGGGAACCATACTCACACCTCATGGCATATTCCTTTAATGGATTCTTCCGTAATCCTATTGTTCTCCCAAATCTATTCCATATTTACTATTCTTGGTGTCTATTGTATCTCTTCATGTGGTCTGTAACTTCTCATAAATAAACCTACCTTTTGCCAAAGAGAGTGGCCATTGTGAATTCTTCACATGACCAAATCCCAACATTTGGTGCCTGAACATTAATCTTATCATTTGGTGCAAAACTTCAAACACACCACTGAAATGACAAAGGAGGGAAAAGCAAGATGTAGCAGAATTAGAGAGCTGGGCCTTATTGAGGCAAGATGAAAAACCTTGGTGGAAGTCCCCCATCTGATAGACCACACAGGCTCTGTGATCCTGGGCAAGTGACAGTGACCCAGGCAACTTTCTATAAGTTGCAGAACAGTTCCTGATCTGCATGGGTTGTGAAGAGTTTCTTTGCCCAAAGCTGCCTACATGGTTGTCAGAGAAAAAAGATAAATATAGATAATTTGTTCTTTGATTTAGACTCATTTGCCTGAAGCAGTTTGATTTTTTTTTTTTAATTTAACATTAACGTATATGCAAAACAATTCTAACTTATGAGATATGCATGCAGACTGGCCTGGTTCTCCATGCTTCTGACATGAATCTCTGCTCTGCCCCAGGAAGATTTCAGGTAACATTTAGAAGAATCATGAACAAGAAAGTGATCACATAATAAATAGGTAAGATACAGTCCTGCACTAATATTGCAGAAATTGAACAACCATATGGCCAACCCAATCCTTTTCCTCCTAGATTATTCTCCTCAAGGAATCAGTGGAGTCCCTTCCAGAGATCTGTATCAAGAATCTGAATTGAATAAAAGGATGTAAGAATGCCTCTCCTGAAGTGCAAAAGGCACTTCCCATGTGAGAGACCCATGGTTAAACTCTTCTGGGAGTAAAGAGTGGAGATTACCTTTTAATTCATTCACCCCTGGAAAGGCCTTTTTGTCCCCAACATATCACATAGTCTAGAAAGGACTTTAGGGAAAAATATTTCTAAATCTAGTAAAATAATTCGGCTAGAGTAGCTAGGTGGCGCAGTGGAGAGAGCACCAGCCTTGAAGTCAGGATGACCCCGAGTTCAAATTTGGTCTCAGACACTTAACATTTTGTGGCTGTGTGACCCTGGGCAAGTCGCTTAATCCCAATTGCCTCAGCACATAATAATAATAATAATAATAAGGTTGTTTCTCTGCGCAAGTTTAAATTGGAATTCATTTTGTCTTAAGTTTCCTATTATGTGGAAACCCTTTTTTTGGGGGGGTCTATGCTCTTATTCCATTATGAAGTTAAATAGAACTTCTTTGTTATCTAATGAACTGTATCTGGAGTCTCTTCAATTCTGGTGAAGGGGGATGAGAGGAAAGATGTGAAACATGGGGGAAGTGATGGGAAGAAAGACACCTCAAGGCAAAATGCCATGGGCTAGCCCAAAAAGGATTCGGCAAAGATGGCATGAACCATGGACAGATTTATAGCAGAAATTTAATGTTACTGGGTTTGACATAATTTGACTTTTTGACTAGACACAGCCAGGTGGGGCTATTCAACACCTCCACAAAGGTAGGACTAGAAGGTGTCTCCATCTATGCCCTTTCCTGCTTGTCTCAGGTAGTGATCTTATCAGTACTTCTGGCAGTCTCTGCCAACCCCACCTAGTGACCCAGGCCCTCATCATTACTACTCTTGCTCTAACACTGTGTTCAGCCAGACTAGCTGCCCTCTTAGCCACCTTGTACAAGTTCTGCTCCTATATACTTGCCAATACTAATCTTTCAAATGAGATATTTTAAAGCCCTTAGCACAGTGCCTGGCATGTAATAGGCACAATATAGTGCTTATTCCTTTCCTTTTCCCTGTTTCTTCCTGTAATGCCCTTTTCTCTACATAATTCCTTCCTAAACAGTCTTCAAGGCCCGCTCAAGTCTCAAATCCTCAGTGAAGCTTTCTCCTAATTATCTACTTGCCTCAGAATTCACTTTAACACTACCTTTTTTAGTTCAGTTTGTATGTGGGAGTCCTTCCCCAACCCCTAAACTTTAAGTGCTCTTAAAGGAAAGGGGCTGACATATACTGTTTTGTATCCATCATTCAAAGGTTTCCAGGAATTTAGAACTGTAAGGATTCTTAGATATCATCCCATTTTATTTACTAATATGTATCCCTCTCTCCTCTTAGCATGGAGCTGAGTATAGTTACTTCCTCCTCTGTGCTGACCATCACTGCTTGTCCCTTTCACCTCTTGTCTTATCTTTGTTTAGAACCCATATTCCCATTTTCTGGCCTTTAGAATTCCTTGGCTAGGCTAGGGGAGAGTCCTAGACAGGTTTGGGTTCTAATTGATCACCTCTTCGGTAAGTGAGCAAAACGTTGAAAATGATGGGTACTGGACATTTGCTGGTGTTAGTAGCAACATATCTGCTGTAGTTAACACAAAATACATTCCCATTAAAAGGAGAGGGTGGTATTTGGGTTGGTCTCTCTGGAGCTGTCCCCAAGAGACAAAAGGAATTCTTGTAAATAATGTTCTGCTATGCAAAGATGGAATCCAGTTCCCTAGAGATTATAAACATTGTAAATCTATTTCACAATGTGGCAGTTGGCCCAAGATAGATTTGCTTCCTTCTGTTCTGAACAAGCCCTTAGGAGTATATACCTTCCACAATCATTGTGCTCTGCCTCTTTCAGAGTTCATATATTTTTTTTCCCTACTTGGGAACCATTGTGCTACAGTTTCAAGCTTTTCATTTTCGTCCTAACACTGATTCTTGCATTAGTAGTTGCCCCATGGTTTGAAGAGTTAATCCTCAGTTTTTTAGCCCCAGATTAATCTGAAGAAAAAGATATATATTTTTACCAAGATTTATAGAAGAAATTTGGAGTTCATAAACCATGGTTACTCTAATAATCTCTCAAGCTATGATACTAAATGAACAATAACAATTAAATATTCTCCACACAAAGGGAAAAAGGCTAGAGGTCTGGGCTACTAGGTTGGATGCTAATCAGCTTTGATAAAAGGTGGAACTCTTATTGCCCTGGAAGCTACTTGTGGTAAGCTAAGGTCATTGAGGCAGTTGTGCCAAGGATGGGGAACAATGGGACTTGCCTTAGGGAGAAAAGAGTGAGCTCTCTAACATTCTTGCCTCCCCTTCTCTCCCTCTCTCTTATTTTTCTCCCAGCCAACTTCATGCTTGGGTACTATCTACATGTCCTTTCCACCAAATAGACAAAGGTACAATTGCATGGACCCTTTACCCATCTGTGGCCCATTTGGGAAATCTAAAGAGTAAATTTGATTTGCCTTAGAAGAAGGTCGTATCTTCTAAACTTTTGCAAAATAAAACAAGGGGAAGCATGCAGAAAGAAAGATTTACTTTAAACTAATTTATAAAAGTACTCTGGGAGCCAGATATGACAGATACTGGGGCCCTTCTCCAATTGATTTATAATCAGAACATAACATTTTTCCTTCACAATCTCACATTTCCCTATAGATAATCTAAATTATTGCTGTGAGAACAAGAGACAGATAATTAGGAAATAGCTTTCTTTAGGTTTTAAGAACAACAGTGGTTGGTGGGTCTTTCTTGGTGTGTTTTCTGATAGCAGGCTGTTGGGACCAAAGTACCTAAGAAGAGCAGAGTAACTCTGAATCTCAGGAGAACTACCTCATTAAGGCAGTTCTGGAACCTGGCACCTGGGCTCTCAGTGATAGAGATTGGATTGTTAACCATGGTGATTTGCTTCTATAATAGAAAGAAAATCCTTCCTCCATCAAAAAAATTTCCTCCTCTCATTTGGGGAATCTAAGAGATTGAGGTTACTGGGAATATGGGGTAGGTGGGGGTGGAAGAACTTCCCTGTCATAGAATATGATGTGGAGTTGGGATCTAGTGGTGTGTTATAAGGGGGAGGATAAGGGAGGGGAACTTCTTTTTCTCAGAATTATTCGCCAAGCTTTCTGTTCATTCAGTGTCTCTTGAACCCCCAGCACATCTGCCATCCCTTTTATTGCTGACAAAGAAGTAGGGGGCCCAGCCTGACAGCCTGATTACCATGGATGGGAGAAATTTGCATTTAATAGCTTTCCTAGGCAGCACCTTGCTGCCGACTAGCTGGAAGACTGTGGTTTGGTGATTGAATTGTGTGTTTAAAAAAAGAAAATTTTAACTGGATTTTTATTCTGTTTTCTTTTGATCCTTTTTCTGAGTAACTCACAGTTAAAACAATATTTGGGTTCTCTTTCCCCAAGTCTAAACCACTTGATGTGGTTAGTCCTGTTCACAGCTTTTAGACTTCAATCTTATTTTTCTCTCTTATATTATTTCTTTTCTGAACCAGGCATTTTTAAAGGATACCTCCTGCTGTGCTCCCCTATTCTGGTCTCTGACCTCCTGAAATAATCTAGCTGATTTGTTCAATTTTGGTTTCAAAAATGCAGATTGGATTACTGTTCTTCTCTATCTTGAATTGATTTATGTTATTTGTTAGTCTGAAGGACAAAATCTGAGGTGGAAGAGAATGGGAAAGTCATCCAGGCCAGTTGTGTTTCTAATGAAAAATTTCCTCAAAATGAATGAGTGGTCATCTAACCTTTTTTTGTGTGTACTTGGAAACCTTCAGTGTACAAGAACCCACACTCTAAGCAGCTGAGGTAGCCCAGTCCATGTCTGGATAGCTGTAGTGGTGAGCAGGTTTTTGTTTAGCAAGCCTCAGTTAATTACTGCCCTTCAGTCTTCTGGGGCTGGACTGGAAAAGCCTGATTGGCCTTCCATTGGAAAGCATTTCAGATCCTTGAAGACAACTATCATGTCCTTTTCTCCAAGTTTAAGATTCTTAGTTTTTTTCAGGAAATCCTCATGTGGAATGAATTATTCATTTTGTCATCCCTCTTCCCTCTCTGAGGGTAGACACACATACACACACACACACACACACACACACCCCACAACACAACATATATTGTAGTTTGTTTTCAGTTTGGGGCACCACTGACAAACTACAGCAGTCTGATTAAGGCAGATAGCACTGTCACTTCCTCAGTCCCAGACACTCTTTCTCAAGACAGCCCAGGCTTGCTTTGTTTTTCTTGGTTACTGTATCCCATTGATGACTTTGTAATCCACTAAATACCTAGAACTTTTTCAGAATAACTAACAGTTCTCTAACTATAACTCCCCTCTCATTTACTTGGGAAGTTTATTTTTTGAAACTGAATATAAGATTACTTTTTTTCCTCTCTCTAGCTGGTAGGTCATTTGGAATCCTGACTTTATCATCTACACCGACCATCTCTTCTAGCTTTGTCTTTTATCTAAATTTTTTAAAAAGTCTGTCATCCATAAATGATTGTGTTGACTTTTAAAGTTCCTTCTAGCTCTAAGTCTCTGATCTCTGCCTTTAAGTAATTGAACAGAACCCATCCTTGGGGCCACTTGCTGGAAACCTCCTTTCCAAAATGATGTCAAGGCACGATGAACTCAGCTTCTTGGGTCTGACCAGCAAAGTTTAAATTCTCCTAATTGTAAGTGGCCTGTATCTGACAATTGACATCTTTTCCACAAGAGCAGCTTGAAAAATTTTGTCAAATGCTTCACAAAGATCAGCCCTTACTGCTGATCTGGTGATGACTGAACATGTTCTGAGTTCAATAGGAACTTTCAGCTTTGCATGTGCTTCTTCTAGGAGGTAGGAATACATTTTAAATCTATTTCATAGCAAGAATTCCTAACCTCAAGTCCATGATCTTTAAAAAAAAAATTATAACAACATTTCAATATAGTTTCCTTTTAATCCCATGTATTTTATTTTATGCATTTGAAAAACATTCTGAGAAGGGATCCATAGTCTTCACATGGCGTCTAGGACACACACAAAAACCAGTTATGAACTCCTAATTTAAATTCTCCATATATCATCAGTAACTAAGGTAATAGTTGTGATCAGTATTACTATTTTTTGAGGTTCTGAGTAAAAAATAACTAGAATTATTTACAAACCATCATCCTGGATGTTTTCTTGAAGTCAGGAATTTTTGTAGGGAAAAAAAAAACAATTTGCCTAATAATAATAAATTGGTTTTATTTTAAATTTTAATAATGCTAGAAACCTGAATTCTTACTCAATAACGGGATAGAAATTTATTTTTTAAAGCAGTTGATTTAATACTCAGAGGGTGTAGAACCTGGCAGGGCCCTTTGTGCCTCTGCTCAGGATACAGAAGCCCTCCTGCTTCTAAACCATTGATGTTCTTTGTCTTCAGGATGCAGCTCTTTTGGCAAACAGTGACAGTCGAGCCTTAGAAGCTGGGATAGGAATATTGCCTTTGGAGGATGCTACCAAAGACCAGACCTGCCCTGCGGTTTAAAGTTAGTTATCTCTGGTAGGGGCAGTTTTTTGCCCTTTTAGCCCTTTGCATCATACAGTATGGGTTTATCAGGGCAAGGACAGCTGTTGTTTAATTTGTAGAATGCCTAATCCAGCACCATATATACAGATTCTGACAGATGCTTTTATTTCCCTTTTGTCTTCCCGAGCCTGGAGGCGGAGAGTGAAGGGGGGATGGGGGTGGGGGGAGTAGGAGAAGGCGGCCAGGAACTTCTGGAGGGTCTCCTGGCCCCTTGGCTCTCCTACTCCCAGGGCTCAGAAAGATAAATGGCAGGGTGAGAACAGTATTTCTTTGGCCAGAAGGATATTAGCCTGTGCTTAGCCAAGGCCAAGGCACCTGAGCCTCCAGGTGCCCTCCCTTTGTAGGCACTTGGGGTTGTAACAAAAGCTATTTCAGCCCAATTCTGTGATCTGTTTTCCACTGTGCCCCATCCCTTGAAATCAGGAAGTCACAAGGATCACGGTTTCTGACTTGACATTGCCCGGCAGGTAGCATCCCACTTGGGGTGCTCTTAGTACCATGGTACTTTGGTGTTATTTGCAAAGAACTGTAAATTACAGGGTGGGGTCAATTCTTTGTATGGGGTGGGGGGTGAGGGGAGGTACAGAAGCGAAGGCAGAGTTGGTGACTAAAGGATGAGAAGCAGGTTTTGTTTCCCAAGCTTAATAAAAGCACCTTGAATGCAGTGCCTAGGACCAAGGTCTCACTGATCCCATCTCCCAGTGAAGTAACAGAGTGCTGATGCACCACTCCTCCTGCCCTGTCTCCCCTCTCCTACCATTAGTCCTTTTGCTAAATGCTCTGGTCCCTTCTGGGTCATGGTGGCTTTTGAGGACAGTTATTCAGATCTTCTTGTCTGCAGGTGCAAAAGAACTAGCTGAGTAGGAATACCAGAAGAGAGCAGGCTGCATTTTTGTTAAGGATAAAACTACAGTATATTGGAAAAGAAACTACTTAGTTACAAACACTTGAATGATTAGCAAAGTAGTAGCAGAAAGGGAAAGAATATGGAGGTTTCCCCCAATTCATAGATGATAACAATGTACAAGACTTATATTTTGCTTTTCTTTTAAAATAAAAGCAAAACTAACTAACCCTCATACACTGTGTCAGTCTTCTTAAAAGACTTTGTTCATTTCTTAGATGGCATAGTTTAAAAGTTGAGAGAACTTGGAAAAGAGTTCAGAAGAAAAGAACAAATGCTAAACATGTTGGGAAGGGCTACCTGAAGAAGAGGCCACAGAAATAAAATGCCTTCTCCTGGAAAAGAGAAGGCTGGAAATGACTTAATAGTGTTCACTTTTATTACAGAAAACCTTTCTTTGAGGCTTTCTTTACTAAGGATAGAACCAAAAGTATTTAATTATAACAGATTTATATTAATTTTAAGGTTTGGAATTTAATCCTGATATTAAGTGATAGGCTTTATTCAGGATTCTTGATGAAACTGCTTTTTTCTGATACTTTTTTTATATAGGAAGGACAATTTAAGGTTTTTCAATACAGCTATGCCTACAAGGGGGAGAGTTTAGGCAGTCTTTTCAGCTTCTTTCGGATTTGATTAGTCTAGAATTCTTTCCTGTATAGACACCAGGAAATAGGGAGTCAGCACCAGACTTTTTAGTACTTAAACTGTCATTTTCTCCAAGTTAGAGGACCAAATAAACCCAAATAGAAAGGTCTGGGGCTGCTGAAGAACGAGGACCCTTTGTGAGCCTTTGCCAAAGAAGGGTCATCTTAAGCTGAGCCAGGAGATAGTCTGGCTCTCTAGCAACAGAGGAGAAAGGATGAGATGCCAAGTCCCTTCCTCTCTTCATGGTCCTCTCTTCTCTCCAGGGAGAGGACTAAATCCAGAGAATTAGTAAGGTTCTAGTAGTCAACTTTTATCAGAGACCTAGCTCTTTAATATCTTGGGGGTAAGGTTCAGCTTTTCTTCTCTCTTTTCCCTGATGGAGGAGTATTTTCTTCTGGAAAGTGGTAGTTTGATTTTCTTCCCCGCTCCTAGGAACTTGAGAAAAGGTTTCTTTATTGGATTAGAACTTTTTTTCCTCTCAAGTATCAAGAGATAAATAGCTTGTTTTGTCTGGAAGCTATAGTTATTTTTCCTGCTACAAAGATTTATCCTGGAGATGGAGCTCTAGAATAGGCAGCTTTTCTTTCCTTCATCTTTCTCCCACCCATCTGGCAAGTATTGCTTCTTCTCAGAAGAAATCCCAGAAGAACATTTCAGTTGAATAATTTGCTCTAAAGTCAGACACTTCCCTCAGACCTGTTTTGAACCTTGCTCTTCCTTTCAGCTTTATACTTGTGGACCTTACTCTTTGCTTTACTGCATCCTGTCTCAAGAAGTGTGGAAGATGAGGAGTGGAAAGAAACATCATATTAATTCCTCTTTGGTCTTCTGTCTTGATGGCAATGCAGTGTGGTAGACAGGGCCCTGGATTTATAATCAAAAGTATCTGGTCTTTCATATTCTGGCTTCAGGACTGATTAGTTCTGTGACTATGAAATGGAAGAAGGAAGGGAGGAAAGAAGAGAAGAAGGGAATTTATTAAGTCTTACTTAACTACATATAAATCACAGTGTCCTGGATACAAATGGAAAAACTAGTTGCTCACCTAGCTGTTGATGCCACAATGTCTTTGCCTGGGAATCAGCAAAGCCCACAGACTTCCCCTCAGCATCTTTCCACAGGAGAAGAGAATTCTTGCTCCCTGGGAGCTGAAGGGGTGTGGGGATAGACAAAAGTAGTAGGTTGTGTATGAACGTGTGAGCAATGTTCCTGAGGAGATGCAGGTTGGAACTGTGTGATCCAAGGGAACAACTTGGTTTTGGAAGAAGGGTGAAAGATTTAGCCCTGTAAATGGGAAATTATTCTTATCACCTGTCAGAATGCAATTTGACTATTCCTTCTAGTTAAATAAGAACTCTCCTTCCCGCTCCCCCCAGTGCGCCTTTCTGCTGGAATCAAAAGTCTGAAATGTCTTTCTACCTCAGTAATTCCTTTTGGTTCCAGCTTCTTGTTAAGCTGTCTCCTCCTGCAAACTGAGTACCTGAGCTTTTCTCTATAAGGACTCTGCAGACATGTTTGTGGCAGGGCCTGGAAACCTATTTTCTGTCTTCTTTTTTTTTTTTTTTTTTTTTTTAATTATTATTATAACTTTTTATTGACCGAACATATGCATGGGTAATTTTTTTTACAACATTATCCCTTGCATGGAGACCTATTTTCAAAGAGGCTTTGGCATTGTGCTTTCTGCACTATTCTAAGATGTATAGAACCCGAGACCTTTTTTTGTGTTGGAAGTACCAGAACTTGCATTTGATTAGTTGGATTACTTTGGTAAAGTAACATGCTTAGCAGCCCCTGAGGGAAACGGGAGGAGGGACAGAAAAGCAGTCTGTAAAATAGCCCAGCCCAGCCTCTTCCTCCAGAATGGCTCTCCCAGCCCCCACTCTCCACCAGGTTCTCCTTACCTCCTGCCAGGTTCTTCCAGTAGCCACTGAACTTACTTTGATCCTGATTTGGTGCTACAGAGGTACCATGGTGATCATCTGGTTCAACATACTTTTTATACTTGTTTGTTGTCTGGCTGCAAGTGATTTAGCTTGGCTGAGCCTCAGTTTTTCTCCTCTTCTCCCTAAGATGAGGATAATTTTCTTTCCTACCTGTTTCATAGGGTTGTATAAAGCAATTGACATCACTTAAAGGGTATTCCAGAAGTCTAAGAGCAGAAGTTTACAACTGCTCTAAGACTTTTGGGACACCCTTTATATGAAAGTGCTTTGCAAATTAGAAAATATTCTGCAGATGGAATATAACATCATTAATTGGTTTTGTGAACACATGCTATTAGGACATGCAATATTACAGGACCATTAATTTTATTGGAACAGTGTTATATACATCAACCATAAGTCAGATGATGCTACAGTAGTATTTTTTGGTTTTGTTACACAGTTTTGTGACTTGGGGATTGGTTATGATGTAGTAATGATGCTTTTCAATTCAAATAGCCTTTATTAGGTACCTTCTATATACCAGGTCATCTCCTAGGTAGAGGGAGGGAGGAGTTAGGATACAAAGGGAGTTCCCTCTAGGAGTTTACATTTTTTTGAGAAAGAGGCTTTGGTTGGGGCATGATGACATTTGGATCTGGCATTAAAGGTCCTCTCCAGTCTGTTCTATCTAGGTGAAGTTTTCTGGTTAATGCTCAGTCTCTCATCATTCTGGTACTTCAAATAATTTGTCAGTCAATTGATAAATATTGATTAAGCCCCTATCATATGCCAAGCTGAAGGAGTGCTACTCACTGTGTTTTAGGCAAAGAAGTGAGCAAAACTGAACCCTTGAGTGAAGTTAGCCATCTTGTACCCTGAAAGACCACTGGTTTTCCTTTCCATAAAAATTTGAGATTTTCACAATAATGCAATTGTTATATGGTTGTTGCTTGGGCCAAAATAACACCTGAAGTCCTGAGTCCTCATCCAAGACTAGCAGAACTGGCATGACTGGTGGTTTTTCTGGCTGCCTAGAGCCAGGGGACCTTCCCCTTCTTTTGCCAAAAGAACCACAATTACCACCATATTGAAACTTTGAGTAGAGGGTATTGGTTATTACATGCTCTTTCCTCATTCATGTTCCTGAGGTGTTTGTATACAATTTGATACTAAGTATCTACTGCTGTAAGAATAAACTGGAATGCAGTGTGAAGAAAGGATCCTGGAGTCTTGTAGGATTATAGCAGCAACTGTAGTGATGGATCAGGCCCACACCTTCTCACTTTTGTTTGGGCAAGATTGAGTGATCAGTGATGAGCAGCTTTCTTTAGCCCTGCAATAAGGAATTATCATTCACATGCAGCTATGTGGTGATCAGGTGTGATGCTGATATGCTGGCATCTTAGTCCCTTTGGCTACTGCCCTGAGGAGGAAAAGACATAATTCAGGCTCTTTTACCCAAGAACATAGAAGAAATCTTATGGTTAGAGCTCTGTACAGAGTCAGGCAGGCTGGGGTTCAAACTTAGCCTCAACAGCTTTGTGACATTGGGCTAATCATTTACATTTTCTGCCCTGGTTTCCTCATCCAAAAAATGGTGGTAGTAACAGCACCTACCTCGCAGCGTTGTTATGAAGATCAGATGAGATCTTGGGAAAGCTAGCTATTATAATCCCATCTCTTAGTTGGGTAAGATAGAGTTGCCTCTCCTCACCCAAGACTGACTTTTGATAACACCATTTGCTTTGACCTTCTCCCTGGAGGGCCCCCTGATATGGAGTAGCTCTCTGGTTTTTAATCCCTTGGAAGAGGCCTGTCATGCTGGTTTTCCTGATTTGGGATCAGGTGTTTGAGGAAGAATCTTGAATCCTCATAGTCCACAGATATTTTTCAAAACCAGGAGCAGGGGCCCGCTAGCTGAAAGTTCCATAATAGTGATGATGACAGTCTTGTCATTTTGGCCCAGACCCACCTTTTTCCTAATGTGAGGAACTCCAGGTGTTATTTCTTCCAGAGATGCACATTGTTGGCCCATCTGTAATTTGTAGTTTTGGGAATTTCCTCAGGGCACTGAGTGAGTGGGTGAGACTTGCCTTCCATCACCGAGAAGCATGTGGCAGAAGGTCTGGCTTCTAGGCTGGCCCTCCACATGCTGCATCCCAGCACACTCTCCTTGTTTTGGTGAACATCAGTGGGCACCGGCACCAGCTTCCTAGTGATCCATAACCCCAGCTCGGGCACATGTGCCCCCAGGTCACTGGTTTAGCTTTAAAGGACAGGTGGCTCTCCCGCCATTTTCATGATTCAGGTGAAGATTTTAGAGCACAAAGGGAGAAAGGGCTTATTCCAGGATTCACAGTGAACAAAGTATAAGGTCCTCATTTCCAGCCTGATAGTTCTAGGCACAGCACTTGGCACGTTGCAAATCAAGTGCAGCACTTTGCTGGGCCTAGTGGCTGAAGGAGGCACTGTGGACGTGCCAGAGAAACCCCAGGGAGTGCCTGTGGGTGGGCCCCATAGTGTGGGTGAGGGGGCAGCAGGTATCTCCGGCGCTCAGGTGTGTGCTCTGAGCCGCTGTCTTGTCATTCTTTCCAGATGAAGATGTGTGTGTGTTTAAGTGTTCCGTGTCCAGAGAAACAGAGTGCAGCCGAGTGGGGAAGCAGTCCTTCATCATCACCCTGGGGTGCAACAGCGTCCTCATACAGTTTGCAACACCCAACGGTAGGTCCCTCCTGGCCCCCCCGCCCCCCAGCAAGTCTTCGAGCTGAGGCAGCATAAATATTCCGATGCATCTGGAATTATGAAGATTTTGCCTTCATATAATATTCATGGATGGGAGTTTTTTTTTAATTTTGTGGTCAAGAACATTCTAAAATCTTATGGATATATTCTTTTTTCGTTAGCAGTGGTCTCCTGAAAGGTTTTTTCCCTTTCCGTTGGCAGGAGCCTATCCATTGTAGGCAGGCCATGGTCACTTTCTCCTGGTTTGCATTACCCCCCTCCCATGTGTGATCCCTTTTCTACATTAAGTTTTTACTTCTTTCAGATTTCTGTTCATTCTATAATATTCTGAAAACCTGTCGAGGTCACAACTTAGAGCGCTCCGTCTTCAGTGAGCGGACAGAAGAATCCTCTGCTGTGCAGTATTTCCAGGTGTGTTTTTCACTTGGCAGGATCTTCCTGGTACTTCCAAAGGGAGGGCCCAGGTGTAGGAAAAGGTTTTGCTCAGTTAAAACTGGACAACCATAGAGGAGAGTCATTTAGGCCTTGGCTGTCTCTGTGTCAATCCTCCTCCGCCCCTACCCCAGTCCTTACCCCAGCATTCAGTACTCCTGAGTGCTCAGTTCTCTTCCATCACAAAGCCCTTCCTGTGAATTATAGATAGGTTTATGTTTACTACCTACACTTGCAAGAGCTGGTCTGCTTAGTTTCAACAGCTCTAAAACTGGAAACTATCGTGTCTGTTTACTAATCAGTTTTGCAGTAACAAGGCTTTCTAGTTCATAGTCATAATACCACATAATTACCCATATCTCTTTTGGGGTTCCTCAGGTTCTCTGAAAACAGAACTCATATTATGATAGATCTGTTTTCTTATAGAAAGTGTACTGGTTCCAAATAGAAACCAGGCCTGGAATTTAGAAAAGGGGGTGCTTTGTAATGCTGGGGTCTGTAGTTGTCTATAATCTGTATGGTATCCTTGCCAGCTTCCTGACTTAAGAGGTCTGTTGCTTTTTCCTTCCTTTCCCCATGTGGCCTGGGATATGTTAGAGATTCCCCATCCTGGCCCTGATGAGATCCAGTTAGATTTAGCTGCGAAGAACAGTGAATAGAGCAGTCTGACCACCTTGTTTGTTAACAGGGATGGTTCAGCCTTGGTCCCCAGCATGACTTTCTGAGAAGTGATGCCCATGCTCCCTCCACCCTGGGCATGTTCCCATTGCTGAGCTCCTTCCATGGTTTGTTGGGGAGGAAGCAGGGGGTCTGACTGGGGAAGGCTGTGGTTGGTTGGGCTGACTGCACTGAGACTCGTCTGTTCACGACATTCTCTCTTGTGTGTTGTAGTTCTATGGCTACCTGTCACAGCAGCAGAACATGATGCAGGATTATGTACGGACAGGCACGTATCAGAGGGCCATCCTGCAGAACCACAGTGACTTCAAAGACAAGGTAAGAATCCACTCTTGGGAGCAAGCCGAGTTTTGGTCTGGAACAAAACCTGAAATCAGCTGAGGTGTTAAACCTGAATGCTGCTATTAGGGGGCCCAGGTAGGCCCATTTGAGCTGTATTTGAGAAAGAAGGGATGTCAGGGGAAGCTGGACAAGTGAGCAGGAATTAAGAGTGATAAAGTGACTTCAGAGAGTTCTCTCAATCTGGCCATTGTGATCTTTCACTCTCTAAGTTTCAGCTGTGGGGAGTTCATCCCTCCACCCCACCTCCTACCCCCAAACCCATCAATTCTGATTTGTTTTTAAATATCTTCATGAGATCAACATGAGCTCCATAGAAGCTTCCCTGGGGTCAGCTCCTGTGGTGTTTGTGTTGACACTGTGTGTCTGGCCTAGAAGCAGTAGCTAAATCAAACAGCTGATGTTTGAACTGTCCCCTATCCAAAACCCTCCCACCCTCTTCTGCTTGCTGCCATAGGCTCTTTAAACTCCCTGGGCCCACCACTGAAATTCCCTCTTACTTTTCTTCCATGTAGTGCTATTGCTGAACCTTGACTTTACATTTGGTTTTTGAAAAAGGATTTTTACTGGTGAGAGCTCTGGCTCTCTCTGGCTAAGCTAATTATAATGAGAAGTGCTGCTAATTTGATCTTTACTTTTGTTTGATGATAGGTCCGATCTGGAGCAACTAATGGGATTATACTTAGTTGTTGTTCATGAAAAACCACATTGCTTTCCAGCAGTTGCAAGATTCATCACCTTCCCTTAGACAAGTAATTTTCAAATATATGTAAGGAATCTGGACAGTGGGATCCAACCTATTTGCTTTAGGAATGCTTCTGTGTTTTTCATTGGTGTCACAGGCTTATCATTAATATATTCTATACTGTATGCAGGCTATAAGCTAGGCAGTCTTTGTAAATTCTAAATTAAAGACTGCCTTTCCTTCTGGAGGGAAAAAAGTAAATTCATATCTTTACTATGTCCTGGATCTAGAAGTGCATCAGGTCCTGAAAGACACAAGAGAAAACCGTGCTGAGAGGCATCTGCCATCCTGGGACTGGTATTCTGTCCCTGACCTTTTTCAGCAGTAGGGCAGGTGTTAGGACATTACTATTTTTTCGTTTATATCTGTTTTAGTAGATAATGGCCTTAGAGGCTTTGACCTTCTTGCCCCCTCTTTTGCTTTTTCTTTCCCTTTTTCCTCCTTCCTTCCCTTTTTTATCTTACTCCCTCCCCTGCCCCCCCTTCCGAGGCTACAAGTCTGTTTTTAGATTTTGTGACTATTTTCCAACATGGGTAATTAGTCAGGTACTGCTGCCTCCCTGAGGCTGACAGAGAAGAGAAATAAATACCTATGACTTTTCTGTAGAAATGTTTCTCTTTGTAGGATGAAATTTCATGTATTTTTCTCTAGAACCTATTGTATAAGCTTCCTGCTGAAAATAAAGTTAAAAATCCCCCAAAAAGGGGGAAAAAAAAGAAATCCCACAATCTCACTCAGTATTGGAAGTGATCTTAGAGGGCACTTAATCAACCCATATCTCCACAGAAACCCTCTTTACAAAATGTCCACCATGCTCAAAAGATTTCCATTGTCCATTTTTCCTTCGGAACACCGGTTGCCACCTGTTGTCACTCCTCCTACTTCTGAGGTTAAACAGAACAAATAGAATATTTCTTCTGCAGGATAATTCTTAAAATACTTGAATCGAGAGACTATTTTCTGTGCCCCCTCCCCACCTCTCCTTACCTAGTCTTCTCTCTCAGCTAAATAGATTTCCAAATACCTCACCATCCTCCTTGCCCTTCTTTGGGTGGGTTTCAGTTTGTCAATATTCTTCCCTAAAATGTACCTAGAACTGAACACAATTGTCTAGATGTTGACCAGGGCAGAATACAGTTAGTCTGGGACCTCCCTTGTCCTGGGAGATGTGTGTTTACAGGGGGAGCCTGAGAATTCCCAATCCCAGTGTTAAGATTTAAAGGTGGTATCTGCAAAATGAAATATCTAAATAGTAACACTTTAGAAAATTTGATACTGGAGATGAGCTCTTCAAGAGAAGCTTCAGCTATTTATTATCTCCTGATATGTAGAGAATTAAGATGAACAATATCATAGGTTTCCTTATGACATCACATAAGCCCTGTCATAGAAAAAAAAGTGGGGAAACAAAAGCAATACAATCAACATTAGAGGGAAAACATAAAACGGAAACATTTTTAATAACAAGTATCTCTAATAAATCCCCATTTGTCAAATATATGGAGAACTGAATCAAATGTATAAGAATGTATTTCCTCAATTGATAAAATGGTCAAAGAATACAAACAGGTAGTTTTCAGATGATGAAATCAAAGATATCTATAATCTGAAAAAAAATTGTTCTAAATCATTATTGGTTAGAAAAGTACAAATTAAGACAACTCTGAGGTACCACCTCATACCTATCAGATTGGCTCAATATAACAGAAAAGCAAAATGATAAAATATTGGAGACAATGTGGGAAAACTGGGACACCGATACATTATTGGTGGAGTTGGAATGGTGGAGATGCAACCTTTCTATAGAGCAATTTAGAACGATGGACAAAGGCCAATCAAACTATTCATATTTTTTGACCTAACAATACCACTACTAGCTCTATATCTCAAGGAAGTTTTAAAAAAGAAAAAAGGACCTGCATGTGCAAAGTTATTTATAGCAGCTCTTCTGTGGTGGCAAAGAATTGAAAATTGAGGGGGATGTCCATTAATCAGGAAGTAATTGACTAAGTTGTGGTTTATATGTGTAATGTCATACTACTAAATGCTATAAGAAGTGATGAGCAGGTAGGTTTCAGAAAAACCTGGGAAAATTTACATGATCTGATGCAAATGTGAAGTGAGTAGAACCAGGAGAACATCATATTATATTAATAGCAACATTGTACAATGATCAACTATCAATAACTTAGCTCTTTTCAATAATGCAATGATCCAAGATAATTTTAAATGACTCATGATGGGAAATGTTATCCACAACCAGAGAAAGAACTGATGTAATGTAGCAAAGCATACTATTTTTTCACTTTTAAATTTTTTTTCAGGTTTTTTTTTTCCTTTTGGTCAGTTTCTTTCCTTACAACCTAACTAATAGAAATGTTTTGCATGAAAGCACATATATAAACCTGTATCAAATTGCTTACTGTTTTAGAGAAGGGGGAAGAAAGGAGGGAGAAAATTTGGAATTCAAAAAAAAAATTTAATGAATATTTAAGTGTCTTTGCATATAATTAGAAAAAATAAAATACCATTTATAGAAAAAAAGAAAGAAAATGAAAACAGTATAGAAAGTAGATCCAGGATTCTCTCATAGCCTATATATAATATGGCAGCTCAATGGTGCACACATCCTGTAGCATCAGGCCTATAACTGGAGAAAACCAATGAATGGTTTTGGTGTAATATGATTTTGTGATCCCCTGATTTTAGGGGGAAGTACTGTTCTAACAATAAATCAGTAAATCCTAAATCTTCTGGTTTTGGCATCTGCTTCAGAGACTTTCAATACTCCCAATCTAAGAACAACAATCTGATTCTGAGTAGACCATTCCTCAATTCACTGCTGTCATAACCAAATTCTGGACACCCCTCCTTTGGGCCATAGAATTAGCAATGTCAATGATAGAAAACTGGATAAAGGGGTCTCCTCTCTCTTTAGACTGCTAGTTTCTTTTGTAATTTAATTTGCTTGTAATGGTATTACAATTACAATAAAACTTTGCCCATTGACTAGGAAAGAGTTCAAGCCTGCAAATTCTTTTGAGACACCTGATAACACTGGTCTGTGACACCAAACTTTTGGGATCCCCTTTCCCAACCTGAACACTTTAATATGTAGAAGAAGGAAGCCCATTGCTTACTATAAAATAATACCCTCAGTTATTCCCATGGCCAAAACTATATGGTGGTGCAAATTACAAACGGGCATCCTTTCTCTCCTCACCTGAATAGTTTTCTCACAACTATAATGCAGTCACTTTTAGGGAGAAGAAACATTTTATCCCCACAGAGTTGTTGGTCAAGTATCAGGACATTTGAGGGTAAAAAGAAAGCAATGTTAGGGGAAGAGGTTTTGCCCTGATGACTACAGACTTTCTGGGCAATCCTATGGTATCGCTACATCGCCGTCAGCTATGTACTATTAATCTTCTCAATCTGTCTACCTAGAAACAGGGAAAGACTTTGTTGATCCAGTCCAAGGTCAGACTTAATTTTTTGAGAAACTTATACATTTCAGATGTTTTGAGATCCTCACCTCATACCATCTTATTGGCTTGGTCTTAAGGGTCTGAAGTACATTATTGGTTTGCTAATATAACGTCTCACACTTGACCCCTCTTTGTCTTCTCTTAAAGCCTTTAATCTTTGCCAAATAACTAATGAGATTAAGGCAGTAGAAGGGTCTCAAGTTTGTGAATGGGATGAGGAGATTTCTTCTGGTTGTTCTTTCCATTGCTCTCCATGACTAACGGTGACTCTTTCTTATTTCTCAGATTGTCCTAGATGTGGGCTGTGGCTCGGGGATCCTGTCTTTTTTTGCTGCTCAGGCAGGCGCAAGGAAAGTCTATGCAGTGGAAGCAAGCACCATGGCTCAGCATGCTGAGGTCAGTGGGCCCCATGGCCAAGCATGCTTTTCCTTCCTTCCCCCTGTCCCCAGCCCTGTGGCAGCATGTACAGCCTTCAGTTAAGGCTGTAATCCAGAGAGTGAATGGAGCAAAGCACAAAGAGCTGGCTCATTCCCAGGTGATATTAAGGAGAAATCCAAATCCTGGCTTCCTCTGTGAACTTAGGAAATTCAGTACTTCCTGCCTCAGTTTATCTACCATTAAAATCAATAGGTAAATTTCTCTGCTTCTTAACTATGTTCTGAGGTTACTAGTGAGGTATGCTATTCATTTCTGAGGGAAAAGAGGAAGCTATAATGTAGTAACCAGAGTTAAGGATTTGGAGACAGAAAAACAGAGATAATTCCGTCTGGCTTTGCAATGTATTAGATCCACCTGGGTTCTTGCAAGTCACTTAACATATATCTGGTTTTCAGTTTCTTCTGTAATCTAAAGATTTTAGACTACATAAGCTCTAAGGTGCCTTTCAACTGCAAATGTTCTGATTGCATTGCCTTAGAATGTTTTCTTGTCATTGTGTTAGAAGCAGCTTTGAGTTTTGAATAGGCAATTTTATCAGTAATTCTACTTGCATGCATCCTTGACCTTCATAGTTTGATCACAGAAAGTAGTGTCCATTGTCCTCAACATTTTGTCAAACAAAATTAGTTTAAAGTCAGTGTAATTTTTTTTAATGTAAAAAAATATACAGCATAAAAAATTTTTTTGACGGGAAAAGTTCACAAAGTCAAATAAGTAATTAAACCAAGCACCATGTTTTCAACATGCTGAAATCAGTGAGCACGCCTTCTCTCATCCACCCCGTAGTCCCCAGCTCTGTGGCAGCCTATATGGCCTTCAGAGTTAAGGCTGTGTCCGGAGGGTGAATGGAGCTTTCTGGGGAGCACTCCCAGGTGATATTAGGAAGTTCAAGGTTATCACCATTTTTCATAGCTTGTACTAGCCTTTAAAAGATTTGAGCTCTGTTTCCTCTCACTTTGGCCTTGGTTGTCCAAGAAAGATGATTTTGGGCAAGCTGCTGGGCTCTGACTCCATGGGGTTCTCCTAGAGATGAAATCAGCAGTGAGACTTTAATGAAGCTCATTGGTCCAAGGAGATATTTCTCCATAAGACTGGTTTTTCCCTGATTTTTATCCCCAACTTTTTCCCCTCCCACCAATAGGTTTTAGTAAAGAGTAACAACCTCACAGACCGAATTGTGGTCATTCCTGGAAAGGTGGAAGAAATCTCACTTCCTGAGCAGGTGGACATAATTATTTCAGAGCCAATGGGCTACATGCTTTTCAATGAACGTATGTTGGAGAGCTACCTCCATGCCAAGAAGTACTTAAAGCCTAGTGGTAAGTAAAAGGGCTGGGTACAATGGGGTCTGTTGGCTGGATTTGTTTCCTGTGAGCAGTGGTCTAATCTCCTTTTCTCAGATGGCACTGCAGAACCGTGCAGAGAGCCATTTAGGGGTTCTTTGGGAATATAAAATAAATTCTGTTTCAGAAGGAGATATTTTGGAGTTTATTTTGTGGCTTTACACTTAATTTGATCTTATGTATATGGTAGGTGATAGCCTTATTCTTAGTTTCCAAGATCATACATAGGAGATCAGCTATATTAATTTGGTGTCTGTTAGTGGTGAATTCTAGAATTTAGGAAATTCTCTACACCAAGAAAGTCTCCGTCATTCAAGTTGAGTGTTCCTCCTTGACAGTTTAGTTTTTTGGGGGCTTTGGGAATTTTTTGTTTGTTTTTTATTATTTTTTTTGGGGGGGGAGGTTTCTCTTTCTCAGAAGAATAGCAGGATAAGAGCTGAGTAGGTGTAGCAGGAGGAAAAAGAATTGTGCTTTTTATTTCTTGTCATTACCTGCTTCTTAAGGTGAGGGATTTGAAATGTGTCTGCAGCCAATTTTCAGAGGAAGGTTATCAATGGATAGACAGACTCTGACTTCTTTTCTGTTCATAGCACACTGGGAGCATTGTGTTCATTTCTGGGTCCCACACTGGAGGAAAGAGTTGGCAAGCTAAGGATTTCAGAGAACACAACCATGGCTTTAAGTTTATACTATGTTAAAATCACTGAAGAAATTAGGGATGTTTGGTGTGGGAAAAAGAACAGTTGAGAGATGAGATGACATAGTTGCTGCTTTGAAAGATCTGAAGGCCTAAACTGTAGAACAGGGCAGAATCAGGAGCAGCCAGGGTTGAAGTGGGAGTGAGACAGATTTTGGGGTCCATATAAAGAAAAAAAATTAACAATTAAAACTATCCCAAAATATAATGGGCAACACTTCCAAAACCAGTGAACTCAAAATTTCAGAATTAGAAGAAACATTGGAGGTCATCTTGATCTGAAGAATTCATTCTATAATCTACTATAAGAATCTTTTCTTAAAGATCTCTGTTGGGAGGAAATTAACTGTCTCCCTGGGTGGCCCCATCCACCTTTGCACAGCTCTGATTGTTAGAAAGTTTTTCCTGACATCAAGCTTTATTTTGCCTCTTTGAAACTTCCTCCCATTGTTCTATGAGACCTAATAAAATAAATCTAAAACTTTCTCCCACATGACAGCTTTTCAAATGGCTGAAGACAGCAGTCATCATAACCTTCCAAAGTTTTCTCTAAGCTAAATATACCCATCCTTTCAACTGATACTCATATGGCATGATCTCAGCACCTTTCACCACCCTAGTGACTTTCCTCTAGACCCTTTCCAACATATCAGGCTTTCATAAAATGTGACACCTAGAACTCAACATGTGACACATGAGATGTGGCCTGACTAGGGCAGGGCACAGGGAGACTCAGACTCTCAAGTCTTTTAGCATGGCCTCAAATGGCATTGACATTTTTGATTGCCATATCGCACTTCGTCAGGGTTTGTTGTTCAGTTTCATTGCTACTTTTTGTTTTTTCCACATCTCTCTCCTCCTACTACTACTCATATTAAATCCTTTCCTATAACAGTCAGTCAAAACCATCCAGCTACCAACATCTTGCCAAAGTATGCTATCTTTGGGATCCATAGTCCCTCATCTCTCAGAATGAGAAGAATGAGCTGCATCTCACATTAACCTTGCAGTTCACCAAAGCCCATCAGTCTTTTTTGGACAAGCTTTTCTCTAGCCATGTCTCCTTCATCTTGTCCCCAGGAAGTTAGATTTTTTTTTAACCCAAGTATACTCGATTTATTAGATTCAACTCAACTATTTAACTTATCCATTTACTATCACAATGTTCCTCCAGTATGTTAGCTATCTAGCCTCACTTTGTGTCATCTTCAGGATTTGATAAATATGCCACCTGTGCCTCTCTCCAAAATTGTTGGCTAAGGCCAAAGCAGAGATGTATGGAGCACTCCACTAAAGACATTCCAAGTTGACATTGGAACTACTTCCTGGGGTAGACCCTTTTAACCATCTCCAAATCCATGTAACTATACTACTTTTTAGGCCAGGGGTCCTCAAACTTTTTAAATAGGGGGCCAGTCACTGTCCCTCAGACTGCTGGAGGGCCAGACTATAGTAAAAACAAAAACTTTGTTTTGTGGACCTTTAAATAAAGAAACTTCATAGCCCTGGGTGAGGGGGATAAACGTCCTCAGCTGCCGCATCTGCATCTGGCCCGCATGCTGTAGTTTGAGGACCCCTGGTGTAGGACATATCCCTCTCCATTAGTTCTACAAGAATACCACAGGAGACTTTAATAATAAAAATGTTTTATTGTATTAAATTTAATTTTATTTAATTTAAATATAAACAGTAATAATAATACTTTAATAAATCAGGCTTGACCAAGCTTTTAGCAATCCAGTAATCCTGTCAGAAAAGGAAATGAGATTAATGTGTCATGACTCATTCTTAATGTAGTCTTGCTGACTTTCTTTTTCTAGTACTCACTAAGCATTCTTTGAATAATAAATTCTAAAATTTTGCTAGGAATTGAAGTCAGACTCAGTGGCCTATATAGTCTGAAGAAGACTATTTCCCTTTTTTGAAATCAAAACATTCCCTCTTCATTCTTACAATATCTCTCATTCTTCAAGAGCTTTCAAATTTCACTTCTACGAATTCTTTCCTTAACTTGGATGTATAGTATCCTGGGGGCTGGAAACTTGAACTCATCAATGGCAACGAGATGTTCTCTGACTTGGTCCCTTTTAGTCTTGGGTTTCAACTTCTTATTTGCCATTTTTTTCTCCTTTCCAATTCAAAGATCATTGTCCTTGGCTAAGAATGCAAAGCAGAGTAAGATTTGTCCAGTCTCTTCTGGCATCCTCCTTTTCCTCTAATATTGCTGGGGGGAAAGAGATGATCCTTGATTTTTGCCATCACCCACCCACACACAACCCCTTCTGTGTTCATGAACTTTGAAATGCTTTTAACTGATCATAATCTTTCATCACTGGATCTTTCCCTCTACTTTCCAATCTATAACCCTGTCCTTTGTTCTCACCATGACTTTCAGTCCCTTCTTCCACCCATTCATTCTTTACTGGGTCATCACTCTGCACTAGCTACTCTCTTCTTCCTTCCATCTCTTGGACCGTTAGTAAACCATTTCAACTGCTTCCTCCTTCCTTTGACTGATTTGCCTAATCTTGGATTACTGCCACTACCCATTGCCTACAATCCTACTTCTCTGCCCCTGAGTAGAGGTAGAGTAAATCTGAATTGGTTGGTGTACTCTGTATGTGTATACCTTGGTCTCCTTGGCCAATTCCCCCATTTTTTCCTCATGAGAATTGTTACTCTTAGAATACTCTTAGACTTAGAATTTATGTCTTGAGAACTTTCCAGACCTCCCAGGAACTTCCCTGGTAGAAGTTCTCCTGTGGCCACAAACTCCAGGGTGTAGAGTGGTCACTTCTCTTAAAGGCTCCTAGCATTTTTATTTCAGTACCTATTGCCTTCCATGTTGGGGAGAATTAGTTTCTTTCTTCACTTTTGAAGAATGAAATGATCATTTCCTGAAACTACAAAGTCATTAGCTTCTCTGCTTGGGGCAGGGATAAATTCCTGTAGTAGCTTTCCAGATTGTTTCCCCAGACAACAGATCTCTTTTTCTCTTTATTCATCTTTGAATAAAGGGATTGATAGATTCCCTTTATTGGGAATGTCATTTGAACCAGATGATGCCCGAGAGGCCTCAAATCAAAGGTTCATTCAGGCTAAAGAAATGAGGCAAGCAGCAGCCAGCCCAGAAGCAGATTTGAGTTCTCGTTGCCATTTGCTCTTAGGAAATCCATTTGGATTTCATTGGGTGCAATTGAACAGGAGGCTCATTGAGTTGTTGGGCCTCTTGCTCTAAGCGAGGAGATGTTCTTTCACTCTGTGAGCAGCGTGCCTTTCTGGAGCTCCACAGGCAAAAACCACGGGAATCCTGGGAGCAGCCTGCTGGAACTGACCTCAGCTGCCCTCTCCTGGCGGGTCCTCCGCCTCTTCAGCCAAGCGGGTTTTTGCTGGGAAGAGGTGCCCTCTGCTGTTGTGAGAGGAACAAGTAGGGGAAGCCTATTGGTGAGAAGTGATACTAATCCCTTCTGTGATTGTGTGGGTGAACGATTATGTGTGCAGTTAACAGGATGTCAGCCTTCCCCAGTAGGACGTTTATGTCTATTTTGTACCAAGCCCAAGGAGGAGGAGAAGAATGGAAGCAACCATGTGGAAGGACATCCCCACTATGTTTTGAGCTGTCACCAGACAGCACATCTGAGAGGCTTTTGATGGAACAGAGGATTTTGCCATTCAGTGAATAGAAATGTTGTTTTCAACATTTTCAACATTCAGTGTTTCATGCTGTTCAGTCATTTCCCCTGGGAATTGGCACACTTCAGATGTCCATCTCTCCAAACATTTAAGTTCTTCATCAAAGTCATATTGCTCTCATTTGGACCCCACAGTAATCCCAGGCTGACCCTTTGTAAAAAGGGGAAGGAGGGCTTCTCATTTCTGGGTTAGAGAGGGGCAGGAAAGCCTTTCTATCTTTTGTTAGAATTTGATGTGGTTCAAGTCATAAGTTTGTGACTTTGCTGTTATATTTCAGTGGCTAGGAGGAAAGTCAGGCTCCTGACTGGAGGATGGGCAAGGGCATCTGAATGAAGCTGTGAGAGCAAGAGGGTTCCATTATGATTCCATGAGTAGAGTTGGTGTTACTGGCACCTTGTTCTCCCTTTCAGCCTTATGGACTGAGCTCACAATTCTTTAGTATCATTGTCCCTTAAATGTATACCCTGATGCACAGGATTGGCTCATTTTGAGCCCCCAGATCCTTCTCACACAATTTGGACTCCTGCTGCTTTCTAGCAATGTGAATTTTGTAAAATTGGGAAGCTCTATATAAAAGCTATTTTCATTCTTATTTTCAAGTGTAGAGAAAATTCCTCCCTTTGCTAATTGGAGCGATAGTTGGTAGCTTAGACTTGTGCCCACTGGTATTTCAGTTCTAGCTTCACCACTTGGACAACTACTTTTTGAGGCCAGTCATTGTTCCCAAAGTGTGGAATTCTCAGTCATTGCTAATTATCTTCAAGTCACTAGATATCAGAAAATCCATAGAATTGTTTTTGCTTGTTTGCTGAGGCAATTGGGGTTAAGTGACTTGCTCAGGGTCACCCAGCTAGGAAGTGTTAAATGTCTGAGATCAAATTTGAACTCAGGTCCTCCTGCCTTCAGTGCTAGTGCTCTATCCACTGCGCCAACTAGCAGCCCCAAACCCAGAGTTTTTACTTCTTTTGTGAATCAATGCATATAATACCTAAGTGGTCTGATTTTGAAGCAGGGCTTCTTAACTTGAGGTCCATGAAATTTTAACCATATATATCTGAATATATATATAACTGAACAGCATGAAATATATATATATATAATATCTTTTGGAGATAGTTAGATTTGGAGATAGTTAGTTGGTATAGTGGGTAGACCACCCGCCTTGAAGTCAGGAGAAGCTGTGTTCAAATCTGATTTCAGACACTTAACACTTTTTGGCTGTGTGACCTTGGACAAATCACTTAATCCCAATTGCCTCAGCAAAAAAAATATCTATTGATAATTATTTCAATATAATTGGGTTTCTTTGCAAGGCTATGTATTTTATTTTATACATTTAAACCTCATTTTGAAAAGAGATCCAGAATGCCAAAAGACAATCCTATGACTCAAAAATAAATAAATAAAGGTTAAGGCTATCTGATGTAAAGACTGATGAATTTTAAAGTGGAAGATGTCCCTGAGAACAGAGGTGGTATGTGTGGGCTGTTACGCTCTCTGCAGAATGATGGCCTCTTGTGCTTGGGATCTCACTGAGTTTGCTCATTCATAGGCAGTCTCTGCTTGAACAGCATCAGACCCTGATCAAAATTGAAAGGAGAGGTGAGCTTTCTTTGCCCTCTGTAACAACAGGCATTTCAGGAGGCCTACACATTGATTTGAGGCCATCTTGCCCCTCTGTCCACCCTTCCCAGGCTACAGAGTAATGTTAGGAGGCAGTGTCAGTCCACTGGCATTATGGGAGATGGGTAGGACTCTTGGGCTCTTGGCCAGTAGTGCCAGAAACACATGAGCCCATTTCCTTCTGTCCAGAACAGTAAAATTCAGCCTTCAAAATACTTGAAATACTAAAATAAGAGGAGTCAATAAAGCACCAGCTGTTATTTCTCTTTTCCTCCTAAACTAAAACCAAAAGAGGCTAGAGACAAATCTGTATCTCTCTTATGAGGAGCAAGAATAATTCCAGACTTGAGTAGGAAAGAGTGAGAGAGGCCCAGAACTTCTGTCTCATTTCCTTTTGCCCTTCCTGCTGCTTTGTTCATCCATCTTCCTCAATTCATCCGCAGTGAAACCTTGGAGCTGACAGGAAAGGGATAAAAGCGCTGATGCAGTCTCTTCCATGTTGCTTGTAAGAGATGATTATTTCAGCATGGCCTTTACCCGGTGGAGCTTTCCATAGAGATCACTTTATAGCAGAGGAAATGAGTGCATCTGTTTGTGGTGATGGTAGGAATTGATGACGAAAACATTTCCTATCACATACCATTATAACTGAGAATGTGGCATATCCAGAGAAAGAAAAGAGAATTGGGGCTGGAAATTGTGGGGAGCAGAGAAAGGGATTAGTGAATTAGGAACCCCAACCTAGAGGACCCAGAGACAGCCCTCATTCCCAGTAAGATAGAATCCTTTCCTGAGTGGATACTATGAGCCATGAGAGATTAGATAGGACTCCCACAGAATATTGCACATCTTGTCATATGTGATCCTTTTGTTTTTAGTTTTGTTTAACTATTTTTATTTACAAGTAAGGATTTATGGTTCAGATGATTGGGAAATTAGCTGTAGTGTAAAAAAATGAAAGCCATCAATTAAAACTTTAGAAAATAAAAAAGGCATCTTAGTGGGCACCATTGCCAAGTGGCACATTTGCACTGTTGAAACAGATGCTCAGGCTATAGGAGGAAGGAGTAGAGTGAAGCATGAGTTTCTAGAGCCTCTTCTAGCCTTGTATCTTCTTCTAGAGGAGAAAAGAACTGGGATGGAGATAGATTTTTTTCAAGTTTCCATTAAAGCTGTGTGATTGATGTTTTCTCTTTCCACTTGTTTACTGAGTCTTAAATATCCTTTTTGGGCCTCAAGATATATATGGTTGTCTTATGTACCCTTGGGTGGGAATCACTCAGTTATGTGATACTGACCCAGAGACATACAATGCACACTGGTCTAGAAATTGGGAACTAGGAAGAAGAGGAAGTCATATTGTGCTTTTGGTACAATTCTACAAAAGGAAGAGATGTTCAGAATCAGGAAGAAGCTTGTTTTAAAGTGATTAATAGTGCTTTAGAAATCATGGAAAATGCCAGCAGCAAATCTAGAATGAATCTGGGGTTTCCTTTGGAGACTTTGCCCAGGAAATGGTTAAAGACTTCCTCTCTCCCTCCAATCCACCCCTTCCCTCCCCCTTCTTCAAGAGATCCCAGTCCACCAGTCATGGGAAGGTCAAGCCTTGGGGTCAACATCTGGAAGCCAGGCCCCGGGTATGTTTTCTGCACAGGCTTTAGTTTATTGTTTTTTCAATAGGTGCACACATTCCTGCATGAGTGTGTGAGGCAGCACTTTAGTGTTTGATGTTTTCATTTTAGACGAGCTAGTCAAAATGGAGATTTAAATAAATCAAAATTTTAAAAAGTAAAACACATATACCATATCTACCCTACCTCCAACAACATAATTTATAACTTAAACCAGAAATTTGGCCATTATTTTTTCCTTATATTGCAAGGCTTCCTTTTTTTTTTCCCCAAATACATGCAAAGATAGTTAACTTGCCTTTGCCAAACCTTGTGTTTCAAATTCTCCCTCTCCTCCTCCCTATTTTCTCCCCAAGACAGCAAGCAATCCAATTAAACATGCAATCCAGTTAATATATACTTCTAATTCTTCTAAACATATTTCCATATTTATCATGTTTCCAAAAAAAAGTCAAATCAAAAGAGAAGAAAACACAAGAAAAGGGGGGAAAAGGTAAATAGACAATTTTTTTAAAGTGAAAATATTATATTTTGATTCATATTTGATCTCCATAGTTCTTTATCTGGATGTGGGTGACACTTTCCATCACAAGTCTTTTGGAATTGCCTTGAATCACCTCATTGTTGAAAAGAGCCAAATCCGTCACAGTTTGATCATCTCATAATTATCTTGTTACTATGTACAATGTTCTCTTGGTTCTATTCACTTTACTTAGGTGAATCAGTTCATTCAAGTCTTTTCAGGCCTTTCTGAAATCAGCCTGTTCTTATACAACAATAATATTCCATTATATTCACACATTATAACTTACTCAATCATTCCCCAACTAATGGAGATTCACTCAGTTTCCAGTTTCTTGCCATTACAAGAAGGGCTGCCACAAATATTTTTTCACATAAGAAAGAGTCCTTTTCTCTCTTGTATGATCTCTTTGGGATATAAACCCAGTAGAGACACTGCTGGATCAAAGGGTATGCACAGTTTGATAGTCCTTTGGGCATAGTTACAAATTGATTTTCAGAATGGTTAGACAAATTCACAATTTCACCAGCAATGCATTAGTGTTTCAGTTTTTCCACCTTCAACATTTACCTTTATCTTTTCTAAGAGGTCTGAAATGATACCTCAAGAGTTGTCTTAATTTGCATTTCTCTAATCAATAATGATTTAGAGCATTTTTTTTCATATGACTGAAAATGGAATTATTTTCATCATTTGAAAATTGCCTGCTCATATCCTTTGACTATCAATTGGGCAATCTTTATAAATTTGAGTCAGTTCTCTCTATATTTTAGAATTGAGGTCTTTATCAGAAAAATTGGATGTAAAATTTTCCCCTAGCTTTTTGCCTCCCATCTAATCTTGACTGCATTGGTTTTGTTTGTACAAAAACTTTTTAATTTAATGTAATCAAAATTACCCATTTTGCATCTCATAATGTTCTCTGATTATTCTTTGGCCATACCTTTCTTCTCTATTGATGTGAGAGGTAGACTATCGTTCTCATTTGCTTATAGTATCATCCTTTATGTCTTAATCATTTTGACCTTATCTTGGTATAGAGTGTTAGCTGTTGATCAATGCCTAGTTTCTGCCATACTATTTTCTGATTTTCTTAGCAAATTTTATCAAATAGTGAGTTCCTATTCCAGAAGTTGGAATCTTTGGGTTTATCAAATAATAGAGTACTATAATCATTATGAACCTAACTTACTCATTCCCCTGATCTACTACTGTATTTCTAAGTCAATACCAAATGGTTTTGATGACCGCCAAGTTATAGTTTTAGGTCTGGTACAGTTAGGCCACCTTCTTTTGCAGTTTTTTTATTTATTCCCTTGAAATTCTTGATCTTTTGTCTTTCCAGTTTTCTAACTCTACATAGTAATTTCTTGACAATTTGATTGGTATGGCACTGAAAAAGTAGACTAACCTATGTAGAATTTTCATTTTTATTTTGATAATTATATTTCAGTTTAACTAGTTTCCCCTGTAAACCTGTATTTTATTTTATGAAATTTAAAAATAGAATCTTTGGTAGTGGATAGAGCACCAGCCCTGAAGTCAGGAGGACCTGAATTCAAAATCTGTTCTCAGACATTTAACGGTTCCTAGCTGTGTGACCCTGGGCAAGTCACCTAACCCCAATTGTCTCAGCAAAAAAAAAAAAAATAGATATATATGATCTTGACAAGGGGCCATAGTCTTCATCCGACTGACTGCCAAGCAGGTCTATGATCCACAAAAAACATTTAAGAATTGCTACCCCTAGAGGGAAGTCCAAGAATGAAGGGCTAATTTAAGGGCAACTTACTGTTTTCATTAGGGTTAGTGATCTGACCAAGGTAACTTTGCAGATTGGCACATCTAAACAGCAGTAGCTACTGGTTTGCTTGTTGATGCTGCTGTCTTGAGGCAGCTCAATTTATTGGCCAGGGCTGGACTCTAGGAACATGTAGTCCTTTCTTTCATCTGTTTCTGTCTTGGGTGGTATGAAACATTAGCATTTGAAGTTCAGATTGATCACTAAGGAAGTGTTATTTTTTACCATGATATAATTATTCCATAGTCATTTTCTAATAATGATAGTATTTCAAATGTTGAGTCACTCATATTGTATAGAAATAAAACTCATCTCTCACAGTTTCTGACTGCTAAGCACACAAAACAGGGCCCCAAGATGGGGAGTGGGCAGAGACTAATGAAGGAGAAGGCCTTCTCTTTTGGATTGCCAGGTCTATTAAAGATTGTGTCCCAGATTAAAGAGAATCTTTTCCTTGGTACTGCCTCCTAAAAAAAAAGAGTCCTTTCTCTTAAGGCAGATTTCCCTCTAGATGGAAAGCTATCTATAGCATCTTCATATAATGGTAAACTTAGTTCCCTTCTCCTCCAAGGGTGTTTATTCTAAAATTTTATTAGCCTTTATCTACTGTTTTCTGTGCATCTCATGTAACTGATAGCACTTCCAATCACTTCCTCCACCTTGCTTAGGTACTGTCCATTTTGGGCAACTTGTTCTCTCATACTGGCCACATGATTGAGGTTCTGGTTCTGACTATACTGCTCAGGGAAGTCCAGCTGACACTGTCCATCAAGATTCCTTTGCTCTGACCCAAGGAATGCAAACCCTAAGGTTCTTTCATTCCCTAGGCAATTATCAAGAACCTTTCTGGAGTTAATGGCCCTAATGTTCCTAATGTTAGACTTTGCTCTCTCTCATTTCTTCCCTCCTCTCCCCTGCCATTCTATGCCCAGGAAATATGTTTCCAACCATTGGGGATGTTCATCTCGCCCCATTCACAGATGAGCAGCTCTACATGGAACAGTTTACCAAGGCCAATTTCTGGTGAGTTCTTTCCCTTCTCTGTGAGCTTTGCCCTGATGGCTCCCTGAAGCCATGGTCAGAGCCACAGAGCTTGATAACTGCATGCATGCAAGAAAGTCTAGCCTAGCTTATACTCAAACTTTGGGGATTCTCGGACATGGTGGTTTTCTGTTTCCCATGCAGAGCTGGCCTTGCTTTCTAGGGTACTATTTATTTTTGGACTCTTGGGCCCTGTGGATGGGTTGGATTAGGTGACCTCTAAGGGCCTTTGTGCCTTAATACTATACCTCTAATGAAGGTTTTTATCATCTGCTAGTATAGGCTGGCAAAGAGCAGCTCTCCTTTTTCCATCTCATTCCTCCCATTCCCACTTATTTCTATCCTGCCTGCCTTCTTTATTTCTCTCAGGAAAAGCTCTGCCCTCCACCTGAAAAATATTATCCTTGGGATTGGCCTCTACTAGTTTGATGCCTATAATAATGTCTTCTTTCCTGTATATGTGACAAACACTTTTCAAATTATCCCATCCTCTGATCCGTTAAAAACTTAGTCTTAGAAGCATGATTTCTAGAGGACAGGCCAAGTCCTCACTGGACACAGGTTGGTCAGCTGTTCCTTGGTGGGGGTGGGCCTCTTTCCTCTCTCTTTAGGTATCAGCCGTCTTTTCATGGAGTTGACTTGTCGGCACTTAGAGGAGCGGCAGTAGATGAGTATTTCAGACAGCCGGTTGTGGTGAGTGTCCTGGCACCCCTCCAGCCTTTGGGGCACTGGGGGAACGGGAGGTCTGCATGGAAGCTTCGTTCATTGGTTTCCTGCTGTAGCCATGATTCTCATCAGGGCTTGTCAGACTGAATTTTTCATGGCAACTCATGGCACCAAAACTCCACTTTATGGTCACATTTACATGGCTGGGCCTTCAGTGCTTCCATTAAGTAGCCTAATCCTGCCTTCTCTTTTGTCTTCTAGAACCCAGTTAACTAAGTTCTCTCTTTCTCCTAGGACACATTTGATATCAGAATTTTAATGGCTAAGTCTGTAAAGTATACAGTGAATTTCTTAGAAGCCAAAGAAGGCGATTTGCACAGGTAATATTTCCTTTTGGCCTCCTTTGGATTGCGGGCTGGAGGGAGTAGACGTGAGTTAGAGCCACAAGGCTGGAAACCCATGTGGTACCTGTGCAGAACAGATGGGACCTTGTATGTCCTCCTGAGACCTTTTATCCACACCAAGTTTCTTTGAAAAGCATTGTTCCAACTTCTTGGAAAAGCAGGAGAGGGTGGGTCCTCTTCTCACATTGCTACTGGAGTTGTCTTAATTCCCATCAAGAGTTACTCAATAGATTAAGGCACAATTTTAGCCTAAAATTAATCCCTTTTCAGTGTCTAATACTTTAATTTTCTCCTGGCTTCTTCTCTTTGCTATCTCCAGAGACATAGGGGAAATTGGGACTGGAGGAAAACTGGGAAATAGATGCAGCATTCTAGACTTGTAGCTCTTCACTTTACTGGGTTAAGAGTCATTAGGAATGCACATTTAGTTAAAGGAGATGGTGTTAGTTAGCCCAAGCCATCTTCTGAGGGCCACACAAACCTCCTTGGTTGCTGCCAAGGCTGTCTTGTCCATCCCTCTACCCTGTAACCATCATGTGGAGATCTTGGAGCTTATCTGCCCCTTCCCTTGCCAGCCTTGCCTCTGTATTAACAACTTTATTTTACTGTGCTTTCCAGGATAGAAATCCCATTCAAGTTCCACATGCTGCACTCAGGGCTTGTCCATGGCTTGGCTTTCTGGTTTGATGTAGCCTTCATTGGTTCAATGTAAGTGATGGGGGAAATGTACAAAGAATTGGGGTTCCCAACAGAGGGAGTATGGGGTTTATAGAACAGATGCCATTTCCAACTTCCTGCTGTTTGCTGAGTTCCTTTGCATGTCCACCTTCAGTTATCTTGTCTCTGTGTATATACATAATTGGGGTGCCTTTGCCCCCATTTTGGCCACCCCTGAACCTCAGACAAACCACAGAGGAGGCTGTTGTAGTCCCAGGGAAAATAGTTGGGGGGACTCTTAAGGGAAAACCAAGACTTCTCAGTTCCCTGACCTGCCTTTTCTGCCTTTTTATTCTCCAATGTGGAGTTCTCTTTAGTAATTTCCTAGTGCCTGGAGCCTATAGCTGCTTGTTAAGTGTGTGTGCTCCCATTTGTGTGATTGTGTGTGCTCAGAGATATGGGGCTAAGACAACTGGAAGGATGCCTGACAGCTCCTTTTGTGTTCTTCCTCCAGTATTGTCTCAGGCTGAGAAATTTCTCTCCATCTTCCTCAGCCTGGCGTCTGGTAGTAGATGGCCCTTGGCGGTTCATCTGAGAATTTCATTCCAGCCCAGACTCTTCCGTTCCTGAGCCTCCTGGCTGATCAGGAGGCTCTCAGCTATAAGAGATGCCCTTTCACCATCTGTTCCCACAGGCCCTCTTGGCCATATTCCCAGTTTGTCTTTGCCAAAACATGATGGTGACTCAGCTTCTGGAGAGATGAAGCAGCGCTTTCAGAGAGGGGGTGGTGGCTGGCTCTCTGAGAGTTAGGGGCTGCTTTAGCTCTTGGGCCTTCTTAACCTTTTGTGTGACATGGTCCATTTGGCAGTCTCATGTAGTAACCCATCAGTCACTTCTCAGAATTATGTTTTGAAAACATCATTGAAAGAAATAGTAAATTAGTAAGTCATTAGTGAAAATATAAAGATGCAGGTTTGTTTTGTTTGTTTTCTATTCAAGTTGATAGACTGATTTTCCAGTTTTACAAATGGAAGACTTGAGTTTCTCTCCATTCCTTCAAATGTACTAATGGTCCCTCAGTCTTTAGGCACACAGTGTGCAGGATCTGGGGGAATGAGTGGTACCCACCGCCCTCAGCATCCCCTGTCTCCTTCTCACCAACAGAATGACAGTGTGGCTGTCCACAGCACCCACGGAGCCTCTGACTCACTGGTACCAAGTTCGGTGTTTGTTTCAGTCGCCGCTCTTTGCAAAGGCCGGGGACACGCTCTCAGGGACATGTCTGCTCATCGCAAACAAGAGGTGGGCTCTGTGGGATCTGTGGGAGAGGAGGGGAGTCTGCTCTGGAGGCTGTTTGAAGGAGTGAGAAATGCTTCCCAAGCCATGGCAGTCAGCCACAAATGATGCCTTTCTCATTGGCATCCCTAATTTCAGACGTTCCACATGTGACCTGTGGCACACATCCCCACAGATCTTCTCATCTAGACCAAGAACTCCCAGCTTTTTCATCTCCTCCTCAAAGAGCAGTCTTCCTTGCCAGTGTCTTGTCCCTAAACAGTTAATCCTCTCCAATTTCTAAACCAAGTGATGGGGAGTCTTAATCCCTAGCATCAGGGCCAGTTCACACCTTCCATTCCTATCTCCAATCCAGAGTGACATACACTATTGGCCTTCCTCACAGCACTCTCAAGGAACTGCTGATGCTGGGAGGAAGCTAGGCTAAACGAGCCCTGCCTGGGTCTCAGAAAGAGTAGCTCTGGGAAAATTCTGATTTTCCCCTAACTGTCTCAGGGATAGCTTATAGTTAGCAAGAGCCCTGGACTTGGGGTCAGGAAGCCCTAAGTCTGAATCCTGCCTCAGGCCTTCTGGACTTAGGCATCCGTGGGACAGTTACTTTTGCTCCTCTTGGCTAAAGTTTTTTCATATGAAATGGGAGTGATAACAGAATTTAGCTTATGGGCATGAGGATCCAGTGGGATAACATGTAAAGCTCTTTGCTACCTTTAAAGTGCTATAAGAAGTGCTAACTATTAGTTTTTAATGAGGCTAATAAATTATTATTGGCATCATTTCTTCCATGTGTTGGTGAAGTGTGAGTCTCCTAATAACAGATTCTCCTAATAATAAATCAGTTTAACATCTTTGGTTTAACCTGCCTTCCTCTGGACCAGCCAGAGCCTATTCTCAGACTTGTCCTGCTGTCCAGCAGCTTTGTATAGAAAGGAAGAGAGTTATTTAGAAAATCATTCCCTTCCCCACTTGAGCCTTCTCAAAGGGAAAAAGCTGCCCAAGTGCTGTTAACCCTAGGCTTTCTAGGGCTTTTATATTTTCACTAGGGCAGACTTGTCAGAGGATTGGCTTGTCTAGTGGGACTCACCTGAGGCTTTACTACTTCCAGAACCCACTTACCCCCTCAGCCATCCCTCTGCTCCCCTAGATCATGGCCTCTGTGTAGATTCACAATCCCTGGAAGAAAGATTCTTTAAATGCCTGGGAGGAATTCTAGAATGCGACATGTATAGGTTTTCCTTCTCTAGAAATCCTGCATGCTATGAGTTGTGGTATCCTGGAAGATGGCCAGAAGGAAGAGCAGTTTAGCCTTAAGCTTCCCAGTTTTAGGAAGCCAAGACTGAGCCTCTGAACCTGCTGTCCCTTCTTTTTGCAGACAGAGCTACGACATCAGTATTGTGGCCCAGGTGGATCAGACGGGTTCCAAATCCAGTAACCTCCTGGACCTGAAAAACCCTTTCTTTAGGTAGGTCGGTTTAGAGACCTTGGCTCTCTTGCTGTGAATGCAAAGAACCTCATCAGATCTCTGAGCCAGGAGGGTCCCAAGAAGCCATCTTGGTGTACTTGCACTGGAGCTGTTATCCCTTCCTCCCCAGCATTCCCAATTGGTGGTCATCTGGCCTCTGCTTGAGGACCTGGAACCAAGGAGGGTTCACAGTACCTCCTTCCCGCAAGCATCCTGCCTGCTCATCAGAGAGCTCAAACCATTCACAAGTTGCTCTTTTGCCGAGTTCATATTGCCTCTATAACTTATTTGTCTTATCTTCTATACATTAACCCCTAAGCTAAATGTTATTAATTCCTTCAATCAGTCCTCTTCAGAGATTCCATCCTGATTATCCTCCTAGCCCCAAACAGTTAACTCCTTCCTATTCCCTTTTGCAGAGGCATAGAACCTCTAGTCCCTGATCTTACCAATTTTTTATCCCTCACTTTTATGCAATACCCAGTCCCTTCTCAGGACACACCTGTGAGCTACTTGGGAGTTAGGGGGACAGTGACCTGGTCTGCTCTGCTGACCTCCTCAACTGTTCAGAGCCCCAAGAAGGAGCTTGTGTAACTGCTCATTTTTCTGCCAGATATACAGGTACGACGCCGTCTCCTCCACCTGGCTCTCACTACACATCTCCGTCTGAGAACATGTGGAACACAGGTGGCGCCTACAATCTGAGCAGCGGGATGGCCGTGGCTGGTAAAGCTTTCCCATTTCCTCCTGTCTCTAGCTCCAGTCCTTTACTGAGCTGGAACCCCCTCAAGGGGTTCATACCATTTTTAAAGAATGCACACTTGTGTCTATGCTGAGAGAGGGAAGGAGGGAGAGAGAGATAGACAGACAGTAGAATGTGGGTGAGGAGGCATGGATAGACTCCCAAGAGCCTTTTTCAGGGTTAATGAGAACCAGACTTCCTGGGAGTTCTTAGCCTTTGGGCCAGATGCCTTAGGAAAAGCTATTATGACGGTCTCTTCCAGACAGACTGACACATTTTCTCCTCGTCTCTGCAGGGATGCCAACGGCCTACGACCTGAGCAGTGTTATCACTGGTGGAGCCAGTGTCAGCCACAACAACCTTATCCCTTTAGGTGCGTGTCCCTCTTGGGGGTGGGGAATCCCCCTGAGACTAAGGATTTGACCAAGGGGACATGTGGATCACACCTTGGGGTGGTGCCTCAGTCAGAAAAGCAGGGTGGACCAGGCGTTTTCTCTGGGAAGGAGCCAGTGGCACCTACCAAGCAATGGATGGGACGTGGGGCCTGTCGCCAGCCTCTCCTTCCTCCGTGGGCCCTTCCCACTGGTGTCTACAGCTCTCTTGCTCTGCTGTCTCCTGTGTTGTGCCCGTCTCTTTGTATTCTCCTCCCAGAGGCCGCTGAGCAGTGTGAGGAGGGGTGTCTTTGAGTGTGTACCCTTGTGTGTGTGACTCCCCAAGATCAACCCAGCCTTTGTCAGCCTGGAGCCCTCGGTCCCCTCGGAGCCCCTACTCAGTCCTAGGCCCCCTGCTGGGCACCTTGGGGTACTTTCTCAGGCCAGGAATGAGGCCCCATGCCCAGGGCTGGCTGAGACAGTCCTGACCAGAGCCCCCAGCCAAGGTGCTGACGGCCTCTCCCTTTCCTTCCCTCTCCCTGCGCAGCCAACACTGGGATTGTCAATCACACCCACTCCCGGATGGGCTCCATTATGAGCACAGGGATTGTCCAAGGTAATGTGGCAGTGCCCAGGCAGGCAGGGAGTGTGTGTGTGTCCCGCCTCCCCTCCCACCCCCAGGGCCTCGACTGGCTGATGCTTGAGCTCTTGTCTTCTTGGGCAGACCCCTGAGCCCATCCTCTCCCTCTGCTTCTCTCTTCCCCAGCCTTAACCTTTGCTCTCTGGTGGGAGAGGGGGGATGTCACCAAGCTCAGAGGTGGGGGTGGGTTCTGTTATGGAGAAGTGCCTCGGGGATAAGCCCTGCAGCCCCTCCCCTCCTGGGTTTCTGAGCCACATGGCCTCCAAACCTAGGCCAAGGAGAGAGATCAGCTTCCAGGGGTGGGGGAGGAGGACAGCTGTGGAGGGCACCCCGCTGGCCTTGAATGACCTGGGTCTTGTCTTCCCTCTTCTCCAGGCTCCTCCAGTGGCCAGAGTGGAGGTGGCTCCAGCACTCACTACCCAGTCAACAGCCAGTTCACCATGGGGGGCCCTGCCATCTCCATGGCCTCCCCTATGTCCATCACCACCAACACAATGCATTATGGGAGCTAAAAGTCCACCTCTGATCTGAACTGACCACACCAGGAAACCAAATGAAGATTTCCCCTTCCTCCCACTTTGGTGGACTGTGCCCTCTCCCTAACCCCTGCCCTAATAGGGCAGTTTTTACCCTTGTACCATAGAAACAAACACCCAGTCAGCTCCTTCTTTGACATGGGGACTTGTACACTTTTTTTATGAAATATTGACACCTCTGCGTCTTGGCCCTGGCTGAGGCCCTGAGTGAGCAGGCGAGCGAGCGTCGCTGTATTTTACAAATTTTACAAGAGATCATGTAGTCGGAGCCATTGCTCCTTCCTACCCCATCTACCCTTGGTTTGGCATCTTCCATAACAGCTGTGTGTGGGGAGCCAGACTTTGGGGCACAGACCAGTGGCCTGTGGGGGGCTGTGCTGAGTGTTGAGGGTTGGGGGGAGGCATAGCCCCAGAAGTCTCATCACCTTTGCCTTTTTCCCTTTAGTCAGAGATCAACCATGTGACCAGCTGCAGGGACTAGTAAAACTGCCCCTCTAGCCTTACAGTGTCTCCCCAGGCAGCTCCCCCCCTTTGGATGAGGGGGAGGGCAAAGGTGGGGCTGTAGGGGGGTAGCAGGTGGGGTTCCTCCTGCATCTCTGGGTCCTTGGACAGGATCAGCGTGTGACATGCTGCTTTTTTTAATTTTATTTTTTTACAAAAATAACCAGTGTCAATCCACAGACTCCAGAGGCCAGGCTGGCCTGGCCCAAGCATGAGCCAGCTGCCCCTGCTGATGGACTCCGAAGATCATGGGGAAAGGGGTGGGGGATAAGGGCCAGGGGTAGCAAGAAAGCCCCTGCTTCTGGCATGGCTGGCTAGCAATGTGCCCAGTCCGACAAAGGCCTCTGCACTCGATTGGGCAAGCTGTGGCCCCAGGCCCAGATAGCCTTGCTTCTCTGGGGAAGTCTGTGACCCCAGCACCAAAGGGTTCACCTCACACTTGAATGTACACACCAGCCCGTGGCTGTCAGAAGCAGCCTTTTCCTTCTCCCCTCCCAGCTCTGAGTGAACCATCACATCTTGCTGCTCTCCTGTCACCTGTGACCCCAGAAGACCTTAGACAATTGTTCTTCCCTCCCTCTCTATCCCTCCCTCCCTAAGAGAACAGGAGGGGACTGAGGCTTTGGCCAGTACTACCCATTCTGGGTTAGGGGTGGGGGGGGTGGGGGTATATTAAGTCAGTACTGGCAGAAACAATCTAGATTTCTTATGAAAGACCCTGTTTTTCTTTGTAGTTCTCATTAGGCCTGTGTATTCCCTGTATCTTAGCATAGCCTCCAATCCTAAAAGTGTGTCATTTTTGTCCCTCCCATGGGTGCCTGGGAAGGGACCTTGCAGGGATTCCTTCTTGGGAAATAAAAACAGAAACAAGTGTTGTATCACAGGCAGTTTTCTTCAACTCTAGCCTGCCCAGGTGCTTAGCCCCCACTAATAGGACAGAATGGAGCCCCCTGAAGCAGGAGGGCCTGCAAACTCACTGACTGCTCCCTCCCTTCTGCCCCATTTCAGTATGTAAGAGAATAAATCAATTTTACCCTAGTAGCTTTTCTGTCCACTGGTTTCTCACAAATGGAGGTGCCCAGTATGCCCATAATTCCAGTAGGCCCTCTGAAGGACTAGAAACCTCATACACAGGTGAGGAGAAGTTCCATGTTTATATAGTCTCTTTAAATCACCTTTGCATAAAAAATAAACTTTTTGATTTGTAAGAAATGTCTTCAAACCAGCAGAATGAACACAATGACTCAGCACCGGATGGTTCCTTCCATCAGTGGAGATCACCTGATGACCACTTGGCAGGGAGACCCTGTTCTGGTGTTTTCTTTCTCCCCCAGGATGACTAATGGTATCGGTCTGTCAGCTTCCCCCAGGTGCTTAAGAAAAAAAAAAAGTAGAAACTAAGTGAAAGGATCCCAAATTATGTTTCTACAAACCTTTTGCTCTTTGAGCAAAGATTCCCTATTAAATGGGGTAAGAAACCAATCTCTCAAGGAAAGCCACTTGTGAAGCTTGCCGTCCCTCCCCCGGGGAGGGGTGGCTTTGGGGACTACTACTCTCCTCATATCCCCGCTATTCTGCTTACCTCTATTCCTTTAGGAGGCTGCAGAAGTCCTAGAGGAGCCAGGTGCTGTGGCCTGGTGCAGTGGGGCTTGGGTCACAGGAACGGACCTTGAAGGCAGGGACTGGAAAAAATATATCTAAAGCAAGAAGTCTTGAGTCAGTGTCGAGGCTACAGGCCATCCCAGCTTGCCCATTCCTCTATACCCTGGACAGCTGATACTACCTTGCAGCCGATGGCCAGGAGGGCATGGAGGGCAACCATGACTGTAAGCAGCACTGCCGATACTACCTTGGTGTCTGAACGGACAAGAGGCCAGAAGGTGAGCAAGAGCACAGCCCCCGAAAGGGACACAGCCAAGACCCCAAAAAACCACTGAAGGCCTGAGATGGGGATGAGCCATAAGACCTGAGAGATAGAGAGGGGGAGGCTGCAGATTTCTGTCAGTATTCACTACCTCAGCCCAACCTAGCTCCCAAGCTTTCCTCACCACAGTGGGGATGTAGATGAAGAGGGAATATCCATAGACACACACAGTCTCCAGAAAGGTATAGCAGCCAACACGTTCTCTGACCCCCTTGCGCCACTGCAGGAAGCCCCATAGTGCTGCTGGTACCAGCCACGCATAGCAGTAAATGGTGATCCCTGCAACAGTAACTGGGAGAGAAAGCACAAACTTTAGCTGCCTAGTGCCAAGAAGCTCTCTAGTGTCCTGCACAGCTCATTCTTCTGCGTGTGTGTGCAGGACAGGCCCAGAGTCTGCTCCCACCTTGATAGGAATCCTCAAGGATTGCTCACCTTTATGAAACTGGGGGCTATAAGAAAAGGAAGACTGACTCCAGCTCTGCAGCAGGGTGGACAGATTGCTACTCACAGCCAATGTGAAGGCCAGGGTAGCACATATCCAGAAAGGCCCTAGGAAAGGAGTGGAAAGAAAGTGCAAGATGTTGATCAGATCCCTGAGAACTATATTGCCCTCTTGCCCTACAGAACTCCATCTTGCCCCCAATTTTCTCTCGGACTCGGCTAGCAAAATAAAAACCTACCCTTACCATATAGGTCTGGATGATGCCGAAGACAGTGTTTCACAAAGTTCTGCCTAGGTGCTGGCAACAGTGAACTTTTAATCCTTTCCAGCACCTAGGATGGAAAGGGGAGTACTCAACCAAACACCAAACTCCCTACTTCACCTAGTTTCACCAGAGGGGATCTGGATATACTATTTGTATATCATGATAACATCAAGAAAAAGAAAATGGGGAAGGGGAGGGAGTAGGAAGGAAAGCTCACTTTCAGCTTTGTGGATCAGGAAAAGACGGCCCCTTAAGGCAAGTGCACAAATACCAAGAGGCTTAGCCAGAACTAAGGCTCTCCCAAGGCCTATAAGTGGGGGGCTTACAGCTTCCCACCTTAAGTCAAAATTAGCCTGGACCCTCACCTGATATGTGTCTACATCAAAGAAAGACTGGTGGTAGCTGAAAGTCCAGAACTTTGGAGATTGTTTCTCACCCCCAAGCAGCTGTAAGAGAAATGGTCCAAGGCATGTTTGTTCCCTGTAGACTCCCAGCAGGGTGAGAGGTAGTTTGGAGGGTCCAAGCTTACCTGAGTCTGATCATTCTCTACTAATTCTCCATCTTCTTGGTCCTCCTTGTCCACAGCTAGGCTCACATGGCCCTGCAATTCCTCCAGGCTGGAGATGGCAGCAGCCCCAGGTGTCTCGGCCAGCTGGTCAGTAGCCACTTCAAATTCTGTAGATGTGACCAGCCATCCCCCACACACACTCCAAACTCAAGAGCCGGGCATTAGTAGACCCCCACACACACACACTCCCTGCCCCAGCCATCCATTAATCCCTTCCCTTTGGATTGTCAGTTTGCCTCCCTCTCCCCTGCATTCAGCCCTAGCAACCAGGGGAGTTGGGGGGATAAAAGTGAAGCCTGTCAGACAGTGCTAGGGGGGAAGGTCCATGCAGAACATGAGCATCGTCTAGCTGGCAATGTGGATGAAGCGCTGAGACTCGAGTCAAGAAGACCCGAGTTCAAATTCAGCCTCAGACACTAGCTCTGTCACCCTGGGCAAGTCACTTATAACCCCTGCCTCAGTTTCCTCATCTGTAAAATAGGGGTATTAATAGCACCTACCTCCCACGGTTGTGAGAATCAAATGGAACAATTTTAAAGAGCTTAGCAAGGAAGCTGACATAGACGAGGTTCTGGTTATAGGTTAACTATTATACTAATAGTACAGGAAGTTTGGGTCCCAAGAGGGAGTTTGGAGTCATGGGCTCTGGGGATTGAACAAAGTGAAAAGGTCCTTGTGGGGAGGTAGGAGCACGGGGAGGTGCGGGGCTCTGGAGTTTCTGGGGAGGTTCAGGTAGAGAAGTCGGAGTCCCGAGTATGGGAGCTAGAGGTGGGGGCCCCGGGGCCCCAGTACTGGTGAGAAGGGAGTAGTTTCTTCACTCACCATGGAAGGTGAGTTCTTGGGGCGCAGCCATGGCCAGCTCTCACCACATCTCCGGCCCTGCGGAGACAGCGTGGGGTCAGGCAGAGGAAACCCTCCTTCCCGGGGCTAAAGCTGCAGGAGGCGGCTCACTGGTCCATCTCTCCAGCTGTTGACCAGCTGCGTGGAACGCCGCCTCTGCGCCTGCGCCACCTAGATCCGGGTCGGACCCACTTAATCCGAAGGAGGGGAGAACAGGCTTACTTCTTGGCCTGCCCGCCCTCTTCCGCACCTTGTGGTCGTCCAGATGGTATAGCCCAGTGGCCAGACGCTAACACTCCTGTCACCTTTCGCCATACCCATATTGAGGTGAGCGCTTCACTTATTCCCTTCCGGTGGGGAACCATTTCCGGCAGCGCCTTCGCTCAAAAGAAGCGACGCTACAGTGTGAGGGTGAGGAGAATGTTTCCTTCCGGGCCGTCGGGGTAGTACAAAGCAGGAAGATGATGGGGACCGCCGGGCTGTGGAGGAGAGTCTACTCTAGCGGCGCTGCCGCCGCCGCCGCCGTGGAAGGAGGAGAGGGAGCGGCCTCCACCAGGGCGGTAGCCAAGCGGGGTGTATGGGAGCGGCTAGGTGAGTAGCGGCCGGGCCCGGGGGGGCGGGGAGGGGGGGGGGAGTCCGAGGCTGAAGGACGAACCTGCCATTCCCGGTGCTCATGCCACCTCTTGTCCCGCAGGCATCTGGGTCCGCGGGCTACTGCACGACTACGCTGAGGCGTGCACGGACGCGGCGGCGGCGGCGCGGGAGCGGCCCGTGCGGGCGGCGCTGTACGCGGGGCTGCTGGGTGGCGCGGCTGCCTGCGCCCTCCAGACTCCGGAGGAAGCGTCCTTTGAGGAAGCGCTGCTGGACGCATCCGGGACCCTGCTGCTTCTGGCGCCCGGCACCCGCAACCCCGGCTCGGAGGCGCATGTGCAGCGGCTGCTGTGGCTGCGGGGCCGGGGCCGGCTGCGGCACCTCAACCTGGGCCTGTGCTCACTGCTCTATGAGGCTCCCTACGACCCCGAGGCTAGTCTCTACCAGGCGCGCTGCCGCCACTTGCAGCCGCGCTGGGCCGACTTCCCAGGTCGCGTGCTGGACGTGGGCTTCCTGGGCCGCTGGTGGGTGCTGACCGCCAAGATGCGCGACTTCGACATCAACGACGACGAGTTCCGCCACCTGCCCCCGCACCTGCGCACGCTGGCCGAGCACCAGCTGCGCTCCGAGGCAAATGAGCGGCTCTTTGACGAGAAGTACCTGCCGGTGGTCCTCACGGAGGACCAGGTGGACCAGGCCCTGTGGGAGGAGCACGTCTTGCAGAAGGAGAAAAAGGACAGGCTGATGCTGAGCGAGGCCTCCCCCGAGGGAGCCGCGGGCTGAAGGCCCGCAGCCTAAGGCCGGCGTCTTCCTGCTCGGTGATGAAGGGAGGGAGCTTTAGCCAAATAAACTTTTTTCCTCTCCTCTCTCTCTCACATCTTTTTTCCTCCTTAAATGAAATTGGTAGGGTTTGATCCACCAGGTAAGTCTAGTTGCTTTGCTTTTCCGTAGGTACACTCCAGGTGCTCCTGCCTTTCCTGCCTGTCAGTTTGGAGGAAACCGGCTGCTGCGGCAGTAAAGGAAGGGGTCACACACAGACACTTCCTCTCCAGCTCCCAAACCTCCCTCTCATCTTAATCTTCCCATTGTCCGTAAGGCTCTTCCCATCCCCCTAGTCTCTTAGATGTGACCCGGTTGCCACCTTATACCTCGCCCCCTAAAGCCAGTCTGTTTCTACCAGCTTCTGTTCACTGACACTGCCACCTGGGCTGCCCAAACGCTGTTGCACCTCAGGAGGGCACTACTTCATAACCCTGCTGGTGCGGATCTAAACCTCTTACCTCCACCCTACCCCCAAACTCTTTTGAAGCCTTACTTTTAGGAACAAATACTTAACTCATTGTTTAGCTTTTAAAGCTTTACATAATCTGGCCCCTAACCATCTTTCTAAGTTTTCTACCCATGCTTGGAACTCTTTTCTCCATCTCGGTCTCCTGTCTCCTCTTGACTTCCTTCAGGTTCCAACTAAAATCCTACCTTCTCTAAAAAGCTTTCCATAATTCTTACTTGTCTATTGATTTTTGCCCAGCTTATCCTATATATGTGTCTTGTTTATGCCCAGTCATTGGCATGTTGTCACCTCCATTAGATTTTGAATTATTCTTGTCTTTCTCTGTATCTCAGCCCTTAACCCAGTGCCCAATACTACTTACTGACCAACTGTCACAGGTTATGTTGAGCTGATATTCATTCACCCAGTCAAGAAGCATTAATACCTGCTGTGTTAATAACACTCTGCTAAATGTTAAAGAATACAATCAAAGACAAAGACATGTTTTCAAGGAGTTTGAGGGGGAGAGATAACTTGCGAATGACTGTAAAAACAAGATATATGAGGTGTAAGTAGAAATAATCTCTTTCTAATGGTTAATGGAAATAATGACAAATGGAAGTGATAGTTAAGCATTAGGTGGAGCCAGAGATTGGGAAGTGCCTTTTGCAGGAGGTAAGATTTGAACTGAGTCTTGAAGGAATTCAGGTGGCAGAAATAGAGGATGGAGAAAATATCCCAGGCCAAGGGACGGCAAAGAATGAAACTTTTGTTCCAGACAAGCTACGCAGAAATCCTTTGCTCTCAACTTTTATGTTGAACCAAAAGCCTAATGGCTCTTCCATTAATTTCATTAATTTGTTTATGATCTCGGGCAAGCTGTTTAGCTTCTCGGGATTTCAACAAATGAAGGCATTATATACTACATGATGTCTGAGGTTCTTCCAGAATTCTGACCTCTGTATTAAACTAAAGAACTTGACCCCTTCGAGTGCACCCTTATTTTTCATTTTTTGCTTTTTGAGATAACTCTCTTTGAAAGTGCTAATAACTATCCTGACCCTGTTTCTATAGGTTTTTCCTTATTTTTCCCAGGACTCATCATATGTCTCCATTTTTAAGTACCATCACTTTTTTCATTATAATTAGAAACTCCAGCAGAGGATATTAAAGATGCAGTGAAAAACAGTGGTAGTTAGGTCTGTCTTACCATGAAAACTGATTGCTTCTTATCGATATACCTCTTTAGATGGTTCTCTTTCATTTTGTAATTTGGTAACGTTAGTTTTTACTTGTAGGCCTGTGGGACTCCCGTGCTGTAGTTTTGTTCTGTGGTGCAGTTGGCAATTGGTATGATGTGCCAGGCTTCCCAAGCTATTTCTGGATTTTGAAAATCCCAAAGGGAAATTGGGAAGGAGGACTCTAAAGGGAGATCAGAGTCTTGTTCCTGGGTTTAACTATGGTAAGTCACAAGTTAGGGGAGGTTTTGGATGGTTCCGTTTTGTAGTATAATTCTCCTTCCATATGATATATACTCAAGTACATACATTCACACCATAACTTCCCTTGATGTAAAAGTTAGAAATACCCACTTACCATCAAACAAAAAGTACTTATTAAGCATCTGCTACCTGCCAGACTGCATGCCAACCATCAGGGACACAAAGACAAGCAAAATAAGGATTTATATACTCTATAGATGAAAACGCATATCTGTGCCTATATGACAAAATACAGCTAGTTTTCACTTAAGGTAAATGGTACCATTCCCTAGATTCCCCCCTCCCTCCATGGGCCTCTGCATCCCAGCAACTGGAATGGCTTCAGTGCCTGGACCTGAGGACCCCTGGAGTATGACTATGGGAGTGGTTGCTACTGGCACTCCCTGCCAGGAAGTTAGGCTGGCCCAGAGTGGAATCCTCCCTGGGAGTCAAATTTGTATAATGGAAACATATACAAAGTGAGAACTTGTGGTGTTCTCTTCTTTTTTTATAAAATATATGATGGTTCTCTGGGAGAGCAGGTTTCTTGGGGAGGTTTTCTGGAGACAGCCTTAGTTTCGGTTCAGGTCAATAATCACCTCAAATGCATCCTGGGATTTAAGTACAGTCTTTTATTGTCTCTTCCAAAATAACCCGGTTAGTTTTCTTAGAGGCCTATCTCCCTCTTTGAGTCCAAGAGCTCTTGTAGCTTGTCCTTTGTCGCTTCCAGCTCCCTCTGAATCTTGGTTCTACTCCTCCAAATCCTTCCTTCTGCCCGACTGCAGTTTCTAGTTTGTCAATCTCCGGAACTGACTGACTGACTGAAACTCTTAAGACAGGAGTCCTCAAACTTTTTAAATAGGGGGCCAGTTCACTGTCCCTCAGACTGTTGGAGGGCCCGACTATAATAAAAACAAAAACTTTGTTTTGTGGCCCTTTAAATAAAGAAACTTCATAGCCCTGAGTGAGGGGAATAATCGTCCTCAGCTGCCACATCTGGCCCATGGGCCATAGTTTGAGGACCTCTGCTCTAAAAGTTCTTATATATGATCTCTTAAAGGTGTGAACCCAAAGGTTGACTCCTCCTCTGAGAGAGTGGGATTGTGGACTTGTGAATCTCCCGAACTTGTGAACTCCAATGTCTAAGCTAATGTGTGAACTCTCAAAGATGTGAGCTCTAATGTGTGAATTCTCCCAGCATTCGTTTTTGTAAGATTTTGAATTCTAATTATTTTTTTCTCCTTTACTTCTCCCTTCCCAAGATAGCAAACAAACTGATATAGGTTACATAGGAAAAAATGTAAAAGCAATTTTTAACATTTCCATGCAAGTAATATTGAAAAAGAAAAATGAAAACAAAAGGGAAAGACCACAAGAAAACAATAAAATCAATCTCAACCAAAAAAAAAAAAAAGGTGAAAATAGTATGATTTGTGGAATCACTGCATTGCTGAGAACCACCAAGTCTATCAGTTGATCATCAATCTTGTTGCTGTGTACAATGTTCTCTTGATTCTGCTCACTTCTCTTAACATCAGTTCATGTACATCTAGGTTTTTCTGAAATCAGCCTGCTCGTCATTTCTTATAGAATAATAGTCTTTTATGACATTCATATGCCGTAATTTATTCAGCCATTCACTAGTTGATAGGCATCTCCTCAAATTCCAGTTTTGTGTCACCACAAAAAAAGCTGCTACAAACATTTTTGCACATTATATTATATGATCTCTTTGGAATACAGAACCAGTAAAGACACTGCTGGATCAAAGGGTATATACAGTTTTATAGCCATTAGGGCATAGTTCCAAATTGTTCTTCAGAATGGCTGGATCAGTTCACAACTCCAATAATGCATTAGTGTTCCAGTTTTCCCATATCCACTCCAACATTTATCATTATCTTTTCCTCTCATCTTAGCCAGTCTGAGAGGTAGAAGTGAGTACTTCTGATTCTAATACTGTGGGTCTCTGCTTCTGGAGAGGAGTAGTAATTATAATAACAACCCATTCATTGATTTAGAGATATAAGGGAATTTACCTCTATTTTTCAGATCAGAAAGCAAGTACATGACTGTTTTTAGGAGGCAGGTCCAGGATTTGAACATGGGTTCTCTCAAACATATTATGGCCTTGTTTTCTGGCACAAAGGAAGTTCTTGATGAATGCTTCTTGATTAATTGGGGTATTTTTGCAGATAATTAGAGTTGATTTTCTTTTGCAAAACTGTTAAAATACCCTCTCTAAAGCATGTGTCTAATATTTCCATACTTTGCAAATCGAAGTGGTCACAGTTGACTAGTATAGAAGTTAGAGTTGTCCATTTGGCAGCTGTGGGAAGTACATATTAGCTAGAGTTGGAAACTGGGACACCTGTTTAGAATTGGTTAGCATGGCTCAGCAGATTATTGGGTTCTCCAGGACTTAGTACCCTTTCCTTCTTCTGAGCTGTTAAATGGCTTTCACTGTGGTGTTCCTTTTTTTTTTTTTTAAATATATATATAGTACTTGTTCGTCCTACATACCCTTTCCCACAACCTTTGCAATACCTTTTCTCTTTGTAACTGTTGTCAGTTTTAACTTAGGGGGAACTGAAGGTTGATGGTGAGAAAACAATACCTTGTAATTAAGAGCCACTTAATATATTTTAGTTATATTAAAACATGGTAAATATGTGTAAAGTTATTCCAGAGACTCTAGATCTTGGCAAGCAAAGAGTATGGAATCTTTACAAGTTTTCCTTGGGGTTAAATAGGGTTTATTTTTCCTGATTTGAGGATGTAGGTTGAAGCTTTTATGAAAATTGACCCCCTATAAATGGAGCATAATGAACCAGTTTAATGTAGTGAAAGATAAACCAAAGTTCCATTTAGAGATACAGCCTCTGTTTTCCAGCAAAATTTGAACAAAATAACAAAAAGAAACCGTGTTTGCCTTCATAAGAAGACTGGATTTTCTTTGTGCAAAGTAGACAAAGTTGAAGTTGAAAACTTGAGATAAGAAGGGAATGACAAGAAATTAAGTTTATGGAAACTGAATGGATGTCCATCAGTTGGAGAATGGCTGAATAAATTGTGGTATATGAAAATTATGGAATATTACTGTTCTGTAAGAAATGACCAACAGGATGATTTCAGAAAGGCCTGGAGAGACTTACACGAACTGATGCTAAGTGAAATGAGCAGGACCAGGAGATCATTATATACTTCAACAACAATACTAGATGATGACCAGTTCTGATGGATCAGGCCATCCTCAGCAACGAGATCAACCAAATCATTTCTAATGGAGCAGTAATGAACTGAACTAGCTATACCCAGAAAAAGAACTCTGGGAGATGACTAAAAACCATTACATTGAATTCCCAATCCCTATATTTATGCACACCTGCATTTTTGATTTCCTTCACAAGCTAATTGTACAATAATTCAGAGTCTGATTCTTTTTGTACAGCAAAATAATGTTTTGGTCATGTATACTTATTGTGTATCTAAGTTATATTTTAATATATTTAACATCTACTGGTCATCCTGCCATCTAGGGGAGGGGGTGGGGGGGTAAGAGGTGAAAAATTGGAACAAGAGGTTTGGCAATTGTTAATGCTGTAAAGTTACCCATGTATATATCCTGTAAATTAAAGGCTATTAAATAAAAAAAAAAAAAAAAAAAAAGAAATTAAGTTTGCTAAAGGAGCCAAGCTGAATCCTCTTTTAAGGAACTTGCTTTAGAATAAGACATTTATTCTCTGGGGAGGTATGCTTATCTCATTGCTTTTACACAGACTAGATGTTTTTGTTTAATTCCAGCAAGTTGTTGATGATTGACGAGTCTTTATTGCCAAAGGAGACCTGCAGCAAGCTTACAGAATTAGTTTTAAATGGAGGATTTAACTCAACATTAGTAACAATTTCATTTTTTTTGTATTTCACTAAGTGTCATTTCATTACAAGTGTTATCTGTTCATTAAATGCCAGTTGATTATTGAGCATAATATCCATGAATCTTTTAAAATTGTGAAAGTAATGAGTTTCAAATGCCTCTAAATAGGTTTTAAATTTTATTAATTCATGCTGAATTTATGCATAGCAATATGTTGAAGGAAAATTCAATGTGTATTTAAGACACATTATGTTTTTTTTGTTTTGTTTTGTTTTTTGTTTTTTTTTTTTATTTAATAGCCTTTTATTTACAGGATTTATACATGGGTAACTTTACAGCATTAACAATTGCCAAACCTCTTGTTCCAATTTTTCACCTCTTACCCCCCCCACCCCCTCCCCTAGATGGCAGGATGACCAGTAGATGTTAAATATATTAAAATATAACTTAGATACACAATAAGTATACATGACCAAAACATTATTTTGCTGTACAAAAAGAATCAGACTCTGAATTATTGTACAATTAGCTTGTGAAGGAAATCAAAAATGCATGTGTGCATAAATATAGGGATTGGGGATTTAATGTAATGGTTTTTAGTCATCTCCCAGAGTTATTTTTCTGGGCATAGCTAGCTCAGTTCATTACTGCTCCATTAGAAATGATTTGGTTGATCTCGTTGCTGAGGATGGCCTGATCCATCAGAACTGGTCATCATCTAGTATTGTTGTTGAAGTATATAATGATCCCCTGGTAAGACACATTATGTTAACAGAAAAACTTTAGTGAAGTGTAAAAACATTATCCAACATAGGAGTATAGTTTTGCCTTCTATTTATGTTAGGGGATTTAAGATGGGTTAGTCAAGAATAAATTGACTCAAAATGGGTCTTCAAAAAAAAGTTCCTTTTATGCACACCCCCTCTAGTATTTTGGATTTTCCCAGATCCTTCTTTCCCCCCTTCCCCCCAAAAAAGAAAGAAAAGATAAAGAAGAGAGTGTCACAGAATTAAGCAATTCCAAATGAGATAAGTGAGGGCAGTGCTAAGAAGAGCACTGTCCCACGCCCATCCCCCAATAATAGCAACATCATTAAGTGAGAAATAATTTGTACATCAACAGTTGCTGAATTTGTTCAGAGGCAGTTTTTCTCCTGCTGGACAATCTCCAAAAATGGCTGTGTTTATGAAAATCAGTGGAAATGTAGTACTTAACCTTGATACTTCCTAGATTGTAAAGTCCTAGAGAATAAGGATTCTTATCATTAAACATTGTATTCCTGGCACCCAGGACTACTACTAGTAACAGACAACTGTTATCCATGTTGTTTCTTGAATAAATTAAATTATTATTAAGACCAAAGGCAGTCTAAATTTTAGGATTATATGAAAAAAAAAGATGAAGTCTTTACTTAAACCACTGGAACTATCTCAAGCCCTTCACTTCAGAATTGTCTTTAAAAAGAAAACTGATACTAGTCCATGAATGTTCACTGTACTTGAATCTCATGGAATAATGAAAAGAGCCTTGCATATAGAGTCAGAGGAATCCAGTTCCAAATCTGCTGCTTATTAGCCAGGGTGCCCTTGAGGAAAGCACTAATCTATCTGAACTCTGTTTTTTGTTTTTTTTTAATTTGTAAAATTAATTCACCTGTCATGAATTTATTGTGAGGATACATTGTGATAATGTGAATAAAGTCTACTGCCAACTTTAAAGGACCTTTTCAGTGTTAGCAATATTGTACCAGGATATTTTGCATCTTGATAGTGCCTTGTGATAAAGTTTAAAATATTTAAACCATAAAACTATTGCCATATTCAAGTGACTGGTCTATCTCCTTATGTACATTATGAAAACCTGAGGTTGTAGACCACTAATACAAAGTTAATTTAACTGAAACACACACCTAAAATAAGCTTTAAAGGAAAAGACAAATTCTCTCGATCTTAGTTTCTTCTTCTGCAAAGTCAGAAGGATTAGACTAGAGGGTGAAGGCACTGTTCTAATTCTATGATTCTAAAAAGTAGATGGGGATGAAGTTGTGAATTCTAGGCAAGAGGGAAAGACTAGGGAGAAAGGAATAAGAGCTTGTATAATTACAGTCATGACAGAGAACATATCCAGCTCAGAGACAGCTAATATAATAGTTTAGCTAGAATACTGAGGTTATTAAGAGTAACAGGCAGTCAGAGAAGGGAACAAGAATTTTTTAAGTACTTACTAAATCGTGCCAGGCACACTACAAATATTATTTGAGCTGATGTTCACAACAATCCTGTGAAATAGGTGTCATTAAGCATTCTATTTTACCATTAAGAAAACTGAAGCAGTCAGGTGTCAGTGATTAGGTTGTCATAAAGGTAGCAATTATGAGAAGTAATATAAGTGAATTCAGGTATTCCAGTTACTGAAAATCGGAGATAGATGTAAGGAACAGGCACAAATTGGACTAATATCAGCCTCCAACAACTAGAATAACTCTGCCAGGCACATTTCTAACCCGCAAGAGGCAATGCAGTGGATTTGCTGTCAAGGTTTCAAGAATATGTATGTGGTAATGTCCCTGTGTGATCCAAATCTGCATAGGTACATTTTGGGAGCTAGAAAAGGGCTTTAGAAATTATACTGATTCGGGCCATTACTGGCTCTGTATTCCAAGGAAATCATAAAGGAAGGAAAAGTACCCACATGTACAACATTATTCATGCCACCTGGCTGCCTAAATTTTCCCAGTAAGATTGAGAAGGGCAACAGTGAGGTGATTGAGACCAGTTCCAATGGACTTGTGATGGAGAGAGCCATCTGCAACCAGAGAAACATCTATGGGCACTGAAAGTGGATTACAACATAGCATTTTCACCTTTTGTTGTTATTTGCTTGCTTTTTCTTTTTCTCCTTTTTGATCTGATTTTTCTTTTGCAGCATGATAATTGTTGAAATATGTACAGAAGAATTGCACATTTTTAACCTTCATTGGATTACTTGCTGTCTAGGGGAGAAGTTGGGGGAGGGAAGAGAGAAATTTGGAACACAAGATTTTGCAGGGATGAATGTTGAAAACTATCTTTGCAAGTATTTTGAAAATAAAAAGCTCTTAAAAAAAAAAACAGAAGTGATCAGATTATCCCTGTTGCTAAAACAATAGTAATAACTATTTACTCATCCTTTTTCAGATACGCTCTAGGACTTTGACACACAGAAGCTAGTAATTATTAATTTGAGGCTGGATTTGAACTCGGGGCCTCCTGACTCCACAGGCAGTGCTCTATCCCACTGTACCATGTAGCTTCCTTCAGATGTTTTTCTTTTGAATGAATTAACATTGCTTGGTAGAAAGTTCATCTTTAAAGCCAAAGACCATGTTCTCAGGTCATCAAAGAATATTTCTCAATGTTTTCCCTGGTTGTAGTTAGGCTAGTTAGAAATAACAGAGTATCCTAACCAGTTCTCTGTTAGGAGTTCAGTTTCTACTGAAATTCTTTAGCTTATCCATGCAGTTTATTGCTGGTCTTTATTTTGCCTTTAATTTTTGCCCACTAAGATCCCTCCCAGTTTCCAGTTTTTGTCTCCACTCTAATTTCTATAAATAACAAATGTCCAACAAGAAAAATGAGCTTTCAAGGTCTTTGACCTAGCTTATTGCTATTGAATCTCTGGGAACTAGAAAACTGAAATGTCCCTGATGTATATCAAAGATGAAACAATTTCTATAAAATGGGAAAGCTGGTGAACCATCTTTGGTGCTGGTGTTATCTCCTTATGTACATTATGAAGTCAGTCCCAGACTGATCAAGGACAGATTGCCTCAATACTGCTCTAATAGCTGATAGAAAACTATTTTAAAACCCAAAAGAACCCAAAAGCAATCCTACCTTAGAATGGTGCTTAAATTCTGCTCCTGGCCATTTATTGCTCCATGGGTACAGTGGTTAATCACACAACTCATTTAGAACCCAGCTTCTTAAACTGAATCTCACAACTGGATGTGGGGGGGGGGGGGGGTCATGAAATTATGATTTTTTTATCTGTAAATGTTTGGTTTGTGTATTATTTTATATGTCTCTAGCATGGGATCACAAAAATTTTTTGAGCAAAAAGGTGGAAAAAGTTTAAGAAGCCTTGATGTAGAGGACAATTACCACTACAAGTAATGAGACAATACTGGCAGGAGAATCAGATCCATTTCTTTTTTTTTTTTTTTTTTTTTATGGGGTGAGGCAATTGGAGTTATTACATAACTTGCCCAGGGTCACACAGCTAGAAAGTGTTAAGTGTCGGAGAGCAAATTTGAACTCAGGTCTTACTGACTTCAGGGCTGGTGCTCTATTCACTGTACCACCTAGCTGGGCCTCTCTTTTCATTTAATTCCCATAGATCCTCAAAATAAACTTACTTCATTTGGTCAAGGAAGTGAAGCACTAAAAGTATCTCTCTTCCTTCAACCTTTCCTAATCCCTGCCAGCTAGATGGAAGTATTCTCTCCTTAAATTTTCCTAGAGCCTGTGGTAGAATCTTCATTTGCTTTCACCACATACTGTGTCATGGCTGTCAATATATTCTCGCCGTTAGAATGTATGCTTTTTGTAGTCAGGGACTTTTGTCATTTCTTTTTGTTTGTATTCCCAGGACCTAGCACATTTTTGGGCAAATAACATGTTTTATCAGCTGGAGTTTTTTTATTTGGTTAATTTTAATGTTTTATTGATGCTTTGGGTTTGTTTTTTCAAGCAATTTTTTTTTTTTTTTTTACTGAGGCAATTGGGGTTAAGTGACTTGCCTAGGGTCACACAATTAGGATATATTAAGTGTCTGAGGCCAGATTTGAACTCAGCTCCTCTTGACTTCAGGGCTGGTGCTTTATCCATTGTGCTATCTAGCTGCCCCCGGGTTTGTTTTTTGAAACATCACTTGTCACTTTTTGCTATTAACCCTTAATAAGAAATACATTTAAATTGTGCACAGCAACAAGAAGTTTATATGACAATCAATTCTGATGAACATGGATCTTTTCAACAGTGAGGTGATTCAGGCCAGTTCCAATGGTCTTGTGATGAAGAGAGCCCTCTGTACCTAGAGAGAAAACTATGGGGATTGAGTGTGGATCACAACATAGTATTTTCACTTTTTTTTGTTGTTTTGCTTGCATTTTATTTTCTTTCTCATTTTTTTCCCACTTTGATCTGATTTTTCTTGTGCAGCAAGATAAATGTATAAATATATATACATATATTGGATTTAATATGTATTTTAACCATGTTTAGCATATATTGGATTACATGCCTTTTAGGGGAAGGGATGGGGGGAAGAGGGTAAAAATGGGAACATAAGGTTTTTCAAGGGTCAATGTTGAAAAATTATGCATGCATATGCAAACTAATATGCTGATCTTGTCTGACAACATCCTTCACACCAGCTTTTTCCTGAGAGGAACACTTATCTTCAGTTCTATGCAAAGATTGGTCCTTGTAACTAAGTATCAATATAATATCAAGCCTGGAGTAAGGAAGACTTGAGTTCAAATTTAGCCTGTGACACTTGTTAGCTGTATGAAACTTGATGTCACTTAACTTTTCTCTGCCCCAGTTTCTTCAATTGTAAAACGAATCATAATAGCACCTCCCTTTAATATTCTGAATAGTTTTCTGGAGGGCCTTCGGGCCTGCCTTGGTCTCAGCAGAATAATCATCACAAGAATAGTCAGGAATAAAGTCCAAAGTCTTTATTGTCTCCTTCAGTCTCCATCAGCATCAGCTGCATCAGCAGTCTCAGTCAGTCAGCCAGTCAGCAATCTGCACAACTCAGTCTCTGCTCCAAATTCAGTCTGACTCTGACCTCTAAAATATTACAATTAAATCAATTCATCATACTGAGTATAAGCCAATCATCATATCACTAGGGAACCAATTAATATCTTGTAGGATTAAATCAATCATACTGAGCCTTAAGTATACCTTTTCAGAGTTACTGCCCGCTACATCTCCCTTCCAGGATTGTTGTGAAGATCCAATGAGATATTTGTAAAAGCATTTAGCATGTTGCCTTGCACCTAGTAGATACTTAAGTCAGTGCTTATTCACTTCCCTTCCTCCATTTCATTGATTTAAATTCTGATATTATTTAGTGTTATTTTTGCTTTACATCATTAAAAAAATTTTTGTCTCTTGGATCTTTTTACTTTCTCCCCATCACAAGTCTTCCCAAGTTTCCCCACAGTTCTAATTCTCATAATTTATTTTTTTGCCTTTTCATTTTTTTGTTTTTTAAAAAGTATATGTTAAATATATGTAAACATATTTATATAGTTATTGTGCTGCACCAGAAAAATCAGATCAAATGGGAAAGAAAACGAAATTCAAGCAAACAACAAAAAGAGTAAACATGCTATGTTGTGATCCACACTCAGTTCCCACAGTCCTCTCTCTGGGTACAGATGGCTCTCTTCACAAGATCATTGGAACTGACCTGAATCATCTCACAGTTGGAAAGAGTCATGTGCATTAGAATTGATCTTACATATAATCTTGCTGTTACCTTGTATAATCTGATTCTGCTCATTTCACTTAGCATCAGTTCATGTAAGTCTCTCCAGACCTTTCTGAGATCATTCTGCTAGGTTATATCTTACAGACAATAATATTTCATTACATTCATATACCATAACTTATTCAGCCATCTCCACTTGATGGGCATCCACTCAGGTTCCAGTTTCTTGCCACTACAATAAGGGCTGCCACAAACATTTTTGTACATGTGGATCCCTTTCCCTCCTTTAAGATCTCTTTGGGATATAAGCCCAATAGAAACACTGCTGGGTCAAAGGGTGTGCACAGTTTGATAACATTTTGAGTATAGTTCCAAATTGCTTTCCAAAATGGTTGGATCCGTTCACAGTTCCACCAACAATGTTTCAGTATCCCCTCCAACATTCATCATTACCTTTTCCTGTCATTTTAGCCTATGTGAAAGATGTATAGTGGTTTCTCAGACTTGTCTTAATTTTATTTCTCTGATCAATAATGATTTGGAGCCCCTTTTCATATGACTGGAAATGGTTTTAATTTCTTAATCTGAAAATTGTCTATTCATATCCTTTGACCATTTACCAACAAGTAAATGCCTTGTAATTCTCATAATTTCTACAAATAACATTCCATTGTATTCACCTACCACAGTTTAGCCATTGACCCCAACTTTGTTTTGAGGTTTCTTTTATCTGTGATAGGCCACTGCTAATATATTATTATATGTGGAATTTTCCCCTTGGAGCATTGACCCAATAATGAACCAAAGGTTATTTCTCTAGGTTAATTCCCCAATTGTTTTCCATGTGACTTTTATCAACTTGTGTCAACTATACACTCACCTCTGTATTGAATGTAGTACTTTGCTCTATCCGCAGCAAATTTTGCTTCCAAGGTTATTGAGAAATGTACTTTTTAAAACATTGGTTAACATTCCCTTGTTCTTTATTTTGCACAGTTTATAGGAAGTTCTTTGAAAGCTAAGCAATTAAAACACTTCCCTCCTTCAGGTTTGAAGAAAGAACTTTGCTTAAGGAAATGCTTTGTAAGTATTTAAACTCTGATAATTCTAATAAGGAACAACTTAACCCTGGCCCAAGCTAGGAAGATTAGATGGTTTTCTGGGTCAGTAGGGCTTCATCATGTGGGTTGCCAATAAAACCCCAAATGGAGTCACAGAGAGTTGGACATAACTGAATAAACAACTTACCAACAAAGACTACCTATAGAATGGTGGTTTGTCTTAACTACTTCAAAGGGGTAGTTGTTCCTGTGCCCTTTCTCCAGGGGAGAGAAATATGCAGGCGTCTACTTTAAGCAAACATGAAACATTTCCACAGAATGTAATTTTTGTTTAGATCTATAATTTCATCAACATAAGGAACTCCTTATGTGGAAACTGCCTCGGCCCCCAAGGCAGAGTGTGTGGACCCAGGAAGAAAAGAGATAAGGGCAAGAGAGAGGGGACTTGCAAAATGGAGGTAAGACATCCATCTGATCAAGCCTCATTTTAATGGGTGCAATAGTACAGATATATATAGCAGTAGAAAAGAAGGCAGGGTTGTTCAAACACAGTACAGGGTGGGGGTCCTAGACAAAGGGTTGGTATCCCGCCCAAGGATGAGCTGTTCAGATGTTTCTGGTGGCAGGAAGCTCTATGATGTGATTAGGGAATGCCTAGATATCTGCCTATTCAAAGTTAGGATGTGATTAGGAGATTCCTATTCAGGAAGTCTTTGGTATGATGTGATTAGGAGATTTCAACCTATTCAAGGTTGGCCTTATGTGGCTGTAGATTAGTGCCAGCTCCCCACAGGAAACAATCCCACAGTACAATTGGAAAATCCGATGTAGCTTAAAATCTTAGAGAACTGTGAGATTAATGGACTTGTCCATGGTTACATAATTAGAATATATATCAGAGTCAAGATTTTAACTCAAGTCTTCCTGACAAAGACCAGCCCTCCAACAACCACTTCAGACTGACTCCCATGAATTCTAAGATACCCATTCATTTATAAAGAAATCCAAAGGGGGCAGAGCCAAGATGGCAGAATGAAGTAAAAATCTGTGTCTAGCTCTTCCAGTGTACTCCACTATACAACTCTTAACAAGCATGTCAAATTCTGAGCAGGAAAACTAAAAATAGCAAGATTTTTGTAGCACAACACAACTTAGCAAGACAGAAGAAGAGCTAGGGTGGGGACTGCCAGGGTCTTGGTATAAGTGTCACTGTCAGTGGGCAACAGAAGCAGGGGAACTTGAAGTGCCCAGTACACCGGGATGGCAAGGGGACTAAAGACCTAATTGGGTGCTAACAGCTTAGCACTGGGCACATTTTTTTCCTCAGCTATACTTAATACTAATGACAATACTGTCACAAAAATTGATTTATGTATTAGGACATAAAAATATAAATGAAAGCAACAGAATATTATACTGTTTTTGGATCATGCAATATAAATTACATTCAATGCAGGACCTTGCATAAATCAAAAATTAATTGAAAACTAAAACATCCTAAATGAGTGAATCAAAGAACAATAGAAACAATAATTAAAGATGATCATGATGAAACGCCTATTAGATTAGCAAACATTTCAGAAAAGGAAAATGCCTGAGGGGATGTGGAAAAATAAGGACACTAAAGAGGACCATAGCTTTAGTTCAACTTTTCTAGAGAATAATTTGGAATTCTACTCAAAGGGAATATCATCACTAGGTGTGTATCCCAAAGAGATTGGGGTTTGTTTTGCATGATGTCATCTGTATAATGGGTATCATTTTTTGCCTTCTCAATGGGTGGGAAAAGGAGAGAATTTGAACTAAAAATAAAAATTTAAAGGATATATAATTTAAATATGTAACTGTCAAAAAAAGTCAGGATCCATAATCTATGTTCTTTTAATAACCGACTTCCCTGGGATTTTAAAAAGATGTTCATGTAACTTGAGTTGATTCGTGCGCTATAATCCTATTTTTCTCCATTTTCCATCAAGCATCAAGAAAACAGGAAAGTGGGGGTGAAGAAAGTAAATGGCTAATATGAAGACCAAGTCAGGATTATACAGGAATTTAAAAGGGAAAAGCCATGCTTTGTATCTCTTATTTTGACCTCTTGCTTACTCTAGGGGCTGTCTTATTCTTCTAGGGTTTGAGGTTATATCTTATGCTAGGCAGAATCACTTAGTTGGGTGATTTTTTTGAATCTAACAACAGCCATGCTAAAGGCACCAGATTCTGAAAATAAACAAGAAAGAAGAACACTCATCTCTAGCTTTGCTCCACAGGAACTGGGCCATTATGCAGGTGAGACCCCAGGGAAAAGATAGTGGAATAAGTGTAAAGGTTTCTGACCTCCAAGCCAAGAACAGACCTCAGGAGTCAAGGGGTGACCAGTCACTAAGTAACCAGGGCAGAGAGACCACCGAGTTCCTCTCTCTGCCATTTGTGACTGAGACCAAACATCTTGGTTTAAATGAATCTGAGGATGCAGCTGCCTCAGTAATGACTGCAAGAGGGAAAGCATAAGAAAAAGGAGGAAGCTGAGAAGTAACACAAGCAGGTGTTTATTGTAGGGTTGGTTCCTTAATGCTGTACCTTTCCTTTTTGATTTATTTCACTTACTAAATGTAAATGATTACTTCTTTTGGGGGCAGTGTTACAAGAGATTAAGATTTTGTGGGAAATCAAGTCAAGAGAATAATTAGCTGATGAAAATTTTCATCCTCTTTAGACTATTCAAACATTAAAAGAAAAGACTGGGAGATTTGGAGATTTTACAGCCCTGAAAAGGAACTTGGCACTAATGTAGCCCTGTAGTGCCATCTGATGGCTTACCTGAATATAGCAACCTGAGGAGCTATTTTAGAAAATATTTTATTGCCAATGTAACTACAGCAAGCTATTGAAATAGACTCCTTTCTTTACCTACCTTTGGCTATTTCTTTAAAACATTAAAATGGCCATTGAGCAGCTAGATGATACAGTGACTAGAATGCACTGGCCCTGGAGTCGAGAGGATCTGAATTCAAATCCAATATCAGACACAGAATATGTCTTAGCTGTGTGACCTTAGGCAAGTCTCTTGCTTCAAGGCAACTGCAAATTATTCCATCTTTCAGTTTTTATTAGCTTTCAGAACAAGTAACTCTCAGTACTTCTAACTGCTCTCAGAATTTCCATACCATCTTAAAATAACTTTTGAAATAATATATAGAAAGCCCTCACCCTCTTGACAAAATAACACAAAGATTGTCCAGGAACTGCATGTGGTTAGCAACTGTTTCTTTACTAAACTTAAAAGTAGACCATCTCGCCTACGGACTATCTGAAGGATGTATATGTGTAGAGCAATTTGACTTTCACATACTACTTTTTAAAATGACTATATTCCATTTGAGCATTACCAGCACTAGAAGGAACCTCAATCACCTGGTCCAGATGAGGAAACTAAGGCTCTTAAAAGGAAATTTCACTTGCCTAAGTTTGTATAAGGAAGTGGCAGATGTAGTTTCTTGTAACACAGCTCAGTGTTCTATCCATTAAACCATAGTGTGCCATGAGTTTTCCAGGGCTCCAAAAAAATATTGCCTTGAAATATAGAAAGGAACTTGTTTTTAGAATGGAACTAAAACAAGGCTAAAATATCCTTTTCCCTTACTATCCTCTCATAGCCCCTGAAAAATAGCATTTTTGGAGTGATGAGATGATTTCAATAGGGTGTCACATAATCATGGAGACAGTTACTCTTGTTGCTATTAGCTGCAATCATGCCTGCTATTTCATTAAAAAGAATATGAAGAAATTAATATATCAGACACTCAGAAAGTGTTGCTAATAGGAAACCTACATCATCATATTGCTCTTTGTTAATAGATTAGTGAATGCATTCTGGATTCAATCAGGAGCCCAGGTAGCAAAGCCCAGAAGGTATGTCAGAGATACCTTCTCAGCTTTTGCTTCATATATATTGTTGCTTTACAAAATTAATAGCAAGATAAAGCAAAAAGAAAAATGTTTCAGCCTGTATTACAAAGTATAAATATCAAAAGTTATGAATAAAAGGAATGCTATTGAAGGTCCCCTTTCGAATAATTGTTAAATGATTAAGGAAAGAATGTTACCCACAGGACAGAAGCAAAAAGCATGTAGCCTCAAATATCTTTTTTCTATCTTCCACCCTCAGTTCAGTTCCTCTTCTCTGCAAACATTTATTATAACAAAGAATAAAATGGGGCGGGGGGGGAGGGGGGAGAATCTCAGCAAAACTAAACAGTGTATCAGCCAAGTTTGAGAATATATACAATATTCTGCTTTCTAGCCTCCTGTCCCTGTAAAGGGAGGAAGATGCATTTTCATCTCTCCTTTATCATATCAGCCTCCAAACTACCAGTTATTCCCAAAGCTCTACAGAGAATGACTTTCTTGGTTTATTTTTGTTTGTTTTTGCTTTAAGGTATCTAAGGAGATTGCTTTGTTCAGGGGAGCAGGCTTTGTAGCCAAATTGAAAAGAGAAAATCATATTCTGCCAAAGATATCAAAACCAACGTTTCCATCCAACCCAGAATCTAGTGTTGGGAAAGGGACCCAGAAGAATCATCCATCTCATCCATCGTTTCTCAATTCATAGAGAGCCCCAGCTATATAAGAAAGCCATTCCTGTTCCCTCAGGAGATAACCTAGCCACCTGCAGGATCACCCACCTCATTCTACATGGGAAATTTTTCCTATTGTTTTAATCTAAGTTCCTGTCCCAGTAACAACCTAGATTCCTCATCTATGGCAGTACTGGTGGGCATCAGTAACTCTGCAGGGTTCTTAGCCTATTATTTTATTTTGGAGGAAAACCACATTAAAGACTAAGCATCGCTGAGTTTTCTAAGGCTCCAAATTTCCCTAGCCAGCCTTTAACAGTAAGTCTATAGGGCAAAAAAGAGAAGAAGCTAGTAGGAACTAAAATGCATAAGGGGGATTTTACTTATTTAGAAAATTAATTTTAATAGTATTTTATTTTTACAAATAAAAGATATTTTGCTTGCAAAGATAGTTTTCAACATTCACCTTTGCAAAACTCTGTGTTCCAATTTTTTCTCCTATGTATTCTTTATTTTTCCCTAAGCCAGCAAAACTAACATAGCTTAAACATATGCAGTTCTTTTAAACATATTTCATATTCTTCATGCTTCACATGAAAAATCAGGGGAAAAGATAAGGGAAAACAACAAAAGTGAAAATAGTTTTGCACTTAAATACAACTCCAGCACTTCACTTAATATTATCTAAAAATATAACTTTAAAGAGGAAGTTTTATTTTACTTCTACTTTTTCCAATATATATTTTAATCAGAAATTATAAAACATGTCATATAACCTTAATTTTCATGAGTTATCCTGACCTTGGACATTGATGCAACCTTTTAACATCACAGAGTACAATGTCTCCTTGTACAATGTTAAATTGTAATTTAACAATTTGAATGCAGCAAAGTATTTTTGTATAGTCAGTAGCTCCCCTCAATTATATCTTTAAATATGCTGCCAAAACTTGTTTTTAATTAGATATATGGTAGGCAGTCAATTGCACAATAGGACAAATTTACAAGGCATAACCAGAACTGTAAATATGACAGTATCTATAAACATCTAATGGTTTGAGGTTTTATTCCAGCAAATATCGATGTTTCTTCTTATGATCTTAACCAGCACTGCACAGAAATTAGATTGTGGAAAATACTTGGCCATATTCAGTTGTGGTTAAAAATTAAAATGTAAACAGCTCATAAAAATATACTTCTAATTTCACTCATATTTATGATTAGTATGGTTAAATAAAAATTGTCTTGCCTTTTTTAAAAGTCATTTTGTATTGCATTCATTATAAATAGTATCATTGTTAAAAGAAAGAAAATGCTATGCTTTGATTCGCATTCAGTCTCCATAGTTCTGTTCTCTCTCTGGATGTAGATGGCAACATTTTATCACAAATCTATTGGAATTACCTTGAATCACTTCATTGTTGAAAAGAGCCAAGTCCATCATATTTGATCATCACATAATATTGTTTTTACTGGTATAGTATTCTCTTGGTTCTGTTCACAGCATTTAGCATCAGTTCATGTATGTCTCTCTAGGCATTTCTGAAATCTGCCTGAAACTTTTTATATTCAAAGCATGCAAATTTAATTTTTTGCCATTTATCTTTGCAAAACCTGGTGTTCCAATTTCTCTCCCTTCCCCCCACCCCCTCTCCTAGATGGCAAGTAATCCAATATATGTTAAACATGGTAAAAAAATATATGTAAATCCATTATGTGCATACATATTATACAATTATCATGTACAAGAAGCATCAGATCAAAAAGGAAAAAAGTGAGAAAGAAAACAAAATGTAAGCAAACAACAAAAGAAGTGAAAATACTATGTTGTGGTCCACACTCAGTTCCCACAGTCCTCTCTCTGGGTGTAGATGGCTCTCTTCACCACAAGATCATTGGAACTGGCCTCAATCACCTCATTGGAAAGAGCCACGTCCATCAGAATTAATCATCATATAGTCTTCTTGTTGCCGTGTATAATAATCTCCTGGTTCAGCTCATTTCACTTACCATCTGTACACACAAGCCTCTCCGGGCCTCTCTGATGCTGGTCATTTCTTATAGCCACAATTTCTCAGCCATTCTCCAGCTGATGGGCATCTACTTAGCTTCCAGTTCAATAACCTTTCATTGCTCATCATTTCTTATAAAACAATAATATTCCTACACTGTAACTTATTCAGCCATTCCCCAGCTGATGGGCATCCACTCAATTTCCAGTTCCTTCCCACTACAAAAAGGACTGCTACAAATGTCTTTGCACATGTGGGTCCCTTTCCCTTAAAAATTGATTTGCTGTTTTTTTAATCTTCTTTACCAACATTCTCCTCCCCAACATGTTCTCGTGAACTTAGAAATAATTAGATGGCATTGTAGGTTGAATGCTGGGCCTGAATCATGATAACCTGTTCAAATTCAGTCTCAGACACTCACCAGTTATGTAACCCTAAGGCAAGTCTGCTTCTTTCTGTCTCAGTTTCCTCAACTGTAAAACTTGGGTCATAATAGCACCTATTTCACCAGTTTGTTGTGAGAATCAGCTGAGATGTTATATGTGCTTAACACAGGGTTGGGCATATAGTAGGGACTTAATAAATGCTTATTTACTTTCTTCCTTCCCCTTCAGTTAAGAAAAAAGTAAAGATTTCTTCACTGGGATCTCTCTGAAAAGAGAAGTTAGTGTGATCTTAACCCTGAATGAGAAGTGAAGGAAACTCTGGATCCAGAAATTAGTGTTGATGGACCTGGGCTGCTGTTAACTAGCTGGATGACCTTGGGATGAATTATCTACCTGAAGTAACACAGGATCATAACACTGCAAAATCCTTTCTCTAATCCTAATTCCAGGGCTTTCCTTCGTTTATTTCCAATTTCTTCTGCATATAGCTTGATTTGTATATATTTCTTGCATGTTGTCTCTCCCAAATAAGATTTTAGATTATAAACTCTTTATGGTCAGGGATTATCTTTTGCATTTTTTTTTTCACATACCCAGCACTTAACACAGGGCCTAGTTCATAGTGGATACTTATTAAGTGATGAAGAGATGTCAAACATAAAACCCATGGCCCACACTCCACTGCAAAGCTCTGAATCGAATTAAAAAGTAATTGGAAATTCTAAACCAAATAAACAAAACCTCAACAAAATATCAATAATACTACATTTTAAAACAAATATGCAATTACAAGGATCTATTATTAAAAGTTAAAATGTAATTGGAAATTCTAAACCAAATAAACAAAAACTCAACAAAGCATCAATAATACTATATTTTAAAACATGCAATTACAAGGATCTATTATGGATCCATTATGGATTAGTTGCCCTCATTTGTATTTGGCTTTAGTATCTCAAACAGAAATAAATCCTTACAACTACATATGGACCCAGAAAACCACAAGTTAATATTATCTTTGATTATGTTTTGATTTATTTTATTAATCATTTCCCAATTACAATTTAATCTGGCTTCTGTGGAATGGCCCCAAATTTGATACTCTAGTTAGATGATCCAAGAAAACAATTCACTTTAGCCTTGAGCATCTAAATAATACTAAGAGAGTCCCTAGCCTCTTTAAAACTTTAGTGAGATTATTCTCTTCATCTGCACTGATCACAACCCATCCATGACTTCTCACCCCCACCAATTTCTATATTATGCCAATAATTCCATGGCAAATCCCACTTTGTTTCCTTAATGACAGTTGAATTGGATAGCCTTAAATATTAGCTCTTTGATCCTATTATCTCTGAACTTTAGGGGAAAGTAGCCTATGGACCACCAGGTGATGCAGTGGATAGTGCTCCAAGTCTGGAGTCCGGAAGATTCCTGAATTCAAATCCAACCTCAGACACTGGTGTGACCCTGGGCCTAACCTTGCTTGCCTCAATTTCTTCATCTATTAAATAAATTGGAGAAGGAAATCTCTCTAATATCTCTACCGAAAAAAACCCAAAGATAGTCACAGAGTCAGAACCTCCTGCCCAGGGGATAATCTTCTAAATAGGACTCCAGCACTATATAGAAGTAGATGCATTTTCTATCATAAAAAAGGAGGAGATTCAGTCATTTTCTTGCATTCTCTGATTCAAAATAACCACCACCACCCCTTCAGAGACTCAGGGAAAATCTCCTGAATTCCAGGCCAGCGAAAATACAATCAAAAAATAAAATGTCTTCTGTGAGGAACAGCAAGGATGTCCATGTCCTGGATTTCAGAGTATCTGGAGGGAAGATTTAAAGAAGGGAAGAAAGACTGGAAAAGTAGGATGGGCCTTTAAAAGCCAAAGAAAAAGTTCATGTTTGATCCTAGAGATGACAGGAAGCCATGGAAATTTATTGAATATGAGCTAATGCTCATAGTCAGACCTGCCCTTTCAGAAGGCCTTCTAGCAGCCAAATGGAGAATGATCTAGAGGGGAAAGAGATTTGGGGTCAGGAGACTAACCAGAAAGCTACCACAGTAGTCCAAATAACTGGGTAGTGAAGAGAAGAGAAACCTGCATTGGAGTCAGGAGGATCTGAATTCTAATCCTCCCACAGACACGTCATAGCAGTGTTTTCCTGGCCATGACATTTAACCTCTCTCAAACTTGCTTTCTTCATGGTAATAATAGCACTTACCTCACAGGGTTGTTGGGAGGATTGAATGACATAACACATTTAAAGCATTTTCAATAAAGCCTAAGTATGACTCATGTCTACAATATTTCCTAAGGGGATTAGCAAGATTTCTTTTAGAATAATTATTAATGTACAAGAGAGTGGATATCAAATATAAGAAGCTCTTTCTTTTTTTTTTTTGCCACAAAAACAAAAAAATTTAAACATTGGGCAACTCTGCCCAGCTCAATTTTCAATTCCCTTTGGCATGGTCTCCATTTCATGGAAACCACCAATCTTACTGTTTCTATGCCTGGAATGCTCTCTTCCTTTCTCCATCTCCTGACTTTTCAAGGTTTGGAGTAAATCTCACCTTCTGCAGAAGGTGTTTCCTTCTCCCTCCCTCTTTCTCTCCCTCTCCCTGCTCCCCTCCTCCCCTCCTCTCTCTCTCTCTCTCTCTCTCTCTCTCTCTCTCTCTCTCTCTCTCTCTCTCTTTCTCTCTCTCTCTCTCTCTGTCTCTCTCTCTCCCTCTCTCTTTCTCTCTCTCTCTCTCTCTCTCTCTCTCTCTCTCTCTCTCTTTTTCTCTCTCTCTGTCTCTCTGTCTCTGTCTCTCTCTCTCCCCTCCTTCCTCCCTCTCTCCCTCCTTTCCCTCTCCCTCTCTCCCTCTCTCCCTCTCTCCCTCTCTGTCTTTGTGTCTCTGTCTCTGTCTTTCTCTGTCTCTCTCTCTCTCTGCAGTGTCTTTCCTTTGAGATTACCTTCCATTTACACTACATTATCCTGTACCTAAGGGCAACTAGCTGGCACAGTGCTGGGCCTGAAGTCAAGAAGAACAGAGCTAAAATACAGCTTCAGATTTTGATTCTGGGCAATTCATTTAATCATATTTGTCTCAGTTTCTCATTTCTAAAAGGAGTTGGCAGAGGAAATGACAAACCATTCCAGTATCTTTGCCAAGAAAACCCCAATGAGATCACAGAGTCAGATATAACTAATTGACTAAACAATAAAAAATCTTATGCTTGTTTTTTGCATATTTTTTCCTTATTTGATTATGATTTTTAAGCATTGGGACCTTGCTTTTGCCTTTATTTATATCCTGAAAGACTATCACAGTGCTTGGCACATAATTAAGTGCTTGACTAAGATTATTGACTGACCAAAAGATCAACCTGGAGCCTCTGATTATGACCCTTTAGAGAAGAGTCAGAGCATGTGTCACTAGAAGTGACTTAAATTAATGCACAGTTCAGGTACCTTCCATACATTTTAACTTGTTTTATGTCAAATTATATATATTTTTTAATTTATATTTTCCTCATTTATGTGTAAAAACAGTTCTAAATATTCATTTAGAAGATTTTCAAACTCCAAAATTCCCTCCCTAAGAAGACAAGCAATTTGATATAGATTATACATACATAGTTACGCAAAAAATTCCATATTAGCCAAGTTGCAAAAGAAAAAAGAAAACCAAACCAAAAAAAAGAAAAATAAAGTTTTAAAAGTATGTTTTATTATGCATTCAGACTGTCAGTTCTTTTTCTAGAGATGGACAGTATTTTTCAGAATTGTTTTGGATCATCGCATTGCTCAAAAGAACTAAGTTATTCACATTTGATCATTATATAACATTGTTGTGTATCCTGGTTCTGCTCACTTTACTCGCCATCAATTCATGTAAATCTTTTCAGGTTTTTCTGAAAGCCTCCTGCACATCACTTCCTGTAACACAATAGTATGACATGATTGTTTTTATTATTTTTATTCTTTAGGATTAGAGTATTTGTTTTCTAGTTAATTTTTGGTCTATGTCACTCCTATATTGAATATAATTTTTATTGCATTGTCATCTGAAAAAGATGCATTTAATTTCTGCTTTTCTGTATTTCATTGTGAGCTTTTTATGCTTTAATATAAAGTCAGTTTTTCTGTAGGTGCTATGTATCACTAAAAAAAAAAAAAAAAAAGACATGTTTCTTTTTATTTCTATTCCGTTTTCTCCAGAGGGTTATTATTACTAACTATTCTAAAATTGTATTCATTTCCTCAACTAATTTCTTGCTTTTTTTGTTTAGGTTTAAATAGTCCTGAGAGGGGAAAGCGGGGATCCCATACTAGTATAGTTATATTGTCTATTTCTTCCTGTAACTCATTTAACTTTTCCTTTAAGAATTTGGATGCTATACCATTTGGTGTTTATGTATTTAGTATTGATATTACTTGTCTATGATACCTTTTAGCAAAACTTAGTTTCCCTGATTATCTCTTTTAATTAGATCTATTTTTGCTTTTCTTTTATCTGAGAGCATGATTGCTATTTCTGCCTTTTTTTTTTACTTCAGCTGATGTATGAGAAATTCTGCTTCACCACCTTATTTTTTACTGTTTTTTTTCTCTGTTTCAAGTATGTTTCTTATAAACAACATATTGTCAGATTCTGTTTTTTTAATTAATTTTTCCATCCTCTTCAATTTTATGGATGAGTTCATCCCATTCATAGTTATAATTACTATGTTTCTCCTTTTATTTTGTCCCTCATCAAAAGTTTGCTATCTGTTCCTCCCCAATCTGTCTTTGCTTTTATCATTGCTCCTCCTTTTGCCATTTCCTTCCTCCTCCTCCTTCTCTGTAGGGCAAGATCAATTTCTATGCCCAGCTGAGTTTGTATATTATTTCTTCTCTGAGTCAATTTTTATGAGAGGAAGGTTCAGTCATTACCTGCCATATTTCCAAGTTCCCTTCCACTGTAAAAGCTCTTTCTTTCACACATTTTAATGAGATAATTAGCCACATTATGTTTCCCTTCCTCCTTCTCCTGGTTCATCTCTTTCTCATCACTTAATTTAATTTTTTAAAATCATCTGCCACAAACATTTTTGCACATGTGGAACCCTTTCTCTCCTTTAAGATCTCTTTGGGATATAAGCCCAGTAGTAACACTGCTGGATCAGAGGGTATGTACAGTTTGATAGCCCTTTAGGCATAGTTCCAAATTGCTCTCCAGAATGGTTGGATCCATTCACAATTCCACCAACAATGTATCAGTGTCCCAGTTTTCTCACATCCCCTCCAACATTTATCATTATCTTTTCCTGTTATCTTAGAGAATCTGAGAGGTCTGTAGTGGCACCTCAGAGTTGTCTTAATTTGCATTTCTCTGATCAATAGTGATTTAGAACATCTTTCATGTGACTAGAAATGGTTTCAATTTCTTCATCTGAAAATTCTCTGTTCATATCCTTTGACCATTTAAAATGGAGAATGGCTAGAATTCTTCTAAGTTTGAATCAATTCTCTTTATATTTTAGAAATGAGGCCTTTATCAGAACGCTTGAATGTAAATTTTTTTCCCCAGTTTATTGCTTCCTTTTTAATCTTGTCTGCATTGGTTTTGTTTGTACAAAACCTTTTTTAATTCAATATAATCAAAATTATCTGTTTTGTGTTCAATAATGTACTCCAGTTCTTCTTTGGCCACAAATTCCTTCCTTCTGACAGATCTGAGAAGTAAGCTATCCTATGTTCTTCTAATTTGCTTATAATATCATTCTTTATGTCTAAATCATAAACCCATTTCGACCTTATCTTGGTATACAGTGTTAGGTATGGGTCAGTGCTTCATTTCTGCCATAGTAATTTCCAACTCTCCCAGCAGTTTTTGTCAAATAGTGTTCCTCTACTTTTCTTATTTGAGTTTTAAAATCCTTGAGTTTAAAATCCTAAAAAGGAATTCTTTTGGGACCTGTGACCAATTCAGATTTTTCTTCAAAGCTTTGGATATAGCTGTTTGGCTTCAATGTCTTTTTCTAGTTTTATATCTTTATCTCCTCTATCACCATAGTAACTTTCTATGATCAGGTCCTTCTTTTGCTCATTTTTTCAGCTATTTTTTGACTTATAACTATGTTAAATTTGGGCCCTGCTCCAAGGTCTTTCTTGTTGCTGTTTTCAGAGCTGGCTATGGGGCTTGGTAGGTTTTCATTCTTCCAAGATGGTATGATCTAGAGAGACGTGTGGTCCCTGTTCCCCTGACTTGTACCCTGTTCTTTCCTTGTGACCAGAAGTGCTAATGAACTAATATTCTTGGGACTGTAACCTACAGCCCATAAGTAATAAAGATGATTTTAATTAGACTCCTGTTTTGTTCCTATCATTATTAATCAGTTCAGTGTTATTCTAGAGGGATGATTGTTAACAATTATTATTGATGCATTCACCTAGACATATACATTTAGTCAGCCTTGGTTAAGTAATATTATTATAAGAATAACATATGCTAATACATATTACATATATGATAGAGGGATAATCAGATAAGATAAATTCTTTAACAAACTTTAAAACCTATGAATTCACTGTTTACCAATGATGAAGTTCACTTGTCTAATTACAAGGATGCTGATGACCATACTCAGAAGAGGTGGGATGCCTTCATATAATTTGGAAAGTCCCCCAACTTATTCTTGTATTTTCAGACTACCCTCTCTGGCCCAACATGAGCAGGAAACCATCTTCTGACCATTCACTCAGCAGATGACCCTTGCCTTGCCCATCCTGTGACCATCCATGATGCATCATTTCTGGTTCTCTTGGCCTCAAAAGCAGTCTTTCAACCAATGAGACTGTGTTTTGCTTTGCTTTTTCTGAGTGTCTTGTGATAAAACCTGATAAAAATAAAGCCCTGGGAAAAAGGGGCTTCTCAGATCATGAGAAGATCATGGTCTCATTTATTGAAGGGGTCTGATCCCTTTAATAAGTGGTTAAGGGCTCAATGCTCTGCCTCAGTGATTTTCTTGCAGATTGGATAATTTTGGATCCTACATAGCATCCTCAAAGGGTCTCCTGTAATCTCCTTCTGACTAGTTATCCATCCCTTTTTTCATCTGTGGGTTGAGATTTTCCAAAACTGCTGCTGCCACTGATGAACTGCCTCCAAGATCTGCTGATCACAAGGTCTGAGCTGACTGAGGTTCAAGTTTTATTTCTTCATAAGATCAAAAAAAAAAAAAAAAAAAAAAAAGTGTTGAAAAAAATCACTTGCAATTACTTGCAAAAAGCTGCCTTTGGCCTTCTTTTATTTTCATTAAAGATATGATCAAATTATGTATATGACTATTTTTATAAAGATTTTAAAAGATGAGAAAGTAGACATGGGTTAGTAGTTAATGATGACTTTCCTTTCCCTTAGCTTTAGGGATAGTTTGTCATGCATGATTTTTTGCATCAGGGACTGGTTTGAATGGGTCAGATCAAAACTTTTTTTTTTCCTTGATAGTGTTTTATCTCTCCAAACACAAACAAAGATAGCTTTCAATATCCATCCCTGCAAGATCTTGTGTTCCAAATTTTTCTCTCTCCATCTCCTTCCTCAAGGCAGCACAATGCAATATAGGTTAAACATATACAATGCTTCCAAATACAGTTCCATACTTGTCATATTGTAAAAGAAAAATCAGACCAGAGTGTGGACCACAATATAGCATTTTCATGCTTTCTATTGATGTTTGCTTGCATTTTGTTTTCCTTCTCAGTTTTTTTTCTTTCTAGATCCAATTTTTCTTGTGCAGCAAGATAACTGTATAAATATGTATACATGTATTGGATTTAACATATATTTTAACATATTTAACATGTATTAGACTACCTGCCATCTAGGGGAGAAGGTGGGGGAAAGGGGAAAATTTGGAACAGGTTTTGCAAGGATCAGTACTGAAAAATTATCCCTGCTATATTTTGTAAATAAAAAGCTTTAATAAAAATAAATAAATAAATGCACACCCAAAAGTAAAAGAAAAATCAGACCAAAAGGGGAAAAAAAACATGAGAAAGAAAAAGCAAGCAAGCAAACAAAAAACGGCAAAATACTTTGCTTCGATCCACACTCAGTCCTCACAGCTGTCTCTCCAGATGAAGATAGCACCCTCCATTCCAAATCCACTGGAACTGTCTGGCACCACTGCCAGGAAGAAGCACATCCATCACAATCATCACACAATCCTGCCACTACAGAGTACAATGTTATCCTGGCTCAGCTCACATCACTCAGCATTGATTCATGTAAGTCTCTCCAGGCCTCTCTGAAATCATCCTGCTGGTCATTTCTTACAGAACAATAATATTCCATAACCATATACCACAATTTATTCAGCCATTCTCCAATTGATGAGCGTCCACTCAGTTTCCAGTTTCTGGCCATTACAAAAAGGGCTGCCACAAACACTTTTGCACATACAGGTCCCTTTCAGGGCCTTTAGGATCTCTTTGGGATATAAGCCCAGTAGTAACACTGCTGGGTCAAAGGGTATGCACAGTTTTATAGCTCTTAATATTATTTGACATTTACTATGTCATTGCCTTCTACCTCCCTTATGAAAGAAAGTGTTTAAAATATGTGTCTGAAGCTTATGAATAATAAGTTCACATGTTTTGGGCCTTTTCTGTTCCCCAAATCTGAGCCATATTTTCCAACATACATTTTAGCAGATTCCCTCATGTCCATCTTTCCATTCAAGTATCAATGTACATGTTCACTTTGGATTCCCTTGAAAGGCAGCTAGTCCAAACCTTGCCAGATTGTTATATATTTTAAAAAATTTTATGGAAACAAAACCAATATAGGTAAAAATTAGAAGGAAACTATTAACTGGGAAAAATCTTTACCATAAATTTCTCTCATAAAGGTCTCACACTGAATATATATAAAACATTTATTTAAAATATATAAAACATTTAAATGTATCGGTGGAATTGACTCAAATTTACAAAAACAAGTGCCATTTTCTATTAGATAAATGGTCAAAGGATAAGAACAGGAAGATTTAAAAATTCTTTTGACTTATTACTTTTTCTTAAGAATTGTTTGATTTTTAAAATTATGAAATCTAGATTCTCTCCCTCTGACACTACCCATTTACTGAGAAGATGTGAAATCATGCAAAAATATTAATCATATTGTTTAAAAAAAAAAAAAAAGGAAGAAAATTATGCTTCAATTTGCACTCAGATTTCATTAGTTCTTTCTCTAGAAGTGGAAAGTGTTTTTTCATCATGAGTCCTTTGGAATTGTCTTGAATTGCTTTATTGATTAACCTCATCAAGTCTCTCATAGTTGATCATCATTACAACTGTACTACTGCATTCCTCCCTCCCCTGGAGAGTTCATTTGTGATTTATTCAATTTATTTTTCTAAGACAGGATTATTTAAATTCTTCTGTTCTTTTAATCTGGGAAATTTATATTTTGGTAAATATTCTTTCATTTCATTTAGATGATCAGTTTTATTGGCATATATTTGGATAAAATAGCTTCTAATTGTTTTTTTCTTCAGTGACTATGACTATGAACTCATCTTTTTTGTCATCTTTGATACTTATAATTTGATTTTCTTCTTTTTTTAAAATCAAATTAGCTAATAACTTATTTATTTTATTTTTAAGTCTCCTAATTGCATTAATTTCAATGGATTGGTTTGTTTTACTTTAATTTTTATATTATCTCTCCTTTGATCCTCTGGATTTCTATTTTATTGTTTAATTTATGTTTTTTAAGACGTGTTTTCTAGGCTTTTTAGTTACATTCCCAATTCATATCTGCTCTCTATTTTTTATTGATAAAAATGTTTATGTTGGGAAGTATGTGGAGGTGGGTGTGAGTGTGTGTGTTTTTCCTGTAGGTACTATTTTGCATTTCCCAATTATATCTTTTTAAAATTTTGGCATTTCTTTTTGAAAATATTGAGCTCCAAATTCTCTCCTGCTTGTCCCTTCCCTAATCATTGAGGAGGCAAACAATATGTCATTTATCCATGTAAAGTCATACAAAGCATGCATTGGTCATGTTGTAAAAAAAAAAATACACACGAAATAAAGCCCCCAAGAAAAATAAAGAAGTTTGTTTCCATCTGTTTTCCATCTGGAGGTGTATATCCTTTTTCATCATGGGTCCTTTGGAATCATCTTGGATCATTATATTCATCAGAGTAACTTAGTGTTTCACAATTGATCATCTTCATAATATTGCTATCTTCTGGTTCTACTGACTTCATTTGAATCAATTCATATAAATTTCCCCAGGTTTCTCTGAAGGAATCTTTCTCATTATTTCTTATAGCACAATAGTATTCCATAACAATCATTTAGCACATATTGTTCAGCCATATTCCAATTGATGGGCATCTCCTTAGCATTCAATTCTCTGCCACAACAAGAATTGAGATATGTATATATGTGTGTATGTGGTACACAATATACATATATATGTACATGGATGTACATATATACATATATATACATATATATCCAGTGTTATATATCACTAGTGTTTATTAACAGGAATGAGTGTTATATTTCATAAAAAATTTTCCCATATGTATTCAATAATTGAATAGACAGTTTTTAAGAAAAGAAATCCAAAATATTATCAACCATTGGTTGTTATATTTTAAGATTGATAACATGACCAAAAAAAGAAGAAGAAAAAAATAACAATTGTCGGAGAGGCCATAGAAAAAATTGGTACATGAATGTACCATTGATGGATCTGTGAACTGATCCATTCTAGAAAGTAAATTGGAACTATGCCCTTAAAGTTACCAAACTGTACATGCCTTTTTAGCCCCATGATACTACTATGGGATTTATATCCCAAAGAGACCAAATATAGAAGGGAAAAGACACAATTGTACAAAAATATTTGTAGCAGAATTTTTATAGCAAAGAACTGGAAACTAGGTATGACCATCAGCTGGGAATGGTTCAATAAATTATGATATATAAATGTAATAAAATACTATTGTACAGTATGAAATAATGAAAAGGACAGTTTCAGAAGAACCTGAGAAGACCTAGAAGAACTTTTCTTCTGAAGATCTGCTTGGTTTCAATTTCACTTAACATTACTGCACTAGATAACCCCTCGCTTCCTTTCTTCCCTGGTCCCTAGCTTTCCAGCTTCCCTTTGTGTGTTTTCTTTCCCCATTAGATTGTAAGTTCCTTGAGGGAAGGGATAGCTTTCTTGTTATTATTTGTATATCCAATACTTAACAAACTTAATATATGTTTATATCAACATATATTGATAATATTTAATATGTATATTAGCATACATTAATACATAAATGTTTATTGAATTGAGCAGAACCAGAAGCATTCATACAACATCATTATCAATGTAAACAACTTTTAAAAACTTAAGAGCTCTGATCTATGCAGATAAAGAGATAATAGTGATAGACTTGATGCAGAATAAAAGACATACTTTTAGATATAGCCAATGTGGAAATTTCTTCCAAGAATTATGTCTGTCTTTTAAATAGGAGTTAGAGGGAGCTGAAGAGCCTGAGGGATAAATAGAAAATAGAGACATTGAAGAATTTTTTAAAATGCATAAACAAAAATGGAGGAACAAAAGGAAGTAAAATTAGTGCATCTTTGAAAGTTACATGTTGATAGGGAAAAACAAAATCTCTATTTCAGATTTCTTTGCATGAGTTCACTACCCTTGGACACTTGTTACCTATATGAGGGCTTCTCAAATTTTTTTCCACTTGTAACTCCTTTTCACCCAAGAAATCTTTATATGGCCTTGGGTACATAGGTATATAAAATAAGAATACAAATAAATATTTACTGATAATCATAATTTTGTATCCCCCATATTCAATTATAAGACCTCACACTGGGGTCGTGAACCACAATTTAAGAAGATGAGAGCTAAATGACCCAGAATAAATTATTTAACCTTTTTTGCCTCAGTTCCTCATCTGTAAAATAAGGTAGAGAAGAAAATGGCAAACCACTTCAACATTTTTGCCAATAAAATCCCAAATGGGATCCCAAGAAGTTGGACAGAGCTGAAAAATGACTGAAGTGAACCAAGAGATGTAAAGAGTTAACAAAAATATAGGATATCTCAAAAATCTTGGAGCAGATTTAAGTAATAAAAGGTTAATATTAAAATTATTAAAACTTATTTGGAAGGAGGAGAATCAAGGACGTTTTTCACAATTAGCCATGGTGTAGAATTGCACTATACAGAGGTTGGAGAGTTAGTTTGAAAGACAGCATAGTTGAGGGAGTAGAGACACATTCTATATAGATATGGATACAGAGGGACAGAAGCAACTTTAAAAAGCATGACCTGTGGCAGCAGAGAAAAGAGCTGACTATGGACTGGAGAGAGAGCCAGCTCTGGAAACCAAGAGAGGCTACAGACAGGACTTGGGGACTCTGCAGGTCTGTCACCTGGGGTTTCTTTTTCTCCACATTTTTGCTGCATTGTTTAATCAAGTTTGAACATATCCTTCCCAAAGATGCTGCGTGTATTAGTGAAGGATGCACTTCATTTTTATGGGGGGAACATTTTATACTTAGTGTTTGTGCTATGCCATTTTAATTAATGCCTAGCTAGTTGTGTCTAATGACTGACTGTGAATGGGAAGCACACTAGTAGAAGGTTATAAGTTATAGTACTAGAAGTATACCTCATGAGATACACTAAATAAAATGACAGGATATTTGCAAATAAATTGCAATACTTAAAGTGCTACATAAATGCTATTATTTCTATTACTGTTATTATTATTACTCTAGATCCTGAGGGAACAGCCAACCCAGGGAATCCAAACTGTGCATGAGTTCAAGTAGAGAGAATACTGCAAAAAGACACCACTTTCACTCATTTGGGATAAGTTCAAGTTCCCAAATGAGTGAAAGTGATCTTTTTTCTCTCCATATTTGAGATGATTTCCATATTGGGCCTTCATCTTCAGAGGGCTTCACCATTAAATGCCTCAAAATCTTGCTCTCATTAACGCCACTGAATTCCAAGTCATAGAGCTCTGAGATTGCTCTGAGAGAGCTTCTGTGAGGGAAGTTCTAAACCTTGAAGGAGGCACCCAACCGGGAAATGCCAAAGGAAATCCTTGCTTCCAATTGGTACAGAAGGCTTCACATTGCTTCCTTGTTTCATTAATTTTTGGAGGGGGAGGCAATCATGGTTAAGTGACTTGCCCAGGATTATGCAGCTAGTAAGTCTCAGGAGGTTAGATTTGAATTTGGGTCTTCTTGAACCCAGGGCCTGAGTTCTATCCACTGCACTACCTAGCTCTACAGCTCATCCCTGGCTGGAAGTAGAGCCCCAGCTGTGCCCTCCATAATGGGTTATTGTTTTCTTCCTCTTTCTCTCTGAAAAACACAACGGTTAGTAGCTTTGCTATAGATACCATCATCACCTGCCCAGGGCTCGGTACACAACTAGGGCTGCTTTGGGCCATTCAGAGGAAGTACACAACCATGAGATCAGCCTTCCAGATGGAACAGATGGTTTAGGGGTTCCCCTTCTTGCGCTTGAAAGCCTCTTACTCCAAAATGTCAATTTTAGGTGTCATGGCTTAAGAAAAAGCAGCCATCTGTGTATTGGTCTTATTTACTTAACTCATTTCTTTATTACAAGAGAGATCTGAAGGTGAGATGGTGAAGGGAGGGAGGGAAGCAAGCACTAGAAAGTACAGTGATTTAGGACTACTAAAATCATTTTTAAAAACATTTTTAAGCAGCCACAATGCCACTATTAAATTCTGTCAGAATTATCAGAAAAATCCCCATTATTTACATTCCAAACATAAGTTGTGTTCCAAACAAATCCTGGATTGGATCTTAGTCTTGACTCTGTATGGGATAAACTCTCATAGGAATATAGCTTTAAATTGTACCTTAATTATGACTTGAAGCTTTATAATGACAAGTAGAGCTATAGCTAAAAAAAAAAAAAAAAAAAAAAAATTGCAAGGGTTCTTCCCTTCCTGTTTCTCACCACTTCTTAATTAGCATTTAAGTACCTCTTAAAGGCAATTTATTCTCTTATTCCTGGGATAGATTTCCATCATTAGACAGTTAGCCCAGACTCCCCCAAACAATGGGAGAAAAGACCAGGCAGGGATGGGGGCTTCTGCATTCAGGCTATTTGAGCTGGTGTTTTGCAGTTTTTACTTGGCATTCCTTTTACTGACAAACATGTTGTCCCTTTTGACAATGGGACAATCTGACGATGATGGAAGATGTCCTTTGTCTCTAGATTGTAATAATCCCTCCCTTTTTTCTTTTAATAAACCCTGTTTTTGTGATCTATACTGTCCCATGCAGCTCTGATGTGATCTATGATATAGGATTTGGCACCAAATAATGTGGTTCGGGGACTAAAATGATGTGAGCAATGTAGACACCAGAGAATGACAGGCACCAAGATTGAGGTTCAGTCATGTGAAGAATTCACAGTGGCCATTCTCTTTGACAGAAAGTGGATTTATTTATTTAGGGGAATGGGTTAGAGAGAAAATGAAGAGATACATCAGACACTGGAAATGGTAAATGTGAAATAGAATAGGAGAACATATGAAAGACAATTAATTAGCTGTAAAGAAGTGGGGGTTGAGAAGCATGGCATGGGGGAAGGGGAAAGACACCACAAGGCAGAGTGTTGGGGTGGGAAGACCCAAAGGAAGATAGCAGCCATGGCGACGAGGTTTAGATTTGGGCTACCCAAATGAAATTAGGATTACTGGTGGTCAGGGAGTTAAATAAGGTCTAGTGGCAGGTTCAGGGTTCAGAGAGTCAAATAGAGCTCCCCTACAACCCTTTTGGATTTGGCGCATGAGTAGGGAGCTAAATGAAGTCTAGTGGAGGTGCAAGAGTCCCCTATAAAGGAATTTACAGACCTGAAAACCTAGATTGATAAAAGAGGTTTATTATGGGAATTAGAAGTGAACAAGATGAGGTGAGATCTTTCAAGATAGTTGTGAAAATCGAGTAAAGCTTCATCTACTTCAGAGTTTGAGTAGGCCTGAAGGACTTTGAGCATTGATCCAAGGGCATACCTAAGTCCCCTTCCTGCTATCCTCCATGACATCATTTTCTCCCTATTTCAGTCAAATATGGGCAACTATGTACTTATTGATCAAGTTCAATTTCTTGGGTAGTTCCCAAGTTTAGAATGTAAGATCTTCAGCCAATGAGGGTGAGGGTCAGTGGTGGGAAAGGGTATTTGCCATAGGGATTAAAAGTGTTTACCCTGCCCCAAGAAGGGGCTTCCTCCCTTGATTGTCCCACCCCTTGATGGGTGGGACGTCCTTCTGGAGAGAATAAACTTAGCTTCCAAAGATCTCTCCAACTTTTGTTTTTATTAAATGGTGACCCCTCACCATTCCTGAACCACACAGTTTTGGGGGCTAGTCCGGATCACATTACTTGGTGAGTAGGCGAACTCTTGGGTGCTAGTGGGGTGGCACCCTGCCCTGATTTAGTCAGCCTGCCAGGGTCCAGGGGCTTCTCCTTGCTCCCCAAGGTAAAGTGGGCCTGAAGTGGAGAAACTCGGAGCAAAGCAAAGGAAGAAACTCCACAGTAAAATCCCGACCTGTTAGGTGAAGGACAAATCAGTCAAGCAATTTGCCAGGCAGCAACCCAGAGGTAAGCCCCCTATGAGGCCCTTGAGTCTTATAAATCTTCTTGGGTGACTGGGGTCAATTGGCAGCAACGGGCGTGTTTGGGTGTTTTGGAATTTAGATTCCATCCAAATTCAATGGGTATGGCCCAGTCTCAGCCAGCCTTCATGGAGAGAAATGAGAAAAATGATCAGAAAATACCGATAGATAGTCCCTTGGGAGATAAATTAAGTAATTAGAGCAAACTGCCAAAATATATAAGGAAAAAGCAAGAAAAAAAAAAAAGAGAGAGAGAAAAAGATGATAAGGTTTTGTCATTATCATTATCTGGGGTGACAAAGATATTGGTGGAGGCACTATTTGGCCCAAATATGGCTCCCTTGAAGACTGGGTGTGCCAAAAACTAAATTTGTACATGAAAGGGAAGGGAGAGGATTTAATTCTATCAGCCCCTCCAGGGATCCTCAGGGTCCTGGAGAAGAACTTATGTCTATTTTGAATTCTCTCTTCTCACAAGAGGAGAGGGGACTAATCGGAGGTGCAGTTATGAAGGAGTGGGACAGGAGAAATCCCCCAGCAGCAAGGGTAGTTTCAGCTGACCAGAAATACCCTTTAGTAGATCCCAGTTGGAATCACAATTAACCCTGTACATCGAGGAACTTTGTGGGCTCGAGAGAGTGAAGATGGTAGCTTCTCACCTTTCCCTCCCACGAGTCCTGACTGCAGCAGGGCCAGAGGAAAGAAACTGCTTTTTATTGAAATTCATTATTTTAAATATGATGGCGAAAGTGGTTTTATATTATTGGGAATTTAAAGCTGTGTTTGGGATTTTAAGTTAAAATGTAGGTTATTAAACAAAATGCTGGTAGCTTACCTTAGGGGAGGCTGGGGTTGTATCTCCCTACTTAGATGGTGTGTTGTTTTCTAGAGATATTGGGTAATTTGTAACTGAGTTATGCCTTAAAAATTTGTCAGCTCTATTGGACATGTGTAAGTTTTATGAAATTTGGTACAGTAAGGTAAAGAACTGGTCCACCATACAATAGTCAGAGAGGTGCTAGAAAACATGCTGGCTCCTCGGAATGTAGCAGTTATACATGTAAAGGGACATCAGATGGGAAACTCTTTTGAGGTAAGGGGAAATAGATTAGCAGATGAGGAGGCCAAGGGAGCTGGAGACCAGGAGATTTCTCATATAATGGCCTTGATACCAGTACTTCCCCTACTCTGCCCTCTCCCAGTTTTACCCAGAAGGAAAAAGAGAAGGCCTCGACTCTTGGAGCAGGTGGGAACTCGGAAGGACGATGGCTCTTGCCTGATGGCAGAGAAGTGGGCCATCTGACCTCATGGGTGGAGGCATTCCCCTCAGGCTGAGCAATTGCCTGGATAGTAAGTAAGGTCTTATTAGAACAAATTATTCCCAGATATGGAGTAGCAGAGAGGATAGACTTGGATCAGGGAACACATTTTTCTGCCCAAGTATTACAGAATCTGATTAGGGGCTTAGAAATCACTTGGGATCTCCACACCCCTTGGCATCCTCCCTCTTCTGGGAAAGTAGAAAGGACCCCTCACCATTTCTGAACCACACAAAAGTAAGGTTAAGTCTAGTTAGTAGAAGATATTCGGTAAAGAGAGGAGGGCACTGGAAACATTCCAGTGGGCAGAGGTTCCTTGGGATGCCAAGTCTGGTATAGCTGGCATGTTTTGGAACCTCTGCAAAGAGAGAACTCCAGTTTGGCTCTTTTTATAATGAGAGATTTAGCTCAAGGGGGCCGTGGGTGGAGTCCCAAGTTGGCTCCTCTCTGGATTTCAGTTAGGGCTAGAATTTGCTTGGTGGGGGCTGAGCAGATCATTAGAATTGGGGCTGGGACAGCCCAAGTTGGCTCGGATCCTATGGGGGCTGGGGCAGGCCGGGATCTCCTATTAGAATTCAAAAGGATGCTTTTGACCAGGATTTGTGAATCAAAGGTCCTAGCTGCCTGAGTTGATAATGCATCAGCCAGGAGGGGCTGGGAATCATCTGAATCACAAAATCAATTTGAAAGAATCACAGATAAATTTCTTAAAAAGGGACCACAACCTGCTTCATCCCCCCCTCAAGCAGTTAAAACTTAAATTCATTTAAGAGAACAAAAGGACTTGGGGCAGAGTCTCTTATTGAGGCAGAATTGAAGATTTTCTCCTTCAAGGATTTTGCGAGTTCCGGGGTCCCCTCTTCATTCCCCCCCTCAAGCAGTCACCTCCAAATGCATGTGGGATACAGGGACGACAATCTCCTCTTAACTGCTTCGAGCTGGCAAGGGTCGTAGAGATTTTGGGGGATTCATGCCAGGAGGTGAGGTGTGAGGTGTGGGGTTTGGGGATGGCAGCAGGGCAACTAAGGGGTGTTTGTCCCCAGTCAGTTGTCCCATGTTCTCCCCGCTGAAAGGCAGTTAAAAATCCAAAGTCTGAAGCCTAGAGAAAACAAATCTCGGGAGCAGATTAAAAGTGGGGTGGAGATGGTGGGAATGGGGCCCTTAGCAGGAAATGTGTCAGGTCTCTTCTGTGGGCTGCCTGTAAGAATGCTGATGGCCCATCTAACAATATCGAACACCAAAGAAAAGTATAAGAGAAAATTCTAGGAGCAAAAGATTAGTAAAAAGTGTTAAGTAGCCTAGAGGTTAGGCCCTTCACTCCTATTTCCAGGAAATCTAATTTCTCCTGGGGTTGGGTCAGGGTGGCAGCGATTAAGGATGTCAACTTCAGAGAGTCAGAGTAGGCAGGAGGCCTTCATAAGCCACTGATATTTTTGTGAGGCAGGATCTAGGGATGGGCATGTCCCTGATTGTCAGGGCTGAAGATCAAGATAAGAATGCATTTTAAGCTCTTAGAAATCTTTAAACTGTCTATGCTGCTTTTCTTTAAAATAATAGAGTTGGTTCCTCAATCTTAGCAGAAAATAAGCAAAGATCCTGAGCCTGCCCTCCTACTATCCCCACTCTATTGGGAGAGGTGAAAGGGGTCAGAGGGAGTGCAAAGTATCAGCGCTGCTTACCCAGCTAACCAGCCCCTGAGGTGTTCAGACTGTCCTGGGATAAAAGGGGAAACAGGGCCAGACCCCAAATTCCTACCAGAGAGCAGGATGGGGTGGGGGGTGGGGGGGTAGTTCAACTGTGGTGTTCACTGATGTGTCGGAAAGGCAGTTCCTCCTGCTCGAATTGGGGACAGAGACTGGGGTCTCCTCAGACAGTTTTCGTAGAACCTACAGGCCTAAGTCTGGGGGAGATTTGTCTTAAAAAGACACCTCCGCTCTGAGGGTCTTTTCAGGAGGCAGAAAAGTTGCCCCGAGAAGAAAAGAGCTGAGAGTCTCAGGTTAGAGAGTTTAAGGGAAACCAATAGGAGTTAGCAGCAGAGTGGAAGAAACATCGAGGGCTCAGAATGGGCTCCTCTAGTTTTGTCCTTGGACCCCTGAAAAAAATTTGAGGGGGTGGGTAGGTCCCAGGTCTCATTAGGCTGGGAGTTTTTTGGTTTTTTTTGTTTTTTTTTTCAGCTTTGAAAGAGATTTGTCCTGTGTGTTAATCAGTCCCAGGATTTGAAAGAAAAAAGCACTTTTAAGATTGGACTTGTCCAGAGAGTTGTTGGGTGGAGATAGGAATTCAGCTAATCTATTCAGAGTTCAGGTTTTGAGATTGAGGTATTATTCTCAAACCCAGTGTGTCTCTGCATTAAGAGACTGCTTAAAAGAGAATGAATCAAAGCCCTGTGTGGTTCAGAAATGGTGGGGGGTCACCATTAAAAAAAAAAAAAGCTGGAGAGATCTCTAGAAGCAAAGCAAAGTTTATTATACATTCTCCCGAGAAGGGCTCCCACCCTTCGAGCAGACAATCAAGGGAGGAAGCTCCTTCCCACCACTGACCCTCACCCTCATTGGCTGAGGATCTTACATTCTAAACTCGGGAACTACCCAAGAAATTGAACTTGACCAATAAGTACATAGTAGACCATATTTGACTGAAATAAGGAGAAAATGATGTCATGGGAGAATAGCAGGAAGGGGACTTAGGTATGCCCTTGGATCAATGCTCAAAGTCCTTCAGGCCTACTCAAACTCTGAAGTAGATGAAGCCTTACTCTATTTTCACAACTGTCTTGAAAAAATCTCACCTCATCTTGTTCACTTCTCTCCTTCTATGGTGTATTTTGTGGCCTTTCACATAGAATTAATAGTTATATCTCTGCTAGGAAAACAGGGATTACATGTATATGTATACATAAACATACTGTAATGTTCTTCTCTAAAATATAGTGTTTTCTGGGAGCAGGTTTCTTGGGGGGATTCTGGGAGCAGCCTTTGTTTCTGTTCAGTGTAATCACCCTGAATGCAACCAGGAATTAAAGTCCAAATCCTTTATTGTCTCCTCAAGTGTCTTGTCTCTTTTACATCTAGAGAACTGTGAAGCACCCTGCTAAACAACCATTGTCTCTATCAATTCCACTGACTTAGCACCTTGTAAGAATTCTAATATATATATGTAAATATATAATCTTTTTTTTCTTTTAATTAAGGTGAAATAAGCAGGCCGAGGGGAACATTGTATCTAGCAACAGCAATATTGTATAATGATCAACTGTTAATAACTTGAGTTATTCTCAACAGCATAATGATCCAAGATGATTCTGAAGGACTTATGCTAACAAGTGCTGTCCAGCTCCAGAAAAAAGAACTGGTAGAGTCTAAATGCAGAAAGAAAATGCTTTTTCTTTACTTTATTTCTCTTGAATATTTTTTTGTCTGTGTTTTCTTTCACAATATGATTTACAGGAAAATGTGTTTTCACATGACTATGTAAGTGTAGGGAATCATAGTAAGGAATCCCAGGGAGTCTCAGGCATGCCTTTGCATAAATTTGTTGAGAACTTTGAAATACACTCCTTGGTATCTGATAAATCTCTGGAAGCACTAGGAGGACTGACCATCTTCCTGGCACCTTTATTAATGAATATCCTTCATGGCAGGCCTTTGTTTTAACTCCAGAAACCTGACCAGCTCCTGGAGTAAACACAATACTCCTAAAGGAATAAACAAATATTCTCTTTGATGGTTCTCTTGTGATAGAGCATCCCTTAATCTGAGTGGGGCTGTTCTGTCTCAGGGGTCATATATGAGCTGAGAATATTTAACATAATGCCTTCTTTGTTATTAGCCTATAAAAACCCCTTAGTGGAAAGAGACTTTGAGAACTCAGTTAGGAGGCTTCGTACCACTTATCTAATGAAGTTTCTTACCCAGAGACTCTGGATAACTATGACCTGGGTTCTCCCAGCTGTTGGAATTCAGATATTGGGAATTCAAACATTGGCAATTGCTCATAGTGGTGATGATGTATATTGTCTGTTGTCTGTTTCTTTTATTGTTTTGATGATCGCCAGTTTTGTTAATTGCATATTACTTTTATGCTATAAGTTGCCTTTTTTTCTTATATCTTATTTAAATCAAAGTTCTGAGCAGTAATAAACTTCTTTCATCTTTTTAAGTCTGTGCTTATTGAATTCAAAATCCTCAAAGTTAGGTTAATCCTACAACATGTATAACCTGTATCAAATTGTTTGGCTTCTCAATGAGAGGGAATAAAGGTAGAAAAAGAATTTGGAACTTAAAATTTGAAAAAAAAAATTAAAATATTACATGATTTAGGGAAGAAATAATTTAAAAAAAAAAAAAAGACTAATTACAAAAAACATACTATAAAATGAATAAATGTGACAAAACAATTACAGGTATGAAGCATGTGGGCTAATTTCCACACCCTTAAAGAATGTTACATTTCTAGTTCTCCTTTATAATAGTTCAGAAATCTCTGTTCCTAAAACAAACATTCATGGGAACCATGAAGGCCTATAGGGCATGAGAAGAAAAAGCCCATCAAATGCTTTCCTTTAAGATGCTTAGAAAATCAGAAATGGAAAAACAAGAATGGTATAGTGAACAAAACATCAAGACCTCCAGTCAGAAGACATGGATCTGAGTCAAAGCTTTGCCTCACACTACCTTCTGACTTTGGGCAAGTTGTCTTACCTTCAGGCCTCAGTTTCCCCATTATGAGAAACAAGGGGTTGAACTAGATGATCTCTAAGGGCCCTGCTCCATTCTAAATTGATGATCCAATGATACTACAATTTAAGGAGCCCATTTAATTATTGGATCAATATTTATTAAGGTTACAAGGCAGAGCACATGGTTACTAAAGGAATTAAAAAGTAATGAGAAAAAAAAAAGTGATGAGAGATCCCTGTCCCTTAGCAGTTAATGACTTAGTTGGAGATTTAAAGCATACACAAGAAACACTTAAATTATGAACTAGGTAAGCAGTGCCACAAGGATCTCTACATTTAAAATCCATTTTCAAGTCTTTTGTGGCCATGTGACTAATTCTGTATTTCTAGTCCTGATTTCCTTCCCAGGTTCCAATCTTTATTTCCAAATACCTTTTAAACATCTTTGCTGTTCTTATTGTTAGCTTTCCAAAAAAAAACTCTAAATGGAATTTCTTTTTGCCCTAAATTAGATAGTTAAGTGACATAATGGGAAGAATATTACAATTAAAAACAGGAAGACCTGACAGATATTTACTTAGATGTGTGATCCCCAGCCTAGTCACTTACTTAACCTCTTGCTCACTCTCAGTCTCCTCATCTATATAATATGGATGATAATAGTACATACCTCATAGAGTTGCTCTCAGATCAAATGAGCTATCTATAAGTATTTTGCAAACATCATAACACTACATAAATGCTAGCTATTGTTATTATTAGGGAGAAGAAAACAAGTTTGCCAAGTGCTGAGCTAAATGCTTTACAAATATTAGTTAATTTGATCCTTACAACAGTTCTGTGAGGTACATACTATTATGTTCCATGTTTTACAGTTGAGAAAACTAAAGCAAAGGTTAAGTGACTTGCCTAGAGTCACACAAATAGTAAATATCTGTGAAGTCAGATTAGAACTCATGTCTTCCTGACTCTAGGTCCAGCACTTTATCCA